>NW_026706843.1:0-1250049 GCF_024137745.1 Phymastichus coffea | reverse complement strand
ACACATTTCACAAGCAAGAACTATCTCAGCATCCCAAACTACACAGTATATACAACAAACCACCCACTTAATAAAGCACACGGAGGTACGGCAATTATAATTAAAACAAAAATAAATCATTACTTTCATTCACAGACTACCGAAACCTACCTACAAGCGACGAGTGTAGTCATCAAGGATAAATATGGACCGATAACTATATCAGCTATCTACTGTCCCCCAAATAAAACAATAACAAAAGAAAACTGGACAGATTTCTTTCATTCACTGGGAAACCGCTTTATAGCAGGAGGCGATTATAATGCTAAACACCCATGGTGGGGATCGCGATCACCAACTCCAACATACAGAGGAAAAGTTCTGTACGAAATACTGCAAGCAAATAACTACACTCCAATATCCACGGGAGAACCAACATACTGGCCAGCAGACGTTAAAAAGCTTCCAGATCTAATAGACTTTGCAATAGTAAAAGGAATAAGCAAAAATTACTTTAAAACATCGTCATGCTTAGACTTAACCTCAGACCACTCGCCGGCATTAATCACACTATTATCACAAGTAACAACCACAGATAAAAATTATAATAAAGTTGACTGGAAGAAATATACCCGTTATATAGAGGAACGCATATCATGCAATGTTCCCCTCAAAACAGTCATAAACATAGAAAGCAGCATAGATTCGTTTAACTCACTTCTTAACGAAGCTATCTATAAATGTTCTACTAAGTGTAACAGAAATAAAACAAGGATAAGAAACTCGAGCGAAATCGATCAAAAAATTCGAGAAAAAAGAGTAATAAGAAAAAGGTACCAAGCAACCAGATCAAGCCAAGATAAGTCAAGAGTAAACAAAGCAGCCAAAGAACTGAAAAAAATGTTACATGAAGAAAAAAATAAACAAATGCAGAACTATCTCCAAAATCTGAGCCCGACAGAAGCAACAGACTACTCGCTATGGAAAGCTAATAAACGTCTCAAAAGACCAGTAACGTTCATACCACCAATTAGAAAACCGGCAGGAAATTGGGCTAAAACAGACGAGGAAAAAGCAGAAGCATTCTCGGATCACTTCAGCACAGTATTCACCCCTCATAAAAGAACTATCACAGAGCAAGAAGAAGATACCTTACTTGAAACTACGGAAGTTCAAGATAGAACTCCTATCAAATCGATAAAAATAAAGGAAGTATTACAAATAATTAAAAATATTAAAAACAAAAAAGCCCCCGGATCTGATAATATTACCGGAAAAATGATTAAAATGTTACCCATTATAGCAGTAAGATTTATTACAATTATTTTTAATGCATGCCTCCGCCTACGCCATTTTCTCACACAATGGAAAATAGCGGAGATTATATTGATTCCCAAACCTGGTAAAGCACCAGAACTTGTGACTTCATACAGACCGATGAGCCTTCTACCCATATTCTCTAAAATCTTAGAAAAATTAATTTTAGCCAGAATTAACCCAATTATATTAAACAGAAAACTTATCCCAGATCATCAATTTGGCTTCAGATGTAATCATGCTACTATAGAACAAGTAAACCGAATAACACTTACTGCGAGAAAGGCAATCGAAGAAAAAAAGTACTGCACTGGCATTTTCCTTGATGTTGCACAGGCTTTCGATAAAGTCTGGCATGAGGGACTACTACATAAACTGAAATCATGTTTTCCTGTACAACACTACGAAATACTTCAGTCATACCTGCAAAATAGAACCTTCCAGATCAAAATAAATAATATTAAATCAAAACGACAGCTCATAACAGCAGGCGTGCCACAGGGCAGTGTTCTTGACCCAATACTCTATTTACTCTATACCGCGGATCTACCAAAATCCAATAACATTCTAACAGCAACATATGCAGATGACACAGCAATTTTAACAGTACACACAGAGCCGGCAATAGCATCAGAAATACTACAAATATACATAGACAACTATCTTCAAAAATGGCTTCACTCTTGGAGAATAACAGTGAATGAAAGCAAATCAACACATACTACGTTTACACTTCGGAAAGATACCTGTCCACCTATAAAATTAAACGATAAATACATCCCTCAAAGCAATCAAGTAAAGTACCTAGGCATACACATAGATAGAAGACTTACATGGAAAGAACATATATTTAGTAAACGCAAACAACTAGGACTGAAATGGAGGAAAATGTACTGGCTCATGGGAGGAAATTCGGAGCTGACGATCGAAAATAAACTGTTGCTATACAAAACTGTACTCAAACCTATCTGGACTTATGGTATTCAGCTATGGGGCGCTGCTTCAATCTCGAATATTGAAATAATGGAAAGATTTCAATCGAAAGTGTTACGTAACATAGTCCGAGCCCCATGGTTCGTCACAAACGAAATAATTAGAAATGATCTACAAGTTTCATCAGTCAAAGAAGAAATTAAATCATTCTACGGAAAATATAATGCAAGACTCCATAAGCATCCTAACGAACTCGTCAACAATCTTCTCAAGACTTCCATCACAAACACCAGACTAAAGAAACATAAAATATTAAGCACGTAATCCGATGGATATATAATTGAATATATAGTCTCTTAATCATAATGTAAAACAAATTCAGAAACTCAAAGGAGTATCCTGACTAGAATAATGTAAACTTCGCTAAATGTAATTAAATTTACTTATTGTCTCAAACGGCGAGACAGATTGTAAATAAACGTGGAAATAAATAAAAAAAAAAAAAAAAAATTTAGTGGACCTACTATATCCATAGCAATTTTGTCGAAAGTTTTAAACGGTGTTTCCGTTATAACCATTGGTTGTCTTGTCTTTACTCTTTTTAATTTATTTCTCTGGCAGTCTTCGCAATTTTTTATTCTTTGTTCTATGTCTGTTTTTAAATTTTCCCAATAATATTTGAGTTTGATGCGATTTAATGTTCTATTTACTCCTGAGTGTCCTCCTAAGGCGGATGAGTGATTCAGATTGAATATTCAATCTCGGTCTTTGATTTCGATATATTCTATATAGTTTAAGCAAATAACTATGTTAATTCCTGAGTTCTGAAAGGTTTTTGCGATTATTTCTTCTATTTCTTGCCAATGGATATTGTTTATCTGTAGGTCTTTTGAAATGCTGAATCTATTTTATTTTTGTTGTGTCATAATTTCTTTCAGGGATCCTAAGATGTGGGTGATATTTTGTTTTATTGTTATTGCTGATTGGCCTGAGTCTATGTATAGAATGAATAATTTTTTTGAATTTATTTTTATAATTTCGATTTCATTTGTGCGAAGGTCTTTATCGATATTGATTTTCTTTGACTTTATAAATTGTTCCATTTTTTTGTCTAATATTTGTCGTGATTGGTTTACAAATATTGCAACGTTGTCGTTCCGTGATTCTATGGATTTTTTTGTGAAGACTACATGTTTCTGTTTTTCTAGATCTGTTTTGCTTGTCGTGATTTCTGGTGGGTAATCTTGAATGTTTACTATTGTTTTTTCCTTTGGGCTTGTTTTTTGTTTCAGTGTGTAGGGCAAAGGAAATTGTTTGATATATACTGGCTTTTCGTCTGTTAAGTTGATCTCGTGTTCTTCGATATTGCACATGCCGAGTTCATCTCCTTTTAGCCAGCATATGTCTTCGAATGATATGATCAAGTTCTCTATTGCTCGTTTTTTATTGTGGGTTAAGTGATCTAGCTTTACTGTCTCAATCAGTCGGTTTCGTCTTTCTTTCGTGTCTTGAGTTTCTGGGGCTTTTTCCTGTGTAATTTCCCTTTGTATTTCTTTTTGTGTATCTATAGTTTCATTATCTGATAATTCTGCTTCTTGTATGTGTATATTTTGTTTTGTATTGTCCTCTATTTTTATTTTTTGTTCTAATATCGAACAAAAGGTATAATAGTTGTCCATGATGTATTCTTCTTCTGTTCGCTCTTTTTTATTTTCAAGAGCTTCGTTTATATTTTCCATGAATTTTGCTAAATTTTCTTGATACGTTTGTTCGTCGCCTTCCTCTTGTGCTTGCTCTGTTTTTTCTTTTTCTTGCGTGTTTATTTCGTTTACTGTCGTTAATATTTTTGCTAGATCTTGATATAATGATATGTCTTCATCTTTTGATGTAGTGTCATATTTTCCTGTAATTTCTTTTGTATTGTTGGCTTCTTGGTTTGAAGTAACAATCGATTTTTCTTGTAGTGTAGTAATTGTGGGAGTTGTGTGTTTATCTTTTGTAGATTTTACGAGTATTTTTTCTCCATTGATTTCCTTCATCTAGTCTCACCTTGTAGTCTAAGAAAATGTTTATTCCTAGAATTCCATCGTATGGAATAGAGAAAGTGTCCGGAGCTACATGGAAATCAAAGTATGTGTTTTGTATTGGTATCTTCGTAGATCCTAGGGTTTTGATAGACTTGTCGGTTATTCCGGAGATCAATATCTGTTCATTGCTATTTATGTCTCGTTTTGAAATACTGTTATTTTGTATGATGTTTAGTTGAGCTCCGCTATCGATCAACAATTTGAGTTTCTTGTGTGAATATGGATCATCGACTTCAATATATTGCAGTAAATTTTCCATTTTCAATACGTATGTTTTTGCTTCTATGTTGACTGTGTTTTTGATTTGTTGTGTTTTTGTATTTTTTTGTTGTGGGAGCGCTTTTTCGTTGTGTTCCCTTTCTAGGCGTTCCCTCCAGAAAGGGCCTCGAAGTTTCCCGCTCTTCCTTTATTTCTAAAGCAATTTTGTGTTGTATGACCGGCTATTTTACATTTTTCGCAGAATTCGCCGGCTCGTTTTTGTCGTGATAGGATTATTCTGCATTCATCAATTATGTGGCCGTGTTTCTTGCAAAATTCGCATATTTTTTGTTGATTTGTTGGTGTGTTGTTCATTAATGCGCTTAGTTTTCTACACTCGTTTATATTATGTCCTGGACTTTTGCAGTAGGCACAGCCTTTCCTTTGGAATCCATTATGATTTGAATTATATGATAGGTGTTGGGTTTGTTGAACTTGCTGCGATTGCGTTTTTAGGAGTGGGCTTAGCTGTGTGGCCTGTCTCTTCACAATACTGGCACTTAAATTTCTGTTTAGCTTTGAATTCTGTGAACATGATTTTTACTTGGTCACAGGTGTCTTGTTCGTGGCCTACTTCTTCACAGATAGCACATATTTTGTATAGGGACTTTTTTATTTCTCCTGCTTTACAATCTTTTACGAGGTGGCCCATATTATTGCACTTTCTGCATATTACTTCCGGGCATTGTTGCATTGTATGTCCAATCTTCTCACAATTTTCACATTTGTTTTGTTTTGAAGTTTGGTCATTCTTACAATTTATTGGGTTGTGTCCTGTTTCGTTGCATTTCCAGCATGCTTCGTAGTTACTGATATGTGGGCATTGATCTACTTCATGTCCCATTTCTTGACAATATTGGCAGTGTATATTTTGCCTTTTGTTTAAACGACAGGCACTTATTGAATGGCTTGGTTGGCTACAGAATTTGCATATTAGATTAATTTTCTTTGGCACTCTCTTGCAACTATTCGAGAAATGATCTGTTCCTTTACAATACACGCAGGCTGCCGTGCGACAAAATAGAGCTTTATGTGAAAATTCTCTGCATATTTAACATGTGAGAATTTTTGTTTCCTGAAATTCTTCTTTATTGTTCGAATGTGTTTAGTTTCTATTTGGTTTTGTTGTGTATTTCCTTTTTTCTATGTCGCTTTCGATGTCTATTGCCCTTGTCGACATTTCTTGTACTGTGGTTCCTGGGCCTATTTCATATCTAATTTCTGCTTTTAATACTTTTCTATAGCTTTTAGCTGCTTCTTTGTCTAGTGTAGCTTCGAATTGTGTTCGTTCTATTGCTGTAGTGTCTTCCCATTTATTTAGTTCTTTTATTCTCAATACTAATTGTCGTATTCTGTTAGTATAGTGTACAACTGATTCATCTTCTTCTTGTGATATCTGACGAACTTTTGCATATAATGCGTGTATGTCTTCTTTGATGGGGTATAGAGTTCTGATTGTATTGATTAGGTCTGTTATATTTTCCACTTTGCTTCCTCTTATGGCTTCTTTTACTTCACCTTTAATTTTTATTTTTAATAGTTTTGTAAGATTTCTCTCATCGATGTCGTCTATAATATCCTTTACTTCTTTTAACATGGATATGTATTCCATAGGTGATATGTTTTTGCCATCGAACTCTGCGACGAAGGCTGCTACGTCTTTCAATTGTAATTTCATTGGTTTTTCTTGGTTATCCATATTTGTAGGTATTTTATTAATTGATGGCGTAGAATTTTCTCTAATGATTTTTGTTTTTTGCTTTGTGGTAGACGGGTCTTCGATGAGTGTGTCGATGTTTACTAATGCTAGAAAATCGCTTTTCCGTGGGTTTTCCTTCTGTAGATTATTTTCAAAATTTTTTTGAATTATGATTTCTTGTTTATCTTTTTCGGGAAATGTTTTTCCTTCCTCTTGACTTTGTAGTTCAAGATTTAAAAATATATCTTTTGAAGTTCCTAAGATCAGGCTTTGTTCGTTGTAAATTCCTCCAAAGTCTGAGTATCGTTGATTTCTATCAAGGTCTATTGTGGTATTTATCGTTGAAAAGTTGTTTTCTTGTAAAACTGAATCTTGTTCTTCTGTTTGAGTTGCTGATGAATCTTCGGTTCTTGAAATTTCTGCTTGTGTTTCCTTGGTTTTCTTTGTAGGTGAGTATTGTATCTTGCTGCTTCTTCTGAATGCGTTTTTTTCTAACTCTTTATGTAGGAGGCTTTTCAGTTGGGGATTGCTGCGCGTTTGGGATCGCGTAAGCTTCGAGTCGTTTGAAGTTATTCTGCTAGTTGGGATAATTTTTTTACTCATTTGGGCATTTTATTCGAGAAAAGAAAAGGAAAAGTAAATGTATTGAATTTAGATTGTATTGAATAATTATAAATTATAAGAAAGTTCGAAAGAAAATAATGTGGACTTAAAAAAAAACTAAAAATCGATAGTTAAAATTAGTTCTGTTATTAGGAGGGAGTCACGAAAAATGATTCGTATATTGTTTGATTTATAATATTATGGCATTCATATAATTATATAAGCATGCATATATATATATATATATATATAAGGTTATTTTATCTATGTAGAGGATTTCTTAGAGAAATATAAACTAGAATTTGTTTCTCTGTAAGCAAAGTTTATATATTTTTATTTAGTATTACATATTACTCTTATAATTATTTATTTACAACTGTCTTACCTGTAAACAAAGAAACGACAATTAAAGTTTATTATTTATCACTTCTCTATTTACTCTATTACAATTAATATTATAATTTCTCTAAATAACGTCTTTCCTATCTCTTTTATCTACTTTTCTCAACACGTGCTTATCTCTCTTAACCTCTCTATATCTTCTGTCTCCTTCTCTCTTCCATTAGTCTTCGTGGTTCCCTCTATATACTTTTATCATCGTCTTATCTATAACCGCGCAATGCGCGGCAATATTTGAATTTAAAGAAGTACTATTTCTTTACATCTCCCCTCCCGCAGCGGAAATCAGTAATCGTATTGTTTTTTTTTTTTTTTTTTTTTCTTTTTTTTTTTTTTTTGTTTTTTGATCAGTCTTCTTCATCATTCTCCATTTCAATTGGTTGCAGTTTAGTTATATGGTAGAAGGTAGATTCAATTTTGTTTTTATTCGTATTTATTTTGTAGATAGAATTTGATATTTTATCTATTATTCTAAAAGGTCCAATTTTTAACTCATCTAATTTTTTTCTATTTAGTCTGTGTCCGTTTTCTACGTAGACATAATCTCCTATATTAAATTCATAATTTTTACAATTTTTGTCGAATAAATTTTTGTTATAGTTATGCGATTTGATTGTGTTCTCTAATGCTTTCTTTCTATCTTCAATCCATTTTTCCTCAGTTGTTTTTATTTTTAATTCCGTCGGCAGTATACTTACATCTGTCCCGTCTAATAAATATTTTGGTGCAAAATTTGTGATTGAGTGATCTGTTTCATTATATTTATCTACACATTCTCGTGCTATTGTTGTCCAAGTTTTTTTTCCTTGTTTTTCATTCATTTTACATCTTATTTTGTTGACTAATGTTTGATTTAGTCTTTCATTCAAGCCATTCGAGAATGGTGAATTTACTGCTGTAAATATTAGTTTTACATTATTGTTATCTAAGAATTCTTTAAATTCCTTAGAATTAATACCTGGATATTGGTCTGCTAGAAGTATTCCTATTTCATCTGTTTCTAATACATACCTTAATAATTTAATAAAATCACTTGCATTTTGCGTTTTTGAGGTTATTATTAAGGCGTATCTGGTAAAGTGGTCAACCAGTAGGTGTAAATATTTTTTTGTTGATCTGGATCCTCCAAAACCGCCAATTGTGTCAAGAGACATTATTTCGAATGGTTTTGTTGCTGGGCCTAATTGCGACATTAGTCCAAATTTTTCTTGGCCTCTTGATTTATTTTTTTTACAAATTTCGCAATTTTTACAAATATTGTTTATGTTTTTAGTTAGATTTTTCGCTGTATATATTGAGCTTATTTTTCTTTGCAGTTGTCTGATTCCGATGTGACACAAGTTCTCGTGCGTTGTTTTTATAATTTTTTTACTAAAATCTTCTGATAAAATAATTTTTTCATTGGATTTCGTTTTTTTATAGTAAATTTGGTTTCTTTTAATCCAGCCTTGTTTATTTTTTTGAATTTCATTTGTCAGTTGGTCTGACATTATATCTTTGATTTCTATTAAGTTCACAATTTTCAATAATTCATCTTTGTTTTCTTCAGCTTCTAATACCGGATTTCTACTTAAACAATCTGCTTCTAAATTTTCTTTACCTGGTATATATTTTATTACAAAATCATATTGAGATAAATAGTATGTTAGATCTCCTAACTCTTCATCCGTTCTGGCTTTTATGTTCATGTTTTCTAAAGGTTTGTGGTCTGAATATACTGTAAATTTTTTACCTATAAGCCAGTGTTGCCAGTATTGTACGGCTTCTTTTATTGCTAAACATTCTAGGTATATGGCTTTATGCTTTTTTTGAGCTTTATTTAATTTTCTTGAAAAATATGCTACTGACTTATCTTTTTTATCTTTTTGTGTTTGCTTTAATACTGCTGCAACGCCCTCTAAAGATGCGTCTGTGTATATTTTTATCGGTAAATCTTTATCAAATATCTCTCTTATAGGCTGAGAGCATAGAAACTCTTTTATTGTATTAAATGATTTTTCATATTTTTCAGTCCAAATAAATTTTTCATTTTTCCTCAATAAATTATGTAATGGGTCTAATATTATTGCACAACTTGGTATAAATTCATGATAAAAGTTAATTTTTCCTAGAAATTGCCTAATATTTTTTTGTGTTGTTGGGGTTGGAAAATTTTTTATTGAAATTAAATTATCTTTTAATGGCTGTACTGAATTATTTTTAATTATATGACCCAAATATTTCACCGAGTCTGAAGCGAATGTACATTTTTGAAATTTAAGTCTGAATCCTTCTTTTATTATTGCTTCTAGTACCCGTCTTATATGTTGCGTGTGTTCGTCAAAAGAATGTGAATATATTAGTATATCATCAATGTAATTTACCGCAAATCCTGAGAGATTGTATTTCCTCAAGATGTTACTCAGTATCCTTTGGAAAATTGCTGGTGATGTTTTTAAGCCAAAAGGAAGACAGGTCCATTGAAAGTGTCCATCTTGTGTTACAAAACCTGTTTTTTTTCTGTCCTCGATCCGTAGTGGTATGGACCATAATGCTGAATTTATATCTAATGTAGTAAAATATTTGCAATTTCGTGTTTTGACTATTAAATCTTCTATTAATGGAAATGGTTGAGCCTGTGGAACAATAATTTTATTTAAGTCTCTAAAATCAATACATAACCTTGATCTTTTTCCATCATCTTTTTTATAGGCCAGTGTGTCTGGAGCTGCAAAGGGGCTGTATGATTCTTCTATTAAATTTTTTTGTAGTAATGTAGATATTTGTTTTTCTATTTCTTCTCTATCTTCGATAGTGCATCTGTATGGCCTTTTACTGCAATATTTATCCACTAGCAAATCTATGTGGGCCTCATAGTCTTTGACGGTCCCAATATCATATTTATCCTTGGCGAATATTGTTTTGTATTCATTTAATATTTTATTTATTTCATTTTTCTTCTGATAGTTTAAATGGTCTATCTGTATTTCAAACTCTTCTGCTTTTATGTGTTCGTTAAAGTTTATCGAATACATTTTTATGTTTTTACTTTCGTTTTTTATTTTCCACGAATCTTTTTCGATATTTTATGATATTTGAGTATCTGATTTTATTATTTGTTTTATTTTTAAATCTTTATTTTGGGTTAACCCAAACTTTTTTATTATATCTAATCCTATTATAAAATCATCAAAATCATTTTCTTCAAATACGTAAACATCTATTTTTCTTCCTTTTCAAAAATTTTTGCTTTTATTGTTATCAAACCTTTTGTTTTCTTTACGCCATTAACTGTTTTCATGTATGCTGTATTCACGTTCTTTATATTTTTGTTTTTTATATTTATTAATTTTGAATTTATTAAAGAAATCTGCGAACCTGAATCGTAAATACCGCTCACTTCTAATTTATATTCCAATAATAGTTTGATTTTTATTAATGGCGTAATTTCTCGTTTTTTTGGTCTGTGTTTAATTCCACTTCTAAAAAGGAGTTTGTATTCACATTTTTAATTTGGTTTATTTTTTCATTTTCAAGTTGTTTTGATTTAAACCAACACAACTCCTCTGGATGATATCTATTTCCTTTATTCAAACTCTCACAAGTTTTACAAGGTTTTTTTCCTTCAACTTTTTTTTTTATCTCAAATTTATTACTGTTTGGCCTTGTGAAGTGTTTTTTGTATATTATACCTTCATATTTTCTAATTTCATTGAACAAGTCCGTGCTATCTTTTAGATCATCTCTGTTTATTTTATTTAAAATAAATTCTGGTAGACCTGTTGCAATGAGGTCAAGTAGCGTTTTTTTATAAATTGATTTGTTTATATCTAGTATAAGTCTTTCTTTTCTCATTGCATAATCAATCAATAGTCCGTCTTTATATTTGAACGCAAATGCATATGTGACCATATTCCAACCTCTATTCGCAAATGATTCCAAAAATCTTTTTTTCCATTCGCTCCATGCAGAGTTCATTGTTAATTTTGTTGCCATTGAGCTATACCAGTCTAAACAAGATTTTTCTAAAAATAATCTTAAAATTTCTATTTGTAGTTGATCTGTTGTTATATCAAACCTTATACACTCTTTTTCAAAATTTTCCATCCATTGTGTTGCATTTGAATTTTTACTTGTAAATTTCTCCAATATAAATTTTTCTGAAACTTGTTTTAGGTTATGTTTGCCTTCTTTTTTTTCTGTTGTTTCAATCAATTTTCCGAGTATCTCTTTTAAGCCATCATTTTTTTTCTCTATTTGTTCTTCTACTATTTCTTCTAAATATTGTTCCATAAATTGTATATTTCCATCTTCATCTATGTATGTATTTTTCAGATTTCCATCTACAGTTATCCAAACTTTTCGGGTTTGATGTCTTTTTTTTAAACTATTTTTTATCTTTGAGAAGTTTGGTGTTTGTAGAATATCTTTATGATTGTTGACTGTTCTCAAGTCTTCTGGTATTGAATAGCATTTACCATCCTCAGTAGTGATGGAGGTTATGGCAAACACATTTGATTTCCCGTCTGGTGCTGCTATTACAGCAAATTCAAACTGGAGCTTTACCATTTTGGTGAATAGTGTTAAATGCTTGTGACAAAATTGTCGTTTTATAAGGTTATTTTATCTATGTAGAGGATTTCTTAGAGAAATATAAACTAGAATTTGTTTCTCTGTAAACAAAGTTTATATATTTTTATTTAGTATTACATATTACTCTTATAATTATTTATTTACAACTGTCTTACCTGTAAACAAAGAAACGACAATTAAAGTTTATTATTTATCACTTCTCTATTTACTCTATTACAATTAATATTATAATTTCTCTAACTAACGTCTTTCCTATCTCTTTTATCTACTTTTCTCAACACGTGCTTATCTCTCTTAACCTCTCTATATCTTCTGTCTCCTTCTCTCTTCCATTAGTCTTCGTGGTTCCCTCTATATACTTTTATCATCGTCTTATCTATAACCGCGCAATGCGCGGCAATATTTGAATTTAAAGAAGTACTATTTCTTTACATATATATAAGTAACAAATTCGTATATGAGTAAGTAAGGAATTGTTGTTTTGACCTACTTTTTCTCTACTCTTTCCTTATTTCAATTCGAGTTCCAAAAAAAAAATTTTGCTGAGTTGTAGATTCTACCAGGTCATTTATTCGCGATGATCAAGTTACTACACTGTTTTCGCTTATGAAGTGACACAATTTGATATTATGTGTTTTCAGTTCAAGAGAAGACGATTGAAATGTAATTTGTTTGTAAGAAAAATTCTTTCAAAATTAGAAATTATTAATTTGTTGTTAATTAATGCCTTTAAGATTATATTGAAAAGTTTGAATTGGTAAGATAAAGTAATTTATTCCGATTTTGCACTTTGAATTGATAGAATAGAATGATTTTTCTAATTTTGTACCGGAACCAATTGTTACGTCTCGTGCATAAACTACGAATAGCGAATGTGCGAAACGTACCAATATAGTACTAGTGGCTGATTGAGGCTCACAAGTAATGAGGAATATACGATATATGAATAAGAATGAATGTGTTTTATTATTTTGTTGTACTTACAGTTTCTAGAGTACTTTCAGTATCGTAGATCTCGGTATTTGGATAGGTTCAATAATGAAGTTGCACGTTCTCACTTTTAATGGATCGCGTATTTATTGAGATCAAATAATATAGTTTGACAGGTAATAATTGAATAGTTAGCCAAATTGTCGAACAGGCTTGCACGCGACTGTAGCGTCGATACGTAGAGTTTATTCGTCAATTGTCGAACTGACGTGTACGGAGTAACAATAAAAGATGACTAACTCTTTACAGGTGGTTCGTCTTATATACATAGATTTGTGCTCAATTAATCGCTGATGTTTCTGTGTAGTTGGGTAATTTTTCCTTTTGAGTTCAATGTGTGTTGTGAAATGCTGAGTATGGTCTTTGTATTTTGCTGCCGTGTGGTTTTCTGGTGAATGTGTACATAGTTTTGATTTTACGAAATTCGGGATTGCACTTTTTAAAGAATGTGAATGAGTAAAGATGCGTCTTGAGACGTAACAATACCTAGGATATGTAATCTCGAAAGACGGTTTACTACCTCACAATAATAAAATTTTAGCCGTCCAACAATTTCCCATGTCGAGAAATCCAAGGAATATTAAACAATTTATCGGACTGTGTAGTTACTACGGACGATTCATTAACAAATTTTCTGACATCGCGCAACCATTAAATAAACTGTTAAGAAAAGATCAGCAGTTTATATGGGAAGAAGAGCAGCAGAAAGTCTTTGAACTGCTAAAACGCAAATTCTGTGAGCCACCTATATTGGTTCAACCAAACTTTGAAAAACCATTTATTTTAACAACAGATGCTAGTGGATACTGTGTAGGATGCGTTTTATCTCAAAAACAAGATGAAGACGACTTTGATAAACCAGTAGCTTATGCATCACGAGCGTTAAATGATGCAGAAAGACGTTACAGCACTTTCGAAAAAGAAATGTTAGCAATTGTTTTCGGAATTCTTAAATTTCGACAGTACTTATATGCAAAAAAATTTACCGTCATTACTGATCATAAACCTCTAGTTGGATTAAGATCGCACAAAGATCCCAACTCACGAGTAACTAGAATGAGACTGAAGGTAGTAGATTTTCAATATGAAATTAAATATAAAGCCGGAGCTACAAATATAAATGTAGGTGTTTTATCACGTAACCAGATAGAATTACATACATTAGATTCGCAATTAATTCCAGAACCAATCAATATAGTAAAAGGATTAGAAGCAAATGATGATAAAGTACCGGAACCAGAAGGGATGATCATACGATCGCGCCCTGGACGAAAGCCTAGCGCTAAATACGAAGAAGCTATAAGCGCACTGAAAACTAGTAAACAGAAAAAGAGCCGAGACCAAAGTACTACTGAGGTAACAACACAACAAAAAAGAGAAGACAAGAGGTCAGAAACCCCTGAAAACACCAATAGCAACACACCATGTACGCAACAAGTCGAGAGACAAGCAACAAATGTACAAAGCAAGGGGACAGGTGTGCCATTAAAAACTAGTTTAGAAACCATCAAAGAAGAAGACGAATAAGAATCAAATGAAACTAAGATAGACGCAACAGAGGGGATCGTAAATAATGAGAATGAAATAGAAAACAAATTACCTCAAAGCAACATCATTTATTGTCGCGAAAAATTGTTTATGAGACAAGATAATTATTTGTATTTTGTCAATGATAAAGGAGAACCTCTCGATGAAGGAGCTCGTCTTTTAAAAGAAGTAAATAAATTACCAAGATTAGAAAATTTAAAAGTAGGATATCCTAAACTAATTAAAGTTGGAAAAAGATATCACTTACTAATGCCGCTAAGGTGCGAATAACGAGAAAGCACCGAGGATATAATTATTATGCTAAAAGCATTACTCATGAATTTAAGAAACATTATTGATGAAAACAAGATAGTCACCTTTAGCTTAGCCAAAAGTGAAAGCATAGAGAACGCGTTATTCAGTAAAATTATTAGCTGTATACGAGATAAGCTTGAAAAACTAGATGTCAAGGTCATAGTATGCACCTGACAGGTAAAACATCCCCTACCTAATGAGAGAGCAGAGATTATACAAGAAGCACATTGTTCAACAGTCGGAGGACACGCGGAAGTTAATAAAACATTTAATCTTATTCGACACGAATCGAACTAAGAACATCTTAAAGAGGACGTACTTAGTTTCATACAACAATGTGTTGATTGCCAAACAAAAAAATTAGTACGTGAAAAAACTAAACAGAAGATGGTCATCACTGATTCTCCGCCAGTACCATTTTTCAAAACTACAATGGACATTATGGGACCGATGCCAACGACCAAACTAAATAATCGTTATTGTTTAACATTTCAGTGCATATTTACACGTTTCACTATAGGTATTCCAATAACTGATCAACGGCTATTACTATAGCAGATGCTTTTATTAAACGCGTAGTCTGTGTTTTCGGAGCATCAAACGGCTTGCTTACCGATTGCGGTCAAAATTTTTTATCAAAATTAATGAAAAGAGTTGCAAAAAGATTTCGTATTAAACAATTTCGCACAAGCGCTTTTCATCCTAAATCAAACGGATTAAAAGAATGACAACACTCCTCATTAAACGAATATTTAAAAGTTTTTACAAATAAGTTTGAAGATTGGGATGAATTTGTAGAAATGGCAATGTTCAATTATAACACTAGCAGACATGAGACTACGCATTATACGATGTGTGTTCAAAAAGTAAGGTGACTTTGTATTTTTAAGAAAAAATATTTATTTATTTATCAATATTTATGTAGTCCCCTTCAAAGTAATCCCCCTCAGATACAATACACTTATGCCAACGGTTTTTCCAATCCTCAAAGCACTTCTTACAAGCATTTTTCGGTATAGCCTTGAGCTCTTCCAGCGATGCAGTCTTTATCTCTTCAATCGTTACAAATCTACGCTTTTTCATAGGTCTCTTTAAATTAGTTTTGGGAACAAGTAAAAGTCACATGAGGCCAAATCCGGTGAATATGATGGCTGAGGCATGATTGTGGTGTTGTTTTTGGCCAAAAAATCTCTCACAAGCAAAGATGAGTGAGCAGGGGCATTATCGTGATGCAAAAGCCATGAATTGTTTTTCCACAATTCTGGGCGTTTTCTTCGTATTGCTTCTCGCAAACGGCGCATAACTTCAAGATAATACTGTTTATTGACCGAACATCTATATGGTAAGAACTCCTAATGCACCACGCCATGGTAATCGAAGAAAACAGTCAGCAAAACTTTGACATTTGATCGAACTTGGCGTGCTTTTTTCGGTCTTGGCTCATCTGGGCTCTTCCATTGGGACGATTGGACTTTGGTTTCGATATCATAACCATATACCCATGATTCGTCACCAGTTATGACCCTTTTGAGTAAATCTGGGTCGTCGTTGACGTCATTCAACAGTTCTTGAGCGATGCTCATGCGACGGTTCTTTTGGTCAAAATTTAGCAATTTCGGAACAAACTTCGCTGACACACGTCTCATGCCCAAAACGTTAGAAAAAATTTCATGGCACGAGCCAAGCGATATACCAACATCCTCAGCAACTTCTCTGATAGTGATTCGACGATTTTTCAGAACAATTTTCTTCACTGCTTGAACGTTTTCATCAGTTGTTGACGTGCTTGGGCGTCCAGAGCGAGGCTCGTCATTGGCATCTTCCCGGCCATCTTGGAAGAGTTTGTACCACTTGTAAACATTTTTTTTACTCAGAACAGTTTCACCGAATGCCACTGTCAACATTTCAAGTGTTTCGGAGCACTTTATTTTATATTTTACACAAAATTTGATGCAAATCCTTTCATCCATATTTTTCGATAGCAAGAAATCGCCGAGCACGCAAAACACTTATAACCTTTACGCCTCTCACAACCAAACAAAAAATGCTATACACTTGAATCTTGGTACAGATGTTCCGGAAGAGTGTACCAACATAACAAAACAAAAAAATCGATAATCGAAAGTACATTGCCCGTGAAATTTGAAAAGTCACCTTACTTTTTGAACATACCTCGTACTCCATATGAACTCATGTTTGCAAGAGTTGCACGAGTACCATCAGCAACTCCGCCAGAACCGGAAGATCTTGTGCCTACTTATGCCGATTATATATCACAACTAATTAACCGTTTGAATGCTTTGCACCAAATTGCTCGTGAAAAAATTACACTTGCAAAAATTAAGTCAAAACATTATTACGACAAAAAAATCAATCCCAGAGAAATTAAGGTAAACGACGATGTTTGGCTTTTAAGTGGCTCCGAACCAAAAAAATTCGATGACCAATATTCTGGTCCATATCTGGTATCGGAAATATAGCCCAACGGAAATGTACGAATTGAGATCGGCAAAAACCGCAGCAAAATTGTACATACGAACCGTTTACGCATATCGCACATAAGGCCAGCCGAATAATCGTGTCGCAAAATTTAATAAACAATGGCACAGATTGCATGTTCTGATTAAGATCTATTGAGGAATAACTTAAATTTATTGTTTGCAGATGATGAATCTTCTAATTTGCCTACTGCTCTTGGAACTTGTCACCAAGGCGACGCCTTTCATTGCTTATGATTGTGCGCAAAAATTCGCAAATCTTACATCTTTTTCTTTAGTAGATATTGCAGACTGCGAATTGCCACCACCAATCGTCAATTCTACGCGGATCGAAGTATCACTATTGCAACTCAATGAATATTCGTCGGTCCGAATGCGCTATTGCGAAATAGAAATACTCGTAGATAGGCACGCTCAGAGATGCGGCTATAATAATCATAATATAGAAGTTGGATTAGGAAGAATAAAATACCTACGTGAAACATCAACAGACGAATGCGAAAGAATGCACGTACACAGATCAATATCTATAGGAGATCGCCTCTTTCAGTCTTTACTAGTGAATAATTCAGTAGTACACGCTACAACTTTCGCAGGATCAGCGGGTAGCACAGGTGGATGCAGTAATGCAGGCTACTATAATGACCCATATGGCGCATTTCAAGACGTTTTTATAACAGGATATGTTAAAATTTCGTTGCAAGAACACTGGGAAACAGTATCATAAGATAATAATAAAATCACATTATCAACCGGTACGGTTTGTAAATTCAGTGACGACAAATGCATAGATAACGTTCTCGGTTACGCTTTCTGGGACCCAATTCCCATGCACGAGTGCCAAGAAAATAAGTTCACAGAACTTTACACCGGATACGTAGATAAAGTCATGGAACAGGGTAGCGAAAGGCTACCACTATACGTGTTAGATACACAAGGAGTGTCCTTTGCATTTAAAGATCTAGGAGCATTACCTAAATGCGGGTTTATCTTAACCAGAACAGAACATCCGAGAATTTTTATCCTAGACGATGAAAATAAACATACCTTTCCGGCAATAAAAGATAAAAACATTAAAAAGATTGATTTATTTGTATATTTTAATGCAAAGATTATTTGAAAAACACGGAAGAAAAAGCTTACAAAAATTATCTTATGACGTATTATATCAACAATGCCAGGTAGAAAAGAAAGTCATAATGAATGCACTAAATATCGCAACAATTAGTCCGGATTTATTAGCCTATTATTTGATGAATGGACCAGGCTATATGAACCTACTCGCAGGTGAGGTCATTCACATAATTAAGTGCTTACCAGTAGATGTACAGACAAGAAACTCTACAGAGTGCTATCAAGAACTACCTGTAGAGCGCGACGGTAGACCTATGTTTATGACACCTTGCACACACATATTGAAATTTTTCGGTACAGAAACAGCCTGTGATGAGACAGTACCAGTAATATTTAAAATGGAAAGTGGATGGTTTAAGATGTTACCACGACCGACCTATTTTGGCGACGGACCAGGAGTTTTAAAGCCTCAGACAAAACAAACATGGAAATATCTAGCACCCATTGACATAACTAACAGCGGAATTTATAGTTTGTCAGATATTGAAAAATTAAAAAGCTACATCATGTTTCCAAACGAACAAGCCGCGATTTGAAATAAAGTAGCAAAAAGTGTATCTTTGAACGGACGTCCCGGAGCAGAATTATCATTCTATCATATGCTCGATGAAAAAGCGCTAGAAAAATTAGCCGAATCCACATGGTCGAAATTATGGGAAAGATTTATGAGTTTTGGTAAAGAAGAGTAAGAGCGGGCATTATTTCCGTAATTATGCTTTTTCGCGTGATTAAATTTATACTCGATACAATCATTCATGGATACGCACTCTATTCGCTTTTCGGATGGTCTATCAAAATAATAGGTGCAGTGTGGAATTCATTTACAAATTTACTTATCCATTTAGCTAGGACTCCTACTAAAGAATGGGAACAAGATAAGAATCAAAATAAAATCGAGCGAGGAACAGTGGTCAACACCAGCTATATAAACGCCCCTCCCAATTCCCCATCTGCTCCAAGTTCCTCGGACGCACCAGCATTGAAAGCGAAAGTAATCGAATGTACCTTTAAACCCAACACACAACAGGTAGAAAACAGATTAGTAGATACTAGACTGTATCCCGTATTACAAGAGCCTTGCATTCGGTCAATTCCTCCAAGGAATAAACGAGCTCCTTTGGATAGGGACGAATAAAAGAATTGGTATTAAAATTAGATTTGTCATCATGAATGATTCAGAAAAAATCGAAGTACTAGAAAATCTAATTTGTATAAAGACAAAATTAATATGTATGGCTCAAAGAAATAACGAATCAACTCATAAATTTGGAAAAAGAGCCATAAACTTATTAAAATCATACAAGATTGCAGGCCATTTAGCTCAATTATAGTTAGATGAAGTAACAGATACTATGGAAGAAAGAGAACAATTAGCAACGATGTGTTTTGTTGAATACCTAAACAAAGGCATAAAAAGATATATGTGTCAATACTAATTTTATAATTCATTACAGCAGGTCAATACTAATTTTATAATTCATGCAGACATTTATCAAAAATTAGGTTTTAGCATTTTTCAAAAAATAAAAAATTGTCTCAAAAAAATCTGAAAAAATTTGTGAGTATTCCTTGTTCACTTCTAAGATATTTTTATTCTTAGACAATTTTTGTTTAATCCTTTAGTTTTGGAGAAAAAAAATAATGAACAAAAAATGCGATTTTATGCAATTTTTTGCATTTTGGCCGCCATTTTGGCGAAAAATACATATATGTAAAAATTTATCGTTAAACTTCAACAAATTTGTGCACTGATGGTTGATGATTTCACCATGAATTCATGCGATTTCTGCCTGAAAAAAATCATAAAGTTTGAAAATGCGATTTTTTTTCAGATTTTTTTGCAAAAAAATCGCCATATCTTTTTTTGCAATAGAAATTTTCGAATTTCGAGCCCAGATTCTGATTCAGCAGACAAAAATACATAAAGATTGATATGTCGGACCCAGTTATTACTTCGTTGAGTACCTGAAATTCAGCTACGAAAAGTTAGTCTAAAATCGACCGTCTTGGTCGTTAATGGGTTAACGAGAAAGGTGTTGTGCAACGAGACCCTCTAGGACTGTTCGAAACGAGTGAAAACTGCTGTTGGACACCCGAACCGTTCCATATTTATTGCTTGGGAGCTTGGCGCTGGTTGAACAAAACAGCAAGTGAATACGGATACAAAGTGCGGACCTTACAGCCAACCAACACGTATGAATTAATCGGAGAAATAATATATAATAACTTATCAAAATTTCAAGAAATATGCAAGGAAAGTATAACGAAGATGGGATACTCACTGCTAGGTCCAGTAATACCAGGACTCACAGTGGCACAACAGCAAGTCAGAGGCAAACGTTTTACATTAAGAAACAATAATGAGATATTTCAATATCCGGAATATCTTACAGTACCAAAGGGTAGTTTATTCAGGAGCCAAAATTCGCTATTTCAAACCGTAAGTGAAAGTACCAATATCTTCATTCAGCATCTGTTTAAGATAAATTATGGTAGTTTTAATACAGATAACCGGCTTACGTTTGGATATTGTGCAGTGTGTCAAGTACCATTATTAGCAGTATTATTATTATTACCATTATTATTACGAAGACCATCCAGGGGTAACCCAACAAATCAGGCCCAAGTCTTAGGGCAGATTTGCTATGACAGCTGTGAAGACTACCGACAGGCATCGGAGGATTGCGCTCGTATGATGGGATACGACCTAATTCTACCGCTAGTACCCGGACCGGATATCACGAATAAGCAACTTCAAATCATCATGAAAAAGTGGGAGTTAAGATACGAAAACGACCAGTTGCAGTATGTAGAGTATGTTCCTCGGATAAACGTAGGAGAGAAGATATGCAGGTATGGATAGATTATCTTGTAGCATATTTTCATGGAGAAAGGATCGAACGCGGAAGAACATACGCCGGATTTGTACATCTGCCTTATTGCGGTGTGGGTTTTGCGGACTTATTAACTTTTGATAATTGTGTACAGTGCTCTCGACCTCTACCTGTGTGGCGTTTTTGTAAGCTGTGTATTTTAAAATATTTAACCCATGGACCGAAGAATATCTTCCTCATCTGTTGGGAGTGCTGGTCAACCGCCCATCAGAATGCCCTTCAACCCGGAGAAAAATGCCGTATTTGTAAACCTGGCACCATAGGAGAAGAAATATTCCTAAGAAGATTAAATGTAGTGTGGAGTGGTGGTTTCTTGCCTTTTGAAAATTAGAGACTTTATAGTGCTTCGAAGTTTTTCTCATTCAAACATATATATGTGTAAAATTACTGGGTGTTTAGTACGTAGTGCTTATTGTAACTCATTATGTGCAAAGTATAAGTATATTATCTTGAAGTACGCAATTTCAAATAGGCAGCTGCAACTTGCGAGTGCCCTGCGTCGCTGGTCTTCAGGGGCGGGCATGTTACGTCGAGGACGAGTCAGACTATTTTATGGCGGTAAAATTTGAATTTTTTATAGAAGGGGAGTTCCCGTAATTAAAAGTAATAGTCATTTAATAGCTAACTTTAATCTCAGTGACGCACTTACCCCTTCTGGGATTAACCCTTTATCGATTAGTTTTTATGTATTTTGTGCTATAAAAGTGAGCGCAAAACAATTGTAACAGAGACTCTGTATTCTACTCTGTGACACTATGCACCTTCTGTAATTCGATCAATAAATATTATAAATCTATTTCTATAATAACTTATTTGAGAGTTATACCTAATCCACGTCCATCTTTGGGTTCTGAGGTACGAGTTTCTGGACCAGCTAAACTGTAGGTAAATTATTTAATTATTACTTATTCACTAAGTATTTTAGATACGTTGCCGCCCTGCCTTCGTTTGAGTCTCGCACTTGTGGTAAAGCGCTTACGCGTTGACCGAAAAGAGACAGTCGCGTTTGAGTAATTCTTGTCAATTCGCGGTCGTTACGTGAGACGTAACACGTGTAATACGAATATAAATGAAATTATACTTAAAAATTACGCCCGTGTTTTCCTGTTTTCCTGGCCTAACTGTACTTAGAATAAAATAGTTGAAAAGAGGTAATCTACTGGCATAGTGGCGATTTATAAAATTATTATTATTATTATTATTATTATTATTATTAACCAGAGTATAGTACAAAATATTACAACAAGTAGTAATAATTATACAATTTTACATTACAAATTTGTAACCCGGCAGAGGATAAACCTGTTCGCTGGTCTGGTATTTTAAAACTACTAAACACTTAAAGAAAATTAAGAAAAAAATAAAAAAAAAACAAAAAACTTAAAACTAAGAGTCAGTTTGTATAATAGATTATAATATTTCACAGATGAAGTATGGCTTAATATTGGTAGCAAGAATGCTTCCTATAAAAGCTTACTTCACCAATATCTTCGATTTTGTTCTTCTATCTCCAATATCTGATTAAAATTTGTCTGGCCGTTACGATTGTCGTCATTGATGCTTTCATTTTTCTTGCGTATGATATTCTTTCGTATGTATTTAGTCTAACAGGACAAGTAAGTCCTGTAGCACACGTGACTCTATAGTGAGGGAACATTTCAGTATGCTGTCTATGTGAATCACATTTACATGTTGCTGTGAATACTATGTCATCTAAGACTATCAAATCTTTATATTTAGGTTGTTGTTCCAGTGAGTACAATGAATTAGTGAAAGTTTGATATCCTCTGATATCTCTATAAAAGTATAATAATGCTTTATTGTTTCCAAGATAATTGATGTCTCCATAGGTCATTCGAATATTATTTGTTTGTAGAATCGGTTTTCCTGGTGTATTTTTTGGTTTACTTGTTTCTATTTGCATACTATTATTGTCTGCAATGTCATCTATTTGTTTAAATACTGTTTCTATGGGTTTATATCTTACTTTATCTGTATTTGGTTCTTTGTGATCTTCTTTGCTTTCTTCTTTTATGAAATGTATATGTTTTTTACCAATTAATTGTTTGTATGTGCAATATTCACATTTATTAATGAAATTTATGTTGGTTGTATCTGTTTTTGTTAGAATGTAAGTTTCGTTTCTTTTTCCCTCTTTGAGTCCGTTTTTTGTTTTGGTATTAATAGTTATCCGTTGTGAGTTCCATGCTATGTTAATCACATTTGCAATTGTTTCTATTATTTTTCTGTAGTTATCTGATACATTAATTTTTTTCATGTTATATTCAGACATTCGACGATGAGAACGATTGTGATGAAGTGTACAAGTGCCTTGTGAACACAAATATGTCCTTACATCCAAGAGAAACTTATCCTTATCCACATCCACATGGACTTTCAATGCTGAATTTAGACTATTATCAAAGTTCCCTTGTTGCTTTAGTTTGTAATATATTTGTTGTAAATTGTTGCAATGTATTTTGTGGTTCATTGTATTTCTGTATCTAGAATGGATGGCCTTTTATCCATTTTTTTATTTTGTCCTTTATTGTTTTTGTATTGCTATTTAAAGTTTTGAGGTGAGAAGGTAGTTGATTGAAGGTGGCTAAAGCTCTTGTATAGCTATCTTTAATGCTGATTGTTAATTTTCTTTTAAGGGGCTGTATAGTTTTTTTCCTTGTTACGGAATTTTTCTTCAGGAACATATCTTGCAGGTTGACATAGTGATACACTAGAGATTCCATGGTGAATTTTTGATCTATGTTTAGTGGATTTTTTTCATTTATAAACTTGTTTTTATTTATTATTTGTAATAGTCGTGTTTGTAGAGTTTGTATATATTTGAGTCTTCCAATGTATGCTCCACCCCACGCTATAATACCGTATGTTGTTATGCTATGGAAAAGTGCATAGTAAATCATACGTAGATTATCTGTGCTCATTATCCTAGATAATTTGTAGAAAATATAAGTTAGATATTTTAGTCTATTGTATAGCATGTTTGTATGCATGTCCCATCTCATATGGCTATCGAAATGCACTCCAAGGTACTTAGTGTTATCAACTTTTCGAATGGGTGCACCCTTTATATTTATATGTAGATATGTTGAGTTGCTATTGCAGTTATTTACAAATGCCATGTATACTGTTTTGTCAATGTTTAGTGACAGTTTATTCAAATCTAGCCAAATGGATATTTTGTTTAAGTAGAAGTTCATATTTCTTTCGACTTCATGCCATGTTTCGCCTTTCACGATAATTACCGTGTCATCAGCAAAAGCCAACACATTATCATTTGGTAGCAATTGTAACATATCATTAATATAGATTATGAAAAATAAAGGTCCCAATATTGTACCTTGTGGTACGCCAATGTTGACGTGTTGATATTGACTATATTCACTATTAATTTTAACTCTTTGTTTCCTATTACTTAGATAGCTTTTGATAAGTTCATACGCACTACCTCTAATTCCATATCTATAGAGTTTTTTGAGTAGAATTTTGTGGTCCATAGTGTCAAAAGCTTTCGCTAGATCCAAGAAAGTTGCTGCTATTGATTTACTTTTGTCTAGTTGATTGTATATTGAGTTAGTTAGGTAGTATAGGGCATTTTTAGTACTAAGACCTTTTCTAAAACCAAATTGTTTATTAGAAAATAAATTATGTTTGTTGAAAAAACTTGTAATCCTGATTTGTATTAATTTTTCAAAAATTTTGGCGATATTTGATATTAAAGATATAGGTCTATAGTTTGTTGGTAGATACTTCTCTTTAGTTTTGTGGATAGGAATAATTTCAGCACTTTTTAATTCGTCAGGCCATATTTCTTTTTGTAAGCATAAATTAAAGATATAGGTCAATGGATCACTTATATGGTTTACTATCATCTTTAGTACCTGAGTGTTGATGCCGTCAGATCCTCCATTTTTGTTGCCCATTTTCCTTATTGTTTGTTGAACTTCTATTCTATTTGTTAAATGTAGAAAAATACTGTTGTTGTTCATAGATGGTAGAGTAATGTTACTATTTATTGGTTGTCTAATATTATCACATATCTGCCTACTGTACTGAAAAATGTATTCATTTGTTCTGCAATGTCGTTTGAGTTTGTAATTTTATTATTACCTATTAATAGATGATTTATGTTATTGTTTTTTTTGGTTTTCTTCCCAATTTTGTTGTTGATTATTTTCCATAGTTTTCGTGGATTTTGTTGATTTGTTTTGATTTGATTTTTTTCATATTTTTCTTTAGCTAGATCTATGGTCTTTTTTAAAGTTTCTACATAGTTTTTATATTTCCCTCTTTTTGTTGCATTAATGGGATCTTTTTTCCAATTATTATAAAGTTTTTCTTTGTGTGCACATGATATCATTATTGCTTCAGTTATCCAATTACTCCTTGGGTTCATTTTATTCTTATTGGGTTTATTGTTATTAGATGATGCCGTAACACATGTTTGAATTTTTTCTATTAATTTGTTCGTAGCTAGATTAGGGTCTTTTATAATTTGTATGTCAGTCCAAACAGTTCTTTTGGCTTTATTTTTTAGTTTAAAATAGTTTATTATTTTGAAATTGGTTTTTTGTGTACATTTATAATTTTATTCCTTAAACTCATCATTATTGGGTAGTGATCATTGACGGGTACACTGAGGACGTAAGTTTTATATTTGACTTTTCCTAGCCTAACATAGAAATTATCTATACATGTACCTTTGTTAATATCAATATTGGATGGTCTTGTTATGGTATGTAGTCCAGGGCAATATCCATTTTCTAGCAGTACTTGTAAAAAATCTTGATCTAGTATTTCTTCACTCAATATATCAAAATTAAAGTCTCCCATTAAAATATTGTTTTTATATTTTTTGTTTATTTTCAATAATTCTTTGAGATTCAATAGGAATTCAGATTTAGATAAATCATGAGATCTGTAAATTGCAGACAGCACCAAATTTTTGTTGTTTTCTAATGTAATATTAGAGTTAATTATTTTTAATTTATCTATTTCAAGAAATTGTGTAATTTCGGTGATTTCTTCTTTCATATACAAAACAACTCCATCTGATTTGTTTATTTTACTTTCATTGTAATATATTTTATAGTCTGGAATATTGAACATTTCATGATTGTCTAAATTCCATGTTTCTGTGCATGCTATTATACATGGTTTTTTTTCGAGGTTCTTCAGAAATACTAGTAATTTATTGTAATTTTTTTTAGGCTTCTGATATTTATACAAAGAATGATATTATTTTCTTTACATATATATTTGTTTAGATCATCAATATTATCTGTTTTATGTTCATTTTCAAATATAATATCATATAAGCTGTTATCCATATTGTAATATTGCAGAAAACTATTTAGTATTCCTGGTTTTATTACCTGTTGGACTTGGAGTAGATAATGATGATAACGATAAACTGTTATTTATTCTCGGACGGTTATATATCTTGCGGGTGTTTGTTTCAAAGTTTATTCTACCAAAATATCTTTGATAGGTTGGTTGAATTGGATAATCTGTCATTTCAATATACCTTTTTATTTTCATTTTTAAAACTTCACACATTTCGCTGTCGATTGCACTATGGTTTACGTTGTAGTTTTTACTATATGTTTCATTGTGGAAAATGCAGTTTGGACATTGGAGTATGCTGCTACTACACATTTTTGCTTGGTGCTTGCCAGCACATTTATAACACGTTGGCTCTTTTTTTGCTTTTTCACACTTTCCGCCGCCGTGGCCAAAACCTGAGCAGTTGTAACACGGATATGTGTTGATGACGTCAAAGACTCTACAGTTTTGACATCCAATAAATAATTTGTTACTATTGTTTTTTATATGTTTATATAGAATAGATGGAACTTCTATTATTGCAGTTACTGTTTTATTTTTTTCATTTGTAAATACATGATTTACTTTGCATTTTTCTTCGTATTGACTAAAATTTCTTGCATTAATATCAGTTTCTATATCTTTTACATTTGTTGTGAAAGCTTTAGAAATTCCAACTACTTTAACTATCGGTTTACGTATTTCTTCTTTTAGAACAGTAAGTGCCGGTAGTTATTTTTGTAAAGTTTTTTCTAACACTGTGACATTTTCTTCGGTCATGCAGTTGATAATTATTGTGTCAGTATTTTTAACTTGTACACTTTTTGTTTGTATGTTTTTGTCTTTAATTAAGTAATGTGCTACTTGATTTTCTAAGTTTATGTTATCATTACTCTTTTTCTTTATTATTAATCTTGGTATTCTTTTGGGTTTAGGTTTTGGTAGTGCAATTGTTTCAGCATATGTTTTTCTCATAATGTTAGTATTTGCATTATTATTTTGTTTTTGTTTAATTAGTAGTTCATTGAGCAATTCATTTTTTTCTTTTGTTTCTTTGTACAGTTCTTTCAATAGGTTATTTTCGGCTTTTAATTGTTGTAATTCATCCAAATCATTGATCTGTGTTACATCCATATGATCATCTTTTTCATTTAAAATTTGCTTTTCATTCACAAGCTCATTTAATATTTCCTGTTTTATTTGTTCTCTACTTACAAGTTTGAATTGTGTTATGAAAGCACTAGCTTGTTCACTTAAGTCCCCATATGGCAAGTTTGATGTTCGTGCAAAATTTGGATGCTCCTGGCATATTATGAATGAGCTGTTTATTAGTTTGATTGCATTTCCTGCATTGATTTTTGCTACTATTTCACTCGTAAGATCGAAATTTCCACATACTAAACACACAACTGCTCCTACTTTTGTATTTGGATGACACTTGAAATGCTTATGTAGCGATGATGCGTCAGGCGGTTGCACTTCCGCACCGCTCGACGGTAACATCGCGACTGAAATGACTGAAATGACTTACAAATATTTTGGATATCGCAATATTTATTTTTAACTTATTTCAATGCTAAAATTTAGAAAACTTAGAAAGTGAGTTTTGAAGGGAAAAAATGCGACAAACAGGATGCAGCTCGTAATTTTACGACTTGCTCCTGGGGCGAACACGCGGGTACGCGCATCGGCCTAAGTTTTTTATATATAGAGTTTCCACGCGGCTTTCGATTCCTCTTTCCAGCTAGGCTCCTAGGAATTTTCGGATACACGGTTTTCAACTCGTTTCAGATTTTAGAGAGTTGTGAGTATTTTATATTACATCATTTATTTGCCGCTCTTACAAGTAAACATTGAAATTTATGTAAAATTGATTAAAATTAAAAAAGAAAATAAAGGCGTCCGCCGTCACAATTACATTGTTAACACATTGAAATCTAAAGAGAATATTACAAACAAAAATAATGAAAGAAAATGTAGAAAGACAACAAGTATTCAAAACAAACTTATTTGTGATATTAGTCACCGTAATTTAAGATAAACTGCTCCTGAAATACGTGCAATTGCAAGAAAAAATATTGGTATTACAGTCAGTGTTTTAATAATAAAGAGAAGACTGAATGAGAAAGGCCTGTATAGCCGAGTCGCAATAAAAGAGCCTTTAATGAAGGATATTACAAAAAAGAAATGTTTAAAATAGGCGAAAAAACATAAGGACTGAACTGTAAATAATTAAAAGAAAGTTTTGTGGTCAGATGAAAGTAAATTTGAAATATTTAGTAATAAACGAAGATGT
Organism: Phymastichus coffea; assembly: GCF_024137745.1. NCBI lineage: Eukaryota > Metazoa > Arthropoda > Insecta > Hymenoptera > Eulophidae > Phymastichus > Phymastichus coffea. Next base: position 1,221,205 of record NW_026706843.1, on the reverse strand, counting down.
TTTGTACGACGAGCGCCTAATGAAAGATTCTTAGAAAAAAACTTGGTCCCTTCAGTAAAACATGGTGGTGGCTTGATATTGGTCTGAGGTTGTTTCGGTGGAACTAAATTTGGAGACTTAATAAAAATAGATAAAAAGTAAAACATAGAAGGATATAAAACTATATTGGAAAAAAATACTATGTTTTGTGGAAGAATAATACTCGGCCATAAGTTTACTTTTCAGCAAGACAATGATCCAAAACATACTTCAAACTTGTGCAAAAATTAATTTGCTGATTTAGGAAAAAAGAAAAAGCTAACTGTGATGGAATGGCCACCATACTCTTCAGATTTGAATCCTACTATAGGAAGAATTAGATAGAGCAGTAAGAAAAGTAGAACCAAATTCAAAAGCTCATTTGTAGACAATCTTGGTAAATAAGTGGAAAAAAATTAGATCTAAAACTTTGGAAAAACTTTTGAATGCCTCGAATTTATAAAACAGTTATTAATAACAATGTTGGTTTTTTGGCTGAAAAGAATGTTTAAATTGTACATAAGTTTATTGTTCTTGGTGTTTATTATTCGTTCAATTTACGTTTTGTTACACAAGTTAAGTTCCGTTTTGTAATTACATAGTGAATTTATTTAAAATATAAAAATTTGTAACGGGGAAGGTTAACTAACAAAATAGGGAATTTATTGAAGCACAAACTCCCACGATGCAGAGCTAACCGCTGCTCCGTTAAACACGTATGGTTATACGTGTATTCGCCTTTACGTTTGATACTTTCGTTTTAGTGTCTTCTATCCAATCAAGTTGAACTCACCTTAAGTTCCTTGACTTGTGACACTCGATCTATCTTAGGTAGGAGTAACCTTGTGCTTAATCCGACTAATCCCGCAGACGAAATCGGATTGAAACTTAATCCTATATAGATCTGTTAAGATATTAGGAAACAAAATGACATAAACGGCGAATAAAATTAATGATGTTTAATTAATAAAAAATTACAGTCTTTTACGAGCCGAAAGACTAACGCATGTGAATAAGATTTACAATTATCGATAATAATTCCGTGAGAGAGAGAGAGAAAGAATTCGAACTTTGCCGCGAAATCTAACGCTCGGCGCGAATACAAAAAGAACTCTCGCGAAAGACAAAATACTTTCGATAGTATTTGGTTGCGCTAATAAAGGGAGGTGCACCTACCCTGCGATGCAATTACGGTGATCAGCCGTAATTGTCGAAGAATCAACGGTGAATCAGCTGCGCTGCCTCTCTCACAAATATCTGCTGCTTTCGTTGCTGCTGTTTTAAATGCTGCTGTGATGCTGCTGCTGTGATGCTGCTTGCTATCATTCGCGCGCGCCAAAATTCCAGGAACTTTCAATTTCGCATCTAGGCGTGCGAGTCTAGCGTCGCAACCTGGCATTGGAGCCACGACGCCCTGACAATACCTGATGGACGGGAGTCTCTAGCTAGAGATAAGCCGAGCCGTTCCAGCCTAACCGAGCCCGGATTCGTTTATTTCCATCATTCGTCTATTATCATTAATTTTTATGTTAACGGGACAGTTCCCCGTAACATAATTTGGCGCCTAACTTTCAAGGGGACGTAAACTATCGTCGAGGTATAGATTCGCAGGTCAGGCTACGCGAATCGCGTGAACATAAACAACCTTTGAATAAGCGTCGGCCCAAAATTTGAGTTCGTGCGGATTCCAGGAAACGAGCGCGCGTCGATGGCAGCGTTTACTTCGTGAACTCGAGTGTGCGTGCGAAGTAAACAAAGGACACAAATTCCATAACGTCTCAATTCAGTATTGCGGTGAATGAATTTAATAGACACAACGCTATTTATTTCCACCGATCTATTTCTTCATTAAAACGTTGAAGACGCACGAAAGCACGTATATGTATATACATATATTAATTTATACATATACCTATATTATTCAATGTGTATAGATCAGCGCAGAGAGTTTCCTTTGCTGTAGGTATATTTAAGGCCTCCTCTCACTAACGTCGATTGGTAAACAAAACAACTGTGGCGGCAAAACCGAAAGTTTTTCACTGTATGTATTCCGTATAAGCGATAGTAAGCGTCTGTTAGCGTGCGCATAACAGTGTCATCGTTTCTTTAATTTTCTTTTTCCATGCGCTTCTTTTCTCGCATGCTCCAATTAAAACACATTCGTATTATTTAATATATATATATTATATAATTCTACGCAAATCCTTTGTTTGTTTTTTGTGATGTTCGTATCACTTATAAATAATAATAATTCGAACTCTTGTATCCAGCTAATGAGTAAGAATTTGTTTCTAATAATTTTACTCTACTTGTCGATAAATAAATAAATCAAATGTACTCTAATAATTATAAACAAATCAAATATATATAAATAAGTATAATGTTTCAGGGAAAGTCAGACGATGCCCTAGTTTCTTATGGTGCGAATTGTCCCATAAGCAGAGCTAAAGTCTTTCTTGGATAGGATATAATTCGGCCCAAGTTTCTTATAGCGTTCTTATAGTTTATAAGTCGAGCTCGAATTATAAGAAAGGAACAGTCTTGTTCAGTTAATCACAATGAGAGAAAGAACTTAGGTATTAACCAAGTTTATTCAGACTCATGCGCTCACCTTGCAAGGCTAGAAGTAAATGCTAGCCTGTGCAAAGATGGGCGTATTTATACACAGATTTTCCCGCTTATTTTTGCAGGAGAGATGTCAGTGAACATTCGAGAGACATTCGCGAATTTTCAGAAATGAGTTTTCTTAATTTACAAGTAAATAACCATTAATAGTAAGCTTTTGACACATGTAAACTCTACAGAATTTGATATTTGTTGATTTTATACAATATACAATTATCGCAAATAGTGTCGTCAAAAGTTATTAACTAATAAAGTAAATTAACGTGATATTACAATATTTACAATAGAAAATTATTAAATTTTTATATAACTTTATAGTTGATTAATTTCGGAAGTATTTTCTAAAAGTAAATAATTAAATTAGTTAATAACATTTGAATTATAACTAATTTTTTATATTTGTAACGGTTTTTTCTAATCTTATAATGCAATTATTAGATTAATTATCTAAGATTCCTAAATCATAAAGTTATCCTTATTAAGTTGTAATGAGTGTCGCTCGTTAAAGATAGAGCCTAAGCGCTTCCATCGCGTGAGGCGACGCAAAAGCCGACCCGCGAGAATAAATCAGAGAAGGAGAAGAGGAAAGCGCCCGCGAGGCGAACGAACGAAAGAGCGGGAGAGAGGAGAGAGATTAGGGCACCGGCCAGCGCGTGTTAGGCGCGCATAGCATGTGACAGTAGGAAAAAGGGGAAGGGGAATGAGAGCGATTAGGCCGCCGGCCGGCGTGCGCGAGGCGCGAAGGAGGAATGCGTGGAGTAGTCGAGTCCGGACCTGCGGGCAAGAAAAACACGAGTGACGAGTGACTGCATTGGGAATTCAAGGAGCTTCTCGACCGATATCACACGAAGACCCGGTGGTTCCAAGGTCACTGGGAATTACGACTCAGGAAAAGGTCATTCGCTGCCCATTACTGTCAGTTGCCCAGAGCGATCTGAGGCAACAGTCGAGGATCGCGAGCAACTGCGAACCCGGGCGGGGAAAACCTTTGACTGAAAGGTGTGTTGCGAGGAAGGGCTAGAAACCGACGCGACCCGTGGACACCGTCGAGGATACCTTGTCAGCAGCGACTCGTTCCCGTAGCGTAAGTCCCCGACATTAAATGTAAATGCGCGCGACCGGAAAGCGAAACTAAATAGTGCGCGTCTTTCTCTCTCTCATCGCGAGCGCGAGATACCCGGCGGAATCTCTCGGCCATAGCGTTACCATTGTAAGATTGAACGCGGCAAGAAGAAATAAAACTGCAAATCTTGCGATAATTGGCTGAGAGTTTTTCTTTTGAATTCCCTTTGGTTTTCCTCTCCTGACGCCCATGACAGAACCTGCCCGACCTTGAGTCACTGGGCAACCCGGATCGCCGCATGTGTTCTCCACGTGTGAGTTTTCACGGGCTCTGGGGCGAAAGGTCAGAAGATCGAGGCTGTCCGAACGAGCTGATCGAGGCGGCGGTTAGCCTTGCGACGCTGGAAACATCCTTTCTTTAACGGGTGAGATTTTTGTCAGCACGCCGAACGAAATACCCCGTTACAGTGGCGCCCAACTAGTGGTAAGGGTAAGGAGTGGAAACCTCTATTAAACATTCGCGTTTCTTTTACAACCCGAGAGAGAAAGACAAAGATAGGTCGAACAACCAATTGTAAGAGCGCACGTGTCCCTAGGGCTCAAGAACGCGCGACTCAAAAATACAAGTTCGCCGGAAAAATTCCAGCCTGGTCGGAAATAAAAATTGCGTAACTCTTATAAGGCCGAGAGTACATAATAACAACACCGAGCAGGCAGGACAAAGAGCGGTCACGAGTGAAACAAAGGCGCGAAGCAAAAGCATTAAATTTCAAGAATTTGATAGAGCTAGACTTGGGCCAATGTAAACATCGGCCAAGGTCGAACTCACAATAACATCACACGCGAAGACACAATCCTAAGAATCTCACTCGAGTATTTCCATTTTTTTTTTTGTTTTCTATTCTCACTCAACCGCCCAGCGACGAACTTGTACAGGACGGCGCGCCCAGGAAACTAACAATAATTTCGCCAACAAATAGTCGACGAAATTAATAGGCAGGACAAATTTTAGCAAAAAGCGTAGCAGAGCGCGCCTACGAGTCGCGCGCGTACAAATCGGCCAGTCAACAAAATAGTTTGTATTGTCGAAGTCATCCCGACAAATAGAAAACGACTGGCCGTCCATTACCAAAAAAAAAAGCAAATACACGTGCGCACAATAAGCGAAACCCAAAAACAGAGAAACAAACACGCAATTTTGTCTCTCTGTTGATAAAGAGTTTCACAACTAAAATGTCCGATTTCGACGACACAACATCGGAAATCGAAGCTTTTGTCAAGGGCATGTCCCAACCAGAGCTCGAGCGAACGCTCGATCAATTAGAGCTCAAACAGGCGGGAGAGTGCACCATCCAGGAAGAAAGATTAAAAAACTGGCTGATGGGGGACTACACAGCAGCCGATTTCGATCTAACGAAGACTACAAAAAAGACATCGGATCCGGCGAGAAGGATAGCCCTCCGAACTAGATACATAGAACAAGAGTGCACAGCACTAGAAAAAACACAAGCAAAAGAAGCAAGTAGCCACCCTCTATACAGGCTTATGACCGATGACGAAATAAACACAAAGTTAAGCCTCACAACAGGAGCGGCAATGCAAAACGCAGCAGCAAATAATGCGCGGGGCGAGGAAGACGAAGAGTCGACTCGCCCAAACGCGCAAACATCAGAGCCCACTGACGTCGAATAGCGCCTACAGCAAACGCCACCCGAGTTGCTGAGCCTATTCGGCAAAAATAAAGAGCGAATAGATCACTTGGAAAGAGCGCTAACGCGAGCAATGGAAAATACGTCGTCAATAGCAGCAATGTGCCAATCAATATGCGCTACCCAAGCAATAGAAACGGATAAATTAAATAAAGCTTTACACCGGATAGGTATACTAGAAAATGACCTCGATGATATGGTGGAAATAAGCAAGAAAAATAGTCGAAGTCCACAACCTCCGGCGAAATCGGTAAATTTCGCGGACACCTTCATGCTCCACTACGATCCCGCTCTGCCGGGCAGCACTCCCCTCCGGGCGAACCCGACGCCGGGCGCTCAACGAGCGCCCCCCGATTCCGCCCTCAGGAGGGGGTGGACAGCAAAGGACTAACGACTCCTCAGCTGATCGCGCCGCCGGACAAACAAACAATTTCCCGTACAACGCGACGGCTAGTTTTGCGTTCCCAAAAGACGTCGGCAGAATAGTGCGAGGCTGGCGGAATAAATTCTCAGGGGAGGATCAGCAGAGCATCGACGTATTTTTAGAGAAACTCGAGGCACAAAGAATATCAGCGGGGCTGACTGAGGACGAAACGCTAAACGGACTGGCGGATTTATTCACGGGAGCAGCGCAAACGTGGTATCTAAATAATAATAGAGACTGGACTTCGTACGGAGATTTTATTCGCGATGCACAAGAGTGGTTCGGCACGAGTATACAGCAGTAACAACGCTTAAAAAGAGAAGCGCAAGCGAGGTATCAAGGACCCGACCAGCCCGCGCGAATTTACCTGACGAAAATCCAAGCGATGATGAACAAAGTCCAAACCCCCAATACCTCAGGAAGAAGTGATGGAGTTGGCCTATTCGAACCTGCTGCCGGAAATCCAACTACACATTCGGAGAAAGGAATGCTCAAATATTCGAGAGTTATGTAAACGAGCAACTGAAGTCCAGAACGATCTCCATTACGCTCAACAAAAGCGACAAATGATTGATCCAAAGACGACACTCTTTCCCGAATGGATGTACCAGTCCCCTACGACTGCCACCTCCGTCCAATCTCAGCCGAAGAGGACTAAAATTTCCGGTATGGGGGTGGAGAAGGGCGAGGAAAAAAAGGAGGCGAGCCCAGCGCACCTCTCAGCAACGGCCGATAACAGTGGCACCGCGGCCCCGATCAGTCAAGTGGAGGAGTTGCTCACGCGCCTATTGAGGGAAGAGCTGGCAAAGGCCCTTCCATCCAATGAGGGCGGCAAGGGTCACAGCAGCCCTATAGGATAAGGAGCGAAGTTTAACCCCAAGCCCAGGAGGCCAGTGGATTATTCAAAGCCACTACAGTGCGGTAAATGCGGCAAATTAGGCTATAGCGCGAGGTATTGCCCCGACTGCAATAAGCCCGTCGGGACGGGAAACGAGAGGGGCAGCGGCTAGAAGCAGCCCGGGCCGCTCCCGACGTTAAAGGGCTCCCCCAGGCAAGGCAGTCGCGTGAGGAGTTATGCCGCGCGCTGCCCACGTTGTCGCCCGGCGGTAGCGAAGCAGCGCAGAGGGATGGAGGAACAGAGATACTCCATGGCCTCGCGACGAAGGCTGACCGCGCGGAAGGAGCGTCACCAGAGGGAACCCGCCGGGAAAGTGAGACAGCGCCTCGCTTATAAGAAGAGGAGAGTGATACGAAACCATTCGTCACAAAGGTCGAGAAGGTCCCAGAGAAGGAAGCACGAACCAGAGATGAGCAGGACCAGACGGCTTCGATACAAGGCCGAAGTGACTCGGGACGTCGGGTTGAGTCGAAGAGCAACGCGGAGAAACTCACGAGCACAGAGACCGTGAATAAACGCGTGCCAAAGGACGCAAACGGCAAGTCACCGGCAGTAGGAGCTACAAGAGGGAATCGCTCAAATAGTGGGGGATGCGACGACTACGAACCGGAAGACGAGATGAGATGGTGGCTACCCGTCCAAATTGGTAGTTTTCGAGTTCGGGCATTATACGACTCGGGAGCATCATATACGACGAAAGGGTTCATTAGGCCAACAGATAGCGGCCGAGATGAAAATCACTCTCGATGTAAGGAAAGCGGGCTCGGGCCGGCTTCCTGATGGCAGTTCTATCACTATCATCGGACACGTCATGCTGTCCTTTACGGTTGGCGGCGTAACGCGGATAGTGAGAGTAGCAATTATTCCTCATTTGGAAAGTGAGTGCTATGCCGATATGAATTTTATGAAGGCATTCAAAGCGATCCCCGACCCGACGGACAATATGTTGCTTTTGAAAGACGAGCGAGTAAGTGTGCCAATGGAGCTCGCAAGTTTTTCATGGGGTACCAGAGATGGCTTCGATCGGCATCGCAGACATGTCCGAATCGCAACGCAAGGAAATAAAGGAGCTCGCAGGGCGGTTGTTGCCCGAGCCCGACAAAACACTGGGCTGTGCGATCGGTGTGGAACACGAAATCAGCATGGGCGACGCCCGCCCAATTAAGAAGAGGTACTATTCCGTCTCACCGCGAGTAGAACAAGAAATGCATCGCCAGGTGAAGCAAATGTTGACTGCAGCCGTGATAGAACCGTCGAGCAGTGGATGGTCAAGCCCCATTGTGATGGTACGCAAGGCGGACGGATCATATCGTTTTTGCATAGACTTTCGGGAAGTGAACAGAGTGACCAAGCCTGACGCTTATCCAATTCCATACATGCAAGATATTCTGCGGCGTTTGAGGAATACGAAATTTATATCGACGCTCGATCTCAGCTTGGCTTACCATCAGATCAGCCTGAAGAAAGAGTCTCGCCCGATCACCGTGTTTACGGTACCGGGCATGGGCCACTTTCAGTTTCGGCGCATGCCCTTCGGGTTATCATATGCGGGGGCGACCTTTCAGAGAGCAATCGACTCAGTGATCGGACCTGAAATGGATCCATTTGCTTTCGCTTACCTAGATGACATAATAATAGTATAGGCCACGTTCGAAGAACATAAAGAACATCTGAGGCGAGTACTGTTGAAGTTGAAAGGCGCAGGTCTCACGGTAAACCAGGACAAGAGCGTTTTCTGCAAGTCAGAAGTGAGGTACTTGGGAGTGTTGGTCAACCGAGAAGGAATCAGACCGGACCCCGAAAAAGTCAAGCCCATCGTCGAGTATCCGATACCCCGATCAATCCGCAAATTGCGCAGTTTTATGGGAATGGCATCCTGGTACAGGAGGTTTATCGATGACTTCGCGACTATTGTTGAGCCGTTGATAAAGCTCACAAGAAAAAAGGAACCTTACGTATGGGGCGACGAACAGCAGGCAGCTTTTATGGGAATTAAAAGCAGTATGATCTCGGCCCCTATTCTCCAGCCTCCCGATCCTGATGGCGATTTTGTCCTGCAAACTGATGCGAGCGACTCCGGATTAGGAGCGGTCCTGACGTAGACCGTGGAAGGAGAGGAGAGAGTGATTGAATTTGCCAGCCGGGCACTCTCAAAAGCGGAAAGGAATTTTTCAGTGTCGGAGCGGGAATGCCTTGCGGTAGTTTGGGCCACCGAAAAGTTCAGAGCTTACTTGGAAGGTTACCATTTCAAGGTGATCACAGATCATAGTTGCTTGAGATGGCTGCGAAGCATGAAAAACCCGACAAATCGGCTGGCCAGATAGGCGTTAAAGCTGCAGGGCTATTCCTTCGAAGTAGAACATCGCAAGGGGGCACTCCATGCAGTACCCGACGCCTTATCTAGGATGTTTGAAGAGGAAGAGCCCGGGGCGGCAGTAAGCGCACTCACTTGGGCAAATCAAACCACGGACAAATGGTTTATGGTTCGCAAGAAGCAAATCATCGAGAGCCCGGAGTCGTGGCCTACGTGAAAAATTGCCGGGGAAAATTTGTATTGACGCGTTTCGGCACACCAGAGACGTTCCTGTCGGACAACGGAACAGAATTCAAAAACCGGTACTTCGACGAATATTTGTCGGAGCAAGGTATCCGTCATGATTTGACGCCCGTTTACTGTCCAAGGGCGAACCCTACGGAGCGTTATAACTGCACTCTCAAGACAATGATTAAGTCGTATCTCGAAGGACGACACAGTCACTGGGACGTAAAACTCAGTGACTTGGTATTCGCATTGAATACAGCGAAACATAGTACAACGAAAGTGAGTCCAGCGATATTGAATTACGGACGACAGCCGATCCCGCCCCGTACGTTGCGCCGTGCTCAGGACTCTCTCGTTAGCGGAAAGGAGGACGAGAGAGAGCGGTAGAACTGGGCAGATCACATGGGAGGCCTGCCAGCGCTATATCAGGAAGAGGTGGATAGATCAGGAATAGAGCAAGGGCGGCAAACGAGCTTCTTCGATCGGAAGCGCCGCCCCACTACTTTCAAAGTCGGGGATTGGATTTGACGAGTGAACCGCATCTTGTCTTCAACGGATATCGGAGTCACGGCAAAATTGGCGCCGACATTCGCAGGGCCTTACGTGGTGAGAGAAAAGCTCGGCTCTAATACATATCGCTTGGCGAATCATCAAGAGGACCTCAATGGAGCGATCTATGCCGAAGACTTGAAGCCCTTCTATCAAGAGGGGGACGAAGAAGAAGACAAGTATACCCAACCACCGGAGGGAAGCGTGGCGAAGCGCGACCCGCCCCAGGAAGGTAATCAACCGCCCCAAGTCGAAAGCGCGGGTCTAGATAGCGAAACACCGCCTAAAAACAGGGGCAACGGCGTATTGGGCGAAGACCCAGGAGGTCAAAATCCCGTCGAACCGGTTAGGAGGGGGCAAGGTCGCCCGCGGAAAATCACCGCCCCAGTTCCCAAATTACCGTCGGTAAGACGTCCCCGAGGCCGACCACGGAAAAGCGTACAAGTGGTCCGCCGGACGAGCGTGCGAGTTAGAGCGAAGCAAGCAGGCGAATCGATTTATTGAATCATCTAAACCTCATCTCTTTCCTTCGGCCTGACGGGCCCTCCATCCTACCTCTTCATCAAAACCATATAACTCCATTACAGGATGGAAAGCGCCCTTCATGAGGCCGTGGAGTGGCTCATCGAGAATGTGGAGCGCCTACAGCTTGAGCCCGAGAAGAGGGCCGTTTTCATCGCGGCCCGTAGGCGATTCCGCGATGCCCTACGGCGCGCCTCGTCCATCGAAGACGATGAGAGCCGGGTTTCGGAGCTGCTGGAAGCTGCGAATCTGCTGGCCGACGCCTTGTGGGCATCTTAGCTAGGGCGGGCTTTCCAACATTTATTGGATGGAGCGAAGGCTCACTTCGCCCTAGGGCTGCAGCACGCCCGGAAGGAACCGGATCTTCCAGCGTACCTGCAGAAAACAGCTAGTGTATGCGTTTTCAACACTTTTCCGATTTGTGGGTGGTATAGCGTAATCAAGACATTGCCACCCATCTCTCTGGGCGCCATTAGGTTGGCATAGCCCACTGTCTTTCACTCCTTCGCTTTCAAACATTATTGGAGATCCGGAAGTCAAGTTTGCTACGACATCCCTGGCGCGACTCAGCGAGTCGGAACCTTTTTAATCTAAGGCGGCGACCTCCTCGGAAGGAGTACCGATCTTTTCAAGGTTCGACGCTCAAGGAGAGCGGAACTAAAGGCTTGACCCTCGGTTTGGGCGCGACGGGACTCTAGTTGCCCCAACGTCTACTACGTCGGAAGCACGCAGCATACAAATCTTACGAGATTTGCTTGACCTGGTACCACTACCCCGCAGAGGCCAACCCAAATTGAGATGTCGGAGGAGAGACTCAGTCAGGACAGTCAGAGGAAGATTCCTCAGACGATCAACCAACTAAGCTACCCTCCTGGGCTCGCGTTCAACATACATCCCACCCTGCGTACCTGTATTAAGGGATTTCTCCCACGACTCACAGGTCCATCGCTTCGACATACCGAGGTGTGTCTCCCCATTGCGTTTCGGTCCAACCCGCTCACGCTGGTGGGTATCCGTCATTCGAAAGGTTGTTTTTACCCCGTTCCGTCCCAAAGTCAGATCTTTCAAAACTCTGTCGTTGGGTCAAAACAGGGTTGATCGCGTTCAAATTTAGTCAGAGCCGCCTTTTGGCCACCCTTCTGGGTGTTCACCGCGTCACCCCGTTGAGGCGGAGCAGTTGGCACTTGTGAGATCTGCCGTTCAAAGAGACCTCACTTTAAAACGCGGACCTGCAGAAAACAGTACCAGAGACAACCATCCACGAGGCTCTTTGGGCCACGGAGGGGTTACCCGTAAATACCGCGGGGCGGCCTGGACTTTGCCCGCCGCCCAAGGACGACCTCCGCAAGGAGTTGTTCTCGCGGTACATACCAATGGGGACCTCCAAACCGAGGCCCAAGCCCCATGTTATCGAAATAATAGACCTCGTGGATGACGAATAAAATGGGCAGGACACCCACACCGAGGAGGAAGAGACCACCCCCCCTTCCAAACCAGCTATGGAGGAAGAGATACCGCCGGAACCTGCCTCTCCCGAAGGAGGTCGGTCCGTCCCCGGCAGGGAAACCTCGAGGTCGGAGGTGCCACGCCCCACCGAGCCGCCCATGGAAAAAGAAGGGAACGAGCCCGTAGCACCAGAGGACCTGGACCACGCACCCACTTCAGCCAAAAGAGAGGGCGAAACTCCCAGCGCTATTGGAGACACCGGACCATCATCCGACGCTGGAGAACATGACATGTACGTTCACCCGCGTTGGTGGCTGAACGTACATGTCGGCCCCTTCTCGTTTACAGCTTTATATGATACGGGAGCATCACGAAACGTTCTTGGTCCCATCGGACTAGAGATAGAGGCAGCCTGCAACTTAAGGGTGTCACCTTATTCTGGACCAGGAGTAAGAGCAATCAATGGTCACCACGTGCCCGTCTTAGGTAATGAGGTTGCCCTTTGAAATAGTAGGATAATAGTAGGTACGATGTGGATGCGGTCATTTTGAAGGATGCAGATACTGATTGCACCTTAGGCGGCGACTTTATACGAGCCTTTTCGGTAAATCTTAACGTGAAAGCTAACATGTTGAAAGTCGAAGGCAGTGAGGACATCATTCCGGTTGTTTTCTCTTCAATACTAACGGAGAAGATGATGTCATTCGCCTCGCTCGGTATCCAGAAGGTTACCGATAGCGAACGCCAGGAATTAGAGCTGCTTATGCACACTCTCCTCTCGGAATTGGACGAGAAAACGTCAGGCTGCACAGATTGGATCCAACATGACATCGACGTCGGTGATGCTCGCCCCGTTAAACAAAAATATTATCCAGTCTCACATAAAGTTGAGTTGGAAATGCACGAGCAGGTGCACAAGATGCTTCGTTTTGGAGTGATCCGCAGATCCACCAGCGAATGGTCGAGTCATGTTTTGATGATTCGAAAATCAGATGGCTCATACCGCTGTTGCATCGATTTTCAGAAAGTGAATGCGTTGACGCGTGTTTGCGCTTATCCATTACCATATATGGCTGTTATTTTGCGCAAAATTCACCACGGCCGCTACTTTAGCGCGCTAGATCTGTCCGGGGCCTTTTGACAGGTTCCTCTTACGAAGAGAGCCATTTCGATTACCGCATTCATTGTTCCGGGAATGGGTTTATTTGAATTCATTTGGATGCCTTTCGGACTCGCAGCAGCTTCCGCTACATTCTAGATGCTGATTGATAAAATAGTCACACCCGAAATGGAGCCTTTTGCCTTCGCATACTTGGACGACTTGCTCATTGCCACAGGAATCTTCGTCGACCCTGTTAAGTGGCTTAAGTTCGTCCTTAGGCGCATGCGAAAAGCACACCTGACAGTAAATCGCCTCAAATCTCGCATCTGTATACCACAGATGCACTACTTGGGCGTGATGGTTAATCAGGATGGGATCCGTCTAGACCCAGATAAAGTGAGGCCAATTCCTGAATACCCGGCACCAACAAACCTCAAGCAGTTGCGTAGGTTTCTAGGCATGGCATCATGGTACCGTAAGTTTGTTGGAGACTTCGCTTCTATAGTGGCTCCACTTACTACTTTTACTCGTAAAGATGAGAAGTATGAATGAGGCGAAGAACAACAGGCTGCTTTTGAGCAATTATAGGCTCTACTGGCCACTGCTCCAGTCTTGGCTAGGCCGGACTTTGACGCACCCTTTACTGTCGAATGCGATGCGAGTGATACTAGCCTTGGTAGCATCCTACTCCAATACGTAGAAGGCGAAGGCCGAGTGCTATGTTACGCGAGTCGCATTTTAACTTCTGCTGAACGTCGGCTTTCGGTGATGGAACGAGAGTGCTTAGTCGTTATATGGTCTATGGAAAAATTCCGACCATACATAGAAGGCTACCACTTCACCGTAGTCACTGACCATCATAGTCTTGTTTGGCTGAAAAATCTGCAACATCCAAACGGAAAGCTAGCTCTTTAGTCCCTGCGACTGCAATCCTATGACTTTGACATCGTGCATAGGAAAGGCAAGGACAACGTCGTACCCGATGCACTTACACGCATGTTTGAAACTGAAGAGGATCAGCCTACAGCCATAGCTGCATTGAACGTAGACAAGGATATTAAAGATCCTTGGTACCTCCGCAAGCTTCGACAAGTGCTAGATGACCTACAAGCTTACCCCTACTGGAAAGTAGTTGCAGGTTGCCTATATATTTATCGGCCTAATTCCGTAGTCGACGATTTGCTGGGATGTGACGACGATGAGTGGAAGCTTGTCGTGCCATGTGAGCAGCCTGCGCAGATTTTGTCTGAATGCCATAAAGAGCCGACGGCAGGCTATCTAGGTCGCTATAAGACGCATAAGAGTGCTACTCTGCGCTACTACTGGCCCAAGATTTATAAAGATGTCGCCCACTATGTACGCCATTGTCAACTGTGCCAGTAGGTCAAAGTCGAGCAGAAGGCTCTGCCGGATTAATGAGCAAGCGAATCGTATCGCGTCCATGGGAAATTGTGTCCGGAAACATTATGGGTCTGTTCTCGAAGTCGACCTAGGGATACGAGCACCTATCGACGGATATCCCGATCGACTAAACATCCCGGTTTTGTCGTTCTACGTCCGAAGAGAAGATCTTTCGTTGGTCGCATAAACGCGAAATGTCCTATGCTTAAGTGAGGGCATTTTCTATGCTTCAACATCGATCGGCACAAACGCCATAATTACCTTGTAAGAGAAAAAGCAGGAATTAAGCCTATGATTCCTTTTTTTATTTTTTTTATTTCCTGTATTACATTTTATTATTTATTCATATTTCTGTCTATATATTTTTCAGTCTATTTTAATATTAATAAATTTATTTGGCTATACACATGATATATTTTATTTATCAACCCTATAGAAAGAGAACAAGGTTTTGCACCGGTACGGCCTGGATATCTGTGACTGGGGAAGGGGCATATAATGAGTGCGAATGATACTCGTTCTGTCTCTCTCTCCCATGTTCTAATATACTTGTATGAGTTAAATGTATATAATATATGTCATTTAAATTTCAGTGGGTAAGAGAGAGAGAGTGACAGTCGGACAAACAGAGAGACGGTTCGATTATCGAACGCGCGGACCGCGAGAAAAGTGTTCGGTTTTCTTGGCGTGACAGATTCAGCGAGTAGTCTTCGACGTGAGCGCACGTGTCCAGCTAGCAACATGACACCCGTGCCTTAGAACACTAAATCCTTTGTCAACGTGAATGTTTGAAACTGAAGAGGATGAAAAAAGAGAGTGAAGTTTAAAGAGTTAAACTGAGAAAGCGAGTGAGTGTTGAGTGTGTGGTGTGATGGCCTTCTGCCACCGGCGCCTGCCTATTCGAGCCTATAACTTTTTAAATCGATCGCCTACTGCGAACCGATGTCTACGGGGCAGCGATTTGTAAGTGCTGTTGCGTACCTCATCTCTCTCTCAATTCAGCTTCTTGCTTTCTCTCTCTCTCCTTTTGCTTTGCCGCTTTCGTATTTATTTTCTGTTATTATCTGCATACCACTAATAAATATCATGTTTGTTCTTTACGCGCATTTATATTAATTCGTCCTTCCGCCTATCCTGTCGAACCATCAATTTCGCGTCTAGGCGTGCGAGTCTAGCTCTGCGACCTGGCATTAGAGCCACGATGCCCCGACAACACCTGATAGACGGGAGTCCCCAGCTAGAGACAAGTCGAGCCGTTCCAGCCTAACCAAGCCCGAATTCGTTTATTTCCATCATCCGTCTATTATCATTAATTTTTATGTTAATGGGACAGTTCCCCGTTACATCTTTAGAAATATTTTATCTTTAAATTATGAATAATAATTATTTAAATTATATTTAAACTTCTTATAATCTTTACGCTGTTACCTATCGAATTTTTTTCTTTAGTAAGCTAAATAACGGTGAATATTTTTATGTCTTTGGCGGTGGAATTTTTATTTTATTTTACCCTAGTACCTTTAATGAATAATTGTCTCTGATTATTCCTTTCATTCAATTTTCTAATGGGCAAATATTTTCTATATTGCAAATAAAGGTTTGTGAAGATTTATTTTTTTGTATTTTCATTTCATTATTCTATTCTATTCTTTTCTTCATTTTTGTTATTCATATTTATAGTCGAATTAACTTAATAATTTCATAATTGAGCTTGCCATTTTTCGTTTTATGTTTGATTTTCTAGGTATGTTGGGTAGCTTTTACTGCTTACCGTTTCCTTCTTTTGGTTGTTATTTTTTGAAGATGAAGTAGATATATTGTCACCCGACCGAGTTATAATTCTGGTTATTTATTTATTTTTACAATGATATTGTGAAATATATTTAAATTAATTATCACTACGCTTGATCGATTATTATTATTTTAGCTTTTCAATTTTATTCATATAATTGTAATTTCATTCATATAATTACTATAGCGAATAGTGAGGCAACTGTTATTCTATACCATTATGAGATAAAGAGAGACAGAAAGAGAGAGAGAGAGAGAGAGAGAGAGAGAGAGAGACTCATCAACCATCAATAAGCCACGGCTGTCATGGATCTTCATAGATCATCACTCGGTATAATTTGTCATCGCGGACCCCCCCCCCCCCCCCCCCTCGTGCGCCAGCGAGCCGATCCAGCTTTAGTTCGGAGTAACTCGCAGATACCAGCTGCAGATGATGTCTTCTTCTTTCAATCAACAGCAGCGAGATAGCGAGCGACGATATGTATTGTCCTTATCATACGAAGATGTCGTATGTTGCACCAACGATGTAAGTTAGCGAGGTTTAGTGCAGCTAACTTGAATTTTTCTAGACTGAAATTGTGTAGTTCTAAGCACAGTATACATGGGGCATGTTTATAATCTTAAGTATGTATGGTAATGGTGGACCGAAAGGTTAAATCCACGACTGTTAATTTAAATAAATAAATCATAAGTAAATAGTATTCTAGGAATGTATACTAATCGTACACGAAGCTGAAGTCAGAATGAGAATTAATAACAGGTTGAGACACAGTGAAACTCGCTTAGTCGAATGCTACTTTATTTATAGCACATCTAACGTTCGGTAACTGAGGAAAGAAAACGTGTTTGTTTTACACTTTACTCGTAAAACTAAAGTATTAGCTAATCAAGTGAAGAACTAACCAAGATAATATATACTAACCTAAAAAATATTGAATTAGCTGATACAACCAAATACTACGAGGGGGGGTCAATAAGTCTTTACAAAATCCAAGAGATGGCGCTCGTCACACTTAAATTATGATGTATTTGGCAAGCAATACTACTAACTAGATATCGTATAAAGTTTCAGCTCGATTCATTAAGTCGTTTTATTGTGAGCGTTGGTTGAACAACAAGTTATTGGTTTATTTGAACAATGGAAAAAAAGAGAGTTTCGAGCGGTGATAGAACATTTTCATTTGAAAGGCCTTACACCAAAAGAAATCACAGTTGAGTTGAACGCCGTTCATGGCAAGTCTGCCCCTGTGCTTAAGACTGTTTATAACTGGGTAAATAAATTTAAACGCAGCCGTTCAACAACAAAAGATGAACCTTGTTCAGGACGCTCCGTAGAAATGAGTACGGCCGAAGTGGTCAACAGAATCTACGATATGGTGTTGAGTGATAGAGGATTAAAATTGCGAGAATTAGTTGAGGTTACAGGGGTATCAAAGGGTACGAACATTTCAATTTTGCATGAAAAATTGAGGATGAAAAAAATATCAGCAAGATGGCTACCACGTTTGCTCACTGTTGAAAACAAACGAACGCGCGTGGTCACCTCTGAGGCTCTTTTGGCACGCATACATCGTAATCCGAAGGACTTTTGGCATCGATTCGTAACTGTAGATGAAACATGGGTACACCACTACACTCCTGAAACCAAAGAACAGTCCAAACAATGGATTACCGCAGGAGAACCAGCCCCAAAGAAGGCAAAGACAGTAAAGTTAGCTAGCAAGATTATGGCCACGGTTTTCTGGGCTGCGTATGGAACTATCTACATCGACTACTTAGAAAAGGGCCAGACGATCACTGGACAATATTATGCGTCATTATTAGGTTAGCTGAAAGAAAAAATCAGAGAAAAACGTCCCCATTTGAACAAAAAAAATGCCTCTTTCTTCAAGACAATGCTCGAGTTCACACGTGTGCAGTTTCGATGGCAAAAATTAACGATTTAAAGTTCGAATTAACTGACCATCCACCATATTCGCCTGATTTGGATCCAAATGACTTTTTCTTATATCCTAACCTCACAAAATGGCTTGCCGGACAACGATTCATGTCGAATGAAGAAGTCATCGTCGATACAAATGCCTATTTTAAGGGTTTTTAGAAATCATATTTTTAGAAATCATATTTTTCTGATGGTTTAAAAAAACTGGTAGGCCGTTTAATAAAATGTATCAACCTCCAAGGAGATTATGTTGAAAACTAAAAAGAAATTACATACGCAAAACTTTTTTTTTCTTTTTTTTGTAAAGACTTATTGACCCCCCCCCCCCCGTAAAACTCTTAATTTTTGATGAGTCACTAAAAACATGTGAGATCTAGTGTTATCGTGATGGAAGACAACGCCTTTCCTATTGATCAATTATGGCTGTTTGTTTTTCAATCACCTTCTTTAGTCGCATTAGATACTGACAGTAGACAGTGGAATTAATGGTTTGTCTAGGTTCATGCAGCTGATGATGAACGATACCCTTCTAGTTCCACCAACCACTCAACAATATCTTCCTTCAATACGAGCTTCGCAATTGAATATATAATAGCCTTGACGCATGCATCTACTAATAAGAGTAGTGGTCAATTAACTTTGTTAGCGACTTTCTCCTCCTACTACGTTCTCCTTACAGGGGTTCGGCGGCAGATTCTATGTCTACCTATATACATTTGCCATGCTACGTATCTCTCTCTCTCTCTCTCTCTCTCTCGGTGAGTAGCGACTCACTGGTTTTTGAGGCTCTCTTCTTCATTAAACATTTTCCTACTTTTGCCACTTCCTCGAGCAGTATTTTTTTGCAGGCGAGTTCGTCCAGCTAACCACTGCGCTTCCTGCTAAAATTTCTTGGTTTTTAGTCAATTTTTTGGCCAGTGGATGAATTAACCGCCTGCCTGGTTACAACATAACCTTCATCAAATCTCCAACTTTGACGAGTTTTGATCTACACATCTATGCAAACAACGCAAACAACAACACAGCCTCCACACCAGGACCTCTACACTCTACACACTACACACTACACACCTCACCGAATGCAACAATTCCAAAATTTTTGCTGCTAAGTACCTGTATCAACAATTTTTACCGTTAATCCACATATTTCAATCTGCTCGGAGAGACTCCTCACTGCCGATGTTATTTCTTCGCCGCATCACATCTTTTAAATCAATCTATCTTGCGATTCGTCATCGCAATGGCTATTTTAATTTTATTTTAATTTTACTTCATCTTGTTTTGTTTTATTTAATTTAATTTTGTTGTATTTTTCATCTAGAGCTATCTACACGCTAGATATTTTTAATTGTAATTGTAATTTTAATTTTATTGGATCGACTGTGTCAAATCGCGTTTTCTTTTCCACCATTCACTTAATTTGTAATGTAATTTTCTGCGTTCGCTTCATCAATCATTTTTCTCATTTCATTTTTGCGTATAAGCTACTTGTTTATTTTTGCATTTTAATCATTTTTAGGTTAATTTACGAATCCCTTTACCGCCTCTTGTAAATGGCATCATTTTACTCCCCAATCTCCCGCCAATTTTTTATCCTTAACTAACTGAGTTGGTGCCACTGAGGCGTCAATTTTCAAATCTTTTAAATCCTGACTTTTCACTGCTCCCGTTTATGATTGGTTAGTGACTCAAATTTTCGCGCGAAATTCAAAGTTTTCAATTTGTCGTATCAATCTGTCCTTTCAAATTACCTCGTTTATTACAGTTTCTTGTGAAGTTCTGAGACCCGGGGAGGAGAGATGGGAAACTTTTTGACACAATTTATGAATTTCTATTTTTTGTCTTAATTTGTTTTTAAATTCCAAAATCTCCCATTTTTATCAAATGGTCTTTTCCTTGTTCGCCGAGTATGGTGAAGCGCTGAGTTATCGGGGTGTTAATATCTTGCAGTACGAGGCCTGTGATAGATCTTTCCATCAGCACTGTTTTGATATAACCATAAACCCTGACCTTGCGACCTTTATTTGCCGTACCTGTTCGATTGAATTTGCGGTCTTGGCCAACTCTCATCAGTCCGGTGGCGTGTTTTTACAATCCCCTCCTTCCACTCAAATCGACTCTGCTTCAGCTGGCACTTTGTCTTTCGTCGAAACCTTAGGCCGAAAGAGACAGACATCACCTTACGAGCTTTTCCCGTCGAAGACGTTGAAAGTGGAATCCCGGAGTGTCTTCTCTGATACTGACCAATCGGTTGCCCTTCCCACTGTTTCTTCTCCCAGTGCGAACCAAGTCCACTTGCTCGATACCATGACTCCTACCACGGGCGACAAACAGCCAGCATGGTTTTCCGGTTTCGTGAATAATGAATTCACCGAGTTTCGGAACGAGATTAGAGCCACCCAGACTTCCATCCTGACTGAAGTCAATCGTGTCGCCGACGAAGTGAAGAGCCTCAAGTTTGTAGTACATCTCAAGGATCGCTCCGAGCTCATTATTCTGGGCTTTCCGCAGGAGTTCCAGGGTTCCCTGGAGTAAGCTGCCGGTATGGTTTTCGAGGCGATTGACTACCCAAACGCTAGGGGTCGCATAGCGGCCACCAGAAAATGGACTGCCACTCGTTCTCGTCCCAACCCGACCGATACTACGTCCACTTTCGTTGTGCGTATCGACTCGACGGTGGTACGTGATGTCATTTTGGAGCGCTCTGAGAAGCTCGCTGGGAAGACAGCGAGAGACGTTTTTAAGTACGGCCTCGGAAATCCCGTTTTCATCCGCCAACTGTTACCTCAGCTGATCCACAATCTCTTTGTGAAGGCGCTTGAGCGTAGTCGTGAGCTGGGTTTCGCGCGCCCTTTCGTCTTGGGTATGGTCGGAGAGCGACCTTGTCAGCTGTACGCCTTTGGCTCCCGGCCAACCTCCTGTCTCGGCCGCTCCGCGCTCTGGTGCCATGTCAGTGACTGCCACTCCAATCGGCACTCGAAGACACGCGCCACTCAACCTCAACTTCGCGTCCCAGGTTGTCAAACAGCGACCCACTGTTGTTATCCCAAAAAATCCTGCTCCGCAACTTAACACAACGGACAGTTGTTTTAGCCCGACAGTGTCTGTCTTTCCAGCTCAGCTATCTCAAGCTATCCCAATTTCATCTCCTCCAGTTTTTGGTCCATGATGCCAACTAATCCGGGACCATACCCCGCCCTCTGCTTCCTTCGTTATTGGCCACATCAATATAAATAGACTAAATTCCCCCTGTCATTTTGCTCTTCTCAAGCCCTTTCTACACAATTTGATGTCATAGCCATTACTGAAACCTTCCTCTCACCTGATATCTCTGACTCACACCTCTTCCTCCCCGATTTCAATTTTTTCAGGCTTGACCGAATTGGAAAGCAGGGTGGCGGGGTTGGCCTGTACGTCAGATCTTATCTTAAATTCAGTTTTTTAGCTACTTCAGATCCAGTTTTTGATAACACGCCTGAATTCATCCTTGGTGAAATAAAGTCCGACAAGACCAAGCCTTTGATGGCGGTAATATACAGACGTCCCTCTGCATGCTCTCCCACACATTTTTCCAACTGCCTGGTCACTTACCTCCTCCTGTACGGAAATGTCATCATTACCGGTGATTTTAACGCAGACCTAAGTTCCAGCTCTCTGCCTGATGCTCGAGCTTAGAGATCTTTCGTTAACCTCCACTTCGTATCCACTGATCCCACACGTCACTGTCTTGATAAAAATCCCCCTTCCTACACTACTCTTGAGCTCTTCTTAGTGAAGGACCCAAATGCCATCCAGACATTTGGAAAATCTGATACTCCTTTTATAGCTGGCTATGATTTCATCTCCCTTACCTATCGTTTCACTACCAACATATCACCAGAGTCATTAGGTCCCGCGGTTTCAATCGGGTAGACAAAGCGGCCTTAAATGAGACCCTCAGCAGCCTTCTCTCGTGTCTGGTCGACAAATCTCCAGCACGACTGAAGCGCTCTTCCGATTCGTCGATCGATGCTGACTTGCATTCCCTTGACAACTCGGAGCACTCTGTTACTGAAGTCCTTATAAAGTTTTTCGACGAGGTATCCCCTCTCAGGTGCATCAAGTTGTCCTCTAGGCGTAAACCCTGGGTGACTTCAAGCATTCTCGCTCTTATGAAAAGGCGTGACGCTGCCTAGAAATTGGCATCCTCATCCCGCTCGGTCAGAGACATCGCTGGGTATCGAAGACTACGTAATGACGTCTCCAATGCCCTCGACTCAGCAAAAAATTCTTGCATCTCAAGCAGACTGTCCTCCGCAAGAACCAGTAAGGCCAGATGGAGCGAGTTACGAAACTTGGGAGTCACAAACGCGCTCTTCCATCCCCTTTTCGATTTTTTTCCCCAGCCGTACTAAACACCCACTTTGTCAATATAGTTAACTCGTCTCCTTCCATGACATGTGACTTTTTTGATACCCTTCTAGCGAGTCTCCCAAATGTTCCTCACACCCACTCCCCATTCAAATTTCGTGAGGTCACTAGCCAGGAGGTTATGTATGCACTAAACGCGTCCTCATCCAGAACATTCGGTCCCGATGGTTTGTCTATTAAGATGTTTAAACTCGTCTCTCCTACTTGTCTCTCGTCTCTTACGCATCTTGTCAACAAATCATTACTGTGCGGCGTTTTTCCGACCTCCTGGAAACGGTCTCTCATCACCCTTCTTGCCAAAGTATCTTCGCCCGCTCTTTTATCGGACATCAGACCGATAGCAAGGTTATTTGAGGTATCGAAGGTGCTTGAGAGGCTCGTTCATACACAACTCTCGTCTTATCTGGACCACCGCAAGCTGCGTGATCCACGACAGGCCGGATTCGTGCGGTTTCACAGCACTCAGACTGCACTCCTGAGTGTCCTGGATGACATCCGCAGGGCTATTCAGGAGCTTAAAATTACAATCCTCGTTCTGCTGGATTTTTCCAAGGCTTTTGACGTTATCCCCCATAGTCGTCTGATGGTCAAGCTTAGGGACCTATGCCTGTCTGACACTGTCTTGAGATGGTTCTTCAGTTACCTGACTAACTGGTTTCAGACTGTTGTGGGGGAGGACGGCGGGGTATCTGACTGGCTCAGGGTTGCTACTGGAGTGCCGCAGGGTAGTATTCTGGGACCATTGCTATTTGCAATCTATATCTCAGACGTGCCCTCTGTTCTCTCCTTCATGAACTACATGCTTTATGCCGACGACACGCAGGTCTACCTTTACTGTCATCCCGGCAGCCTTGCGAGGCTTTGGAAAGGGTGCAGCTTGATGTGCAGGCTATAGCGGACTCGGCCCTAAGAAACAGTATCTCCCTTAACCTCACCAAGACCAAGTTCATGATACTAGGCAGCGAGCAGTACGTTAGGGCTATCAACTTGAACGATATCGTGAAGATTACTATTAACGAGGTTCCAGTCGACTATGTTACTAGTGCTCGCAACCTGGGTGTGACTCTTACTCCCACGTTAAATTGGTCCGAACATGTGAGAAGCGTGACGAGGAGGGTATACGGCTCTCTGGCTTCACTTCGCTTCCATAGGAAATCTCTCTCGGCTACCCTCAGAAAAGTTCTTGTTGAGCAGCTCATTTTCTCACATTTCGATTACCTCTCAGTGGTCTGTATTTAGCTTGATGGAGAGCGCTCGTCTAAGCTTCAAGTTGCCCAAAATGCCTGCGGACGCTTCGTAATAGGATGGATCCCTTTTATACCTACTCTATTCCTAAACGGCCACATCACCCATAGATTAGCCCTGGCCTGGCTATCCCTTACCCCAAAAAGGTATAGAGCCCTCGCCGTTCTGGCCTACTCTGTTGTGTCCAGAAAATCACCGCACTATCTGGCTAAAAATCTGTCTGTCCTGCTTGATAGTATCATCATCCGGCGCTCGGGTCGCCATCCACCGTTGGCGTTTGAATACAAGGCCCCTCGAACTGAGGTCTGGAACCATTCTTTTGCGATCCTTGCTCAGAGAATACTCAACTCATTGAGCGTGATCCTGTTCTCCACCGACCGGATCTCTGACTTCAAGGATGGACACGTGATCTATTTTTAAATTATGAGGCTAGAGCATGGATTGAGTGAGCGACTTGCGAAAAATTAATGCCAGTGCCGGCACTGTCCGATTACACTCGCATACCCAACAAGGTCAATCCAGTCTCGTTCTTCCAAAATTATCCATTGTCCCACAAATACCCCTCTATAGACCTTTGGTTCATGAAATAGCTAATTAAATATGGTTGATTTCTAGCCAAATGCACGTCGCTCCTCTTTTATACCTTTCCTACTTTCAGACCGTTTTTCTGTAAAATAGGTGCCATCGTACTTTCATTACTTTTACTACTTTTATTATTTTTTACTACTCTTATTATTTTTATTGTTCTTATTATTTTTATTGTTCTTATTATTTTTATTATTTTTTATTACATTTATTGTCTTTATTATATGTATTACTTTTCATCTTTTATTGTTATTTTTGTTGTTTTATCTGTTATTTCAATTATATTGTTCTTTATATATTTTTATTTTACTATATTTTACATATTTTATTCTATTTTTATTTTTACATATATATGCTCAGTCTTCTTACTGTTAATGCCATTGTAAATTCGCTGCTCACCGTACATACAACTCACGCATTTTCACCTAATTCATCTTCTTTAAATAGTTAAATGCGTTGCTATTTATCCTTGCATCTTTTTCTTTTGTCATTTTTAAATTTTGTTATTATTTGATTTGTACATTTGCTAAACTGCCAAACGGTCTTCCACCTCATAGCGCAATAAACGAACTAATCTAATCTAATCTCTCTCTCGCTATTATTATTGTTGTTTTATTCTGCTGCGCTGACTATCACGCTGCCTTGCTGTAAACATGAAATCGAACATGTAAGATGATAACCTTGCACACATACTCAATGATGGCTTGACAGTGCCGCAGACTTAGAGGGTGAGGGAGAGACATTGATGAGACCGGCTATTCAAAGCCGTGGCTTTTATCATAAAATATAAATACGTTCACATGCATACCAGTGAAATTGACTTCCAAGCAACTATTGTATATAAATGATAACAACGGATTGATAATAGCCGTTTACTGCCCTCCGAACAAACAAATAAAAAAAAACTGAACAGACTTCCTTCAAACACTAGGAAATTGATTTATAGAAGCTGGTCGAGCGAGGAGGGAGAGAGGGGGCGCGGGAAATCGGCAGTTGAGTGTCGACTGGCCGATCGATCGCGCGCGTTTACCCCAGTTTTCTTTTTTTTTTGGTTTTTGCCTGGTTTGTAGGCGATTTTGACGAATTATCTATTTTTAAAGAAAGCGTAGAAAAACGAATTGCGGACTGGATTAAAGAGCTATCAAGTGATGAGCTCGATACAATTTTACAAAAATTAGAACTACTCGTTGAAGGTTCAATGTATGAGTGCGCCAATAGACTATATAAGCGATTTCAAGGCGATTACACCGCAGCGGACTTCGTAGTAACCGCGAACTCAACGAAACAATAAATAGACGGAACAATTTATCCGAAACACTAATTCGTTCGAATATTTTACCGGCGGAGCTGCGCGATGACTTTATTCTTGCATTGACAGCAGATATCGCAAATGAATCAGGAATTAGCACTGAAGGCGACACTTCAAGATTTTTAGCTAGGTCATCTAGCTTTTCGCAAAATGCACCAGATATGTCGCTTACAACGCTTGTAGACACGTCACCGATTGCAACGCAATGCGAACCAGTGCATACGCAATTAGCGCAGCAAATGGATCCTTCAACGTTAATGACCGCTACGACACATTCCTTTAATAGTTTTTCATTACCGCCGATTCCTAGTTTTACACCCGCGCACCATTACAACGTAAATATAACGCATACTAGAGCAACCCGAGTTATTTCTGCCGCTCGGAAGTATACGGCAACAACATTGTGCACAATCCTTCAACAGTCTTCGGAGGAAATAACATTATCGACAGACAATCTATCGAATAAGTTAAAACGATGCGTGCTACCGAATGGCACAATATAGCTCGTACCAGAAGCAACAGCTATCGAGCTCAGGAGAACTATATTGTCAGAACGGAAATTAATAATGATAAACACGTTTTGGAGAAATTACATTGCGACGATTTCATCGGAAAATGACCGGCTTACGCGAAATATTAACGACTTAAAATGCACTAATGGGGATTTTCAATGACAGATGCAAAACGTGGTAGCTAATGCTCAAAAACAAACAGCAGACGCTCAACGTAAGTTTAATGCGACCCATACTACTAAAACGGTACAATTTCAAAATACGTATGAGTTAATCGAAAATGATAACGACTTCGACTTATCGTATACGCGATCGCAAAGCAATTTAAATCCTCACGCGTGTCTTTTCCACTCTACAACTAGACCGACAATAACTTCTAAGAAGTAATCGGCTCCTCTTACGCCGTTATGATCTGCGCCAACAACCCCCGCAAACTTCGGCTGGTGAAGGGGGGTAGCGACCTCGACATTGCGGTGTGCGCATGATGCGCCAACTCTCGCACCGGTTCCTGACCCAGCACTAAGCTCAGTCTGGGGTACGCCCTCCGAGTGCAACCTTTGTTTCGCCGTCGTTGGCAGAGGGTGCTGCGCCAAGATTGACAGCACAAGTTAGCGCGCTCTTCGGACATAGTGGAACGAGCTTGCAGCCCAATACGCGTTACCATTTTGAAGTTTCCCGCCTTAGCTTCTCTAGTAAATATCTGGGAAAGACTTTTAGAGAATGGAATAACCGATTCTCGGGCGAGTCCTCTATGAGCATCGAGGAGTTCCTTGAGCAAATAGAGGAAATCTATCGGCTAGATCGTGTCGCAGAAGATGAACTTTTGGATTCACTCTCGTCTTTATTTAAGAAACCAGCCCTGATGTGGTTTAAGATGGTGAGCCCGACCTGGAAAACCATTGCAGAATTTAAGGAAGCAGCGTTAGGAGCATATAGTAAATCGCGTAAGTTTAAAAGGAACTTGTCACTAGAGGGACTCCTTCGCACCCAGGGTGCAGATAAATCAGTACGCGACTATCTATCAGCTCTAAATACTATCTTTAGTTGTTTCGAAACGCCGTGGAGTACGCGTGACCAGGTGATCTTAGCTATTGACAATATGCTGCCTAAATTCAAGAAGAGACTGAAAAAGAACCAGGATACCATTGCCACGTTACAGCAGTTGCTTGAGAAAGCTCAGGAACTCGAATCCTACGAATCTGACGAGCAGTGGAAGCCTCCACCTACCTTAGAACAGAGCATGGTACCGGAAGCCGCCTACAGGCCTAAAACCAAGGCTGCGAAGCCTAAGATGGCGGTAGCATCAGTGTCAGAAAGGCCTATTCCCACCGACGAAGCAGCTCTGGAGAAAGCTTTTCAAAATTTCTTTGACAAGAAATGGTAGGACCTGACAGCCGTCAAGGCCAATAGCTTGCTGAAGGCGGCAAAGGCTTTATGACTTGGTCGGCGCAAGTTGCGGCTAGCGGCAGCGACTCAAAAGCAGTCTTACGAACCTCGCGCTGGTCTAACAATAATAGAGGCCGCGGAGGCAGGCCTAAGGGAGGCCGAGGCGCAAATAGCGCCCGGATGATTATTCAGAAGTCCGACAAGAATAAGGATAAGGACCTTGGCCCGCACGTAGGCAAAGTCCTATGTTGGGACTGTAGCTGGCCTGGTTACATCAGAACCCACTGCCCCGATTGCTCTAAGACTACTTAGTCGGAAAACGAGTTGGGCAGCGGGTAGAGGAGGTTCCTACGACGCAGCCTTTAAACCACGGAACCTTGGAGACGATTAGCGCTGTGGGAGTTGCGCATGCAGAGCCGAGCGTGACAGCTGACTCAATGCTAGCCACGAGTCACTCGAACACCGTGCTTAGTCATGACGATGAAGGTACCGCATCAAGCGCTCTCGTCGAAGAGCACCCGCGTTGGTGGCTGAACGTACATGTCAGCTCCTTCTCGTTTACAGCTTTATATGATACGGGAGCATCACGAAACGTTCTTGGTCCCATCGGACTAGAGATAGAGGCAGCCTGCAACTTAAGGGTGTCACCTTATTTTGGACCAGGAGTAAGAGCAATCGATGGTCACCACGTGCCCGTCTTAGGTAATGTAAAGTTGCCCTTTGAAATAGTAAGAATTAGGTACGTTGTGAATGCGGTCATTTTGAAGGATGCAGATACTGATTGCACTTTGGGCGGCGACTTTATACGAGCCTTTTCGGTAAATCTTAACGTGAAATCTAACACGTTGAAAGTCGAGGGCAGTGAGGACATCATTCCGATTGTTCTCTCATCAATACTAACGGAGAAGATGATGTCATTCGCCTCGCTTGGTATCCAGGAGGTTACCGATAGCGAACGCCAGGTATTAGAGCTGCTTATGCACACTCTCCTCTCGGAATTGGACGAGAAAACGTCAGGCTACACAGATTGGATCCAACATGACATCGACGTCGGTGATGCTCGCCCCGTTAAACAAAAATATTATTCAGTCTCACATAAAGTTGAGTTGGAAATGCACGAGTAGGTGCACATGATGCTTCGTTTTGGAGTGATCCGCAGATCCACCAGCGAATGGTCGAGTCATGTTTTGATGATTCGAAAATCAGATGGCTCATACCGCTTTTGCATCGATTTTCGGAAAGTGAATGCGTTGACGCGTGTTTATGTTTATCCATTACCATATATGGATGCTATTTTGCGCAAAATTCAGCACGCCCGCTACTTTACCACGCTAGATCTGTCCGGCACCTTTTGGCAGATTCCTCATACGGAGAGAGCCATTCCGATTACTGTATTCACTGTTCCGGGAATGGATTTATTCGAATTCATTCGGATGCCTTTCAGACTCGCAGGAGCTCCCGCTACATTCCAGATGCTGATTGACAAAATAGTCACACCCGAAATGGAGCCTTTTGCCTTCGCATACCTGGACGACTTGATCATTGCCACAGGAACCTCCGTCGACCATGTTAAATGGCTCAAGTTCGTCCTTAGGCGCATTAACGAAGCACACCTGACAGTAAATTGCCTCAAATCTTGCATCTGTATGCCAGAGGTGCGCTACTTGGGTGTATTGGTTAATCAGGATGGGATCCGTCCGGACCCAGATAAAGAATGGAAAATTAACTTCAAGTAAGTAATAATTAAATATAATTTAATAATAACAGAATACTGGCAGAAAAATGTTGAATAAATTCTTTTATTGCAGATCTTTTTAAAATTTAGTTGAAGACCATTTTTCATCCAAGTGTTGGTCGTACCAGTATATTGCTGCTAGATTCTTCGAGTGGTCACTGCGAAAAAATAATTGAAGAAACTAGACCAGAAAATCGTTAATGTTATGAAAATTCCAACTGGATTTTCAGGAAAAACCTATCTATTAGATGTATATGGATTTCGAGTATGGAAAAACTTTATTCAACGTTTTTGATGATTATCATTACTGTTCAGATTTTAACAAATAAAAAATGTTAAAAAACCGTACCTTCTAAATTATATTAAATTTTATAAAAGTTTATATTAGTATATGTGCAGCATTCTATCAAAAAGTTGGTACAAAGACAAATGAGTTAACATGAGTAGAATCATGTAAGATAATATAGAGTAAATATAATTTTCTCTTTTTATAGATTCTGTATAAAAATAAGATTTTTCGCAATAAAGGGTTCTAATAGGAATTCATATAAATTTTTCCAGTTTATTTTCATTAGAAACGGGAGTTGCAATGTCTATAATTTAATTAAAAACAAAGAAACTGTTTACCTTTAATTTCTTTCAAAACATAAACATCTGCTCAAAACTAAATTATTTTTCCACTGCGAAAATTCATGTCAATTTTTAAATTTTACACCTATCAAAAATAGGGGTAGCAACCCCCAAAAGTCAATATCACCAGAATTTGTTCTACTTTCGATAAGGAATATTACCCACTTGGTTTTACTAAAAAATATTGATTAAGAAAAAAGCTATTTAAAAAAACCTGTTTTTGGGGGTGAACTTTGAAGGTAGATTTCATCCTTATAACGGGGTTTTAGCTCGAGCTCTTTTCGGGCTAAATCAGCTATATAAATAAATAATTCTCGCGGATTAATATTTTAATAAAACGAAGTGCGCTATCCAAGGCGACCCTGTACGCCAGCGCGTACAGTGTTTGGGTCCAGCTGCATCAGCTTGCCTCCTTTCTTACGTAGAAATTCGGCCCGCGGAGAGTGTCGTGAGCTACAGGTCACTTGGCGAGAGACAACCTAAAGAGTCTCGCTGCGAAGTAGTTATGCAATAAAGTAGGTGTATCGGAATAAGACACCGCGGATTTTGGTAGAAATGAATCGTGTATTTAGGCACTCGCGAGTGCATGGAAGTGCGCGTGTTGATGAAATGTGAGCGGCAGCGAACAAGGCGACAACAAAACGCAACGCGCCGATCTTGTCAGCGACCGACCAAGATCGGACAACGGATTCGCTTAATGCGGCTCGAGGCAAGACGCAATGCCGAGCAAAATGACAGGGTGCGTAGGTCGGGCGAAAGGCTAGAGCAACGAATGTGGTTAGCAAGCAATAGGAGAGAGAGAGCCAAAGAGAGAAAGAAGAATCGAGTAGGCACTTACAGTAGTCGTCGTCGGTTATCAGAACGGCAGAAACGCACGTACAATAGATCGCGACCACGCTTACTCCTGGCCTACACTCACGCGGGCGTTCTCGCTTCTTAGCCTTATAGCTGACGGAATTCCTGTCAGCGTCAACTACGTGTCTTCGCTTATCACTGGCGATCTTCGGACTCGTACAATCGCTACTTCGTGTTCGCTTACTCCTTCGTAGTCCCTCGTAATGCAAAAGAAAAGATGTTGCTGTCAAACTATGCTAGCGTCCGCACTTGTCTCTGCTCGCATGCCAACTGACTCATTACGCGCTCTCTTTCTCTCTCCCCTTCGCGATCGCGGTCT
Organism: Phymastichus coffea; assembly: GCF_024137745.1. Classification (NCBI taxonomy): domain Eukaryota; kingdom Metazoa; phylum Arthropoda; class Insecta; order Hymenoptera; family Eulophidae; genus Phymastichus; species Phymastichus coffea. The sequence continues at coordinate 1,190,188 of NW_026706843.1, read as the reverse complement.
CTCCGCGACATCCGCGCTAAGGACTATCAATAGTATAGATCGTAGGGCTCGACTCTTACCTTGTTCGCTGACATTTCAACTGCGCTACAAATTACAAATTATTATAATGTATGGTATGATATAAATATGATTAATAAATAAACTGGCTGCAGGGAGAGAGAGACATAACGAGAATGCGGCTCGTTATATCCTTTAAATGTGTTTTTAGAATATTTTTATTATAATAATATCTATAAAGCAGTAAAAATTAAAAAATTCGCTATTAAATAATTTTAATATCGAAAGTTTGTGACGGTAAACGTCTTATTAGCGCTAACAGCCCAACCATGAGGCTGCCTGCGAGGGCAGCACCTACCGGTTGAGGCAAAGGTGACGAGGAAATTCGGCACGCGAGGAGACGGAACGCACGCGTATGAAAATGAACTAGTCGAGGATTAGCTATCGATATCGCCTGATAGAGTCGAGGATTAGCTACCGATACCTCCAGCCGCAATCAACCAATAAAGAAAGTTTTTCCCGAGTTTTTCCGGAGTGCAGAGACGAATAGATAAGGAGCGACAGGAGCCGTACCTTCGATAACCGAGACGAGTGGGTGTAAGTGAGCATGAGTGCGGGGTTTCGCCGTCGAGGGCGAAACCAAAAGCGTGAACCGCTCGATCACAGACGCAGATTTCCCCGAGACATTATCACGTACTTGTTCTTTCATTCTCCGTGCGACTGCTAATAAGGTAAGCTGGCCAGCTTAATTTCGCGATCGTAGTAGAATTGCTAATAGCTAATCTCTCGTACTCAATAAGAAACGTACATGTAATAACTCGGCGAACAATGAGCGGCGAGCGATCCGACTCTGCATGTTATTGTCGCGCGCGCTCTTTGTAAACATAAACACGCGGGCCGAACACAGTGTAGAATTAAGAGGCAATAAACGATCTCGATTGTGATATTGATCGTAATTCTTATGTAGTTATTTCTCACTGGTAAATAGTTGGTTGACTGACACCCGTTCCCTCCTGCTCTCCGATTTTTGAATTTAAACGTGTAGATAATCCCGCGCGCTCTTCGATGCGATCGCGCGCATAATTAAATAAACGGATAGTTACCCCGTTACAAGTTCTAATTTTCATTAAAAGTGGTGTTTTTACCCTTTAAAATATTTTTTATTAAAAATGCTGTAAAACATAAACTTATTTTTTCGATTTTCTTTATAAATATAAAAATTTGGTTATAATTACACTATTTTAAAAGTTTTTACTGCAGAAAATGATGTCAATTTTTCAATTTTTCGTGTATTAAAAATATGGGTTGCAACCCCCAAAAGTCGAACACACCATAGTTTGTTTTACTTTTTATAAGGATTATTACCCACTTTGTTTTACTAAAAAATATTGACTAGAAGAAAAGTTATTTGAAAAAAATGTTTTTGGGGGTGAACTTTGAGGGTGGATTTCACCCCTTAAACATGTTTTTCCGCCGATAAAAAATCACCAATCTCTTGCTTTTTTAATGTACTACAACATATACAAGAATTATCAAAATCGGTGAGTTCGGGTGGAATACCTTCCTCGTCAAATACTGACGAGTTTTTAAGGCAAAAGGTTGATGGAAAGGAAACCATCATCTCTAAGTACAACTCTTCTAAACACTTATATCCTGATGTAAATACATTAAGAGACTTAAACGAATCATTAAACAACCTAAAAGTAAAGAGTCAAATTAATTTACCTAGTTCGAAAACTTCTGAAAATGATAGGTTAACTTCTATAGACTCTCTCAAAAGTACGATTACAGAAGCTAAAGACAACAATTAGAGAATTTATCGCCTCAGATTGCGGGTTCGAGCTCAGGACAACAACAAATATCGTCACAAAAACCACCTTCAGCGAATAATGGAAGGAGAAGAATCCATTATTTTCGGGCGAGTGATTAATTTAAAAGATGCATTGAATAATCTAACACTTTAGAATGAAAACCCGCAAAAATGAATAGTTTTTATGGAAAGTTGTAATGAAGCTAATTCAATGCTTCCTTTCGAATGTGAATGAGACTTGACTAAATTAATCAAAGCTTCTTTGATTGGTGAAGCTAGAAAGTTACTAACAGTATCAGATCTTGGATCAATCGAAGAATTGTTAAATCATTTAGCCGACGTGTTTATGCCACCACAACCAATTAATCAATTATTAGAACTTGGAAACGAATTTCAGCGCGATGATGAAAAAGTTTTGAAATTTCAAATTTCGAATAAAGTTAATAACTGAAAAAATTTTCGAAGCTGAAAAGAAACAAGATAAAATAGATTCCCTTAGACCAGCTGATAAATAAATGATTGAAGAAAATGCATTTGAATACTTTAAGCGAGGATTGAATCAAAAAATAAGAATACAACCAGAAACTCTAGCATTGTACCGAATATGTCACAAAAACTATAATGAAGCGCTTCATTGTATAATTTTTTTTAAATCCAATAAATTACTGTAAGAAATCTAGCTCGCGTGCGCACGTTAAATAACGTCGCTTATCAAATATGCAATCGCTTAGATCATACAGTGAAAGAATGTCGAGAAAAAGTTTCTACCTCTAATAATGCATATACAACATTCGAGAAAACCAGTATTGAATGTCATTATTGCAAGAAGCGAGACCATACGATAACCGATTCTTTCAAAAGGAAATGGATGGATTATATGAAACAAAATCAAAACCAGAGAAACGATCAATGGTCCTCTGCGAATATCACAGTACAGAGGAAAAATATAACTCGGGTAAAAATGAGAGAAGAATAGGAGAACATACGTCTACGTACTTATGTCCGTAAATAATGAAGTAACATTTGCAGCAAAAATTTCACTAATTAATACCAAATTTTTTGGAAAACCATTAGATATAATGCTAGACAGTGGATCAGAATCTGATATCATAAAAATTGGCATTGCAAAAGATTATTTAGATCACGTAGATAACACCAAATGCCATATATTAAAAGGTATCGGATTAGAAAGCTTTCTAACTATTGGAGCGATCACTTTGTCAGTTTTAGATGAACCAAATGAATTTTTATTTGTACCTAATAATTTCCTTATACGTTGCGATGCAATACTCGGTGCTAACTATTTTTCGGTCAATAAAGTCATAACTTCGAGGAGCGAAGATTCATTTTAAGAAATCATTCAATTACTTTAACGAAATTGAAAGATTTTGTATATACAGGATTTTGCTCTGTTTATAATGTAGAGAGAAAACAACCAATTCACAGAATAATAATAATAATAATAATAATAATAATAATAATAATGCCGGGCTGGTCCAGTGAGTGGTAACACCTCACTGGGCAAATGCTAGCTTCCAACGTCCACGACGTGCCCGGTGGAAACGATGTCCGTCGCGTCAATGCTCTGAGCAGCAACGCCATAACGGACACGGCCAAGAGGAAGATATGGCTCACAAATGACGCAAAAGATAATGGTATTCTGCCGATGTGTCCAACCATTAATCACTTATACACATACACACTCACACACTACGCAAACACTCACACACACACGCCTTCTGGCAAACCGGGGAAGTGAATGCTCGGCGACCCTATAAACGGGCCTTACCGAAAAGTGAATATGGTAGGGGACTCCTATAAACGGAGCCGCCCGAAAGCGAGTGAAGGGGATCTCTCTAAACGGGCTCTCCCCGTGAATGAAGCCCGGTTTCGCCTATGGGCACTCACATACACGCACACACCACAGGGGGGAACACTGAACACACAGGGTATACATACAGGGGGGGGGGACCTCAGGGGCCGTGCGTTGTCCCAGCGCGGTTCGTGGAGTCGCGACCACGAGGGACCTTCAGCACAATGGGACAAAACCAACAATATGAATATGCACAATGAAAACATTGATGTACCTCAAGTGGTAACTCCTTCTCAGGAGGAATCCACCCCGGGTTCCGATCGGGTGAAAGCCCCGGTGGCCACGGGCAGCGGCACGGATTTTGAGGGCCGCACTTTGTGCACGGGAATAGGGAGAATGATAGGAAAAAACGACACGAAATTACTGAACATACCGAGACGACAGAGGACAGACAGTGGGTCAAGCGGCGGCAGCGGGGTGAGCTACAACTCTGCCGCTGAGGACCAAGAACCGACGACAGAACGAACACCGACAAGAACTAATGATACACGAGACGTTACGGTACCGCTGCGGCGCATACAAGTGCCACCTGCGCGGAAAAACGAGAGCTCCGAAAAGCAGACCTCCAACACTGACGCTGACATGAAAGACGTGGACAATGACAACGGACATAACGACTAGTATGGCTGTAATAAAGGAGGCGGTGGAGATTGCATGGAGTGTATGCGACCGCCTAAATCCCCTCCTGGAGTCCGTAAACGATAGGAGGACAGAAAGACAGAAAAGAAAAAGGGAGGACACGGGGGCCAGCCCTGAGCAAGCCGTGGCCTATCAAAGGGTTGCGGACGAGTCAGGCTGGACCACAGTGAACTCCGCGAACAGAAAAAAGAGGAAGTCTAAACAGAAGACTAATGACCAAACGACGGAGACGACTTCTCTCAAACAGAAGACACAACAGACTACCCCTGTGGTGGCGCTGGGCGCGCGGAGGGAGAGGCCACTAGCTTCAACATCCGCAGCGGCGACGCCTACCCACGGGAACAAACGGTCCGAACTAGACAAGAAGCGGCCCAGGGCGGCTGGTCCTCGCCGGAAGGGGGGGACCAACGTTATACTGGTACGGCCAAACGACGAACGAACGTACGCGGATACCTTGCGCCGACTAAAGACGGAGATCAATCCCGAGGGCTCTAAAGTGAGTATCTCGGGATATCGAAAGACTAAGGACGGAGGACTCCTCATGCGCTTTCGCTGTAACGCAGACGCAAGACGGAAGTTCCAGGAGAAACTCCAGGTTACTCTTGGAAATGAGGGTAATGTACGAGACATGACACACGGACAGACGCTAGAGATACTAGACCTCGACTGTGTTACAGACATGAATGATGTACAGAATGCATTGAAACGAGAAACAGGACAAGATGCGGACTTTAAGATCCACATTTTCGGACCGAATAAACACGACGTTTGTATGGCAGTGTTCGAAGCAGACAGAGACACGGCCCACAAACTGCTCAAGAAGGGCAGAATCAAGATCGGCTGGGTCAACTGTCGGCTGAGAGAAAGATTGACGGTCCCGAGGTGCTACCGGTGCCTCGGATACGGACATAGACGAACGGACTGCACAGGACCTGACAGAGGACAGTGCTGTTGGAGGTGCGGGGGGACCGGCCATGTCGGGAGAGCCTGCCCCACCAAACAGCCGACGTGCTTCCTATGTTCCGAGGCGCGTGCAACGGAGAGGGCGCACGTCCCGGGAACGGGAGCGTGCGCGGCCTACCGGGCAGCGCTGGAGGAGTGCCGGAAGTAGACACGACAATGACAGGAATCTTACAAGGAAACCTGCGTAGGTGTGAGGCAGCCCAGCTGCTTATATCACAGACAGCGAAGGAACGAAACGTAGACATACTGATACTGAGCGAGCAACTGTGGGACTTACGAGAGCAGGACGGCTGGTTCTCGAATACCCTCGGTACGTCGGCCATATGGGTCAAAGGCAAACCGGCTAGGAGAATACAAGCGTCTGGCAGGGGGGAAGATTACGCGTGGGTGAGGGTAGATTCCATCACCTACGTTAGCGTATATTTGACCCCAAACTGCACGATGGCAGTGTACGAGGAAAAAGTCGGTAAGCTGGAAGACGCCCTCACAGGTCTCCCGGGTGACCTTGTCGTCGCGGGAGACATGAACGCGAGAGCGGTCGAGTGGGGTATGACAACGACGGACAAACGAGGAAGGCTGCTTCTGGAGATGGCAGCAAGGCTTGATCTAGTAGTGGTCAAACAAGGGACGACAACGACCTATAGACGACCGGGCTTCGGATACTCAATACCCGATGTGACGATGACGTCAGACAGGATCTCGTCGCGGATAAGAGGATGGCGGGTGACCAAGGACTATACAGCCAGCGATCATCAGCACATCGTCTTTGAGGTGACAGATCAATCGACGAACGTACGAAACGGACAAACTAGAGACAGGACTTCAACGTATTGGAACTTACGACGACAAGATAGAGAGCTGTTTGACAAACTGCTAAGGGAGGCACCGTTACCCGCCGAGTCTGTCCCGGCAGAGCTTGGTCTGCGGGAGCGTGCCGAATGGATAACGGACAAGACAATGGAACTGATAACGGAACTGTGCGACGCCACGATGACTCGACGCAAGGGCCGAACGTACAAACGAGCAATGTACTGGTGGACGGACGAGATTGGCCTCCTCCGTGGGGAATGCATTGCCTGCCGCCGGAGGATGAACCGCGCACGGAAAAAGAGCAGACCAGACGCGGACGAACTATCGACAGCGTACAAGATGGCACGTAAGAGACTGACTACTAAAATAAAGGACAGTAAAAACCGATGCGCTAGACAGTTGTGTGAAGAAGTGGAGCGGGACCCTTGGGGACTTGGCTACAAGATTGTGACCAAGAAACTGGGGGCCCTTGGCCCTTCTGAACCAAAAGACAAAGACACCATGAAAGCAATAGTAGATGGACTTTTTCCAAACCAACTGGAGACGGAAGAAATGACGAACGAAAAAGAGACGACAGTGCCAGAGTTTGTCGGGGCAGAGCTCACTAAGGCTGTGTCCACGATCAAGCCTGGTAAGGCACCCGGACCAGACGGTATCCCGGGAGAGATCCTCCAGCAGATCGTGGGCGTACGTCCAGGACTCCTCCTGAATAAGTATAACGCGGTCTTACGTGCGGGCATCTTTCCCAGACGATCGAAGACTGCTAGACTGGTTCTCCTGCATAAAGGAAAAGGAGAGCCGAATAGTCCGTCTTCCTATAGGCCCCTGAGTCTTCTAGACATAGCGGGTAAACTTTACGAAGCGTTATTGAAACCAAGACTGACGAACGCGGTAACTGCAAACGGAGGACTTGCAGGAAACCAGCACGGATTCAGACGGGGCTGCTCAACTATAGGGGCGATTCGACAAGTACCGACGCCTTTCGGCGGACGAGGCGCATGTGCTACGGAGCGAGGCCAATAGTACTTCTCGCGACTCTTGATGTCAGAAATGCCTTCAACTCCGCTCGGTGGGGGGATATTCTGAAGGCCCTACAAACTTTCAGGGTTCCCGAATACCTGATGCGGGTGGTGAGGGAGTACCTACACGACAGATGGATTCGATACGAGACGACCGACAGAACAGTGACCAGACGAATCACAGTAGGAGTCGCCCAAGGTTCAATCCTTGGACCCGACTTCTGGAACATACTGTACGACGCACTACTAAGACTACCGATGCCACCGGGGGTGGAGCTGGTTGCCTACGCCGATGATGTGGCTGTGGTGACTTGACGCGGTTCTCCAGCGGGAAGTAATGCTTACGCGGTTCCCCGCTGGAGAATGGTGTAGGTGGACTTTACTACTCTTCCCCGGACGGTTTACCCTCCGGTTGAAGAGAAGCGGGATTTGGGCGGTCAGCTGGTCTTCGACGACCCGGAGGCTCCTTGCGCTCGATTGATAGATCGCTTGAAACAGCCCGGTCTGAGAGGATCAGCGAGTCACGTCACACGGCGGGTGGGAGAGTGTAGGTGGGTAGCTTCGGTGAACTGCCGTCACACTCCAACCGTTATGGTCCATGAGGATTTATCCTGTTTTTTTACCACCATAAAAAAACAAAAAAAAAAAAACATAATAATAATAATAATAATGCCCCTAGAACTAACGGGCCGGTAAAGAGCGGAAAGACTGACAGACGAGACAGCCAAATTAATAGACAGCTTGTGCAGACGCACAATGCCGAAACGTCGACATATACAACAAAGACAACCACAATATTGGTGGACGAACGAAATAGCCGAGTTACGCAGGATATGCCTGACAAATCGGCGACGAATGACAAGGGCAGGGGGCGGACCCGAAAGGGAAAACCTCCAAGCCATATACAAAACAGCACGGAAGACGCTGACGAAAGCAATACGGGACAGCAAGACGCGATGCTGGAGGAGGTGAACGAGAATCCGTGGGGAACCGGCTACAAGATTGTGACCGGTAAACTAGGGGCCCGAGTCTCACCGGAACTTAAAGATGCCAAAACAGCAGGACGGATTGTTGATGGATTGTTTCCGACGCACCCGATTAGAACAAACGTGATGGATGACGTGGACGCACAAATGCCCCCCGCCTTTGCCGCTGAGGAGTTCATCAGAGCAACGTATGCGATGAAGACGGGTAAGGCAACGGGACCGGACGGAGTACAAAACAGATCCTCCGGCTTGTGGCTCGTCTACGGCCGGAGATACTCCTCGACCTGTACAACACGTGTTTGACGACAGGAACGTTCAGCAACCGGTGGAAGGTGGCAAGGCTCGTTTTTATCCCAAAAGGTAGGGGCGATCCTGGCACGCCTTTGGCTTACCGACCGTTGAGTTTACTTGACAAGACTGGTAAACTCTTTGAACAACTACTGTGACCGAGACTGATGGATGCGATACAGACCGGAGGAGGTTTATCAGATTTGCAGTTCGGTTTCAGGAGGGGTCGATCGACGATTGGAGCGATCCAAAAGATAGTCGATTCTTTCCTGGAACTAGACAGACACTCCCACGCTCCGCGACCTATAGTGTTGCTGGCAACGCTCGACATTAGGAATGCTTTCAATTCGGCCAGGTGGAAGGATATCTTGGAGGCGCTGAAAAGTAACTTCGGAATCCAGCCATAACTGCTTCGGGTTGTGGAGGATTACCTAACAAACAGACGGATAACGTACGAGACGATCGAAGGACAAGTAACGAGACAGGTCACCGCTGGGGTGGCACAGAGGTCGATACTGGGACCTGACTTCTGGAATGGCTTATACGATAGCTTGCTTCGGCTTGGGATGCCGCTCGGAGTGACCCTCGTCGCCTACGCTGATGACGTGGCGGCGGTGGTTACGGAGAGGTCCCCCGAGCTGGCGCAGCTGGCGTTGAACCAGACTGAGACGAGTCGGACGATGGATGACAGACCACGGACTACAACTCGCAACGGAAAAAACGGAACTGATGTTTCTCACGAGAAGACGCATACAGACGATACTGCACATGAGGGTGGGGACATGCGAGATAGAGACCAAGAAGGAAGTCAAGTACCTTGGGGTGACCCTCGATACGAAGATGACCTTCTGGCCCCATATAAAGAAAATAACACGGAAAGCGGCAGAGAAGATAGCATCCTTGAGTCGCCTGATGGCAAATACGACGGGGCCGAGATCGGGAAAACGACGACTGTTAATGGCGATAGCTCACTCGATCCTTCTATACGGCGCGGAAATATGGGCAGACTCCCTGAAGACAAAAAAATACTGTAAGACGATGATGATCGTACAGAGACAGGGCGCACTGCGAATCGCTTGCTCCTACCGAACAGTCTCTGCGCAGGCTATTTTGGTGGTGGCTGGCGTAATACCCGTGGATCTTATGGTCTTCGAGCGCAAAAGGATCTACGGGAGCAGCGCGGACATAGGTCGAAAGAACGCGACAATCGCTGAACGCGACAGGACAATTGACATTTGGCAAGGCCGGTGGACAGAGGAACGAGGTGGTAACTGGACGAGACCATTGATAGGAGACTTGAGGCTGTGGCTCGGGAGGAAATTTGGTGATGTAAATTTCTACGTCACCCAGCTCTTGACGGTCCACGGGTACTTCCGACAGTACCTATACAATATGAACAGACTACGAACACCCGATTGTAAGTACTGTGGACAAGAACGAGACGACGCGGAACACACGTTTTTCGCGTGTGACCGCTGGACAAGACTCAGACAGGAACTGGAAGAAACGATCGGCAGCATCACCCCCGATAACATTGTGTTTCTCATGCTGCATGAACCCGAATGGTGGCGCTTAGTCGCTACCTATACGGAAACTATACTGAGACGTAAGAACGCGGACGGCTGCCTGACAGATGACTGAGCAGACAAAGTGACGCAACGTAACAAGACACGGAGAAACGACACGAACGGACAAACACAGACAGAACCTCCAGTCAGAAGTAATATCAACATAGTCCCTGGCTGGGGGAAGGACACCAAGGAGATGGTGGTTTAGTGGATAGGTCTATTTGTGGAGTCCCACATAACCCCTCAGTCAGAAAGACTAAGGGGAATCTACAAAAAGGATTCCGCAACTTCTTGTAAAAAAAAAAAAAAATAATAATGCCGAGCTGGTCCAGTGAGTGGTTACACCTCACTGGGTAAATGCTAGCTTCCAACGTCCACGACCGTGCCTGGTGGAAACGTTGTCCGTCGCGTCAATTCTCTGAACAGTAACGCTATAACGGACACGGCGAAGAGGAAGATATGGCTCACAAATGACGCAAAAGATAATGGTATTTTGCCGATGTGCCCAACCATTAATCACATACAAACGCCTACACTCACATACTACACAAACACTTACACACACATGCCTCTTGGCAAACCGGCGAGATGAATGCTCGGTGACTCTATAAACGGGTCTTACTAAAAATGCAAATGCCAGGGGACTCCTATAAACGGAGCCACCCAAAAGCGAATGTAGGAGTCCCTTTAACCGGGCTTTCCTCGTGAATGAAGCCCGGTTTTGCCACTACGGGCACTCACAATCACGCACACTCTACAGGGGGAACACTGAACATACAGGGCGGAGGAATACTGAACACGGGCAGTGGCATGTATTTTGAGGGCCGCACTTTGTGCACAGGGAACAGGACGACACGAAATAACGACACAAACGCAGGACGAACACTCACAACGATAAACAACACACTAGACTTGACTGAACTGCTATGGCTCATACAACAAACGGCGACGAAAATGGCCAAAGCAGCAAACGTACAAAAGAACATGAATGTGACAGTGCAGACGGGAACTAAGACAATCCTCGAGACTGTGGACATTGCGTTGCACAAGCGATCGAATGCAGTTTCGAGAAGACTTCTCTAAGACAACAACAATACAGGCACGACAGTGGAAAATAACGAAGAAACGCCACCGACGAAACGGAAACGTTCGCCTGCCGGAACGACGCCGGAGCCCTCACAAAAGAGGCCACCGATGGCAGAACCGACCAAGGACTGGCAGACGGTCACACGAAAAAGAACAAATAAGACAAAAAAAATTGATGCAAAAAATCGATCTGATAGGGACGGACCGGGCCACCGGAAAAAGAAACTGGCTGTCCTGGTCAAACTGGGCACGGACATGATGTAATCCGATATAGTACGCAAAATACGGACGACGATCGATCCGAAGTAGAGCCACGTGCAGATGACGACCTTGAGGAAGACGAAGAACGACTCATGCCTTCTGAAGCTACAGGTAGACGCAGACAAACTGAATGGACGCAAGGTGTGTGGACGATAGATCCAAGATACAATCGGGGAAACGGGCAGTGTCAGGGCCATGACCTCCAAGGTCCAATTGGAGATCATGGATCTGTACTGCGTTGCGACTCCGGAAAATATGACGGACGCGCTTAAACGAGAGACGGGTCGAGACGCCGACTTTTGAGTCCACATTTTCGGTCCGAACCGCGCTGAATAGCATATGGAGGTCTGCTAATTGGAGCGGGAAGCCGACACGTTGCTTCGGCGTGGTCGAATCGGAATTGGTTAGGTGTACTGCCGTATTTAGAAACGACTAACGGTGACAAAATGTTACAGATGCCTAGGCTTCCGCCATGTGAAAGCTGAATGCACAAGCAAGGACAGGACGAAATGCTGCCGTAAGTGTGGTACATCCGGACACTACGCGACGGACAGCTAGTGTTTGCGTTGTTTCACACTTTTCCGATTTGAGGGTGATATGGCGTCTCCAAGACATGACCACCCCTCTCTCTGGGCGCCAATAAGTTGGCATAGCCCACTGTCTTTCACCCCTTCGCTTTCAAATATATTGGGGATCCGGAAGTCAAGTTTGCTACGACATCCCTGGCGCGACTCAGCGAGTCGGAACCTTTTTAATCTAAGGCGGCGACCTCCTCGGAAGGAGTACCGATCTTTTCACGGTTCAACGCTCAAGGAGAGCGGAACTAAAGGTTTGACCCTCGGTTTGGGCGCGACGGGACTCTAGTTGCCCCAACGTCTACTACGTCGGAAGCACGCAGCATACAAATCTTACGAGATTTGCTTGACCTGGTACCACTACCCCGCAGAGACCAACCCAAATTGGGATGTCAGAAGGGAGACTCAGCCAGGACAGCCAGAGGAAGATTCCTAAGACGATCAACCAACTAAGTCCCCCCTCTTGGGCTCGCGTTCGAAAAACATCCCACCCTGCGTACCTGTATTAAGGGATTTCTCCCACGACTCACAGGTCCATCGCTTCGACATACCGGGGTACGTCTCCCCATTGCGTTTCGGTCGTCCCCGCTCACGCTGGTGGGTATCCGTCATTCGAAAGTTTGTTATTACCCCGTTTTGTCCCAAAGTCAGATCTCGCTTTCTAAAGAGTGGTTTTATGGCTTGGCTGATACTGATGTTTGCTCTTTCGATTTGGTTTTTGACTGTTATGTCAGGGCGGGGTCTCGTCTAGCCGACAAGGCGACTCCCCAGGCAGTTTTCAGTATTCTTGCCTGTTATGCCATGCGTTTGGTTCAAAATTCTGTCGTTGGGTCAAAACGGGGTTCGTCGCGTTCAAGTATTCAGACTTCGGAACTTAGTTCCGAAGTTGATGTTCAAAATTATCGTTCAAAAATTTTAAGCTTTTTGAGCTTGTCTGGGTTCAAAAATTAGATTGTTGTGCGAGTTTTTGTCCTTTGGTTAGGGACCTTGTAAGAGGTGGTATCTTTCTACCGTAGTTTGTAACTACATTTCTTCGCTTCCTCCTCCTCATAGGTGCTCCTTCCCTGGGCTCTATGACTTTTCTAGCAAAGTCTCTAAAGGCTTTGTAGATTTTCCTGCTGGATACTAGGGCTGCTTCTGGGCAAGGCCATATGTGACCTTCTTCCTCAACAGCCTCTATTAATGGCTTTCTTAGTTCCCTTAATTCTTCGCAGTTAAAGAGAATATGGCTTTCGCTTTCTATTTCTCCGCAGCTACACAGTTGGTCTTCGCATAATCCTCTCTTGTGGAGGTATGACTTAAAAGCCCCGTGTCCAGTCATAAACTGGACTGTGTAGTGATTGGGAATTAGCCACCTCTTCTTTAATCTGTCCTTGATTACTGGGAAGTAGCAGTACGTTCTCCTGCCATTTGTGGCTGACTGCCATCTCTCTTGCCATACCCTTTCGATTTCATCGTTGATGAGTTGTATGGCTTTTGAGATTTTTAGTCTGCCCGATCGAAGTTCTTCTGATGTAATTCGGATGCCGTGCATTTTAACCGATCTCCCTCTCCTGACGCAGTACTTTGCAACTCTCGCGTCAAGCTCTAGAGCTATCGGTCGGGAGGCTGCAAGTACATGTGCTGCTTCATGAGAGATCGATCTGTAAGCTTTGAGTGTTTTGCAGAGGACCGATCGTTGCAATCCTTCTAAGGCAGATTGCTGTTTGATGTTGGTCCTTTGCCACCAGCCTGCAGCGGCATATGTAACTTTCGATACTAAGAGGCCATTGTATATCTCTTTCAAAGAATTGAATTTTAGGCCCCAATTTACTCTTGCTATTTTGCTTAGCTCGAAATAGGTACTGTTGCAGTCTTGAATCACGTTTCGAATATGTTCTTCCAATCGGAAGCCCTTCGAGATTGTGATTCCTAGGTACTTGACTGTTTTGTGCGTTCTAATGTTGTCTTTCCCAATTTTGACTGTAGGGTTCCTATTCTCGCTTAATTGGCCTTTTAGCCATATTAGTGCTGACTTTTGTACTGCCAAGTTCATTTTGTCAGACTTGCACCAGTCCGTCATTATGTTAATGATTTCTTGGGCTTGTCTTTCAAAGTCAATGCGTGTTTTTGCCTTAATGATGGGAAGCACATCGTCTGCGTAGGCTAGTACTTCGTATCCTGCGTCCCTGATTGACCGGAGTGGTTTGTCAAAGATGACGTTCCAGCCTACCGGTCCGAAAACTGAGCCCTGGGGGCACCCCTTCGTTACTGTTTTCAGTGTTTCTTCGAAGTGGGCATATATGCCCACTTCTCGATCACTGAAGTAACTCTGGAGGAGCTTATAGATGTTTCTCGGGCAGTTTCTTTCTTTCAATTGGGAAAGCAGGCTCGGCCACCATAAGGCATCGAATGCTCCTGAGACGTCCAGTGGAATAGCGGCTACGTACTTGATCGACGGATCAGATTCTGCCTCTTCTACTATTTCATATAGTCTTCGGATGGCGTCCTCTGTGGATCTATTTGCCTTAAAGCCAAATTGATCCTCCGAAGACCAGTCCGAGCTGTTTAGAATGTTGGAAATTCTTTGAATCACAAGCCTCTCGAGTGTCTTCCCGGCTATGGGGAGTAGACATACGGGTCTATATGATTTAATCTCGTTCTCTGGTTTTTCAACCCCTTTGAGCAACGTGATTAGCATTCCACTTTTCCATCTTCTGGGGAACACTCCGCATTTTAGGCAGGCATTAAAAAGTCGTGTCAGTTCCTGGTGTAATGGTTTTGCATTAACAAGCATTTCCGACTCTATTCTATCTTTGCCTGGTGATTTCCCTGCCTTGTTCGCTTTAAGGGCTATTTCAACTTCCCTTATTAGGAAAGGCTCTGCGTTGCCGGTTACTGGAACCTCCCGCATATCTCTGCGGATCTTTGCATGTGTGTCATTTTCGCAGCTTGGGTCGTCATCAGGCATTAATCCTTCTAGTAGAGCCATGCTTGTTTCTTTCCAGTCTTTTGTAACTGAACCATTACGGTTAACCGTGCACATTGCTTTTGAGATTCTGACTTTGTTGGATGCTCGTTTGTATGGATACGCCCAAGCATTCTTTTCGCTTTCGATAGTGCAGAAGTCTCTCCAGCTGTTGCGTTTGGCTTTTTTAACAGCCATTGCATATTCAGATTTCATTTGACTCAATTTCTCAAGTGATCTCTGGAGGGCTTTTCTTTGTTTCCTATTCGATCCTTCCTTGTCTTTCAGAGCGACGATTTTGCGTTCTTTTTGTATCGCTCGCCTCTTACTTCGCAAGTCAGGGTTCCACCAGGGTAGAGAGCGTGTTCTTCTCTGTTTGGGTGGAATAGAGCTCCTTGCTGCCCTTACTAGGACCTCTTCAAGTTTTGAAACATATGTTTCAATGTCTTCAGAGGTTCTTAAAGGGAGTTTAGCTAGGTTCTCTTTTTCGAATTTGCAAAGTTTGCCGAATTTCTCCCAATCAGCTTTTCTCATGTTGAACCGTGGTTCTAGTGTTTCTTCTGTTCGTATGAGTCTGGCTGGTTGTGAGGCAAAATCCAGTTCGATCACTATGGGCCTGTGGTCACTGGTGGTCCATTCTTTCACCGTCCAGCTAGCCAAGAAGTTTGACAGATTTGATGTATGTAAAGTTACGTCGATATCCGTCTCGCCCCTTGTGCTACGGCACGTTGGAAGTTGGTCCTTTCTATTGGCCACTATTAGCCCAAATTGGTCTATGAATTCTTCAATGATCGTTCCATTCTTGTCCTGTGTGTTAGACCAGATCTTTGACTTGGCATTTGCATCCATTCCAACTAAGACTCTTTTGCCTTTCAATTGCTTCAGAGTCTCAGCTAGTTTGTCAAGATAGGTCTTCCTGCTGTGGCTGAACTGGCAGTAGATGCTTACGAGGTATATTTCGCCAAAGGCTCCGACCACTTGTGCGCAAACACAATGGGAGTCGCACAGATTAGAGATCTTGACAGCGGTGACCTTGTGCGGATTGTAAAGTATCGCAGCTTGAATCTTTTCACCCTTTTTGGATCCATGAATAGCTGCGATGCTGCCCATACCTGAAATCGCGTTATTCCAGTGATATGGTTCTTGCACCAGTGCCACCTGTATGTCAAGATTTCTGTCCGTCATGATGTCTCCCAGCTCATCGTTGGCTACTTGCCTTTTGTTGAGATTCAATTGTATGATCCTCAACTTCTGGCCCAGTTCGGGGTTTTGGTGTGCGTTCAAACAAACCCTCTTAACTGGTGGGCAATCGTCTTTGCTTTCTTCTGTTTCGATTGGTTGCGAAGGAAACTGAGTTGATACCGGAGTGTTAGAGCAATGCTCTGGTTTCTCGACGGTCATCTCCTGCTTACGTTTCCTCGCCTTGTTATACCTAGAGTGGTTGACCATGTCGCTTTCAAGGTACAACGCAATTTCTAGTTATATTTTTCCTCCTTTGGGATCGCTGCTGGCGATCTGGAGGGTGGCTTTCAACTTTAGTCCTGGCGTTAACTTTCGCGTTCAACTAAGCAAGTGACGTTCGAGTGGCGTTCAAGTGCGAGCAGTGAGTACTTGTGCGTGTGCGTGTTTACTTGGCTTGAGCTTGGTTACCTTATCGGGTTTCTCCATGGGTTCGGGGTCCCATGGCTCTTTTATTTACATTTTGATTTATTAGCTAGTTATTTTCTAGCTTTGATCTGTTTTTAGTTTTGATTTTGATTTTGATTTTTGTTTTGATTTTCTTTTATTTGATTTTTGATTTTTTATTAATTTTTGATTTTGATTTTTTTTGATTTTTGATTTATGATTTATTTTTAATTTTTAATCGGTAACTTTCTTTAACGCATCTTAATACTAATTTTCTACTTACTGTACTACTGCTTATTCTATTGCTTAAATTTTAGTTAATTGCTTAGGACTAATCTTATTATAATATAACTTAAATCTAATTACGAGTGTACCAGCGTGTTTTTATTTCACGCTGGGTTTGATTTTCAATCAAACCTCGTTTGGTCAAGTCCGGGTTAGGTTAGGTGTTAGACGAGTTGCAACCAAAGTAGCATTTGACTGAGCATGCCGGGTTTTCGCCTTTACTATCATCTTAGCCTGTGTTCGCCATTAGCAGCACTGGATCTGATGGACTTTCAGTGCATGGTTTTCGCTTTCAAAAGGAGCTGACAGCCACTAATTTCGCTTTCAATTGCAAAATTGCTTTAGTTATTAGGGCCTAAAAACAATTCCTTAGCAGGAAGGATGCTGCCCTTCTGTGGAAACATTTTTCCTAAGGGTTTGGCATCCGTAGTGCGTTCTAGTCATCGAGAGTTACTCGGCCCAGTGGACTGTTCTCTCGCACAACTGGTGTCGGGCCTTACTCCGGGAGCTCGAGGCAAAGAACTTTGGGTGGCTGCTATGACCACGGCCGCGACTCTTTACCCACAGTAGTGGCACCTACCAATTGCCAGTCGGTAGGGGGAAATTTGTTATCTACCCGAGTTAAATTCGGATTGCCGGGACCATTGGCCCTCTGCAACTAGCTCCCGGAGCGGTCTCCCGTCCTCTAAGAGGGCGCGCGGTACCACAATCCCAAGAGATTTCCCCTCAAGTGACTCCCGGATTTTGGCTTTTCTGGGCTCGAGTTGAGCTCTTGAGGTGTGGTAGACTCCGCGATGAATGTTTGGGCGTTTGCAGGCCGCACCTCACCACGTGTAGTTATGGTCCGTGTTGTTATGCCTTGTTTGGCCGGTTGGCCTGTAGCCCTGAGGGCAAGCGTTGTGTGTTTTGCCTACTGTTTCTTTGCAGAGACAGCGTTTTCAGCCCCACCACGTGAAGGTACACACATCCGCACTTGTGATTGCAAGTCTTCGTTCAAATATACATTGCATTCACTTCGGGTCGACTAGCGTTAGTTGCTTGTCGAGGGCAATCGGTGACGCATGTTGTACTTCAGCATTTGTATATGCCCGTACGCAAAAGAGAGAAGTTTCGACATCCTCGCCCGAAACAACGAGTTGTTTGTTTGAGGAGTCTCCGTTCTCTGCTAAGGAAGACAATTGTCGTCCGCCGCTTTGACAAAAGATTTTGCACAAAGTGACCTGGCCAGCCTCGCGGCTGGCCATATGGTGCACTATATGCATCATCCATGTTTTTGCTAAGCGGATTATAATCGAGCTTCCTGAGAGCGTCGTGATTGCAACCGCCACTACGCGACGGAATGTAAAAACATCCCACTATGCTCCGAGACCGGGCACAAGGATGTCGCCCACCTAACCGGAAGCAGCAGGTGTGCCATGTTCCAAGCCGCGCTGGAGGAGTGTGTAATAGCGTCAGCTTTCAATGCCTACAATTTGCTGCTATTACCAAATTATTTAAGGGGAGGGCAAGGGAGGCGGTGTGTCGCTCCTAGCAAAGCAGGTAGGAGAAGGTGTACACTCAATGATTAATCACACACTCAACTTCGTTAATTGACCTTTTATTACATTTGCACTTCCCTGAGTGCCGACGAGAATACAAAACCACTTAATAAGACGCAAAACTTACACTAAATGAGATGACCGGCACGTTAGCGCCATGACATCTCATTAACCGGCTCAAACTAAAACTAAGTAACGAAGATACGTTGCCCCGGCTCGTGAAAGCCTGGCGCCGCACACAAAGCCGCAAGACAATGCCGAGGAAAATAGAGAGAGAGAAACGAGAAGAGAGAAAACTAAACCTGACCAAAAAAAAAAAAGTGATGGCTGCTTGGCAGGTGGGCTGCAGGTGAGGCGACTAACGCAAGACGTGGCCCAGTTTTCTTTGTCGTCACGGCTCTCACACTCTTTCTCGGGTTCGAGGCAAAGGAAAGATGGCAATCCTTCCCAGTGCGGCCGATCTCCTTCACGTGTGACGATCTAGTAGTGCGTGCGAGTCGGCTTCTCACGCCTTCCCCACCACTGTCCTCCTAATCGGCGGCACGCGGCACTGCCCAGCGCGACAAGTGCCGCGCGCCGAGCCTCACCGCGCTACATATATTTTCTCTCTCTCTCTCTCTCCTACTCTTGATATTTCCTTCCCATTTCTCTTGCTCGCTGCCTTCTCTCTCTCTCTCTCTCTCTCTCTCTCTCTCTCTCTCTCTAGCTACAATACTGAAAAAAATAAAGGCAGGCATCAGACACGTAAAATAACGTGCGTCCGATGCCAGCCGTGCGCCCATGCCTAGGATGGAGAGGGAAGCAAGCAGACGGTGCAGGCCATGACCGGCCTACACCGTCACAAGTGCAGGGAACGGGCCGGAAGACGGACAGAATAGTTCAGAAAAACCTGAATCGAAATAGGACCGCAGACATACTCCTACCGCGGATAGCCGACGAATATGATGACATTCTGATCCTGTGTGAATCATACAGGAGAAGGACGACCCAGACATATCACGAACGAGACAGAGACCACTGCTATCTGGCTAAGAGGATACACCCAATCTAGAGTCTCCAACCACGGTGTCGGGGACGACTACGTCTAGGCTACAATCAGCGCTGTCACTTATCTTAGCGTGTAGCTGACACCCTACTGCACCGCGGAGGAGTTCCACAGAAACTCGACACTCCTAGAAGACGAGATCAGGAACCTGCACGGGGATGTCATCATTTCGAAGGATGTCAATGCGAGGGCGACCGAGTGGGGAATGAACAAAACGTATCGACGCGGACGACTACTAATGGAAATGGCCGCAAGGCTCGACTTAGCAGTGGTAAATACGGAACATACGCCGATATACAGACGGCCAAGTGTCGGAGACTAAATCCCGGACGTCACGATGACGTCAGACAGAATCCTGCCCCGGCTGAATGAGTGGCAGGTGATCGAAGACAATACAGCTAGGGATCACCAGTACATCGCCTTTGAAGTGATGGGAAGGACGGAAACAAGACGAACGAGAACTCACCAACCCGAACAGTTTCTGCGTAGGCTGTTTTGGTGGTGGCTGGCGTAATACCCGTGGATCTTCTGGCCTTTGAACGGAAACGGATCTACGGGAGCAGCGCGAACATAGGACGAAAGAACGCGGCGATCGCCGATCGTGACAGGACAATTGACATGTGACAAGGCCAATGGATAGAAGAACGAGGTGGTAACTGGTCGAGACGACTGATACGGGACTTGAGGCTGTGGCTCGGAAGGAAATTTGGCGATGTAAATTTTTACGTCACTCAGCTGTGAACACGAACGAGACGACGCGGAACACACGTTTTTCGTGCGTGACCGCTGGACAAGATTCAGATGAGAATTAAAAAGAACGATCGGCAGCATCACTCCCGATAACGTTATGGAGGTGATGCTGCATGAATCCGAATGGTGGCGCTTAGTGGCTACCTATACAGACACTATACTGAGAAGTAAGAACACGGACGAATGCCTGACAGATGACTGAGCAGACGGAGTGACGCGACTTAAGGGGATACGGAAGAACACAGACAGAACCTCCAGTCAGAAGTAATATCAATATAGTCCCTGGCTGGGGAAGGACATTAAGGTGGTGGCAGTTTAATGGTTAGGCCTGTTTTTTTGGGGTCCCACATAACCTCATAGTCAGCAAGACTAACAAGGGAACCACCCCAACCCGACCTCACCAATTTAAATGATTTTGGGATATGTTGTAGTACTTGAAAAAAAATTAGATGCGTGTTTTTTTATCGGCCCATAAGGGCTTTTAAGGGGTGAAATCCACCCTGAAAATCAACCCCTAAAATCTGTTTTTTCAATATTTC
The DNA here is from genome assembly GCF_024137745.1 of Phymastichus coffea. Taxonomy (NCBI): domain Eukaryota; kingdom Metazoa; phylum Arthropoda; class Insecta; order Hymenoptera; family Eulophidae; genus Phymastichus; species Phymastichus coffea. Next base: position 1,169,583 of record NW_026706843.1, on the reverse strand, counting down.
TCAGCATCAAATGAATATTTTTCAGTAAACTCAACGTTAAAAAATTTCTTATAAAAAGGCGCTTTTAAGGACATAACATATATACCGAAGGATTGCAACCCCCTTTTTAATAGGGGTAAATAAACTATTTTTTGTACTGTTTTACGACATGTAATATAGTAAATCAGCTCGACTGATTTAAAAATCGCACTGATAATGAGAAAATACCAAAATTAAATTGACGTGTTTCCGGATTTAAAAAAAATATATTTAAGGGGTGTTTCACCCCCTAGAAACTACCCCCGTCAAACTATCAACAGGTTAATCCACCTAACCCTGGGAAAAACAAGTTTAGTCGTTTGTTATTTCTTGAAATAATTTAATCCTATGCATAAGCGAGCTACCTCAACTAACCAACCTGCCTCTAACCCTCCAAACCCCCATAAACCACCCTTACCAAACCACATGCAGGCTAATCCACCTAATCCAGGGAAAAGCAACTTTAGTCGTTTGTTATTTCCTGAAATAATTTAATCCTACGCCTGAGCGAGCTACCTCAACTAACGAACCTGCCTCAAACCCCCATAAACGACCCTTACCCTACCAAATGTAGACTTATAGACCTAACTTTGGGAGAATTGAGTTTATCAGTTGCTTTTTCTTAAAATAATTTATCCCATTTTTGTTGATAAAATATATCTGTAGCTCAAACATAATTTATAACAAATAAAAATATGTGTAATACATTTTATTTTAATAGTACCAAAATGCCGAGAAATATCTCTTAAAAATAAACACGAGAATAATACGAGGTCTAATTATCATTTATAGATCTATACATATATATTTATATTCGTATGTAGTGTGACGGTAAACGTCAAATTAGCGCTGATAATATAACTTAATTGTTGCCTGTGAGGGCAGCACCTGCCGGGGGGACGAAATTCGTAACGAAGGAATTCGTCACGCGAGCAGACGGAACGCGCGCGATTGAAACCGAACTAGTGAAGCTTCGACTACCATTGAGTCCGCCCGCTTTCGCTATCGCTATCGCTGATTCACGTGCCGTCAACATCAACACGCTAAAGCAGCAACAGCCAGTTATCCAGTCATCCGTGATTGTAGCCGCCAAGGTGCCATCCAGCTGCCAGTTCGGAGCCAGGTCAAGAAAGTGTGTGGGAGGTTTCTCCATCGAGGGCGAAACCATATCCGTGTGCGCGCGTTCGCGACCGGCGACAAATATTCAAAAACAGTTCCGCTCTGTGCGATTTATCCGTGTTTCCTTCGATCGCCTGCAATAATAAGGTAAGCTGGCCAGCTTAATATCGCGATCGCGGGTGCATGATTAATAATTAATTTCCGATATTCGAAGCGTGCATGTAGCGGCTCTAGTAACAAAGAGCAGCGAGCGTCCCGGCAATACGTGTTGTCGATGAGCGAGCGTAGATGTAAACAAACGCGCGGGCCGACTTCGTGTAGTATTTGAGGAATAATAAAAGATTTAGTTCGTATTACTAACAAATGTTTTTCGATTCGCTTGCACCTCATAGCTTCCACTCAATTTATTATAGGTTATTTACAATTACTGGTTGACGGACGCCTGTTTCCATATGCTCTCCGATTTATGTATTGAGCCTGAATAATTACGCGCGTCCTTTTAGTATAATTGCGCGAATAAAATAATTAAACGGTTTTACCCCGTTACAGTAGATACATAAATACGAAGGCAAAAATAAAAACTGCTTGATTTTTTTTAATAAATCTTTTTTATTTTTCAACATAGTCTTCTTTTAGGCTTATACACTTCATCCAACGCTGCTCTAGTTTGTTAATCCCTTCCAAATAATAGGATTTGTCCAAGTCTGTAAAATAGGCATTCGTTTCTGCAATCACCTCCTCGTTTGAATAAAATCTTTTCCCTGCCAGCCATTTTTTCATATTAGGGAACAAATAGTAGTCCGGTGGAGCCAAGTCTGGAGAATAGGGAGGATGTGAAACGAGTTGGAACTCTATCTCCATCAGTTTTGCGGCCACAACTGCTGAAGCGTGAGCTGGCGCATTGTCGTGGTGGAAGAGGACTTTTTTGTGGGTCAATCGTGGACGTTTCTCTAGCAACTCGGCTTTCAAACGATCCAATAACGATGAATAATATTCGGCTGTAATGGTTATACCCTTTTCCAGATAGTCGATGAAGATTATTCCTTGCGAATACCAAAAGACAGTTGCCATAACCTTCCCGGCCGAAGGAATTGTCTTCGCCTTTTTTGGAGTAGGTTGCCCCTTGGTGACCCATTGTTTAGACTGTTCTTTGGTCTCAGGAGTGTAGTGATGTATCCATGTTTCATCTACAGTGATGAAACGACGCTGTGCAACGCTTACAATTTCCTAACTTATCGCAAGGATATAATATTTGTACCGATATTTTAGTCACAGCCATTGCTGGTATACTTTCTCAAGGACTTATTGGTTCAGTTCGTCCTATTGGTACTTTTCTCAAGTATTACGAGGACTAGAATTGAATTATGAAGTAAATAAGAAAGAAATCTTAGCAATCATACAAAAGCCTTTAGATCATATATATATGACCGTCCTATAACAATAATTACTGATCATTAACCTTTAGTAGGGTTTGGAACAGCCGATTTGAACACACGAGTTCACAAATGGCGATAGTTTAAATGGTTATTGTAGTTCAAATAAAAGATCGTTCATACAAAAGGAAAGACCAATGCAGCAGCAGATATCCTCTCTATGAATACTGTAGCAGTACATGTTAAAACTAACATTTATAGGATTTGAGAATTATTACCCGGCATAAAAAGTTAGAAATTTAATTAATAGTGTTAATAATTATAAGTGTTACTAATGGTTGTTAATAGAGAAATGGAATTCATAATTGATTGTACTTCAACTATAAATATTAGAAAACTTAGTGTTATTCCTAAAGGGTTGTTAATTAGCTTAAATAAGGAAGTTAAGTTACAAGGTCTTTTAACCGAAAACGTTATAGCTACTCATAGTGTCGAATTACCAATCATAGGGCATATCTTAAAATTTTATATCATTGATGACCGATATGGTACCATGTGGTCGCATTTTAGGATCTAAATTTTTATATGAAAATAAGTGTAAAATAGACTTCGATAAGTTAAATTTAATTCACGTAGTAATAATCACACCGTTAAAGCTGATAAATAGCTACAATAATCAAACAGATTGTAGAGCAATATGTTACATAGACTTACACGTTATTAGGGACAATATGCCATTATTAATAGATTTATTTAACCATGAAAAAGAATGTATAACTCAATTTTTAGTTGATATAGTGTCGGAAATAAGTATAGTAAAAAATTAACTCGGATCAATTTCGGATAGTACCGATAAATATTCACCCCCAAATCACTATGGATTTATAAATTTAATTAAAATAAAGGAATTAATTCATGTACAAATCGATAATGTAATATATTTTATTGGTAGTAATAGTGAACTTTTTAATGAAAGTGCCAAATTATTGATTAAGCACAATCAAATAACGAGTAGATTAGTTAATATTGGAGAAGTAATACAAGAAAAGAAAGGAAAAAAATATTATAGTTTTGGTCTCTATATTCGTGGAGAACATCTTGAATCTATAAGCAATATTAAGGAAAATATACTTTCTACTTTAATTATATTAAGAGCTTTATTAATAAGTTTGAATTTAATAGAAATTTGCATAGAAAAAAGTAAGGAAATAGAAAGATTAGAGTATGTAGAGGTAGGTAATTAATATCGTTTTTAGAAATACGAATATTACTATTTTAGTTTGTATGAACACATTCGAATATGTTCTTTTAGAACGACAGGATGCAATTTTCTACGAACTTCATACGTCACCGATAGGATAAAACATTGCGGAATATTAAAAACTTTTTACCGAATCAGACTAAACTTCTATTGGGGAAATCTTAAGGAAGATATTTAAAGACGTATAAAACAGTGTTTAGAATGTTAGTTAAGAAAGTTAACCTGATTACAAACTAGTCAACCTATAATTATTACTGATACTTGTGCAACTGTTCTTGATAAAATCGCAATGGATATCGTAGAAGCTTTAAAGATATCGTTAAATGGTTATGAATATATTTTATAAATGCAAGATCAATTAAGCAAATTTTTCTTAGCAGTGCCTTTAACAAAAACATCGGCCACGATTACTGATGCTTTTAAAAAGAAATTTATATGTGTCTTTGGTTATCCCAAAGCAGTAATAACGAATCAGAGAAAAAATTTTTTAAGTAATCTAATAAAATGAATTTCTAAACGTTTCAAAATAAAAAAATTACAAACTACAGCATTTAGATCTTTGTTCATTAAAACGCTCTCACCACGCTTTAGATGAGTTTTTGAAACAATATACCGACGCTGATAACAATTGGGACGATTGGTTAGATTTAGATGTTAAACTATAACACTTGTGTACAAGAGAGTACTAAACATACTCCTCACGAGGCTGTATTCGGACGATTAGCCAGATTACCATCTAATAATTTTCTACCATAAGGTGATTTATTACCTACGTATAAAGGTTATTTAACAGACTTAGTAACTAAATTAGTAGGTATAGAAAAATTATCGTGTGACAATTTGGTTACTTCGAAGGAAAAATCAAAGAAATATTATGACAAATACATAAATCCTTAAAATTTTAAACTAGGAGATTACATATTTCTAAAATCTGGCACAAAGCCAGGTAAATTTGAAAACTATTATACTGGATCTTATAAAATAATAGTTATTTTACCTAAGATTAATATCAGAATACAAATGAAAACGGGATCAAAGGTCATTCATGTTAACCGACGTACAAGGGAGAGATACTTACCCTCCGCCTCCGATTTTTCTGAAACTTGGCAGAGGGGTAGAGTTTTGAAAAATATTTGACACGTATTTTTTTTTATCTGCGGGAATTCATATTTAAAGTGTGAAAACCACCCTTATAGTTCACTCCCTAAACCCGTTTTCATTTAATATTTCAAGGTTGAATCAACATTTTTTACGAAATCCAACGCCTACTTATTTCTTCTGAAAAGACAAGTATTTGGGTTAAGTTTAGGAGCCCGAACGTTCATGTATAAGTATATCTAGAGGGGAAAACCACCTTTAAAACTCACCCCCGAAACAGATTTTTTTAATATTTCGAGATGGGATCGTAATTTATTGATAAAATCAACGCCTGTTTATTTCCTATAAAATAGTAAGTATTCAGGCGTAGTTTAGGGATCCGAATATATCAAAGGGGTGAGAACCGTCCTTAATAGTGTCCCCCGAAAACGACTTTTTTTGGTATCACTAAATTGGGAGTTTTTTTTAAATCAACGCCTGTTTATTTCTTATGAAAAGATAAGTATTTGGACACATTTTTAATTCTGGAAGTAAGGGGTTGCAAAACTTAATTTTTCAACTTTTGTTTTTGACTTAAAAATATTTTTATTGGCCAAATTTATTGCATAATTGGCATGTTAGATACATTGTATCAAATTATTGTTCACCTGTTTAGAGATTAATAACAAACAGTAATTTAAAAAAATGTAATACAATAGTCGTTCTAACATATACTCATAATCTTGAATTACTTATTTGAGTCTATAGTCATATTATAAGTGAAGCAAATGAGAAAGTTTTCTAATTGCATTATATTTAATAGCCATTGATATCTTTATCAAAATTAATATTAGTAATTTAAAAGTTTTTTTTTTGCAAATTTTATTGAATATATGTCTCACAATAATGGTAATCTATGAAACAATGTTGAAAGCATAACAGCTTTTTACACCATCCATACCGCACGATTAAAATCTCTCTACATACACTGCAAATAGGTTCCTCTTTCAAATGTAAACTAAAATCTACTGAAGTTTCAAATCTTGCAGGTTTTTGATGAACAAAATTGGCTATGTGTTAACGATTATATTATTAATATATTTAATTATTATAATTATTATTAATTATTATATTATTATTATATTATTAATAAATTTCATTATATTATTTCTTTCGTGTAAGTTGACATCGTAATTCATAAGAAGATATGTCAGATAATTTTCTTATAAAGTTCTTCAATAATCTAAATCCATATACATCAAGAGGCTGTATCTGACCAGTTGTACCTTCTGGTATTGTTTTCAATACGACATTTTTGCCATTTGGTATAGCTTCGTTAACAGTTTTTTCACATTGTCCGCTCCATGAATCTAATAGCAATATAGATGCATTGTTACTGTGAACTAAAAATACATTTTTAATCAAATTTTGAAGTAGTTCCTTGGATAATTTTCCATAGATGCTTCTAGGTATATATTTCGTAGTTTAAATAAAGTTTGTACTACTTTAGTTCCAAATTCTTCTTTACTCTCTTTCAAAGCTATATATAAAGGGGACATGAGCTTTTCCTCTGCTGATATAGTTGGCTCTATGGTATAACTATGTGTTGTTGAATGTATCGACTGAACGATGTTTTCAACTTTCTTCAGCCCTTCATAACAAAGCGTGCGGCAACTATGTATTTCTAAATTCAACCCACTCTAGTCGGAATTATAAATGTTTTGAGCACCATGAACTCTTATAAGATTTTTAAGTTTGTTAACAAATTTTTTTTGTTTTTTTCTTGATCTTTTACCTTCTGTATATATGATTAGTAATAAATTTTGTTATTTTACGTGACACAATGTGATGTTTTTTTTTGAATAGTTGTATCCATTTATGTGAAGATTAAATCACGGAATTTTAACTTCTGCTTTCTTTACAAGAGCCCATCTTTTTATATCAATACGAGGGTCGTTTGAAAAGTCCGTGCAAAGTCAGAGAGATGGCGCTACTAGTGCGTATCAAGGTTATTTTCAGTTAGTGGCATATCTTGGAAGAGCACACACCAAGTTTCAGCCAGATCGGCCAATTACTTTGCGTTTTACATTCGTTTCAATCAAAGAAATCGAGTGATTGTAAAAAAATGGACGAAAAAGAATTTCGTGTATTGATTAAACATTACTTTTTCAAAGGCAAAACACCTCAGGAGATTAAACAGAAGCTTGATAAACATTATGGTGATTGTGCACCTTTGATTAGAATGGTTTATAAGTGGTTTCAAAATTATCGGAGTGGCCATATGAGCACAAAAGACGCTGAACGTTCTGGACGCCCTGTTGAGGTTACCACTTCAGAAATCATTGATAAAATCTATGATATGGTGATGGCTGACAGAAGAGTGAAGGTGCGTGAGATTGCTAGTACTGTAGGTATCTCGAGCGAACGGGTACATAATATTTTGCACCAACATTTGGACATGAAAAAGCTATCCGCTAGATGGGTGCCGCGATTGCTCACGATTGACCAAAAACGAGATCGTGTGAAGTGTTGCAAGAATGGTTTTCAGCTGTTACAGCAAAATCTGCAAGACTTTAAGCGTCGTTTCATCACTGTAGATGAAACATGGATACATCACTACACTCCTGAGATCAAAGAATAATCTAGACAATGGGTTACCAAGGGGCAACCTACTCCGAAAAAGGCGAAGACAATTCCTTCGGCCGGGAAGGTTATGGCAACTGTCTTTTGGTATTCGCAAGGAATAATCTTCATCTACTATCTGGAAAAGGGTATAACCATTACAGCCGAATATTATTCATCGTTATTCGATCGTTTGAAAGCCGAGTTGCTAGAGAAACGTCCACGATTGGCCCACAAAAAAGTCCTCTTCTACCACGACAATGCGCCAGCTCACGCTTCAGCAGTTGTGGCCGCAAAACTGATGGAGATAGAGTTCCAACTCGTTTCACATCCCCCCTATTCTTCAGACTTGGCTCCGCCGGACTACTATTTGTTCCCTAATATGAAAAAATGGCTGGTGGGGAAAAGATTTTATGCAATCAAGGAGGTGATTGCAGAAACGAATGCCTATTTTACAGACTTAGACAAATCCTATTATTTGGAAGGGATTAACAAACTAGAGCAGCGTTGGATGAAGTGTATAAGCCTAAAAGGAGGCTATGTTGAAAAATAAAAAAGATTTATTAACAAAAATCAAGCAGTTTTTATTTTTGCACGGACTTTTCAAACGTCCCTCGTATCATGCAAAACCATCTTTCCATCAGGGGCTTCTTAAAATTTTTCAAGTACATAAGTTGTTATTGCATATAATTTAGTTTTTCTATCTCCTCCTGCTTCAACTTGCAGTCTTCACTCTCGCTATTAACGTTCGGACGTAACTTTTCAATACTTCGACTGTACATTTATCAAGGATAGCAATGGCTTTCTTTTTCGACTTTGCCAATAGTCCACTGCTTGTTTTTTGTATTTAAAATCTACACCTTTTTCATTCTGTAAACAAGTTGGAACTTTTGCATAATCCTTATATAATTCGTCTGTTTCATCAACATCTTGTGGAAGTGTATCACTATAATTTTCTTCAAAGAGTAAAGTATATTATTCTTCTGTATGCACGTTATAATTGACACTATTCTGTATTATATTTTCTAAAACCCTATATAATGCAAATTCCTCTGTATTAGCCTCTGATTCTGTAACTTTATTGTTGCGAGAATTGAACGTTACAGATAGTAATGCTAATATAACCACTGGATTATTTATTTTGCAATTGATATTTTACTTGAAATAACGTTATAGTATTTATTATTGCATAAATTTAATAACTTTATCTTCTTTTTTGAAGTAAGGATTATATTTCCCTGAAACAAAAATATTATAATTAACAATATTATGTGACAGATAAGGATAAACGTACACACGCATACATAGATAATTATTAAATCAATAAAAAAAATGAAAATATACCCTGAGGGACCGCTCACTTTTTTAAGGATTAAATTCCTAAGCAAAAAATAAAAAAATTTTTTCAGTATTACACAGGATAAAAAATAAGATTCGCAATAGGATTGAGAAAATTTTCATAAATGTACGAAGGGTTTTACATAGGATAATCAGGATTTATACAATCTTCAGGATTTTCAGTAGGAGAAAGAAGTTTATATAATAATATAAATTATATTATTTTTATATAATTATATAAAACATAAGTTATATAATATGTAATATAAATTATATAATATAAAATTAAATTGTATAATAAACAATATAAATATAAGTTTATATAATTACGTATGGTTATATACAAAATTAAAAATAAAGTATTTTTAACAACAAATTTAGTTGATAGTATTTATTCATTAATGGAAAAGAACTGTTAGTAAAATCAAATGACTATAATCAAATAGATAACTGATAAGCTCATGTATAGTATGTACAATGTATGAATTTGAAAGGTCAAACAATTTTTTTATATTAAAAGAAAAAGTAATTAAAGAATTTTTAACTTAATAACAAAATTCATTGATATAAACAATATTTTACATTAATTATAGACATCATATTTTTATCAATATATTTTATATTATTAAAATTATTTTATTTACTTTTTAACAATGCTCCTATTTTCATTGTATTTTTTAAAATTAAACTTGTTATTTAACCCTTAACTGCTATGTGGGGTAGATTTACCACAGACAATTTTTAACAATAAATAAAATTTTTTTTTTTTTTTTCAACAATTTTTTTCATTGTGTGTAACATTAAAAATTGTTAACCTGAATATTTTTTTGTAGTAAAAGGTTTGAAATATACCTGAAAAAATTTTCATAGCAAAATATCTAAAATTCTTTGATTTATTCGATGTTTTTCGGGCTGGGGTAGATTTACCCCACCGAGCAGTTACGTGGCCAAAATGAGGTGTGCAAGTTAAGGGTTAATATTTTTTTTTATTTCTATATTTATTTTCACGTTTCGTTCAAACCAACCCTACTGAAAAAAATCCATTCGAAACTATTAAAAAAAGGCCAATGGATTTCAATCCTCGATCTTGTTCGTCAAAATAACCATTGAAATCGTTCGGAATTAAACGAGGAGATACTATGTATTATTGGAATCTATTGAAATTTATTAGGTATGAAACGATACGTTACCATTGTTTTCTATTCAAAACTTTTATGTTGAATTGTTTTCAATAGGGAATTATACCATTCACGGTAACATTTTTAATAGGATTGAATGATATCGATATCTCTTTCATACTGATTTGTCATTAATCGTAATTTTTACGAACAAGATCGAGGATTGAAGTTTTTTCGACTATAGAAATGTATGGTGAACAATATTCAATGGTAAATGAGTCAATTGAATTAATAGATTTTTATCGTTGAATAGTTTTTAATAACTTTAAATATTTGATGACTATTGGAATGAATGAGATTCTATGGTACTTAACAGTTCTGTACTCATTGCCAGATTTGAATCAATTGCAACAATATTTAACAATTTATTTTACTACTATGTAATTATTATTGAATAGATTCAAATGATGCAACTTTTGTAACTGGCATATCGTAAGTATAACATTGAGATTCGTAAAGAATGAATTAATTCCATCATTATGTTTATTTATTCTCTACAATTGTCATTTATTGAATTATATAAAAAATACCATTAAAATAGATTCAATGAGAACATTGTTTTTAAAACATTATTATTAGAATGTATGAAATATATTAAAACCAAAAAAATCTATACAGCACCCTTTTGCCATACATTGGAATCGACATAAAACTATTCCATTGAGTACAATTGAGAATTCATTCTTGAAACTATCATTAAAATGTATACAAAATCATAACATTGAAACCGATTGAAAATTGTTAGATTGAGGCCAATTGACTATTTATTTTTCAAATAATCGTTAGAATTTATAGAATACAGTTACATTAAGTATGATTAGATATAGTAGCCATTCATCATACATTGAAATCTATTAAAAACTTTTCGGTTGAGTCTAATTGCGAAATTATTTTTTAAACGATCAATAGTATATATAGAATACGGTTCCATTAGGTACGATTGGTTATAGTACTCTTTCATCATACATTGAAATCTATAGAAAACTGCTCGTTTAAGTACAATTGGGGAGTTTTTTCGACATAAGTATTTTGAAACTCATTAAATGCGATTCAATAAAACACCATTTAATTGATTTTTATTAAAAGTATTGTTTATAATGATTTATTACGATTGAAATTAATTGGAATTTTTACTTTTCATTATTAATGCCATTAATTATCATTGAAAATGGTTCATTTTCAATCGCCACTTAAACATTGATGCATTCATTCCATTGAACACAATTGATTACCATTCAATATAAATCATTCTTAATAGGAACCAATGAATTTTTTTCAGCAGGGAATATACAGAATCACCGAAAACAGATTAAACTTGAACAAAAATATATCTTCTTTACTTCATAAATATTTCGTATTACCTTATCAATATTTTTTTAGCTTATCACTATCTACGTGGATATCATTAAGCACAAACAATTTTTTGTGTTACGATATCATTGAACATGTAATAATTATGTTCTAAAATATATTCCAATTTTTTAACAGGAAAATAACTAATTTTTACATGAGTGAATATATTTAAAAACAATATATTTGAGGGTGGTTCTCACCCCTTGAACATACTTGGGTTTCTAAATTATTCCTGAATACTTATTATTTTATAAAAAATAAACAGGCGTTGGTTTTATCAAAAAATTCCGATTCAATCTTATAATATTAAAAAAATTGGTTTTTGGGGGTGAGTATTAAGCATAGTTCTCACCCTTTTGATATATTTAGGTCTCTAACTGTGCCTAAATACTTACTATTTTATAAGAAATAAACAGGCGTTGATTTTATCAATAAATTGCGATCCAATCCCAAAATATTAAATCAATTGGTTTTTACGGGTGTTAAGGGTAATTCTAACCCCCTGAACATATTTGGATCACTAATTTCTGCTTGAATATTAATTTTTTTATAAGAAAAAAACAGGCATAGATTTTATCCCAAAGAATCTGATAAAATCTCGAGATATTAAAAAATCTGTTTAGGGGGTGAGTTTTAAAATTGGATTTCTCCCATAGAAATACTTAAATCTAAGCGTTCGGACTCCTAAATTTTACCCAAAGACTTGTCTTTTTAGAAGAAATAAGTAGGCGTTGAATTTCGTAAAAATGTTGATTCAATCTTGAAACATTAAATAAAAACGGGTTTAGGGAGTGAACTTTAAGGTGGTTTTCTTCCTTTAAATATGAATTCCCGCAGATAAAAAAATACGTGTCAAATATTTTTTACTACTCTACTCCTCTGCCAAGTTTCAGGAAAATCGGAGGCAGAGAACAAGTATCTCTCCCTTATTAGAATGTCACATATCAATAAACTCAAGACAAAATAAAAGGAAATTTTAAATTACCAAAGAACATATAATAACTTTGTTTTATTACAGATTGGAATCATGTTCCCCGTGCTGCTATTCATAACTTGTGTAGTTGGTCCAGCCGTGGCCTTTATCGGATACGATTGTGGAGGAAAATCATTAAACATAACGACTATTATTTATTGGATATAGAAAATTGCGTCGTGCTACAGACAACAGTAAACTCTACAAAATTTTTTATAAATCTATTAAAAATGAATAATTGCCAAGATACACAAATAAAACAGGGTAAAATTTTAATTTCGCGCACAATTTATACCTGCGGTATGTTTTTGCATCTTTTTTTAGCACCTAATGGATATTATGAATATATTATAGATGTTGGTGAACAACAATGTATTGATCTACATAAGTATGGCACTTATCGTGTTGAAGCCAATGAAATATATATGTATCGTGATATTAAAGTAAATCAAACCACCGTACGACCATTAACTTTAGGAGGTCAAATTGTAACAAATGGTGACTGTTATGGATCACATTATTCAAATGCCTATGGTAGTTGGAAAAATGTTGTAGTCCAAGGCATCATTAAAATTACGCTGCAAGATTACACAGCAGCGATTAATTTAAATGACAATCTCATACATTTACGATCGGGCGTTAAATGTAAGTTAACCGACGAACATTGTATCGACTCCGAAGGAGGAAATGCGTATTGGCAGCGGTTGCCTTGCGACATATGTATCTTTTATCGTAACGGTCTGTTATATAAAGGCATGGCTAAATAAGATAGTAGATAAATTTGGTCAAGTAATATATTCCCTCACTTTTTGTTTTTAAAATGTTAAAACACGCAAACTTTGTCAGTAATAAGGGAATTACTTTAACCAATCTCAATATCTTCGTATACACTAATTCTAAGTTTGTTTTTATAGAAAAATATATTAAGATTCAAATCAATAGCCTCTACAGCGTAATAGTTATGCATAGTTGTAGACAAAAACAGAAAATTTTAATGAATTCTCTTGCTATAGCAAGTTTATAGCCAGATCAATTTGCTTATAATTCAATGAAGGGACCTGGCTATATGGCCGTACTCACCGGTGAATTCGTTCACATTGATAAATTCTTACAAGTAGACGTAAAAATGTCTGACGGAGACTAATGTTATACAAATGTTATACGAATCAACGGTTATACATAATAATCAAACTAGGTACGTGACCTTAAAAAGACACGTTTCGAAAGATCCTGGAAACCTGGTTGATTGCAATAGCCTCTTACCAAATTACATTCCCGCCCAATAATCTTTGCCCATCCGAGAACAAAACGCCTGTAAATTTGAAACTCCATATCTCGACTGGAAATAAACCTACAGTTCTGCAGGGACTCATTTGCAAGGTCTTTTCTCGCACTTTTGAATGGCGTATATTAAAATTATGCTAACATTTCCCTTTCCTATCCCCCTTTCCATTTCCCTTGTGTATAGAGAAGCGAACGTCAAAACAAAAATTACGAAATTTTTGTTGTTTCTTTAACCGCTCGCCATTTCGAGAAAAAAAATTGTAATAAAAATCTAAAAAAAGTATTTCGTAGCTCTTTTATTATACTATCTAAAACACTCATTCATAAATGCTGTTGATCTCAATTCAGCGATTGTATGAGCATTTCATTCAAAAACAGCGTCTATATTTATTGCTCTTTATCTCGGAAAATTCGAATCGTAGAAAAAAATTTAGTTGGAAGAAAATGCTTTACTTTATAAGGACACAAAATTTCATAATCATATAACAACATTTTTTCTCAGTCACAATATCAAGTAACCTAATTTTTTCAATACGTATTTCATTTTTCTTCACTTTGGAAGAATAGAAAAGATCATTTATACGTGAAAATATTCTATTTACTATAGACATATTTTAACTGTACATATATCTCGATCAACGAAAAATCTCAGTCAGTGTAACAACTATTAAGAAACAGTCGTAATGCGATATAGGTTTGTCGAAACTCAACAGTCATGAAAATAATATTTAATTTGAAATAAGAACATTTTTATTGCTGTTTTTTGTCTCAATGTAAGTAAACAAATTAATCTAATCTATTAAAACTTATCATAACTAATGATTAGAAAAAAAAATAAAAAACATATGTTCTTGCAACCTTCGTTTATTATTTTTTATCATAGTAATATATTGTTGAAGTATTATTGAAGTATGGCACCAAGAGATTTGGGTAAACGTTATCAAGTTATTGGATTACACATAAATGGTAAAAGTAATCCTCAGATTGCTAATATTGTCAATATTCCTCGTCAAATCGTAGACTATAATTTAAATAAATTTAAAAGTAGCGGCAGTGTTGAAGACAAAAAACGCTCTGGTAGACCACGAAAAACAACAAAGTCTGATGACGCATTTATAAAAAAATATATGTTTGCGTAACAAACGTCTTACAGCTAGACAAATCACTGTTGATGTAAATCGGCATCTAAGAAAATCAGTGAGTTGCATAACCGTGAAGCGTAGACTAAATAAGGACGGATTGTTTGGAAGAATTGCTGTAAAAAAATCATCTCTGCGGAAGAACAATATCACTAAAAGATTAAAATGGGCTAAAGAACACAAAATTGGACTGTTACAGAGTCTAAATTTCAGATTTTTGGTACTAAAAGATTAATTACTATTTGAAGACGTGTTGGAAAAAAATATTCAAAAAGTTGTATTGTGCCAACGGTAAAGCGCGGTGAAGGATCTTTTATGGTTTGGGGCTGTCTTAGCGGATCAAACGTAGGAGATATTATAAAAATTGATAGAATTTTGAACAAAGAAAAATACAAAGAGAAACATTCAAAGACACGTTGTTCTTTCAGGCTCACGCTTAATTGGTTCTGGATTTATTTTTCAGCAAGATAATGATCCCAAACATTCTTCCAATATATGCAAAAATTATATTACGAATTTAGAAAGACAAAAGAAGTTAAAAATGATGGATTGGCCACCTCAATCGCCGGATCTTAATCCAATTGAGTTATTGTGGGAAGAACTAGATAGAGCCGTAAGAAAAAAGCTTTCAACTTCTGCAAAAGATCTATGGGAAATAATACAAGCAGAATGGCAGCAGATTTCATCAATGACCTTAGAGAAACTAATCAAGAGAATGCCCAGACATTGTAAAGCTGTTATAAAACGCAAAGGCCACCATTTCGACGGAAAGAAGGTTTAATGCGTCTGCAAAAAGTTTCATCTAAATATTATTCTTTCTTCCTTTCAAATTCAAGTTTATTAAAATTAAATTTACAAAATTGTTCATGTAATGTAGTGTCGAATATTTATGAATATTTCGGTTGACGAGTTTTGATGTACATATTTAAATTTTCTTGACAATAAAAAAATTTGCATATTCTATTCCCACATATTTTTTACCCTAATTTCTGTGTACCATACTTCAATAATATATCAACAATATATTTACTATGGTAAAAAATAATAAATAAAGGTTACAAGAACATTTGTTTTTTTATTTTTTTTTCTAATCATTAGTTATGATTAATTTTAATAAATTAGATTAATTTTTCTACTTACATTCAGACAAAAAAAGCAACAAAAATGTTCTTATTTCAAATCAAATACTATTTTCATGACTGTTGAGTTTCAACAAACCTATATCTCATTACGACTGGTTCTTAATAGTTGTTACACTGACTCAGATTTTTCGTTGATCGAGATATCCATATAGTTAAAATTTGTCTATAGTAAATAGAATCGCTTCACATATAAATGATCTTTTTTATTCTTTCAAAGTGAAGAAAAATGAAATATTGAAAAAATTTGGTTACTTGATATTATGATTGAGAAAAAATGTTGTTATATGATAATGAAATTTCGTTTACGCATTCTCCTTCTAAAATAGAGCATTTTATTCCAAGTAAATTTTTTTTTACGATTCGAAATTTCCGAGATAAAGAGCAATGAATATAGACGCTGTTTTTGAATGAAATGCTCATATAATCGCTGAATTGAGATCAACAGTATTTATGAATAAATGTTTTAGATAGTATAATAAAAGCGCTACGAAATACTTTTTTTAGATTTTTTCTATAATTTTTTTTCTCGAAATGGCGAGCGATTAAAGAAACAATAAAAATTTCGTAATTTTTGTTTTGACGTTCGCCCCTCTATACACAAGGGAAATATGTTAGCATAATTGTAATGTACACCATTCAAAAGTGCGAGACAAGACCTTGAAAATGAGTCCCTGCTGAGCTCTGTAGGTTTATTTCCAGTCGAGATATGGAGTTTCAAAGTTAGAGTCGTTTTGTTCTGGTGAGCAAAGATTATTGGGCGGGAATGTATTTCTATGTGTTCAAATTTTTGCCTCGTGCAGTTGAAGCCAAAGCATACACAATTCTTAAACCTTTCTCATAAATGATTCAGAAATATCAAGACATTCCAACTCTCGCTACTAGTAGGAACTACACGGAAAAAAGATCTTATCTGTTGAACAGAATCATGTTCCCAGTCGAATGACCAGCAGTCATTAATGACGTTGGACGACAAATTCCGGATCATGTCAACAAGGATAATGAAGATACTATTGGTCGTCTCTTGAATGTCTATGCTATTGAGCGTCTGGTGGAAAGTACTTGGAATAAAATGTGGATAAATTCATGACCTTTAGAACCTTTAGTGCTGAACTAATTGTAGTATTACTCATTGTTCAAATGATAAAAAAGGAGATCAAGGTATTAATCAACAGAATTACTCTTCACAGCATTTATGGTTGGTCATACTATCTAATCGGAGCCGTTGAGAACTGTCTAACTACTTTCTTAATCCATCTTGGACCCAAAGAAGAAAATAATATGTGTGACTTTGAACAACCGATCAGCAAGCCCAGCTGTCCTACCATAGAGAACGAATACAAATTATTAGCTAGAGAGGGTAAAGAAATGACTGCAATCATCGAAATAAAACCACCATAAGTGAAATCGTCATTCAGTCTTCTCCCTCGTTAAGTTATTGGTGAATTGATCAAATTTTGGAACGGAAAATCTCCTTTTGTTTTTCATTTATCTTTTACAACCTAGCATAATAATTTTTATGGATAACGATTACTTTTCCTCGTAGCACTTATTAAGTAACCGTTTAAGTACGGGGGTGTGACGTCAAGCCGATTTATATAATAATTTTTTTTTTCCACTTCAAAATTTTTTGTTGTTGTGTAAAATATTTGACTGAATGAGAACCATTTCTTAGTCTTTGAATTTTATGATGGAGTACTGCAATTTATAAACCTTTTTCGGATTAAAAAAAAATCGCCCGTCAAACTATATTCTATTCACAACTTCTCTTTCGTTCCCTCGGCTGATTGCTCGTACACCTGGCAACTCTTAGCCAAGGCAAGATAAGGAGAAGAAGTGTTATCTTATCCTATTATAAAATTTTTTCTTCTTTGTAACGGTTGGTGATTTCTTCAAAAGTAAATCGTCGTCCGTTAGCAAAATCTATATGTCACCGCTGTTTTCCTCTTTTCGGCTAGCTTTGTGCTGGACGCGCAACCTGAAAACGAGCGCGAAAGCACGAAGCAACAAAGAAAAGCGATGGTCGAAGGTTCTTCGAAAACGATGCGAGGGAGAAGGGAACGTAGAGAATGTCCAGGATTGTCGAATAAATATGTCGGCTTAATAATATATCTTTGCCGGGTTTATTCGATTTTTACAACTACATAGGCGCGACAACTCACGTCGGCCGAGAGATTCACGGTATACGATCTAACCGTACGCACGCGTGAGAGAGAGAGAGAGACAGAAAATACAAATTTGATCAACACGCAGCCGACGCTGTTTACAAGCGCTCGCTTGTCGGAATTTCCGCTCGCAATCCGGGAAACAAAGGAGGAGACTTACGCGAACGAACGCTGCTGCAGACAGCTTCGCTTTATATCTCGAGCCTGGTTACGCAAAGGTCGTCGCCCAGGGTTGTCGAGGCTGGGAGGCCCGTGAGTCGATCCTCCTGGATTGTGGGCAACGAGTCGGCTCTCCCTATTCCGATGGTGGCTTTCGATTCGCTCGTCCTCACACGTCGATCTTGGCTCTATCCCTTCCGCAGTCACCGGGCTCACACTTCACAAGTTCTTAACCCGCGGGATCGATGCGTCGCTCAATTTTTCCACACCAAAAAAATAATAGAAGGATTCCGAGCGCGTGTTATGGGCAAATCCCAGAAACTTTTGATTTTTGTGTTACTCGCTTCTACAGCTGCGTAGACATGAATTTGGTCAAGTTGTAATGGCTTAAATTGAAAGGTCTGCAACGTACGTATTAGGAAAAAAAATATTATTTGTTCAATAATAACCTTTGCATGCAATTCTGAAGGTCAAAAATCCAAAAAGTCGGAATATTGATGAATTTTGCATGTTACTTTGCAAAAAAAGAAATTTCGAATTGCTGTAAAACGTGGAGCATTGTTTGAATTCTATTGAAACTTTTAGAAGTTGTTCTATGTACTATGCCCTTGAAGGAATATCTTCATTTTTTCATGCGCCCTTAATAAAAAATAAATGGGAGTAGCTACAAGTTTTGTTACTGGTTTTTTGCCGAATTTGATAATTGTCGATTTTCGCTTATAGCGATTGGAGCATTGAATGAATCATAATATAATAAATTTTTATGTTTAATTGATGCTTAAGTAAAGCTATTTATGTGCCAAAACAGTGTGTGCTCG
The DNA here is from genome assembly GCF_024137745.1 of Phymastichus coffea. NCBI lineage: Eukaryota > Metazoa > Arthropoda > Insecta > Hymenoptera > Eulophidae > Phymastichus > Phymastichus coffea. The sequence continues at coordinate 1,150,567 of NW_026706843.1, read as the reverse complement.
TTAAAACTAGCTTTTTAATCGACGTCAAAGATCGAAATATCTCGCGAAACTTTTTTCCACTATCGTCATATTTTAGTAGCACAAAAATAGTAACATGTTAAAACCGTCGACGATCACTGTGCTCTATTGAATATCACCAGTGGAAGCTTATAACAAAATGCTAACTTGATCACTCTTTTTATTAAAAGAATAGGGCTATTATAAATTTTAATGTCAAAAATCATGGGTATCAACTTTTTTATATTAGTGATTAGAACATTGTAGATTAATTTTACATGTTTTAAATATCTATATTTTGTGTTCTATAATGAAAAATAAGTATAAATAATTAAATTAATAAATTGATAATAATGAACATAATAAATTATTATTAATAATTAAAATAATTAATTATACATGAATAAATGAAAAGTTCATATCTGTATTGTTGAAAATATTATGTCGATGACAAGACTATTCTATTTAAAAGTTTTAAAAGTTCATTGCAACTTCTTGATGTGCAAAAAGTGATAAATATATTGTTGATGGCTCATGTTTTATCATGTATTTTCATTTAAGAATCATTTCCAACATTATTGTTAATGAGTGGTGTGTGTGTGTGTGCGTGTGTGTGTGTGTGTGTGCGTGTGTATATGTGTAAGTGTAAGCATGTGTTTGTGTACAAATAGGTATGTATTATATGTCGAGAAATACAGAGATATATGTAATATTTTAAGTACTATTATATTGTTAATGGAGAAAGGGTTGCAGCTGGTGGAGCATTGTATAAAAAATTAAGCACAACTATTCTATCAATTCTTACACTAGTTCCTGTGATCCTGACCAAATTTCACAGGTGTGCTCCAAAAATTGGCCAATTCTACTTTTTTTGACCAAAAATCAAAAGTTTTTGGGATTTGCCCTTATCCGCTTGCCGGTCTCACGTGTACTCCTTGGCCCGCGTGTCCTAGCTATATCTCTCTCTCTTTCTCGCTGCGCGGGTCTTTTGCGCATGGCGCGCTATTTCGAAAATCGCTCATCCGCTTCTTAACGAGCCCGCTCGTTACATCTTATATATTCTTATTATAAATTATATTCTTATAAATTATGCCGATTGGTTAATAAGAATTTCTACAACCTAAAACCTTCATTGCGTTTTATACCTAAATAAATGATTTAATAGGAATTTAATGAAAATCCTCATATCTTAAGTTTTCTAATTTTCAACCGAATATTTTAAAAACGCAAATCGTTAAATTAATCGTATTATAGTATATGTTATATTAATAAATGTAATAAATTTTTATAATTTGCATTAATTAAATTTAAGTTTTCTATTCAATTTCGCTAGTTATAGTAATAAATAAAGTAATGCGTGCATAATAATAATAAAATTTATTTTAGGTAACAACTTTGATACTTGCAAATTTGAATTTGCAAACTCGTCAACTTTAGCCTAATACAATTTATTTTTATATATAACTCGTTTAAATTAAATATATTAATTTAATACACTATATTTGAACTAATATAAGTTAAAATTATTGTTTATGATAATTCCAACATTTACCTCGTTTCACTATATATTATTTTGTTTTATTATAAAATACACCATGAATATTTAATTCCATTATTTGATTTTGATTATTAATAGTGTTAAACAAGTAATTTAATTTATACATGTTAGAGATTATACCGTAACTTGATAAAAATAATTGCAAATTATTCATCTGCAAGAAGCTTTGCGCAAATTGAATAAAAAATAGCATGAGTTTGTCTCTCCAACTCAACACTCTAAGAGTTATACCAGTAGAAATTCAGGAAAATTACAGAAAATCAATATCGACTCTCGAGGATCTTGGAGATTTAGATCCCTGAACATCACAAGAGGTAGTGTGTTCTGGACAGAAAAATGATTTTCCATCAATCCAATGATCAAGAACAAAAGCCTATGGAAACGTGGGCCTTAAGCCATCCGCTACCACCCCCTTTGACTATAAAAAGCCACACCCTATACAAGTTCAGTCACGTTTTCCCGGAAAATGTTTAACTAAAGGAAGGAAGAATCACCAACAGGTACGAAAGGGAGAGACGAACTTCAGAAAAAAATAGTGTAAGCGCACATAGCTACACCAAAATACAAAAAAATTATTAAGTCTAAGAAAAGATCCAATAAAATCAAGTAAGTTAAGAAATAAAATTTTTACTAAATCTTTCGCTAAATTCTTTACTTCCGAGTCTAGTTATCGGCTTGCGCCAGGTTCGCTAGACTTACGGGTTGCTGTGTTTGCTTCTGATTTTATGTTTAGTCGGTACCAAGCATAGTTGCAAAGAAACAGATTAGTTTTGAAATAGTTATTTGAAATTCTGACTCCTGATTTCATATATCTTAATGAGTCAGGTATGTGATTGCCCACAAAGAATAATAGGAGCACACGCCAAAACTTTAATTTATAACAAAGCTTTCCCTGGTTTACATGCAAAAGCTTAAACGGAAACAGAGCTCCTGAGATATACGAGGTGTGTTCAAAAAGTAAGGTGACTTTCGATTATCGATTTTTTTGTTTTGTTATGTTGGTACACTCTTCCCAAACATCTGTACCAAGTTTCAAGTGTATAGCATTTTTTGTTTGGTTGTGAGAGGCGTAAAGGTTATAAGTAATTTGCGTGCTCGGCGATTTCTTGCTATCGAAAAATATGGATCAAAGGATTTGCATCAAATTTTGTGTAAAAAATAAAATAAAGTGCTCCGAAACACTTGAAATGTTGACGGTGGCATACGGTGAAACTGTTCTGAGTAAAAAAAATGTTTACAAGTGGTACAAACTCTTCCAAGATAGCCGGGAAGATGCCAATGACGAGCCTCGCTCTGGACGCCCAAGCACGTCAACTGATGAAAACGTTCAAGCAGTGAAGAAAATTGTTCTGGAAAATCGTCGAATCACTATCAGAGAAGTTGCTGAGGATGTTGGTATATTGCTTGGCTCGTGGCATGAAATTTTTTCTAACGTTTTGGGCATGAGACGTGTGTCAGCGAAGTTTGTTCCGAAATTGCTAAATTTTAACCAAAAGAACCGTCGCATGAGCATCGCTCAAGAACTGTTGAATGACGTCAACGACGACCCAGATTTACTCAAAAGGGTCATAACTGGTGACGAATCATGGGTATATGGTTATGATATCGAAACCAAAGTCCAATCGTCCCAATGGAAGAGCCCAGATGAGCCAAGACCGAAAAAAGCACGCGAAGTTCGATCAAATGTCAAAGTTTTGCTCACTGTTTTCTTCGATTACCATGGCGTGGTGCATCAGGAGTTCTTACCATATGGACGTACGGTCAATAAACAGTATTATCTTGAAGTTATACGCCGTTTGCGAGAAGCAATACGAAGAAAACGCCCAGAATTGTGGAAAAACAATTCATGGCTTTTGCATCACGATAATGCCCCTGCTTACTCATCTTTGCTTGTGAGAGATTTCTTGGCCAAAAACAACACCACAATTATGCCTCAGCCATCATATTCACCGGATTTGGCCCCATGTGACTTTTTCTTGTTCCCAAAACTAAAGAGACCTATGAAAGGACGGAGATTTGCAACGATTGAAGAGATAAAGACTGCATCGCTGGAAGAGCTCAAGGCTATACCAAAAAGTGCTTATGAGAAGTGCTTTGAGGATTAGAAAAACCGTTGGCATAAGTGTATTGTATGTAAGGGGGATTACTTTGAAGGGGACAACATAAATATTGATAAATAAATAAATATTTTTTCTTAAAAATACAAAGTCATCTTACTTTTTGAACACACCTCGTATGTTTCGTACCTCAGACGTCCTGAAAATTACGCGCGCGGACATAAAAGTCGCACTATAATATTCTAGTTACAACTACTAAACAAACTAATATTATTTCCTTTGTATGGTTTTTAATCAAATTGTTAATTTTCTATTTACTTTCATATAAACGATTTTAGACTGATTAAAAAAAACTTTTTAGAATAAAAATAACATTATTTTATTTAATAACACAGGCCGACAAGTCTCCGAACCAGAGATCAGGTATAGTGTACCCGAAGGATTTTGCTGCGCTGAATTCGAATCCGAGCTCAGAAATTTCCCTATAAGTAACTTTTCCGAGATATCCTTACCTAAAAGTGCAAAGAATACCGTTTATTGCTATTTTTGAGGTTACATAGCATCTGGAATACATTTTTTTTCAAAACCGCGCCAGACCACCACAAAGGAGTAATCTTTTCCTTTGAAATCCATTTTTCAGATTTAGGATGGTTTTTTTTTCATCGAGATATCATTGATTGAAGTTAAGTACTTTCACAGTTTCGTAACGTTAAAACAGCCTATATAGATAGCATACGAGTATGTGAGGCTATATTTCAGGTCTACCTTAGTGCATTAGCGATTTTGAATTTTCTTAATCTGACCGTATATTCGTAATTAGCATCCCCGAAAACCTATGTACATATTTTTTCGGTCGAATGCGATCACTTATAAAATTTTAAGTCTGCCATATTGGATCCGCCATTTTAAATTTTCAAAATCTGACCTTATATTTTTAATCAACAACTTCAAAAACACATATACATATAAAGTTTTCCGAATGAATACGATCACTTATAAATTGGGCTTATAGCCTCACATATGCTGTATAGGCTGTTTTAACGTTGTTACGAAACTGCGAAAATACTTAACTTCAATCAATGATATCTCGATGAAAAAAAAGCCATCTTGAATCTGAAAAATGGATTTCAAAGGGCAAGACTGCTCCTTCGTGATGCTCTGGCGCATTTTTGAAAAAAAAAATTTATTCAAGTCGCTATGTAACCTCAAAAATAGTAAAAAACGGTATTTTTTGCACTTTTAGGTTTGGATATCTCGGAAACGTGACGTATAGAGAAAATTCTGAGCTCGGATTCGAATTCAGCGCATCAAAATCCTTCGGGTATACTATGTCTGGTCTCTGATTCTGGACTTTAAAAAAATTTTGTTCGTCTGTGTAATTAGAAGTAGATTATCATATTGCATTCATTATTATTATAATTATTCAAAATTTAATATTTCACCACTCGAGATCGAAAAAGTTAAAATATTATTATAATAATTAAATTATTCTCTTCTTTCATTTTTAATATGGTGACGGCCACCGACTACTGAAAATTAGAAAATGTATTTGAAATCATCGCATTATCTACTCATTAGATACTAATTTTTATTAATAAGAGTAGTTTTACCTTCTGAAATTATTTTTTATTGATTATACAGATATTAGAGGATACTATTTTTCTATTTTCTTACTGAATACAATTATCTATTCAAAACAAAACTATTTTTTCACTGCGAAAATTCACGTCAATTTTTCACCTATGAAAAATAGAACTTGTAACGCCCAAACGTCAAACACACCGGAATTTATTTGACTTTTTATAAAGATTATTACCCACTTGGTATTACTTAAAAATATTGATTAGGAGAAAAGTTATTTCCAAATTACTGTTTTTAGGGGTTAACTTTGAGGGTCGATTTCACCCTTTAAATAAGTTTTTAAAAAATTTTCATTATAATAATATCTAGAAAAGAGTAAAAATTAAAAAATTCGCTTTTAAATTATCGTAATACCTAAAATACTAATTTTCATTCATAGGGGTGGCTTTACCCACTAAAAATATTTTTTATTGAAAATACAGAAAAACATAAACTTTATTTTTCTATTTTCTTTATAAGCATAAAAATTCAGTTATAATTACACTATTTTTAACGTTTTCACTGCAAAAAATGACGTCAATTTTTCAATTTTTCGCGTATTAAAAATAGGAGTTTTAGCGTACTAAAAATCCAAACACACTAGAATTTATTTACTTTTAATAAGAATTAGTATCCATTTTGTTTTACTGAAAAATATTAATTAGACGAAAAGTTATTTGAAATACTATTTTTGGAGGTCAATTTTGAGGTTGGATTTCACCCTTAATATGTTTTTCTGCCGATAAAGAAAACACGAATCTCTTATACACGTATACGGTATTACACACAATATATACAAGAATCATCAAAATCAGTGAGTTCGGGTTGGGGTACCTTCCTTGTTAGTATTTTGTGTAAAACAACTTGTGACGAAAACTTGTTCAAGAAAACAACAAAGAAAAAATCTTGTTTTCTAAATACTTATCTCGAAATCACATCAATTGAACTAAAACTTCTTTCAAAAAAAGATGATAATCACGAATTTAAATTTTATTATTGGATATATCAATATATCATGCGTGGAAACTATAAAGGCGATTAAACACTATCGGAGGAGCTCTGATGAACTAACTTATTGTATATAGTGTTGAGTGCGGTAAAGCTTCACAGCTATTTCATGCTTACATGCGTGCCCCGACCGATACTTGATAAAATCGATAAAACCCTACCAAAAGATCTCTGTTTACTCTTAGATCATACTCAAAATGGTGAAATTTTAAGGTTGAAATAAGCTCACGGAAGTGTTCTTGGTTCCATACTATACTTAATTGACACTCATAATTTTCCGATCACGTAAAATACGAGATTAATATTTCTACTTATGCAGATGACACAGCCATGTTAGCAACCCACTCAAAAGTAACATATGTTGTAATGTGATAGAAATATCTAGATAAAGCACTACTTTGGTTAATAAAATGCAGAATAACAATCAATGAAATCAAGGCATTTCGGATAACTTACATCTTCAAAAAAAACCTATCCTCCATTCTCCAATAGCCCATTACCATAAGAAGAAAAAGCTATAAATATTTTGGTATGTACTTGGATCATCGACTAACGTGGAGGAATCATATTTAGATCAAACATGCTTATTTTATAGCTAAGAAAATGCTACTTGCTTCTAGACGAACAATCATAATTATTAATAAACAACAAATTGTTGATATACATGTAAATAATCAAATCGGTATGAACGTATAGCATTCAATTATGGGGTATAGCCATAAAATCAAATATTCATATCATTGTTTTAAAATAAAATTCTAAGATCTATTACAAATACACTATGGTTTTTTACAAACGAGATAATCAAGAAGGACATTAACAAACCAATCGTAAAAGAAAAAAAAAATTTGCTTGTAGAAGAAATACACCACCCGGTTAAAGGAACATTTAACTCGTCTGGCAAAGAGTTTAATGCACACAATACCAACAGTCTCCAGATTCAAAAGAGAAAATAAATCATCTTTTGTACATACTTAAAGTTAGCTCTATAAAATAAACGTTTTAGTATGGATCAATTATAAAATACCTTCTTATAATGTATAGTCGTCAGAATCGTTAACATTTATAAAAATAACATTTATTTATTTTTGAAAGACAGATTGTGAATACAGTTTGAAACCAAGACAGAATTTAATAAAACAAATACATTAAAAGTAATATGCATAGATTAAAAGTTTGAATTTTAGCATTATTTGATAATAGAATGAATTTTCCTCATAGTTTCTTCACAATATGTAATTTCTAATCAAACAAGGATTTTGCTAGTTAACGATGAATCACTCGTATAAGTGTTAGTTTCATGAACAAAAGGTCGAAAATTCCAATCTTGCATCAAAGGTTGCAATCAAAAGAAAAGCTGTAAAAACATGTTTATTTTATTTTTCTCATTTTATTACAGTTGAATGAATATTATTTTTGCTTTTACAAATGATTTACATGAATTTTGCTATTTATTTACTAACTTTGCTATTTGTAATCCAATGCATTAATGGTTTTTAATTCTATCAATTTCAATCGATTGCAAAAACACTATTTCCCGATCTAATTTTGAATAAATTTCCAAAACATTTGTGGTTATCACAAATAAACTTAAAATGGATTGGAGATATCTTTCAATTCGAATTAACGTCCTCTTTTTAACCGGGAAATCACGCTTTAACAAGAAGAAGATCGCAAAGCTGTGAAAGATCAATTTTGATAAAATATTGTAAAAATATTCCTCATAGAAAGTTAGACATCATGTATCAATTAGTTTCATTTCATAGTCATATTTTAGGAGCTTTTACGCGGTTCTATATCCAATGTATTGAAAAATGAAATCTCCGTATTTTAACTTTAAATAACAATTCAAGAAATGAATCAACCATAATTTACAAGTCAGCAATGGAAATCTGAAATAAAATAATTTTATTTGCAGAAAAACAAGTATATTCAAAGAAATTGAGCCATTTACAAGTTACATTGAAATAATTTATTTCATTTCGTTTTAATAAATTTTAAAATTGTTTAATTTGGGACAAATTTACTAGGGATTTAATTTATACATTTTAAAATGACATTACACGAATGATTGAATCCTATTCAATAAAGTTCTTTTTTAAACTTAAGCATTTAAGTCTTGGTATCGATTGATGATTTGTAAATTGTGGTAGACTTATTTCTTTAAGTGTTATATCAGGTTAAAGAGAGACTTGATTTTCTATATGTTCGATATGAGGCTTTATAAGTCCGAAAAAGGCCTATAAAATCAAACTAAATATATATTTTAGTTTTTATAAGGAACATCTTTCAAAACTGTAATCACATCAAAATTGGTCTTCACAGGTAACGTGGGTTCCTTATAATTAAAAATATTAAATTTTTCACTTTCAATAAATTATAAATTTCAAATCACGTTCACTTCTTGAATAAAGTCATAATTTTAGAGGAAACGCTTTAGCGTAATTAAATTATTTATTAAAAGATTTTTCAATAATTGCCGTACATACTGTATATGAAATCATTGATGAACTTACATAAAAATTTTTTTTATTTTCTATAAATATCATACGATACACACAAATATATGTTGCCTTTAATTATCAGTGAGATTGAGATATTTGAATATAAAATAAAGAACGTATAACGAACATGTTTCAATAATAAGTAGTAAGCTATTGTAAATTTGAAAAAAAATCTCTCGTGTAGTAAAATGTTATATGTAATATGTTATAGTAACTATGAAACTACTAATCTAACGATGTTGATTAATCCACTATACATACGAAATTACATATTCTATCATTTTTCTCTAGAGTACAATTCTTAGAACTATCTTTCTGAACTCCGTAAGAAACAGAATTCGTGATATGTTATCTTGGTTCAGCAATCAGTAATATTAAATAAATTCGATCAATTTGGAAATAAAATAAAATAATACAAACACTTTGAGTAATTTCTATAGTTCTTTGCTGATCGGAACCTATAGACCAAATACTTAACATGCTACTGTCTTTCAATAAAAACTATGTTTAATTTCTGGTAAGGGTAATATACTAGTATACCATTAATATTTATTAATAAACTGCTTAGTTGCCTTAACATATTGTACTCCTTAATCATAATAGATATTTATAAATTGTCTTGAAAATAGCTCGAAATTCTTACTACATATGCTTCATTAATTTGATAGTTACAGAAATGGTGCAAAATTGAACTTCAAATCAAATTAATAAGTAGTTTTCTAACCAAAGAATTGTATAAGGAGGACAACTATGAAAATAAGCAGAATATGTACATATTTGCACTTTTTTGCGAAAAATTATCCTATTTCCATATATTTATTAAAAATAATATTATTATTAATTAACTTCTAATGATTTAAAAATTAGTAATTAAAACCAACTTGGTATTGACCACATCCAAAATATAAACTTAATGCACAAAAGTATTGTTTGAAGCACATTATGAAACAGAAAGCGCATTGTTATAGTCATTAAAATAGACATTTTTGGAAGCAAAACAATAGCTAGTTAGTAATATTTAATATCGATTTGTTTCTAATGTTGTCATACATTAGTTGAGTTATTGTACATTCCGTATTATATTGCAATATAAGTATTCCTTATGATTAGTTAAACTTTTACTAATGACAAACTGTTATAATTTAATTAGATTATTCGACATTTCTTAACAATTATTAAATTATTATTTGCATTCTTCATCAGTGGAAGCCTACCACGAAGACAACAGTCCACAACTTCAATCAATCACAGTCATCAACTAAAATAAATGACTAGCATCATAGCATCTATCTATTTACGGATTCTAATTATTCAACACGTAACTTAGTGAAAGAATAAGTGTGTGTATTTTAAAACATGCCTTGTCTGAAAGGATTACTATCTCCAGTAGGCCGTTCATCAAAGTCTTCACTTTTGAACGGATTGGGATTTCCCGACCTGATATTTTGATGTTGCTGGTGATGATATGGTATCTGCTGATAAAATACTGTATCCGATTGCTGCATCGCTTGTGAGCTATGATCATAACCTGCATAATTCTGCTGATATTGCTGAGATGGATGCTGTTGTTCAAATGAGTAGCTCTGATTTTGTGGAGTTCGAGCTGAATTTTGTCGGTAAGTGTTTTGATCTTCATAACTTTGATAGCTAGGTTCCCGGTCAAGATTAGTCTCGATCTTCGCTTGAGACGTCAAGTGATTACCCACTTCGCCGGTCAGAGGTCTTTGTTCTTGAAGTACGTAAGTTTGATACTCTTTGCTGGGAGGATCTTGCATAAGTATATTAGCCTCATCTTGAAAAAGCTTGAAATCGTAAATATGTCGCAGATACATAAGCACTGGTGTATACAGTAGGTTACTGAAAGCAATGCCAATGTTAAGAGCCGTAAAACCGATAGCTTCAACTACTCCTCCAGCAATAATAGGTCCAATGGCATAAGCCAAACTATAACTGATATCGGCAATGGCATATATACTACCGTAGACTGAAATATAACGTACATCTACAAGATAACCAAGAGTGGGTAGTAATGCCGTGTCAATAAGAGCAATGCCAAAGCAAATTCCGCAAATTGGGATCATTAGAAATTTATAGGAGGTCGAAAAAGGAATAATTAAACAACATAAGCCCTCTAAGGCAAGACCTCCTGCTGCCATGAGCCACTGGTGTTGCGGATACTGCTTAGCCATCTTTACAGTGATGGCTACTCCAAAGACGTGAGGAAAGAATGCAGGAAGCCAAATCATGCCCATCTTCCAGTTGTCGTGTGTAATATGATCCTCCATCCATAGAGAGATGGTCGGCTCAAGGAAAGCGAGTGCTACATTTGACATCATTAGTGCACCAGCGCAAACCGCAATATAGGGATCGATGAAGAGTCGCCAAATTGGTGTAGTTGGAGTCATTTCCCTGCGGCTTTCCTTAATTTGTTCTTTGATAGGCTTCATAACAAGCAATAGCATAAAGCCATCAGCAAGGCTCACAAATGCCAGGATGAGGAAAGGCACCTCCTTGCCGGCAAACTGGTACAGAGCTCCGCCAAATGGTGGAGCTACAAGACAGCCGAAGCTAATAAATGCCAATGCGATCCCTAAAGCTTTCGAGCGTTCTGTTTCCTCTGTGAAACGATCAGCAATCATGGCGAGGCCAGATGTATCTGCAAAAGCTGATCCAACACCTTGCAAACTTCTTGCAAAAAAAAGGACACCGTAGCTACGACCGCAAGCGAATACAGCAGTCGATAGGAACATTATGCAGAGTCCTATCATCATCGGCAGGTCATAGCCTATTCTATCGATCAAAGCTCCAGAAAATGGATTGACCATCAACTGTACGATTGCTTTCGAAGCGAATAACACTCCAGTAGCAGAGTCTTGTCCATGATGACTGCTAATTGCCAGAGATGTTCCATTACTAATAAGCTTATCTTCGGCAAATGTCCCTATATACTTGAGGTAGTCTGGAATTATTGGTACAATTACCATGTACAGCATATTGTCAAGCAGAAGAGCAATGCATACAATTACCAATATAAGCTTTCTTTGGGCTTGGGGTTCTTGTACTTTCTCCCATATTATTTCTTTTAACTCTCTGACTTCTAAATTCAGTATAGGAACCTTGAATGAAGCCATATTTCTAAATATTTCTAATAAGCTTCTTAACGAATTTTATCGGATAATGATTTTTTAAAGTCTAATAAAACCAATAAAAAGTTTTTAAAATGTTTTCAACCTGTTCGATTGTTAACTTGATCGCCTTGTAGTCCGTTTATCATTCCTTATTTTAAAATTTATTTTGTGTGAACTTGGCTTTCTTTTTAAAGCCCTAGAATACTAAATTAATACAAAATTATTGTTGCCAATAGAATAGTTGAATTTCAAAGTGCAGTACAGACATGTGGCTTGTTGTAATATCCCTGTTCGTTGATTCGATCTCGGCCGGTGGTGGATTATCAGCAATTGAGACGACGCGCATCAGGCCGAGCCAGGGGAGACCTACAACAAGAGATCGCCCTTGTTAAAATGATTATGACAATGAAATAATGGCAATGAATTTATAGAAGGTCCATGTGACCAAGTAACAAAATTTAAAAGGAAACCCTAACCCGGCCTGAAGAGCGCAACAATCGATTTTAAGTCGATCACTCTTTTTTATATCATTAAATACTTTCGTCAACTTCAAAAAAGAATGAGGTACTGTATTCTATATCCACGAATATCTCTAGAGCGGTTCAATAAATTTCAATAGGGTCAAATAATTTGAGGGAAAAAGGGGGTATACTTCTTATTAATTTGATTGAAGAAAAACTTTACGAATAATTGCAAAAAGTGAATTTGAAATTTTTTTTTTTTATAATCAGTTCTATTACAATTTTTTTTATTATACGAGGTGTGTTCAAAAAATAACGAGAATTTTCGTTTTATGAAAAAAATATTTATTTATTCATCTACATTAATGTTGTCGCCTTCAAAGTAGTCCCCTTCGGATACAATACACTTATGCCAACGCTTTTTCCAATCCTCGAAACACTTTTGAAACTCGATCTTTGTAATAGCTTTTAGCTCTTTCAGCGATTCGCTTTTAATGTCATCTATGCTTGTAAAACGACGGCCTTTTAATGTTCTCTTTATTTTTGGAAATAGAAAAAAGTCACATGGAGCCATATCTGGCGAATATGGAGGCTGAGGCATCGTTACAGTTTCGTTTTTGGCCAAAAATTCACGAACAAGCAATGAAGTGTGAGCAGGCGCATTATCGTGGTGCAAAAGCCATGAATTGTTTTGCCACAAATCCGGGCGTTTTTTTCGGATTGCTTCACGCAAACGACGTTGAACTTGTAGGTAGTACTGCTTATTGATTGTTTGACCTTGTGGCAAGAATTCATAATGCACTATGCCATTAAAATCGAAGAACACAGTGAGCATAACCTTCACATTCGACCGCACTTGTCGAGCCTTTTTCGGTCTTGGCGATCCAGAATGCCTCCACTGGGACGATTGAGCCTTAGTTTCGACATCATATCCGAAAACCCATGTTTCGTCACCTGTTATAACACGTTTTAGTAGTTCTGCATCGTTATTGACTTCATTTAGCGACTCCTGAGCAACTTCCATTCGCCGCTGTTTTTGTTCGAAATTCAACAATTTTGGAACGAATTTTGCTGCCACACGTTTCATACCCAAAACATTCGAAAAAATTTAATGGCATGAGCCAACTGATATGCCAACATCATCAGCGACTTCTCTGATTGTGATTCGGCGATCGTTCATAACCATTTCTTTCACTTTTTTCACGTTTTCATCGGTTGTTGATGTGCTTGGGCGTCCGGGTCGTTCGTCATCTTCAACGTTTTCGTGGCCATCTTGGAAACGCTTATACCACTCATAAATCCTTGCTTTACTCATAGCAGACTCACTATATGCCTTTGTTAACATTTGACAAACTTTACTACACTTTATTTCATTTTTTACGCAAAATTTAATACAAATTCTTTGATCCATTTTTTTTCACAAACGAAAATCGCCGAGCTTGAAAAACACGTCTAACGTTAGCGGCTGCCACTTAAAAAGTAAGCAATGAATATTGCTGAAAATTTTATCGTACTTCAGGGGCATGTGTACCAACATAATAAAAAAAAATTTTATACAAGCGGACTCTCCAAACCCGCGAAATTTAAAAATTCTCGTTACTTTTTGAACACACCTCGTACTTTATCTTATACTGTGGTGCATTTCAAGGTTTTGCCTTGCTTGCAACACTTTAGGGAAGCCACCCCCGTCCGTTGCCACCCAGTGACCAGCAGAATAAAGTTGTTCTACTCACGCCCTAATATAAACCCTACTTTATTTTCAAATTCGCCCACTCACCCCCGGAAAAACATTGCAACAAGGCAACCCAACCCAATCCGCGTAATCCGACGGATGAGTGAAAAATGGAGCGCACGTACACACACACTCCCGACCACGTGTTGCTGGCTGGAGGAAAACACACGGGAAACTCGACTGAAAAATACAGCAAAAACGCATGCGAGCAAAACCCGCGGACACGTTACATATCCAGGCACTAGCACAGACACTCTGAGGAAGCTGTCACACCTGGAGTGACTAGGTAATCGCAGATGAAGCGGTAGCCGGCAATCAGCTGTGTCAGGCTGCTGCGCACCATCGACGACACCCTCAGCGCCACGCACACACAGCTGCTGACCACTGGCGAACATCCGGATGCACATACACAACACACAACCGAGGAGGAGCGCTCCAGGAGGTTCTCGAAAAACCGGCAACAGAGCACGATGTCTACACGCGGCAGCGAGCGAGACCATCTAGATGAGAGCGAGCGAGGCAGACTAAACAAGAGCAAGCAAGACCGTCTAGACGAGAGCAAGCGAGACAGACCATATGAAAGCGAGCGAGCTAGAATGTAAATGCAATAGCAATTCGGACGCAAACTAGATGATAAGTGCGCTACGAAAATGAAACCGACTTACGACTATTATATTATATGGCAAAATACCTAGCGATGCAACTTAAAATGTATAACGTACATAAGTAAAATTGGAAAATACATTTACGCGACCGCTACAATTCCCTAAACGTACTCATAAGCGACAAGTAGTCTGTTAAATTAAATCAACATAATTGACTGATGAAATTTGAACCTCTAACGAAAGTTTCTTAGTGGGGGGTGAGAGAGGAAAAATGGCGATGAGGTAGGAGAGAAAATGAGGACGCTGTGACTTTTCTAAATTGCATGTTGACCAATGACGGGGATATTCGGAGGGCACTACTTTTTCCTCCTGCATACTGATTTTATTATTATTTAACGATAGGTAATATACGCGCTAACTATATCGACCAATACAATGATTTCTTCTCGGAAAGAGGAGAAGTAAAGGATCTTTGACCGTGAAGAACCGTTGCTCGTCCATTTTACCACTGATCGTGAGCTTCGCTACAATTAGATCCACTACCAACCGAGAAAATCGAGTGATTTGGGAAGTAATCGAGTGATTCTGCAGGTTTGAGATAGGTAAGTAGGCAAAGTGTCTCTTATTAGTGAGAATTAGATGTTTTTGCGCGTGATTTGCCGTATCCTTAATTCCGTCGTGACGCGTGGATCCGTTGACGCCAGGAATAGAGCTCTGACCGAATCGTGCTGACTAACCGCCATTTTTCTTAATTAACTCGAGTGTAAGAAGTGTAGAATTCGGATAGCTAGGTGAAGTGCTACTCGCCATCGAGAATTGGGAATTGTGCGCATAATTTGCCGCGTGTTTGATTCGCCGGGATGTGTGGATCCGTTGCTGCCGTGCGTTAAATCGCTTCGAACCCGCTGACCATCCGATATTCTGACCGACCGTACCCTAGCTAGAGAATAAAGGAAAGTGAAGTGTAACCGATATCTGTTATTTATGCCTCGTTGACTTTTTCCTCCTGCATACTGATTTTATTATTATTTAACGATAGGTAATATACGCGCTAACTATATCGAACCCTCGAACGGAGACAAGGATTTGCTTCTTGAGCTGCCGGCATTCCCAGGACGTGGAGAGAACGGAGAACATTAACCATTGGTTGTTGGAGCGGCCTGAAGAAAAGTTGTCGGTGTGAGATCAACAACTTGCTCACTCTGCGCAGTCGCACAGTGGGCAGATAGACTTACGCGCCGATTTCCTTCGCTGTAACTAAGGAACGGGGATCTGGCGCCCTTATCACTGGTCAGAAAGACGATTTAGTCAGGCCATGTGGCGGAAGTATTTCGAGTGCGCGGCTTAGACCTCCTAAAATTCCCCGCCACAATCTCAATATGCATATGCTTGGAAAACTGTACTAATTATCTTATTGGAATTTTTTTTTAAGTTAAGTTAAATAAGAAACTATTCTAAATATTATTTTCTAAACTTTCGGAGAAAGGATCCCTTTACTTCCTTGACTGCTGACTATATGAAGGACCTTTTCTTAGCTAGTGGTTATCGAAGAGGTTTTCACACAACGCAGAGAAGCATTCTATCAGTTCAACTTATTCATATTTTCAAAGTTACGGAGGAAAAGAATCAAAAAATTTATAATACTTCTTTTACTATAAAATTCCTGATAGTTCTTTCTAAAAATCGATAAGTACTTTCGTTTGTTTTTAAAAAAATGATAACCTTAAAAGATATAACATAAGTAATTTAAATCGACGAAAGTCTGTTTTCGAAAATTAAATTTTTTTAATACTACGTTATTTTTCAAAGCTATTAGAATACGTATATCAAATTTGAAATTTTAATATTCATGGAAAAAAATATAAAAGCGATTTAACAGAGCGGCGTTACGCTAAGGCACCAATATTTAAGACAAGAAAAGTCCTATCACGTCTTTTTTTAATGCATCAGTCGATTCAAGAACCAAGTAAATTTTACTTATCAATATATTATCCGAGATTTTATTCTTCTTCAAAGAAGCATTCTACGCTGTTTTCCTAAATCAAAATCCAAAACTGGGCTTATTATGGAGAAATACATAGAATATGATATTCCATCATTTTATAACTAAAATTAACGTATACCGTTTCTTTAAAAAGTCAAAAAAATTTGATAAGATAAAGTTTATTTAGTTTTGAAACGATTAATTTATAAAAAATAGGTAACAGTACTTCTACATAGAAGTTATAAACAAAAATATGCTTAAATATTCATGCTTTAGCACGACGCCATTCCACATATTTCTTTCGTACTTTCCTCTAATCAATATTAAGACTTCAAATTTATCATTGTAATAAAGAGATCTAGTTTTTCATTTAATTTTGTATTATATTACGTGGTGCACAAATAAATCTTGGTGAGGGAATAATCTTTTCTGCTCGATTATTATGACTAGTTTTAGATGAATTCACATAATCTACTAATCTTTAATATAATTCTGCTCAAAGTGATTTTTGATGCCGGTTACACCTGTAATTTTTACATATGTCTTCGAGGAAGTGACGATCTAATAAAAATTTATTCAATTGTCCTTTACTATTAAATATTTTACATACTACAGTCTTTTTAATCGTTTCTTTTAATTTTTTTTCAATTTTTGGAAAATTTTCTCCATTTGGTTCTGCTAAAGGTTCTTGTATTTTTATTTGTTCATCATTCATCATTGTGTAAAATTTCGCAAAAATATTAGGTAATCTCCTTATGTGATCTAATAATTTCATTATTTTTACATCTTTATTATAATAATTTGAACAGTATTGTTCAAATTTACAAGTATTAGTATTATTTACAAGAACAGTATTGAACAGTATTTGAACAGCTTCATCTCCATCATAAATAAATAATTACCCATTAAATAGATTATGTTCTGATTGAGGGTTAAGTGCTGTATTTGATTATAAATTTTCTCGTAAATTTTAAAACAATATGGTTCGGTTCTTTGATTGTTAAATTTATGGATACCATCAAATAATACTTGTAATTATTTTCATTGCTATTTTAGTAGTATGAGAGGTTTCTCTAGAGTAATATACCTAATAGGAGCTATTGACTGTGTATTGATAATAATTTTTGGTTGATTAGTTTTAGATGTTGAAGTTGAAATACGAGGTGTGTTCAAAAAGTAAGATGACTTTGTATTTTTAAGAAAAAATATTTATTTTTTTATTAATATTTATGTTGTCCCCTTGAAAGTAATCCCCCTCAGATACAATACACTTATGCCAACGGTATTTCCAATCCTCAAAGCACTTCTTATAAGCACTCTTCGGTATATCCTTGAGCTCTTCCAGCGATGCAGTCTTTATCTCTTCAATCGTTGCAAATCTCCGTCCTTTCATAGGTCTCTTTAGTTTTGGGAACAAGAAAAAGTCACATGGGGCCAAATCCGGTGAATATGATGGCTGAGGCATAATTGTGGTGTTGTTTTTGGCCAAGAAATCTCTCACAAGCAAAGATGAGTGAGCAGGGGCATTATCGTGATGCAAAAGCCATGAATTGTTTTTCCATAATTCTGGGCGTTTTCTTCGTATTGCTTCTCGCAAACGGCGTATAACTTCAAGATAATACTGTTTATTGACCGTACGTCCATATGGTAAGAACTCCTGATGCACCACGCCATGGTAATCGAAGAAAACAGTGAGCAAAACTTTGACATTTGATCGAACTTGGCGTGCTTTTTTCGGTCTTGGCTCATCTGGGCTCTTCCATTGGGACGATTGAACTTTGGTTTCGATATCATAACCATATACCCATGATTCGTCACCAGTTATGACCCTTTTGAGTAAATCTGGGTCGTCGTTGACGTCATTCAACAGTTCTTGAGCGATGCTCATGCGACGGTTCTTTTGGTTAAAATTTAGCAATTTCGGAACAAACTTCGCTGACACACGTCTCATGCCCAAAACGTTAGAAAAAATTTCATGGCACGAGCCAAGCAATATACCAACATCCTCAGCAACTTCTCTGATAGTGATTCGACGATTTTCCAGAACAATTTTCTTCACTGCTTGAACGTTTTCATCAGTTGACGTGCTTGGGCGTCCAGAGCGAGGCTCGTCATTGGCATCTTCCCGGCTATCTTGGAAGAGTTTGTACCACTTGTAAACATTTTTTTTACTCAGAACAGTTTCACCGTATGCCACCGTCAACATTTCAAGTGTTTCGGAGCACTTTATTTTATTTTTTACACAAAATTTGATGCAAATCCTTTGATCCATATTTTTCGATAGCAAGAAATCGCCGAGCACGCAAATTATTTATAACCTTTACGCCTCTCACAACCAAACAAAAAATGCTATACACTTGAAACTTGGTACAGATGTTCGGGAAGAGAGTACCAACATAACAAAACAAAAAAATCGATAATCGAAAGTACGTTGCCCGTGAAATTTAAAAAGTCACCTTACTTTTTGAACACGCATCAATTGAAAATTGACTTTGAGTGGTTATTACTCATTTTAATAAATTAGAATTAGCTAAATTATATTTAATGTAGAATTCAAATTTAATTGATGTAATTATCTCAAATCAATAATTTAAGTTTTATTATTCTCAAATTTCATATTAATGTTTGAGGTAAACTGTTTATTAATTTGAACTTCATTTGGCAATGGTTGATAAACATTTAATGCATATTGTAAGCTTTTGTTAGAATTGCTAACTTAACATATTATGATAAACTGTCATTATAATTTTTATTTTGTACATTTTTTTTTCTGTAATGTTGATTATTTCAGTTTCATTAGTAGAAAATTTTTTCTTATAGGAATATTCAATTTCTAATGCTGTTTTCTAGTAAAAACTTTATTTGTGTATTATGTAATAAAGATTTCTTTGAATTTAAAATATTTAATTATTTGACTTAATTTATTTTCTCTACATTTGACAAATTAATTAATTTTTTTCATTTCATGAATCTAAGATAATATTATTTTTATTTTTTTTTAGTGGTATTAAATTCAATGAATCTTTGTGGTTTTCATTGATAAACAAAAGGTGTACGTAACGATGTATTTTTTGTATTTTACTACTATTAGCTATAGCTTTATCGGTAAAGTATCGATCGTGCACAAAATTATAATACATGCAATTATTGTGCACAAACAGCAGAGATAAATATACAACCCTCGTATTAATTTGTGCACAATAATTGCGTGTATTATAATTTTGTGCACGATCGATAATTTGATAAATTATGGAAATTCATATTACTTTATGTTACTGTCTACAAATGACGAATTTCTAATCTTTTTTTGTCATATTATTGTTATTATTAATCCAAATATCATTTCTTAAATATTTTTTTGACATCGATCTTTTTATATTTATTTATCTTAAAATATTTATTTGATTAATGGGATTAATTTATTCTTCATTAGAAACATCAATAAATTTCTTTTATATTTGTAATACATTATTGTACTCATTGGTTTTGTATGTATAATGCATATTTTCTTTATTATTAACATGAAAATTGGTAACAGTACCTGGAGGGACAACAGGAGTAAAAGTAGAATCTTTTTGTATTGGCCGTGCATTTTTATTAAATACAAATTCAAATGGATCCAATTTACGTTTTGGTAAGATATGAAAGTTACTTTTGTTGTGTGTACTATTTGAAATTGGCTTTTCTTCTAATCTTTAACACAAAATAACTTTACTAATTGGATTGTTACTCCGTGAATAATATACTTTTCCCATATCTACTTCTCTCCTTACCTATTCTATAGAAATGATTGAAGGCTGGACTACATTTTTAAAAAGAGTATGTTTTGTTATATTTTTTGTTAACTGATTGTTACGTATACAATAATTATGATCAGAGTTTTCTTCCATACTTATTCAATGAATAATATATATACAAAATATTAACATTAGTTAACTTTTTGGTATTTATGTTTTTTATTTAAAATCAGTATGATGAACATAGCGAAAATAGAAAAAAAATAATAAAAATAATATTTTATTTACGAATATATTTCATTAAGAATAATTTACTGTACAATATATTAATTATTTCAAAAAATTCAATTAAAATAAAAAGTCATTATTTTATTCTTAAATTACTATGCGAGCATGAGAGGTAATAGAAACATAGGTTGTCTAGAAAAAGAAATTAAAATATATTTCCTGTTTCATACTGTATACATTTTTTGTTCTTTTTAATACATTTTGTTTGTTGCATAATTATCATAATTATTTGAATTTAAATAATAGTTTTTTCACAACAGTTGCAGGGTCAATATCGTTGTTGAAAATTTAATTGTAGTGGATCTTATTGTTGAAATCAAACGATGTTTTTTAATGATGTATTTTTTAATCATCTATTGTATACTTAAGTACCTGAAAGATGTTAAAATAATTTTTAATACATTTTTATATGCTCATTTTCAAATAACATTCAATACATAACCAACCGTCAAATACTATTTATTATGCTTCTCCGTAATCAAACAGTGAGGATTAATATATTTATTCAATGTGAGTGCATATATTCTTGTCTCATATATGGATGGTTATTTAAGTCACAAAAGCTTAGAATTTTTAACCACATATCAACAAGTCAGCAAACAAACTGAAAATGAAACATGTGCAATGAACTTTTTATTTATGGTAATTTATTTATTATATATACATTGTAAATTTCAAGTAACTAGCGTAAACTATAAATACAGTCAAATTTATAGTTATTGAATTGAAAAATAATATTTTAATTAATTCAATGATTTTAAATAGTATGAGGGTAGGACAATAAGTCCTTAGAAAATCCAAGAGATGATGCAAAAAGCATCATAGGTTATATTACAACAGCAAGCGTTATTAAAGTGCTGCCAAAGTTTCAGCTAGATCCATCAAACGGTTTCATTTTTTATCGTCGATCAAAGTGAATAACTTTTACTTACCGTTAACAATGGAAAAAAGTGAGTTCCGAGCGGTGATATAACGTTTCTATTTAAGAGGCTTTACACCGAAAAAAATCAAAGCTAAGTTTAGATAGAGTTTATGGTGTATCTGCCTCTGTGTTTGAAACTCTTTACAATTAAGTAAATGAATTTAAACGTGGCTGTGCATCGACTGCAGATGAACTTGACAAAATCCACAATATAGTGTTAAGTGATCGAAAAATAAAATTGCGTGAAATAGTTGAGGCTACAGGAGTTTCTAAAATTAGTTATTTCGATTTTGCATTAGAAATTGGACATGAGAAAAATTTCGGCAAGATAGGTGCCGTGTTTGTTTTCAGCTGAGAACAGCCCTCCTGAAAATAGAGCATAAGATCTCGGGGAAGAACTTGCGCAATAAATTGCATAAGCAATACCATGAGAACTTATGTAAGTTCTTATCCAAGCCCTATCGGTGGGTTTTCGACGTAAGAACTTGCGTAAGAACTTGATGACTGTTTAATTGAAAAAAAGCCATTTTGATTATTATTTTACAATAATCCTTTCTGCGTCGATTCATAACTGTAGACGAAACATGGATACACTACTATAATACTGAGACGAAGAAATAGTTACAAAATTGGATTTTGAAAAGTCAACCAGGTCCAAAGAGTGCGAAGACAGTATGAAACTGGCCAGTAAGGTTATGGCTACTGATTTCTGGGATGCACGTGGAATTAACTTCGTTGAATATTTATAAAAAGGACAATCACCGAAAAATATTATGTGTCGTTATTGGACCGTTCAAGCGAGAAAATAAAGGAAAACTGTCTTCATTAAAAAAAAAAATTCTGTTTCATCAAGACAATGCTCGAGTGCATAGTTGCGTAGTTTCAATGGTTAAAATTGAGGAATTAAAATTCAAATTAGTGGATCATTCTCCGATTTTGCCAGATTTGGCCTCTAATAAATTTTTTTTTATTCCCAAACCTAGAAAGTGGTTAACAAATGACTATTTTGAGAAACTTTCAAAATCATTTTCTCTGATGACTTACAAAAATTCAAGGGACGCCTGGAAACCTGTATCGAGCTAAAAAAAGATTATATTGGAAAATAAAAAAAGATCTACCAAAAAGAAATTGTTTTTTTATCTTTTTCTAAGGTCTTATTGACCTACCCTCATATTATTATCAATCACAATACAAATATATGCAATACTAATATGACTTTTTTAAATACTCAATTCGAAATTCCATCCAATATGGCTGCTTGCGAAAACAATATATAAACAATTTATAAAAATTATAACTCTGGCTTTATTATTTTAGCTATAAAAATATGAACACAGAGCAAAATCGAGACAGGAAAACTCAACATACGCAATAAAGGCCGTAGAATCAGGGATTTTATTTGTCCTAACTGCAAACACTTTATATTATTATAAAAATAAATTTTTAATTTTGTTACATTAAATTTTTATATAGTTATTCAAATATAAATTCAATTATTTTTGGATACAACATTTTGATTTAGTTTTTATGACTTTCGTGTGCATTTGATTTAAATAAAATTATATTTTTATTATTTTTAATTGAAAATGTGTGTTATTAAGAACCGAAATATCAATATTATTTTATATAAGTTTAATGCCTAATTTTCAAAACTAACGTAATTAGGTAAACTAGAGAGACCACAGATCAAAGGGATCTTAGATCAGTGCGGGCCTCAAATCAGTGATCTGAAGTGCATGAGCTATCAGATCAGCACTCTTAGATTACGCGCGAGAGCCCCCCCACCCCTCTATCAGAAATACGTTTTAAATATATATTAAAATTTATTTATATGTAATTTAATTAAATGTATTTATACAATATAATTTATTTATATGTTTATATACAATATAATTTATTTATATGTTTATATACAATATAATGCAGATTTTGCTTAGCGAGAAAAATGGACAGACATTACGGGAAATTAAACTCACGTCCTATGAATCCACAAATCGTAGTTCTATCAATAATCATATTAGCTACTGTGATGATGCGTCATCACAGTAAAATTGACTTCCTAAGCTCGCGTGAAATCCTCTCCCGACAAGAGGATGTGGACCGATCAGCTGATGCCGTCTAGTCCACACGCCCGCATATTCGAGACCTCACGAAAAACACTTCTCAGGGTCTACCAAATCGACGCGCACGACCACTCGCGTATTCACAACCTGGACCGACACTCCCCCAGGAAGCCAAACAACGAAAAAGATCGCAGCCGAGATCAGCTGATCCGAGACAATCGTTAGCAAGCTTGAGCTAGACCGAGAGAGGGGCAATCGAGAGCGTGAGAGTGAGCGAGACGACCGATGGGAGAGCGATCGGACGCGGGCGAGGGGAAATCGGTAGGGCTAACGAGCGCTTGCGGGAAAGAGATAGTTGATAACAATGCGAAACCAACCGACGCACGTGACTTGACCAACCAATCGGTAATAAGATAGGGGTAGATCGACAAATAGAGTAAAACCGACGCTGTCTGACCAACAAATAGGGAAATTAAGCGCCAAAAACAGGTCAGTAGTAAAATTGCGCGGGTTAGAATATTAATATAGACGTCGCTGATGACCGAGTTAGCAACAAAATCAACCAATCAGATAAAAACCCACGATGAAAAGGGAAGGTGATAGAGGAGACGCAACGCGACGCGACGCCGTAAAAAGCCGCGGCAGTGTTCGCAGAGCTCTGGTTGCATGCGGAGGCCCAGAGAGTTTAGTGACAGTGAAAAGTGAACAAAGAGATAGCAACAGCAGCATTAAGTGGCAACAGTAGCAGCATTATTTGGCAACAGTAGCGGCAGCAGCATTAATCATAATAGCAGTCGGGTTAACAATCAAAGGAATAAGAGTTAGTACATATCCTTTCTTCTGATTCGCGCCCACCCGTAATCGAGACCGCCGTTGACCGACCCTAGTGCCGCCTGACCCTCGCGCGATCGCCGAATTACTCGCGCATCAACGGGAGTGTCGTCTGACCTTCGCACAATCACCTAGATACTCGCGCGTCAACAGAATACCGCGTGATCTTCGCGCGCTTGTTTAGATACTCGCGCATCAACGGAATGCCGAATGACCGTCGCGTAATTGCCAAATTACCCACGCATTAATCATTGCCGCCAGACCTTTGTGCAATTCCCAACATTTTCCGCGTATTAACCCGCGCCGCCTGACCTTCGCGAAATCGCCACGAAAGTAGACCGCCGCGGATAGGTTTCTTGCGCCGAACAAAAAGGAAGCCGAATTACGTTAAGGACGCGATGACCGGATGCCATTAGCACTTGCCCCTTTTTCACTTCGACCTACGATATGACCGACCTTGGACTGACCGGGGTATATATATATATATATATAGAGCATATTAGCATTTATTAATAAATAGAAATTCCCGACGAACTTCTTTGTTGTCATTGACTTAACCGTAATCAACTTTTCGTATCCCCGTAGCTATCGGGTATGCGGGGTCGGCTAGTGTATCGACGTGGTGACGCCATTTTGTTTGCACGATTGATTCGTCCGAACTCTTCATTGCCCCTGGATTGCAGACTTGGCGCCCTGAGACGCCGCTCCGACTATCCACTGCTGAGAGAAGAGCCCTTGCCCCCGATTTATTAACTAGCCATTGCCCGTAATTTTTCTCGCACGTTGGATCGGACTTTGTGCTCCCCCTTTACATCTTATAGGTGGCCAGTGAGGCAAGCTTGCGGAGGAAGCAGCGAAGCACCTGACTCTTCAGCGACCAGAACCAACCGATCTGCAGCGCTATCCGCCCTCCTAACGTGAGGAAGGTAGCTGGCGCCCAATAAATAATAAAAGCTGCAACTATTGGCTGACTGCGCCGCTAATGGCAGTTGAGGTCGTAAAAATTTGTATAAATCATTTTTCCTCTATCCGTTCCCGTCACACTACATAGCCAAAGCGACTAGAACGGCGTCTTCCCCCCCCTTCCGCCCGGTGATCCGAAAAGTGTTTTAAGATCATGCGTTATCATTTATATATGCTGGTATGCATATATGCATGTATGTTTTGATCATCAAGTAATTAAGCAGTGGAGCGGGGGAGGGGGGGTGGTAGTGGTCTGTAACGGACGCTTTGCATTCGAGCAGTTCTATCGGACGTTTCACACTTAGAAAACAGCAAATCTCCCTATGACGTCACGCGCCAAAAGTCAAATTAGATAAACACAATAGGTAAAAGACCGCTCAAGGTTCCGTCAACCTCCAAATTAATATACAAACTAAGAAGAACTTATATCTTACGTAAACGAATTTTAATCTACCAAACGAATAACATTAATACGAACGATACGAATTCGAATATTAAACAAATAACATTAATAATTTGAAATTCCATATGAATGAGTGTTTTGGATGTTATAATAAAAGAGCTACGAAATACTTTTTTTAGATTTTTTCTAAGAATTTTTTTCTCGAAATGGCGAGCGGTTAAAGAAACAACAAAAATTTCTTAATTTTTGTTTTGATATTCGCCCTCCTATACACAAGGGAAATATGTAAGCATAATTTTTATACGAGTATACATCATTCAAAAGTACGTGAAAAATTTTTTCAAATGAGCTCCTTCAGAGATCTCTAAGTTTATTTCCAGCTGAGATATTAAGTTTTAAAGTTAGAGTCGTTTTGTTCTCGGGTGGGTAAAGATTATCGGGCGGGAGTGTACTTTCCACAGACTCGGCCAAAAATGAGCTTTCCACACGTCATATTGAAAAATACGATACGACATATGTTTAGGAAAAAGTTTCTTGTCTCGTGTGCCTTTCCATCCTCGCTTCGCTCGGGCGTAAACGCCACACGAGACAAGAATCTACTTTCCCCCACTTGTATCATAATGTACTGTTATTTAATATTTGTTCATAAAAATACACCTTATTATACAGGTATAAAATCATTTTGTAAAAATCAATTATTTATTAAAATTGACAAAGTAATAAAACTATTAATTAAAAAATTGAATTCTATACAGTTTTCTTCTCCTTCTTTATCAATTAGCATCGCCATTGTCACGTTCGGCTCGCAAGGAAGTTTCCTCTTTTTAGAAGCGAGTACTGGTGATATGTTACCACTGCTCCTTTTTTATTGGCTGGAATCACTGGCGTTGTCGAATAGTCGTGTTACTATACCTGCTAGAAAAAATATTGAAAATAATTTGAATGAATAAATAAAATGAAATAATTATATTATTATATAATAGTCAAAATACCTTTGCAAAGATCTTCTCGCTATATATGGTACCTCAATGGATTACACAGTCCTACAAGATTTTTGCACAAGCAAACCATATATGGTTTCCCGAAGAATTTTTGGCTCTGAAACCGAATCCGCCCTCAGAATTGCTCCAGCACGTCAGAATTATGAGCTATCCTAACCTAAAAGTGCAAAAATAGGCAATTTTGGACATTTTTGAGGTTATGTAGCACTACGACATTCTCTATACACAAAAAACTACATACAACATCTTAAAGTAGCAGCCTACCCCATTGGAATGCCGTTGAGTTTACTTGAATAGCTTAATTTTTCTTTGAGATATTGCATTTTAAAGTTTTTCAATTTCGTGACTATTGTACCTTTCAGAACATACGACAATGAACGTATCAACGAGGAATTTTTTATCAAGCGACTTCAATCAACTACAGTCCTTCAAGAAAACTAAGGTACACACTATAGATAAGCTAACCGACTTTAATCCTAATAAACATCATTACTCCAAACCCTTACAAACCATCCCTACTAACCCTAAAGCAGGCTAACCCGCCTAACCCTGGGTAGAACGAGTTTAATCAATGTTTTCTATTAGATAATGAGGTTTACAAGCACAGGTTGGCTAACACATCTTAATTTTAATATACCTAGTTTGGATAAACCCTTATAACCCTTATAAACCACCCATGCCTTCCCCCCAAGCAATCTAACCCACCTAACCCTGGGTAGAGCGAGTTTAATCAAATTTTGTTCTATAAGACAGTAAGGTTTCCGAACACAAATAGGCATATATATCTCAAACTTGATGTACGGGACTTTTACAAACCCTTCCGACCCCTACAAACCACCTCTACCTACCCGCAAACAAGCTTACCCGTTTAACCCTGGATAGAGCGAATTCAGTTAACTGTTTTTCTATGACAAATCTCTACCTTGATATAACTAGTTCACAAAAACTCTTAAAACTCTCATGAACCACCCTTATCAACCTCAAAGTAGGCTAACCCACCTATCCCGGGGTAATGCAAGTGAAATCGATGAATCGCATTTGAGTAGAGTGAATATGGGATTTTAAACGCTTCGACGTTGAATTTTGATACTTGTGTTGCCATTATAGTTTTATTACTATTCGTAGTGTTACTCTGTTTTCGATCGCTGCTATCAAAATGTACTGTTTTTGTTAATTTTGTTACCCGAAGCCATCATCCCTTGTGTACCATGTAAGAGGTAAAAAAGTGTGAAAAACATTTAAAAACAAAGTTTCTTGAAAGTGTTCTGTCTCTTGTTTATTTCATAAAAAAATACATACCTTATATACCTAAACCCGGTAAATCATCAATTTTTTAAATGTTAATATCTACAAGTCACATTGAAACCTCATTTATTTATAAATATATTTTTTAATATCAATTAACTCTTTTATTTTTGTAAGACAAGGACTTAATTCATTACGCTGTAACATCTTAACTTTAAGCTGAATAGAGCTTTTGATTTGTTCAGGAATTGTGTTATATTAAACTGTATATATTCATGCAATCACCCTAGTAGATTTAATTGACATTTATTTATTTTTAAAATGTATTAAGTATTACTGTTTAATAAACAAATGATTAATGCAAAAAAGTTAAACTACATTTTAAAATAATTTCAGTAAATTCTACACGATTTATTAGATTTCTTTTATATTTTTTAATATTTAAATATGTCTCGTCTTTGTCGGACTCTTCCTCAGCATTTCTGCTACATTTGTGGTGAGTACATGATCAGTGGTGAAAATTGTAGCATGACTGAAAAAATTCAGGAAGCCTATCTACTTTACTTTAAGTTAAGCTCAAATAACGGAAAGCGCTCATTTATACCAAATTTTTGCTGTACTAAATGTAAATCTTCACTCTTAGCCTGGATGAGAGGTTCTATTAAGAGTATGGGGTTTGCAGTACCAATGATTTGGAGATAACCAACAGATCACGTTTCTGACTGTTACTTTTGTGTTACTGAAACATTTGGTTACAGCAAATAAAATAAATCTCAAATAAAATATCCTGCAGTAAAGTCTGTGTCAAAACCCCTTCCTTATGACGATGATCATCCTATTCCCATTTCTCCAAATAAAAGTAATGAATCATCTTCAATCTATAATGCAGATATAGTTGAGAATATGGAAAAAGATGATAGCGATTATAAATTAGAAATTTTAGAAGAAGGTCGACCTATTTTGGTAAATCAAGAAGGATTAAACGAACTAGTAGCTACTTTAAAACTTTCAAAACAAAAGTCTGAACTTTTAGCATCACGACTTAGTGAGTGGAACTTGTTAGAACAAGAGACAAAAATCACTGTATATCGTAACCGACAGAAAGATTTCGTAACTTTCTTTGACGCATCGGCAGAATTATACTTTTGTTCTGATATTGATGGACTTATGGGAAAATTAAAAATTAAACACATCCCAAATGAATGGAGACTCTTTATTGACAGTGGTAAATTAAGCTTAAAAGCAGTTTTGTTACATATAGGAAATAAATATCCCTTTATTCCAATAGGATATTCAAAAGTTCACAAAGAATCATATAATAGTATTAAATTTCTATTCGAAAAAATACAATATTCAAAGTATGAATGATTGATATGTGCCGATTCAAAAGTAGTAGCATTAATAACAGGTTTACAATTGGGTTATACAAAATTTATATATTTTTTGTGTGAGTGGGATAGCCGTGATAAAACATCTCATTTCAAAAAAAAGTTTTGGAAAGCGCGTAAAACTGATAAAGTAGGTGAACTAAATGTACAAAACACTCCATTAGTCAAAAAAGAAAAAGTTATTTTACTGCCATTGCATATAAAGCTGGGGATTATGAAAGCTCTTGTTAAAGGTATGGATCAAAATGGTGAAGGTTTCATGTACTTAAAGAAAAAATTTCCTAGTCTTAGCAACGAAAAGATCAGAGAAGGAGTATTCGTTGGTCCTGATATAAGAAAACTGATAAAGGATGACCAATTTGAAAAAAGTTGAATGATAAAGAGTTAAAAGCTTGGAAAGCATTCAAGAGTGTGATTTCTAACTTTTTAGGTAACCACAAAAGTAGTAATTACAAAAAGCTTGTTGAAAATTTACTCAAATCTTTGAATCAACTTGGATGTAATATGTCTCTTAAATTATACTTTTTACATTCCCATTTAGATTTTTTCCCAGGTATTTTAGGTGATCATAGCGACGAACATGGTGAAAAGTTTCATCAAACCGTATCCGTTATGGATAAAAGTTCCAACGGTAAGTCTATAATAAACATGCTTGCAGATTATATTTGGTGGATAGTAAATATTAATGACAATGAACATCATAAGAGAAAGTCATCAGGTAGTGCTATAAAGACAAAAAAGTAAAACTTAAAAGACGAAAATTGCACTGCAGCCTAAAAGTCAATAAAAACAAATCATAAAAAAATTAAAAAATATAAAAAATACAAAAAAATTATAAAAAAATTAAAAAGTAAAAAAAAAGAAGGGATGTTAAAACCTACTGACAACCTCCACGTGGTACATCCTGGGAATTAATTTTATCGTTTATATCATAATTAAGCTAATGTCAGAGGTATTCAAATTTTTAACCACACTACCAAAGTGCCAATGACTGATTTCACCCAGGGATAGCTTGCACAGAGGTTCGTGAAATAATAAGGGAAGTACATAATAGTTAGGCTGACTATAATTGACATTTTAGTTTCCTCAGAGAAAAGGAGTTAGTTAAACTCTCTCTACCTAGAGCGAGGGCAAGTGAGTTTGCTTAGGGGTTGGTAGAGATGGTTTATAAAGGTTTGTGTAGACTACGTTTATCTAGGTTAAAATGTGTTAGCCAATTTCTGCTTGCAAACCTCTTTTTTTTTATAGAAAAACATTTAACTAAACTCGTTCTAGCCAGGGTTAGGCGGGTTAGCCTGCTTTGGGGTTGGTAGGGGTGGTTTATAAGGGTTGTAAGGATTTGGAGTAATAATGTTTGTTAGGATTAACCCTTTTCCTCCCAAATAACACAAATTTTTTCTTAACTTTCATCCTCATATCTTTTAATGAAGAAATCGTATGAAAAATTTATCAAGCATCATATCTTGTAGATTTTGACCTCCTCTTTCGAATGCCGTTGACAAAATTTACCTAAATTGTAAGCCGTAAACGTTATAGGCCGGTTTTTCGGAAAATTCACAAATTTTTCGCGTTTCTTTTTCTAAAAAAAGTATATTTTGAAATGGAAAAAGTTTGCACACACCATTGGAAATACTGTTATGGGTGTTATAGATGTCTTTTCTTTCAAATTCCGTTGGATTTTTTCCGAAATTCAAAATGGCGAACACAAAATGGCGTTCGAAAGGAAAAATTTTTTTTTTAAACTTGACGAATTTTTTTCTCCAAAACTATCAAGTTTAGTGAAAAATTTCTAAGAACAAAAATGTCTTAATTAGTCAAGAAATACTCTCAAATTTTTTCAGATTTTTTTACAGCGAATTTGGAAATTTCGATTTTCTGATTTTCCACGAATTCGAAAATTAACTCGGAAAATTCTGAAAAAAATTGAGAGTACTCCTTGGTAAATTTTAAGACTCTTTTTTATTATGAATTTTTTTATTGAGTCAATAGTTTTTGAGTCAAAAATTAATCAATTTTATTCCTAGTATACATTTTTTTCAAATTGGTTTCACAAAATTTAAAAAAATTTCAAGTCTAACAATTATGTTTTTTTGCTACCCTCGCTAAAAGTATATTTTCCTGATCGCGACGCGATAGGACTTTAGGCGAGAGAGTTAATTTTCGAATTCGTGGAAAATCGGAAAATCGAAATTTCCAAATTCGCTGTAAAAAATCTAAAAAAATTTGAGAGTATTTCTTGACTAATTTTAAGACATTTTTGTTCGTAGAAATTTTTTACTAAACTTGATAGTTTTGGAGAAAAAAATTCGTCAAGTTTAAAAAAAAAATTTTTCCTTTCGAACTACATTTTGTGTTCGCCATTTTGAATTTCGGAAAAAATCCAACGGCATTTGAAACAAAAGACATCTATAACACCGATAACAGTGTTTCCAATGGTGTGTGCAAACTTTTTCCATTTCAAAATATACTTTTTTTAGAAAAAAAAACGCGAAAAATTTGTGAGTTTTCCGAAAAACCGGCCTATAACGTTTACGGCTTACAATTTAGGTAAATTTTGTCAACGGCATTCGAAAGAGGAGATCAAAATCTACAAGATATGATGCTTGATAAATTTTTCATACGATTTTTTCATGAAAAGATATGAGGATGAAATTTAAGAAAAAATTTGTGTTATTTGGGAGGAAAAGGGTTAAGGTCGGTTAGCTTATCTATGGTGTGTACCTTAGTTGTCTTGAAGGACAGTAGTTGATTGAAGTCGCTTGATAAAAAATTCCTCGTCGATACGTTCATTATCGTATGTTCTGAGAGGTACAATACAGGCATCCCTCGTTATTCGCGGTTTTGGTATTCGCGATTCACCTTATTCGCGGTTGCCCGAAATGTGCCTTCCCTTGTTATACGCGGAAAACTAACTTGTTATTCGCGGTTCGGTTTGCTGCAATGTTCACTCAGATTGTAAATTTTCGTAACCCTGAAAGTTTGAAAATATTTTGTTGCGCACGTTTTTTAATCAAAATTTTGTTGTAAAATGGCACCAACTCCTAAAACACCTAAAACACCTAAAACGCCTAGAAGTAAAAAAGTTATGTCTTTAGCAGACAAACTTAAAATTTTGAATCTCATCCGAGATGGTGAAAAAATAGCTTGTATTGTGAAAATATTCAGTGTCAACGAATCAACTATTCGCTCTATTCGGACGAACGAGAACAAAATTCGAAGCAGCTCTGAGATATTAGGCCAACATGCGACTTCGGTAAAAGTTGTTCAACGAAATACACTCGAGAAAACTGAAGAGATGTTGTTGATTTGGTTACAAGATTTGATCCATAAAAAAATACCAGTCTCTACAGCAGCTATAAGAGATCAAGCCATTCAGTACCACAACTATTTGAATACAAAATACGAAAGAAATGACAAATTCAATGCCAGCAAAGGCTGGTTTGAAAATTTTAAAACAAGATATTCGCTTCACAGTTTGAAATTTTCAGGTTAGTAGTGTCGTTATTAATCGTGAGATAAGTAAATAAATAAATAAATAAATAATAGATGAAAGTGCAAGTGCAGACCACGAGGCTGCTCGCCACTTTCCTCCAATACTTCAAGAAACTATTTCTGAAAAAAAATACGTGCTGGATCAAATATTCAATTGCGATGAAACGGGACTTTTTTGGAAAAGGATGCCGAATCGTACGTGGATTGCAAAAGAAGAAAAACGGGCTCCGGGATTCAAAGTCGCTAAAGATCGCTTCACTCTTTTATTCTGCGCAAATGCCTCAGGAGGTTTCAAATGTAAACCAATGCTGGTTTATCGTGCCGAAAATCCAAGAGTTTTAAAAGGAAAAAACAAAGATCACCTTCCTGTTTATTGGAAATCAAATAAGACTGCTTGGGTTACACAAGTAAACTTTGAACAGTGGTTCAAAGAATCTTTTATACCTGATGTGAAGCAATACTTGTTGAAAAAAAATTTAGCGTTCAAAGTGCTATTATTGCTAGACAATTGCAAAAGTCATCACAGCATAGCCGATATTCACCCTGACGTAGAAGTCATGTTTTTTCCGACGAATACAACTTCTCTCATTCAACCTATGGACCAAACCGTGATTGCGACTTTCAAAGCCTATTATTTGAGAAGAGTCATGAAAAAAATGCTACAAGAAGTCAATCATCATCGCACTTGTGACGGTTTCGATTCCACCTACGTTGTCAAAATGTTTTGGAAAAAATTTTCTATTCTCGATGCCATCTCTTTGGTTGAAGAATCATGGACAGAAGTTAAACCTACGACTGTGAGTGCTAGCTGGAAAAAAATTTTGCCGACCGTCGATGCTGCCGTTGTGCCAGAATATCAAGAACCCGTGCGATCAATCATTCATTTAGCTCGAGAAGTTGGAGGTGAAGGTTTTGAAGACCTTCATGAACCCGAAATTTTAGAGGAAATTGTGATGCCAGTTAGAACAGATCTCAGCGCTGAAGAAGCAGAAGAGCTTATTGTGCCATTGCCTCAAGACAATCTTCAAGACAATGAAGACGTAGTTCCAACTGTATTTGGAGGAACAGTAATTTTAGAAATTATAAATTTATTAAAAACAGCTACGGAAATAGCTATAGAACGTGACCCAATAGTAGTTCGGAGTCTCAATTTTAAGCATAACTGTGAAAAGGCAGTCGAAGTTTATGAAGATTTATATAAAGATGCGTTGAGACGTGCAAAACAATCTCGTTTGACAGACTATTTCAAATCCAATTGATTATTTTGTAATAATTTGTATATATTTTGATAAATAAATCTTATGTTTAGGAACCTAACCCCTCATTTCCCATAAGCGTAAGGTCTTGCTATTCGCGGTTTTGTTATTCGCGGTACCTCGACGGAACGTAACCCCCGCGAATAACGAGGGATGCCTGTAGTCACGAAATTGAAAAATTTTAAAATGCAGTATCTCAAAGAAAAATTAAGCTGTTCAAGCAAACTCAACGGCATTCGAATGGGCTAGGCTGCTACTTTAAGATGTCGTATGTAGTTTTTTGTGTATAGAGAATGTCGTAGTTCTACATAATCTCAAAAACGGCCAAAAATGCCTATTTTTGCACTTTTAGGTTAGGATATCTCAAAATTCTGACGTGCTGGAGGAATTCTGAGGCCAGATACGGTTTCAGCGCCAAAAATTCTTCGGGAATCTCTATATGGTTTGCTTGTGCAAAAAATTAAGCTATTTTTGTAGAACTGTGTTATCGGCACAGGTGGGCGATTCATCCCATAGCCGCCGCTTGATGGTTGCAGGTGGTAGAGCTTCGTTGTTTAGTACATTTTTCACCCTGCGGCATGGTGATGCATTAAGACGTGACCCTGGCTGATTCAAGGTACTGATGAGATCAATATTAATGATCCGCCTCAGTTAGTTTACCTCGCACAGAATCTCACAGTCAGATCTATAAAAAAAGTATAAAACTTATGAATGAATAAGATGCTCATATCAATGTTTCCACTTGTTAAAGCACTATTGAAAGTCAGACTTCGGAATCGTCTTTAGTGCATTCATCATATTAGTTTCAACTGTCTCTTTATGGTTGAATCGATGTCCCTTAAGCGGTATTTTCTATCGAGGAAGCAGCCAAAAGTTGCAGGGAACTATATCGGAACCGTATGGAGGCTGTGCAACACCGTGTTTCAATAAATACTGCTGCAGAAGGTTTGATGCGTGCGTGAACATTGTCGTGATGAAGATGCCAGTCACCGGTTTCTCAAAGTTGCGGTAGTTTTTTCCTGATTACATCACGCAATCTTTTCAAAACTTCAACGTAGTTACTGTTTATCGATTGTCTGGCTTGTAGGGGTATATTTGTGGTGGATAATGCCCTTATAATTGAAAAAAAAACAGACCAGAACGTGGATCACTATCAAAAGATGTGCGGCCACTTTTGAACCGCCTATACCACTCTTTTATTTGTGTTCTGTCCATACACTCATCTTTAAAGGCTTTTTTTAACAATTAAATAGTTTCCGCACAACTTTTACTGAGATTAAAGCAAAATGTTATACAAATTCGCTGTTCGGTTCGTTCTGCCATTTTTAGCAATAAACGAATTGCAACTAACGCAAAAAAATCGTTGTAAACAAATACACATTATGCCGGTACTAAGGCGCTTCATCGGTATCTCGGGGCACTGACGAGAAGGTAAGCAGTTGCTGGTGACGTTCGTACCCTCTAGAGGTCGCCTGAGTTTCTCCACGCGAAAATATGAACGTAGGTCAGATACTTTTGGGACAAACCTCGTATGTTTATTTTCATATTTAATTATAAATGTAACGAACTTCTCTTGCACTATTTTTTTACTACAAAATTTTCAAGGCAATTCGACGATTGCGTACATAACTATTTTACACATGAACTACGAGTATTGTGCGCAGTATAGTATGGCACAGTGTATCCATACATCAATTTTAACGTGTTATTGTACACAACAGTTTACATGCAAAATAATTATGTGCACAATTGTTAGCTTGCCTTTTATAATGGTTTATTTCATTAAATAATAATTTTTTTAATAGACGGCGTTTTTTTTTCATTTATTTTTCTCTCTTTTGTACTATATATATATATATATATTCCAGATAAGTATACATAAATGCTTACTTTACCACATTATATATTACAATCTTTTACATACTGTCCTATTTTCGTACATATATTTCCGCGAACTAATATTAATAACATTCTATGGTCCTTTATGCTTCGTTCTGACTGTCTTCTTCCTTCTCTTCTCTAGATTTTTTATGCGGTCATGAGATTTTTTCCTCCTGCCGTTGATTTCTTCTTCCTGCCCCTCCCCTATTCTTACGTTAAATTTTCTTTTTCTTCCCATTCAAGTTCCCTTTTTTGCAAATATTACTCTCTCCTTTCTGCTTTTATTATACCTCCCTCTCTTTATCTCCATTCATACCAGCTCCCCTCTATAATTATTTTTTGATGTCCTGCTGTTGCATTTCTTTCTCTTGCCCTTTCTTCCTTCTCAACCGTGCCTAACCATTCCTGTACTACTCTTTCCCTTGCTGTCAGATCGTCTTCAATCCTAATGTCCTTTCCCTTCAATTTATATCTATTTTTGATTATATCTATTTTGTCATGTAGAGTATACAATCGTTCCCTCTCTTGTTGTTTCTGTTCTATATATTCTAATTGGGATCTTTAGCAACGACTCCAATTCTGCTTTGTATTTAGTAACTGCTTCCTTTCGTCTCCAGCTCATCATTCCTCTTATCACTATATTATCCTTCCTTGCCATTCTCTCCTTCTTCTCATACTCTTGTTTACACCACCGACATCCTACCAGGTTTGGTTATATATCTTTCTGTCTCTTTCTCGTTCCATATTGGTGTAACTTCTCTTTTTTCA
Source organism: Phymastichus coffea (assembly GCF_024137745.1). Classification (NCBI taxonomy): domain Eukaryota; kingdom Metazoa; phylum Arthropoda; class Insecta; order Hymenoptera; family Eulophidae; genus Phymastichus; species Phymastichus coffea. Next base: position 1,113,675 of record NW_026706843.1, on the reverse strand, counting down.
TACAAATCATTACTTGGCCTGTTTTCTTCTATTTGTATGCCCATTATCCTCTCGACGTAGTCCTTTTGGGCGTTTTTCCTTTCCTTGTGTGCTTTCTTTTTCCTTAAATCTTCTTTCCTTCCCATTGATTTGCTTGCTTCAGCTGTCTCCCCTCTTTTTCACTGTTCTCTCTGATTTTCTCTTTCCAGTTCTTCTATCCTCTTCTGTATAATATTTATTTCTAAATCTTTCTTATTTAATTCTTCCCAAATTTCCTCAAATCTGATTTCCCAATTCCTTTCCATTAATCTCATTTTCTCTCTATGCTTTTTTCGTTATTTTCGAGCATCTCCTCTCATAGTCTTATTTTCCTTTCCATTTCATTTTTAAATTTGTTAATATCATCGCTTACCTCATTCCTTCATCTTTCTCTTTTACTTCTCTCCTCATTACCTGTTACACTCGCTCTGTCTTTCTTCAGTGGCCTGTCTACGTCCCAGTGTTTCATTACGATCTCTCCATCTATAAATATTTCTTCCTTGTTCATATCACTGCCGTTATGGTCATACTCATCTTTCTCTCCTTTATCCTCGTTCGGTAACGCTGTCACTTCCTCTTCCTTATCTCTCGTCTCTTCTTTGTACTTCTTCTTCTTCTTCATTCTCTCTTCCCTCTATGCTTCCTTTTTTAGTCTGAATTTCTTTGTCTTTCTTCCCTTTCCTCTCCCTCACCTCATGAACAAACATGAATTTTTTAATTCCTGATTCCTGCTGTACGCCTTCGTTGGATTGTCCTCTTTTAGATAGTCTTCCTCTTTCCCTCTTTATATCAGCCTCGTTTCCCATTCTTCTTTCTTTCTTTCTATCCTTTTTATCTTTTCTGTATATTTTCTCCTTCCACCTAACCTCTCTTTTGCTGCTTCTTTTTTTCTCTTCTCGCTGCTTCTTCAAACCACTTTTCTTTCGCTCACTTTCACTTCGTACACTTCCTTCCTATGTTATTTTCCTTTGCTGCTGTTTTTTACTTTTATCCTTCACTTATTTCCTTATGAATTTTGCTTATTTTATGAGTTGCGTTACGCTGCACTCTTTCTCGTTTCAGAGTCCATCCGGAAGTCCTCTCTCTTATACTATTTTTTACTATGAATTTTATAATATTTTATTAAATAATAATTATTTTATTAAACATTATTACATTCTTAGTAAAAATATTAATTATATTAAATAATTTTTCTTTATTCCTATCCGATTTACAGCAGAGTTAATAGGTATGTATAAGGTAGGTATTTCTTGAATTAAGTTATATTCACAAGGTTGAAATAAAGACTGACATGATAATTTTGTATTAAAAGTAATTATATATTTTTTTCCAGTTGTCATTAATGAAAAATTATCATTTCATTAATTGATTAAAATAAACTGTCTTACTTTATAATACATTCTAATTATTTATTCGTAGCCACAAATCAAATTTTTTGTAACAATTTATACCAATTGTTATGGATTTAATTATATTACAGAATATGAATATCTGTCAGAGATGATAGATATTAAGCATACGTAACGCAGGTGGTGACTAGTAATTTTTGAAAAGAATGGCTACGGCTCAAGCGACGCAGGATAGTTTATATATAGATAGCAAACGCACGAGGGGCGTAGTTTCGATTCCCTGTAGTGTTTATATATACTTTTTTTATTAATATTATAATTTTAGTTAATGATAAATATCTTTCTATTTTTAAGAAAAATTTTTTTATATTTAAATGACTTTTTTTTGTTAGAGATTTAATTAACTGGTCTTTAAATGGAAGGATATGAGAATATGGTTGTCATGAAAGAATAAGTTGATATACGTTATAAAAAAATTTTCTCTTTAATTATTCATATAAAGAGTTATATCTAACAGCATGTTGTATATAGATGGTTTATAGTTTTTTATAACCTTCTGACTTTGATATAGATTTGGTGTTGATTGAATAATTTTCAGTGTATGATTTCCATTGTTTTGTTTTCTTATCATTTGCATTTGAACTTTTACTAATGTCAGGAAGACGCGTGTAAGGTACACTATTTTTCTGCCCAATCCTGATGAAGAACGATTACAATAAGTTAATCACGTTGTATTTATAGTTTAAGAAATTGTTAAAGATGAACCACTGTAATTTTTTAAATACTTGTGTCATTAAATTTTAATAATTGACTAAAGTGTCTACTAAAAATGTGTTGCCTTATATAGTCGATTTTTTTTATTGGATAGAAAATAGGGGAAATAAGGGGAGGGAGCTAATTTTCATCTAGTTCATCTACTACTCATGGTAAAAAATGGACTGAAACTAAGTGATAATCGCATTTGACTTTTCGCATTAAGCGTACTAGTGTGAAAAAGAAGTGTAAGAACTTTCTGTAACGCAACGTGCTCGTGTGAAAAAGTGGTACTCTGCAGCGATTATAAGTGAGAAGGTGATGGACTACAGGTAACTATTTTTATTTAAAAGTAGTTAATATATTTTATTTCATCATATGCATTTTATTCTAGATTTAAGCAAACGAGGTTGGATAACTTCACTGATAGATGGTCTTGCAAGCATGTGCAACCAGCCGATCCAGCCACAGCTAGCTTTTATTATACGGAGTAAATTTATCGGATGTACTGCTTGGAATTTCACATAGAAATATGTGGCTGAGAAGAAAATGACATTTTTATGACAGAAAATCAACGATGGGCTCGTCAATGTAGTTTTATTTGCAAGACAGCCTCCGGCAATGTGCCAATCCGATCCAATGTACCAATACCACCACGAAGCGGTAGGGATGTTTGTGGAATGTATGAGCTTGAATATCGGTGTGGGGTGTCAGGAAAACCAGCACACACAATGAGTAGCATAACTACAGAGAACTTAAATGAAATTATCCCACCTGCAGCTACGAGGGGGGTCAATAAGTCTTTACAAAATCCAAGAGATGGCACTCGTCACGCTTAAATTATGATGTTTTTGGTAAGCAATACTAGATATCATACAACTCGATTCATTAAGTCGTTTTTTTGTGAGCGTTGGTTGAACAAAAAGTTATTGGTTTATTTGAAAAATGGAAAAAACAGAGTTTCGAGCGGTGATAAAACATATTCATTTGAAAGGCCTTACACCAAAAGAAATCACAGTTGAGTTGAATGCCGTTCATGGCAAGTCTGCCCCTGTGTTTAAGACTATTTATAACTGGGTAAATGAATTTAAACACGGTCGTATAACAACAAAAGATGAACCTCGTTCAGGACGCCCTGTAAAAGTGAGTACGTCCGAAATGGTCAACAAAATCCGCGATATGGTATTAAGTGATAAAAGATTAAAATTACGAGAATTAGTTGAGGCCACAGGGCGATCAAAGGGTACAATCATTTCAATTTTGCATGAAAAATTGGGGATGAAAAAAATATCAAGATGAGTGCCGCGTTTGCTCACTGTTGAAACCAAACGAATCCGCGTGGTCACCTGTGAGGCTCTTTTGGCATGCATACGTCGTAATCCGGAAGACTTTTAGCGTCAACTCGTAACTGTAGACGAAACATGGGTACAGCACTACACTCCTGAAATCAAAGAACAGTCCAAACAATGGATTACCGCAGGAGAACCAGCCCCTAAAGAAGGCAAAGACAGTAAAGTCATCTGGCAAGATTATGACCACGGTTTTCTGGGATGCGTATGGAATCATCCACATTGACTACTTGGAAAAGGGCCAAACGAACACTGGACAATATTATGCGTCATTATTAGATCAGCTGAAAGAAAAAATCAAAGAAAAACGTCCTCACTTGAACAAAAAAAATGCCTCTTTCTTCAAGACAATGTTCGAGTTCACACGTGTGCAGTTTCGATGGCAAAAATTAACGATTTAAAGTTCGAATTAATTATCCATCCACCATATTCGCCTGCTTGGGCTCCCAGTGACTTTTTCTTATTTCCCAACCTCAAAAAATGGCTTACCGGACAACGATTCACGTCGAATGAAGAAGTCATCGCCGAAACAAATGCCTATTTTGAGGGTTTTCAGAAATCATATTTTTCTGATGGCTTAAAAAAACTGGAAGGCCGTTTACTAAAGTGCATCAACTTTCAAGGAGATTATGTTAAAAAATAAAAAAAAATTACATAAGCAAAACTTTTTTTCCTTCTATGTTATTATTAGCACTCTCCATTTTGTTCAGCAAAAAATTTCTTAATCCAATTTTAGAGCCAACCCGTTGTAAAAAAATAATGAAACAATCATCTCAGGTGGTTACACACGTGTGTTTCGTTGGTAAATATCCAACCTCATCAGATCTTTATTAAAAAACAAAACGAGAAAATAGTTACAAATATAAACACAAACAAATAAAAATCACGCTAACAAAACATTTACCTCAATTCGCAAGTCACAATCAAATCAAATATCACAATAAAGTCAAAAATACATTGTTAAACTCATCTTATAACTTAACATTCGATCAAATACTCAAAATTCAAATCAGACAACTACTATGAAATAATACAAATCAAACAGTGTCTGCTACCTTTTATACTAAAACAAATCACAGGTAGACACACAATCAAATGTATCCCCTCTTCTATGCCAAGAAAACCGGTACATTAAGCATCATTATACATCAAAATAAAATTTTAAAAACTATTATAAATAAATGTGAGATCAGTCAGCTAAAACATCAAATAAACCTTTATATTGTTTACTCAATAAACCAGTGTCCTCTTGTCTATTTATAGTGTTATAAGACAAATTAATATATATCATTTCCGAAATTAATCTCTTACAATAATTAGACTCTCTATCTAAAATTATTGTGTTGTCCCAGTCAAACGAATGTGTAGGATAATTTTTCAAATTCATAGGAACAGGAAGAGATTTATCTAAAGGTGTCTTACTATGCTCATCTATGCGTTTTTTAAACTTCTCTTAGTTTGACCAATATATACAGACGGGCAACTATCACAACAAAATTTGTAAACTATATTTGTCTCATTCCACTTATCTGTAACATCTTTACCCAGTTTTATAATATTGTCCAGCTTATGATTAATTAATGGTATACAATGAATATTAAATTTTCTTGAACTATGGTTACATAAGTTAAAAAATCTTTTATGAAAAGGCAACGTTAAAACCATCGATTTAATATTCGTATTTTTTCTATTATCCTGAGCAGCAATACTATTACAAAATCTATGTTTACGAATGCGGTCCAATATACATGTATTAACAAATTTTTCCGGGTAATCATTATTTTTTAAAATACTCTTAACAATTTCTATATTATCTTCATGAAAGGTTGCATCAGATAGTAATAACGATCTATCAATCAGATTATATACAATGTTTCTTTTTTGCTGAGTTGTATGGTTGGAATAAAAATTCAAAATTCTGCCTGAACAGGTCGGTTTTTGGTACCAATTAGTAACAATTTTAATGTTCTTAATAATTAACGAAATATCTAAAAAAGTTATACTATTATTAAATTGGATTTCATGTGTGAAATTTAAATGACTATTATAATTATTAAAAATATCCAAAACCAATTGTAAATTATCCCTTTTTATACATAAAATAGTGTCATCTACATATCTAAAATAAAAAAGTGGTGAATAATTATATTTTTCTCGCAAAACATTTAAACAATCTGTCTCCAAATCATAACTAAATCAGCAAACAACGGCGATATTGGAGAACCCATCGGTGTACTAAAAATCTGTTTGTAAACTATTCCATCAAACTGGAAAAAAGTATTATCAAACAAAAACTTTACCGTATCAACTATTTCAGTAAAAGGTATCACGGAAACAGAGTGAATCTTATTAAATCGCCTATCGAGACTCTCAATGACTAAATCACACGGCACGTTTGTAAACAAAGAGCTTACATCTAATGAAATTAGAATATAATCTGACGGAACTGTTATGTTCTGAAGTTTTTTTATAAGTTTGAAAAATTATCCTACACATTCGTTTGACTGGGACAACACAATAATTTTAGATAGAGAGTCTAATTATTGGAAGAGATTAATTTCGGAAATGATATATATTAATTTGTCTTATAACACTATAAATAGACAAGAGGACACTGGTTTATTGAGTAAACAATATAAAGGTTTATTTGATGTTTTAGCTGACTGATCTCACATTTATTTATAATAGTTTTTAAAATTTTATTTTGATGTATAATGATGCTTAATGTACTGGTTTTCTTGGCATAGGAGAGGGGATACATTTGATTGTGTGTCTACCTGTGATTTGTTTTAGTATAAAAGGTAGCAGACACTGTTTGATTTGTATTATTTCATAGTCGTTGTCTGATTTGAATTTTGAGTATTTGATCGAATGTTAAGTTATAAGATGAGTTTAACAATGTATTTTTGACTTTATTGTGATATTTGATTTGATTGTGACTTGCGAATTGAGGTAAATGTTTTGTTAGCGTGATTTTTATTTGTTTGTGTTTATATTTGTAACTATTTTCTCGTTTTGTTTTTTAATAAAGATCTGGTGAGGTTGGATATTTACCAACGAAACACACGTGTGTAACCACCTGAGATGATTGTTTGATTATTTTTTTACAACGGGTTGGCTCTAAAATTGGATTAAGAAATTTTTTTCCTTCTTTTTGTAAAGACTTATTGACTCCCCCCCCCTCCCCCCTCGTAGCTGAAGTACAGAAAGAACTAAGTCAACTTTAGCCTCAGAAAATGACATCACGAAAGTGTTTGCTGATTTAAGTTTAATGGAAAAAATGACGAATGCAACAGTTAGCATAGCAATTATTTGTAGACAACTTATATGTAATTTCGTAAAGATTATTACAAAAAACAATAAAGATATGGAAGAAGTTATTAAAAAATCAGAACGAGATACATCTGATATCTTATGACAGTTGTTTGAATTTAATGTATGCAAAATATGTTTGGATCCGAGAATTAGTGTAGTCTTTTTACCAGGGAGTAAGAGAGAAGGAGGCACAACTCATATAGCCGCTGAGCCAGAAAGCGGGACGATTTTGTCGGCGAAGATCGCGACGGAATAGCCTACCCCTCGCTAGTTTCAGACCCCCCTCGTGGTTGACGCTCGTACTATATTAGCGAGCTGTTTGACCGACAATTTACCTACTAAACTCGTATGCATCACCTTTATTTTCAGAGCATACACAGTTTGTTTAAACGTCACAATGTAATATTAAACAATCGCAGTTAATTTATAACAATTATACAAAGCCTAAGCACCTTTAACCTAAACGTATAAACTTAATCACAAGCTCCCACCGGGGATCCGCAACTTAAATATAACCTTCAACCTTTACACAGTGATGAAGACACGTTAGCCGTAAGGCTAAGGTTTCTGCTCCGTGATCACAAGATCACGGGGTCGAATCCTGGTATAATTTTTTTTTTTTAGTTTTTTGGCATTTATGAATCATTACCAGTAATATAACCAAGCAATTTAATACTTATTGTCGATGACCAAATTATATACTGTAATACTTTAATTCTCGTTTATGAAATGGGATTTGTTTTGTACACAACAATTTCATAGCATTTATTTAACCATTAAATTCTTAATTTTAGTTTTTACATTAATTCTTTTTAGTTGGTAAATGGTTTTTCGCGAATTTCCGCGAAAACAAAATAAGAAAATACATTTAGAAACGATGGTGCATTATATGTAAAATATGTTGCATAGACTTACCGTTGAATTTCTCGATATCGCTGAAACTTATATAACACTCATTTTTTAACTTGAAATGAAAGTAAATAGTGAGTTATCGAAGACTTAAAATAAATTTCATAAAGTCGTATAAACTCGTATGAAATTGAATCAAAAACAATTATTGATAGACATAAGGGGTTATTTAAATTGTGAGAATGTAAGATATTCTTTTATTAATTATTATTCATTAAGCTCATACTTATTCATAAATTATATGACAGTAAACAAGAATATACGTAAATATGGGTTCATTCAACCAATAGATGTCGAGTATTTTTTTTAAACGCTGTAAAAATCATATAATTTTTCTTTTAATAACAAACTGATGAAAAAAAGACAATGTTAGATACAAAGTCAAAAAGTAATTTCACTGTAGTGCATAATATTTTATGACAATTATGTATGTAAACGACGTGATTTGTGTAATTGTGACACCATTTCTACATGATTAGAATTAATTTAATCTTTAAATTTTGTTATATTAACAGAGCAAAATTAATACCAGTTTCATTGAATAACTAAATATTATTTATCATCATAACTTTATACACAGTGATTTTTTTAAACGATATAATCGTGCTTTTGATCGTTTTTTAATTTTGGACAGGGGCATATAATTCATGCAAATATGTAAATATTAATTTACATTATTATTAATATTGTTATTATTATTATTATTACTGTTCCTCAAACATTCTGTGCAGATTAATTTTCATTGTATTTTTTATAGAAAAATGAGTTTTATCAAACGAATTCTATTTATTTCTTAAATATAATTACCAACTAAAAAGAATTAAGAATTTGATGTTTAAATAAATGCTATGAAATTGTTGTGTACAAAACAAATCCCATTTCATAAACGAGAATTAAAGTATTACAGTATATAATTTGGTCATCGACAATAAGTATTAAATTGCTTGGTTATATTACTGGTAATGATTCATAAATACCAAAAAAACTAAAAAAAAAAATTATACCAGGATTCGACCCCGTGATCTTGTGATCACGGAGCAGAAACCTTAGCCTTACGGCTAACGTGACTTCATCACTATACAAAGGTTGAAAGTTATATTTAAGTTGCGGATCCCCGGTGGGAGCTTGTGATTAAGTTTATAGGTTTAGGTTAAAGGTGCTTAGGCTTTGTATAATTGTTATAAATTAACTGCGATTGTTTAATATTACATTGTGACGTTTAAACAAACTGTGTATGCTCTGAAAATAAAGGTGATGCATACGAGTTTAGTAGGTAAATTGTCGGTCAAACAGCTCGCTAATATAGTACGGGCGTCAACCACGAGGGGGGTCTGAAACTAGCGAGGGGTAGGCTATTCCGTCGCGATCTTCGCCGACAAAATCGTCCCACTTTTTGTATACGGAGTTGTGCCTCCTTCTCTCTTACTCCCTGCTTTTTACCATGCGGACATGTTGTTTTATGTGGCGCATGTGCAGCAAAACTCAATGGCTCAGTATTTTAAGGACACTAGTTTAATATTTTTGCGTGCATATTGCTTTACGAAGATTGGTGATGGCACGGTTGAATATGTCCAAAGGTGATTAAAATTGGGTTCATTGGCTTTGTAAAAAACTGAGAAACTTGCTTAAACATCAAACTTAACCGTAGCTAGCAGACAGAAATTGCAGGCAGCTATGTATACAATTAAAAGTATTTTGCATTTACTTAATGTATATAAAATTAAACTTGTAGAGCAGTCCATCACTGCGCAACTTACTTCTGTGACATCACGTGAAGGAGCTGGGGCCTTGCAATCATCATCATTATCATCATCATGTGTATGTGAACCTTAAAGTATGATTGATACTAGTGTTGAATCACCCAATGCTTCACGTAAAATGATAAATGTAGCCGAAAATGCAACAATTCGTTGGAGTGAAATTAACCGTGCTTTCAAAGATAGAATCAAGACTCGTGTAATTATCAATCTGAAGCACTTAGATTTCACTATGTTTTTGAAACATGCCAAACGACGGTTTCGTGCTCAAATCAATGAAGTCTCACGGTGAGCTTAAGAAAGGTTGAAATAAAAAGTACCCCGACCACAGATTTTATTTCAGGAATGTTTTCTATAAGGCTCAAGGATACTAGAAAGCATGGCAGTAAATTAATCGGCGGAGGGCTTTTCAAAAAATCACAATTTTCTATTTTTTATTTATTTTTTTTTCAATTTTACATTAATAATTTTTACATAATTAAATTTAAACTTTTTTAATGTTTTAAATATGTGAGCTATTGTATTGACATACTGTTCGTAATAGTCTTTGTCCGTAATTAGCATGCACCGATGAAATTCTATTTACGTTCCAAACTGATTTGAAATCATGGTGAACAGATTCCATCGCTTGTTCACTAAAAACTCCCAAAGCCATATTGTATTTTTCACAAAATTGCTGAACATGATAAAACACTGCGTGTACTTTAGGCGTAATACTGCTTTCCAAATCTATATAGCTGGTTTTAAAACATTGTATGTATTTCTTATAATCTTTATCGAGATTATTCCCAAAACATGAAGAAACTACTTTTTCGAAATCATCGAAAGCTTGTGCATACTTCAATAATCCTACATTTTTCATGCTTCTTATTTTATCTACATTCTTCAGCAGCTTTTTGCAAGAGTTTCCTTTGAATGCTGGGGTACCATGGGTAATTTCTCGCTCAGCGTAACAGGCTTTTGCCCAAGACATAGAATCTTTTTCAAACTTCTTCAACATGTCTGAAAAAATCGTGTTAACGACTCCAAGCATTAAATGAAGTTCAGGTGGTGGTATGACGTCCAGAAACGATTCACCTTGATTAGTTTTCAATAATGGCGGATGAATGCGATTGTAAAAACTTTTAGCAATTGACTTCGACGATTTTTTTGAATTCCTTAGATGATTCAAATGCAAGTCATTTTTTATAATTCTCTAAAGTATATTCATACGTTCTCAACGTACCACATTTTTCGAGTTCATTTTTGTTAGCGTAGCACCAAGTGCATGGATAAAGGCTACTGTGGGTCATGATCCCAACTAAAATATTAGCCAATTTCAAATCTGTTGCAATCTTGTACTCGTAAGAAGAATCGGCTATGTTTAGTTTTGAAAAAATTTTATGAACATTTTCGTAATTTTCTTGGGAATTTGAAGCTATCGCTAGTATAAATAACTTTTTTACACCGGAATTCCTAAATTTTTTAGAAGTAATACCTGCATTGTATTTTAACCGTTTCGGTTCATTTACTACAGATGTTGATTGCACTGATAGGCAAATTTTGAGGAAACCGCCACCTCCATCGATGCCCAATTTCAAATAACAATCAGTAACTTTCCGTTCTTCTTTAATGTGTTCAATGAAAGCAGAAAGATCAGTACAGTATACGACAATTTTCTCATCATCAGAAGCTGTGTCAGCTTTTACGTTCACAAATGAAAATGTTTTGTAAGAAAAAAAATGGTCTAATGAGTGAGCGCTATTTGAAAGCTTCGATTTCAAGTCTGTTTCAATTGATTTTCGATTCTTCGTGGCTGTGCGAATAGAAGAAGCCATCGACAAGATTTGACGATCACTAAGATTGAGATTGGTTTTAATTTTCAACATATCATCAGCAGATAATATTTGTTGTTTTCTAATTGCATTTTTATCAGTTTGTTCTATTTGAATAGACAAAGATGGGCCGTGTAATCGAGTAAATACTAAACCCGTGGCTTGAGAATCATCCTCCTCTCCTGACTTTTCCTTTAGCAATGATGAAAGTATTTGACTTTGCGACTTTGGTGATTTTTGAAGAACATAAGATGATACATTATTGACCAAAGAAGTTTTGTTACATTCATGAGCTTTTCCTTGTCTAACAATACTAAAACAGAATGAGCACCGTTTTTCTGCATTTGCTTTTTCAGGTTTTGATTTTTTTGCTGAAATAAAAGATGTAAATAGACAAATAAAATATATCAAGCTTTACGTATCACTTTCAGGACTCACTTGCAGATTGTATATCCAAATCGCTTCTATTACTCATAAAATTCGCAGGTTGACCTCGTGCAATGTTACAAACTAAGCAATCACATTTCATGCTGCTTTTTGATCTTGTTTTTATTGCTAACTGTTGTGTAAACATACTTAAATCTGGTGCACTCATAATTTTCTTATTTTTGCTTGGATCAAAAACTTTCAATCGTTAACTATTGCACAAACTTGCCGGTATTCTGTTATCATCTAAATTTATGACTTCATTGAAAACAGTTTTTGTGTGTTCTTTCAACTGATTTTTAACGACAAACATACTTTTCTTTTTTTGGAAACAATATAAACACACTTTGCATCGATTTTCATCATGAGTGAGAGCTGTATGCGGCATTTTTTACACACACACACACAAGATGGATGATATTTCAGTTATATCTGTACTGTAATATTCAACAAAACTGAAACGATCGATGTACGTATTACGAGTGTAAGCATCGGCGAGAAATGAAACTCTGCGTGAAGCACGCGTTGATTGTACTAAAGAGGGAATGTGAATGTCATTCAAAGTTTTTCCGTCTTTATTTACCTCACATACCAAAGGTTTAGGACTGTCATCTACTATATATCTCATTACTTTCATACATTAAATCGATAGGGAACGTTATAATTCTTTTAACCCGCGCATAATTATAATTTAACTATGATTATAATTATAATTATAATTATAACTGTAATTATAATTATAACATAATTATAACTCTATTGCTCATAGTATGCTAATAGAAACAAATCACATTTAAAAAATTTACAAGTTCTAAATTTAGTATTAATTAGAAAAAATTTTTTTAAATATCAAATTTTAATTTTTTAAAAAGCCCTCCGCCGGTTAATTTACTACCATGCTTTCTAGTATCCTTGAGCCTTATAGAAAACATTCCTGAAATAAAATCCATGGTCGGGGTAGTTTTTATTTCAACCTTTCTTAAGCTCACCGTGGTCTTGAAGCCACATAATTCTATAAAAGTGAATATTGTATTAGATACTAAGTATGCAGTTACAAAGAATGATTAGGAAATACTCGATGTAAAGCATTTCAATACTACGAGTAAGATAATGCCGATATAGATGACTACGAACATAAACGAATGGTATATTGAGAATCGGGGTAGACTCTTCGTGATATAACTTAGTATATAACTAAATAGATAGATTAGATATAACGAGTATATAACTAAATATAACTGTCAATATCAGTAAATACAACCCCATAAGGGGTGGTTTTAAAAAGAAGGCCCTGTGGAAATCCATAGAATTATGATGATAATGATGAGTATTTCAAATGGGCTATTCTCTCAACATTACATCCGATTGCGATGAATCCAAATCGTGTCAGCCCATATACTCATTATCAATATAAGTATAATTTTAGGAATCTTATATTTCCCGTGGATCCGATGCAAGTTGTTAAATTTGAAAAAGAAAATTATATTTCGGTAAATATGTATTTTCTAAATTTGAAAAATGGCATCTACAAAATTTTACCTTCATATTTAACCACTGAGAAGAAAAAATAACACGTGAACATTCTTCTAGTAGAGAATTATTACGTTACTGCAAATGCCGACAAGAATGAAAATCAAAGATAACGTCCTTATACTCGTATATCTTATAGTGTACACTATACATATGTGGATAAAAAATTCGTCTCGACTGATGTATCGACAGTTGTTATCTAGAAGATGTAAGTCATATATTTTTGGTCGTTGTCTACACTATTTTCTGACTGAAGAAAGATTGAAAATACATGATATTGATTGTAAAAATGTGAATATTTGTAAAATTGTACTTCCTAATGAGGAAGATAAATTTTTACAATTTTACAATTTGATAAATGAGTATTCTAAACCGTATATTGTATATGCTGATTTCAAGAGTCTCTTAAAGTCGGTGTCTAATGATGAATGCGTCTATCAATAAATCGTATAGTGTTAGTGTTTTCGTGATGTATAGCTATGATAACTCTAATTCACGTTACCAAAGCTACAGACATCGATGATATTAGTCCAGACAAGTGGTTCGTATATAATCTCTACATATAACTTAGCTATGTACCTGCACAAGTTATACAAAAATCCACAGCTTATGAGAAATTTAACTTTTCACGAGACATTCAGTTTTCTTTATGCTACGATATACCACATATGTAAAAAGTCTTTCGATACTGAGAAGGATACGAAAGTTCGCGATCATTGCTACTTTACTGAAAAGTATCGAGAACCTACTCATAGCACATGTAACATTGCTTATCAAGAATCAAGAACTATACCCGTATTTTTTCATAATCTCAGCAGATATGATACACACCTATTCATTAAAGAGATTACGAAGGAGTTCCTTGATCGAGTGAGCCTTCTACCTCAAATAAAGGAAAAATATATGGAAGGTAGTAATATTCTATGATTCGTTGATTCATTTCGATTTATGGTTTCGTCACTCGACAAACTGTCATTGTATTTGGAAAAACATGATATTCTAGAATGCGAATTCCAACAAGAAGATAGATACATCATGCAATAGATCGTTTTATTAAAGAGAAAACGTATATTCCTTATGATTATATACTGTTATTAATGAAACTTGAGGAGATATCTTTTCCACAAAAACAAGACTTTTACAGCTGTCTTTAAGATTTGGATATCAGCAATGAGGAGTATGCTCACGCGGAAGAGGTTTAGAGAACGTTCAATACCACCGATTTCGGCAGCTATTCGGATTTATATCTCAAAAGTTGTTCTTTTATTAACTGAAGTATTTGAAAACACGAGGAACAAATGTCGAATTAGGTATCGTTTGGATTCTGCTCACTATTATACAATACTTAGATTAAGTTGGAATGCTATGTTAAAATATACAGGCGTAAAATTGGAGCTTCTGACGGATATCTATATGCTCATATTTATCGAATGTGGTATTCGTGGAGGGATCAGCCAGTGCTGCAACAGGTATGCTGTCACCAACAATCCGTATATGGACACTGATTGTAATTCACAACAAGATGACAAATATTTTATGTATAACAACATAAATAATTTCTATGGATGAAGTATGACTGAACCACTTTCACAAGGCGATTTTAAAAGGCTTAAATGGTGGAACAGTAACTCTGACTTTTTTTTTCGATGTTTCCGATGATTCATCCTTTGAATACATACTCGAAGTTGATTTAGAGTATTTGATAGAAATTCACGGCGAACATAAAGATCTACCATTTTGTCCGGAGTATAAATTTGCTGCCAAACCGAAAAAAACTCATGACGACTCTGAATAATAAAGAGCATTACATGATCCAATATAGAGCGTTGAAGCGAAAATAAAGCATGGCTTGCGTCTTAAGAAAATCCATCGGGCTTTGAAATTAGATCAGAGTGCATGGTTGAAGAAATATATTGATTTAAACGGTGACATGCGTTAATTATTGATGCGCTTAATATGTTGTTTTGAATAGGGTTATTGGCGAAAATGAAAAATAGGCGAAAAATGAGTTTGCAAAAATGCTATTTAAACAATGCCGTGTACGGAAAGACTTAGGAAGGTCGGTATGATGTTAAATCTCTCATATCTCGGTCAAATTTCTATAATAGAGATATTTTTGATAATGAGCTAGCGGCGATTCAACTCTTGCGAACGGACATAACAGTAAGAAAATATTATATTATAACATATAAACATCGGTCTTGCTGTCCTAGACTTGTTGAAAACTCTTGTGTATCGATTCTACTATGACTATATGTCTAGTGCTGTGAGTGAGCATTGCAAATTGTTATACAATGACATTGATAGTCTGGTTTATGAGATCACTAATACCGACATATATAACGTCTTTCGTCAAGATATTCATGAATTCGATACCTCAGATTTTGACGAACAAAATCAGTTTAATATTGCAAGAGCCAATAAGAAAGTAGTTGGACTGATGACAGATGAGAACAATGGAACAATGATGTTGGAGTTTGTAGGATCTAGGAGTAAAATATATAGCGTTAGAACTCAGAATAGAAATCCGATAAAAAGGGCGAAAGGTCTAATGATTCTGTATTGAAAGCTACGATCGTATTTGAAGACTATGTTAAGTGTCTTCGTGAGAATTTAATGTAACTTTAAGTTGAGAGTAAAAGATCAACAGATCTCGTCACCATCAGTTACACGGCGAGAGGCAGACAAATATTGTTCTTAGTGCGCATGATGAGAAATGGTTCTTGCTTCCTGGTACCATCGATACGATTCCTTGGGACCACTATGGTATTCCATTAGTGGAAGGGGAGGAGATAGAAATATTGCGAATGGTCTTGGTCGAGCCCCCAGCAGCCGCCATCGCTGCGGTAGCTCCAGCACTGGTCACCGCTAATAAGCCGCCAACGAACTTGGAGAAGTGAGAAGAGAATGGGGTGGAAAAAACGTTACATCAATCGAAACCACAGGCTGTAGAGCTCATTATTGTCCAGAAAAAATCGTCGACAATAGCAACAGCAACCAATAAGCAGCAACAGTCTTCTGATGATATTCTAAGTCAAACTGCATCAAAGAAAAGAACGTTATTAGATGCTAGATTTGTCGCTAAAATTTCAAGGTTTAGTAATTAAAAAAAAAAAAATTAATCTACCTTCGACGTAAATACAAAATAATCTACAAGTGATTTTTTTACAAGTTGAGTATTATTAGTTTGTTTTTTACACGTGAATCTTACTGAACTAAATATTATTACACACAGCGAATTTAAGCCCACCAAGAAAGTTAGTGAATTGATGAAAAGATGCAAATTTATGATCACCAAAGTAAAACCAGTTGCAACATGATTTGCTGACAAAATCATAGTTCAGATTGACGACGAATTTGAACTATTTCTGTTATGCAACCTGTCGAATGCAATTATACAAAATCAAAAAACGATAGATAATTTGACGCAAAACGCCAATACATTTAATTTATTTATAAATTATCAAGGAGGAAACTGTATAGAATTTAGTAGTGCGTAAATGCATTATTATTATTATTATTATTATTAAATAAATAATTAAATTGTATTTTGACTTGAAATATTTATTTATCTTTAAATCTACGTACATAATTTTAGACAAACTTTCTTTTTTTCTATGGTTCACTTTTATCTATCCAACTATTATGGGAATTATCGAATCCTAACCATTTCACAAAAATTCGTTATTATGAAATGATTACGATTGTAAATTATTATGCCTTTTAGTAATGTTTTCAACCAGATATATATCGGAATGTTTCGTTTTTTGTAGTTCTTGCTCTAGAAACCACCAAGAATATGCTGATCTTGATAATCTTACAAGTGATATATATAGTTGTATTTGATGAAACTACACGTACAATAGTAAATATTTCCTTAGACCAATTTTTATTATTCTTATATTCTTTTTCAAATATTTGCTTTGCATTACTCACTCTCACTTTATCACCAACTTTGAATTTTGCTCTACTTTTACGCATGCTTGAGCGAAATTGCGTAATACTTAAGCTTGATTCACTGTTGTAACTTGAATAGGTTTTATATCAATCGTTCCGTGATTACGATTATTGAGCAATGAGCTTTGATAGTATATCCACCCATTTGTAATTGTTGTGTAGACTAAATTTTATCTATAAAGCATTTTTCAATTTACGATTGAATAGTTCACATATTGAAGCTTTGATTGAACTATAAATCGAGTAAGTAACTTTTAAAACTTTTATAATTTTGAGTTTTAACGGGGTTTTAGCTCGAGCTCTTTTTGGGCTAAATCAGCTATATAAATAAATAATTCTCGCGGATTAATATTTTAATAAAGCGAAGTGCGCTATCCAAGGCGACCCTGTACGCCAGCGCGAACAGTGCTTGGGTCCAGCTGCATCAGCTTGCCTCCTTCCTTACGTAGAAATTCGGCCCGCGGAGAGTGTCGTGAGCTACAGGTCACTTGGCGAGAGACAACCTAAAGAGTCTCGCTGCGAAGTAGTTATGCACTAAGGCAGGTGTATCGGAATAAGACACTGCGGATTTTAGTAGAAATGAATCGTGTATTTAGGCACTCGCGAGTACATGCAAGCGCGCGTGTTGACGAAATGTGAGCGGCAGCGAACAAGGTGACAACAAAACGCAACGCGCTAATCTTGTCTGCGACCGAGCAAGATCAGACGACGAATTCGCATAAAGCGGCTCGAGGCAAAACGCAATGCCGAGCAAAATGACAGGGTGCGTAGGTCGGACGAAAGGCTAGAGCAACGAATGCGGTTAGCAAGCCATAGGAGAGAGAGAGCCAAAGAGAGAGAGAGAAGAATCGAGTAGATACTTACAGTAGTTGTCGTCGGTTATCAGAACAGCAGAAACGCACGTGCAATAGATCGCGACCACGCTTACTCCTAGCCTGCGCTCGCGCAGGCGTCCTCGCTTCCAAGCTTTATAGCTGACGGAATTCCTGTCAGCATTCACTATGAGTCTTCGCTCTTCACTGGCGATCTTCGGGCTTGTATAATCGCCTCTGCGTACTCGCTTACTCCTTCGTAGTCCCTCGTAACGCAAAAGAAAAGATGTTGCTGTCAAACTATGCTAGCATCCGTACCGGTCTCTGCTCGCATGTCAACTGACTCATTACGCGCTCTCTTTCTCTCTCCCCTTCGCGATCGCGGTCTCTCCGCGACATCCGCGCTAAGGACTATCGATAGTATAGATCGTAGGGCTCGACTCTTACCTTGTTCGCTGACATTTCAACTGCGCTACAAATTACAAATTATTATAATACATGGTATAGTATAAATATGATTAATAAATAAACTGGCTGCAGGGAGAGAGAGACATAACGAGAATGCGGCTCGTTATAGAATAACTTTTCAAAAATAGCGAGGGAAATCGCTTATCAATCCAACACCAAGACTTGTGTCTTTTACTATCTTGTATCTCATTACGTATTTTTGGTCGACTGTGTGACAAAAAGAATGCAATTTTAACGAATACTCTATTCGTGAACAACTTAATCTGTCACTTGAAGGAAATTAGGTATGAGCTAAATGCGATAGAAATCGATAAATGCAAAAACGTTGATCTAATAACTATTATACAAAATTGGCTATCACTTAATCCAAGTCGATATTAGAATGCTAAAAATCCGGAATAGATATCACAAGATGATCAGAAAATAATTAACAAGGATGGATATTTAGATGTCACTATTCCTTTAAATTTCATTCTCGGATTTGCTGAAGATTATTGCAAAGTATTGGTAAACAAGAAACATGAACTTATTCTTACATGATCAAACAGTGATTTAAATGCTATTACCCAAAGAACAAAATTAGTGGAACTAGAAACAACCATCGAAAACTTCAAGATCGATATAACGCGCATCGAATGGCTTATCCGTACGTTATTGCGTCAAATAGTCAAAAAATTCATCTATTTGATTTCTGAAAAGAGACAGAAGCATTTCAATGAGTTTTCATAGTTGGGAATTATATGAATATCTAATACTACCTATGAACACAAGTCATGTACGGACAGTATAAACTGTAAATTATCTGGAAAAACCACGTTACATCATCTTAGCTGTTGAAACTAGACAAAAAAATATTCAAACAGTTAATGATAGCGTATTTGATCATTACAACATTAGTAATGTCAAACTTTTTCTCAACTCTCAGTGTTATCCGTATGGTAATCTTATTATTGACAGAAGTAAGCACTAGTATGCAATGTTATACGACATGTATGCCAATTTTCAAAAGGCATAATACTGTAAAGACTCAAAATCGATGTTAAATATATCTACCTTCATAAAACAAGTACCATGTACTAGAATGGTACTCTGATGATATCAAATACGAATAGCATAAATTCATCATCACAGACACATTCACAAATGCCACAAAAATTTTTGTTTCCGGAGATCTGAAAAAAAGTAATTAAAATGATATGGCCTCAACGTTTTCGACTTGAATAGTTGGGGCTATACCTCTTTCGAAAATATGAAATTAGTTACTGTGTGTCCTAATCATAACGGTGAATACGTAACAACCTCTCAGGACCCGTCCAATTGATAGGCAACACCCTTACACTCCCGCACACACACTCTCATACACAGCAACCCGAACCGATGATCCCCCAGGAAGCCAGGCGATGACGAAGTTGAAAGCCGAGATCAGCTGATCCTGCTGGCTAACGTCGCAAGGAGAGCACCGCATACACGCACTAACACCGCTGGTCACCCAATCAGCACACCCAAAGGACCGTCCGAAGCACACACACACACACACTCACACACTCTAATCGACCTTCCGAGCACCAGGAAGCAGGTACGGGGGATGGCAACGGGACGCGATACTAATGCGTGAGCTGAGCGGCGGCCATGTTGCAACGCGCTCGGTAGCAAGCTTGAGCCAGAGTGAAAGTGGGAAAGGGAGAGAGAGAGAGTCAGCGTATGACTACGAGTGAGGCGATCTATAGAAGAGTGACTAAGCGCGAGAGAGGGACGATCGAGCGTATGAGTGCGAGTGAGGCGACCGATAGGAGAGTGACCGAGCGCTAGAGAGAATAGGTTAGGATATGCGTGTGAGCAAAATAGATGCTACCGATACTCTTGTAGGGAAAATCGGTAGGACTGGGAAGTGCGCGCGAGAAAGAGATAAATGATAACGACGTGGAACTGACCAACGCGCGCGACTTGACCGACCAATCATAGAGTAAGATAGGGGTAGACCAGCAAATAAGGAAATTAGGCGCTAAAACCCGACCAGTAATAAAATTGCGCGTGCTAAAATAATAGACGGCGCTGATGATCGACTTGACGACAGTTTCGGCCAATCAAATAAAAACCTGTGACCGTAAGGAGATGCGACGCGATGCCGCGCAAGCCGCGGCAGTAGTAGCTGAGCATCAGAATATTACGGAAGTACAGACGGCTGAAAGCGAGATTAGTTATAAAGGACAAAGAACCAGAACATAGGAGAGAGAGAGAGTGCGCGTGTTTGCAGAGAGAGACGCAGAGCCTTTAGATACGAGCCAATTCGGAGCAGTACAGAGGAATAGAGCAAGGGCAACCGCGGGGACCGATAAGAATGAGCACCCTTTTTCTCTTTGTTGTTTCGCATCCATCCGCAACCCAGACCGCTGCCAACCGACCAGTGCCGCCCGACCTTCACGATACCGCCGATTGCCTATCGGTTAACGGGAGTGTTCGTTTGACCGCTCATTGTGAGTTCCGCGACGTTGGCCGATGACCCGCGAGTGAACGGGAGTACGTAAGACCTTTCCGTGACAATTGTTTGCCTTGTTTTTCCTCAATTTCCTTCTTTTTCCTTTGATTTCTGATCCGAGCCGCGCTCGCCGCGAGGAAAGTTCGTGATCGCGTCGCGGTGCGCCATTCGCGGACTTCGTGGTGAAATTCGAGCGTTAATAGACCATCGTGGGTAGAAGTTGCCACGTCTAAAGGATAGCTCGATTCATATCGGGATGCGACGATTAGGCATCTTTAGTATTTTCCTCCCGCGAGTTATGACGTGACCAATCTTGGGCTGACCTGGTGGAACCGACCATAATTTACCCAAGAAATACTTAATTTTCGTGAACTCTGTGTTGTCATTGTATTAATCTTGTGCCTTGAGACTCCGCATTCCCTCGTAGCTAACACGATCGGGTTACGCGAAGTCGGCTAGCGCATCGACGCTGCGACGCCATTTTGTGTGCGCGTGAGATTGAGCCCCTTACTACTTTTCACCGCCCCTTGATTGCTGATATGGCGCTTTGAGACGCCGCTCCGAAGATCTGCTTCTGAGAAGAGCTTTTGCCCCGACATTTTGACTAGCCACCGCCTGCATTTCTCTTCGCATGCTAGATAGGCTTTCACGCTCCCTTTTACATTTATAGGTGCCCAGCGAGGCTAGTACGAGGAGAAGAGATCAGCGACCCGACATTCAGCGATCAGAATCAGACGATTCGCAGCGCTACTCGTCCTCCTAACGCGAAGACGGTAGCTAGTGCCCAACAAATTTAAGCTGCAACGATTAGCTGACTGCGCCGCTGGTGGCGGTTGAGGCCGGAAGAAAAGCTAATTATTTTTCCGTCTCCCTCTCCCCGTCACAAGATCACTGATCTAAGGCCCCTCTGATCTATGACCTATCTAGTTTACCTAGTAGCGTAGTTTATATTTTTACTAAAGAGTATTAAAAAAATAACTGTAACGTTAATAACAATAAATTAGAATATTAAAACTTATTTTCAATTGTCTTATATGATTTTTATTTTTTATGTACATTACCTAAATAAGCTTTACTAAGCTATGAAATCGCGATTATCTATTAGTATACTTACACTTACTGAAAAACTAGTCGTTAACGACATACGAAAGAGATGTAAAATTAGTTATATGCCTTGGGCAAAGCAAACGGAAATACGATAGAATATCTTCGTTCGGTACCCAAGTCATTATACGACAATACGCTACAAGTGTACGCCTCATATTGTATTTGCGAGCTTGGTTCATATTTGACAATGAAAAAGTTTTATAGTCTTGGCCTAGACGTTTTCGGATTATGTGTAAATGGCGTTCAATAAATAAATAATTGATAACAAACTGCGTAAAGCTGCTCTGTTGATAGGTGTACCTTTATATTGTGTCGTTATTGTACTACCATAATATCTAACTCATGCCTCGCGTGTTAAACATCGAATACGAATAGGGTTACTTTTGACTGGATGTACGGCCAATACAGCCAAGTATGTAGCTATCCACTTAACTGTATCCTAAGCTGTATTGGATTTGATATAGCTGGGAAATCTTCTCGCTCATCTGTCGCTTATTAACCGATTATCCTCTACATACATGCTCTGAATACGACAGCTTAAGATATCAATGTCTATGAAGACTGACATTCAATTATTGTTAAGTAATTTGTGCTATATATATAAGCTACCCGTGCACAATGAAACTCTTCACAACTATCAAACTATCGTTCAGAACTAGGCGCGATACTATACGTCCCGAGTACGAAAAACACAAGAAGTCTAAATAACCAAACGACCATTAACTGTCAAAGATACGGAACTAAAAATCGCATACACATTTTCCAAGCCGTTATTATTTATTCCAATTATCGTGATTACATATTCTATAATACGCTACGTTACGTTTCAAAATAATGCGCGTATGTATGATTTTCAAGACCCATATCAATCATGAAAATGAAATATATAACTGTGACGAGAGCAAGCAGTACGTTTGCTCCTCGTCTGCCCTCCTTCTCTCTCTCCCTCTTATCACTCGACATGGCGACGTGGTCAGCGTTCGGCACATATATTTATTGCGCCTAACCACTGGCCTTTATGTTTTTCCAGCCGCCGAAGATTGCCGAGCAAGATTGAGAGCGCCCGAAGAAGCAAGAGCGCAGCGACTATGAGGTAGAGAGAGAGAGAGAGAGAGAGAGAGAGAGAGAGAGTTAGCGAGCATGCTAGAGTGCGCGTCTATGCACGCACTATGCAGGTTTGGGCCGGCGTGTGACGCGCGACCAATTAGCGCTTTTGTTGCACGCCGCCTAATGAGTAGGCTTGGTGGGAGAGCCCGGCGAGAGCGCGAATGCTGACCATGCGTCAAGTCGCGTGAGGTAGTTCTCGGAAGAAAGTTGAGGAGAGAAATTGGAAGTAGCAGCGCAATGAGAGAAGAAGAAGCACACGTGCAGCAGTGACCAGACCAGGGCGAGCCGAGGCAACGTGTGGCGGCAACACCTGCAGCAGGGCATTCAGTGTCGCCCTCGCCGTCATGCACGGCATGACTTCCAGTGGGTTCACCACGGGCTACGCCGAGGAAGACGTCCAGCCAGCGGCCAGGTCAACTCCCCGTTGCTGGCTCATCGCCAAGGACAAGGTCAGGTTATCTCTCTCTCCCGGTATTTCTCTCTCTCATGGTGATGTGCGGCCGCGTAGGAACGATACGTAGCCAGGCGATCACTTGCCGGCTACGCTCATCGTAATGCGGTAGAGAGGTTTCGACGTATTCTTTCCTTTGTAAGGAGGCAAATGGCCAAGGCGATTTAGTCGCCGGGCCATTCGTCCTCCCGCGTTAGTTTAAGTTGTTCTGTATATGTGCGCGTGATGTAAACTTTATTGTAATCGATTTTGTATTTGTTTGTCTGAATAGATTTAAGTTGTATGTTCCAAGTAAAGAAAATTATTTATTCGTTCGACCTAACCTCTCGTTCCCCGATTGTTAAAGAGCGAAAGTGCCTCTCTTACTCACCCCTTAATAAATCAGTGACGTCAGTGCCGAATAAGGCGCTGCCCCCGTTACATAACTTAAAGACAGGTTTGAAAATTTTTACAGCACAAAGGCTGAAGTCGCGCTTATCTATTACTCTATTAAGGAAATTACCCCAGGTGTACCTTACCGATTTTCTTCATTTTTCGATATATTGTAGTACATTGAAAAATATTTGATCCATGTCTTTTCGTTCGTGCTAATTCGGCGATTTAAGGAGTGAAATCCACCTCTAAAGTTCGCTTCCAAAACTTATAAAAACAAAAGAATGCAACCTTGATTTAAGAAAGTGATACACAAAACTTGTTTTTGAATAAAAAATAAATGTAGAAAAACCGTTTTTGGGGATGAACTTTAGAGGTGGTTTTCACCTCTTAAATCGGCGAATTAGCACGAACGAAAAGACACCGGTCAAATTTTTTTCGACGTACTACAACATACCAAAAAATAAAGAAAATCGAGGAGGTACATCTAGAGTAGTTTTCTTGTACGAGGTGTGTTCAAAAAATACCCGGAATTTTTAAATTTCGCGGGTCTGGAGTGTCCGATTATCAAAATTTTTTTTTATTGTGTTGGTATACATGCCCCTGAAGTATGATAAAATTTTCAGCTATATTCACTGTTTACTTTTTCTGCGGTAGTCGCTAAGGTTTGACGTGTTTTTATGAGCTCGGCGATTTTCGTTTTTTAAAAGAAATGAATCAAAGAATTTGTATTAAATTTTGCGTAAAAAATGAAATAAAGTATAACAAAGTGTGTGAAATGTTACAAAAAGCCGATGGTGAGTCTGCTATGAAAAAAACAAGTGTTTACGAGTGGTATAAGCGTTTCCAAGATGGCCGCGAAGACGTTGAAGATGACGAACGCTCCGGTCGACCCAGCACGTCAACAATCGATAAAAATGTGAAAAAAGTGGAAAAAATGGTTCTGAATGATCGCCGAATCATAATTAGAGAAGTTGCTGAAGAAGTTGGCATATCAATTGGCTCATGTAATAACATTTTTTCAAATGTTTTGGGCATGAAACGGGTGGCAGCAAAATTCATTCAAAAACTGCTCAACGACGATCCAAGTTTGCTTGAAAGGGTCATAACTGGTGATGAAACATGGGTGTACGGTTATGATGTCGAAACCAAAGCACAATCATCCACCTGGAAGCATTCAACGTCACCAAGAGCGAAAAAAGCACGTCAAGTTCGATCAAATGTGAAGGTTTTGCTTACAGTTTTCTTTGACTGCAGGGGCGTGGTGCATCATGAGTTCTTATCACAAGGTCGTACGGTTAATAAGGAGTAGTACCTTGAAGTTATGTGACGTTTGCGTGAAGCAATCCGAAAAAAACGCCCCGATTTATGAAAAAACATTCATGGCTTTTGCATCACGATAACGCACCTGCTCACTCGTCGTTACTTGTTCGTAATTTTTTGGCCAAAAATAATACCGTAGTCGTGCTCTAACCTCCATATTCACCAGATATGGCTCCGTGTGACTTTTTCCTGTTCCCAAAGTTGAAGAGACCCATGAAAGGATGGCGTTTTTCCTCGATTGAAGAAATAAAGGCCGAATCGCTGAGAGTGCTCAAGAACATACCAAAAAGTGAATATCAAGAGTGCTTCGAAAATTGGAAAAAACGCTGGCATAAGTGTATTATATCTGGGGGGGATTACTTTGAAGGGGACCACATTGATGTAAACGAATAAATAAATATTTTTTTGGAAAAACGATAATACCGGGTACTTTTTTAACAGACCTCGTATGTACAGAATAGTTTCACATATGGAAATATTAATTATACTTCAATATTGATTATAGTTTCACCAAGGGTTGCTACAGTGACCTCCATGAATATCGAAAGCGCGATACACCACACTACTATGCATAGTAACTTCGCAATGCATAGCAAATTTCTACGAAATTAAATTCTAGATATCCGTCAAATTTTACAAAAAACGAAAACTAAAATTAGATGCTGTATTTAATTAAAACTAACTAATTGCTGAGTTTTACTTTACCGATTTACATTGTCCTTTTGTGGTCTTTATCATGAGACGATAGAATTTTTGGTTTTTCTCTTTCAGAAAGTATTCAACACATGCTTTGTGTATGTCTATCTAAAAATTATCTACACGGTGGGCTATTTTAATCGATCCACTCAAATTTCTTCGAAAGTAATCGATAAAAAAATATGATTCATACAAAAATTGTCGTGGACGAAGGAGGGCCGTTTAACTGTAAAGTTGGTTTTGATCTTGAACTTTAGTTTAATAGTTATTTGGAGATTAATGGATTTGTTTTTTAATGGGAAACCCTATTCTTGACACAGGATTCAAAAAGAGCGAGAAATTTTACGTCCAAAACGATATTTACAAACATTTTTTATAACCCTTGCAAGGTTATATCAAAGTCACATGCTAAAAAATACTGTTATTGCTATTCAATAGCATTTTCTGATAGAGTAATCGTGATTGACCTACTTTCACGAGAAATAACTTAAGAACACAATAACCCAACCCAATAACTCAAATAACCCAATAACTTAAAATCTATAACCAATAACTAAGAACTACAATAACTTAAGAACCCAATAACTAGGGACCTCATAACATAAGAATTCAATAACTAAGGACCCAACAACATAAGAACCCAATAGCTTCATTAATCCCAATAACTAATAACCCCAATAACTCAAAATCCAATAACTAGAAATCTAACAATCTATAAATTATCATGACTGACTATGGCCTGAATGATATTGTCGATATGATAATGATTCTAGGAAAATGTTAAAACAATTACCAGGCAGCGGCTCGACTGTATGCTGAAGTTATCCTTTCAGGAGGCATCCTAATCACGCGAGAATACGACAATTGCCTGAATGAGCCTGGCATGGACCTCTTGTTCGTTAACGAAGGCATCGCGAATATAATGCAAATGTTCCTCAACTGTAACCATCCTAGCAGCTGTTCATCTTGATCCGCACGTCAGCAGTCGGCAAATTGAAAGGGAAATTGATATACTACGAAGGACGGCTTTGAGAATTTTGAATGCTCTCCATCAGTATCCTTACCACATAACTTTGGTTCAACATTTAAGGCTGAATCATATTCAAGCACGTGTCGAATTTTGATAGTGAGCTTTAGAAACAATAGAAAATCACCCAAACTATTAAATATATGTTCTGTTTACAGATAAAGCTAAATTTTATAGTGATGGTCAGCTAAATAGACATAATTGTCACTATTGGTCTGACAAAATTCCCTACTGGCAAAGGGCGATTGACCATAAAAATCGATGAAACCTTATGGTGTGGTGTGTCATAATCAACGGTTATCTGATTGAGCTGTACTTTTTGATAGAAATGTGGATCAACATAGCTAGCTGGAATTGCTGATGGATTGATTCCAAGAACTTTTGGAGAAAGTCGATTTGAAAACACGACGACAAATGTGGTTCCAATAAGGTGGTGTACCCCTCCATTTCGCACGAACAGTACATGTATTTCTAAACTGAAATTATAATGAGAGGTGAATAGGTCGAGGAGGTCCAGTTAACTGGCCTCTGAACTCTCCTGATATAACATCTCCTGACTTCTACTTGTGGTTATATTGAGGTTCTTAGTTATTGGTTTTTAAGTTAGTGGGTTATTAGGTTATTGGGGTTATTGGTTATTGTATTTGGGTAATTAGGTTATTGGGTTATTTCTCTTTAAAGTACGTCAATCATGATTACTTTATCAGAAAATGCTATTGAATAGCAATCATAGTATATTTAGCATGTGACTTTGATATAACCTTGTAAGAGTCATAAAAAAATTTTTGAAATATTGTTTTGGACGTAAAATTTCTCGCTCTTTCTGAATCCAGTGTCAAAAATAGGGGTTCCCATTGAAAAAACCCTTCAGCCTCTATATGACCTTAAAAGTAAAGTTCAAGGTCAAAACCAATTTTACAATTTAACGGCCCCGTTCATCCGCGACTTCTTTTGTATGAATCATTTTTTTTAACTATTATTTTCGAAGATATTTGAATGGATTGATTAAAATGGCCCACCCTGTATAACAGATACTATAATAATAGGTATTATAAAAGATGCTTGTACTAGTACTATACGTATATTTTCTAGACTATGTCTATCAGTCGGCTTACACCATATAGTACAGGCGCGATAAGTAGTAAAATAACATACGAGTAGACCGGAATCATAAAAATTATTGTATGTTCTTTTACATAAGCCCTTTTTTCACTTTATCCATATAAAAATATAAATTTATTTATATAATATGCAATTGATTGATTAGGATATTAGTATATTCTTGAGTCGATTCGGAAATGAGATAGAGAAGAAAAAAAATAAGTGATGATGTGTATTTCAATATCTGGAACGCATATGGGATTATACAGAGACACCTTGAACTATCAAGGGAGCGTTTCCAACCCTCCATCTCCGATTTTACTAGAATTAGGATATGTTATAGCTTATTGAAAAATAAAAGATGCTTTTTTTTTATCAGCAGTAAAAGCTGTCTAAGAGGTGAAAACCATCCTTAAAAATCACCTCTCAGAGCAGTTTTCTATCAATATTTTTGATTTCAATTAATATTGATAGAAAACTGCTCTGAGGGGTGATTTTCAAGGGTGGTATTCACCCTTTAGAAAGTTTTTTCCGTCGTTAAAAATCTCATGTTTTTAAATAAGTTATAACATATCCAAATTGCAGAAAAATCGGAGGCGGAGGGTTGAGAACGTTTCCTTGTAAGAACATTTTTAATCAACGAAAATATTGACATCATGTTAATATCAGAAACACATTTTACGAGCAAGAACTATCTCAACAAATCGAACTACACTGCAGAAAGCAAATCACTCACAAAATAAGCACACGGAGGCACTGCAATTATAATCAAAACAAAAATAAACCACTACTACACACATACACACACACTAGTAAAATTTATTTATAAACAACTACAGTTATCATAAATGACAATATCGGTCCGATAACAGTATCAGCTATTTACTATCCGCCGAACAAAATAATAACAAAAGAAAACTAGACAGACTTCTTCCAAATACTTGGAAATCACTTTGTTGTAACGTCGGTTGACGAAACAATTCTCAGGCGCACTTTTTGGTCTATCCTTTCGGACAATAACCGGGACGTGCATTGCCACTATCGTGGGAAATTCTCTTTTCGGCAACGGAGGATTGAAGCTTTACCATACCACACGCTTGGCAATATAGTAATGCTTCGCGTTATTTTACCACATTCTTGGCAATAAAATAACGTAAACGGGAGCCTATCTAATATGCACTCGACCACACGCTTGGCAATCGAGTGTAACTATCTAAAAAAAACCGTACGCGAAACTAAAATAGGAAAGAATAAGGAGAGAAAATTTAATAGAAAGAAGTTAGAGTGTAAATTTTTTTATTTGATTTTTCTTACTCACTTTTATATCAGTTTCCCACACACACTGGAAAAATAACTGGAACTAATTAAACTGAACGAACTTGAAAAATAACTTGAACTAACGAATTCGAAAAGGTTGCACGAACTGAATAGGAAAAATAACTGCCTAATTTTCTTGAAGAGCTTCCTTTTATTCTTTTCGCAAGAGACTCCCACTCTAAAATCCTTGTCATTTCTGGGCAGGAAGAACTCAAATTTTCTTGACTTAATTGGTTGGAAAATTTGGGGAGTGTCTCAAGGGTAAGCGAAATTCGAACCCTAATTGGCCGGGGGCGGAGTATGCGGGAGTGGCCTCATTCAAGTGCTTTGGGCCCTCTTCACACAGATGGCCCTCTATATACTATTTAATTTTTAATTATATAAACTAATTTTATTTAAATTCAATTGTGTGTGTGGTACTCTAATTTTACAAAAATATTACTTAATCTATAATAAAACTAAAGTACAGAACAAAAGTTAAGGATTATATTTATCTGAAAACAAACAAGATATTAATAGTCTTAACTATTAATTTATTACCAAAAAGCCTTAAGAAATACTGAAAAATCAGAGTTAATTAGGGCTATTCTGTCGCATGAGGGCGCTGACAAGCACATGGGGTACGATTCCGCGAAGTATGAATCGGTTTATACGTGTATGCACGTCGAAGCATGTTTAATT
Organism: Phymastichus coffea; assembly: GCF_024137745.1. Taxonomy (NCBI): domain Eukaryota; kingdom Metazoa; phylum Arthropoda; class Insecta; order Hymenoptera; family Eulophidae; genus Phymastichus; species Phymastichus coffea. The sequence continues at coordinate 1,083,560 of NW_026706843.1, read as the reverse complement.
TATTTAATTCTCTGTGACGAGAGCAGGCCATGTGCCGGTCTCTCGTCTGCGTTCTCCCTCCTCCACTCGGCAAGGCGTGTTGGCCAACGTTAGGCGCATTAAAGTATGCGCCTAACACTTGGTCTTTTCGTTTCAGCGCCAAGGACGAGCCAGCGCAGTTGAGCGTAAGAAAAAGTTGAGGAGCGCGGAGAGAGAGTGAGAAAAAGAGAGAGAGAGAGAGAGTATTAGGCCCATGCAGGGATTGGCAGGCGCGCAACGCGTGACCGATAAGCAGCGCGTTGCATGCCGCCTAACTAATAGGTCAAGGTAGAGAGAGGAGCGAGCGCCGCTGAGCGGCTGCAAGACGAGCGCAAGAATAAGTGCGTGCAAGAGTCGAAGCCTAGTCCTACTAGAGTACAGTAGTCCTGCTCGTGAGTGCAGTTTGGGATAGCTGGAAGGAAGGTCAACCCTACCGGCAACAGCTTTGTCTGCGACCACAGCCAGCCCACCCCTGCAAGGAGAGTCAACGTCGCCTGGGGATACCTGGTCAGCGATAGCAGCCAGCAGCTAGCAACGATCTAACCAGCGACGACGACCGGTACTTCCTGCGGCAGCACATCGCCCGGGATCCACGACATTGCTAGGAGCGATGAACAAAGGTCAAGCCTTCTTTTCTTCTTTCTCTCTACACTCTCTCTCTCTCTGGTGATACGACGGCCGGTGCGCGTTGAATAGGATAGCCAGGCATCCACGTGCCGGCTATCTAAAGGTCCGCGTCGAATTGTCCAGGCGTCCACGTGCCGGGCAGTTCATCCGGTATAGGTTCGCGTAATTTAAGTAAGTTTGTAATAGGTTAAGTGCGCGATTGGATATTAAGACGAAATGCGAAATATTCATTTGTGAATACTATGAGTAATTTATTGTTATATTTTGTAGTTAGTTGGTCAATAATTTAGATTATGTTATGCGCGCGTATGTTTAGTATTATTATTAATAATAATAAAAATTTATGTATCATTATTAATAATAATAGGTTGTAAGTTTAATTTGATTTTTGTCTTTGTATAATTTATTTATTGACCTCCCCTCTCTTTTCTCCCTCAATTGCCTTGAGCGAAAGTGCCTCACTTACCCCGCAAAAGAATTGGTGACAAGGAGAGAGTTTTGTCACAGAAGGTAAACCAAAAAATATCTATGACGATGTCCTACAGGGAGGAGATTTAAGGCTACTCTTTTACATATTGTATGTTTTAAACGTATTTAAGATATAGTTGATGACATAATAAATGTACAGTTCGCTGATATTGTCATATACATTTCGACAAATGATCCAGAGCGTGCTCAAAATACCTTGTCAAAAGCGATTAATACTATAGCTGTACGGTTGTTAGGACTAGGACTAAATGTTTCGGCGGAAAAAACAAATTTCGTATATTTCAACTAAGAAGGAATCCTCCCCCAAGAAACTGTGGTCTGATATAGTTATGCCTTTGATAGGAGCTCTTAAATTTGATTTAATTTGATGGCGTACACTTTGATTTTCAACTGACATTCGAAAAACATAAACTATGTAGAGAAAAAAGCAAACAGCTTTAAACATTGTTAAAATTTCTTCGGGGAGTATGAGTATGGTGAGATTCTCATTCTGCCACCCTAATGTTATTCTACAAAAGCTATATTCGACCTATAATCGACTATAGCTGATTTGTTTACTATTCTACGCAAAAGACAAAGACAGAAAAAATTGAAAGAATACAATTTATAACTATAAGAATAGTATTGGGGGAAAGGACGAGTACCCTAACCAATGTTCTCCTTGACGAAGCTAAACTGATTATGCTACAACATAGTACAAAGATACTATGTACTAACTTTCTTTTAACAATATTAAGTTTCCAATACCTGGTAGCTAGAATAACACTTATAAAGTGTGCTACGGATATTATTACTAATAAGAGGAAGAAAGTTAATGTGTTAAATGAAAACATTAAAAGAAATACGTGCATAGAACATTTAATTGACATTGACGAACTACCAAAATCATATAACTACGAGAATAGAGTTATGAAAATACATGTAAATACTAATGTTGAATATGGCCAGTTCTTAAAAGAAAGCGGTAAACCAAATGAATTGTTCTAAAGTAAATTTAAAAAAATTGATAGCATAAAAATTGTTACAAATGGCAGTAAATGTGAAAGTATTTTATCTGTCGGCAACGCCTGCATATGTCCTGAACTAAATGTTATTAAGGCTAAACGCATAATTAGCAGACTGTCAATTTTCACTGCTGAGTATATAGCAATATATAGGTGCGATGGATATCACACTAGAATATTTAAATTATAGAGTAGATATTTTCACAGACTCTCTAAGTGTAGTGTAAGCCCTGAATAACTCTAAAAATAAAGTAGATATTAATAATTATATATTAGATATACGCAAAAAGTAACTAAAGTTTATGAAAAAATGCTCAGGTAATACCACGATCAAGATTTATAGAATACCGGCCCACTTAGGTTTTTACGGGAATAAAATCGCTGACCAACATGCTAAACAAGTGATGTTGCATAAACCATTTATTAAGATCATACCATATAGTGATTTTGAAATTATGTTCAAAAATCTAGTTAATAAGAAATAGTTAACATAATTAAAAATCAAGAACTAATCAACGGAAAAGTATGCTTCAAAAATTACTACAGACAAAGCCTTGGTATATAAAAAAACGTTTAACTAGAGATTATATAGTTACTTTGTGCAGATCTCGTCATAATCACAATAGCTTGAAAGAATCACTATAGAATCAGAGTTATAGACGATACTTATTGTGAATGTGGATGAAAAACCTAGGATTTGAATCACCTCATATGGCAAGGTCCACGATTTGATACACGATGAATTCGTCTGTATAAAACATTGACTAAGCACAAACATTTCCACCACTAGATATTAAATGTTTCTTCGGTCAACTATAAATACGCATGTAATGCATATGATATATAAATTTTTGAAAGAATGTAAAATAGTTGTATAATTTACTATAATACTATAATGTACTAAAGCTATAGTGTATATATATATTTAATATGTATGTATATTATTTATTTTCTTTTTTCTTGCACACACATATACACACATACACACACACATACTTATATTTCGTAATGTGCTAAATAACCCATAAATGTAAAGAGTTAATAAAGTAATAAATTTAAAAAAATAACATCGGTTAATACCTCTTCGAATACCTTTCTGAATGAATGAAGCCATGTCTCTATCAGTTAAGAGTTCTAATTCAATATTTGTGCACTTTTATATAGCATTCCATGATAATCAAGTTGTGGTATAATGGTAATTAGGATCAAAATGATACGTATCCATATAAGTTTTACGAAAATTCTCAACAATATCAACTGAAAGTAGTGCATCTGTTTTTAAATATAAATCAGAATACTGTTCTAAATCATTAATATTATAAAAGCATTCTATATACGTTATGCATGCCAATATTCAACCTTAGAAACGTTACTATCTGTCAATTAGCTATAAAAGCCTTTAATAGGAGTTAGTTCTACCTGTTTTAATCTATCAAAACTACTAACTACTAACTACTAACATATTTATATGGAAAAATTACTTTTATTTCAAATTATTCTATTTATATTCTTATATATTTGTCCTCAAAAAATTAATACTCTGAAATATTCAGCTTAGTTAAGTATAAAGCTAACTTTTCAAGTGGTGATGGTATTAATTAAAGCGAATCAATAATGCGTAAATTAATGAAACTATCCTCAACTTGTATTGTGAATGATGTATATCGCTCCTTGTTTTCAGCTAAAACGCTTACTTTTCCTTCGAAGTCTGTCTTAATAGCGATTTCGGTAATAATGAAATAAGACTTATAGCCTGTAAGATTATGAAAGATAACATGTATAATATAACACATATAGTGGACTACCCCTTTGAATTTATCTGTTAAATAATGGTAATTTCTAACTCATTTTTGCACAAAAGCAAATGTTTATTAACCTTTAGAATGTGCCATTTTGAAATCCATTTCATTATGCCATAAAAGATTCATTTTTATGGCATTCTCATATACTTCTTGTTAGAATATTTTGAATTGCTTTATTATCCAATGTGCTGGTGATTTTCCTTCTTTAGTAATTTATCAGAATGACTAAAATACTGATTTAGAATAATTATAATTACATTTTTATCAACACTATGACTCATGTTCTTAGAAGATTTATTCATTTTCTATTGATTTTAACCTTTAGAGGGCCGGGATTTCGAGGGGCATATCGCCGTCAGAAAACTGGTATAAAAGATATCTTATATCATTGATTGATCATAAGGAAAGTATCAATCGGGAGTAGCGTCAATATATTAATTCTCCGGTCCTCTAAAGGTTAATAAACACTTAAAATCAGCCTATACAATAAATGGAATAGTTTCTTGTCGACTGATCCGTTTCAATTTAAGAATAGAATAATAAGGTAGATTAACTCTATATTTATTTATATTTGAGCAGTTTATGTTATAGTTTCTCAATTTTTCCTCATCATTCAAATAGTGAAGGTAACTTTCACACAGATAAATTCTTTTAGTATGTGTTCTTAACTGACTTCTATAGCTAGAGCAAATAAATGTTCAATCAATACCTAATGGAATTTAAATTTAAATTTTCATTGTTAGTTAGATCATGAGAATTCCTCACTTTATTTTCATCAATGAAATCACTTTGCAGTAAAAGAAGAATTACATGCAGAGTTTACTTTGCACTTGTTACATGATAAGATGAGATATTGAAATTCGATCCATTTTTAAGTGGATATAAATTTTTGAAATTGAACTTAGAAATAGTTTTGATCTACAATAGCAAAGCTTGTACTATCAAATTTTAATTCATTTGCATGAAATTCGTAATCTCTTTCATTGATATTTAACTGGAGAAAGACAGATAAACACAGACTAATTGAAACATTTATTGTCAATAATCTATATATTAACACGAACTCTCTTATCTACTATTTCTTGATAATGGAATTTTTTTGTAATAGAATATATGAGCCATATATTCCATTACGAAAACAAATAGCGAAGAGGATTGTATTTACACTAGTGAAAAAAATGAAGGAATAAAAAAAATGTCTAAATTTTTAGTGACTTAAGAAATGGCTGTATCTCTATTAAAAATAATTGTATAAAAAATTAAAAAAAAAATAAGTTGAAGCTTGAAGTCTTTAGTTTTTTAATTGTAGAATCAACAAATTTTCCAATCTATGTCCTTTGCGGAATAGTAAGGAATATCGTGAGAACAAAGTTTTAGAAATTATTTTTGGTACACTCTTTTTAGTTCATGGACACGGAAGAAATTTTTTTATCTAGGTGATTATATGGACTGGAGAGATTGTTGATTTAGCTGTAATTTCGATGGTTGAGATGTAGAAGATATCGGAGTTTTAATGAAAAAGGATCATTTTGTCTTTAATTATCGATATCTCAAAACCAAATAGTCGTATAGAAAATTGAAGGTGGGTTTCCAAAAATTAAATAAGCACTCTACAAAAATCGGCTATTCATTTTTATAGTTCAATATACATACAAAAACCTCTCACAGTTTAAATTAAATCTATCAAACTGATTCTTTGTTTTATATGATTAAATTTTTAAGCAAATTTAAAGGATCACTTTTTTCGCTCTTGATGTCTATAATTAAAAAAATGAAAATAAAACCCTCTTTCTTATTTTCTCCAGTTTTTATCGTAAGCAGCGTTTTATGTTCTATGAAAAAAAGATTCTTTTGTTTCGATTTTTGGAAAAAAATTTTTGTTCCATTCTCAGTACTCAAAACGTACCGCATGGAGGTTGCGTTATCAGATTTATGCTTCTTTCATACACTCATGAATGTGTGTGTGTTTGTGTGTTGTTCTGTAGAAACAATAAAACTCGGTTGCTCGTCAGTTCTACAGTAGTTCACGACCATTACCACGACTTCAAACTTATTCTCCTAAGAGTATGCACGTATGTGTGTTTGCGTCTTTCTATCTATCTCTTGTTCGATCGGTCGCTTAATTTGTCTGTTCTGATGGAAATTTATGTGATCAATAGCGATTGTTGCTATTGATCATCTCTATTTTCTCTAACGTTATTTCTCTATTTTCAATAACGGCTCTTAGACATTCAGGTATATTGATTCATCGGATAATTTCGGGCTATGGTATAGTGTTCCAAATATGCAGGAGGGCGCGTTCTAATACGGCTAAATTCTGCAAATTTGGATACTCCTTGCGCTACTGATGGCCCATTAAGTCTCAAACATGCCCAATAGGATTAAGATTGGGACTCATTGGTTGGTATCACAGCACTGTAATGTTATGCCGTTGAAAGAAGCGCCTTGAAATATTAGCTATGTGTGGACGTGCATTATCTTGCATAAAAATGATCGACTCTAGAAGTTGTCATCTGGATAAAACGATTGGTGTCATAATTTAATCAATATAGTGCAGAGCTGTTAAATCTTCTCAACCGATCAAACTTGCTCCCCAATTTTATGAAACACTACCGCACACCACGACTGATCCACCACCATAAGTCACGATTCGACGGATAAAGTTCTGGCAAAAACTTTCTCCACGACGGCGCCAAATAAGGGAATGAGAGGTTAAATACGATTCATTACTGAAAAAAACATTTTCGTATTGTTTCAAGGCCCAACTTTGATGAGCATTAGCATACGCTAAACGAGCTCGGCGATGCCTTGCATAAGGGCCATTCTAATACTTTTCGCGAAAACCGTGAGCACGGGGTTCATAAATTTTGACGCCAATTTTTTTTTATATTCTCTATATGAAAATATGGAGCCCTGAATTTTTTCAGATTTTTAGAACTAAATCTGGGGCCCCTAGAATTTTTCAAAGTCCAAAAATCGAGCAAAAAACTAGTGAAAAATAGGCATTTTAAAAGGGGCATGTAATCGTCAATTTTAGAGCTACGGCGACGAACGGAGGCTCATTTTCTTTGTCTTTCTAAGAGCTTTCCAATAAGCTAATAACAGATGTAGACCTCCCTATTAACAAAAAGCCTAGGGGCCCGTGACTGCAGAGTAGTTTTTACGATTTTGGTCTATTTTCAAACACCTGTAGAATAGTCAATTATCACTTTTTTGTATTTTTCGAATACGGCATTGAAAAGTTCTTAAAATGACAAAGAAAATGAGATCCTGCGCGTTTCTACAGATCAAAAATTGACGGAGCTACAGCAAGTTAAAATTGGTAAAAAACCGAAAAATAGCCATTTCAGCAAAATTCAACCCCCTGTAACTTTTTTCTCTGAACTTCGATTTGGCTGAAAATTTAACTGAATATTCCTCAAATTACCCCAAACAAAGGTATATAATTTTTATTTTGTGTATCGGTCGATTTTCACTATATTTTTTCCATCGTTTCCAATCATTTTACAACCTGGTCAAATTACGTACTATTGGCTTGGGCAATACTTTTGGACACATTTCATCCCATTTTATGTTACAAAAAGTAATTTAAAAAAAGTTATTTTATATCATGAACTAACGGATCCCAGAATAAAATTCTAGGTAGATCGACAATTTCATTAATTAGATATAAAAAATTTTTTGGCACACAACATTATGGTGTATGGCCAATGATCGAAGCGCTGCGCAAGACTGCGCATGCTCGCCGTACTACATCAGCCTCCTCTGTACTTAGCCAATTCACTCTGTTAATTATTTTTCTACTCGAATAGTGTTTAGTAAATCAAATTGATGAAGAAATTGACAATTAATCTATCCGAACTGACTATTTTATTAGTTTTTCTAATTTTTGTAGCCTGACTGAAAATTGTGTACTAGGAGCAGCATCCGTAATTGATTTTAGTTTCAAAGGATTAGTTGTGAACGAGCTAAAGAATGGAAACAACAAAAGTTGTTGGTTTTTTAAAGAACAATCTATCGCCATAATTCTTTTATCGATTATTTCAAAAAACCAAAATCTCGATGCTAACTTTCAAAACCTCAATTTATTCACCTTCATAGCATATTTTGCAGAGTAGAATTTTAGAAGTCAACATTTCTCTGAACTAACAACTACATTATAAATTTTTTATTGGCTTTTATAGAGTGAAATATATTCAAATATTTTAATTTAAATGATTTCCGATTCATAAAAGGTTATACATTGTAACGGTCCTATCTATGAGCTGTTTATTAAATGACTGCAACTAGTCTAACGTATTTATCTGTTTAGTCAAAACAATACATTAAGCGACGCTACCTCACTGTTTACGCGACTGTATACAAATAAGAGTCGAGTCAAAACAAATAGCGTGACGTCACAAATAATAGACATAGATATAATGATCCATAATGTTGAGAAAAATATGTTAACTATAGATAATTTGAATATAACAAAGTATCGATTACATAGATTTTAACATACAGATTCACAATATCTCATTCAATTATAAATTAATAATGAATATCAATATGTAAAGTTAATTTATTTATTAACTGTAACGGGGGGATAAACCTGCAAAAATGGGAAATTTATATAAGAGCAAACTCCCACGATGCAGAGCAAACCGCCGCTCCGTTAACACGTATGTTAATACGTGTATTCGCCTTAACGTCAGCCGACTTAACTTGGTTGTCTTCGATCAAGCAGAGTTGAACTCACCTTAAGTCACGTGCCTTGTGACACACGATGAGTTTCAAGTGTAATCGACTTTGCTCCTAATACACTTAATCCCCTAGCTATGATCGGATTAAAACTTAAACCTATTTCAATTGTTTAATCTACCAGGAGAAATCATATGACGAAATCGGCGAATAATTTTAGTAGATTTTATTAATAAAAATTACTACAGTCTTTGTCGGGCCGAAAGACTGACGCACGCGAATAGGATTTACAATTAAATAATTTTCCGTGGGAAAGAGAGAGAGAGAGAGAGAAGATACGAAATTTGGCGCGATCTAACGCTCGGCGCGAATACAAAATTATTAACGCTAACGCGGCTAAACAAAATAATAACTATATTTTGACACGCGATAATAATTGGAGGTGCACCTACCCTGTGGTGCAATTACGGTGATCAGCCGTAATTGTTGATGCCAATAAAATGTATCAACTGCCTCCGGAACTGTTATCTCAGCTGCGCTGTCTCGTGCCGCCTATCAGCTGCAAATGCTGCAAATACTGCTCCCGTGATGCTGTAATCTGCCGATCACGTTGTTGCACTCGCGCGTGTAATTACTCCTGGTAAAAATATCACTCGGCGAGAAAACAGTGCAAACAAAATTCGGCGGTATCCACACGTATCAACAGCTGAGACGTAACTGCTAATTTTAAAGATCGCGCGCCCCCTCTCTCTCTCAATTCTTAGAACTAACGCGCGAAATTCAGAATCGCGAACGGTTCGATTAATTGAATCGACTACCGTTGCAGCCCCCTCCAAGTCCTGACTACCCGGGCAGGACGAATACCCGCGATTCGCTGCCATCAGGAACCTGAAAGTAATAAAGAAGGAAAGGAAACAAAATAACACTCCCTTCTTTATTTCGGCTAATTTATTTGCCCTCCAGGGCCTACATCATTGTTTGGCTACACCTGGCGCGCGATGTTTCGGGTAGCGCCAGTGTGTAGCCTTCTTCGGGCACCGCTGGGAGTTGGTCACCCCAGGCTCTCCACAGATGTAGCAGCCCCTCAGCTGCGACCGAGATTGAGCAGCCTCCCGTCCTCGTGATGGCTGCTCAGCAGCCAGAGGGGACTGCTGGGCACTGACTCCCTGTGAGGCGACGATAGTCACGCCTCCCACCGTGGCGGTCGCACGTCCATCCTGCGACCTAACCACGATGGTGGTATCAGGAGCCATGCGCCCGTCCACATGGACCGTGAGCGTTGGTCCAGCGTCAGTAGCTCCCGGGGCTCTCTTCTCTTGAGCCGGCGCCGGGAGCGCTGCGGAGGACTCTTGTCCGTTATCCACCCGCAGCAGGGCCTCTCCATAGGCCCTCTGACGCTGAGCCATCCCTGCCCACTCCCCGAGCAACTCTTCTGCGCCCTGGCGGCTCAAAAAGCGTCTCAGGTGCTCCTGCACCTGAGACTGGAGTTCTTGAGCGAACCGCCAGGCACTCCCCACCTCGTTGATCCCCAGACGCACGTGTCTGAAGTCGAGGAGGAGAGTAGGCTGCTCAGGGATCCGGGGATGATTGCAGACCCAGTGCGAGGCCCCACAGGTTTCCCTGGGTCCTGGGCATTGGCTCGCACTGTCCGACGTAAGGGTTACGCCGGACTTGAGGGTCTGCACCCCCTGGTCCACTGTAGACTTGGGACGTTCGACACTGTCCTGGTCCTCGGTCTGTGTCGAAGCGTCCCGAGAAGCCTTCTTCGGGGCGACCCACGACGAATCCCGGAGAACCTCTGCCACCGAGGCATTGCGCCGCTCCCTTCGGGTGGTCCCTTCCAACTGGACCCTGGCGAAGCTCCGCAGATCTTCAATTAGCTGCGTCGCATCAGAGCCCAGTTGCAGATCCAACAACATCTGCGTGACCACCTCGAAGGTCTCCTCTTCGATGACGATTCTCCGGTCCATCTGAAACATCCAAAAAACAACAAATTTCGGATGAATCTCCCTGCGCGAAGAAACAATCCTAATAATAGCCGCATCCCACCGAGTTATACGCTCCCTCGCGATTCTTTGTGGGAACGTCCTGGCCCTCGTCGGTTACCGCTCGGTTTTATCGGCCCAACCGTCCTTTGTACGACGGGCACGGTCCTTCGAGGCCTACCTCTCCCTCTAGTCACCTTCACGGGAGAGTTGTTGCCCCTCGCTGGACCGGTGACCGCCTCTGGAACCTTTCGAGGTCGACCTCGACCTCTCTTAGTTGGGGCAGATACCGGTAACTCCGACGTCTCGGTGGGAACTTTATCTACGACCGTGGGGGCTGCCAACTGGACCCGCTCGCTATCTGCTAAATCCCCTCCCGGATTTTCGCGCGCATTCGCAGAGTCGTTCGCATCCTCCGACGGCAGTTCTTCTGGCGGCTCGCGAGGTTCGATGACCTCCTCGCTTTCCTCATCCTCACCCGGACCGTAATATGGTTTAAGGTCTTTGGCATGGAAGAGCTCAGACAAGATCTCCAGCTGATTGCCTAGCCTGTACGTGTTGGAACCACAAACCTCTTCAATCACGTACGGGCCGGCATATTTCGGCGCTAATTTAGCTGAAATACCTTGAGCAGCTGAAGATAGAATCCTGTTCCTCTTCCAAACCCAATCTCCGACCTTAAACTCGGGTTGCCGTCTCTTCCGGTCATAATAAGCCGCCTGACGCGCAGCTTCCTCCTTTGACTTGGAGTTAGCTCTCTCCCACAAATTAGGAAGCTTCTCCATATGTTCAGCCCAATCTTCCACAGCCTGACCCTCCGAACATTCAAGGGCCTGCTGATCTTGGGTTCTTCTGAACGTCAAAGGAGGTACCGGCTGACGCCCAAACATGAGCATCGCAGGACTATATCCGGTGGCGCTATGAGTTGCCGAGTTCAACGCGAAGTTGAACTCTGACAGGTGTTCATCCCAGCTCTTGTGATCACGGCTTACATAAGACGTGATCATGGTTTTGAGTGTCCTGTTTACTCGCTCTGTGGGATTCGCTTGGGGATGGTACACGGGAGTTAAGGCGCGCTGGATGCCGTTCATCTGGAGGTATGAATCAACCTCCTGATTCTTAAACTCGGTTCCATTATCCGATAAGAATACTTCTGGCGCGCCAAACCTAGTGACAATCCTCTCGTGTAATTCCCTTGCGATTGTCTTCCCATTGGCTTTGCGTATTGCAATGCCCTCTACCCAGCGAGTAAACAAGTCTACAAAGACTAGGATATACTCAAAACCTCGAGAGCTTTTGGGAAATGGACCAGTGATATCACCGGCCACCACCTGCCAGGGTCGTGATACTTGTCTACGACCCATCAGCCCGCAAGGTGCTCTTTGTTCCACCTTGCACTGCTGACATACCGGGCAACTCTTTACGTACTCCCTGACCTGATCATACATTTTAGGCCAGTAGTACAAGCGCCTAGCCCTGGAGAACGTACGCTCTCGTCCTTGATGTCCTGCTGTAGGAGCATCATGGACTTCTTGGAGCACCTGGTACCTTTTCTCCCTAGGTACCGCAAGCTTCCACGCTTCATCGTTGTCGATGGACCCTTCACCATCCTCATCAGGCTGATAATGATACAGTCTCCCTCCCACCACCTTCCAAGTGGGGTAAGAGTGTGGATCCTGGCATACTTCCTGGTATTGTTGCAAATACCAGGCGTCAGTGGTCTCCGGCCGACTATTTATAGCACTCACTTCAATCCCCTCCTCCTCATAGGCCCTAGATAAAGCGTCTGGCACCACATTGAGATCCCCCCTTCGATATTCGATATCGAAGACATTACCTTGCAATGCTAGCGCCCATCGCGCTAATCTTCCAGTGGGGTTTCTCATATTGTGGAGCCATTTCAGGCAACTATGATCGGTGACGACCCTGAAGTGATGCCCTTCAATATACGGCCGGAACTTTCCAATGGCCCATACTACTGCCAAGCACTCTTTCTCGGAGACCGTATAATTTCTCTCAGCACTGTTGAGTGATCGGCTGGCGTATTCTATTACGCGCTCCACTCCATCGACATCCTGTGCGAGAACTGCCCCGATCCCACTGTCACTAGCATCAGTTTGCAGTACAAACTGACCGTTCGGATCGGGCGATTGCAATATTGGGGCGGAAGTCATCGCCTCCTGCAATCTCGTGAAAGCTCGCTCTTGCTCCTCCTCCCAAGAGAAACGTACATTCTTCTTTGTCAGGCGGTTTATAGGTTCAGCGGTCATGGCAAAGTCGGGTATAAAACGTCTGTACCACGAGGTCATTCCCATGAATCGCTTCACCTGTTTGACAGTCCGGGGTGTTGGATATTCTAATATCGGGCGTATCTTCTCGGGATCTGGTCTTACTCCGTCCTGGTTCACAAGAACTCCCAAGTACCTGACTTCCGTCTTACAGAAGTGACTTTTCTCTTTGTTGATGGTTAGGCCCGCACCTAGAATTCTTTTTAATACCCTTTCTAGGTGCCGCTTATGCTCCTCAAAGGACGACGAAACCACGATTACGTCGTCAAGGTAGGCAAAAGCGAATGGATCCATATCCGGGCCTATTACCTTGTCCATCAACCTCTGGAAGGTCGCTCCTGCGTATGACAGTCCGAAGGGCATTCTCTTAAATTGAAAGTGCCCTAATCCAGGAACTGTAAACGCTGATATTGGACGCGATTCTTCCTTTAAGGGAATTTGATGGTACGCACTGCTCAAGTCCAAAGTAGATATGAACTTGGCATCCCTTATTCGTCTTAGGATGTCGTTCATATATGGTAAAGGATAGGCATCAGGTTTGGTAATTGCATTTACCTTTTGATAGTTCACACAAAACCTATATTTTCCATCTGCCTTCTTTACCATCACTACTGGACTTGACCATCCGCTGGTCGCTGGTTCGATAACATCCTTTTCCAGCATATCTTTGACCAGCGTGTGCATTTCCTCTCGCACTCTATCTGAGACTGGGTAGTACTTCTGTTTGATGGGTCGAGCATTACCAACATCTATTTCATGCTCAACCCCCACGGCACAACCTAAAGCCTGACCCCCGTCAGGAATCAATCTTCTGACGAGGTCTTCAATTTCTTCAAGCTGTGACTCCGTGGCTTCCCATAGTCCTACCGGTGCGAGAAATGCTGTACCATCAATTCCAGCCACTTCCATTGGTACTTTCACTTGGGCGTCCTTAAGCCATAATTCATCCTCATCGGGATCCAAAACTGCGCGGAACTCTCTTATAAAGTTCGCGCCTACATAGCAGTCATCTGTGAGCAGCGGCGTAATGGCGACTCTGATTGCCTTCGTGATTCCCCCTACTTTAAAAGGGAACATCACGTGACCAATTATAGGGCACGGGCGTCCATCAGCAAGCCTTGCATCGCCCGCCCTGGTCACATTCAATCCGAGTCCCATCTCCGACGCCAATCTCAGCCCCAATTGACCCATGACCGTGGATGAGGCGCCGGTATCATAGAGTGCTCTAATTTTAAAGTCACCTATGTCTACCCGCAACCACCACCTGGTCTCATCCTCTGGGTCATATCCACGAGTCCCATCTCTGCCTCCTTTCATCGTGCCTTTCAGCGGCTTTTTTCCTTCCGCGGCCGCGACAACGGTGGGCTGGCTCCTACTCGTGGATCCCTTCGGCAGAGGAGCTTTTTGCGTGGAGGGGCTCTCCCTGGAGTCTTCCCCCTCCTCCACAATCTGTATATGGCCATCTGGTCCTTCCAGAATGACCACTGCTCTATTCTGCCGAGGGCTGGCATCGGGTTCGATCGCCTTCTGCTCTAACGTACTGTTAGGTCCTGGACTCTCTTGATGCCCTTCCAGGACCTGTTTGGATCCCTGGGTCGCCGACAATTTGCTGTTTCCCATCGGCGACCCGCGGCGAGAGGTCGAATCTAGTGGAGGCGCGAAGATGACCTCTTCTCTTCGCTCTCCTTGCCGTTTCCCTTGTTGCAATCTGGGCAGAACTTGCGACTGAATCCCAGCTTGCCACAAGCGGAACACTGGAGAGGCTTGGTGAAGTCGATCTTCCGCCTCTGACCATCTCGCCGCTCGCCAGGAGACCTAGGAGAAGGGGAATTTTTCCTTCCCCCACGCCATCGGCTCTTACGCAGTTCTGGAGGGCTGCCTTGCTTGTCAGTGGCCAGCTTGCGTAACATCCGCTCGATGCCCTCCAGGCGCTCTTCCATCTTCTTATCAGAAGTGGGAGCTTGCGTAGCCGATACCGACGCTTGTTCGGTAGGCCTCCTGGCAGGGTTCTCCACTCCCTGTCCGCGCTGCGGATCTCCCTCCTTCTTCGCACGCTCTTTCCCTTCGCTGGCCATTGCAGCGGTTTGGGATTTACTACCAGCCGTTCTTTTGCTCGGCTGGTAGGCGTGCTGAGGGAAGATCGTCGAATTGGGGTCAGCGAATACACGTGGACGACGACCGTAAGATAAGGTGTTCTGTACTTCGGTCGCCCTCCTGTTGAATTCGCGTATCGACTTCATCTCGCTCCGACGCAGCTGAATTTGGATGTTTGGAAGGAGGTTTGCATGGAGTAAGTCTAATAACCTCTCCAAGGGCATGGGTGGTTCTAGTCTATTGACAAGAGCCACCAGGTTGGACACGTAGTCTCGCACTAGTTCGTCCTCGCCCTGGAACCGGTTCTGAGCTTCCTGCAATAGCCTTTGCTGCTGTTGCGTACTTGTGCCGAACCAGTCCCGGGCGTCCGCGACGAACTCTGCATAACTGAGCCACTGGTACTTGTTATTATCGTACCAGGTCCTCGCGTTACCTTCGAGGATCTCTGATACGGAACAAAGTACTTCGTCATCAGTTAGCCCTGCACCTACGCGCAGATCTTCCAACCTTGACAGAAACGTATCTACGCTCTGTGCCCTACTGCCCGCAAACCTCAATTTCCATCCGCGGACGATTTTCCCAACATCTCGGGTTGTGGAGAGCCCTGAGGATATTTGATGTCCGGTGCCAGATGATCCGCTTCGACTCCTCTGTCGAACGGGTGCGGATCTCCCATAAACTTCCGGATCCTCTTCATCTCCTCTTCTTTGGAGGACTTCCGGTGGGGTGACTTCCCTCCTTCTGGGTTGTGGTCTTGGAGGAGCCGGTGTGCTTCCCGGGATCCCAGAGTCGTAGTGACAGGTGTATGTGTCCTGGAAGTCCACATTACGTGCGGAACGTGGTTGAACCGAGTCGCGCAGAGAAGAACGACTTGCATTGGCCATATCCTGCATTGTCTCTTCCAGCTCTCGTATTCGCAGACGCATATCCTGCGCCTCGCGCTCCGCACACACCTGTATTCCCTGCAGAGTCTGTAGGGTTTCCAGGATTCGACCTACCAGTTTGTGGTTACGGTCGACTCCTTCCTTCAGGTACTCTATTTCTCGGAAGGCTTCTCTCAAGGACAATTCTTCCTGAGGCTCCTTCCGGGTGCAGGTTCCCTGCGACCTGAGATCCGGATTGCTCCGCCTCCTTTCCCCCTCCTTCTGTTCTTGCGTATGGAGGGCCTTTTGGACGAGTTCATCATCTTCATGGCGGCTGGCTTCACCCTCAGAGTCTTCATCCGGGCAGGTGAATGTCCTTGACATGTCAGTCAATGACACTCCCTCCCTATTGATGATCCTGAGGGGGTGGTTGCTGTTATCCTCCGTGGTGGAGTTTTCCAACTCGTCACAGACTGTGTCGAGCCACGCCTGTCGGGATCGCCTCCTGCGCCCCGCTACCTCTTTGCTGTGCGTGGTCTCTTGGAAATCTGTGGCGGTGTACTCACCCAGCAACCATCTCCCAAGCCTAGCCGCCTGTTGGATGACACTTCCATCCTTGCGCAGCTCCAAATCCGCTAAATAGTGTTCGCGCTGTGCGGAGGTCAGCTCTAATGCCCAATTGTCGATTTGAGCTGACAACAGAGCCATCTTGCCTCCGCACGGGTGTAGGATGCGGTTGAGGTTTAAAATTTTCGGCCTAATCGACCACTACCGCTTCCTATCACCCAAGGTATGAGCGGGGTATACACTATTTAGTGTAACTACCCTTATTGCCTCCTTTTATAAGGCTCAAATTCGCGAGATTATGAGCGCGTGCAGTTCCGCAAACTTTCTATAAATATTATAAAAAATATCCTACCTAAGGTCGGAGCCTGCTGTTTGCTTGCTCCGCCTGGCTAATAATTGAACTGCACGCTTGGGTCGCGCTCTCTGCCTTTATCGTCGATCAGGTGCTACCAACCCCCCTTTATCCACCAAACTGTGGCTGAAATTGGTTAACACCTGATTATCCCGTACGACCTGAAATCACTTCGACCTATCAATAATTATCGCTTTCGGCCCTTATTACAATATTCTTAACAATTTTTAGCTAAAGGTTCGAAGTGGTTTCGTTTTTTCCCCAGCAGAGGGCGTACCGCTCACTATCTCGCGCTATCACCCGCTCAAACCTTCCTAAGCGCTCGCGCAATCGTCTCTCTCTCTCGTGCGTCGATTACCTTCGACGCACAATCCTATTCGCACGACACGGGTCTTAATACCAGTTGGGCGCCATGTAACGGGGGGATAAACCTGCAAAAATGGGAAATTTATATAAGAGCAAACTCCCACGATGCAGAGCAAACCGCCGCTCCGTTAACACGTATGTTAATACGTGTATTCGCCTTAACGTCAGCCGACTTAACTTGGTTGTCTTCGATCAAGCAGAGTTGAACTCACCTTAAGTCACGTGCCTTGTGACACACGATGAGTTTCAAGTGTAATCGACTTTGCTCCTAATACACTTAATCCCCTAGCTATGATCGGATTAAAACTTAAACCTATTTCAATTGTTTAATCTACCAGGAGAAATCATATGACGAAATCGGCGAATAATTTTAGTAGATTTTATTAATAAAAATTACTACAGTCTTTGTCGGGCCGAAAGACTGACGCACGCGAATAGGATTTACAATTAAATAATTTTCCGTGGGAAAGAGAGAGAGAGAGAGAGAAGATACGAAATTTGGCGCGATCTAACGCTCGGCGCGAATACAAAATTATTAACGCTAACGCGGCTAAACAAAATAATAACTATATTTTGACACGCGATAATAATTGGAGGTGCACCTACCCTGTGGTGCAATTACGGTGATCAGCCGTAATTGTTGATGCCAATAAAATGTATCAACTGCCTCCGGAACTGTTATCTCAGCTGCGCTGTCTCGTGCCGCCTATCAGCTGCAAATGCTGCAAATACTGCTCCCGTGATGCTGTAATCTGCCGATCACGTTGTTGCACTCGCGCGTGTAATTACTCCTGGTAAAAATATCACTCGGCGAGAAAACAGTGCAAACAAAATTCGGCGGTATCCACACGTATCAACAGCTGAGACGTAACTGCTAATTTTAAAGATCGCGCGCCCCCTCTCTCTCTCAATTCTTAGAACTAACGCGCGAAATTCAGAATCGCGAACGGTTCGATTAATTGAATCGACTACCGTTGCATAACATATGAAATATTAGAAAAATATAAATAATTTATATGTAAAATGAATAAGCATAGAACATGAGTAAGAATTGGTTTCATTAATAACAGCTAAATAACAACTGTTATTAATAAATAAACAATTAATAATTTATTTAAACAATAAGCTATATATAGAACGATAATATTAAGTTAATACTTGATAATGACAATGTTAGGATTTAGAAATCTTAGATAATTAATCAAATAATCGCATGTTAAGATTAGAAGAAAACCGTTACAAATATGAAAAATTAGTCATAATTCAAATGTTATTAATTAATTTAAATAATTAATTTTGGAAAATACTTCCAAAATTAATTAACTATAAAGTTATATGAAATTTTAATAATTTTCTATTGTAAATAATGTAATATCACGTTAATTAACTTTATTAGTTAATAACTTTTGACGACACTATTGGCGATAATTGTATATTGTATAAAATCAACAAATAACTAATTCTGTAAAATTTACATGTGTTAAAAACTTAATATTAATGGTTATTTACTTGTAAATGAAGAAAAATCATTTCTCAAAATTCGCGAATGTCTCTCGAATTTTCGATGAAATCTCTCCTGCAATAATAAGCGGGAAAATCTGTGTATAAATGTGCCTGTGCAAAGGCCCACCTTTGCACAGGCTAGATTCATTCACTTCTAGCCTTGCAAAGTGAGCGCATGAGTCTGAATAAACTTGGATTAACATCTAAGTTCTTTCTCTCATTGTGATTTACTAAGCAAGACTAACTTTTCCTTATAATTTGAGCTCGACTTATAGAACATCTCGCGCTATAAGAAACTTGGGCCGAATTATATCCTATCAAAGAAAGACTTTAGCTCTGCTTATGGGACAATTCGCACCATAAGAAACTAGGGCATTGTCTGACTTTCCTCGATATATTGCAATTACTTATGTATATTTGATTTACTTATTTGTTATATTTGTTTCATTTATCTATTTTCTTGACAATTAGAGTAAAATCATCGGAAACAAATTCTTACTCATTAGCTACATTACGAGAGTTCGAATTATTTTTATTTATAAGTGATACGAACATCACAACATATTGTATTACAGAGTAGCATGATTTTTATATAGTTATAAAAGTGAAATAGAAAGAAAAGTATAAAAATGAATAAACATGAAAATATGTGTTCTGTGGGGCAATGTTTAGATGAGAAGTGTTATAACAACGTAGAAAATTCTTCTACCCTGGAATTCACTGTAATTAATAGCTTATCAGCAGAAGATATCAAGCTGCTCTGTTTGAGATTGCCAAACATAGGAAATGTTAATAAGACAATTTGTCAGCAACACATTGATCGTTTTTTTAAATATTACTCGGCTCGTGAGTATAAATGCGACGATCCTTGGAGTAAACGTAGCAAAAATGTAATAACTAATTTGCGGGTAGTTGATTTGGAAATAGCAGAACATTTGAAACAGGCATATGGCATTAGTGTGAAACCTGGTAAGAAAGTGTGTACAAACTGTTTGAAAGATATTATGAAAACTGTTAAGGATTACAAAGAACAATTAGAATATTGCGTTGATCCCTTTGACAGACACAGGATACGCATATCTAATAATTTGACAACTTTTGATGAACAGTCATTATTATATTTAAAAACAATATTAAATAAACAGTACAGTTCAATGCACAATATATGTTCAGCCTGTCGTGTTCAATTAGAATCTAGTATTTTAGAATGTAAAAAAACAACAGAAATGCATGTAGCTCAAGATTCTCCCAATAAATCTGATAGCCAGTCTCATTCAACAGAAAGTGACACACCAGGAGTGACTCAGAGTACGTCTGGCTCAGAATATCAATCTAATAGTCAAAATAAAAGAATTCTTGATGGATATCTTGAAGTTTTTGACATGCCACCATTTAAAAGACAAAAATTGTCTGATAACTCTACTATTATTAAAGGAATTGATATAGTTCAGAATATTGTTGACAAAGTTTGTGATACTTTTCAAGAAAGTAATAATGTTGAATTGCCGAGAAATCTTAGGGAGTTAAAAATAATGGATGAAAAGAGTTTAGCATTTGATAAAATTATTCTAAATTTACAAAAAAAATATAAAATAAGTAGATATAACGAAAAGTTGAGTATCATAGCATTATTACCAGATGATTGGAAATTATCAAAAGTCCAAGAACATTTTGGATGTACTCGTTACATGTTTGAAGAAGCCAGAAAATTACAACAGCAAGGTATAATAAGTATAAAATGTAGATCTTATAGACTATTAAGGAAGTTTACAAAATAAAAACTTCTTCAATTTAAGTATTTGGCAGCATTCGTGTACAAATTATATTTATATGTAATATATATCAAATGATTTAAATACTTTATTGAAATTTCTTCTTCCCTTGAATAGGTTAACTTCAAATGCAATATAATTATTCTAGTTTCATGTAGCTTTTGTATGAGAAAATATAACAAAACACTGATGTTGATAATCTTGACTGGTATTTATTGAATGCAATTCTTTGATGTATTGCTAATAAAAATGCTGCTCAAAAACTATACGAGTGCATTATTTTTTGCTTTCACTCATAGAAAAATTTCAGCATCAATTGCATAATAGCTACTTGAATTTGACTAATATTTATTATTGATGAACCATGAATTTGGATTTACATTTTTATAACTATTACTTATTTTTATATTATTGAAGAGGCTCTTGCATTCAAATTTTCGTGTCACTGATCTAATATTAATTTACTCTCAAGGAAGATAAATTTTTTATTCTATACAAGTTTTTGTCAAATATAAATTTAAAGCCCTTAGGGTAGCATTTTATAAAATTCAATTCTTTACGTAGTCTAGTACCATTAAAATATTTTGATTTACAAACATTAGACTAATGAAAATAAAATTTAAGTCATTCTAACTCATATTAACCCATTAACGCCTGAACGGACGCTCGACGGACGCTTTTTTGAGCGACAGGTTTTATCTGTTCATATGTATGAAAAAAATTTGGGAAAAACATTTTCTTATGTTAAATTTCATCAGCTTTCCGATCTTGTCATTTGTTTTTCGATTAAACGAAATCCCTAATCGTTATAAACAATTTATTGAAAAAAAACATGAAATTTCGAGTCAAATTTTTTTTTGTGTCGCCTGAAAAACATGGAAATCGTTCGCAACGAACCCCGGAAAGTGAATTTCCAGCGTCCATGATGTTTGAACTAAAAGTTGACATGGTTGTATTTGTTTAAATAATTTTTGGAATATCCAAAATGGCGGCTGGAAGAAAAAATTCTGACTTCAAACTTGACGAATTTTTTTCTCGAAATCTATCGATTAAATCAGAAAATTCTTAAGAACAAAAAAGTCTTAAAATCGCTCAAAGAACACGAATAAATTTTTTCAGAATTTTTTTGGAAACTTTTCGAAATTTTATTTTTTTAAATTTAAAAAAGATACAAAAATTGATTTAAAAATTCTGAAAAAATTTGAGCGTGTTCTTTGAGCGATTTCAAAACTTTTTTGTTCCTGCGAATTTTTTTATTTAATCAATAGTTTTCGAGAAAAAAAAAATTATTTTACAAAATCTTTTTTTGTACGTTTCTTAGCCGGCAAAAGTATGGCCGTTGTCCGACTCTACCCCGAGGAGGTGAACGTTAATCAGAGTCATTTTGTTTTTTTTTTCGTTTTTTTTGTTTTTTTTTCGTTCTTTTGTTTTTTTGTTTCGTTTTTTTGTACTTTGTTTGTTTGTTGTTTTTAATTAAAAAAAATTTTTTTTTAAATAACATTTTTAGTTATAAAAACTACATTAAACATTTACTTATGAAAAATAGGAAAACACTTAGAACAAGAGTATACATTACACGTTACACACATTTTTTGAGTTCTTGTACCGCAATTTTTTATGTTTTCACAGTTTCTCTTACTATCAGCAACAATACTTTCATGAATTTTTGCTTTGGCAAGGTAGTTTGCTGCAAGTTCCAAGGAAATCTCTTTAGTTCCTTTCTTAGTGTTATGTAATAAATTATATAATATTGTTGCGTTTGTTATCGATGATTGTATAAAACGGCATAGCATTACCCATGTCCACTTTTTAGCTCTAATACCTGGAAGCAAATTGCTGCAGTGTGCATCGTGAAGATCAACTCCACCCATGTTTCGATTACACAAAGAAAATGCCATTGGAAACGATATGTTAGTTTTATTGTGATTTTTTTTTGAGTAACGACTGATTGATTGTAAGGGAGTAACACCTGCAGCTGTCGAAATAATGGAAACGGGCTTAGAGTCCAGAATAGTTATAAAGTTCATACCAGAATTTTTTTCGTGTTTGACAATGTAAGTACCACGTTCAGCTTTTTTCTCTAAATTATTTTTTTCTTTGATTCTGTCCGCTCTTACGGTGCCCGTCGCCATCAAGCCCAATTTCTTCAGATGAACCAGGAGATCGGGATTACTAAAATAATTATCGAAGTAAAGATGATAATCAACTATTTTTTTTAGGCCGACCGAAGTAAGAAGTTTTTTAATCATAAGCATTACTACATGACTACCTATTGAACACTTACCCAATTTCATTTTGCCATCCGCAGAAAAAATGTTGGAGCCCTGTCCACAATATATGTCACAGTCAAATAAGAAACCTTCAACGCTACAGATACCGCACATTTTTATCCCAAACCTTCCGGGTTTGTTGGGCATGAATTGTAGAGCAGGTGCCCTCCCATGGAATTTCACCATCATCTCATCAATACTCAATGCTGTGCAAAAAAAACCAAACTGAGCTATGTTTTTTCGAAAAATCTCCAAAACGTTTCTTACTCTCCAAACTTTGTCTTCATTATTAGCATCTTCAAGTTTATTCAGTTTTATATAACGTTTTATTTTTATAAAGTCATCTCTACTTATCGCTGATGCAATTGGTTCACAACGAAGAAGTTGATTAGTGCTCCAATAATCTCTCTCTAATTTTCGACCGTTGACGATAGAAATGATGACTATCCCCAAAAATACTTGTAACACATTCAAAGTTATGTCAAGTCCGTTAGTGCGTGTACTATCCACAATATAAGTTTGCAATTCAAGAGAGAAAAATAATTCAAATAATTGAAGAGCAGACAGTTTTTGCAATTTTGTTCGCGTAGCATCTGAAAGAAGACACTTATTACAAGGCGCATGATACCGTTTTTCACCTATTATCCATTCATAGTCATGATTTGGCTCGAGTTTCTTTTGGTTATCACCATACTCATTGAGAATCTGACTATAACTCTGTTTTGGAACTTGCCCAGCACTATCTACAAAAAAATCCAGCTCTGAATCCGATTCGCTATCTGAACTTCCCGAATCATTAGAAGGTAGAAAAATAGATCGGGATGTTCCATCTTCCAGTTCTTCTATTTCAAACACGTCATCACAATTTTGTTTTGGTCTTTTTGATCTTGATGAAGGTGACATACTTTTGCACTTGATAATGATGATAAAAAATTAATATACTTACCGTTTCAGAAAAAAAAATTGAATAGAAGATAAACAAAAGTGTTCTACAACAATTACGTATCGCAATAATTATGATTGCAGATTTATGACCTATGCATTTACAATGTTATTCTTTTGCAAATTATTTTAGAAATAAATGAAAAAATTTACCTTATAATATGTAGGGATCTGACATAATGCGGGTGTCACACATTTATTATCGGAAATAAAAATTTTTTCACTCATATGAAAATCATTTCAATTATACTGTTAGAACCAGTGAATCAATAATTATTTCATAACGTATTCATGTTTTTATATTACCTAACGGATAACATATTTTAGGACTCTTGAAATCTAGAAAATTACTTTCCGGGGTTTATTCGAAGGATTTCGCTATTTCACAGTTGACACCAAATAAAGTAATTCAAAATTTATGAAAAATAATTTTTTACTCGAAAACTATTGATTAAATCAAAAAATTCGCAAGAAAAAAAAAAGTTAAAATTGCTCAAAGAACACGTTCAAATTTTTTCAGAATTTTTAAATCAATTTTTGTATCTTTTTTAAATTTAAAAAAATAAAATTTCGAAAAGTTTCCAAAAAAATTCTGAAAAAATTTAGTCGTGTTCTTTGAGCGATTTTAAGACTTTTTTGTTCTTAAGAATTTTCTGATTTAATCGATAGATTTCGAGAAAAAAATTCGTCAAGTTTGAAGTTAGAATTTTTTCTTCCAGCCGCCATTTTGGATATTCCAAAAATTATTTAAACAAATACAACCATGTCAACTTTTAGTTCAAACATCATGGACGCTGGAAATTCACTTTCCGGGGTTCGTTGCGAACGATTTCCATGTTTTTCAGGCGACACAAAAAAAAATTTGACTCGAAATTTCATGTTTTTTTTCAATAAATTGTTTATAACGATTAGGGATTTCGTTTAATCGAAAAACAAATGACAGGATCGGAAAGCTGATGAAATTTAACATAAGAAAATGTTTTTCCCAAATTTTTTTCATACCTATAAACAGATAAAACCTGTCGCTCAAAAAAGCGTCCGTCGAGCGTCCGTTCAGGCGTTAATGGGTTAAATTACTAAAAATATGAAATTACGAGTTTTTAATTGAATTCTCGTGAAAATTTGTTGTCCCGTGTTGATGTGTATTATTATATTATTCCGTATTGATATTCATTTAGTTATTATTATATAATACATATAAAAAAATTTTGTTTCTACTATGTAATAATACTTTAAATTTATTACGTTTTATAGGTCCAAAGTTCGAACGAACAAGACGAAAATATTTTCGAGTATCTTCTGAAGTTAGAAAAGAAATCATAGCATTTTATCTAGATGATAATAATAGTGTTGTATGCAGTGGCATAAGAGAACAAAAAAAAAATCTATCTTGATGACGGAACGTCTATTAGAGTACCCAAAAGAATTTTGCTTTATCATCTTAAAATTTTATACAACGATTGGATCAAACAAACTAAACAGACCAAGATTCCTTGTTTTGCATTTTTCTGTCAAATGAAGCCTGACGAATGTGTTTTTGCTGGAGATCCTGGTACACATAATATATGTGTATGTGATAAACACCAAAACTTAAAACTCAAATTATCAGCATATGAAATATCAGTTGATTACAGAGAAGTCATTGCAGTAGGTGTATGCTCTATTAATGATCAAAATTGTATGCTGAAGGATTGCGATCAATGCCCAGGCAAAGAAGTAATACGTGAATTTTTGAAATCAAATATTGATATTGATGAAACTGCACGAATTAAATATAGTAATTGGACGAATGTATCTATTACGAATGCGAATTCAGAAAGTTCATCTCATACTAGAATGACAATGCAGGATTTTGAAGTACCATTTTCTGAATTTGTTGAAAATCTTATTGAAGATATATGGCTGATTAGAAGACACCATTTTATTGCTGCTGAACAAAAGAAATACTATAGTGAATGCAAAAAAAATTTGGACAAGGATACTGGAATAATGGTTATGGATTTCGCGGAGAACTACTCATTTATTTGCCAAGATTCTACTCAAGGATTTTATTTCAATAATGCCCAAGCCTCTCTATTCACTGCTTCAATTTACGACAGAAATCAAATTACAAATGTGACAGATATTGCTAGTTTTTGTGTTATTTCCGACTCTACGAAGCATCAAGCTTATTCTGTACACATATTTCAAGAAGCCATTATTGAAAAAATAAAAGTAGAATATCCTTGGATAAAGAAATTGATATATTTTTCTGATGGAGCCCCGACTCAATTTAAGAACAAGTGAGAAAAACAGGCAATATTTCAAATTTATTTGATCCTCATTATTCTTAATTACCCGTTGAATTTTCAGGAATAATTTTATCAACGCGTGCCACCACGAAGAAGATTTTGGAATAGAAATAGTATCGCATAATTTTTTTGCTACTTCACATGGGAAGAGTGCCTGTGATGGTATTGGAGCAACAGCAAAAGTAGCTGCAAGAAAAGCATCTTTGCAAAAAGTTAAAATTTTAGATGCAAAAGAAATGTTTAACTACTTGAGTGAAAAGCAATCCTCCATAAGGTATTATATAAGTATTAAACATGAATACTCCCGTTGAATCTATACACTTTTCTTTACGCTTGCGTTATATTTAATGGAATTATTACAGATTCTGCTTTGTTGACGCAAAGGATGTTGAAGCGCGCGAAAAAAAGCTCGAAAAAAGATTTCTGCTAAAACTATACTAATACAAGAGACAGCCATCGCTTTGAACCTCTAAATAAAAATCAGATGATAGTAAGACAGTTTTCAACTGATCCAGATGTAAAAGTTGTATCTGTAACATAATTTTACGATAATTTAAGTAAGCACATTACATAAGACTTTAGCAAATAATAATCCAATCCTACTTACTTAAATTATTATAAGTGATCTGATAAAAATTATTTTTCTATTATGTTATAATAAAATAATTGTTTCCCATACAAAGAAAATTTCTTCCAATTATTCTTCTGTTACGAAAATGTATTAATTATGATCAGATGTTACAAGAAAAGTTAATCGCTACTAAAATATCACAATGTAGAAAAGTTTTTATGATGCTTCAGCCCTCGACAGTATGTGTATAGTGACTAAAAATAATTTACATTTAGTCTCATTAGAACAGAGAATTACGCATCATAAAAAAACAAACTGATCGTTCAAAAAATAATCAAAAACGGAATGCTGAAAAAATATGTAATGTACAAAGAGATTTTTAGTTCTAAACTGCATAGCATATGTAGTAACAAGTATGAAGGTAAGTTAACTGGTCCTAACAAAAAGGTGTCGAAAACTAAACAAATTGCACTTGTCGACAAATGATGGGTGAACAATTTGGAATCACGTTAACGGAAGTTCATAGCCCATACTTTTTTTTAATTACTTTTTGTAACATAAAATGGGATGAAATGTGTCCAAAAGTGTTGCCCAAGCCAATAGTACGTAATTTGACGAGGTTGTAAAATGATTGGAAACGATGGAAAAAATGAAGTGAAAATCGACCGATACACAAAATAAAAATTATGTACTTTTATTCGGGGTGATTTGAGGAATATTCAGTTAAATTTTCAGCCAAATCGAAGTTCAGAGAAAAAAGTTACAGGGGGTTGAATTTTGCTGAAATGGCTATTTTTCGGTTTTTTACCAATTTTAACTTGCTGTAGCTCCGTCAATTTTTGATCTGTAGAAACGCGCAGGATCCCATTTTCTTTGTCATTTTAAGAACTTTTCAATGCCGTATTCGAAAAATACAAAAAAGTGATAATTGACTATTCTACAGGTGTTTGAAAATAGACCAAAATCGTGAAAACTACTCTGCAGTCACGGGCCCCTAGGCTTTTTGTTAATAGGGAGGCCTACATCTTTTATTAGCTTATTGGAAAGCTCTTAGAAAGACAAAGAAAATGAGCCCCCGCTCGTCGCCGTAGCTCTAAAATTGACGATTACATGCCCCTTTAAAAATGCCTATTTTTCACTAGTTTTTTGCTCGACTTTTGGACTTTGAAAAATTCTAGGGGCCCCAGATTTAGTTCTAAAAATCTAAAAAAATTCAGGGCTCCATATTTTCATATAGAGAATAAAAAAAAAATTGGCGTCAAAATTTATGAACCCCGTGCTCACGGTTTTCGCGAAAAGTATTAGAATGGCCCATAAGTATACAATTAGGCTATCCTGCATCTAACTCAATTTCACGAAGACGATTGATGATCGTTCGGAATGAAATATTTTGTACGTGATGTTATCGTTGTTGTTGTCGCTGTTACTACTCTTGTTTCTAATTCAGAAAATGCTATATCACAATATTTACATTGACAAAAGGTTCATGTCTGACTTTGTGAACGATTGCCCGATCATTGCGACGACTTGCACGATTGCGACCTTATCCAGAGCGACGATTGTATTGGTTCGTCTTTTGGTATCTGGCATTAACACGAGATATTACTGATTGACTAACACTTATCTGTACTGCAACTATACTTTAACTAACATTCATCAATTAGAGTTATTAAACGAAAAACTTTCGGATCCGATAAATGCCGTTTTATCCTGATAAGACTATCAAAAATCAAAAGTAATTTTAACAAAAATAATCTTTTTCATCTCTTATTGAAGAAAGAGTAGTTTAAAATAAACTATTTTTGTTGTACAAAATTCTCTAAGTATTTTTGAATATTCTTTGAAAAGCGTAAATTTTTAAAAAATTTTATTAAAAGTTAGTAAGCTTAATCAAAGGATGCCACAACGGCATCGCATTGAAAAAATTAATCATCGTTTTCCTACATTTCGTAGTCATAAAAATTAAGAAAAATAATTATTTTACAAAATTAAACGTTGCTAGCTAAAGCATCAAAATATTTCTAAAACATCAAAACAAACAACAAAATGCTAAACCAATTAAAACTTGAGAAAATAAGAACAAGAGTATTAAAAAAATTTTTTTTAAGATTATAGATGTGACGGCCGGCCGTAACTTAGTTTTTATCCTAATTAATTAGTAGAAATAAATATTAAGAACGGAGTGGGAACCTTCATGATTTCCCACAATAAAAACGCATTTGAGATAAGGTATTTGTATAAAACTTGGTAGTGGCCTGAGCCTGCGTACCTGGCCTTACAATCGACGCTCTCTCCTGCTTTGTCCCACACGCATGTATTGACAGGAGCCTATGATCATCACGTATACATCTTGAAGCGTTATGACACCGATAAGAAGAGGAGGCCATAAAAATGCAATCTATTTTTTCCACCGAATTTTAAGAGAATATCCGTAATATTTAATGGGTTTAAATCAATTTTGTAAGTTACTATTGTACCATACTGCGCATCTTTTAAAAATATATCATTTATCTAGTTCAACCTTTGCAATCACAAAATAACTGATAAATAATTTCATGTTTTAAGCGAAAACAATAATAGAACCGTAATGTATTTTATAATAACTCTTAGAAGTTCTAAATTTTTCTAAACGTTTATAATAGTTAATTATCGAATTATTGTAATTTATAGTTATTAAATAATCACTATATATCGTTAAAATTAACTAAGTCTAGTACGATTTTGTATAAGTAATTATAAACCATAGCATCACTCTTGCTCTCAAAAGTGGCACTCCAAGAGCCATCTCTGGAGAAAAAGGCCCAAGTTAAGAAAGGACCGCCCTATCTGTCTCTGAAAATTCACGCCCACACACCAACAAAGAAATCCTAGATATGATTAGAAAATTTTAAATTTTCCACCAATACAAAACTTGGCCGTTATCGCTTCATGGGCCTGAGGAAAGGGATTTATACCCAACCATCCACTGCTTATAAAAAACTCTGTACAAGATTGTGGGACCAGTGAGTGCTGGAGGAAACACAGAAGGATAGGAAATTTTTGAAGAATCAATAGTGCAGTGTAGTGTCAAGAACTCATCCAAGAAGTCAGCTAAGTGCATCTAGAATTGAGAGAGAGAGAGGGAGAAATGGATAGATAGATAGATAGATAAGCTTTATTGAGACGTGGGGTATAACCCCGTAGGCTATGAGCAGAATACAAAGCAGATACAATAAGTTAGAGCGCAGTAATAGGTGATAAGATTATACAACTAAATATTAATTTAAGATGAACATAGGTTAAGCATAGTAAGTAAAGAGTATGAGTGTGAGATTATGACGCATACATAGAAATAAAAATAATACAATATTCGCATGGTGGAGAGGATAGAGATAAATTGATTTAGAACAGGTTAAGAGACGAGATATGTGAGATCACAAGTCGAGGTGTACAAGATGAAATAGGATGAATTTAAGTGACTAGTTGTGAACAGGCAAACATAATGCAATACATTATGCTCAAGAGTCCAGAACAAGCGCTAAATAAGATCACCGGCCAAAGAGGGTAACTGAAGCCAGCGAACAAATTAATAAACATGATAGTCAAGTAAATTCAAATTAAGAATTAATTCATAAAGCCTAGAGAAATGAAAAAGTGTCAGTGAAAGTAAACTGTGGATCAAAAGTGGAAGTAAGGGTGGGTGTTACATCGAGGAATTGAATGGAGGAAAATTGCAGACCAGGTAACGACCAGGAGTTAGGAGGTACTCTGATGATGAAGTGAAGGCGGAGACGTTGAAAGGAAGAGGGATAGAAGGGAGTTTCAGGAGCAAGGGAAGATTTGTGAGGTGTTCGGCGTCCACCCTGTGGTGAAAAAGGAGCTGTTCGATCACCATCAAGTAGCCGTACAGCCAGCGCTTGAGCTCAGCATAGCGAGAAATATCAAATTCGGTGATGGCCAGCTGATTGAGGAGATACATGCCATAGGCCGCCGCCGAGAACCTCCAAGCCATAGTTCTTGGAGCGGGATAGGAGAAGGCCATGGGGAGATTACGGGAGAAGTGCTTAAGATTGGAAGGATTTGGGGTTTCGATATATGTTGTAAGGTAACTCGGGTATTGACAGCATACAGTTTTGTATGTACGAAAGATGAGAGAGATGTTGCGCTGACTCTCAAGAGATAGCCAGCCCAGACGCAATCTATGGAAGGTGACATGGGATTCAATATGTGGGAATGAATGGTATAGAGCCTGTGATGAATCGGACACAAGCATTGAAAGCTGTTTGAAGGGCCAGGGTTCTGGATTTATCAATTTTCATGAAGGCTATGGAGGCATAAGTAAAATGGGGAAAGATCAATGTTTGTACCAGGTATTTCCTTGTCTCAATGGTGAGTGACCTTCTATAGAATTTCAGGGAATTTAGGCCAAGGTGAACTCTCTTAACAATGTCGGAGATGTGAGGTTTCCATTGAAGAGTTGAGGTAATAGTAAGTCCAAGGCTTTTGACCGATGATGAGAATGATATCTCAACATCATCAACCTTGAGCCTAAACAATGAGTTTAGGTTAATAGAGAGGACATGAAGTTCGCTACCAACGATCATAACCTTTGTTTTGGCGACGTTGAGTTGGAGACCGTTTGCTCGCGCCCAGTCCGCCACCGCCTGAGTATCCAATTGGACCTTCGCAAGCCCCTCAATAATCTGGGAAGGGATGCAGTGATGGTAAATCTGGGTATCATCGGCATAAATTAGGTGCTTGCAGAAAAAAGTACTCGTGGGAGGTCATTAATGAAGATGGCAAACAGTAGCAGACCAAGGACGCTTCCTTGCGGGACACCCGTCCGAGCACGCTCCCACTGAGAAACAGAGTCCTCAAGGTCAATGACAGCCTGCACCCTGTCGACTAGGTAGCTGAAGAACCATCGTAGGACGGAGTCACCAACGTGACAAGCTCTGATCTTATCAATAAGCAAGCCATGAGGAATTCCATCGAAAGCCTTTGAAAAATTAAAGAGGACAAGGATAGTAATTTGCCTCCTATTAATGGCAAACCTCATGTCATCAAGGACACTTACGAAGGCGGTCTCAGTAGAGTGTCCCCTACGGAAACCAGCCTGTTTAGGATCTAGAAGATTATTAGCTTCTAAATGATCAGAGAATTGTCGGTGCAATATTCGTTCGAAGATTTTTGAGGGTTCAGACAACTGCGCAATGGGCCTAGTATCAGAAGGAGACTGGGGTGATCTGACCTTGGAAAGAGGACGAATAAGGGTGCGCTTCCACGTGGCAGGGAAAGTGGATGTTTCAATGGACTTGTTAAATATTTCTGTAAGGTTGCAGGCTACGGTGTCAAGTCCAAGGAGAAGCATCCCTCCTGTGAGTCCATCACAACCTTTGCCTCTAGAACGCAATGCCTTGATCTCGCTCTCAACATCAGATTGTATAATTTTCGAAAAGACAAAAGGAGGAAAAGAAAAGGTGATATGCAGGGAAGAACTACAGATATTGTCAAACGTAGTAAGGATTAGGACTAAAGATCTGTTAACAACTGTGGCAAAGTGTTTGTTGAGTTCATCAGCTGAGAAAAAGAGCAGTGGTGAGGGCAAAAGCCGATTGGTTAAGCCGATATCATGGATTTTGAGCTATTGGCATGCTCAATGTTATTACGGATGTGAATATTTTTCTCTGTATCAAGCTCGTTTGAAATAGCAGTTCTTAGGGAACGATATTGTTAAAGGGCCAAGGATGAGTTGGAGGCTCGAAAGCGTTTGTAGGCTGCGTCACGGATCCGCATTTGGGCACGTAACTTATTAGTTACCCTGGGCTTTTTTTCGCGGAGATGGTAACCAGACGAGAAGGAGCAAGCTCATCAAAAGCACCACAAGCCGCCCTGGTGAAAGTTTGCTCGAGTTGATCAACTATGGGAGTGTCTCGACGAAGAAAATCACCCTGGTGATCCGAGGAGACCGAAAACTTACTAATGATGAGGGAATTCAGAACCGCTTTATCAACACGATGGAAAGAGCGGGAGGCAAAGGTTTTTGGTTGTTCTTGAGACGAGGAAAAGAGTATGGAAAGCTCGATTAGGTCGTGATACGGTACAAATGGGGAGAGAGATTTGGTGAAACTAAGAATATGAGTTGAGGTATTTGTTATGAAAAGATCCAGCGTTTATATGTGGCGACACCACTTTAAGTGATAGGATGGTGTGTAGGCTCAGTGGAAACAACCCTAAGTACGTGTGTATCAATCAAGTCACGCAATGCCAGGATGTCAGGAAGATCTGAGATAAGATCAGAGTTAAAATCGCCAGTGATAATAACGTTATTAAAGAGAGGAAGAAAGGATGAGATGGCGTTAAAGAAGAATGATGGGATTTTGGCGGATGGACGGCGGTAAACAACTGCGAATAATAGTTTTAAGTGGGTTTTATTGTGGATTTCGGCTATCATGAATTCTGGTGAGTTGTTATATGTAGGATCAGAGGAAGCGAGTAATTTTACTGTCAGACTATTGTGACAATAGAAGCCAACTCCACCACCCTCCTTGCCCTCGAGATCCAGTCGGAAAAAATTATAATCGGCTAAAGCGAGGTGGTCATCAGAGATGATGTTACAAAGTTTGGTTTCAGAAATGGCAATAATGTCATATGCACTTGTAGGTGCCTGTGCTTCAATGAGAGAAAAGTGCCACAACACGTTCAGGCCGTTTATGTTGATGTGCGCAACGGTGAGGCAAGATCGAGAGGGGATGGAGGTGGTAGCAGGATTATTCACAGGGACCGTTGAATGTCATGAGATTTGAGCTGAGTTAAGGGTTGGCGACTGGGAGGAGGAGGCAGATGCAGATAAAGAGAAGCTTGGTGGATTTGCAAGTGGTCAGGAATGAAGATCAGAGCGAGGAGGTCGAAGATCGTAGTGGGAACCGCTAAGAGGTGCAAGTGGTGCGGCCGAAGGGTGAAGGGGATCAGAAGCTCCCGCCGAGCGTGCGACAGGTTGTCGAGGTACCAACCTCGGCAGATCACGCAAATCAGCTTTAGAGACGATGGGAATGAGCTCCGACTGCGGCGTGGCACGGCAGAAGACCCGCAAGTTTCGCACCACAGGCCACGCATATCCGAGATCATGACACACTCTTCTGGCCTTGGATAAAAGTTCAAAAACAGGCTTAGGGTAGATTGGCCGCAGTAGGACTCGTAAGCCGCTTCCACAGCCAAAGATCGTCTGCGCAGGATACCCCTTGAGTCTGGACGAATACTTGATGATTCTATCTCGAGAGGATGGTGAATCCAGCAGGAAGGTGAACGATTTCCGTCGAGCACTTTGGCTCAAGTGAGAGGATGATTGCGGCTGATATATGGGCACAGGAAAGCGAGCAGTGGCAGAGATCCACTCACTCGTCGCAATAATCGCAGGTAGGTTGTGCTCTTCACCAAAACCCAGCGCAATGAGGACAGAAGTAGCGGCCTGGAAGAGGGAATCTTGAAATTCAGCAGGCAACCCATGGACCAAGATTTCAGGCTCATCGACTACTGTAAAGTGGACGTCACGCTAGCGAAATTCCTTCTGCGTTTTATACCAGAGTCTGCAAAG
The DNA here is from genome assembly GCF_024137745.1 of Phymastichus coffea. Taxonomy (NCBI): domain Eukaryota; kingdom Metazoa; phylum Arthropoda; class Insecta; order Hymenoptera; family Eulophidae; genus Phymastichus; species Phymastichus coffea. The sequence continues at coordinate 1,049,500 of NW_026706843.1, read as the reverse complement.
CTTCTCAAAGCGCTCAGAATTAAGTTGCACTTCCTTTGCATGCCGCTCCGCGTTAAGCTGCGACTCCCTGCGGAACTATTCAGGTGCCTCAGACATTGCCGAGTAATTGGTGTTCCGACCTGTAGTCGGAGGCAGCTTAGGTCTATAAACCTTGGTGATCGGCAGCAGTAATGGCTGAGTTGGTGAAGCAAGACGTTTCCTGGCGAGTGTAATGATAGAGGGGGAGTGTCTTGTGGGCGTAGCAAAGATACCCAAGGCAGTATTGGCTAGAGGTGTATCGTCATTTAACCAGCGGTTAAGGTAGCAGTTAAATTCGGCAGAATTGTGATTGGCTGGTCTTGAATTGGGTAAAATACAGAGGTTATGGTAAAGGGAATTACAGGAGTTGCAAAGGAGGAGTTGATCAGGTCGTCGCACGATCAATCCGCACTTGGCACGCACGCAACTTGACATAAATAGGCAAGATAAGTTTAGAAAAGTATAGAAATGCCAATGATAATTTGAATGTTCGCACGCAAATTCAAGTGACCTAGGAACGCGCGCAAATTTAAATGACGCAGTGGCGCGCGCAACTTACCAGCTATGATAAACTCGAGAAAGTGACCTCTACCGAGAAAAAGCGAATTATTATAGAGAGTGTGGCGGGAAGATCCAAATGCACGCGAAAGTGGTGCTCGCAATAATGAGGAACGCGAAATAGAAATTAAGGGAAAATTTGGCGCGGAAAATTCCCGAGATGACGTAACCCAACTTAAATGTACGTTACAACTTAAGATTAAAATGACTAGTTATGAAAATGATAATAAAGATGAAAATGTGAATTACGCTAAATGAATCGAAGTGAGATTTAGTCTTAAAATTAAAGATGATCGATTACAGATTCGCAACAGTAATAACATATAATAGAGAAAATGAACAATACAGAGTAGTGACAAGATGTAAACAAAGCAAAATGTTCCTCACTTAACCGACAAGAAAAAATAGTTGTTCTAGCGATGATGTTCGTCGTTGGTAGGGCTAAGACGGCTAGGTTGATGATGAGATGTCCTGGTGCAGTTGTGGTACGGCAATTGATCCAGTTAGTAGAGTGACGTACTCGTATGTGGTGTTGATTCAGGTGAAAGAGGTTAAGTGATGCTGGTTGCACAAGTAATGCAAAGTCCGGGGCAAAATGCAAATAATTATGCATGAAACAGCGTACACTTGTTAGCCCCGTGGAAGATGCACTACCTGGAACAGTTTGCTCGAAAGTATGATGCCAAATGGTTAGATAAACTGTATTTGTTGAAGAGTCGTTGAAAAGATGCTGTGATGTCTACCAGAGAGAGAGAGAGAGAGAAAGAGAGAGCAAAGAGTGCGGAGCCTAAATATCAAGCAATCAAATAACATAAAAAAAGAAAATAAAACTTTATATCTTACTGTCCTTTTCTTTCTTTAAGTAGTCCCTTCTTTGCAAATTCTGTGACAGGGCTATAGCGATGCTCGCTGGCCCTGTGTGCGGCACTCTCCTCGCGTGAACGCAGCGACCAAGTGTACGCTATATAGCGACTACATACTTGTGTCGTTGCAGGATCTGGAGAGAGGAGCGTGACGATCGGCGAGGTGTCGCCGTGAGTGCGAGTGAGAGCGAGAAGAGCGAGAGAGATTGATTGAAATAGCTTTATTAGTGCTAAAGCCTGCTGAGGCCATATAGCACGAATCAAAATACAATATTAAGTATAATTAATTAAAATTAATTGAACAAAAAGAATAATTAGAAATAAATGGATATAAACAACAAAACAAAAATAACAATAAGACAACTTAAAGTTGGCTAATCTAGAAATATAAGCCCAGAAAATTTAACTACATGCGGTATAATAAGTATAATAAGTAGGACCAGCGCAGTAAGACAGAGAAGTCAAAGTGGTAATATCATGCAGGCTAGATTTGCCACGTTCAGATCGAGCTAAGATCTAAGTTTATATAGGATCATCCCGCAAGTTGAATTTGTTCTTGACTAGATATTCGAAATAGGCCACTTTGAATGAATCGACTGAAGGCTTCAGTCTGATATGGACCGGAATTTTGTCCCAACACTTCATAGCCTGAATACTAAATGACCTCTCATAGGTACTAGTACTGACAAACGGCAAATCAAACAACGAAGACGCAGTTTTCGCACACGCTCTTTCTGAGCGCTTAACATCAGAGCTTAGTTTCGGGAAGGCGGCAACCAGATATTCGGGTTTACCAATGACAAGAATCTTATACGTCAAAACCGCCATAAAATACTCCCTCCTTAGTTCAATAGGCAGCCATGATGTCTTTTTGTAGAACGGTTCCAACTTTGACTCACGGTTCAATCCGAACACAAAACGTACAATATTGTTTAACATAACCTGTAACTTTCCATTAAGGCAATCCGGCAGATCACAATATACGAGGCAACAGTAGTCGAAGTGAGGGAACAGAAGAGCAGAAGCAAGCTGCTTTTTTAATTGCCACGACAGGAAGGCGGCCCTGTGTTTGAGTCGCTTCAGATCGCTGAAAATCCTCGCACACACCTCTCGGTCAGTATCTCGGTCCTCTTGCACTGCAAATAGATCTGGAAGTCGTCAGCAAATAGGATAGCCGTATCCTTGCAGTGTTTTAGGCAGTTTATGACACCATTGATGAGTATTAAGAATGCTATAGGACCGGGACTGGATCCCTGCGGTATGCCCGAAGTAAGGTCGAGAAACTCGGTGAGTTCACCATTTAGATCAATAACCGCTTGGGATCGGCTGGTCAAGTATGAATGGAACCAAGTGATAAATCGATCGGAACAATTCAACAAACGCATCGATTTCAGCAAGATGACGTGGCTGACAGAGTCGATGGCCTTCCTGAAGTCCAAGAGGACTAACAGGGTGACCATCTCCCTATCAATTCCTCGCCTAATGTCGTCAGTCAATCTCAACAATGCTGTTTGTGTACTATGGTGCTTCCGAAACCCTGATTGTGAATTAGACAGCAGCATATTCGCTTCCAGGAATTGGATCAATTTGTTAGTGAGTAATTTGTCAAAAACTTTAGCGAAATGGGACAGGTTCGAGATCGGGCGTGTATTTGACTCGGTAGTGGGCTTAGGTACCTTTTTAGAGGAATAATTATGGCCCTTTTCCAAGTGTCAGGATAGCATGAAGTAGCAAGCGACGTATTAAAAATATCCGTCATGAATTTGGAGATCACTGGTAGGATATTCCCAAAATAGGCAATTGATAAGCCGTCATAGCTGGCCCCTTTGGCCTTCGAAATGCTAGCCAGTGAGGACTGAAGAACCTCGTGATACGATAGGGGCAACATATCGAAGACCTGTTGATCATTCCTTAACGGAGTGGTCAAAATGGAATTCAGATCATCCTCAGTGCACAGAGGATGAGCCGTTGCAGTAGAGGCATAATAGCTATTTAATTTGGCTGCATTAAATTGGGTCAAAGGCGAAGTTGAACGCGCTCCCATAATGCCCATCTTACTTAGCAACGACCACTTCTTAGAGACGCAGCTAGTCATGTTTATATGTTCAGTAAGGAATTTGTCTCTGGCTCGAGCAACGTCTCGCTTCAACTCCCTGCGACTCCGCCTAAAATTAGCCAAGATGCTACTGCTGTTTGCTCGGATTGCCCTAGTATACAATTTATTAATAGTTTTGGATCGTTCTTTTAACATATTATTGAACCAAGGAGCAGGGCACTTCCTGACCGTTCGCTGCTTCAAAGGAGCATAGCGATCCAGCAGAGTGACCGCAAGGTTTCGAAAAATATTAAGTGATAGGCACGGATCATACTTGACCACAACGTCAAATTCTGAAGCTTCTAACCCTGCTATCAATTCCGATGCATATACGCCCGATTCAAAGTTTCTAAAGTCACGAGTTCTCTTAAGAACCGGAAGCAATTTTCTGGATTTGACTTTATAGTCAATAATCAGATAATCGTGGTTGGAGATGAAAGGCGCATCAGATTTTTCAAAATGCTCGATTTTCTGGCTAGAGTCGGTTAAAATAACGTCGAGCCATGTGCCGGCTGTAGTGATATGATATGTCGGGCCAAATGGAACGTTATAGAGATCATAATTCTTTAGAAGGTCCTTTAATGATCTACTGTAATATGTAGAGCCCATTAAAATCGAGTTCAAATCTCCCATGATAATTAAATTTGCGTATTTATGAGAGTAAAGACTAAAAATATGGAAGAAATTGTTCAAAACGTGGCCATTCGGGTGCCTATATACCGATGCTACTAGGAACCGTTCATTACCAGATAATGAAAGCTCTGCTATTATAAACTCCGTTTCATCAACACATTTATTTGAAGATTCATGAAGAATTTTGTATGTAAAATGGTTTCGGAAGATCAGAGCAACTCCTCCTCCCTGCACATACTTTCTAAAGTCAAATTCATTTGAGGTCCAGTTTGGATTTAACAGCTTTCGATCATTTCGTAGTAGAGTAAAGTTGTCGATAAAAACTTCATTATCCTGAACATCTGGCGTAAGCCAAGTCTCACAAAGAGCTAAGACATCAATATTTTTATCAACCACCATCGCCCCGACCTCATCAATATGCGCACGGAGTGAGTTGACATTTACATGAGCGAATCTGACAATGCTGATAGAAACGGGATCCATTTTGGCACATGACTCGATTTCACTTCATTCGATCAACTTGAGATCTTCCTCAACAGTGATCGTAATCGCTTCCGAGCGATCCGTTTTTCGCACGTATACTACAGCCTCTCTAGCCCATACATGTTTGAATCCAGCCCTACTAGCTTTGTCCTTCGCTAACATCTTAAGATCGTACACTATTTTCGGCAACATTTCGTACATCATGACAAACTCCTTGTCTGTACCTAAACCTAAATCTTTAAGGCTAATATTCCCATGCGATCGTTTGTTTACAAGAACATGCTCTCTAATTTGACATGACTTAAACTTTACAATGATTGACTTTCTATTAGTCACTTTCGCTGGCTTTTGCGGCTGGGTTTTCGGCTCGTTTGTTTGGTTTTTAAAATTTACAAACCGCGCTGAGAGAATATCGTTAGTAAGGTTTTGTAGCTTGAGAATGTCTAATATTTTGGTGACAATATCCATCTCTCCGCCAGGAAAATCAGCCGGTAAGCCATTTATTTTGACCTCTGCAAGGGGAGTACCATGACTCCTTAGCTCTTTCAATTGATCTGTCTCATCCGCCTGGACTCGAGCAGCCATCTCGAGGGCCTCGATTCTTGCAGACTGTTCAGCCTGCGTCTGAAATAGCTCACTCTGTCTACCCAGTACCCGGTTTATCTTACTAAACAGAATAGCATCCCGCTCGTGCTGTTGAAGCGTGCCCCAATTTTCAGGGATTTTGTCCTCACTCTCGAACGACATGCGAGCAGACTGCGCATTACCCGGAGAACCTGCCGACGACGCAGTTGGAGACAACGTAATAGACCTATCCAGGTCGAGGCCCCTGGCCTCAGAGACCTTCCGCGCACGTGCCTCAACCTGGTACGATGCTCGTGGCAAAATGGGAGGTCTTAGCGGATCTTCCTCCGAAAGTAGAACTGAAGACAATTTTAGCCTGCAGCATTCCGCAGTCTTTGTACTCTCAAGCAATTTAGTTAAGCACTTTCGGTGGCAGACCCGCTGGCACGTGGGGCAAACCAATCTATCTGCGTTGTAATTCACACGTTGCTTGCAGTGGGAACAACTACGCGCAATTTTTGCAGGTCCCATGGTAAGCAATCTATTTGGACCCTATTTACAAACTATTTACAAACTAATTTAACGCTATGTGCGAACAATTTTGCGTTATTTACAATTTTAGTTACAAACTATCGCACTAACCACTACGCAACTAAACTACGCATTAATTCACTTAGACACTAGTTTGAATCAGCGAACTCTTTCGAATAGTTAGTGACTTCGCGCCAAAGTCAGTGACATCACACTGTAGACTCGTAGCGGTGAGAGCAGTAGTCCGCGCATGCGTGGCCGCTCCAATCACTGATGATAAACTATCACTGGCATAACAAACCTAACCTCTTCCGTCGTTGTGATGTGGAAAACAACAATTAATTTAATCGAGCCTAGATCCGTTGTGCAGATAACAATCAGAATGAAGGCTTGCAGTATAGCGCACGCAAGGTAACCCTGAAAAAGCCGCCCGGGGGCGAAATAATGCAGTTACAAGGCCTTAAGACAGACAGCAGAAAAACAGCGACTTGTCAATATACTCACGAGAGAAAGAGAGAGCGATTTTGACTGATTTTTGACGGCGAGAGAAGTAGGAGCGCGGCGGCGTGAGGCTTAGAAATTAAGAGAGAAGAAGGGCAGTTAGGCGCGAGCTCTTGAGTAATTAGGGCCGCCTAAGGAGAGACTGGACGAGACGACATTTCGGCCAGGGAGGAACTGCTGCCAGGAGTGCGACTGCCACTTGCCAGGAGAGCCAGGAGGTCCAAGCCGAGCCCGGACAAGCCGTCCACGGGGCAAAGGCCGTGTTGCGGCCCCTCCTGCAGCAACCTCGGTCATCGCCAGGGCGCCGCTTCCAGCGGGCCTACGCTTTCGCCGGCGTCACCTCTCTGTCGACGGACCGTTGGCATCCGGTGGGTCTAAAGCCTATTTGTCTCTCTCGCGCCAGCTCTCGCTCGATTACGGACATTTGCGTATTTCGATTTTATCGCGCACGCTGAGCGGTCTCGCTCGCGTGATCCCGCGAACTCTGGTCGCGGAAAGGCTGAACGAGCACGCTCGCCGCGGCGAAGTTAATCTTGTAGTGATATTTGTGAAAAGGCGTCAATAAATGAGATATGTAATATCATTGAATTAGAGTGTCCGTTTCTTTGTATCAACCTTCCCCAACCAGCGCGAACTTCGGCCTGTGAAAGTCAGCGCCGGCTTTCTTTACCGAGAAAGAACCCAGAAAAATTAGCAGAGACCAGCCCATGGCGCACGGAGGCTGACCACTCTTGCATGGCATCCCTTGTTTAATCTCGGCGGGTTTTCGTTGTTCGTATCGCTTTGTTCTGGTTGGAAAGAGGTGATCGCGATAATTCCCTTTGTGATAAGTTTTGAATAGTGCGGTGTCTCGGCCGATCAGCGCTTTTCGGCGAATTCGCGGAGTAGCGAGCGAGAGCCGTGGAAATAAGTTGGAAAAGGGAAAATTTTAGTTGTATGGGACATTTTGAGTTTCGTCATTATTGTGTCGTCAACGCATTTGGCTCGAGTTACGCGGAAGCCCGGAGCTGGTGAAACGGGCTAAGGCGAGTATCGCGGTGTTGTGATTAAGCGATTACGCTGTAAATTTATGTGCTGTTATTACGCAGATTGCGATTGCTCGAGCCGGGTGTTTTGGCTAGTCAAATTTGTACGTTTGAATGTGTGTTTGTAAATATGAAAGTTGCGAGAATCGCAACGATCATTCTCGGCTGTTTGGATTGTTGCTGAGCGTGAGCTCAAGGTTAGACGTGTTTATAGGCTGAGTAAGGTCTTTGTGTTACGTACTCGCACCATGGGCATGCCGGCTTGTGCACGTTGAGCTGTTCTCGAAAACAAAGAGGATAAACACGCTTAGGCCGAGTGAAGGCGAAATAGGCCGAGGAAAGCTTGGGTCTGTTTTGGTGCCTGTTTGTTTACCGCGCGGGGTCGCGTGAAATACGATGCCGGTGACGAGATCGCCCAAGCATCGGAGAACTGCGGAATCGCGGCCGCGGCCAGAAGCGTTTTGAGAATGCCTGTAGTAAAGTCAATATGGGAGCACATTCAGGCAATGCAAATTCAGGAATTGCTGACATGGATGACGTCGAACGGATTAGTTACGGACGGCACGACCGCGGTCGTGCAAGACAGGGCATTTCGCGCATTTTTATATAGCGTGCGTCATGAGCCGGCACCGCCTGTGAGCGCCGACGATTTTCTATCAGGGGAAATACCGACTGTCGTTGATGCGAGAAGCGCATCATCGGCGCGGGTTGGACTGCTGGAAACTTTAAAGGCGGAGGTGAACGCAGCGGTAAGCGCTCGACGAGAGCGGAGTGACGTCACGCGGGAGACACGTGCGTTGCCATCGGAGACGCGAGTTCGCGCCACAGATGGTGTGATTGCACGTGAGGAGGTGCGCGAGTCGTGGATGTGCCAGTGCAATACGACATGATAATCGGGATGGACTTCATTCAGGAGTTCGGCATTGACACGGATCATGCGAATGGGAAATGGCATATAGAGGATGGCCCTTGGCACTGGTTCGTGGAGCTGAAGCGCGAAAGAGTGGAGTTCCCGAGTGAGCCTGGGCTCGCGCGTGTTCGCGTTAGAGCCGAGGTCGCGGGGCTCTCCGAGTTGCGATCTTCGCAACGCGAATTAGTGGAACGTCTGGTGCGGCGGGTGGTACCCGAGAAGTCACCTGTGCGTACGCATTTAATTAAGCATGAGATCGACGTGCAGGGTGCACGATCAGTAAAAACTCCCTTAAGGCGATATTCGCCACAGGTGATGGAGTTTATGCAAAGCGAGACAAGGAAATGGCTGGAATCGGGGCTAATCAGAAAATCGACAAGCGATTGGAGTAGCGCGCCGGTTATAGTCAGAAAACAAGATGGCATGAATCGAATGTGTATAGATTTAAGGTCAGTGAATAAGGCGACGAAAACAGATGCATATCTGATGCCGAGCATTGACTCAGTTCTCGATCGACTGTGTGGGGCGCGTTATATTTCTAAGATCGACTTGAAGAATGCGTACTTGCAAGTACCGCTAAGCGAGGAGAGCAAGAGATATACGGCATTCGCGGTCCCGGGATTAGGGTTATTCGAATGTAATTACATGATCTTCGGATTAGTAAATGCTCCGTCGACGTTCATGCGACTGATGGATACGCTTTTCGGACCGGAATTTGAGCCATATGTTTTCAAATATTTAGACGACGTAATCGTGGTAACCGGAACTTTTGATGAGCATTTGACTTGGCTTGAGCGAGCTCTACAGAAGCTGGTAAATGCGGGACTCGAAGTAAACGTGATGAAGTGTGAATTCGGGTGCTCCGAGGTGACGTTCTTGGGATACCGATTGGATAGTCAAGGATTGCGACCTGATCCGGACCGGATTAAGCCGGTGATTGACTTCCCGCATCCCCGAAACGTTAAGCAGTTGCGACGTTTTCTCGGTATGTGCGGTTGGTATGCGCGATTTATTGAGCACGAGAGCGAGATGAAAGTACCGCTCACGAAGCTTACGCGCAAGAGCGAACGTTGGCACTGGGAGCAGGAACAAGCCGAAGCTTTCGAAAAGCTGAAGAAAGCGCTGACGGAGGCGCCGGTTTTGGCGAGACCCGATTTTGCGAGAACTTTCTTTATTCATTGCGATGCATCGTCGTATGCGTTAGGTGCGTGTCTAATTCAGAAGGACGAGGATGGGTTTGAACACCCTATATGCTACGCGAGTAGAATGTTGAATGTGCACGAGCGATACTGTGTCGGAGTTGGAATGCGCGGCTGTGATAATGGGGATCAAAAAGTTCCATCCTTACATCGAGGGAGTGCATTTCGTGGTAGTCACGGATCATACGGCACTTACTTGGCTACGCAATAAGAAGGAACCTACGGGTCGGTTGGCGCGGTGGGTTCTAGAACTCCAACAGTACGATTTTAAAATCGTGTACAGGAAAGGTCGCCTGCATCATACGCCGGACGCGTTATCGCGCGCGTATGAGGACGGCGAGGAAGTAGCAGCTTTCGCGACGATCAAGGACCCTGAATACTTGCAGCGCATGAAGGACGTGCTTGCAAGACCGGATAAATTTCGGAATTGGCGAGTGGAGGACGGAATGCTATATAGATTCTCATCTGATAGGTTACTTTATCCGTTTACAAACCGTGAGCAGTGTTGGCGCTTGGTGGTACCGATAGAACACCGAGCTCGAGTGATGCGAGACGCACACTGCGAGCCTTCGGCAGGACATTTCGGAAGGGATAAGACCTACGATAGAGTCGCGAGGGAGTATTCATGGCCTGGAATGTATTATGACATCACGGAATTCGTGCAATCGTGCGAGAAATGCCAACGGTATAAAATAGAACAACAATTTCCGATGGGCCTCATGAGCAAGCACGTAGTCGAGCAACCGTGGTTGGTGATAGAGGCAGACGTGATTGAGCTCCCGAGGAGTAAGAATAGGTTCAGATACTTAGTCGTGATTCAGGACTTGTTCACGAAATACGTGGAGTTTAAACCTCTTGTGTCAGCTACGGGGAAAGCTCTCGCGCAGGCTCTTGAAGAGCTTATTTTGTATCGATGGGAGATACCGGGGTATATTGTCACGGACAATGGTAAGAATTTCTGTGGGAATGAGTTTCGAGCGACGCTAGACGAGTACAAGATTGAACACGTACTTTGTCCGCCGTACCATCAGCAGGCGAATTTCGCCGAGCGAGCGATTAAGACGCTGAAGCTGATGGTGGCGATGTTCGTCGATCAGGATCACAGGAATTGGGATAAGTATTTGCATGAATTCAGGCAGGCGCTGAATACGACGATACAGGCGAGCACAAAGGTCTCGCCGGCGTTCTTGAATTTTGGCCGCGAACCGCAGCAGGCTAAAAGCCTGCATCGTGAGGTAGAAACGCGAACGCCAATCATCCGCTCGTCGATCGAGGATTGGAGCGAGCGTATGGCGAGACTTGATGCGTTACGCGATCTTGTGATTAGACATATCGAAGAAGCACAAAACCGTCAGAAGAGACATTATGATAGAAAACGTCGAGACATAGAGTTTTCGGTCGGTGATCTAGTCTTGAGGCAAGCACACACTCTGTCAAGCGCGAGTGCGGGGAAAAACGCAAAACTGGATCCGCGATATACCGGTCCGTATAAGATTTTGCGAGTGGTTTCTCCGGGAATTTATATGCTAACCACGAATAACAACAAGCAGGTACCAATAGCTCATGTATCTGAGCTCAAAAGATACGTGCCTCCTCGAGGTACGAGGAAAGGTAACAGCCGAGAGTGATTTGTTTGTTGTGCGATGTTTGTGTGAGTGTGATGTTTGTATTGTTTATTTTGTTTCTTTTATTTTTTTTCGGACGAGTTAGGAGGAGACAGAACCGTGATTATCTGGTCAGCGGACTGGATGTTAGATGAGGTAGCAAGGCTAATACATGCATGGTTTATTACAGGAGAAGTAGTTATACTGGAGGAAACACCAGGCTTCTCTGGCGAGTACGCCGAGATGCCAGAAGTGGTGGAGGAAGGCCAGCAGGGGCAATCGGCGTTAGAGCTGCCTATCGTACCGCGGGGCGCGGGTGACCTTGTTGATGTGGGCGCGGCTACGGGGCAGAGCCAAGGCGAGAACGCTGGTTCTGTTCCCGAGGGGGGCGCCGAAGGCGAGGTAATCGCGGACAGGGTCTTAGAGGTAGCGGTAGCGAGACCATTTGAGAGGCGCACTGAGCGAGGTACGCTTCGTGTTGCTACTCGCCCATCTAGTCGGAGCGCGGTGGTTGCCACTGCTGCTGCGGCCGCTGAAGCGAGGGCAAGGGTCGCCGAATGGCCACACGATTTGCCGGTGGGCGCCGTAAAACCGTCACCGAGACGAGGATTCGAGAATCAGGTGGCGATGGCTGAGCCTACTGGGAGTTGGCTGCCGGTGGAGGTACAACCATCCACTTCGTGGGCAAGCTTGTCGGACGAGTGGGACAACAGCAGGGCTGTCTCACCGTTGTTAATAGCTGAGCTTCGTCGGGGTGTGCCGACTCCGGAGCGAAGGCAGGAATTGATTGGGAGGTTTGGCCCGATCGTGAATGAATTAATTAGGCCGGAGGATCTGCTGCCGGAGCGTCCTTTGCGCTTTAGCGCACCGGATCCATCAGTTGCATCGGCGTCCACGACCTCGTAGGTTGCCGCCGGTAAGCGCGACGTGGCGCGCGAGTACGGATGTAGTTCCACCGGAATACCTAAGGGAACTTCGAGAAGAGGAAGACGCGGCTAAATATGGAACGTCGAGAAGACGCCGTAAGAACCGGAAAACGCCGAACTTCAATGACTACGAGCCGTCGTTTGCAGGTGCTGCTCTGATAGCACAAAACAATAGAACGGTTCAGGTCGAACTTGGGGTGGTGCGAGAGGAGCAGCAGCGAGAAACGCAGCATGCTCTACCTGCCGCAGAGCCACCGATCATGGCGAGTTCGCTAAATTCGGTACTTGCGACGCAGGAGGCACCGGTAGCTATGGATGTTGAGGCGGGAAGCGTGGATGCTCGGATGGCTGTTTTGTCTGAGGCTGACGAATCGGAATCGACGCGACAGTTAGGTGAAAGCGGGGCTGATGTGACGTTATCGCATCAAGCTGCTGATAGATCAGCTAAACCGTATAACGTGGGTAGTGGAAGGGATAGGTATCGCGTGTTCCCCGATGGGACACGCATCCCAGCACCAAGAGCGGGGGTGAAGGTTCGTCGCCGTAGGGAAAACCAGCAGGCGAGAGCTGCGGAGGCCGAGGTAGCGAGATCGCAGCCACAGCCTCAAATCGCAGACCAGAGTCAGCTCGAAGTAATGCATTCGCAGCGACAGATTGTAGCGGGGGAAGGTGTGAGCCGCGACCCGGTAGCAGCAATATTGTTAGAGTTAGCACGTTTAACGCTAGAACAACGGGAAGAAGTGACCAGGATCCAACGCCAGGCATGTGAACTCGCTGCCAGGGCGATTGGCAAGGGCGCAGCCCCAGATAAAGCATGAGAAGGCTGAGGTACCAAATCTGTTCACTTCAAAAGGGTTTTATGTTGTTTTGATTTATTTTATTTTATTTTCTATTTTGTCTGTGTATGGTATGTTTATTTCTGTTTGTTTATTTATTTTATTTTTATTGATTTTGAAGGTTTTGGCGAGATGAATTATTGAAGTTTTTATGATTTTGATTTTGTAATATAGTTTTAAGTCGTTTTCTCGCTGGTCCTGTGTTCGAGCGAGGAGGATTGCGTTGGGTGACCCACGGGTGCCTGCGGCTTCCGCGGCTTAGCGGGGGGCTGTGACAGGGCTATAGCGATGCTCGCTGGCCCTGTGTGCGGCACTCTCCTCGCGTGAACGTAGCGACCAAGTGTACGCTATATAGCGACTACATACTTGTGTCGTTGCAGGATCTGGAGAGAGGAGCGCGACGATCGGCGAGGTGTCGCCGTGAGTGCGAGTGAGAGCGAGAAGAGCGAGAGAGAGAGAGCGATTTTGATTGATTTTTGACGGCGAGAGAAGTGGGAGCGCAGCGGCGCGAGGCTTAGAAATTAAGAGAGAAGAAGGGCAGTTAGGTGCGAGCTCTCGAGTAATTAGGGCCACCCAAGGAGAGACTGAACGAGACGACATTTCAGCCAGGGAGGAACTGCTGCCAGGAGTGCGACTGCCACTTGCCAGGAGAGCCAGGAGGTCCAAGCCGAGCCCGGACAAGCAGCGACCATTCGACGTCCACGGGGCAAAGGCCGTGTTGCGGCCCCTCCTGCAGCAACCTCGGTCATCGTCAGCGCGCCGCTTCCAGCGGGCCTACGCTTTTGCTGGCGTCGCCTCTCTGTCGACGGACCGTCGGCATCCGGTGGGTCTAAAGCCTGTCTGTCTCTCTCGCGCCAGCTCTCGCTCGATTACGGACATTTGCGTATTTCGATTTTATCGCGCACGCTGAGCGGTCTCGCTCGCGTGATCCCGCGAACTCTGGTCGCGGAAAGGCTGAGCGAGCGCGCTCGCCGCGGCGAAGTTAATCTTGTAGCGATATTTGTGAAAAGGCGTCAATAAATGAGATCGCCATATGTAATATCATTGAATTGGAGGCTGACCACTCTTGCAATTCATTAAGCGAGAGTCTGGTGTGTTCGTAATAACATTTGGTCATTACATACCGCTCTAGCATACAGTTTTCTTCACGCAACAATATTGTCCTCCCGGCTTACGTGTTACACGATAGCCAAATCAGAGCAACCCTGAGTTTACGCTTACTCCAAGCGTACCTGAGAGTGACCGCGACGTCACATAGACATTAAGGAAAAAAAAATGATCCTTTAATTTTTTCACAAATTGAATCGAATAAACGAAAAAAAAATGGCTTCATGCATTTAATTTAAGCTGTAGAAGTGTCTTGTGGGTATATTGAACTTTATTAAAAGGTACGCTTAACATTATCGGCTTTCGCAATGCTATTAATTTAGCGCACGGTTTTTCAAAAACATACCAAAAGCTTTTTTTTTCTTGTTTTCAAATTCACGTAAAATATGAAAAATATTTTTTATTGAAAAATGAATAGCCGATTTTTGTAGAGTGTTCATTTAATTTTTGGAAACCCCCCTTCAATTTTCTGTACGATTATTTGATTCTAAGATATCGGCGATCAAAGACAAAATTATTATTTTTTTTTTATTCAAAAAATTTTTTCCATGTCCATAGATGGAAAAAAATGTATCAAAAAAATTTCAAAAATTTTTTTCTCACAATATTCGTTACGATTGCGTAAAAGATATGAATTGAAGAATTTTTTGACTCTATGATTCGAAAACTAGATACTTCAAACTTCAATTTGCTATTTTCAAAATTTTTCATTTTATCATTTTTAATAAAGATACAGCCATTGAACTCACTAAAAATTTTGATTTTTTTGTGATCCCTTAATTTTTTCGGCTAATGTATTTATATTAATAGTAATACCAATGATAGTTGTTAATGACCATCCTAAGTCTCTATCTTAAAATTCTTCTATTGTCTTAAGTATAACATCTTCAATGTTATTTTTCAACCATAATTTTAGATTGGACGTTTTACTAATGCAAACATTTCTATATTTATCTTCAGAGCATTGGAGATAGCAAGATATTTTGGCATTTAAGTTTGTAGAAGTTTATTTGCTATTTTTATAAATGCTGTTACGTCTGTACATTCGCGATTGACTATGATTGCAGTAATCTCATATATAAACAATGGTTAAGGAAAATCCCTCATTTTGATAATCATATGATTGCAGTAGTAATACGTAATTTAAGGTATCTCTATAGCTACTCTTAGATCAATTGAGAGATTAAAATAAAGACTTTTTACTAACCCTCCTTGGCATTCAAAAAGTGTTTGGAAAATATTTTCTTGAAATTTACCTCACATGCAATACATAATTTTAATGAGTTTTGCTAAAACAAATAAGAAACAAATAATCACGACACTAATCAAACTTACTTGGTCTAGTCAAGTAATCGAAATGTGGCAACACTGGGAATGAATGTCTCTCTTGTTATACCGACTGATGGCTCTATTCCCGTGCACTCGCGAGTTGAGTAGTATTGTTATCGTTTTATTACTACTTTTATTTTGACTAAAAATGGGTCCCATGCGCGAAAGTTCGTGGCGAAATACAAATAGAATCTTGCATGGACGTCAGAAAGGAAAGTTTGCTAAACAATCAGTTGTTACGAAAATGGAAAATGCGCAAGTAAAGCTGGCGAATAAGAGGTTATGTGAGGTGAGTATCTTAATTTTCGAATCTTAGTTTACTACGACTACTTTAAGTTTACTTTACGAATTTACTAGTAATCTTAGTTTTGACTACGAATCTTAGTTTTGTTTGGGTCCACCGTTATATATGAATAATGCATTTTATATGCATATCTTTTTCACATAATTACTAAATTTCATTTTTTTACTGATGATTTTAAGAAAGTGTACTGTTGTTATACTAACGATAAGAATATACAAACATACGTGTGATACGTGTTTCAGATTGAAAAGATGAATGAAGAGAAGAATAAGTGGTTTGAAAACTGTGAGAAAATAATCGGTGGAAGAAGTATTGTAGAATTAGTTTTATTAGCATCAGAGTTGTGGTGTCTAAAGTGTGATTTACCACTATCATTGAGACACGTCATTGCTGAATCGAGGTCTGGATTAGCAAGCAATATCACTGTCAAATGCACTAAATGTGATGGTCTGAAAGTTGTTCACACAAATAAAGTAATGCCTCAGAATGATGCAAATTTGGATGGTCATACTTATTCAATTAATTTGAAAGCTGCTATCGGTTAGACTTTATATATACATATTTTTCAACTTTTGATACGACAGTAATTGACAGTAAATTAATTATGTTTTAGGAATGCTTGATGCTGGAATGGGAGAAACTCATATGAATACTCTATTTTCTGCTTTGAATATACCACCTATCAATGCACCTGTACTGAAACGTCATGAGAGAGTAGTAGGTTTAGTAGCTGAAGATCTTGCTAAACAAAGTTGTAGAAAAACTATTCAGTTAGAAAAAAATTTAACGTTACAAAAGGAAGTGTAAGTACCTAACTAAAAAGTGGTAACTGGAACTATGTAAAATGAATCATGTTTACAGTAGATTGCTTATAGAATAACGTGTATAATAAAATTGTACTTATTGTTTAATCAGTGCGTCGTAATACAGCAATTAATTTTCATGTAAATGATATCAAGAATCATGTAAATTGTCTGGAAAAATATACAATATATGTATAAACTGAAATACGAGTATGTGTAATTATTGACTTGCAAACGAAGCTTCATATGATGATTTGTAAGTTTTAAATGTACGTAATGTGTAAGTTTTAAAAAACCTATTGACGTTTGAAAATGATAATGGAGCGAGAGTGATGCATGTTTTGTTTTATTGCCTGGAGATTGCATGATATTTTTTTATTTCTTTGTAATGTAGCCTTTGTAACATTGTCCAATTACTAACAAAATATTATCAACACTTTAAATAATTTCCTCGTTAATTTCTCTATTAGTTTCAAATTAATTTTTCTTTAAAATTAACACTCGATGTTATAAATGTGAAACAGCATGTTCTTAAGAATAAAATTTTATTTGGTTTTCTTGGAACATGTTTGTTGAATTGGGTGTTTTAGAATTGCAGATATTTTGTCAAACTCCTCAGGTGAAGCTAATCAATTAAATAACAAAGTTCCATTGAAATTTTCTTTTGATACTGGTTGGCAGAAGCGAGGTACAGGGCGTTCTTATAATAGTTTATCAGGTGATATTAATAGTTATTTTTATTTATTATAATATTAATTTTATGGTAGCAATTTTGTTACGTGTGTTAATTTTTTTGCATGTTTAAGAGTTGCAATAAAAATATTGTTTATCGTTTGCATTAAAAGTTACATACCTGTGAATAAAATTATTCTGTGTATTAAATAAATAATGTGTAATTATCTGCAGGACAAGCTATGCTCATTGGATTTTATTCAGGTAAAGTAGCTTCATATGCTGTAAGAAGTAAACAATGTAGGTTGTGTCAACTTGGACACGCTAAAGAAGATCACGACTGTAGGACAAATCACAGTGGGTCAGCTAAGAGTATGGAGACAGATATGGCTGTTCAGTTATTTACTAATAATCTCTTGTTTAAAGAAGAAAATGTCTATGCTTCAGTCATTGTCGGCGACGAAGATTCAAGTACAATAGCAGCTGTTCGAAGAAACGCTAATCATGATATTGCCAAATTATCAGATCAAATTATTTACATCATCATTATGGCAAATGAAAATATCTGATTCGTTAAGGGAATATTTCTCTCGGTGCTTTTCTATCGCGATAAAAACAAATAAAAATAACATAGATGGAGTAAGATCTGCTTTACAAGCTATAGTTCCTCACGCCTATAGTGAGCATGACCAGTGTGGAGAATGGTGCCATGGACGTAATTTACAAAGTTATGTTCATAAAAATCTACCTGGCGGCAAACCACTTGATGATCCACACCTGCGACAAAAACTTACAGATCTTTTGTCCCGTTTTATCAAGTCAGCTGATAAAATTGCACCATGCGCCTCTACTCAAGGAAATGAGTCAATGAATAATGTAGTATGTAGTAAAAATCACAAATCTCGGCATTATAGTGGTTCTGAATCATTAAACTTCCGAGTAGCTCTCTCAGTATGTCAAAAAAATATTGGATGCCAATATGCCGTGAAAATGAATAAGAATCTGAGTATGTCTCCAGGCTTTTATACACGCACGTATCGATTGCAAAAAGATAAAAAAAGAGAATTGCAAGCAAAACTCAGTAAACCTAAAGAAATTAAGAAAAAAAGGCATCTTAGAAAAAAAATGCGATCTGTAATAACAACAAGAAAACACCGACAAGAAGGTATTACATATGAACCTGGGATATTATTAGATGTTCCAGATAATATTCATCCACAGCAAACTACAAACAATTTGAAAGAAGTTGATACTTAACAGTTAAAAAATGTTAGTAACTATGCTGTGGTTTATTTCGACATCGAAACGACAGGTTTGAAATCTGATGATCAAATATGCCAGGTATGCAAAAAAAATAAAACTAAAAATAAAGAATGTAAAAATAAAATTTTATAATTTTTAGATAGCAGCATCCGATGGAGATTCAAGTTTCAATTCGTATATTATAACATCTAAACCTATTTCTAAAGGCGTAGCTGAAAAAACTGGAATGCAGATCATAGATGGAGAAATGTATGTGCATGAATTACGAGTAACAGCCATTCCGAGCAGATCTGCCATTCAGAAGTTTATATTGTATTTACAGGGAGTAAAGGAGAAAAATAGTAGAGAAAACGATTCTTATAGCATTATACTCGTAGCTCATAATGGTTTCGTGTAAGAAAGTTTTAAATTATATTTTTTGTGCATACTAATTAATTGATATTGATTATACTCTATTTTTACAGTTTTGATGTTCCTAGAATCTTGTCATTAATTTTTCGAGTCGGTTTTATGCAAGATTTTCAATCTGTAGTAGGTGGGTTTGCAGATTCTTTGAGGATTTTGAGAAATTCACTTCCAGAAAGAAAGAAAAACAAACTTCGTTTCACAGTAGAAGCTCTATCGAAAGATTTTCTTCCTAACGAAAATCTGGATAATCTACACAATGCAATAGATGATGTAACTTTATTAAAAAAAATTATTGATTACTGTAATATTACTTCGTTAGTTTTCAAAGAAAACGCTAAAAGTATTCAGGGAATTATCGGTGAACAAGAAAATAAGAAGATTATTGAATTGAATAAAGGTTCTTTGCAAGTTTACAATGGCAAAATTTCAGACAATTTAATTAAAAAAATTTCTGCAGCTGGTATTAACAAATATATTCTTGAAACAGCGTTTATCAATAATGGTTATACTGGTTTAAGATTTTTGCTCCAAGAAAGTGTAAATGGTCAGGCTCGAGAGAAATTAACTACAAAAACATTAAAACAAATTTTTAGCTTATTTCCTGTAAACTAGAAAAATATATTACTGTAATAAAAAATAATATTTGTCTAATTTGATTATTACTGTACCATTGTATCTAAATAATAACATATTCATAAGATGAGCGTGGGATCATTATTTTTCCTATTATTTTTTTCAGTTTGTAAATTAAATTTTCAATAGATTTTATTCGTATCAATAATTATTTGCGCAATAAAATATTTCCGAAAGCATTATTCATTTTAATTAAAATAAAATAATTGTAAGCTTATTTTCAATAACATTCACGACACCATATTCTGCGCCAATTGTAAAATCCGTGATGCGACGTTGCCACATTTCTATAAGCTGTGGGAACTAGCGATAAAAGTGAGAATTTGCTTCTCTTGATTATGAATATCTTTTGATTTTACAAGATAACATATGACATCTTTTATATTTTTAAAAGCTGAAACATCAATCTACTACAAGGTATTTTTGTAATCATTCCTAAGACGATTATCGATACTAAAATCTTTCATTTCCTTTCTTTAAGAGCACCGTTACCATTGCGACCAATGTTGAATAGCTTGACTTGGATTATTATTATTTTCTATTTTTATTCGATAACTAGCTTCTAAACTTTTTGTGTGTATTCTATACACTGTCCTGCATATTTATCAATAGGTTCTCATGTTTTCTAAGATAACTCAATAAACTATAGAGCTACCTTAAAGACAAAATTAATTTCTCGCCAAACAACTTCATCTCCTTAAGTTTGATTTAAAATTTCTCTTAATCTTTGTGTATTTTCACCAACTTTTATTGAACTATTTAATCTGACTTCGATAGAATGAAAATGTGAAGTGCAAGTTTGACATCTCTGTCTTATTGCTTTAATTAAAACGGGTTATTATTTTATATATTTCTCCAATGAATTAAAAACACCAATTTTTAATATTTTTCATTGAATAAAATATCTACGTTAGTGTCTATATTGTAATAAGCTTTTCATATATCACGTACTGTATCTTCAAAGTACGAAATAGAAAACATCTTGTCAAAGAAATATTTATGTAAGAGGATTAGAAAAGAAGCAATGGTTTCAAAAGGTGCTTCCAGATAAGTCTAAAAAATTTTAAAGTCATATACTAGTTGAAAATATAAATTAACATTAATTAGAAATTTTGTTTTAGTTACACAGAAAAATCTTTCAACTTCAAAGCAATATGAAACGCCCTCCATTAACAAAATTACTTACTTCATTAAAAATCGAAATCGAGCCGACTTCATATGTGCTATTACAGGTGTACAAAAATGGTCTACTTGGATTAATGAGAGGCAAAAGCAAGCTGAATCAGATGGCAGCAATGAACTTTACTGTGATACGATATAAAAATTTAGCGGAATATTTTGAAATAGCTATGTTAACTAAAAAGAATAAAGATTTTAAACAAAGTGTACTATATTTAGTATATAATTTAACGATAAAAGTAATAATTAATGGAAAATATCTATTAATACTATCAATCAAAAACTATTAAAATGAACTAGTGGGTCGGTGGATGGAGAGGATTAGAAACAAGGAACGTCTCTCTCTAAGTACTTAGTCTACAAAAGAAAAACGAAAATTTTGGAAAAGTGGCGTTTTATTTTTCAACATAGTCTCCTTTTAGTTCGATACACTTGGCCCAGCGATGCTCCAACTTCTTTAACCCGTATGAAAAATACGTTTCCTCGAGGTCTGAAAAGTAGGCTTCCGTGGCAGCGATTACCTCCTCATTCGACTCAAATTTCTGCCCGGCGAGTGACTTTTTGAAGTTTGGAAACAAAAAGAAGTCGGACGGGGCTAAATCTGGAGATTACGGTGGATGGGGCAGCAGTTCGTAGCCTAATTCGACCAATTTGGCCATGGCGACGGCGGAGGTGTGAGCCGATGCGTTGTCATGGTGGAAGAGCACTTTTTTCTTTGCCAAATAGGGCCGTTCTTTCTGCAATTTGACGTCGAATCGGCCCAATAATTCGGCATAGTATAGCCCTGTGACCGTTTTGCCCCTCTCCAGGTAGTCGATGTAAATCACACCTTGTGAATCCCAGAAAACAGTGGCTATCACCTTTCCGGCCGATGGGGCAGTCTTCACCTTCTTCGGAGCACTTTCGACGAATAAAGTCCACTGTTTCGACTGTTCCTTGGTCTCTGGTGTATACCAGTGGATCCATGTTTCGTCGACTGTCACGAAACGACGCAGAAACTCCTTTGGATTGCGCTTAAACCGCGTCAGACATTGCTCTGAAGTTGTCTCACGGTTGCGCTTGTTGTCCGGAGCGAGCAAACGTGGCACCCATCGCGCCGACAGCTTTCTCATGCCCAAAATTTCATGCAGGACATTACCCACGCAGTCTTTTGAGATGCCTACGATCTTAGCTATCTCGCGCACCTTCAATCGTCGATCTGCCAATACGAGATCGTGAATTTTTGTCACGTTATCCTCCGTGGTAGCCGTTTTCGGAGCACCTGGACGTGGCTCTTCAAAAATCGACGTGCGACCACGTTGAAACTCGTTAAACCAATTTTTGACGGTCGCCATCGAAGGAGAAGAGTCACTGTACACAGCATCCAAGCGCTTTTTGATTTCGCTGCGCGATTTCTCTTCCAAAAACAAGAATCGAATCACCGACCGATACTGCTCTTTTTCCATTTTTCAAAAATCAACGGACACACTTGCTTTCACACGCTCTCAAAAATAAACTATAACTCCGATCCGGCTGAAATCTTGACAGTAACCATCGAGAAGGTTGTACTACGTGATAGAATGTTTCTTTTGCGAGAGTGGCGCCATCGGGCGGTGAAGCTAAGTACTTATCGGACCACCCTCGTATGTATTTTGAGCTGCTGAATACGAATTTTTATGATAGATTGCACAAAAGTCAATAATTAATTAGATATAACAAATTAATTGTTAAACATCCATAGCTTGTTTATTAATTAACTTACGAGTATATATATTCTGAAGCTAGCTACACATTCTTTGTGTCAAATATTTATTAAAAAAATACATGATAAATATTTATTAGAAGCTGAGATATCGCGATTTAACAAACAAAAAATTTCGAGCCGCGTGAGACCAAAGGGATGCATACGTGACAGAAGCGAACATTCAGACCATTTATTGTAAATAATGCGAGATGATTGTAATTTTGTATTCGAGAATTTTTAGAGTAATTATTAGTCAATAATATGCAGATAAGACATGATTTTTAATATTATAGTTCGAATTACTAATAATAATTTATTTATTGTTGTCTTACGCTGTACATTCCATACTATAATATAAGGACGTTACTTTGTTAAATAGGAATGATAAAAAGTTGTTATAATGCAACTATATTTCAATTCAAAATAATTTTACTTTTCTACTTGCCGCTGATAGTGTTTTAAATATACAGAAATAAACATTCAATTATAAAATCATAATATTTTTAATTTGATCCTGTTACGTACATAAAATGATTTTTAATACTTTGATATACCGCTTCATTTATAATGATCAATATTCTTACCTATAATATTTTTATAAGTTTTCATCTTTTGTCAATTACAAAATGAGCAACAAGGAACACATATTATAATTGCAATGATAAATCAACTTGTCCAGCCGTGAAATTAAGATATATATTTTTTTGGTACTAGCAAATCGTCTTTTTCTATCCGACCAAAATCTTAAGGTTTTAATATGTTAGTGTCCATATCTGAGCAATGTGTTTGGCAAAAAACGTCATAAAAAGCTCTTTGACTGTGCAACTTTATATTATTACTCGTTGGTGGTAAATCTTTGACAGGGCTTTCGAATGCTGATAATAGCAGTCGCGTAAATCGTGAACGGTGGCATAACCTGTATTTTGTTTGTATATTTTTACTAAATATCTTTCACGTCTTTTGATATCCCTTTCTATAGCACTCAGTGAGTAATCTTGAAATATTTTAATTTTTATTGTTTCATACAGTCCAAAAAGAAAATGTACTTCCCATTAAGATAGTTAAAAAGACACTCTAAATGGATTCTGAAATAAAGTTTACAGGTGTATTTTACATCGAAAAAGATTAGATTTGCTGCCGACCGGATCTTCCTAGATCCCTCCAATTTATATATATGCAAAAAATCGATATTTAAAATTTTTTTTTTCTCTGAATCTAAATTAATAGTGACACCGGATTTGCGGCATTCTCTTTTTTGATGTACGCAGTTTTACTGTAATTTTTTTCAAAGTCGCAGAACTACGGTAACTAACCTAAAAAAGTAAAAAATACTTGAATCCATTTTTAGGTAAACACGCATTTTTTCGTTTTTTTGTGATTTTTGACTCCTTATCCGTAAGCGTGTATTTTGCAATAAAACGGATAGCACCATTGTATTTTACGATAAAAATACATGAAAAAAATATATAACACGTCCCAGTAAGATTATCCAACTGTGTAATCGAATAATTAACATAAAAAACAGCTGATACGGGCATGTCAAGAAGACCTACTTTTTACCCCTTATATCCTTGCAACTATAAATAAATATTTATACCAAGTGTTATAAATGTTTTCCGTGTAACACGCTGGAATCATCTATTTTACCGTAGATGCCTCTATTTTTTTGTTAGCAAAAAAAAGTCGCTCAAATGAGCGAAAAAACGTTTTTTCCACTTTTTTTTAATTACTTTGACACTACGAAATATACATAAATCTACGGATTTCACCGACACTATGCGAATACTATTTTGGTGTAACACAGATTGATTTTTTCCAATATGTTGTCATGAAATTAGTTTGCTAGCTAAAATCATATTTTTTCTCTATTTTGAATATTACATAATAGAAGACTTATGATGTCTAATAATAAAAAACAAAATATTATTTTGATTATTAATATTTGTATCATTTCAACATATTAAATATGTACACATTTTTACAAAACTTGAAGTAAATAAAGAAAATCAGTTTTCATCATCATTGTTTTCTTCAATAACCGGTTGAACCCCTTCGTAATCAAACAAATTAGATAGTATTTCAGCTGGCTTAATTATTCGTGATAAGTATCTACCAATACTTAATTAATAGATGACGCTGCTAAATACGAACAGCATCCAACAGTGCGATTACCATTAGGACAATTGCAGCAATATCGTTTGATGCCTTTTATATCAACTGTTTTAGAACAATATTGTACATAATATTTGTAAGTTTTTCTATTGATGTGTCTAGATCGTACTTCGAATCTTATAATATTTTTTTCTTTTTTGCAGTAGTTCAACTTGAGCGAATTGTCGTCTTGAAGCATTTCGGCTAAATAGGAAACAGACTGTGTTTACTGATATGATATACTAGAAAACTCTTTCAAATCTCTTAGCGTCATTTCAGGAAAGTCTAATAGATCATTTGATGACAATTGCTGAAATACTACCTTCTTTTGGTTTCAGTTATTGTCCTTGACTTATACTGCTAAGGTGTTTTTCACATTCTTCGTAAAATTCGTTCTAGAAGTAATAACATCTAACATTCCTGCATAAGAGTTAAATCTCTTACCAAAATATTTAGCAAGAAACAAGCAACTTTACAGTATAACCCAGCTTTTGTTAAAGAAGCATTATAAAATTGATGATGCAAGAGCTTGAACTTTTGCCCTATGATTCCATGAATTGCTTCGACGACCCACCTAATTTTAGTTACTAATCGGAACCAATTTGACTCTTCGTCGGAAAGTTGAGATCTTTTACCTTTCAAAGCTGGCACTAAAACTTCAAATCCTCGTTCCACTAAAAATTCCTTAGTATTTCTAAAGCCTCTATCCGGAATGAGTAGTTGAGACAGATACTGTATATATTTGGCTATCTGTTAATTCTGCAATTTCAGAGACATCACTTGCTTGAGAATGAGGTTGATTAATCGCAGGTGCCTTATTTAAACCTGAAATTTGAATAAAAACTTGTTCAACTTTCTTAGATGAACTTTCAAGGTTCTGATGATTATTTTTACTTTTAAGAGCTCTGAGAAGACATAGATATAGTATATTTATAACAGATTATGTCATTTTCTGGACATAAAAATTCCATTTCCTTTGGAATTGCTAGGCTTCTTCTTGATCGTTGATATATTTTGGCGCATCAGTCGTCTTATCAATATACTTTTCACACTTGATACATTTGTCATCATTGGTTTTGAAGGCTGGGTTTTTTCGTGGTTGTTCATAATTAGAATCTTCCATTATATCAGTGACATCTGTCACATGAAAATCTTCCACCATATCAGTTTCTTCCATCGTATCAACGTCTTCCATCTTATCAGTCATCTTGATTTTTCTATCCCGTGAAAAATTATAAATAATATTATTTGAAGAAACATTCAATGAGATTAAGAAATATGTAAAATTATTCATAAGTATTTTATAAATATGACTATTTTTTCAAACTGTTGCTTAGCTGAGATTAAAGGGACCGCCTACTCGAAGACTTCTTACCACTTTCAGCTAATCAAATGATATCTTTTTCTTCGGTTACTACATTAAAGAATTGTGTTAGTATTAAATTTTTCAGTCTAAAAGGATTGTTTGTGAATGTATGTGTAGTTTATGAAAGGATATGAAATAATGAATGCGTAGTTTAGGCCAATATGATCGATATATTATAGGCCTACAAAATTGGGAAAAAACTCCACAAGGTTCGGTTAGGTTTGATCTTGCGTGCAAACTATGTTTGCACGTAAGCGCAAACGGAAACCGCCTAAATGAAGAAAAATCCTTGGTTGATTTACATTCATAAAATACAATCTGATATTGTGATAACATGCGATCATGCGTTCAATCGTTGCGTAAAGAAATAAAAACGTGTTATGATTAATTGATTACAATTGATACTTAAAGGTATGCATATACGAGGTCTGTCCGGAAAGTATCGGGCCTACCTTTATATTTTCGTGCTAGCGTTATTCTTTATCATCTGGTGGGTGGCATTCTCCAAAGTAATCTTGATTGAATAACACGGTTCCATCGATGTTTCCACTTTTCAAAACAGCCCTGGAACTCACTTTTAGGGATAGCCTTAAGTACACTCGTCGCATTCTTTTCAACCGTTGTTTTGTCATCGAATCGGTGTCCTTTGAGTGGTTTTTTTAGTTTTGGAAACACTCAAAAGTCACAAGGGACTATGTCGGGACTATATGGACGTTGTCGAAGCAATGCGATATTGTATTTGCTCAAAAACTGCTGCACAAGATTGGATGAATGCGCTGGCGCATTATCGTGATGGAGAAGCCAGTCACCACTTTCCCAAAAGTGCGGCCGTTTTCTTCTTACTGCATCATGCAAACGTTTTAAAATTTGAACGTAGTATTCTTTATTGATTGTCTGACCTGTTGGTGTATATTCGTGATGCACAACACCTTCAAGATCGAAAAAAACAATCAACATTGACTTAACATTGCTCCGACTTTGACGAGCTTTTTTTGGTCTTGGCGATTCAGAATGCTTCCACTGTGAAGATTATTGTTTTGTTTCAGGATCATAACCATAAACCCATGATTCATCATTTGTAATAACTTTTCTAAGCACATTATCATCATTATTGACCATTTCCAGATTGTCCAGAGCGATTTCTAATCGAATGTTCTTCTGCTCTGCTGTGAGCAATTTTGGGATGAATTTCGCACACACGCGTTTCATTCCTAAATTTTCGGTTAAAATTTCTGAAATGATAGTTTTGGTATCCCAAGGTCTTCTTCTAATTCTCGCACAGTCATACGACGATTTTGTTCGATTGCAAGTCGCACCCGCTCAATATTATCTGTAGTTTTTGTCGTCGAAGGTCGGCCGGAACGAGAATCACTATCGACAGAAGTGCGATCATCCTTGATCCGTTTATACCACTCTTTTATTCGTATTTTGCTCATACACTCGCTTCCGAAGGCCGTTTGCATCATTTCAATAGTTTTCGAACTCGTTTCTCCGAGTTGAAAACAAAATTTGATGCAAATTCGTTGATCTTGTTTTTCAGTCATTTTTGACAATATCAAAATCCGACGAACGCGAAAAAGACACTGTAAACAAAGACACCCTGCGCATGAACTATACGTCCGGCAGGTGTCAGTAAGTAACCAATAGATTCGTGAGGCTTTACTGTTGACGTTTCTGTCTAGTAGAGGTCGCTTGAACACTATGGCGCGAAGATATAAACGTAGGTCCGATACTTTTCGGACAGACCTCGTATTTCAGTGACACAGCGAGTTCAAGCAAGGATTCTCATGTTTTGATATTTTACCACACAGATATCCATACTTGCTATTTAACGGACGTAAATGAAAAGTTTGATATATATATGTGTGTATATACATATACATATATACTGATATATATACACTGAACTATAGATGGGTTGGGTTATTCTTGGCTATTTCGATTGACCCTTAGGTTACGGATTTTTTTTTAAATTGGCGCAATTGTTGTACACTTTTCCCAAATTTTGATGACGATACATTAATGTAATCAAAAGTTATTAACAATTAAAGAAAAATGATTAACAATTAAAGAAAATTTTCAAACGGCTATATTTTAAAAACTAATAAAGATATCGAAGTCCGATCTTTTTCAAAATACTTATAATGTCTTAAAATTTCGAAATAATTACAACAATAAACAATAACATTTTTTTTTCGAAATTTATTAACCTTTTATTTCAACAATTTTGCTAATATCTTAAAAAATATATATATATATATTTTTTAAATTCTTACTCCTGCGTGTTTCTGAGGATTTTTCCTATGTTGGGCCCTTGAATTTTATCACTGATTTCGATAGCAAAAATCCTCAGAAACACGCAGGAGCGAGAATTTTTCAACAAAAAATACTTTTTGAGATATTAGCAATTGTTTAAATAAAAAGTTAATAACTTTCGAAAAAAATGTTATTGTTGTATGTGAAGGCCTCGGAACCGAATCTAGGACACTTATGTGACGAAAATCAGGTAAAATGGTACTTTCAGATAGTTTTAGGCTTGGATTATATTGGCGCACTGATGAGTTTTTATTTTGAGGAACGTTTCTCCGTGTAATTTTCGATGAGGAATCTATTGATAAAAGTTTTATTCATCCATTTTTAGCGTGATGCTCAAAAATAGGAAGAAAAGAGGGAAAATTAAAAAAATGATTTTTTTTTGTTAAAAAACGTTCATTTTCATTTCAAGTTTTAGTCGACTGCAGAGTGTCGAAAAAAATTTAGTAAAATATGAATTTATTAGAAAATTTTTTCACGAGTAAAATTAAAAAAAGATTGTCAAAAAATATTGATTCGCGACTGAGTAGAGACCAAAATATGATAAAAGTACAGAAAAATGTTTTTACACGGTTGTGCCGCTTTCAATGCATCTTATAAATTGAAAATTTGTACAGAAGCTTTTTTTTCCATGTCAAATACAGCCCCGTAATTAGGTTTACAAAATGATCTGGGACCCAAATCAACATATAAATCCGGTTATACCATTTTATTGACATATACGTTATATTACATAACATATTGAATAATTTAGTAATTGATATACTCGTAATTGAAGTTTTACCTTCTAGTAGCTACTTTCCATAAATGATTTGAAAAAATACAATCCTAAAGTCATATCGTCTGTGTCCGATGAGATTACATAAATATTTTGATATCCTTCAATAACAGCATATATAATATAAAGCATCATTTTGACATTGGCTTCTTCTATATCTACTCTATGCAGCATTTCAAATGATCCATTTATATATGCATTACGAGATTTACACTATTGATCAGTTATAGTACTGAAAACTTAATGACGATCAGAAAAAAAATCGTTCACTTTAATTAAATGTTGAACAAATTTTTGCAATAGTATTTTATTTTCGGACGATCCCTAAAACATGTCCTCTTGATTAGGTAATTTTGTATGTTGTGCAATCGAATTATAAATAACATTGTTTAACGTAGGATATTTTTATCGGATATTTTGATTGATTTTTCGTTCGGTTATTTTGATTGATTTTTCGTCGTACGAATTAAAGACAAAATCGATCCGATTAATGCTATTCAATGTACTTTGTATTTCACAATTTCACAAAATTTCTAGGTCAAATTTGTAAATTATTTAGTCCTTTCCATAGAATACTACATATTACCAGCATGAAATCAATTACTAAGCACGTTTTAACTTCTTGGAAAATTATGTACTATTTTCGTCTTCTATCGTATAGTTTTCCAATTTACGAATTAAAGCGCTTTTATCGTCATATTTTTTAAAGAGACTGTCATCATCGAACAACTTATTTTTATTCGTTGATTCGTACTGCAGAAGTTTTGTTATGAGATAATTACGTTCATTGATAAGTGCTACGATTCTTTGAGTATCGCTTGCTTGTATTTGGTTGTTTTTATTGACTTTGGAAGCTCGCTTTTCTGGATACTTTTAAAATTGGAAAGATTATATCTTGAAAGCAGTGCCAAAAACAAGATCTTTAGCTATTTCAGAGAGTACTAATTGCTGACTTATTATATTACGCAATCGATGAAAACCTGGCGTAAAAGAATTTATGCTTTCTTTTTCGAGATATTTAAAAATTTTTTATACTAATATTTCTGATTGTTGAATAGCACTGTTGAAAAATTGGTGGTGAGTTATTACTTTATCATCTTCGTTCGTAAAGAAGGTCAATTCATTTACGTAGTTGCACAAGGCTAAAAAGATATAATAAATTATATCCCATAATGCTACAATTTCTTTTTTACGAATCTTTCCGATAACTCCACCTGCACTTTTTGACGTTCGATTAACTATTTGTTCAGGAGTCTAATTTATAGCAACAGATGTTAAAAGAATATTTGATCTTTTTACAACGAACCAGCCAGTCATAAATTATTCATATACTTCAGGTATTTTTCGATAACATCAACATATCTTCTTATTATAATCACGGTGTTCTGTAGACAATTTAAATGAATCGGTCTCCCACCCCGCCGATTCTTGCGTCATTATGTTTCTTATATCATATACAATGAGAATTAAGTTGATTCAAAATCGCGAATGATACACTTTTTGAGAAAAACAAATAAAAGCGTTTTTTATCAAAAAAAATGTAAAGTATCATTTTACGGATTCAAATTAATTAAAAAAAATGCTTACAATGACAAATGTAGGCGCATATTCATATAGATATGTACATCGTACACATATTTACGCATACACACACACACACACACACACACACACACACACACACACACACACACACACACACACACACACACATATATACATGCAAAGATGAAAATACAATTATAAATAGAAACCATTATAACAAGTTATAAATCTATTAACTTTGATTATATTTACGATCAATGTATATACATTATTCTTACATGTAACAACTATATAACAATGGAAGAGTACTTTCACAAATGACGAGCATTGAATTGCCGAATTGCTTTTAGTAAAGAATTGGCATATCTAGGATTCTGTCGATTTTTTACTAAATAGTTTGACCATATTTTATTGAAATCGTGGTGAATGCTTTCGACAGCCTGTTCACTATAAAATCCTAGGCTACGATTATTATCTTTACAAAAGTCTAGAACATGAAAAAATATCGCATGAATTTTTGGTGTAATAGATAAACCTGTCGATAAATAATTGTTTTGGAATTTTTTAATACTTATTTCGAATATACGTTTCAAATCGTTCCTGAAGCAGTCATGTATTACATCTTTTAAATCTTGCAGTATCTGTACATACTTTATGAGAAAAATATTTTTTTTAGATCGTAGAGTGTCAAGTGAAGTAAGTAATTTTTTACATGAATTTCCTTCTAAAGAACAACCATGTTAAGTCACTTTTCTCTCTACAAAACATTCTTTCATCCATTCATCTATATCATTTTTGCATTGCTTATCATTATGAATATGATCAATGATACTATTAACCTCTCCTAGCATGAGATGGAATTCGGGAGGAGGTAACACATCCAAAATGTTTTTATCAGAAATATCATGAAAAATAGGCATGTTGATGCAACTTTCAAAATCTTTAGCTTTTTTTGGATTCGAACCGGCAGCAGAGTAGTTTTTATAATTATTTATTATGTTATTAATTTTTCTCTGCGTACCTTTCAAATGTAATTTATTTTTTTCAGCTGTACACCATGTACAAGGAAATTTACTGGCATGCGTTCCAATGCCACAAAGCAAATTAGCTAGTTTTAAATCAGTGGAAATAGTTGCATCATTTTCCAATAATTTACTCAAGCTCAGTTTATTCCAAATTTTATTTAAATTACAATAATTTTTTGTACAGGTGCAACAGCTAGTAGACACATTTTTTTTACGCCTGAGTCTTTAAATATTTCTCTTTTACATTTTTCTGTATTGTTCATTAATTGAATTGACAAACACACTTTAAAAAAGCCGCCACCGCCGTCTGTACCTATCTTAAGATGAACTTTTTCGTTGGTAATTCGTCGCTGTTTTTTAATATGATCAATGAAGCCCATCATTATAATACACCAAAGGTTCCATTACTGAAGTTTCAACTGTCGCTTTCGAATGAATAAATTCAATTTTTTCCATTTGAAAAAATTTATCTACATCGTGATTTTTAGATACCAGTTTATTTATGACATCTGTTTCAAAAATTTTTTTATCACTTGTGGCATTTTTGAAAAACGAAACAACGCCTTTTGTAGTTCTTTAACTGAAGTTATAGGTATTTTGTAAATTTGAAACATCTTCGACAGAGATTGTTTTATTTTTGGCTTTCACCGGTTTTATCAACACTTTTAACGGTTTACCGTGAGCTTGCGAGAGAGAAATACTTCTGCTATCTGCATTGGTATTTTCTTCGACAAGATTCATTTTTTCTGTCAGTAACGAAGAAACGACATGATCTAATTCCTTGTTTTCAAGTTTTTGGGCTACTTTCAAAATATTTTTCACTTTACCAACACCTTTATGAATGACTGAAAAGCACCTTGTACACCTTTTTTCCACAGATTGTTGCTTTTTTTTTGCTTTTTCAAACTTTGGTATGTTTTCGATTTCTAATTGTTTCACAAAGAAAACAGTTGCACGCACTATGACTCGATCTCGTAGAACGAAAATTAAATTTTGAAAAGTCAGGCAGAATAATCTTCTCTTTTTTATAAACTTTAGTGTAGCATGTGGTGCAAACTACTACAGTTGGGGCAGATGCATCAATTTTGAAGCCCACTATGCCTTCAATTTTCACTTGAAGCTTGCTTTGAATTGTTTTCAATGTCTTACTTGAAGATAGACATAATAAACAGAGTCTGTTCCTGTTATCTTCATGAAATGGTGAAACGTAACACTTTTTCGAAACCGGAAGTGGCATTTTGTTGTAATTAATGGAAATACATTGATTTCCATACACAGTGAATAAAAAGCATCTTGTGCCTGACAATTCTTAATCAATACTAATTGGGAAAGCTACGAAGTCACTGTAATGTGTTATGATATTGACCAAATATTACACCAGCTGTTCGCCTCATCCATGTATACATACTCGTATATCTCAATGTACACAAAAGAATCAAAACAAAGCCGCCGGTAGCCAACCAAGCATTTTCAAGCATGATCATATTATAAGCTCTATTGCTACAGCGTATATCATTAAATGTAAAAATATTATCACTATCCAAGATCCCACATATATATGTGTGTGTATGCGTGTATATGTGCGTGTCTGTGTGTGTACGATGTACATATCTATATGAATATGCGCCTACATTTGTCATTGTAAGCATGTTTTTTTTAATTAATTTGAATCCGTAAAATGATACTTTACATTTTTTTTATAAAAAACGCTTTTATTTGTTTTTCTCAAAAAGTGTATCATTCGCGATTTTGAATCAACTTAATTCTCATTGTATATGATATAAGAAACATAATGACGCAAGAATCGGCAGGGTGGGAGACCGATTCATTTAAATTGTCTACAGAACACCGTGTAATGGATTCTTATCCAGCATAATATATTCTATCTATTCCGTGAAGAATAGGTAACAATTTTTTAATAGACTGTACTGTCCAATTTCCGGTGCGATCCGCGAGTAACAAATGGAACATTAAACTAATCAGTACAAGAACATTATTATAATATTTATAAAGTTCTAAATCCTAACTTCTTTTGTCAAAAAATTCTTGAAATTCATTTAATAAAGTTTTACTATTTTTTTTCGAAGTCGTTTAACAAATGTTCACATTCGTCAAAATTTTTAATTTCGAAATTTTCTCAAAGTAAGCCTATGCTTATTATTTCATTTTTAAATTTGTTTTGTCTATCTTTAGTAAAAAATTCTTTGAACTTTAATCTTCGTAAAGCTTCTTCTATACACTACCCGTCAATCACTTTTGCCATGCTTACCTCAAAATTAGGCAAACTTGAAAGTTTTGTATCTCGGTCGGAAATCATCGTATCACAAAAAACCGCAGGGCATTTTAAAGGTAATTGCAAAAGCTTCCATTTAAGATGTGCAGAGACTTAAAAATGAAAATATGTGTTTTTTACAGTAAAAAAACTGATTAAAAAAATTTCAATTTTTTTAACCTCGACTTAAATCAATGCCAATTTAGAACCAGGCGGTGGAGGGCAAATCGACCAGAAGGGTTCGGAGGGTAATGTCTTTCCCTTTAAAATTAGCCCCCGCGGGGTTCTATCCGATGTTTTTTAACCGAGTTACGGCGTTTTTTGTAAAAAAATAACCTTTTTTTTTCAATCCTCAATTACTTCGACTTGCGTACGTTTTGGAAAAAAATGCCAAGGAGAAAAAAGTTTCATTTTGTGCCCAAGAATATGAAAATAAAATTAAAATAAAGAAATAGAGAAAAAATTTTTTTTCGGTTTTTTAGCGCATTAAAAAAATAAAGGAATTTAATTTTTTTTTTTTACTCTTAGTTTTAGTTTTTTTGTGATTTACTACGTCCCTAGACATTTTAGAACGAAGCGTAAAAAAAAAGTTAAATTCCTTTATTTTTTTATTGCGCTAAAAAACCGAAAAAAATTTTTTTCTCTATTTCTTTATTTTGACTTTATTTTCGTATTCTTGGGCACAAAATGAAACTTTTTTCCAAAACGTACGCAAGTCGAAGTAATTGAGAATTGAAAAAAAAGGTTATTTTTTTACAAAAAACGCCGTAACTCGGTTAAAAAACATCGGATAGAACCCCACGGGGGCTAATTTTAAAGGGAAAGATATTACCCTCCGAACCCCTCCGGTCGATTTGCCCTTCACCGCCTGGTTCTAAATTGGCATTGATTTAAGTCGAAGTTAAAAAAATTGAAATTTTTTCAATCAGTTTTTTTACTGTAAAAAACACATATTTTCATTTTTAAGTCTCTGTACGTCTTAAATGGAAGCTTTTGCAATTACCTTTAAAATGCCCTGCTGTTTTTTGTGATACGATGATTTCCGACCGAGATACAAAACTTTCAAGTTTGCCTAATTTTGAGGTAAGCATGGCAAAAGTGATTGACGGGCAGTGTATATGTGAATGCTTTAATGTGCGTATAGAGCATAGTGTGTACCGCTGAGTATTTGACCAACTATGCACAAACCAGATATAAAGAACTTGGAGCCATTACTCACTACTCTGTCTCATATAATTATTTCTACAGCTCGTCCAAGATCATTTGTGTCACCGATTTTGATTGGTTTAGGTGCTTTGTTGGAGAAACTGTATGGCTCGAGAGAACTTGTGCAAACACTCAATTCTGCAGGTCTTTGCGCTTCTTACGATGAAGTTAGATTGTTTGAAGCATCACTGTTAGTCATTCGGGTTTAATAGAAAACAAAGAAATTTACAAGAACGCGTACGTACAAATGGTTTTCGACAATGCCGACTACGATGTGTGAACCTTCGATGGTCGCAATACTCTCCACAAAGAAGGCGGCATAAAAATCCAGAAATCCTTACACCTGCTAACGTTGTTCTCACGGCTGAACGAGTTCCCAGGTTAAAGAAAATTCCAAAGTCGTCTGTTCAAGACCAACAAGGTAAAATTGTTTTGCATCGTGTTCAAGATAAGGCCAATGTTGAAAGTAAAATGAAAAATGCTAGAGTAGTCGATTTGGATGTGTACAAAAAATTAGAACAGAAAATACAAATACGTGCGACTGATTTTTTATGGCTGTTAGGAAAAATAAAGTTTCCTTCAGATTTTAAAGGGTGGAATGGTTTTACGAAAACAATTACTCAAAAAGATCACTATTAAAGAAACAAAGTTAGATTTTTGCCATTTATAAATAATTCGCCTAGCGATTACGATACTTTATAAACTGCTCTTAGAATAGCCGAAGATAAACGTATGCTTTTAGGCCAAGATATGATATTTGTGACGTTTAACGAACCTCAATTCTGTAAAGCTCGGCATGTTCTGCAAGCTTGTTAGGAGAAAGGCGAGCTGTTAAAAGTGCCAGTTTGATAATCGAGTTCCTTGAGATTTGCTACATCGAATGAAAAAAAACGTCAAAATTGATTGATTAGAACCAAAGATAAGTAGAGGTAAAG
The DNA here is from genome assembly GCF_024137745.1 of Phymastichus coffea. Classification (NCBI taxonomy): domain Eukaryota; kingdom Metazoa; phylum Arthropoda; class Insecta; order Hymenoptera; family Eulophidae; genus Phymastichus; species Phymastichus coffea. Next base: position 1,013,742 of record NW_026706843.1, on the reverse strand, counting down.
AGCGCGCATCGAATTTGAAGTCACCGATTCAGTTTTTTCCTTCACGCTGAGTTATCCCGTCCACTCCCACTTTCGCTCGACAAAGTCGGTTTTGCGCGCGCCGCCTAAATTTTGAAAATTAATTATTCAAAAACGGCACACGTTGGCTGAGTTTTGCAAACAAATATAAAAAAATACTTGGAAGACCCTACAAGGCAGTATTTTTTTTATCGCCATATTGTTGCTCCATTGCCTTGTAATGGAAGTAGACTTTGAAATTCATTCACTCGGTTTCGAATTATTGAAATAGAATGTATAAAGCGTCAAAAGTTGGCTTTTGCCGAGTACTTCAACACGGTTTTTTCAAATTTCTATTATAATAAAAAATCGTGCAAATATTCCTTTTGTTATTAAAGTCAAAGTCGCGACATTTTTTTTTTTTTAAATTCCAAAGGTCGGTTAAAATTGAAAAATAATTTATTAAATTATGGGATATTATAGTTTTCAACTCACAGATTATGTAAAAAAATCATGGCAGTTGAGAAAAATTTGTTTCTGGCCTCAAATGATTGCAAAACAGTGTATTTCGTTCGCAGAATCTTAATAAATAAATGCGATAAGTTAACAAATAAAAGAAATATCGAAACGAGATTTACGGCAATAGATTTGCAAAACATTGAAGTTTTTAATAGTATATACCTGTGACGAGAGCAGGCCGTTTGCCCGTCTCTCGTCCGCGTTTCTCCCTCCCCCACTCGGCTAAGCGTGGTGGCCAACGTTGGGCGCATTTAAGTATGCGCCTAACACTTGGTCTTTTGTTTCAGCGCCAAGGACGAGCCAGCGCAGTTGAGCGCAAGAAAAGTTGAAGAGCGCGGAGAGAGAGTGAGAGAAAGAGAGAGAGAGAAAGAGAGTATTAGGCCTATGCAGGGATTGGCAGGCGCGCAACGCGTGACCGATAAGCGACGCGTCGCGTGCCGCCTAACTAATAGGTCAAGGTAGGGAGAGGAGCGAGCGCCGCAGAGCGACTGCAAGAGGCGCGCAAGAATTAGTGCGTGAGAGAGTCGCAGCCGAGCCTTACGAGAGTGAGGGAGTCTAAGCCTAGTCTTGCTAGAGTCCGAGCCCAGCAGAGAGAGCAGTTTGGGATAGCCGGAAGGAAGGACGATTAACCCTACCGGCAACGGCTTTGCCAGCAACAACAGCCAGCCCACCTGCCAAGAGAGTCAACGCCACCGACGGAGACCTGGTCAGCGACAGCGGGTAGCGACGATCTGACCAGCGACGACGGCCGGTACGTCCTGCGGCAGCACATCGCCCAGGATTCTCGACGTTGCAAGGAACAAGAAAAAAAAAAGGTCAAGTCTTCCTTTTCTTCTTTCTCTCTACACTCTCTCTCTCTGTTGATGCGACGACCGGTGCGCGGTGAAAGAGATAGCCTGGCACTCACGTGCCGGCTATCTGAAGGTTCGCGCTAAGGTTAATTTGTAGTGATATAAGTTGCGACCGGTGAATTGTCCAGGCGCCCACGTGCCGGGCAATTTCCCGGTATTAGTCCGCGTAGTTTTAAGTAAGTTTGTAATAGGTTAAGTGTGCGATTTGGTATTAGTGAAATGCGAAATGTTCAGTTGCGATTATCTTAAGCAGTTTATTGTTCGACTTTTAGTTAGTTAGTCGGTAATTTAGATTATGTTATGCGCGCGTTTGTTCAGTGTGAATGATTATTAATAATAATAGGTTGTAAGTGAGATTTGGTTCTTGTCTGTATATAATTTATTATCAACCTCCCCTCATTCTCCCCTCTCAATTGTCATGAGCGAAAGCGCCTCACTTACCCCGCAAAAGAATTGGTAACAAAGGATTAAGTTTTGTTACATACCTAAAAAACATCAATTATTATTGTCATTTGCAATCGCTTGTGCAAAAGTAGCATTTTTTCAACTATTTTTTTGATTTATTCGACTCTTGCACCCGCGGTGAATTGAATTTTGCAGTTTAAAATAGTTGAATAGGATAGCAAATTTCACGCTCTACAACTTTGTTCTTATGCATTTTGATCGTAGATTTGATATTTCATGAGTAAAATTGCGTAGAATGCTAAAAAATGGCCTTTTTTCGCTCAGTTTAGCTATAAGCATTTATCTTGCAAAAAGCTCTAGGAAACTTAAGACGCAGAATTTTTTGGTCGTTCAGCATAAAATTTTGAAGAATTTAAGACAACAGGGAAATTCGCCTGGACTCATAAGTCAGTGACAATTAATGTATCTCTAATACAGCTTTCTTTCAAGCACTTATTTATACGGGGTTAGCTATTCTATGAACGCCTTCATCGCAAGTCATAGGTAAAATTTCTTGACCGAGTTGTTGTAATCAACTTTCAAGTTGCATAAACAAGTGTAAATTACCGAGGGATTCGTTTTTAATACAGGAATTATAGGCAAAGAACTTACTTGTTGTAGATTACGATGATCAGCTGTAATTACAAAATTGAAAGGGCTCCACGGAGGAATACTTTTAACATAGTTTCGGAAACATTCTTAACATTTATAGAATTATTTGGTTGTTCATTTTGAAAGATCACTATTACCATATTGTGCGTTGAATTCAACCCCGAACTAGTCGCTTCATTGTGGACAAAATTATCTAAAGCAGCTGTTACATAGTTATGGTTATTAAAATGACTAGGCAAAGGTACATGCACTTCAAAACGAATTTAATGTGTGAAGTCCTAATCGTGTTTTAACCCAGAAAATTTGATCATAAGATACTGAGACTCCAAATCTATTTTAAATTATAATCAAATTTTTGCTTTTCGTTATACTATATACATTCGATGATATGAGCATATGTACCGGAGATTTTTTGTTACCACTGTTGAGTAAGAATAAATGATCTGAAAAACATTTTGTACTCGCAATAATTTGACTAATTTTGAAATTTTTACGTCATTACATATCGATACAATTTTCTTTTTTATCTGGCAAAATCTCATCCGTATATACTTCAAATAGTAGTTAGTTTATTTCTTAACAACTTATATGTTACATTTGGTTTTCATTTCTTATATTACAATTGTGTCTCGTATCCAGTTTGTGTAATTGATAATGTATGTGTTTTGTGTGTGTGTGTTTTGTGTATATGTGTACGTATGTAGGTGTGTCTGCAACTCTTGCGTTCCCGTCTTCTGCTTCTGTCTGTTCAGCTCTTCTTCCCATTTTTCTGTTAATTAATCTTCTCTTCCTCTCTCTCTCTCCAAGATCTGCCTTTTCCGCTCTTCTGTTTTTCTCTTTCAACTTTTTCCTTTGCTACTTTCTTTTGCCTTTTCACCTTTGCCTTTCCTTTGCTTTTGCTCTCATTCTTGCTAATCATTTCATCTATTTTTCTCCTTATTAGGGCTTTGATACCTTTTTCTTAATTCCTATTGCTCCCTCTGCCTTTCCTTTCCTCAACCTCACTTATTTTCTAATTTATAATTGTATCTTATAATTTGTCTTCTAATTTACCTTTTTCTTTCTCTTCTTCGATTCTTCTTCTTTTCCATTTTGCTCCATCCTCCAATACCTGCTTCCTCTCGCTTGTATAGTTACTAGTACTTGTGTTTTGTGTGTGTGTGCACGTGTATGTTTATGTTTGCGCGTGTGTGCGTGTTTTGTGTGTGTGTGTATGTGTGTGTGTGTGTAGATGTGTCTGCGAGTCTTGCTTCTCTGTCTTCTATTTCCGTCTCTCCTTAGGGTCTTGCAGTTTCGTCCTCTTGTTTTTCTTTTTCTTTCTTCTCTTCGTTTCTTCTTCTTTTCCATCTTATCTCCATCATCCACGCCATCTTTTCTTTGCTTTCTATTATTATTTTTTCCCATTCTTCCCCTTCCTTTCTGCTTTTTTCACATTTTTCTACTATGTGTTTCCAATTTTCTTCCTCTTTCATACACATTCTACATCTCTTATTTTCTTCTTTTTCCCAATACCTGCTTCCTCTCATTTCATTACCTAACCTTAACCTTTCCCTTATTTGTAGGCCTTTTATTCTTCCCTCTCCTTGAATTTCCTTTAACCTATACCTTTTCATTTCTTCTTTCAATTCTTTTCACTTGTTTATGTGTCTTGATTTTTCTAGTTTTTCTTCTAGTTCTTTTTCTTCTTTTTTCTTGAGTTCATCTCTTATTTCTTCCCAAAACTCTTCCCTCATTTCATCTTCCTCTTCCCTCTCTCTGTATATTTTACTTTTTTCTAGCCTTTCCTCTCTCTCCTCCTTCTTACCCTTTTTATATTTTTCATTTCTTTCCCTTTTCTTTAGTTCTCTCCATGCTTCTTTCTTTATTGAGCCATCTCTTTCTTCTCTTATTTTGTTTTCATACCACATTGCTCTTTCTAATGCTCTTTCTTTCAATTATTGTCTTCCTGTTTTAATAATTCCTTCTTTTTGTTCCCATGACGCGCATCTAATTTGCTACATATTTTTTCTTCTTTCTCTCCGATCATCCTTCCCCGCTATCCCTCCTATTCTTCTCAGATTCACTATCTCTCTTTTCATTTCTAGTTCCTCCCTTAGCCAGTCCTCTGCCTCTCCCTTCTATTCCCATCTTAACTCACCCTCTAAGTCTGTCACTATTATATTGTTTATCCTACTTTCTCTATCGATTTTTTCTCTCATACACTCTAATTCTTCCTTATTGCCTATTTCTGTTCCTCTTTGCTTCTTGTTTCCTCCTTCTATACTTTCTTTTAGATTCACGCACTCCTCTCCCAACTGGTTCATCCTCTATCCCCATTTTTCCTGCATTTTCTTTTCTCTACGTTATGCTTTTTCCCTTTCTTCTTTCGTCTCTTTCTTTCTTTCTTCTCTCTCTCTCTTGTTCTCTCCTAACTTTTCCTATTTCTTTCTCCCATCTTTCTTCTCTTCTTTTTCCCTCTGCCTCCATTCTTTCCATTTTTCCCATTATTTCTTTAAACATTTCTGTCCATTCTTTCCTTTCATCCTCCCATACCTCTCTTAAATCCCTTGTATCTGCCCGTATCTTTTCCATTATATCTTCTGCACCACTACTTTTTCCCACTTCTCTTATCGTGTTGTCCAATCCTTCTCCCCCCTCCTCTTCCGTCTCACTCCCCTCGCTTTCACTTTTGCATCTCTTTGCCTCTCTCATTTCTCCTCTATTATTCTCCCTCAGCCCCTCTCCACTCTCTCTCCCCCTTACCACCTTTACTCTTTTCTTCTTTTCCTCCTCTGGGCCTTTCTTATCCATCCTTCCACCTTTATCTTTTAATGTTTCTGTTGTCACAAATCTTTCTATCACTATCCCGTACGCCTTAATTCGAATCTAATTCTACTCGTGATCCCACCTTTATTCCCTGTCTTACCTTTTCTGTCTCCGCCTTTACTTTTTACCGCCCCTCCTCTCTACCTGCCTTTCCCGCTTCCTGATTTTCTCTCTTAACCTCAACTTTTCTTTTTTTCTTTATTCCTCTCTCTCTGCTTTTTCCTGCTCTTCTCCTAGCCTCTCTCTCTACTCCACTCCCCTTCCGCTTCCACGCTCTTTTCACCTCTATTTGTCTCCTCAAACACTTTTCCTCTTTAACTTTCTCACCAAAACTCGCACTTACAGCCAAGACACGTCCACACTCTTCCACCGACCTTCCTAACCTCTACTTCAAATAGTATTCATGCTAAAAGCAGCAAAAAAAGTTCTGGAATAATCATATTATTCCATACTTATATCAAATCATTCATATTGCATTACTTCTTGTCTAAATCGAAATTTACTTATTTCTTCAAGTAAATTTCTCCAATGAAGAAATGCGTCAATCAAGTAAATTTCAAGTCAGCGAAGTCTTCAATAACAGCATTTTTATCATACATTTTCTCTACATCTGGTTTTAATTTTGAGGAATGAAAAAGTTGTGATAAATTTTTTTATTTACAATAAACAAAACAAATGATATCTCCATAGTAATTTATCAAGAAATGGTTGATTTTCGAATTTTTTACGCAAATTTCGTCACCATAATTTTTTTTCAAGAGATGTGATATATTACTTAATAAGAAAATTTCATATAATAGACGTCTAGACGTCAAAGTTTTTATTGTACTGTTTATAGCATCATTGATTGATAAAGATCTATTTGGGTTTATTTTTGATTTTGAATTTTTGAAGCAAACAAATTTGTCTACGTATATACGAAAATTATTATAATAACTGTAATTTCGCATCTAAAATATTTTTGGACGTTTTAAATGTTTCTATTCCTCGATATACAATGTTGTGTAAGGGACCCGTCGATCAAAGATTGCAATCGTTTGCTACCCTAGCGTACTGAGCTGATATTCTTTTTTCTAACTTCACAAAATATACAATTATCAAAATCGGAATCAACTTCAATGTCTTCGTTTCACCTTCATCTATTAAAACTGATACGTCCAATTCAAATCCATTGTGATAGACTCGTTCAACATTTTTCGGCTTAAGTAATTTTTCGTAGAGAATTTTTTACAATGTTTTGTTGTGAATGTAGTTTTTGTAGCAATCGTTTGTACAGTGATAGAATTTTTCTGAAAAGTGAATATGAACTATGTAGTAATTTTCTGGATTTAATTAGATTGGAAATGTGACGCGCATTAAAGACTAAATACAGTAAACACTAAATATATACGAAAGCGATTAATTGAATCGATCAAAACTTTAGAAAAATTAGACCTTATTAAATAAGAACCATTAAAACGAGAATAATTTTCTTTTGTTGAATACGAGGTGTGTTCAAAAAATAACGAGAATTTTCGTTTTATGAAAAAAATATTTATTCATTCATCTACATTAATGTTGTCGCCTTCAAAGTAGTCCCCTTCGGATACAATACACTTATGCCAACGCTTTTTCCAATCCTCGAAACACTTTTGAAACTCGATCTTTGTAATAGCTTTTAGCTCTTTCAGCGATTCGCTTTTAATGTCATCTATGCTTGTAAAACGACGGCCTTTTAATGTTCTCTTTATTTTTGGAAATAGAAAAAAGTCACATGGAGCCATATCTGGCGAATATGGAGGCTGAGGCATCGTTACAGTTTCGTTTTTGGCCAAAAATTCACGAACAAGCAATGAAGTGTGAGCAGGCGCATTATCGTGGTGCAAAAGCCATGAATTGTTTTGCCACAAATCCGGGCGTTTTTTCGGATTGCTTCACGCAAACGACGTTGAACTTGTAGGTAGTACTGCTTATTGATTGTTTGACCTTGTGGCAAGAATTCATAATGCACTATGCCATTAAAATCGAAGAACACAGTGAGCATAACCTTCACATTCGACCGTACTTGTCGAGCCTTTTTCGGTCTTGGCGATCCAGAATGCCTCCACTGGGACGATTGAGCCTTAGTTTCGACATGATATCCGTAAACCCATGTTTCGTCACCTGTTATAACACGTTTTAATAGTTCTGCATCGTTATTGACTTCATTTAGCGACTCTTGAGCAACTTCCATTCGCCGCTGTTTTTGTTCGAAATTCAACAATTTTGGAACGAATTTTGCTGCCACACGTTTCATACCCAAAACATTCGAAAAAATTTGATGGCATGAGCCAACTGATATGCCAACATCATCAGCGACTTCTCTGATTGTGATTCGGCGATCGTTCATAACCATTTCTTTCACTTTTTTCACGTTTTCATCGGTTGTTGATGTGCTTGGGCGTCCGGGTCGTTCGTCATCTTCAACGTTTTCGTGGCCATCTTGGAAACGCTTATACCACTCATAAATCCTTGCTTTACTCATAGCAGACTCACTATATGCCTTTGTTAACATTTGACAAACTTTACTACACTTTATTTCATTTTTTACGCAAAATTTAATACAAATTCTTTGATCCATTTTTTTTCACAAACGAAAATCGCCGAGCTCGAAAAACACGTCTAACGTTAGCGGCTGCCACTTAAAAAGTAAGCAATGAATATTGCTGAAAATTTTATCGTACTTCAGGGGCATGTGTACCAATATAATAAAAAAAAATTTTATACAAGCGGACTCTCCAAACCCGCAAAATTTAAAAATTCTCGTTACTTTTTGAACACACCTCGTATACGTAGTTGATTAACTACGTATACGACTTGTAAATGTCTTACCATCTGGAAAAAGAACTTGTAAACGATAGTAGACATCACGGAGAATATTTGCAGCATATATAATTTTTTTGCATGTTCTGATCGATACTAGTTAAGGCTACGTCTATGATCGTTACTGAACACATTATGCATTTATTATGACTTAACAACACGCATTGCACTAGCCCTTCCATACTTTGCAGAGCATTCGATTATTATTCGTAAGGTCTTGCACTCGTAGAGGTATTGATAGAACATGATGTACAGTGTAGTGCAAGTCTATGAGCGTTCACTTGTTTACACATGTCAAAACAGGCAAAGAACAGAATCGCAGTAACCGTTAACTTTTGAAGTTATTCAAAAACTGATATCGCAACTATTCTCGACTTTTTATTACTATTGTATAAAAAAATAATGGACTTATGTTGAAGTACAGAATATACAGCGTAAGATAACAATAAATAAATTCTTAGTGGGTTTTCGAACTATAATATTAAAAGTATTTATTTACCTGCATGTTACTGGATACCAATTACTCTAAAAACTTTCGAATATAGAATTACAATCATCTCACATTAGTTACAATAAATGGTCTGAATGTCGCTTCTGTGACGCATGCATTCATTTGGTCTCGCGTCACTCGGAATTTTATGTTTGCTAAATCGGGATATCTCAGCTTCTAATAAATATCTTTCATGTGTTTTTCTAATAAATATTTGATATAAAGAATGTATAGCTAGCTTCAAAATAAATGTAAGTTAATTAATAAATAAGTAATGGCTGTTTAAACAATTAAATTGTTAATAAATAATTAACTATTGATTTATGTGCAATCCACCATCAAAATTGATATTCAGCAGCTCAAAATACATAATAAGCAGTTTGATGGAGCCCGTTACCCCCATCGACCATGAAAACCCCTTTGGCTCCTAGATTATATATCCTTATACACTATCCTAAAATATACATTGCCTAACTACTATACTCGAACGTATATATCGGTAAAATCTGCGCGCGCGTTCGTCCTCTAATAACATTCTGGTATGTTTGCAAGCGCGACCGCCCCTCTCTCCCCAAACCCATATCTTACACACACACACACACACACATAAATTGATAATTCAAATAAAAGTATCAACTGCAAGTAGTACTACTTTTCTTTACTATTAATAAAAGAATTTATAATTAAACGTAGAGTTGACAATATTAAATAAGAGTCTGAAAATACTTTTGTTTTGTTTAATTCAAACACTGTATATTTCAAATGTTTCAACGTCAAAATGCTTCGATGGCAGATTTAAATGCTGATTTATCGATATTTTTAATGAATTGGTGCAATACATCACATTCGATGTACAATTTTTTGCTCTACACGCTGTGCCTCTCTCTCTCTCTCTCTCTCTCACAATTATTAACAAATTGTGTAATCCAGCAAAGGAAATAGTATTCCTGTTTGCCGGTCTGGACATAATGAAACTTAACTAATATAAAAGAAACAGTAATAAAATAAATAATATATTTGTACAGTCCGCTTGTATATTCATAATCAAAGACTATCAAGTCAAGCAAGCTATTATAATTCTAATTTATATATTTCACAATATTGCACACTTATCACCAAAATCGAATGAGCATTGTTCTGGCTATAGTTCTATTGCTGAAAGTTGCTTTCCTATCACTTACGTAGCAGATTTTCTCTATGTGACTAAGTCTGGCTGGACATATAAGTCCTACTGCACATGTAACCATATAGTGGGAAAACATGCTTTGATGTTGTGGAGAAGAGTAGCACTTGCAGTTCGATGTGAAGACTATGTCATCAACAACTATTGTATCTTTGTGCTTAGGTTGGAATTTTAGTCCGTAAACGGAATTGGTATAAATTTGGGTACCATCTATTTCTCTGCAGAAGTAAAGAATAGCTTTATTATTGTCTAGATAGTTGATATCGCTATATGTCATTCTAATGCAATTTGGTTGTTCTATTGCCTTGCCTGGGGTTGACTCAACTTTGTTTGTTATTGCTTTAATGTTGTTAACTTCTGGTTTATTGATGTGGTTATTTATTTTCATAATATGTTTTCTGTTGGTTAGGTAACTTTTAATAAGATTATAAGCTTTTCCTCGTATTTGATAGTGGTATAATTTATTTAGCAGTATGGTATGATCTACTGTATCAAATGCTTTTTCTAAGTCAAGGAAGGTGATAATGATAGGATCAACTTGATCGAGTTGATTATATATAATATTCATTATGTATTTATTATGTGGACCTGGGGTGCTGAAATGGAACTTGTAAGTAACTTGTAACTTAACTTGTAACTTGTAACTTTTAAGTACTTTTGAGTTTATTCCGTCAACACCACCTTTTTTGTTTTAAATTTTATGGATTACTTTTTGTATTTCGTATATATTTGTTGTCTTCAAAAAAATAATTTTGTTGTTCATCTTTGGCATTTCTATATTTTTGTTGTTTGGTGTATTGATTTTATTGTTAAGTTTTTTCCCACGTTGCAGAAGAATTCATTCATTTTATCGGCTATTTTTTATGTGTCTGTAATTTTAATATTGTTATCAGTTGTAACGGTAGTGATTTCTTCGTTATTGTAAATCGCTATCCGTTAGCAAAATGTCTATGCCGCCGTTGTTTCTCTCTTCCGACCAGCTCCGTGCTGAAAGCGCGATCTGAAAACGGGCGCGAAAGCACGGGAAAACGCAAAGGAGCGACGGTTGCAGGTTCTCAGAAAACGTTGCGAAGGAGGGGAGGACGTAGAGAATATCTGGTGTCGTCAAATGAATTCGCCGTCTTATTCAAAATAACCAGGGCGGCTTTTATTTCGTTGTTCGTTCATACACTCGCGCACATTCCGCATCGACCGAGAGATTCGAGTCGCACAGTCCGCTCAGACGTATGCGTGAGAGAGAGACGGGAGATACGGTTTCGATCGGCGCGCAGGCCACGCAGTTTTCCGCACGCTAATATTACAATATTGGGGAGGACTTACGCGAGCGAACGCTGCTGCAGTCAGCTTCGCCTTACAGTCCTGGTTCAGTCCCGCGAAGGTCGTCGCCCAAAATCGCCGAAGCCGGGTGAACTATGGTTTTGTTCCTGTTTATCGTGGGCGACGATTCGCGACGAGTCGGATTCCCCAGCTCGGATGGTATTTTTCGATTCTGTCGCCGTCACACGATTCTGCTCCACAGGACACCAACCTCAATTTTGGCACTCTCTCTACTCGATAACTATTCCACCTTGCTTGATCGTTTCTCACACCAAAAGTTGACAGAAGGAGCAAAAAGAAAAAGACAAAGGATCCGTACGCGCGTGTTATCTACTTGCCGGTCTCACGTGTTCTGCCTACCTCGTGTGTCGCAACTATCTCCTTCTCTCTCTCGCTGCGCGGGCGCGTTGCGCATAGCGCGCCATTTCGAATCCCACTCGTCCACCCCTTTAACGAGTCCACTCGTTACACAGTAATGAAATTGATATTATTAATTTTTATTATTGTTTTCTCGTAATTTGTTATTTAGTATTATCCATAGATTTCGTGGGTTGTTGGTATTAAAGTTAATTTTTATTCTGTCAAAATTTTCTTTTGCTTTATTAATTACCTGGTATAACGTTTTAACATATTTCATATAATTTTCTTTTTTTACTAGATTATTGGGATCTTTTTTCCAGATGTTATAGAGTTTTTCTTTTGTTTTACATGAATGAATGATTGCATTAGTTATTCATGCATTTCTCGGTTGGTTACTGTTATTATTGTTTTTGGTACTATGATTTGTTATATTAAAACATAATTGAATGTTTTTTATTAGTTTCGTGATAGCTTGGTTAGGATCTTTTATAGTTGTTATCTTTGACCAATTTATTGTTTTTGCAAAATTTATTAATTTATGGTAATTTATTTTTGGACTGTTATTAATCTGCTTTAAATTTTTTTAATAGATTTTAATGTCATTAAAATTGGATAATGATCAACAGAAGGTATGCTAAGTAGGTCGGTATTGTAGTTCATATTTTCTAGTTTTATGAAATAATTATCTATACATGAGCCCTTACTATTATCATTCATAGAAGGTCAGGTTATGGAGTTGTATCCTGGGTAATATCTATTTTCTAGTAAGAGTTGTAAAAATTCTTGGTCTAGTAATTCTTGACTTAGTATGTCACAATTGAAATCGCCAACTAAAATACGATTTTTCTTATTTTTATGTATTAACAAAAGGTTTTTTATGCTTGTTAGAAATTCGGTTTTGTGTATGTCGTGTGATCTATAGATAGCTAATAATACTATTTTTTTTTATTTTCAAGCTTGATTGTAGTATTTACAATTTTTAGCTTGTTGATTTGGATGGTTTCAGTGGTTTCTGCAATTTCATTGCATATATATACTACAACTCCATCTGATTTATTCAATTTTCTATTATTGTAGTGCATAACATAACCGTTTATATTGAAAAACTAGTGATAATCAAGATTCCATGATTCTGTGCATACTATAATATTCGGTTTTTTTTCTAAACTATAAATAAAAGTTAATAGTTTATTGTAATTAGCGTTTAATCTTCGTATATTTACGCAAAGTATTACATCATTTTCTGTTTTTAACAATTTATTTAAAGTAGCTGTGCTGTTGGCATTTATTTTATTCGTGATGATTACATTGTCGGTCCGCATTATTTCGTTTTGTTTATTTTATTGTTACCTGTTGAGTTTGGTGTAGATCAAGAAGCGGTTGTCGCACTGCTGTTAATTCTGAGTTGCATATTCGTTACCTCGCGTTGTGAATTATTGCGCTCTACTTTACCAAAAAATCTTTGATAATCAGGTTACATTGAGTAATCTGTCATTTCTATAAATTTTTTAATTTTGTTTTGAAGAATCTCACAGTTTTGACTATCATTCGCACAGTGAGCAACATTGTAATTACTTTACAATTTGATATTGTAAAAAGTGCAATTCGGACACTTGGGTGTGTCACAACTGCACTTATCTGTTGAGTGTTTGCCAGCGCATTTCATACACGTGGCGTCGTTTCTGCATTTGTTCCTACTATGTCCAAATCTGAAGCATTTGTAACATGGTATTGTGTTAATAATGTCAAAAACTCTGCAATTCTTGTAGCCTATGAAAATTCTATTTTAGATTTTTCTTATGTGTTTGTATAAGTTGGCTGACACTTCAAGTATTGCTGTACTAGTTTTTGTTCTTTCATTTGTGTAGATATGTAACTTTTTACATTTCTCCTCATAATTAGCAAAATATCTTTAGTTTATATCTATTTCAACATCTTTCTTATTAGTTGTAAATGATTTACTTATACCTATGCCTTTGAATGTTAGTTTTTTTATTTGTACTTTTTCTACTTTGCATGATTTGGAGAGTTTTTTAGTTAAAGTATCTTTTAATTTAACATTTTCTTCATTCTTATAGTTAATTATTAAAGTATCTTTGTTTTTAGCAATTACTTTTTTAGTTTGTATTTTTTGTCTTTGATCAGATAATGAACTATAGTATTTTCTAATTACAAATTATCATCATTATTTATTTTTTTATAACTAGTCTAGGTACTCTGTTATTTTTTGGTTTGTAGATATTAAAGTAGATATTAAAGGTATAAGGATGACCGAAGACAGATCGGTACTTCTGCAGCTTGACAAGGATGAAGGACATCAGATCGTACTAAGGATAAGACGTACTACACAACATACTGGGAAATACCGCTATAGTGATAGATATGACTTATAGTGTGACGTTGAAATTTACGGATATAGCCACCTGGAGAAAAGGATATATGATTGTGACACGTAAACTCGGTCCTGGAATCTTCTGGAGGCGAAAGATGCGGACGTGATGGAGAGGACCATTGACAGTCTATTCCTTACTCACATGGATAGAACGTACGATACGGACGAAATGGACAAAGATGTGTGTGTTGTTTACTGTACTGGAGTTTAAGAGTGCTGCGACCCAGATAAAGCCTCGAAAAGCTCCATGGCTTGATCGGTGATGCTGCAAGATTGCTGGTAGCAGTGCAAGCCGTTAGGGAATTGTCAAACCGATAGCACGGCTTCAGACGAGGACACTCAACTATTGGAGTAATAACAGATGTACTGCAGATAGTAGAAAAGACAAATGATGCATGCAATGAAGTCAGACCACCGGTATTCTTGGCAACGTTGGACGTACAAAACGCTTTCTATTCTTTAAGGTAGCCGGATATTTTAGCGGCGTTGGCAACGACATTTTATGTGCCTACCTGTCTCATACAAGTTGTAAAAAAGTAATTCCGGGACAAGAAAACAATCAAGATTTTTATAAACAACAAGTAATACTAAATACAATTTCAGAAGTTTGTATTTTTAGTATCCATCATCATTCACCTAGTCATCAGTAGCCAGTATAAGGTAAAAGTGGATTAACAAACAAATAAGACAAAATTATACTATTAAATAGCGCATCCATAAATCAGTGCTGAAGATCAATTCAATGTTTACTTATTATCATTCACAAGCAGGATTATGGAGCTATTATTAGCTAATCGGATCAGAGTCTCAGTTATTGTAGAAGAAAACCTTGACTTTTCTTCAACACACGTTCAAGACTTGTAATGACACCTAGCGACATTAATTAAAATTGCAAGAGAGGTACCGAGTAAGCATCTACACGCTGAAAAGCTACCTACAAGAAATTGATATGATGTGTAAAGATAATAATCATTCATTTATATTAATGGACGTAAACAAAAAAATATTTGCATGAGATACTGTGGCAGATTTATATGTTACGTACACCCTCGATAGTAGTAAATAATTCTGATTATATTTCGACATCGTAACTCGGCGAATATTTAATATTTTTCATCATACAACGACTCCTTAGTTTAGTGAACATCTGTTCTTTAGAAAAAAATAGTCAAAATGGTTCAAAATCACGATGTTGAACATTAAACATTACATTAACTACGCCTCGTGGGAGTTGATTTTTTGATCGTTTTAATGGCACATAACTTTGTTAATTCATAATATTTTTTATCCGGATTTATAGCATTTCTATTGTCTTGCCAAGACTTTTAATTTCATTTCTCGCACGTCTAATTTCATGCATCGGAACTGGAACCAGACGAAATTGAAATAAGCGACTTTTTCAAAAATTGAAAATTTTAACTTTTTGAAAATATTTTTTTCATCAATTATCGCATAACCTAACACAAAATTTTAAGTAATATTTCTGCTCGGTATAGATTATCGGAAAAAAATATAAATCTGAAAAAAATTGATAAGGTTTTTTTTATCCACCTTGAAAATGAGCCGTTTAGAAAAATCGGCAATTTCAATTCCATTTCGTTCCGGTTTTAATACATAAAACCTATCGTGAGACAAAGAAAAGTAAAAGGCTTCAACAGACAAAACTAATGTAGCCAATTCCATCAAACATATTGAATATTCGCAAAGTTATGGATCTTGAAACATTACCTAAAAATCGAACTTCATGAGGAATATTTAAGTTATCGTCTACTTAGAGAACTTTAAGATTTTAGATACAAACTATATTTTTCTCAAAATTGCACAAAATAACAAATTGAATGAGATGTCGCACGTAAAAAAATATTGAAAACTCACTGAGTTAAGATTTTTTTAAGTACACTCCAAAAATGGTCATTTTTTCGACCATTAAAAAATTATATATAGATATATATATATTTGAAAAAATTCTGAGATAGCCAAAAAGCTTCTTTTTGCATGCTCTACCCTAGAAAATATCGCCGATAAGATTAGCGAACCTCTCCGCGCAAAAAATGTTAAGAAAGTTCTGGAATTATCCATATATGTATGTATCGTATATATGTAACACTTTAAATAGCAAGACAAACCAATCAAAATGAATCTACTATTACTACAAGATTGTGTAAGCTATTACTTATAAAGCTGATATATGATATTTGTAAACATGACTGATGCAAGCCAAGCAGCTAAATTTCGAGATACAATAGGTCTATGTGTAGAGTCAGATGACTGTTCACTTATATCAATAAAACAAAATACAATTGTAATATTACGTTGTATTCGGAAAAATCATTGGAGATTTACAAGAAAATCGATAAATGACGATGCAATTTGATATAGAATTTTCCGCTTTATAAGTTTTGTACGAAACTTTTTTTGGATATTCATAACCCTTGACGAGATATTTGTGAAAAATTGAAATTATTATTAAGGGGGCTAGCCAGTGTTTAAGGGCAAAACACCATCTTTTTACTATTCTTATAGGAAATTTAACCCGGATAACGATGCCACCGTTCGATTTCAAAAATATGTCTTCCCAAAAAAGTTGTACGCAATATTGCAAAAAAACTTTTCTCATGAGTTTTCGACTTTTCCATTTTGTTGTTATAAATTAATTTTTTTTAATATATTAAATCATTAAAGCGTACAATAATGAATTTTATTTAAGGCAAAATAAATAAAATACTCGTATATTACGTGTCACATTTTACAAAAATGACTTTCTGTCAGTATTATGTCATTATGACCAGTTGCTTTGTTGAAAGCTGTGCGTAATGTATTTAAAAACGTATTCGTGTGTGTAATAATAATTAAATTTGCAATTTTCATTGCAAAATATCGTGTAAAGTCGCACGTTCATTATATTATTTATTAATTTATTTACGATTGTCTAAATTTGAGAAAAAATATTATTTGAATTTTTTTTAAATCTTACGGAACTGAATTTTTTCTAAGTGTATGTTATTATAAGTGAAGTTTTATTACAAGATAAAGCAATTATGATAAAAAATAGTGTAGTAGATGATCGATAACGAGTTTCTGGTTGTTTAGACAAGAAAATAAGATTTGGAAGAGCCAAGAAAAGACCTAAAGTTTTTCAAACAAAAACAAGTGATGATGCTGCGCTTGCTAAAAAATTCAAAAGTAGTTCTGCAAAGAAGATACCTGATGAACTGAAAATAGATGTTTCAGATCCAAAATTCAGAATTATAGATGCCAATATTGCTTTTCCAGCTCTTGAAAATATTTTGTGTTGTAATGCGTGCTATAGAGAAATAAAAGTTTCAGAAAAAGACTTTCAAGGGCTCGGTTTTCAAATAGTTATTACTTTTATTGAGTGTGGCAAAAAAGATTCTATCGATGCATGTGAAAAAGTTGGAAAAATAAAAAATGAATATGAAGTCAATAGGAGATTAGTATTGTGTATGCGGGCACTTGGTCATGGACAAGCTGGTTCAGAGACATTTTGTGGTATTATGGACTTACCCAAATCAGTAACTCATAATGCCCACGATGATATAAATATTCAGTTGTCATAAGCATGCCATGAAGTAGCTGAACAATCCATGAATATTGCCATTCAAAAGGAAGTAGCAGCTTTATCTGAAGGAAGAAAAGGACTCAGTGCTTCAGGTGATGGGACTTGGTGTAAGAGAGGATTCTCTTCGTTTCAAGGAGTATCCAGCTTGATTGAAGTAGACAGCAACAACGTTATAGGAAGATATGTCAAGAACATCTATTGTAGAGGTAGTAAGGAGTGGAAAAATTAGCAAGATACAGCAGAATATGGAGAGTGGTACGAAGAGCACCAAGTCCAATGCCAAGCCAATCAATTAAATAACTCAGGAAAAGACGAAGTTGATGGTATTTTAGAAATAATTGAAGAATTGTACAAGAAAAATATAAAAATTGAATAAATTCGAGATGGAGATAGTAAAGTTTCAAGCTATTCAAAATAAGCAGCCGTATGAAGATGATCTGATAATTAGCAAGAAAGAGTGTGTTGGTCATGTCCAGAAGACAATGGGTACTCGGCTCAGAAATTTGAAGAAGAATTGTGAAAAAACAGGTTATCGGATGGAAAAACTATTGGTGGTAAAAGTCGATTAACAGGAAAAGTGATTGATCAACTCACTATCTACTGTGGAAATGCCATTCGAGCCAACTGTTGTGCATCGGTTCAAGAAATGAGGAATTCCATCTTTGCAACATTTTATCACAAGAGTTTTACGGACAACAATCTACAACATCAAGATGGCCCAAAAGGAGAAAACAGTTGATGCGAGTATCAAAAAGTAAAAGTTCAAGGAAAGGAAAACAGCTATAAACATAAAAATGGACATCAAAATGCTGTTATGGATGCTATCAAACCAATTTATGAAGATTTACCAGCCACAGATTTATTGGAAAAATGTTTGGAAGGATATACCAAAAACAACAATGAGAGCTTCAAAAACTGTATTTGGAAACTCGTACTAAAAACTTCATTTAGTGGACCAACTGTATTCAAAATTAAATTGGATTTGATATAGTGTTACCATGTTCAACGATGGGAGAATTGGATTCCTGAAAATAATGGAAATATTCTATGTCCAGCCTGGCAAAGCAGCATTTAAGTGGGTCAATTCCAGCAACGACCAAAGACTCTTGTTTGCATATAGACGAGCACAAGACAGAACCAAAGAAGCATCATAAGCTGTAAAAAGATTGAGACTGTTAGTGGAAGATGATTCCTATACTGTTGGAGCCCATTGAATAAGTAATAATATTTACACTACACACAACAATAAACTCACTTGCACACAAGCCTCAAAATTCATTTCCATTTTAAATACTATTTCAATATGCTTCAATCAAATTATTTTTAATAATATAATCAATTTATTTATAATATAGATTGAAATAGTATTAAAAACTAGCTTAGAATGATTTTTATTCAATGCCAGCTAAAGTTTGCTAACAGTAAAAATCATTCTCTTGTTGTTAGTTTGCAGCCATATGACTACCAGACAGTATCAGATGGATGACAGCTGTTGGTCTGGTGGTCCATGTGATTTGCTTGCAGACTACAAATTACACGTCAAGCTTCGCTGTCGAGATTATATCTGATACATGTAGTACTACCTTCCCTGTTTATCCCCGGACACGCTATTATCGGCTAATATTGCTCCAACCACAGAGGGCGCTCCCTCCTTTCCTCGTATCGTGCTTTGCACATGCCTCTCATTATTTTTCCGTTTGTCACCGGGCATAGACGTGTTTTAACACGCGAGATAGAAAATTCTATCCTTTTGTTTGTTTTAAACAATATTTCAGTAGGCAAACATGTCGAAAAAGAGAGTCAAATTAGATATAGATTACCTTGAAAAGAAAAAGAAAGAATTAGCAGAGAAATTGAAAGAACTAAAAAGAAAGGTGAATAATCTATCGTCCGAGGAGGAAGAGGAAAATTCACACGAAAGTTCAACTGACGATAATGATGAAATCAAAATTAGTGAGGAGGAGAATAAGGAAGATGATCAGGAAGAAGTAAACGAAGGTAAAAATAAGAATGTGAAATACGGCTCGTGAACGATAAATTCATTTCGTTCGGCCTCGCGCCATTAAACAACAGAATAGAGAACTTGAAACAAAGGCTTCGCGCTACGTTGAGAGATACAGACACCTAACCAAAGGCGTCACGCCGGAAAGGTCGTCATAGTACACGTACCAATAACAAACTAAGCCCAGAATGAGGCGAAATTCTGGTCGCGAAATTATTTTATTGGCACGTCGTAAATAAAACATAGAAAGTAATAACAAAATATTAAATTTTAGGCCAAATAAAGAAAATTTGAATTCAGAAGAAAAAACTTGAGGAGTGATATCAAAGCAATCCTTGGCAATCCCAACGCATCTAAAGCTTTGGATTTACCAATTTATACAGAATTACTCGAAAGTTGGAAATTCTATATGGCTAAAGGCTTACCACAAGATGAGAAAGAAAAGTTGTTATCAAAATACGCATCACCAGAAGCTCTCCAGGCACCAAAACTTAATGAACAAATTATTGCTAAAATTAGTGAGAAGTCAGTTAAAAAGGACACATACAGAATTGAATCTCAAAAAGTGATCAGCTTAGCACTCACAGCCATCAGCGCTGCAATTAGCATGGTAAACGATGCAAATGAAGATGAAGGAGTTGATCCAATCAGTTTTGTAGAAAGACTCACAGATGCAGCAAAGTTGTTATCACACGCACAATTTCAACAAACTGAGTCTCGGAGAGCCTGCATAATACCTCTTTTTCAGAAAAACATAAGAGAGGTACTGAAATCTACAACACCAGACCAGTCCCTGTTTGGAAATGAATTAACAAATGTACTCAAACAGATGAAAGAGGCAGAGGTTTTACTTGAAAATAAAGTACAAAAGTCAACGGGAAACGCCAAGAGCCCTCTCGAAAGAAAACCATTTGCGAGTATAGAGGGCAATTCAGGTGCACCAACACAGGGCCGACCAAGATTGTTCTTCAGAGGCTCCAGAGGGAGAAACTCCAACCGAGGCATAAACCAGAACAGGTACAACAACAACAACAGGTCGAGAAACAAATCTTACCACAACAAGAATTAAATGTAAGTCTCAAAATAGGTGGTAGACTAAAAATGTATTATAATGAATGGTCAGAAATAACGAATAGTAAATTCATACTGAAGTGCATAGAAGGTTATGAAATACCATTGTGGAAAATGCCAAAGCAAAAATATTTTGAAAACAGAAGTATTAAAGACCCCAATGTAATAAATAGAACAAAACAAGCTATTGATGAATTGGAAAAGAAAGGGGCAATTGTATTATCAAAAAGTTATAAAAATCAATTTTTATCTTCATATTTTCTTGCACGCAAACCAAATGGTGCATACAGATTCATTTTAAATTTAAAAAAATTGAACAAATTTATAAAAACAATTCACTTCAAACTCGAAGATTTGAAAACAGTGATCAAAACAGTTGCAAAAGGTGATTTTATGGCATCTATAGATATGCAAGACGCGTATTTTCTCGTTCCCATTCATTATAAGAGTCAAAAATTCCTAATGTTTAAATTTCAAGGAAAATTATACCGCTTCAAGTGCCTACCATTTGGTTTGAGTACCTGCCCATATATATTCACAAAAATTGTCAAACCAGTAAGTCAGAAACTAAGAACAGCCGGGTTTGTGTCAAACGTATATTTAGATGATTGGTTATGTATTGGAAAGAAATACAAAGAATGTGAAAATAACGTTTTAAACACAATAAGTCTATTAGAAAGATTAGGATGTGTTATGAATTATAAGAAAAGCAATCTTATACCTAGCAAGGTTTGCACATACTTAGGTGTCTTAGTAAAATCAGAAGACTGCGTTATAGAATTAACTAATAAAAAGAAAGAGAATATATTGAAAATCTTACAACGATTTAAGAAATTAAGCGCTTGTAGAATTCTAGAATTTGCAAAAATGTTAGGCAAATTGGTAGCGGCTTGCATAGCTGTGGAATACGGGTGGCTTTACACAAAGCTTATGGAGAGAGATAAACTCAGAGCATTAAATAAATCACGAGGTTCATATTTAGGACATATGACAATTTCAAAAGACGTCCTTCGAGACATAGAGTGGTGGATAAAAACATTACCAAATGCACAAAAATGTTTTAAACAAAGGAAAATAAAAAAGGTTATCTACACAGATGCCTCAGATAATGGCTGGGGCGCGACAGACAACACCACTGACATTTTTGGTTTTTGGAATGATACAGAAATCGAATACCACATTAACTATAAAGAATTACTTACAGTGAAACTAGCCTTAAATACAATAGCAGATAAAATAGAAAATTGTTCCATTTTATTACGCATAGATAATACTACAGCTATTGCATACATAAATCGAATGGGCGGTGTAAGGTTTCAACGTTATAATTTATTAGCTAGAAAAATATGGCAATGGGCAGAAATAAGAAACATTCATTTAATTGCTTCCTATATTCCGTCCAGAGAAAATGCAGAAGCTGATAGATTATCACGCGTTAAGAATCCCGATACAGAATGGGAATTGAATGAAAAAGAGTTCAATATTATAACAAAAAAATTTGGAAACCCATCTATAGATTTATTTGCTTTTAATAAGAACTTTAAATGCAACACATATATTTCACGTTTTCCAGATACAAAAGCTTGGCAAATAGATGCGTTTACAGTAACATGGAAAAATATATATTTCTATGCATTTCCGCCATTCATTTTAATTTCTCGTACGCTAGACAAAATAAGAACTGAACAAGCAGAGGGTATTATGGTGGTACCTAAATGGATAAATCAACCATGGTTTCCTTTGTTTCTAAGTCTTACAATTGTTAAACCCATTGAATTCAGACCAAAATTAACAATTTTCAATTCATTATGTAGGAAAAAATCCCGTCCGAAGATAAAGAAGTTAATTCTAATGGCAGCGATTGTATCAGGGAAGCGTTAACAAAAAAAGACGTACCAGAGGAATCCTTAGACACAATGCTTTCATCACTCAGTAAATCCACACAGAAGCATTATAGAGTATCGTTAAGGAAATGGTTACAATTCTGTGAAAAAGAAAAAGTTGATCTAAATATGCCAAAATCAAGCCAAATAATTGCCTTCTTAACAAAAAGATATAACGAAGGTTGTTCATATAGTAACTTAAATACAGATAGAAGCGCTATTTCTTTGATATCATTAAATAACATAGGAGAAGATAAGTTAGTATGTAGATTTTTAAAAGGCTGTTTTAAATTACGTCCAACTTTGCCTAGGTAGGAGTGCACTTGGGATGTAGATATAATTTTTGATTATATAGAAAAAATAAATGAAAAACTGAAACCAGAATTGAAAGATCTTTCACAAAAACTGGCAATTTTATTAGCCTTAGTATCAGCACAACGGGCACAATCATTAACTCAAATAAAAACAAGAGACATTAAATTTCATGAGAATAAATTAGAAATATCCTTTACAGAACCTACTAAAACCTCTAGACCGGGGTTCAAGTTATCTCCAATAATCATTCCCAAATACAATAAGAGACCAAAATTGTGTGTATATAATGCAGTAAATGAATACTTAAATCACACAAAGTCTATTAGAAGTAGCGATTATTTATTTATATCTTATAAAAAACCTTTTAAAAAAATAGGAACACAAACATTAGCACGTTGGATTAAGAACTTTATGAAAAAAGCTGGAATAGACACACAGAAGTTTAAAGCTCATTCAACGAGACACGCTTCAACTTCAGCGGGATTCGAAAGAGGGTTGAGTGTTGACGAAATAAAAAAACACGCAGGATGGTCAAAAAATTCAAAGGTTTTTATGACATTTTATAACAGACCAATTGTAGATGCTGATAGTCAGTTCACAAATACTATAATGTCGAAAAGAAACAAAAAATGATCAAAATAAGATATATGATAATATTATTACAAACATTAAGTTAAGAAACAATTGTAATCAAACTTGTAATTGATAACGCTTCAATAAAGATCTCCTTTTTCTTACGAAATATAACTATGGAATTTTGTCATAACTCTAAAGAAGTACATGTATCAGATATAATCTCGAGAGCGAAGCTTGACGTGTAATTGAAGATCGTACGACTTACCTGTAAGGAAGTGCGATCGTAATTACACGAAAGCTTCGCTCGAAGAGATTATATCCCACCCAATATAACAAAAACTATATATACTGAACAACCCCTCCCTAAGGGAATGACAAAATTCTACTTAAACTCTAAAATAATGAGAAGCATGTGCAAAGCACGATGCGAGGAAAGGAGGGAGCGCCCTCTGTGGTTGGAGCAATATTAGCCGATAATAGCGTGTCCGGGGATAAACAGAGAAGGTAGTACTACATGTATCAGATATAATCTCTTCGAGCGAAGCTTTCGTGTAATTACGATCGCACTTCCTTACAGGTAAGTCGTACGATCTTCAAACACATATGAATATTGGATAATATAGATATGTAAACAGAACTGTATGAAAGGTAAGTAACTTATATTACTTTAATTTTGACTGATGAGCAGCTTGTATTATATATTATAATTTACTAAATTATACTATAAACTTTTATCATTTAACTAAAATTGTTGCTTTTTATATTTTCAGGATGAGATATTCGTATCACTTATAAATAAAATAATTCAAACTCTCGTAAACTAGCTAATGAGTAAAAATTTGTTTCCGATGATTTTACTCTAATTGTCAAGAGAATAGATAATGAATCAAATATAACAAATAAGTAAATCAAATATACATAAGTAATTGCAATATATCGAGGAAAGTCAGACAATGCCCTAGTTTCTTATGGTGCGAATAGTCCCATAAGCAGAACTAAAGTCTTTCTTTGATAGGATATAATTCGGCCCAAGTTTCTTATAGCGCGAGATGTTCTATAAGTCGAGCTCAAATTATAAGGAAAGGTTAGTCTTGCTTAGTTAATCACAATGAGAGAAAGAACTTAGGTATTAATCCAAGTTTATTCAGACTCATGCGCTCACCTTGCAAGGCTAGAAGTGAATGAATCTAGCCTGTGCAAAGGTGGGCCTATTTATATATAGATTTTCCCGCTTATTATTGCAGGAGAGATTTCATCGAAAATTCGAGAGACATTCGCGAATTTTGAGAAATGATTTTTCTTAATTTACAAGTAAATAACCATTAATATTAAGTTTTTAACACATGTAAATTTTACAGAATTAGTTATTTGTTGATTTTATACAATATACAATTATCGCCAATAGTGTCGTCAAAAGTTATTAACTAATAAAGTTAATTAACGTGATATTACATTATTTACAATAGAAAATTTTTAAAATTTCATATAACTTTATAGTTGATTAATTTTGGAAGTATTTTCCAAAATTAATTATTTAAATTAATTAATAACATTTGAATTATGACTAATTTTTCATATTTGTAACGGTTTTCTTTTAATCTTAATATGCGATTATTACATTAGTTATCTAAGATTTCTAAATCATAAAATTATCATTATCAAGTATTAACTTAATATTTTCGTTTTATATATAGCTTATTGTTTAAATAAATTATTAATTGTTTATTTACTAATAACAGTTGTTATTTAGCTGTTATTAATGAAACCAATTCTTACTCATGTTCTATGCTTATTCATTTTACATATAAATTATTTATATTTTTCTAATATTTCATATGTTAATAAATAAATTAACTTTACATATTGATATTCATTATTAATTTATAATTGAATGAGATATTGTGAATCTGCATGTTAAAATCTATATAATCGATACTTTGTTATATTCAAATTATCTATAATTAACATATTTTTCTCAACATTATGGATCATTATATCTATGTCTATTATTTGTGACGTCATGCTGTTTGTTTTGACTCGACTCTTATATGTATACAGTCGCGTAAACAGTGAGGTAGCGCCGCTTAATGTATTATTTTGACTAAACAGATAAATACGTTAGACTAGTTGCAGTCATTTAATAAACAGCTCATAAATAGGACCGTTACATAGCCCCCTCTTGAGACTGAATAATTTCTGATAAGAAGTCTCATGAATGAGTTCCTTATGAGCTTTTTATTGATATTTTAGTTTGTTTTTTTATATATTTTTTCTTTATTTCTTTATTATTACAATTACAAAAAATTTCCCGGTGTTTGAGGTCGCTCTGGTTTTGTAGTTTTCATTTTCTTTCTTATTTCCTCAATTTTTTCCTTGGTCTTAGTGATTCTTGCAGCCAGTTTCTTGATTTTCTTCTGGATCCTGCGCTTTTGCTTTCTTGATGTTGTTGGTAAAGCTGCAGAGGGCACAGGAGCAGAAGGACGTGGTACGTTTGAAGGCAGGAACGTAATTGTAGACTGGTTCCTAAATTGATCTTTATTTTTCGCCTTTGCCACCTAAGCAGGCTTGGATGGTGTCTGTGTGCTTTTGCACATAGACCAAGGCACCATATTTTGAGATGGCACAAAAGATCTGGCTAATGGTGCTGGAATGTAGTGTTTTAGATCAGACCTATTGGTCTGAGTGCTTTCACTCTTTCCAGACATCTTTCCAGATCGATAGTGTACTCTTTCCAGTGTTTACATATATCAGTTCAATATGCAAATTTGATTGGAGAGAGAATATATCCCCTGGTGGCTAAATTTGGTACGGTTTTAGTAGAGAAGTATGAAATACACCTCTATCTTTACCATTTTTATATTTCAATAAGTATGTATCTAAACCGATTATGGATTTAATTATATACGGGCCTTCGTATAAGTTTAAGAATTTTTTAATAATTTCTTCTTCTTTATTACTTATATTTTGACTCCGTAATAATACATAATCATTAACTTTATATTGATAATGATGTATATTTTTATTGAAATTGTTTGCACGTTTTATAAGTTTATTGTGCATTTTTTTCTTGATATCTTGATTATAATTTGTAGGTACCTTTGTTTTGGTGTCAGGTATCCACCGATGCCAAAATCTATCTGGTCTTATATGTAGATGAGCTTCTATAGGAGTTGTTTCAATTGTTTCATGATATACACAATTCATTATTTGTTGTATTTTGGGAATTAATGGAGCCCAACCTTTATGATTGTCGTTAGCATATGCTCTTAAAAATCTTCCCAGTTCTCTATGTATTCTTTCTACAATATTGCTTTGCGGATGTCGAATACTAGAAAATACTAATTTTATATTATTAGCTAAAAGCTTTTCTTTCCATGCTTTAGCTGTGAACTGTGTTCCATGATCACATATGATTGCTGATGGTTTACCATAATTTGGTATATAATGTTCAAATATCTTTTTAATAGTAGTATATGTAGTTGATCTTTTTATAGGATACATAACTACAAATTTACTAAAGCAATCTATTGTGGTTTAAATGTATTTAACCCCTCCTCGTGAAGTTGGCAATGGTCCATAAAAATCTATAGACAATAGATCATTTGGTTTTTCAACTAATATAGGCTGCATTATGGATGATATCTTCTTCGTATAATATTTTGTACGTTGACAGAGATCGCAGCGATTTATAGTTTTAGCTACTTTTTTGCGAAGCTTGTAAATATAAAAATTTTCTTGTAAAATTTTCGTAATTTTTCTAGATCCAATATGACCATATATTTCATGTATTTCTTGGACCAATTCTTGAATAATTATTTCTGGTAATAATAATTTATTGTTAATTTTATCTTTTTTATATACTAAATTGTTATAAACTATATATCTATGATTGAAATTTTCTTTATTTCTTAAATTTTGTATAGAACCATCATTTTGTTGTAATGACTCCATATTCTTGAAGTATTTCATTAAATTTCGTGAAAGTTCTTTCATCAACATAGCAAGTTCAATTTCATCTGTATAATTATTACTGCAGTCTGTGATATGTCTAGATAGAAAATCGGCGGCTTTATTCTTATTTCCTGGTAAATACTCATACGTAATGTTGTAGTCTTGAAGAAACAAGCACCACCTCACTAATCTCGCATTTGTAAATTTACAAGTTGTTAAGAATTTCAACGCTTCGTGATTAGTACGAATAATTATTTCTTTCGCACCTCTTAGATACGTTTCTAATTTCAAACATGACCAAGCTACAGCTAATAATTCTTTTTCAGTAGTAAAATAATTTAATTCTGCTCCTTTTAGAGTTCTAGATATAAATGTTATGACTTCTTCATCACCTTCATTATTTAATTGTGACAAAGCAGCGGCTATAGTATGATAACTGGCATCAGTAGTTAATATGTAAGGTTTATTAGGATCAGGAAATTTTAAAGAGATTGTATCAATAAATATTTTTTTCACGTTATTAAAAGCTGTTTCATGCTCAGGTAACCATTGATAGCCTTTACTTTGTTGCAATAAATTCATTAAAGGTCTACATATTTCAGCATAATTTTTTGCAAATTTTGTATAGAAATTAACAAAACCAAGAAAGCTTTGCAAGCTTTTCAAATTTTTTGGAGCTTTATAATTTTGAATTATTTCTAATTTGCTTTTTTGAGCTTTTATACCTTGTGGAGTTATAATATGTCCTAAAAATTCAATTTCTTCTTGAACTAATTTAGACTTTGAAAATTTCAATGTATAATTATCTCTACGACAACATGTAAATAATGTTTGTAAATGATAAATATGTTCATTGAAGGTTTTAGAAATGCATAGTATATCATCCACAAATGGTATAATGAATTGTTTTAAATCGCCAATTGACAAATTTAAAGCTCTCACTAAAGCTGCTGTACTAGTACATGTACCGAAAGGAATTACATTAAATTCGTAGGTATTGCCCTCGATAATAAATGCTGTATATTTTTTACTTTCTTCATCGAGAGGAATCTGCCAAAAACTACTTGTCAAATCAAAACTAGAAATAAACTTTACTCCGAAACAATGTTGAAAAATATCATCCATATGTAGTGGGGCTTCATAATCTTTAACTAATTTTTTATTTAATTTTCGAGCATCTAAACAAAATCGCACTGATCCGTCTTTTTTAATGCTTATAACAATTGGATTAATATAATTACTAATTGATCGACGAATAACGCCATCTCTTAGCATTTCTTTGATTGCAATTCGAACATTTTCTCGATAATTTAACGGTATAGGATACTGTTTTGAAAAATATGGCTCTTTATCTTTTAAAATCAATTTATGGGTATATACTTTCAATAAACCTAATTTTTTACGAAATACATCTTTAAACTCGTACACAAGTGAAGCTATCTCATTTTTTTGAGCATCGGTAAGGTTAGAGCTTTCATCAACTTTCTCATCAATCTCCCCTTGAGTTAGATTTTCAGAATCATCATTTGTGATGCCTGCATCTATTTCATTACGAGTTAGATCAATGAGTGATGGTATGTCATCCCTAAAATCCGAGACAGTATCATACTGAATAGTTAAGCTTTGATATGTACTTTCATCTATAAATGCATCGTTATATTTCATGTTTTCCAAAGTATTATGAATTTCAAAATAAATTTGCACTTTAAATGTGTCAAGTTTGAGCTTTATATTTTTCATAGTATCATAACCGATAATACAATCTTTTATTAATCTAGGTATAATTATGAAGATAATATCAATGTATTGACTACCCCATTTTACATTCAAATAAATTTGCTTTTTCAATCTCACCGATTTTTGGCCTGTAGCTACCTTAATAACGTGTCCACTAATCGGAAGAGTAGGTTTATCTTTAAAATTACTTAAGTTTTGATTATAAAATGCTTCTGAAATAGCAGAAACTTCACTACCCGATTCAAGTAGAGCTTTTACTGGAATGTTTTCTAATAAAAGAAATATTTCAGGACAAATTCTGCCCCCAATGCTATTATCGTTATTTGATAATTCACCGTTAATTTCACGTCTAGGATCTTCAAAAATAGTTAATAATTCTTTTGATAATAAATCGTTACTTGATTTTATTGTTGCAACTCGTTGCAAGCTTTTGCATTTATCCGATTTCCGAGAAGCAACATTTACTCGTTTCCCGAGGAAGTACTAGGTACATCTTGTAAAATCGGTTTTGCAATATTCTTATTTTTATTTGCTTTATTATTCTTATTATTCGACTTACTATTTTCAATTGTTATGCTATTAATTTGTTGTTCTCCGCCGCTATCTTTTTGAGCATGACGTGAACTAATATAATCATCATTATCCAAAGAAGATAAAACTTTAATAAATTCTGATATCTTTTTTATATGTCTAGCTTGAACTAATAAACGCACATCTCTATCAAAATGTCGAGATAATTTATCTATTAATTCTTCTTCGTCTAGATTTTCATTTATATCAAAAGCTAAATTAATTTTACGTATAGCATAATTATAACGTGATAATTTTCCACCAAAATATTTTCCAAATTCTATTTCGCGAGTAATATTTCTACGTATTTCAGCGTTCCAAAATTTCTCTTTAAATAACATTTCAAAATCTTCAAAATTTCTAATTTCACGCTGTACTAAGTCATACCAAGAAGAATTTACTCCCGTTATAGATTGAGATAACAAACATAACAATTGAGCAGTATTGTAATTACTTGCTTGCAAATAACGTTTGAGATCATTTAAATATTTTACTGGTCGATATTTATAACTATCGTCAAAAACTGGACACGTTAAAGCAGGTTGCTTAATGGTTTCAATAATAGTTTCATTAACAATTGATCTATTTTGTTCATTATTCTTAATTTTATCAATATTCTCACGAAGTACTGAAAATGTTTCATTCATTTCCATAGTAACATTATTTTTCGCTCGAACAATATCATTAAAATTATCTTCACATCTATCTTTTAAAATAGCAATAATTTCATTTGACTTTTCTAAATTTGATTCTAAACTCTTAATTATTTGATCTTGTTCAACCATTTTATTCGTTAATCTATCAACTTTATTATTTAAATTGTTAATAGTTTCACAAATTGTTTTAAAATCATTTTGTAATTTAAACTGATCAGTATGAAATGTCTTTAATTCATCTACTACAGCTTTTTCCCATTCGTGCGTTCTTTTTTGTTGCACGGTCAATTCTTCACCAATTAGTGATTCACTAAGTTCGTTAAGAATTGTTTCGGGAGCACATTCAGTAGAATTATACATTGAACGTTTTTCGTTTGACATTGTAATATCAATTTAAAAATAATCCAAAGTATATAACTAATTCAACACCAATAATAAATGATATATGGATGACATTAATCAATTGATTTTAACAACATATTGGATTTGACAAATAATTGAACAAATTCAAATTATATATCGTAGTAATCAAATTTATTATAAATAATAATACAATTTATGCGCCTGGAGCAGGTCTAGATACTAATATATGTTCTACGGTGTCAGCCAAATGATTCAAATTAGAGCTCATATTTCTCAAACTTGTATCAAATAATTTCATGTTCTTTTTGTAATTGTTACCTAAATTAACAAACGATTCCGCAAGTTCCATATACAATGTACGCAGTTCACTTATTTCTTTTTCCAGTGACGCATTTTTACACAGTATTGCTCGCATATGTTTGTTTCTTTTCGGCATAATAAAATAAAAATTTACAATTAAATTACAAACTAATATAAAATAAATAACAAATACTTAACAATAACTAATTTAACAAGAGTCCTGTCACGGTCGCCAAATGTGATATTCGTATCACTTATAAATAAAATAATTCGAACTCTCGTTAACTAGCTAATGAGTAAGAATTTGTTTCCGATGATTTTACTCTAATTGTCAAGAGAATAGATAATGAATCAAATATAACAAACAAGTAAATCAAATATACATAAGTAATTGCAATATATCGAGGAAAGTCAGACAATGCCCTAGTTTCTTATGGTGCGAATTGTCCCATAAGCAGAGCTAAAGTCTTTCTTTGATAGGATATAATTAGGCCCAAGTTTCTTATAGCGCGAGATGTTCTATAAGTCGAGCTCAAATTATAAGGAAAGGTTAGTCTTGCTTAGTTAATCACAATGAGAGAAAGAACTTAGGTATTAATCCAAGTTTATTCAGACTCATGCGCTCACCTTGCAAGGCTAGAAGTGAATGAATCTAGCCTGTGCAAAGGTGGGCCTATTTATACATAGATTTTCCCGCTTATTATTGCAGGAGAGATTTCATCGAAAATTCGAGAGACATTCGCGAATTTTGAGAAATCATTTTTCTTAATTTACAAGTAAATAACCATTAATATTAAGTTTTTAACACATGTAAATTTTACAGAATTAGTTATTTGTTGATTTTATACAATATACAATTATCGCCAATAGTGTCGTCAAAAGTTATTAACTAATAAAGTTAATTAACGTGATATTACATTATTTACAATAGAAAATTATTAAAATTTCATATAACTTTATAGTTGATTAATTTTGGAAGTATTTTCCAAAATTAATTATTTAAATTAATTAATAACATTTGAATTATGACTAATTTTTCATATTTGTAACGGTTTTCTTCTAATCTTAATATGCGATTATTACATTAGTTATCTAAGATTTCTAAATCATAAAATTATCATTATCAAGTATTAACTTAATATTTTCGTTTTATATATAGCTTATTGTTTAAATAAATTATTAATTGTTTATTTACTAATAACAGTTGTTATTTAGCTGTTATTAATGAAACCAATTCTTACTCATGTTCTATGCTTATTCATTTTACATATAAATTATTTATATTTTTCTAATATTTCATATGTTAATAAATAAATTAACTTTACATATTGATATTCATTATTAATTTATAATTGAATGAGATATTGTGAATCTGCATGTTAAAATCTATATAATCGATACTTTGTTATATTCAAATTATCTATAATTAACATATTTTTCTCAACATTATGGATCATTATATCTATGTCTATTATTTGTGACGTCATGCTGTTTGTTTTGACTCGACTCTTATTTGTATACAGTCTCGTAAACAGTGAGGTAGCACCGCTTAATGTATTGTTTTGACTAAACAGATAAATACGTTAGACTAGTTGCAGTCATTTAATAAACAGCTCATAAATAGGACCGTTACATGAGTTTGAAAAAGATAAGTATATTTTAATATGCTTGAGTTTGATTTTTTTATATTAAGTTTCAATAAAATTGTTTTTTTTTTATTTCTAGGATTTATATCACTCTGGTGGGACTGTTGACTCTGAATCTTGGCAAATAGATGCGTAGACTCAAAAAAATAGAGGAAATTGAAGATTTTCAAAGCTTATTGACTCAAAGAAGGTATGTAGTGATAAGAATTTGATTCAGTGAAATAACGTGAATTATAATAACTATAAATTTTAAACTTGTTTTTCTTATATATTAATTTTTCAAAAAGTTAATACCATTACCGTACGATCCTGACATGAATTTTGAATGGATTGAGCTGAAATTTGACGCAGGTGTTCTTCAACATATATGTTACAGCTTGAGCCGAGCAGAGCTTAAGAAAACTAAGTAGGAGTTGATATTAAAATTTATATAAAAAAATTATGAAGCATTGAAACAATTACTTAAAATTGAATTTTTTTATAATGTATCAATTTTTTTCCAGAAAGCCTTCCGTTTAAGCCGTGATAACAAAAAAAGGGAAAGAAGCATTCATCAAAATTAATCTGGACCAACTCAATTTTTTTAAAGCCTACGGTAAAGCACTTTTGGCTTTCGAATGTTTACAGCATCATTCCAGCTACTCGGAAGGGAAAAGGACATTTGTAAATGTTTAAATGGGTGTAGTATGCAGAGTACTCACAGTAAAGTAGCTGATTTTAATTTCAATATGGTTACATGAATTATTAATGCCAATCTGCCAATAATAATCTGACCACAACAAATATTCTAACATTATAAACAGCAACTAACCCGGACTTTATTCAATCATATAAAGTTTATATTAGACCTCACTATAGCACTATCTCTGACTGTATTATTGATTGTTATGTCCTAAATCTTAATTAATAACTCGCATATTAACATGAATAGGGCGATCTGAGAAATTTGATACATGCCTCTGTACTTTCGAAAACCTGGACAATCCAGGCCTCTCCAGGTATAATAATGGGTCTGTAGGCATTGTCTGGGGTCTCCAGGCCACGCAACAATAGACCTAGGGAATGACATGCACCGTGTTGTTCTGATTTTAGCCAGTAGACAAAATACTAACCGCACATATTATTTTCAGACTAAACCAAGAAAATATGATCACAAGAATTGTTATAAGGAAGAGAAAGAACCTAAGCCTGGTCGTCAAAATCCCCCGTTCGGTGGTTCCTAAAAACATCACGGAAATCAATAATAGGGTGACCGTACCTCATCCGAAAAATCGAAGACGAGCTCACGCTTACAGGCTCTCTTGAATATGCCTGGATACTGATGAGATATAAGGCCTCGGACCACCGAGCCGTCGACTTCTCTAGAGTTAAAGTCAGCATAGATGAATATTTAATCCTCCTAAGACTACTTATGGTGGTTTGCTTAATTTTGATGTTTTGGTAATTCTAATAGCAGACACATTACAACGGTGTATTGTGTTAAAAATGACAATGGTGTAAAAATTTTTGAAAAAAATATCGGTTCTTTGAGATATCATCAATTTTTAGAAACTTTGTGTAAAACGATAGCATAAATAAATAAATAGGTTTTTAAATCTTTCCACAACTTTAAAAAAAAATTTATGATGATATCTTTATTAATCACCAAGCAATTGAATTTTTTTAAATCACATGTTTTGATTGATAACCCATTAGTTGATAACCCATTCCGTTATCCATATTTTGGTTTAAACTTTGTACACATGTTGACCTCTATGTAGATAACAAGTACATTAACTTTAAATTAAATTAGTGAATTTGATGTTTCGGGCTGTATGAAATACTAAAATTAATTCAAATGAATTTTAACTGGAGATAGTATAGTACATTACTTAATTAGTGCAGAAAAGATGATTCTTGTCCCGTATGAGATTGACGCTCCGTGAAGCCAGGGTGAAAAGTTACATTAGACGAGAATCTCTTTCCTGAACATGTTGGGTATGGTATTTTTCAAAACAATGTGTAAAAAACACGAATCTGAGAGTGTGTTTTTCAATGAATATGCGGCAAAGTCGCACTTTTCGCATGGCGTGTTGAAAAATAGTTTTTTTTTTCAATAAAGCCGCTCTATAGCATTAATCAATCGATTTATGTTTACATAGAATCTCAGAAACTCAGTAGCACCTTAACTTACCCGAATTATTAATAAGCTTCTGCCTGAGAGAAATGGCAAGACGCTGGGGACCCGTAAGGGTCGGAAGTCCCGAAAGAAGGCCGGTCAGCGTGGAAGCTACGTCTGGCGGTTTCGTTTCGGTATTTTTGGAGTCACTCACCGACTCCGCAACGTCTCTCAAGCCCAGGCCCTCCACCTTTTCAGTTGAATCCCTACCGAGTCTGAAAATAGATCACTCTTATATCATTTCAAACAATGACTGAAGACTTTACTGAAAAACTATTAATATTGTTCTCTACCTTCGTAAATTAAATTTCGATATAAAATAACAAATTTATAAAGACTTTAATGTATATTCAGGAAATGGATAACATTACAGAACAAAAATATTGCTCAGTTAAATATCCAATATTTGCACTACATTTTGGCAAAGTTTCGGAAATAAAAATCAATAAAATCAAATGTAACAGTCTGATTTTTTTTCTTTGCTGCATAATGGCAACCCGCAATATACCTAAAAATGAGAAAAAACGCTATCTAAACTAAGGCGCTACCTCAAATACTCTTAGATCTGTTAAACCATTCATCAAATTCATTACTTTGTGAGGAGCGTGACGTCGCATCTATGCAAAAACTATTGTTTACTATGTGAAATTTGTAACTATAATCTCTTTCAATGAACAAAAGCACTTTTCTAAATAATTTCGATGATTTCGAACGATTCCGAATATGAACCTGTCACTTGTATCAGTTAGTTAATAAATAGCGAAATTTAATTAATAAGTATAAATTAAGAATAATTTTGCAATACATAATTATGTAATCCAAATGTATCTAAGCGCAAATTCTATCGTAAGAAAGAAAATCAAGAATTTAAGAGATTGTAAACTGATTATGGAACAAGATTATGAATAAATAAAAAATGAACAATTTATTTAAATATTTAAAATTGTATTGCAAGATGGTGGACTAACTGTACAAACATTATAAAATTATTTGAAACAATTGTTATCCGCTCGTCAATTTTATATTTGCAAAATAATAAATTTGCGAATTCGTAATTTAAATTATTCGAATTCTATTTGTTCAATTGACAAACTCGATCTTGAATTTTTGTACATCATTGTTATGTCTCATGCAAGCCAGATATCGGACGCTGAAATGTTGTCGAAACAACAGTTTCTGTGCGACTTTCAGTCTTTCTCATGCAAACGGCTAACTCCGCGTTTCCTCGCTCTCGGCAGCTTCGGTATGGATTGACCTCTAGACGAAATGGTTTGTTTTGCGTATAGTTTTGCGCTTAATATGCGCTTTTTATAAAAGCACATCGCGAGAGTGGGAGAGAGACAGTCCTCCTCTCTCACGCTCTTGCGAGAGTTACTGGATAGTATAAGGATCGACTTGCGAAGCTAAACGAGCAATTAGCCCATTGTCCGGTAACATTAGTTATCACGCCAGTAGGCGGGCTATTACTGGCATTTTTTTCGATTGCAGAGAGGACTGGACACATTCCGCGACCGCGAGCGAAACATAACGAGCTACGCGAAACGTTTAACTCTCTTGTAAGATTAACAGTGTAATAAAGAAACCGATACCATAAAAATCAGTGAAGTTACAACTCGAACCGAAACATCTCGACAATTCTTCTCTACTTTTGAACGGTGACTACCTTTGAGCGATGCTTTAGGCACATTCTACCATACTCTTCGACGCAGGACTGCAGTTCGACAAATTGTAGGAGAATCTACAATCTAAGGTGGCGAAGGATAACCTGCCACGACAGGTTTTTTCTTTTGATAATTCTGCTTCGCTTCGCTCGCTATAAATTGATTTTACTAGTATATTACGGTAATACTCGAGATTATAAAGGGAAAGTAAATATTTTGTAAATTCCGAACGTAAAATTTAGTGACACACGCGGTGAGTTGGGTTCAGAATACCTTTCTTACAAAGATATTTAATGCTTATAATTATAGTTGTACGGAATTAATCGATTAATTTATGAATTAATTAATTAATTAATTATTTTACGGAACTAATCGAAATATTTATTAGAGTGTGACATTTTACACACGCGATGAAATTTTACCTCTTGCTAGGAAAAAATTGAAAATCTATTTCTTGTATCATTGACAAGTGTTTTCAAGTACCACGTGAACACTTATCGCGGCGGGCTCGCGGGGATAGTAAAAGAACGCGGCGAGGCTATACTAAATTACATTAATAGAATAACCAACATCAGAGGTTACATAGAGGAAGCAATTAGAAACGAAATTAAATCAGAATTGTCCTTGATGGAAAAGGTAAAATTAGACAATGAAACCATAGAAGGGTTTCGTGACGGTCTACATTTCAATTTTTGCTCCCGACTAGGAAATCGGAAAGGGATGACACTGCAAGAAGTCTTTTACGATACAATAAAAGTAAACAAATAGATTCAGCGGAAGAGGCAAAAACATGGCGGAAACGAGTCACGAAAGCCGTTAACGACGTCGGCCACCTCAAGCAGGACAATCAACTGCAGCCTATAAACCAACGGAACAGACAGCTTAACAAATACAAATACAATCAACGTCTATACCGTTGCATCCCAGTCCACAAAGAAGGCCTAGAAATCCAAACTTGCCATCACCACCTATATTCGATAAAAAACTATACGATGCAGAAGCTAAATGCACGCACTGTAAAAGAACCGGACACCATATAAACGATTACCTAGGTCAGAAATACAAAGCACGGTGCGAAAAATAAGAAAAGAAACTAGCGGGAAACGTACAGGCAGCCTCGGAAACCTATGGCGCATCGGGGCCTCCCATGAACCAGCGCCCGATGAATGCAATTCTTATGGCAATGGAAAAAACCAAACACCATGTAAATCTAGGATGCTCAAAGGTAATACCCGTTGTTGAACTTACATCAGATGATTTTTATACGAAACAAGTCGACGCTATGTTGGACTCAGGGGCAGAGCCAAATATAATAAAATTCTCTGCTTTATCCCGCGACCACTATATAAACTTACAAAACGCACCATTGATTCGTGGAGTAACGGGCGGAGACATCTGCGATTTATATCCCACACTAGTCTGTCTAGCAGATTCTCAAGATGACTTTGACGTTGTCACCGATGATTTTCCTAGCTACAACCGCTTTGTTAGGAGCCCATTTTTTAAAAAGTAATAGAGTTGTTTTACGTTGGAAATAATGTTCACTTCTGTAAAAGAGTATCCCTTTCTAAACAAATGGATACACGAAATACCAGCACATACAATTTTAATCCTGAAACTGCCGCTTGTAAATCCGATTTCTTTTTACAGAGGATATATATACTTGAGCTGGAGTTCGGTGACACAAATATTAAAGCAGAAAATGTACTAGTCGACAACTTAGATGGTTTAGTAGATCTGCCAGTCACCAATAATAATTCGTTTTCAGTCAAATTGTTATTTCCAAAACTCAATCTTTATCCAGAAGCAATTTATTACTAAATAAACGTAATACCAAGCTTTTTGAAAGATCCAAAAGGTCACGAATGGGATTGTGATCACAAAAATGAATCGGTTTCCTCTTTTCCGACACACATTCACTAACGACATAAGCGATCCGGAAGAGGTAAATGAAAACAAGAACAGATCGATTAAAAGCTCTCATGAACATAACAATTTTACTAGAATTTTAAACGAACTTATTGATCTTGAACTAAAGCCCAGCAAAAATTATAACGTAGACAGAAATAGATTACCTATAAAGGAGGTACCACAGGCCAAAAAGGTACTGAACAGACCTCATTTATTGGTTCAAAGTTACTTGAAAGAAAACGCCTCTATCACAGTAGATAATGTGATACAGAATTTAGAAAGTTCAGTTCAAGAATATGTTGAAACTAGGGAAGAAATATTACATAGGAACAACGAAGCAGAAATTAATCAGATCCATATAATAATTCGGGTTCGGATCGCACTCGAGTCGATGAGATTATGAATTTGATTAACATCGGTAACTTACCCGACGATAAAATACAAAGATTTCGGAACTTAGTCGACAAAACGACAAAACTTTTCACACATTTACCTATTAAAAATTTAACGTTCACCAGCGCGGCAAGACATAGAATAGTGACGACAGATGACTTCCCTGTTCATATACGCTAATAACCTATTCCTCAAAAGATGCAAGAAATAGTTGAAAATGAAATTGTTAAACTCTTAGCGATAGGAATTACATAATCGTCGGATAACGATTATAACACCCCTCTAATTATCGTACCCAAACAAAAAAAACGAATGGAGAGTTGTAGTCGACTTCCGAGAGTTAAACAAAAAAACGAAATCTGATCCTTATCCGATCCTGAACTCAATCAACAATCTAACATAGTTGAATGGTTCTAACATATTCTCAATTCTTGACATGCAAAGTGGATTTCATCAATCAAATCAGACCCCCATTACCGCCGTACAACTGCATTTTCAACTCCCTTTGACCGCTCCCAATTCGACGAAATGCCCTTCGGATTGATAAATGCACCCAATACATTCTAACGCGTGATAAATAAATGTACTAAGAGATATCCAAGGAAAAATTGTATTTGCATATATCGACAATCATAACATCTTTACCAGAAACATCGATGAGTATGATTAGAAATTTCTTTTAACAGCTGAAACTTAAAATTCAACCCCAAAAAGTGCAGGCCCTATATATAAAATCGAATTCCAAGAAAACAAAAGCAATAAGAAATATCCATTACCAAAAAAAACCAACTACTATGAAATCATTTCACGGATTAACTAGATACTATGTCCGATGTATTCCAACTTTTTTTTTAAATTGCAAAATCTTCAACAGATCTACTCAAAAAGGACATACCATTTACCTGGGGCGAGCACCAATAAAATTCCTTTGATTATATCTAAAACATTGTTTGACGTTTGCACCAATCTTGATATACCCAAATTTTTCGTAACCACTGATGCCTCGAAATACGCTATAGACGGATTTCTAAACCAAAGACGGAAACATTTACAGTGACCAGTTTGTTTTGCCTCTAGAATACTCACCAAAGCTGAAGTAAATTATAGTGCAATATACAATAGTATATTCCAAGAGCAATTCAGATACTACATTTTTTCTTGGAAATTCACTGTAACCACCAGCCACTAGTTTAGCTACAAAATCACAAAAATCCAAACTCTCGTTTAAAAAGCTAGGAGTATAAGTTATCAGAATACGACTTTACTATTATCTATAGCTCTGGTAAGGATAATCGCGTCACATATCCATTATCTAGATATCTACCGTTACTTTAAGTACTTGCAATCAGAGAACGAGATGAAATGGAATCAACAGCGACATGCGTACAGACAGTACCAGCAAAGCGTCCGAAAAATTATAAAAAAAGACGTGAATTAATATATGAAGAAGGCAAAGTCATTGCCGTAAGAGCGACTGATGATACGTTTTACTTATGCAAGGCCATGCAGGACATTTATGAAGCCTCTCACCGAATCAAAATCTTATGGCTGACCCAGGATAAAAACGACAAGACGCTCTTCAATACAGAATATGAGGCCAATTCCATCTCAGATCATGCAGAGCTCCCCACACACCTGTCACCAAGCTACTCCAAAGTATTTTTTTATTGTTCTAGGTCAAAAATAAGAGGACCCGTATTTTTTCTTTTTTCTCTCAGATGCATAGTTCCGTCAATAATGCAATCGGAAAATGCACTGCTGAAAAGGGAAAATTGAGAAAATTTTTCCAATTAAATTTGGTTTCCTCAATATTTTTTTTATTTTTCGATACAATTAAATAATTTTTATGTCATCTATAGTAGAAACGAATTTCTTCAAGTCTAATTTATCAAAAATATGAATGTATGCATTTTTCGGGAGAAAATGCATGTTTTCGAAAAAGTGCATCTTGAAGAAAAAATTGTGTATCTCAAAAAGGCCATAATTTTTTGCGCTCAAATTTTTTTTATATATTCTTAGTACCAATACCTTCAAATCCATTCGATCAAAATTTGCTGTTTTTTCGTTATATCGCTTAAAAAAATTAAAAAAAAAAGTTTTACATTTTCAAGTCAAACGCGATAAATACATTCAGGAATTCATGTTAGCGACTATGTAGGTTAATAACTGAACTACAATAACATGTAACTCAAAGAAAAAGCTCACTTTTATTCAATCATGTCTGCAAGAAATGTAAAATTACACGATCATTTTTTTCTGTTTGAGTTGATTACTTTTACAACTCTCTTCACTTTTTTAGATACAACTTTCACTTTCTTGCCCTTGTTTACATTTTCGTTTTTCTTCTTATGAGTACTTTTCTTTTTTTTTCATCT
Source organism: Phymastichus coffea (assembly GCF_024137745.1). Classification (NCBI taxonomy): domain Eukaryota; kingdom Metazoa; phylum Arthropoda; class Insecta; order Hymenoptera; family Eulophidae; genus Phymastichus; species Phymastichus coffea. Next base: position 972,783 of record NW_026706843.1, on the reverse strand, counting down.
TTTTTCACTTCAATCCATGGATGCGCAGCCGTTCGAGCTATAATACATTCGCTCCTCCCTTCCGAGACAACAGATTTCCACATGTGGCAACGTTGAATACCCTGATATTTCTGGCATTTGTGTCTTTGCTCCATTTGACTACTACGAAAATTGTTTATCTCTGCAGTTTCCATCAAAATCTGCTCTATAGAAGTTGTGTATTTTGATACATTTTCAACAAAACTTTTAGCAGTTTGAATAGCATCAGATTCAGTACTGCGTAAATTATGCACTGTTGCATAATGCTTTACCAAACCACCTATACCATCTACCCTTTCCATGACCAGTAGCAGAGAATATCCATTTTTTACTCATACTTGCATTTAAAAATTCATTTAACTGGAATCTATTTTTGAAATGACTTGCAGCGCCATCAGATACTAAAGTTATAGAATCAATCGAATTTCCATACGTTTCTTGTGTGTATCTAGTTATATGTTCAAGAATTATTTGTATTGCTGCCAATGCATGAGAATAATCATGTTTTAAGTCTTCACTAATTACAGTATAACTCTTTGTAATTCCGCCTATGTAGCAAACAGCAGTGAAAATTGAAATCTGTTTATTCACCCAATGATTCCCTTGAACTGGATTTTTCAAAATTACAGACCAATTCTCAGCAAAATCTATATGCATCAGCAAATGTTGATAATTTAACGTCACCCTTTCTTTCTCAGCTTTGATTTCCATTCGCTGTACCTCTTTGATACGTAAATGAGAAGTTATTGTGATTGTATGATTGGCTAACTCTTCCATGAATGTGGTCATAGATACTGAACGAGTTTCTAAATTGCCGTTATTCCACACAGCGAAAGTTATATTTTTTTCAATGTTTAATTCATCAAGCCCCAGTAATTCAAAATTCACACCCTTAACACCAGGACATGAATCACATTCTTTAAAATAACAAAACTCTGTGGTTGATGAACATATAACAGAAGATAGGACTTTAGAGCGCAAAGTTGAAAGCTCGACACTACTTTGACCGATGAAATTTTTCAAAGCGATTAGGAGAAGTTCAAAATTAGCACAATATATATGTTACAGTCAAAGCGATGAATCCAGTCAATGTGTACAATGCCCGGGCATTCTGCAGAATGCCTGGTTCGGTCAGTCAATGTGATGAATTTTCTTAAATTCATCGCTTTGACTAGGCATTCTTTATAATGACTAGGCATTCTGTATAACGCCGGTCGATCGCCAGTCAAAGTGAGTAATGCATGAAAATTCGTGGCTGTAGTACATCATAAGTTTATATTTCTCGTCAATAAAATAAATTATTTATTACAACACGTTGAGCTCTGGTGGCATTTCGAATTACAAAGTTTTCCTTCTTTACGACATTTGCATATTTTTGTTTTGCAATTACCTCGGCAATTGCACCGACTGTATCCTTGTCCACCGCCCATCGACAATAATCTCGAACATTCTCTGAGTGATATCATCTTGTCTGGAACGTCATTTATGGTTATAAACTGTTCTTTGCAAATAGCAAATTGGTTTCTGGCGTAAAATTGATTCAATACGCCATGATTTGTACCCAATTTGTACAGACCATCATTGTTTTTCTCCAAAATTACAGCTAGTATATTTCTGGAGTCGCTTCTTCCTCTATCTAAATCCGGAACAGGAACTCGCACAGATTCTCCTAAATTTGCAGGTGCAAATTTAGCATTCGATGCAGAAATCATTTTTTCAGCTTGTTTTTCTAGGTTAAATTGAACAACTTTTCGTTTCTTACGAACTTGTTCTACTTTTTCTTTAAGAGGATTCGGCGGAGTTTCATCGATCCCACTTTGATCTTCTTTCTCTTCTGTGTCATTCTTGTCTGTGTGCATTATACTTTGAAGTTCCTCTTGAGTATCTAATGTTAATAACACGTCAGGCGTCAAAGTAGTAGCCAATCCAACCTTTGCTTTACATCCAAACATAGCTTCATAAGGACTGCACTTTATACCTGAATGATATGCCCTGTTCTTCATAAATTGAACAAATCTCTTACACAAAAAAACTAATGATATTAATTCTCTACAAAGTCTGACAAACACTTAATCGGCAGAACTGCTCACAAGAAACAAAAAAGCAGCGAACATAGTAGACCCCGTTATAGACACTCCTATCGACCTAGAACTAAATCGAGACGACATACATTTGGCCGACTTTATAAATTTCTCCGTAAAGAAAGATATATTCATTAGCCCTGATAATTTGACAAATTCAGAAGACGACCCTATGATGGAAAATGAGCTTTAGAATCAATGTCAACCTTCAACGAGTAATTCAAGCTCCAAAACAGAAAGCAGTCAAGGCCAAGATAAAACGAAAAATGACTCTGAAGATGGATCTGATGATGACAATCTATCTGAAATAGAATATGGATTTGGCCGTAGTGAAATAAACAGACCGAGGCCAGCGCCTAACATTATAAAAATTATGAATAATTTCTTACTCGCGAAAGATAATCTTACTTACTTTGTAACACTCATAAATCAACCTATAGATTCTGGAGTCAATGTCCTTCAAAATGAAGATGGACTTCCATTTCATCAAGAATTATCACTTACTAAGGCAAAAGTCCATCAAAATAAAATCAAATATCTAATAGCACTAGCGGTAAAAGAAAATATTATAATTACAATAGACCTAGGAATTTTGAAAAGTGCGATAGAATCTCTTCTAGACGTATGCCTTTCATTTAGTTTGACTTCCTTTAAAATATCGAAAACAAGCAGGATTGACGATACAGAGTGAAACGAGATCATCGATCTTCTCAAAATTTATTTTAAAGGAAGCCAAACTAAAATTTTGATCTGTAAAAATTTAATACAGCTACTAGATAGTGCCATTAGAGAAAAAATAAATATTATTCATGAGTTCCCGATAAATAGACACAAGGGTGTCACAAAAATATACAAACGTATACAGTACAATTATTACTGACCAAATATAAAAAAACAAATACAAGAGCTTATTAGCCTTTGTAAAATTTTGCGAGATCAATAAGCTTTTGCAGACAAAAAAAAAAGCAACCAATGATTTTTACAAATACGTTCGGTACTTGCTTCGAAAAAGTAGCATTGGATGTAGTTGAACCATTAGAAAATACCAGAAAAAATAATGAATGTATCTTAGCAATTCAATGTCTATCAACAAAACACATTACGTTGGCACCGCTTTCGAAAACGAACTCAAAGACGGTGTCAAATGCGTTTTCAAGAAAATTAATTTTCATTCATGATTGCCCAAGAATAATTCCAACAGACCAGGGAACAAATTTTACTAGCTCATTAATAAAGAATATGGCAAAGCTTTGTCACATAAAAACGTGTAATACAACACTGTACCGACCACAATCCAATGGCAGTATCGAACGTATGGATCATTCAATATCCGATTGGTTAATGAACTGTACTAATAATATAAGAGAATGAAATACATGATGCGAATGTACTGCTTTCTCTTATAACACAAGCGTTCATGAAGGCACGAAACTAATACCATACAAATGTTTATACCGTAATCTAGCCCGCGCACCCAATCCAAAAACTTTGCTCGAAAAAGACACTGTTGATACATACTGCGATTACGTAGCTAGACTTAAGGAGCGGTTGGCCGATGTGCAAGAGTTGGATCGGATAAATTCAATAAATATTAAAATAAGTTCTAAAAAATTCTACGATAGAAGATGTAACTCTTGTATGTTTAAAGTAGGAGATTATGTCATGTTACTATTAGAATCAAGATCTAGTAAACATGTGCCTCAATATTGAGGCCCTTTTAAAGTTCTAGAAATAGTAAATGAAACTGATAATATCAAAATCGCGTATAAAAATAGCACCTATTAAGTCCACCCAGATAAATTGCGCTTAACTTGCTTGGAATGTAGCGAGATCAGCACTACAGCACCAAATAGTTCTTGTACACTGCGCAGCTATGAAGAAAACTCAAATACACTTTCCACCGAAAAATATAATAGCCAGAATAGTTCTAATACTAATAATGGTACTATGACGATAATCGAAGAAATAAAGAACGTCTAAAAAATAACATTATAAATTTACCATTTCAATTTAAAAAAAATTAGTACGATAATACGAAGCATAAGCAAGACGAATTGAAAAGAAACCTGAAGTGGAAACTTAATACACCACATAATATAAAAAGTATTTACTTTTCTAATCTTCTTCTTCTTTCTTTACCGTTTCTTTTCCATCTAGAGTTCAAACATAATACGAAGAATACGAAATGGAAATCCTTTCGGCATTTATCTTCCTCACAGTCATCAGCGCCACTGTCATACTTACCGCCTACAGGTGCGGGGACGGAAAACTGTTCAGAACGACGAAAAAATAACGCGCGGATAAAAGGCAGATGATCGCATATGGCCAACATGCCTGCCGATGGGCCGTTGCTAGACACAGTGAGAACACGTTTTTGTTTATTGTTTTCGGCTGTTTGCTCGTCCATCGCCCGATGATTTTAATTACCCTGATCTTGAATTTAGGCACGTCCGAGTTTTTTATGCGACATCTGTAAACCGTTCGAGCGTTTCGAAAGTAAGATATTTACGACCGAACCGGATGACAGAATGAGTGTGGTTAGCATAATTTACGATGTAATAAATGATGTTTTATTAGCCTAATTTATGCGTAGTTTTGTAAGCCGCGTGTTTGAGAAAATGAAGGTTCAAACATAGTTGTTAAAAAGAAATTTTTTTGACCAATTTACCAACGAATGCAGCGACAATATTGAGATGCCGTTTGTTCTCTTTTATTTTTCCTCTCCGATGCCTTCTATGTGTGCGTGGGCGCATACTTGCGGACCCATGACCACTATGCCATTAATGCAGATCGGAAGACAAGGTTTTCCGAGGCTGTCACTCCCGAAAGGGGGGTTTCACTTCGAGTGATTCAACATGCGGATCGGAGAGCCACAGGGGTGCCGAGGCCGATTAGCATGGAGAAGAGGTAGGAGAGGGAGATGCAAACGGGCACGTTGGTAGCACGCAATTTTCCGAAAAGCACGCCTCTTGAGTCCCAAGCGAAAAATTGAGTGAAGGGAGGAGGACTAAAGGCCAATAAATGACCAGAGTAAGGGTTCCTCGGGCAAAATTTCTCGAGCTCTCAAGTAGGCAAGTCGCCTCTGTACGCGCGCGAAAGTTTTGTATTTGAATTTTGTTTGTATTGATATTATTTTGTATTGATATTAATATAAGTATTTTGAATCTTTGTATTTGTTTTTCGCGTCGTTTATCCCCTGAGTTAAGTGAGACTTCAGGTGTTTCTGATCAAAATTGTTTCAAATAAATTTCGACGATTAGTTATTTAAACCACTACTTATTCCCTTTCCTCAATCCGAACAGGTGGTACCCCGGGTGAGGAAAAGTAAATACAAAAGCGGAATAAAGTAATGCAAGCGCCTAACTATAAAGATTTATCCTCTTTCGAATTGACACATTTCATCATGGCTCGAGGAAAACGAATGGCACCGCCAGCAACGACATCTGCAGTTGCACCTAAACGGGCGAGAAAAAGCAATGCCGCGACAATATCTAACGAGCGAGTACCATCATCGAAGCCGATGCGCATCAGAACACGAAGCAAGAAGAACACGCAGAATAACAGTTAGTGTATGTGTGTCGTTCACACTTTTCCGCTTTGAGGGTGGCGCAGCGTAATCAAACATTACCACCCTTCTCACTGGGCACCAACAGGTTGGCATAGCCCACTGTCTTTCACTCCTTCGCTTTCAAACATTTTGGAGATCCGGAAGTCAAGTTTGCTGCGACATCCCTGGCGCACACAGCGAGTCGGAACCTTTTTAATCTAAGGCGGCGACCTCCTCGAAAGGAGTACCGATCTTTTCAAGGTTCAACGCTCAAGGAGAGCGAACTAAAGGCTTGACCCTCGGTTTGGGCGCGACGGGACTCTAGTTGCCCCGACGTCTGCCGCGTCGGAAGTACGCAGCATACAAATCTTAAGGGATTTGCTTGACCTGGGCCGAAGTTGACCTGAATTCATGGCCCGAAGTAGATACACGTGCAACGGCGCTGAGGCAATTACGTTCTTTAGAGAAAAAACAAGATCGAAATTTTTATTTTGCTATTAAATATTATTTAGAAATGGAACGACTAATTCAGAACGATTATTCTGTGAAGGTTACTAAAGACATAAAAAGATCGCGTATTCGATACATTTCTCACTTCGGACTTGAAAATCCGAACAAACCGGATAAAATTAGATTAGTCTTCCATGCTGCGGAAAAAACTGACGGGGTGAGCATGAATGACTTGCTCGATACTGGCCCAGATTTGCTTGAGTCGCTTCTGGGTGTTTTAACGCGGTTTAGACAATATCCTTATGCTGTCACGGCAGACATCAGGGACATGTACACTGCCGTCCATATTTATTTGCCCACCCAGAGAAAAAATTACATATAATTAAAAGTTTTGTTACTAAGGAAGTATTCACCCTATCGAAGCCTCCGGGAGCTCATTTTGTAGGTTCTGGCGAGTACTTTAAGATACATGTCCTCCCGAATCGATTAATAATTTTTTTCCATGTTTTATCAAGACATAAAGGTAAGTAAAAAATCAAAAATTTTTTGCCCACTTTTAAGTCCGAACATTTTTATGGGAAAAATTTCCACGATAAATCTAAAAGGAGTATTTCGAAGCTCGTTCGAAGAGCTTTCGAATGCGAGGTAGCAGGATGTTTTTTCATAATTAGCTTAAAAGTTGCAGACGTTTGAAAGAAAAAAAAACACTTTTTTTCGAGAATTATTATTTTAGTACCATCTACTCGCATGGAAAAACTTTACTCGGAAAAAACGTGTAATTTGTAGCGTAGAATCAACCTAAATTTTCTCAGATTTATTTCGTAAAATTTTTTTTCCTACATTTTGGAGTCGATTATTGTACGACTTTGTGGTATTCTGTAATAACTGGAATACTTTATTATAGATTGAAATGATCATTTTCTTAACAAGGAACAATAAAAAAATCAATAGTATAGAAAATATCAAATATTCAGTTTTTATTAGTCCATTATCGAAATAAATATAATAAATAAATAAATTATCAATCCATACGTTTTGATAGCTTTAGAAATTCATGTTTTTTGGTAGTAATAATAATAATAGTAATAATAATAATATATATATGTATATATAAATATTAAGAGAAACATCTAAACAGTCAAGTCACTCCTAATAACATAACAGTATGAGAATCTCACAAAAAATTATCTATTTGAATTTGATTGAACTATAAAATTATAATACTGTAATTAAATGTTTTTTTCATCAAAATGCCAACCTTTGTTCTTGATAACTGCTTTGCAGATTCTTGGCATTCTCAGGATCAAATTTTCCAAGGTGGAAGCTGGAATCTTTTTCCATTCTTCTTGCAGGATCGTCCATAAATGTTCTCTAGACGTAGGGCAAATTTTCCGTACTGCTCGGTCGAGTTCTTCCCATAATAATTCAATAGGATTCAGATCAGGTGATTGAGGAGGCCATGTCATGACTTGTAGTATTTGCCGGTTCTGCAAGCTCTCCAAATAATTTTTACAAATGTTCGAGGTATGTTTCGGATCATTGTCCTGTTGGAAAATAAAATTGGGACCGAGCAGACGTCTTCCAGAAGGCACTACGTTCCTTTGAAGTATACTTTTGTATTTTTCTTTATTTAATATTCCTTCAATTCGGATGCAATCCCCTACTCTGGACCCTCCAAAACATCCCCAAACCATCACAGATCCTCCACCGTGTTTGACAGAAGGTACAATGCACTCCCGAGAATGACTCTCATTCTTGCGCCTCCTAACATAAACTTTTCTTTTTGAACCAAAAACTTCAAATTTCGATTCGTCACTCCACAATACTTTCCTCCAATCGTTCACAGTCCAATCCTTATGCTCTTTGGCCCATTTCAATCTCTTAGCCACATTTACTTTTCTTAAAAGTGGTTTTTTGACTGCTATTCTTCCATGAAGCCCTTTTTCTGCGAGCCTTCGTTTGACTGTAGTGACACTAATCGATTTACCAATACTTTTACTTACTTCTGATGATAATTCTACAGCTGTTAGGCGGCGATTTCGAGTACTCAAGTGAACTATATTATCATCTTGTTTCTTCGTCGTTTTCCTCGGTCTGCCTGCATTTTTTCTTGTGGTCACTGTGCCAAATTTTAAAAACTTTTTTACGTTATAATCAACCGTACGCCGTGATAACTTGAGCGTTTTAGCTATATCCCTATTGCTCTTTCCGATTTTGTGAAGAGCCACGATCTCACTACGGCTCTCTATTGATAAATTCGCAGTTTTTCCCATGCTGGCGACTAAAGAGATTGTATGAATGAACTGGCAGTTTATTAACTGAGTTTACCTAGAGTATCACGGTGTCATCGTATGTTTATAAACAAAGCTGAATTACGCTTGAAGTGAAGTGACCAATTCTTAGAGTCTATCTTATTTTTATGATTCCGAAAGAATTCAACGTTGTTGATTCATTGGATATGATTTTATATTACTTATACTTTGTAATTTAGAGATGATAAAAACCTTTTGTGATAATTTTCTTGCTGTATTTATGAAAATTCCTAGATTGCTTTCGGCTTCAAAGAATTGAAAAACCGTAGAAAATAAAAATAACGATTTTTTCATTCATGGAATACCACAAAGTCGTACAATAATCGACTCCAAAATGTAGGAAAAAAAATTTTACGAAATAAATCTGAGAAAATTTAGGTTGATTCTACGCTACAAATTACACGTTTTTTCCGAGTAAAGTTTTTCCATGCGAGTAGATGGTACCAAAATAATAATTCTCGAAAAAAAGTGTTTTTTTTTCTTTCAAACGTCTGTAACTTTTAAGCTAATTATGAAAAAACATCCTGCTACCTCGCATTCGAAAGCTCTTCGAACAAGCTTCGAAATACTCCTTTTAGATTTATCGTGGAAATTTTTCCCATAAAAATGTTCGGACTTAAAAGTGGGCAAAAAATTTTTGATTTTTTACTTACCTTTATGTCTTGATAAAACATGGAAAAAAATTATTAATCGATTCGGGAGGACATGTATCTTAAAGTACTCGCCAGAACCTACAAAATGAGCTCCCGGAGGCTTCGATAGGGTGAATACTTCCTTAGTAACAAAACTTTTAATTTTATGTAATTTTTTCTCTGGGTGGGCAAATAAATATGGACGGCAGTGTACTTACGTGTCAATGTCATTGAGGAAGACCGTGGAGCACAGAGGTTTTTTTATAGGGGCGCTAATCGCACTCGCGAACCCGATGAATACGAAATGACGTAAAACAATGTGTTCAAGTTAATTGAAAATTTTGAAAATGTGATTTTTAATATACATTTCTAAAATTTATATATATATAATAATAGAGTAGAAAAATACAAGAATTAATCGATATGTTAATTTTGTTTTTTTATTTATTTCAAACTTCAATATAAAAACCAAATTACATATCATTACGACTTTTGTGAGCGAGCATCCATCTGCTAGTAGCCAGCGCGTTTTTAAAGGAACATGTGATGGATTTGATAGATAAACATTGTGATTGCTACATACGGAAATACTATCGTTTGAATATTTTTTGAGCGATGGATACCCCAAGTCTTCAACGTTAAACACAATCGTACTGTAACAAAAAAGAGAAAGCAAAAATAATCATGAAATATATAAACATTTTTTTACGACGATACGCGACAAAAAGAAACTTACTGTGCATCGGTCAACAAATTTCTTAACTATTTTGTTTTTTCAAGACTTTGACAAAAGTAGTTGCTCTAAAAAGTGTTTTTGTCATTATTTTTTCAAGGTCACCGAACGGTAAATCGCCAGATTCCCACGGATTACCGTGAAAATATCTCGCTAACCACCGGTTTTCGCACTTATTCATTAATAATCACTTCCCTGGCTAAGATGGTTTTAACAGAAGTACTGATAAAGTTGGATCTTCTTTCAGAGAACCAACAGCAATATCCTTGAATACGATTTCGTTCAAGGAAGTTTTGAAGCTCTGTATGTTTACAATAAAATCCATCATAATAACTGAGGAATCGACGATTGGATTACCACGCCTTTCAATAACTTTTTCTACTAGATAGATATGGAGACACTTCGTTTTCTGAAGTACCTGTTTATAGAAGCAACCTAGGATAGGCTGATTTTGATATTTTTTCAAATGGTAAGTAGTAGGAATTGTTGGTGCCACGTACACAATTGTAAATATTTCCGTTGACCAATTTGGTGTATATCCTTTTTCATATATTTGCTTCACTTTGCTCGCTCTAATTTTGTCACCAACTTTGAACTATGACTTTCTTTTTCTTCTTCCAATGTCTGGTATAAAATTGTTTAATATTTGAGCTTGATTCACCGCTGTAACTAAGAAGCTAATTGTAGCCGCGATTTTGCCTAGAATAGGTCTACATATCGACGAGATCGGCTTGCCACGTCTCATCTATACCTTGACGTAATTTTATCTTGGATAATTGGTTTGTGCAACTCCTCCACCATGGGTTCCATCTAATCGACTGTTTTCTAAATTTTGAATACTTGACTTTATTCGTGGTAATTCTTCTTTCATAATTACATTCAAATCTTCAAGATCACTCTTCAATCGTGCGATCATTTCTCTCGTATATTTGATTTCCGTCTAAATGATATTTTTCACAGTTTTCCAATTCACAGCGTCTCTAGCCTGTCACGGAGAAGCAAGATTTTCCAATCTTTTATTCTCTAGATCGTAATGGTACTCACTCGTGAACTTGAACCCAATACCGGGCAGACCACAGAGACCGTTGACTCCTTGCTCTTTAAATTTACGTCCTAATATGTCGACGTTCATTTCTATGATACTCAACCGATACATGTGCTCTAAGTATGTATGTGTGTGTGTGTGTGTGTACCTTCGCATGGTTATTCGATTATTCAATGAATTTCGTTGATATGATTATTGTTACCAGCTGATTGTTCAGTCACTAGCAATCGATGACGATCAACAGGCTCATTCGGATCATCTCAGGATACGTAATCCATATAAGTATTGTTTCGTGTAATCTTGTAGATAAGTAAAGACGTACCAGTCTGTAGCCTCTGCCCTCCTTTTGTCTTTTTAGTCAAACTGAACAACGGACCAATTATGTTATTGAATATTTTACTATTATGCACTTGTATAGCCTCGTTTGGATTATTTTTTTTCCAATGAATACTAGATATCTCCAAAATTTTTTTATAGCTCTTGAGATCATTTAAACAGATTAAACTTTGATTAGGTTACTTTGCTACCAGTAATTTCATTAAACCCCGTGTTTTGGATACTTGAAACCATCGACGTCTACCTCAGTTTTGTCAAAAATCACCGTAGAATTATAAGTATGTATAATCCATTTCGTTCTTAACGTACTCCATAAATCAATGTGCGCATAAAGTCATCGGTTCTGCTTTCAAAAAAGCTCGTACAACCGTTAAAAAAGCTCGTGGAAAAGCAAACATCAACATTCTACGAACTCTGCCAATATCAACGAATACGAGTGGAGCTTTACCCTTCCTCATACCACTTTTTACAGGCTTGAGTCCAACTGGTGCTCTAGCTGGCGATGCTGTGGGAATCGCAAAATCTGTGAACGAGGCAAAGTCTGCAAAACATCAATTAAAAGAGAATTACAGACATAATAAAACGATGGAGGCCATTACCCAAGGAAAAGGCTTGTATCTAGAACCTTATAAATAAGGCTATGGACTTTATCTCAAACCTTATCTAGAATAAGGTTTTAAAAAAAAAAGTTCGAAATAAATCGACTAGATAGAACTCTCACAAACACTAACTTGATGAAGTATGCAAAAATTTTGAATATACTAAATTTTCGCGGAGTCTTCATGATTAATGATTTATCGAGTTCTGGACCATATTATCACGTTGCAGCTATAGTCAATTTTGATGACGTCAAAGTAAGAGGGACGCACTCGGTGGCTTATCGAAAATGAGGAAAAACGTCATATCTTTTGATAACCTATTGATTTAATGATGTATCTTGGTGAAAAGGAGATAAAATATAATACGAAAAGATATCAAGTCATGTTTGTTTACAGTTTTTATGTGAGGGTATGAAAGTAAAGGCAATATGAAAATATTGGTAGTCGTGTTTGAACAGTCATGGAGGATTCGTTAACTTTGACTCTCTTACGTAATTCTTCACTGTTGGAAGCGCACTATTTCCCACCAATTGAACTATCACAGCATAAACATTACAAGTTGGGCTTAGTCGAGTTCCTAACGTTCAACTCGATACCTAATATTGATGTACATAATAATAAATTTTACCTCGCAAATCAAGTAATCAACATACCTGTCGGGGCGTACGAGATCGATGATATTGATAAATTTCTTCGTAGGGCTGTGCGACCTCTCGGCACTGATAATAATAATAATATAACATTAAATGTGAAATCAAACAACAATACCTTGCATTGTACAATCAAGTGTTCTGATCCTGTCGATTTTCGTCCATAGAATTATATTGGACGATTGTTGAATTTTTTATAAAGAATATTAGATGCAAACATTTCTCACAACTCTGATCATCCCATCAGTGTTCTCAAGGCGAATGCTGTGACAGTCCAGTGTAACATAGCCGCTGGCGCTTACTTAAACGGAAACGCTGGTCACGATGTTCACGAATTTTTTCCAGCAGTACCGCTTGGATATAAAATTGTTGAAATTCCCTTTCACATGATTTATTTTCCAGTTACGAAAAAGTCTGTAAATTATTTACAATTACTCATCGTCCATCAAGACAGAAATTTAATTTTCGTGGTGAAGTCATAACCATCAAATTACACCTGGAAAGCGTATGATGGGAATTGTTTACTATCCAAAGAGTAGTAGGAGTAAAATATGTATATAAGGAAAAATGCAAAGCCACCATTGGTCGTCGAATGAAATTGAAAACGTTAACACGGTGAACTCTAGTCATCAATCGTCATCGGAAAGTGAAAGCTTTAACACGTCAAAGCATAAAATTCCTAAAAAGTCTTAGGTTAAAAGTAGTTCCTGGTAGAAAATAAATTTCTTAATTTTTTTTGCCGCTTTCAGCGAAATAATGGAGAACATTCTGCAAATACGTACAGTCACCTATCGTCTTCGATCAATCTTTGGCTCATTATGAAATTCACGCTCATCAACCTTACATCAATTCTTCGTTCAAAAATAGTGACGAAATTCGTATATCAATTCAACATCAAGATTTGTGTCTTTTACCATCTCGCAGCTCGTTACACATTTGTAGACGATTATGTAACAAAAATAACACTTTGTTAACGAATATTAATTTTGTTAATAATGCCATTTGTCACATGTTTGAAAAAATTAGTTATGAGATGAATGCTATAGAAATAGATAAATGTCAGAATGTTGATCTCACAACAGCTATGAAGAACTGGTTACCTCCAAGTCAAACTTTGATTGCCGAAAATGCCGGATGGATAAATAATGAACCAGAAGACCGTCAAATAATTAATGTGAATGGCGACTTTGATATTTTGATTCCTCTGAGCTTCATATCTTGGATCAGCTTGGATTCGCTGAGAACTATCGCAAAGTGCTAGTGAATATGAAACATGAATTAATTCTCATAAAATCGAGTACCGATGTAAATACAGTTTATCAAACAAATAAGACCGTCAACGATATTGAAGCTTACGAAGAATTCAAGATTGATGTATCACGTCTCGAATGGCTTATGTCCTATGTGGCTACATCGAATGCAAAGAAAATACGTCTACTCGACTTTATAAAAAGCGATAGAATTATTTCAATGAGTATTCGTAGTTGGAAACTGTACGAATAACTAGCGCTGCCTGCAAACACAAATCACATCTAGACATTTAAAACAACAAATCAGTTAAAGAAACCACGCTACGTTATCTCAACCTTCCGAACTAATCGAAAAAATGAACCAAACTCTAACGCTAGTATATTTGACCATTGTAACGTCAGAAATGTAAAACTGTATCTCAACTCTCAGTGCTATCCATATTGTAATCTCAATATTGATTTCAATAAAAACCAGTACGCAATGTTGTAAGATATGTATGCCAATTTTCAAAACATATACTGCGGTAAAGATGCCGAATCGATGCTCAAAAAACTCGAATATAATAATTACACTCTACTCATAGTAATTAACTATTCAAAAGAAAACGAGTCATTGAAGACTGCTACAGTAGATGAGCGCTTGGAGTTTGAAACCAGAGAAAATATTCCTAAAGGAACTATAGCTTATTGTCTTATTCTACACAATCGCATCATTCAGTATAATCCGATAAATGAAAATGTGAAGAAACTTATTTAGGAGGAAGGGATATTAAAAAATTGACTATTTCTTTAAGCAGCTCAGTAGTAGCTTTCTATCACGATAGAGTACGTAATGAATAACATTATGGATAAGAGTAAATAATAGAGTACACAAGACTTCATGATGCCTGGCAAAACGTATGCTGTGAAAGATTTAGCTATACTTCCACTTAACTACAACGAAAAATCACTCATCGTACGCTTATTCAAACCCTCCTTTCCATGGCAAAGACTAATGCAGAAATATAAGCGACAAAATCTCTGGTTATAACTCTACTATTATAGATTAACATGGAACTCTAGCGATTTAAAATAAGAAATGCATCATTTCATCGTCACAGATACATTAAAAGATGCCACCACAATTTTGGTTTCCAGAAATCTGAAAAAAGAGTGGTTAGAACGATATGGCCACAAAGTTCGATTTGAATGATTGGGGCTATTTACCTTTCAAAATATTCAAATCAGTTACCGTGTGCCGATAATCATAATTGCAAATACATAACGACATGTGCACATCAAAACGTTAAATTAATTAAGAATTTCTATAGTGACTTTTTTAAAGCTGATAATTTGTAGAATAACATGTATTTTTAAGAATATGCAGAATAAGATATATTTTTATCAATAAAAAAATTTTTTTCAATTGATACAAAAAAAATATACTTTTTTTATGAAACCATCCAAAAAAGCAAAATTCTTCTCTGTCTCTGATGACGACAGCAGCAGCAGCAGTTAATTTTTTTATAATAATAAATTTTGTTTTTTATTCAATAAAAAAATTTATAGAACATAGAATTTAGATGAAAAAAATGTTTATTTATTGTAGTTGAGGTGGTGTATAATGATGACATGTGCACATATGATTATTAATTCTTATTTTTGTTATTGAACTGCTGATAGCCTTCTTGTCCAGAAAAATTATTAGTATTGCTCAGAAGTTTGGAAATATTTTGTTTCCATGTCGATGATTATTTGTTCTTTTCGTCTGAGTCTTCTTGTGGAAGATAAAAGTACTTTACTTTAGAGTAGCTACAAATAAAAGAAAGTAATCAGGATTTCGTGTTGCATATGTCTTTATCTTGGTCTTCACAGGCACTTGCCCTTTTTTTATTAAATCATCTTCGGTAGGTGACGCACACACACACGCGCGCGCGCGTTGAATATATATATGTATGTACATATATATGTATGTATGTATGTATTATAGCACTTAGGCCCTATACCAATCGTGTAGCTAATATACACAATAAAGACTGTCCGTGGTACCAGTGATAGTGGCTCTAGTGGTAAAGTATTGGCCTGCGGATCCAGAGCACGCGAGTTTGATCCCCCAACCTGTCCGTTCGTTTTCTTTCAATTATAACAAAGCATTCTTTTGATACGTAATTAATCAAATTATAATTAAATATGTCATTTAACAATATAAATAATTATTAATTAAATACAATTTACATTATTATATCTAAAAATTTAACACACACAATGAACTGAAACTGTGGAACATAGAACACACGGGCATCAGCTCAGGGAGCACATCAGCTCAGTAAAGGGAGGGAGGTAAGTTGACAGTGTCGAAGTCAAAATTCACGGGCATCAGCTCAGTGAGGTGATACCCCCTGAGCTAAGGCCTCTCTAGTTTACCTACTTAATATATTTCAACTTTATCATATTCATCATTAGAATATCGCCTTGCTGTAGACAAAGGAGTAATGCCACCAGCTGTCGAAAGCAACGAGGCAATTTTATTATCCATGACTGTTATATAATTGATTCTGCTATTTTTGTTATGTTTTACAGAATATGTTCCTCTCTTGGATTTTTTATCAACATCAATAGTGACTCCGTTCACTCTATTTGCTCTCACTGTATCTGTAGCTCGAAGACCAATTTTCGCAGATGAACCAAAAGATCTAGAGAACAGAAAAAGTTATCGAAATAAATGTGATAACAGCTGATTTTTCTTAGTGTCACAGTTGTTTCTGGAGCATTTATAAAACGATACGGCTATCCAAAGCACATCTACTCAGATTCTCTAACTGCTTTGAAGAGAGATTGTTTGATCCTTTTCCACAATACATATCAAAATAAAAAATGAAGCCTTCTTTAGTGCAAATAGTCCATAGTTTTCAACCAAAACATACAGGCTTATCTTTCATAAACTGCTTCAAGACTGGTCTACCATAAAATTTGATCATACATTCATCAATTGATAAAGCAGTGAATAAAAACTCAAACTGCTTGCAGTTTTTTCGAAAAATATGAGAGAACGTGTACACGCCATGCTCTACCAACTTTATTTTTATATTTGTTTTTTGATAGCATTATTTCTGATTTTATATTTAAAAATTTTTTATGACTCATAACTGGTTTACTGGTTCACAGGCTAGTAAAAGATTATTTGACCAATAGTATCTTTGACTTCTTCTTGAATTAAAAATCAATGAAATTATTATTTCTAAAAATGTCTCCAAGTCTTGAAGAACAAGATCATCACCATTGGATACTGTTGCTTCTATGATAAATGCCTTTAATTCATTAGAAAAAAATATTTCAAAAGAGTCAGTTGATGAATCTCAGGATCTTTTTACAAACAAATTCTGGAAGCAAAAATTCACTTCTCAACTCTTCTTCATAAACTTTTTCTCCATCCAACCATTTACAAACTTGGTTCGGCTCTAACATCTTTTGATTTATTGAATAGGTATCAAGAACTTGATGATATGAAGTAATTGGGTATATCATTTTCAATAAGCGAATTTAAATCAGTATACTCATTTTCATTCCCTGAATCTGAATCAGACTCGATTCATTCTGCGATTTCAATATCATGTTGTTGATACTGAAGAAATAATAAAATGCCAAGATCTTTAATAACACAGGACCACAAAATATTTTTGAGAGTCTACTGAGATCCTAATGGGTATAATTTACGTTTTTGGGGTTGCTGAACATGAATCCATGCACAGAATCGAGCCAGCGCGTCAGGATTTGCAGTAAAATTGAAAAAATAGTAAAAAATCGCCGATTTTCGCATACATTCATACCTAAAATTATATACCCACTCGTATACCCCTTGATCAACCCCACTCGTATACCCCCTGATCAACCTCACTCGTATACCTCCTGATCAGCCCCACCCTCTCCCCCCATAACCCCTTCATAACTCCAAAAAAATTCCAGAACATTTCCTCATTAACCCTAACCTCTCATTAACCCCTCATTAACCTTTAATAACCCACATATCAAAATTTGCGAAACTGCGAAAATTTCAAATGTTCAAATTACAAAAATGTGAAATATTAAAAAATGTAAGGGTTAACTTCACCCCATCAGCAATACGCTGTCGAAATCCTTTGAGAGGTTAATGAGGGGTTAATGAGGAATTTTTCTGGAGTTATGAGGGGCTATAGTGGGCGGGGGCTAGGTTAATGAGGAAATTTTCTGAAAATTTTCTGGAGTTATGAGGGGGTAATGTGAGTGGGTGGGTGGGGGGGGGTTATCTGGATATAAAATTTCCCGCTCTTTCGATTACTGTTGTCGAAAATAGGGGTTCCATTTAAATAAACATAGTTGACCTTGAGATAACCTTGAAGGTCATGCTTAAGGTCGAATCCAAGGTCACCTTCGGGTGGCCGTTTTTATTTGCGGGAACTTTTGTACTTAAAGTTTTTTTCTAGCACCCTTATCTTCCAAGATTTTTAGGGGTGTCCATACTTGTTGGTGTGATGCTCTTTTTTAACGTTAATTCGTAAACTTCTTCGAATTTGAGGCAGTTTTTTACGAATATTTTTTGAGCTTCTATTTAAAGCTGTAATTTTTATTTATTTTTACTAATTTATTTTCAAATTGGGCAGACTCATATCAACATATTCGCAATACTGATGTAAAAATTGGAAATAAGAAAGATTTATTTACTTTCCAAGATATCCACCGTTTGCAATATCATCGTTAGCGCTTAGTTATTTATCTTTTTGTCGCTAGAACTACTTAGGGCAGACATAAAACATTATATTAATGGAAAAGTTATAATTCGAAATAGTAAATTAGTGTTCACTGTCTATATCAACATTTTTGTGAGTAACTTGAGTATTTAACTTTGTATTACTATACTAAGTTGTTATTGAGCTAGGAGAATATATGCGTTTTACCTAACTCTAGTTGTTGTCTTATTAGTCTTTTATCTATAGTTGTGTTATCTGTTTTTAAAAAAAAATCACAATGTGCATTAACAGTCCGGATGAGTTTTGTCTTGTTTGTGGAGAATTCGTATTAACAAGGAACCGTAAAATTTTTACTGATCATTACAAAAATATATACAACTGTTGCTATCCAAATGCTATGACTGATTTTCGTAAGACTTGGATCCCAAAAACTTTATGCGCTTATTGTGTAACATTCCTTAGTAAATGGCAAAATGAAGATAAAACAAAGAAACGCTTCAGTTCCCCTATGATCTAGCGGAAATCTAAGAATCATACAAATGATTGCTATTTTTGCTTAGTTTCTATATTAGGATTTAATGAAAAAAACAGATCAAATATTTTATATCCATCGGTCACTTCTGTTACTATGCCAATTCGAGAAAACATTTCAGAATCCTTCGTTGACAGAAGTGTAGAGGATAATAGTAATGAATCCATGGAAGAAAATGAAGAAATTTTGAAACCTCGTATGTCAACAAATAATGCCGATTATGCATCTGATCTTGAAGAAGTTGATAAAGAAAATGGGAAAAATACTAAAATGTTTAATCAAGCAGAACTTAATGATCTAATCAGAGATTTGGGACTCTCAAAAGAAAACTCTGAACTTCTCGCATCTAGGCTAAAAGAAAAAGGACTTCTTACAAAAGATACTAAGGTATCTTTTATTAGAAACAGAGATGAACCTTTTAGGCCTTATTTCTCTCATGAAGACTCATTAGTTTTTTGTAATAATATTGAAGGTTTAGTGTCTGAGTTTAATTGCATCAATTGCAATCCTAATGATTGGCGATTGTTTCTTGATTCATCTACACAAAGGTTTAAAGCAGTTTTATTGCACAATGGAAATGTGTATGCATCTCTTCCCGTAGCATACTATAGAAGTTTAGAGGAGCGCTATGATGATCTTAAACTGTTGCTGACTAAACTTGAGTATAATAAACATAAGTGGCAAATATGCGGTGACCTAAAGATCATAACAATTTTACTTGGTCAACAGAGTGGATTTGTTAAGTTTACTTGTTTTTTGTGTGAATGGGACAGTCGTGATCGTACTAACCACTACATAATAAAAGTTTGGAAAGCTCGTCAAACTTTGACTCCAGGTTATAAAAATATATTACATGATGATTGGTAAACACTACAAAGATACTTTTACCACCTTTGCACATTGAACTCGGCCTCACTAAGCAATTTATTAAAGCCATGAAATCAAATAATAGTAATGCTTTCAACTACCTCTTTATCAAGTTTCCCAATCTATCACAAGCAAAAATTAACGAGGGAGTTCTAGATGGACCTCAAATAAGGGCTCTTATAAATGACAAAGAGTTTCAAAACAAAATGACAACACTTGAACTTGCTGCATGGAAAGGTTTTAAAAATGTCGTTTCAAAATTTTTGGGCAACAATAAAGATCCGAATTATAAACAATATATTAAGCAAATGTTAACAGCCTACCAAAAATTGGGATGCTTAATGAACTCGAAAATTTATTACCTTCATTCACATCTTGATTTTTTCCCGGAGAATTTTGGCGCCTTCAGTAAGGAGCAAGGTGAAACATTTCATCAAGACATCAAAACAATGGAACAAAGATACCAGGGTGCCTGGAATATAAATATGACGGCCGATCACTGTTGGAACCTCAAACGTGATACTGAAATATCACATAAACGAAAACCCAATCGCAGATCATTTGAAACAAAAAAAACATGTTATTCTGAAAAGAAAGGATAAGCATTGAGAAAATAATGCAGAGCACATTTCGTGAGAGGCAAGGGGACTCAGGCTAAACAAGCACCCCCTCATGAGAGGCAAGGGGATTCGTATACCCTCTGATCAACTTCACCCCCTGATTAACCCACTCGTATACCCCCTGATTAACCCCACTCGTATACCCCTGACCAACTCCACTTGTATATCCCCTGATCAGCCTTACCCCCTGATTAACCCACTTCTACACCCCCTCATCAACCCCACTCGTATACCCCCCTGATCAGCCTTAGGTTAATCAGGGGGTATACAAGTGGGGTTGGTCAGGGGTATACGAGTGGGTATATAAGTTTAGGTATGAATGTATGCGAAAATCGGCGATTTTTTACTATTTTTCCAATTTTACTACAAAACCTGACGTGCTGGATCGATTCTGTGCATGGATTCGTGTTCAGCAACCCCAAAAATGTAAAGTAGGATCTCAGTAGACTCTCAAAAATATTTTGTGGTCCTGTGTAATTAGTCGAATAATTAGGGTAAAGATACGAGGGTGGATCAATAAGCCCTTAGAAAAAAATAGAAAAACAATTTTTTTTTATAGATTTTGTTCGTGTCGTTTGCGCTTTTACCGAGTTTGAGCATGCTTTCGAACATCATTATTTGAAATAATGAAAATTCATCAGCTGCACAGGTCGTGTCGAAGGTATGCTCAGCTCTTTCTCACCAGAGATGAAAGCGACACTCAAAAAGAAAGGAATTGTTCAGCACCCCATCAACATATGAACAGGGCAATAGATGGTATGGCATATGTTGTGTATCTGTTGGGAAGCCCAGGGTCTCGTCGCTCGTTAGGCCGTAAAACAAGGGTCGAATGCTCTAAGAGATTGATTGATTGATAGAGAATTTATTTATGCCATAGCCACATTTTGGCCTTATGGCAATTTGCATAATGTAATACGTACAAATAAAAATACAATATAAATAACGCATAACAAAAATGATCAGTCGGTAGTAGAACCAGACTACTATTTACAACAGTAATAACAATAAGAGCCGCCGACAGAAATTACAACAATGATAGTAGACGTAACATTAATAACAACGCGGAGTAAAACTTAAGCAATACGGGACAGACATGGCAGTTTGAGAATTCAGCAGCAAATAACAAATTAGCACAGTATGCCCCTTGTGTTAATGCTAGACATTTAAAGCCAGACCAAGACAAACTTGTGCGCCAACTGCAACCAGCAACCATCTTAACAATCTATTCCGTGAAACAAATCTATTCCGTGAAACAAATATGACGTGCTTTGAGGTACTACAACAATCCCAGCCTAAAATTTGCACTGTTCTCCCTGAGGCGTAAAGAAGCGGGCAAAGAGTCCCAAATGATCATGGCTTGTACTGTAAATGAACTTTCATATGCGGCAGTACGAGCCAGAGGGATAGCAAAGCTAGATTGTTGAAGACGCCCAGAGCGCCGAATTTTGCCTTTCGGCGACGGGAATAAGGCATACAAGTATTCCGGCTTTTGAGTAGTAAAGGTTTGGTACAATACAGGCCATAAAGTACCTTCTTCTCGCTCGGATCGATAGCCAAACTAACTTGTCGTAGAAAGGCTTAAGACAGACGTCTTTCTTAAGTCTGAAAACGAATCGAACGCAAACATTTAGCAGACGCTGGAGCTTAATGTTGAGATAATCAGGCAGATCGCAATAGATCAGACATGCATAGTCGAAGTGTGGCAACACAAGGGCAACAACCAACTCCTTGCGAAGGGCTAACGGCAGAATCAAACCTCTTCTCCCCAACTTATGCAGCGCACCGTGCACACGTAATAAAACCTGGGCCAACTGCGAGTTCCACTAAAGACTATTAGACATGATAATCCCTAAGTCCCTTACAGTAGGCACGAGCGGAATGACGTTATCTCCAATGACGATTGGATATAGTGCACTCAAATCCTGAAAGCATAATTGTTGGACTGATCCGAATAGCATAGCCGTCGTCTTAGCATAGTTGATATCAATTCCATGCATGATTGATCAATTTACTACGCAATTTCCATCCTGGTTTAGTTTCAAGATTCCATCGTTTACCTCATTAGGTTTGCACTGAATGTAAATTTGGAGGTCATCGGCGAAAATCATACCAACAGAATGGAATAGGACAAGTAAAAGAGAATTTATAAATATCAGAAATATGATAGGGCCAGATGCAGAACCCTGTGGAACCCCTGAAGTGGCTACGAGGAACTCTGAGATGGTACCGTCAAGATCAAACACTCCCTGGAAACGGCCCGTTATATAAGAATAGATAAACATAACAGCATCATCCGAGAAGTTTAAATCCCTAAGAATCACAAGAAGCACAGTATGATCGAGAGAGTCAAACGCCTTCTTGAAATCAAATAAGAGCAAGATTGTTACATGACCCTCATCAAAGCCAAGGCGAATATCCTCAGTGATCTTCAAAAGAGCTCTCTGCGTACTGTAATGCTTGCGAAAACCCGATTAGAAATCAGAAATGAGATTGTTTCCCTCCAAAAAATTAGTGATCCGCTGGGCAATAATTTTATCGAAAGTCTTGGCAAAATGAGGAAGATCAACAATCGGACGTGTGTCTGACGGAGTTTTAGGGTTTGGGACCTTGCTAAGGGGAATGATTGCAGCCCTCTTCTATCTGGTGGGATACTGCCTAGTCTCCAGCGACATATTAAACAGATTTGTTAGCGAGGGGACTAGCGAAAGAAAAACTTGCTTGAAGTAGGTAAGAGACAAACCATCAAAGCTACGGTCCTTCGCCCTCGGAAGACAGGATTTGAGAGAATTCAAAACTTCAGTCTTGGTAATCAGCACTAATGGCAAATATTTCAGCACTAATGGCAAAGCTAGGATATCTTGCAATTTGTCACTCGAACAAAGCGGATGCCTCGTAGCCATTGAACTGAAGTGACAGTTCAAATCTCGCGCCGAGAATAATCGGAGTGGCGAGCCAGCTACATCATTCGTAATGCCAAACCTATTTAAAAGACGCCATAGTTTCGACTTACTGCACGCACCAACAAGGGACTTTGTGATATATTCTATTCGAGCTGAGTCAATGCTTTTGCGAAGCCGTCTACGGACCTCCTTATACTCCAACCAATGGAGCCGATTTCGCGAACGCTTGGCACGCTTATATAATCGATCTCTATGCTTGCGCAGATCTTTAAGATCCGCCGACATCCACGGAGCAGAATTTGTCCTGATTCTTCGTGTCACGAAGGGTGCATGTTCGTCAAGAGCGGAGCAGAGTATTTCCTCAAATGAACTCAAATATTGGTCGACATCATCTGGTCGGGATGAATTCAGGGGCGTCAAAGCAACATCAAGTGTCTGAGCAAAACGATCTGGTGAAAAGTGCTTGAATGAACGAAAAGTATAGCTCTTCGATTTATCAACGCAAATGCTAAGGTCGACATCACAAATTAAATAGTCATGCCCGTTAATGTATGGAGCACGTGATTGTTTAGTAAATGCTACACAATCAGGCGAATCAACCAGGATGATATCAATCAATTTATCTGAGCTGGCCGTATGATGAGTCGCATTGAAAGGAACCAAGAACAGAGAATAGTCCGAGATAAGTTTATTCAAATGGACTCCATAGCTATCGTTCCGATCACAAACATCTGAATTAAAATCCCCAACGATGATCACACCCGTATACCGATGTGAAAGCTCTTGAATCCGCTTGAATAGGCCAGATAAGACACGACCTTCAGGTCTACGGTAGGCAACGCAAAATAAAATCTTCTTATTAGCTATAATTATATCTAAAACCATGTACTCGGTCTTATTTCGAACCTTGATGGATGACGACTCAATCACACTGAAACTCATGCTTTTACGCATGTAACAAGCCACACCACCGCCCTGAACATAAGCGCGCTTGTCCGTCTCCGATCGAAGGCCCCGATCATTACGAGCAAAGCTTTAACCATCGATGGAATACGGAACAGTTTCCGTAACAGCAAAGATATCGATATTCTCATCTATTAAAAGTTCCCTAATTTCAGCATGATGGCGATCCAGCGAGCTTGCATTGACGTGGGCTATACGCAACCCTTTCAAGAAAACTCCAATTGGGCAGGTAGGGCTTGTGGGTAATTGGCGTCATTCCAAATCGATCAAGATCAGCTTCGGTCACAATCACACGGCGCTCCGATTTATCGTCTTTGCGAACATAAATGTTGCCATCACACAGCCACACATATTTATAATTTAAGGCCTCTGCACGTGATTTCGTCAATATGCGTAACTCATGCACCGGCTGTGGAACCAACTCGTAAAGCCCAATTTCGCTGTGGAACGAGCCACCGACAAGAGCAGACAGCTTAATGCTGCCGAATTTACGCTTAACTTCAAGGATGAATCTGCGCACCTCGGGGGACTTTAGCCTAATCACGAAGGAGAACGACTCCACTCGCGAGGGCGTGTTTCGCTGCCGGTTAGTCGCCCCACCATCTGAACTCAGCTGGCTTGAAGTGTCTTGCGGTATCACACGACGCGCGAAGGGCCTTGTCTCGATGATGTCCGCAGATAAATGGTTAATTTCAAGAACTCCTAAAATTCGTGTAGCAAGGTCATCGAGAGGCACGGCACACGACGATGACAGACCAGTCACTCTTATTTGGGTACTAGGTACAGCTCGAGCGTAGAGATCCTTCAGCTGGTCGATCTCACCACGCAGAACCACATTTTCATTCACCAGATTGTTTATTATTCTATCCTGCGTTTGAAATCGTTCAGCAAATGCATCTAGCTTCGCACTTGTTTGCGCAGCAATAGCATTCTGGTTCCGAAAAATCGCAGCCAATTAATCGGATTGGGAAAGTGTGCCCCAATTCTGCGGGAGATCATTATTATCTGCGTGCATGTTGGATGAGCTATCAGATGACAGATTCATATTGGTCTCCACAACGTTACGCACGCTATCAAAAGTGGAAGAACGGGCCGCAGCTGATAAACTAGCCGAGTTGGTAGCGTTGAGCAGCGCTAAATATTTTTGTCTCGTGATAGTCTGATCCAAATGGAGTGCGCAACAAGCTTCCGCTGATTTCGACTTAAGATAATAAGTTACGCAGCCTGGATGAAAAATACGAGCGCAAACCTCACAATATCTTAGCGCACCGGCAATATACCAGAGCAACGCGCACACAAAGTTTTATTACGCTGCTTATTCATATCAAACATTAAAAGCAACGGAAGACTCACTCATTCATTTATAAAGGCACGCAATGACATCTGTAGTGAATTCAAGGAACACCCACACTTAACAATCGGTAATCGAGACGCGGCGCCCTCTCGCTAGACAAATCGGTATGCAAATTATATTCAAATTTCGCGCACAAGAATCCAAATACGCCTACATAAACAGTCACAAACGAGTGACTTACGCATAATTTTAACGTAAGATTATAATATAAACAAGCACTGATAAACCGCAAAATACATACATGAACTAAACAAACACCATCACAAGTCTCAAATAGGTATATAAAAGTAAATTTCACTGGACCACTGAGTTTCTCATCTCTTCTTAAATAGAGCAAATCAGTCGATGGTCATCAGAAGAACGTAATCACAGGCGCAGGCAAGTGATGACAAGGCCAATGACGGTAAATTCTCGCAGAAAGATGGCTCCAGAGCTCAGCAAAAATACACAAAATTATCGGTGGTGTTTGAGACTTTATTGGCTTAAATAAAAAGGCCTGGTGGCACAGATTATTAACAAAAGCGTAGGCCAGTAAGAAACGCACCACCTGCGATCAAAAGTTGCTCAACTCGCAAAGCGAGATATCAGTACCACGCAATAAATAGCGGACAAATAAAATATACGTGTAGAAAGAGAGAGAAAGATAGAGGCGCGTGGATGATGCGTAGGTCCAACTAAACTACGCCCTGCTAACTCGCTGATTGGGTCTTATCGAGAAACTAAGAGAGTAGGGAAAGAAGAGGAGAGACAATTTTGCTTTTCACGTTGCCAAAGAGCATGAGACACCGCCAGTTCCTTCCGGAAGTCCATCGAGTTCGATTCTCTTTCTCAATACGTTACGCGTCGTGCTGCTATTGTCAATTTTTGTGTGGATCTTTGTACCTGCGAACAAGCTTGTTTATATTAGTGCTCGTGCTTTTGATACTGTTGCGTTCGCGTGTGCAGATGTGCACCTTTCTCACTTGCTTGAGACGATCAGCGACGCCTTTATCAGGCGCTAAGGACAGGAGTGCCTGTAGCCTTAGCAAAGGAATTTCCTCTGAAGCGTCTTCACCTTTGCGGCAGTTTGCCCGGTTGGATTCATCTCAGTAGAAACGTTAGCGAGGGCTACCCCGTTGGAGCTACGTTTACGCTAGCTAGTTGAAGACTATATTAATATTAATTTCTTGTTGTGCGAGCATCAAGCTGGTAAGCGAGCGACTTTCAATTGAATGGCCATTTAATTCAACGCTGCGACATCCAAGCTTATATAAACGAGATTTATATGATCATTTCACACTGTCGGTTTTCCTAATCTTTTAAAATAATCGAAGGGCCCGTTACATTTGTTAAATCTAATTTTAAGTGATTTTCTGTTATTTTATTGTATTTTTTTTGTATTCTGTTTTATTCAAATGTCTTTTTCCTTACTTATAACTAGGGTTTTTTATGCCGGCTGAATCTTTAAGTCTGTCAGTTTAGTTAATTAAAGTTAATATTTTACTGCTTAAATTTTGATTATTTATTTATTGGTATCACGAATTCAACTTCGAGGTGAGGCTTATATAACATTGAACACATTTATATTCTTTATATTAATTTAGTTAAAACTTTTAACAGATTTTTTTTTGTTCAACATAATCTCTTTTAGCTCGATATACTTTTCCAGACGCCCTTCAAGTTTTTTTAAACCATCAGAAAAAAATAATTTTGGAAATTCCTCAAACTAGCTATTTATTTGTGTTATGACCTCCTTGTTCGAAATAAATCGTTGTCCGGCAAGCCACTTTTTTAGGTTTGGGAATAAAAAAAAGTCACTAGGAGCAAAATCTGACGAATACGGTGGATGGTCTACTAATTCGAACTTAAATTCCATAATTTTAGCCATTGAAACTAAGGAAGTGTGAACTCGTGCACTATCTTGGTAAAGCAGGATTTTTTTTTGTTCAAATGAGAACGTTTTTCCTTTATTTTCTCGCTTAACCGGTTCAACAACGACGCACAATACTCTTCGGTGATTGTTTATCCTTTTTTTATATAGTCGACGAAGATAATTCCACATGCATCCCAAAAAACAGTGGCCATAACCTTGCTGGCCGATTTCACTGTCTTCACCTTCTTTGGAGCTGGTTGACCTTTCACAATCCACTGTTTTGACTATTCCTTTGTCTCAGGAATGTATCGGTATATCCACGTTTTGTCTAAATTTATAAATCGACACAGAAAGTCGTCCGGATTGTGATGGATGCGCACCAAGAGAGCCTCAGCGGCCACCATTCGACAGCGTCTGTTCTCAACTGAGAGCAAACGCGGCACCTATCTAGCCGAAATTTTTCTCATATCCATGCAAAATGGAAATTACTGTACCTTTTGAAACCCCTGTGGTTTCAACTATTTCGCGCAATTTTATTCTTCGGTCACTCAACACCATATCGTGGATTTTATTGATCATTTCCAAAGTGCTCACGTCTACAGGATGACCTGAATGATGTTCATCTGTAGTTGATGTACGGCCATATTTAAATTCATTTACCCAATTGTAAACAGTTGCATAAACAGGGGCAAATACACCATGAACTACATATAACTCAGCTTTGATTTTTTTCGGTGTAAGGCCTTTTAAATAAAAATGATTTATCACCGCTTGGAACTTACTTTTTTCCATTGTTAACAAGAAACAAAAGTTGTTCACTTTGATCGACGATCAAAATGGAATTACTCGATGGATCTGGCTGAAACTTCAGCAGCACTCTATTTACTAGTGACTTGCTGGTGTAATATAAGTTGGGATGCTGTGAACGCCATCTCTTAGATTTTCTAAGGACTAATTGACCCATCCTCGTAACATAATTTTACATTTTATTCATTATGCGAAGTTGATCATGGATTGACCGTTAGTTATCGAAAGAATAACTCGCAAGATAGATTTGATATGAATCCAAAATTAATAAGAAATGCTGTATTAGAATTTAACGATTTTTTTTCTCGTAAACTAAAAATAATATTCTCAAATTTTCGAAAAATTTACAAAACCGAAATTTCCAAGAAAAAAATTCATCAAGTTTTGAAAAAAAAATTTGTGTTTCGGCCGCCATTTTGCATAGATAAAAAATATTTCAATAAATCTGACCATCCTAACTTTTAATTTGGACATCGTGGACACCAGCGAGACCGGTTTTAGACCGATAATAAAATATATCGGGTGCGAAAAATCAATTACAAAAAATACAGATAATCACATTGGCTCTACTTGCTTTTACATAGATGGACAAGAAGGACCTGTAAAAACTGTGCATACTACTATTTATAATCTATTAATGACAGATAATATTAAATGTTCAACAGTGGTTTTCACTGAAATTGCAGTAATATTACTTCCACAAGGAAAAACGGTGCACAAAACATTTGGTTTCCCAGTTCATATCTTTAACGATTTATCGACAAGTATTACAACACATCCTAAAGAAGGTACGATTTGAAAAGATACTAAAGTACTTACTTGGAATGAGGGTTCTATACCTTCGCGATATGCTTTAGAAATTGTAAATAGAACATTACAATATAAAATGGATAAAGATAAACCATTTAGTGGTAAAATAATTTTTTTATGTGGTGATTTTAGACAACAATGAATACTTGTGCCATTTTAGCTGCGTTAAATGCCAATGTTAATAAATTAAACAAATCAGTTATTGATTTGCTAAATATAAATACAGAACACATATACTATAATTGATAGTACTGAAAATTGTGACAATGGTGAGTTTGAAGAAATAGTTTTATCTATATATTTAAATAATCTGAATCCTTCCAGTTTATCTTTGTATGAATTACATTTAAAGAAAAACTGTAGTGTAATGCTTATTAGAAACATAAGTATTTATGAAGGTTTATGCAATGGTATACGTTTACGGGTATTAGATTTTTCTAATCATTTATTGAAATGTTAGATTTTAACGGGAGATAAAAAAAATAATATCGTGTTTTTAAGTCAGATTTCATTATTTTGCACAAATGAGTATCCATTTTCTTTCAAAAGACGTCCATTCCCAATGAAGTCGGCACGTGCAATGACAATTAATAAAGCGCAAGATCAAATGTTTGATAATATCGCTAATGTTCTTCGTAGGGATGTTTTCAATCATGGTCAATTGTATGTGGCAATGTCTAGAGTACGATCGTGGAATACACTAACAGCGTATCTTGGTAGCCATCAATGAAACAGTTACATGGTTAAAAACTATATTTACAAAAAGTTATACTTATAAATAATTATATCTGACTATAGTAGAATATAATTCATATTATTATTCTATAATTTTCTTTTAAATACAAAAATTATTATCACAATTTGAAAAATAAACTACTATTTTCATTAGATATAACAATTATGTTATTAAATAATAATAAATTTAAGGCGCGCATAGCGCGCTATATGATCGTAGTCTTCTTATAAAAAGTAATGGATGTCATATTGAAATATTTTATTCGTGATTTGATTGACTGATACATAGTAACATAATATACTGTTATGTTATTGCAAATAAGCATGTAGATATACTTTCGAGTTGAAAATTAAGACATAAAAATTTAATTTATCATAATTAATAAGGGTAATTTTGAAGATAATAGAAGTAAAAAAAGTAGACTGCAGTGTTATTGTCTTTACACTTATTTTATAAAACTAGCAATGAATAAAATTGTTTCGTAATAAAAGTGGTTCAAATTGTTCTAATTATTTTCTATTACTTACCGATAATGATTTATGAATGTGTAAGATTGAAATAATCGTTGTAATGTCGCAATCTTTATTCAATAAGTAGAATAAAATAAGTAGAATAGAAAAATAGAATATTTATTGAATATTCAATCGCTTAAGTTGCACGGCATTTTTCATTTTTAGAACTCGATATGGTGAAGCCAAAAATTGAACCAAATCACACAATATTTAATATACAATGGTCACTGAATTCATTCATTTTGAAGGTTATGCTTGTGTTTCTATCGCCAAGTTTAGATTCAGAGATCTAAAAAACTAAAATGTCCCAAGTTTTATTCAAATCGATTGGAAAACAATTATTTGGTTTGATCATATGATACAACGACAGAATGAATCCGACTTTTTTGTGATCATATATGATACAGTACCACTTAACTGGTTAATAACCATATGACCCATTAAAAAAACTAAAAGATTATTTTTTGCAGTTATTGATACGGTAAATCATGAATATGATGACGTGTTTCATCATTAATACACATTTTTCTGCTATGATAGATGTTTTGTAAATAAATTGAAATATCTACCTTTGAACAACTAATTTATGTTAAACATATTAAATAATGTAACAATAAGAAACAAAAATGAAAATAAGAGCGCGTTTATTTTTCTATATAAAAATATGATGGCCTGCCGAGTAAAATCATTTTTTTGCGATTTAATCGTCTGAATGTAGTGACATGAGTCACTGTAATGAATACGAGGTCTGTCCGGAAAGTATCTGGCCTACGTTTATATCTTCGCGCCATAGTGTTCGAGCGACCTCTATCGGACAGAAACGTCAACAGTAAAGCCTCACGAATCTATTGGTTACTTACTGACACCTGCCGGACGTATAGTTCATGCGCAGCGTGTCTTTGTTTAGTGCCTTTTTGCGTTCGTCGGATTTTGATATTGTCAAAAATGACTAAAAAACAAGATCAACGAATTTGCATCAAATTTTGCTTTCAACTCGGAAAAACGAGTTCGGAAACTATTGAAATGATGCAAAAGGCCACGAATAAAAGAGTGGTGTAAACGGTTCAAGGATGGTCGCACTTCTGTCGATAGTGATTCTCGTTCCGGCCGACCTTCGACGACAAAAACCGCAGATAATATTGAGCGGGTGCGACTTGCAATCGAACAAGATCGTCGTATGACTGTGTGAGAACTAGAAAAAGACCTTGGGATATCAAAAACTGTCATTTCAGAAATTTCAACCGAAAATTTAGGAATGGAACGCGTGTGTGCGAAATTCATCCCAAAATTGCTCACAGCAGAACAGAAGAACATTCGCTTAGAAATCGCTCTGGACAATCTAGAAATGGTCAATAATGATGATAATGTGCTCAGAAAAGTTATTACAGGTGATGAATTATGGGTTTATGAATATGATCCTGAAACAAAACAACAATCTTCACAGTGGAAGCATTCTGAATCGCCAAGACCAAAAAAAGCATGTCAAAATCGGAGCAATGTTAAATCAATATTGATTGTTTTTTTCAATTGTGAAGGTGTTGTACATCATGAATATGCACCAACAGATCAGAAAAGCAATAAAGAATACTACGTTCAAATTTTAAAACGTTTGCGTGATGCAGTAAGAAGAAAACGGCCGCACTTTTGGGAAAGTGGTGACTGGCTTCTCCATCACGATAATGCGCCAGCGCATTCATCCAATCTTGTGCAGCAGTTTTTGAGCAAACACAATATCGCATCGCTTCGACAACCTCCATACAGTCCCGACATAGCCCCTTGTGACTTTTGGCTGTTTCCAAAACTAAAAAAACTACTCAAAGGACACCGATTCGATGACAAAACAACGGTTGAAAACAAAGCGGCGAGTGTACTTAAGACTATCCCTAAAAGTGAGTTCCAGGACTGTTTTGAAAAGTGGAAACATCGATGAAACCGTGTTATCCAATCAAGTGGGGATTACTTTGAAGGATGCCACCTACCAGATGATAAAGAATAATGCTAGCACGAAAATATAAATGTAGGTCCGATACTTTCCGGACAGACCTCGTAAATCGGCACTACATAATAGACTGAGGCATTTCGCATCATTTATACGCAATCAGTTAACAAAATTCAAATAAGTATAATAATTTGTAGACATTGAGAACAAAATAACGCCTACATTCCTTCATGGAGGTATGGTAAGCGGTTTAAAGCATTAAATTATTTTGTGTAGATGTGAAGTACTATAGAATTTGTTTATTTTGCCTGTAATAATTTTTTATTCAAGTATAAAACTCAATTTTACTAAACATCAACAAGAGAAGGGCGCGCGAAGCATGGTTGATGACACCAGTCCTTCCTAAAAAAATGATGGACTATCGGGTGGCTGCAGCTTATTCTTGATCTGATTGGTTGGGAAATGATCACGTGAACTACTGGTATGTATGTAACACACGTTTGATAGTGTGTGTGTGTGCAATGTGCATATTGCTTGGTTAAGAGATGCTCACGTGAGCATCAGTTACAGTGTGCATATTGTATCAGAATAAGCTCTTTGGTCAAACTTCAGAGTACTCGTATACCATAGATATAGTGCTAATCCTACTTATCCTACTTATAAAAGGAGATGATTGATGAGTGAATGCATTTTATTCGCGATGTAATTGGATGAGTGTAATCACGTGATATTTTTGACTGTCAGTTAGGTATGTTGGATATGCGTTTGTTGGGTGGGTGGGTAAATTTTAACCGTAAATTAGAGCGCACGAAGCGCGCGATGGCTAACTAGCTTCTTAAAAAATCCATGGCCTAGTGAGTCAAGTCAGTTTATTCATGATGTGATTGGCTGAAAGATAGTCACGTGGATTCCCATCGTATGGCAGTATGTATGGTACGTACATGTATTGGACTATATATATATATGTATACGGCAGCAACTGAGATATTCAACAAATTTGTTTTAATAAATATCTCGAGTTATATTAGATTGGTATTATTTTAATTAATTGGCTGATTAACAAATAAGTAAAACACTTCGTACGCATTAAGACAATAATAATATATACATTCATTTCACGGCCTAACTTAAAAATGATATGATAAAATAATCTTTATGCACTTCAATTACATTTATTTATAGGATAGAAATTGATGAATATCTTTATTGTAAAGTTTGGCTTTGAATAAACATCATCGAAAATAAAAAGAATGAATTATAAATCAAAAATTGATTTTGGTGCATTCGATACCGTCAATTTAAATTTATTTTTGAAATTTATTTTATAAATGTTAACGAACTCTCCAAATGGTCTCCGATGAACAGGTTAAAATTAGTTAAAATAACGGAGATATCCTTCTAAATACTTGAAATTATAGAGAAATATTTTAAAAAATTAAGAAATTTAAATTATATGTTGGCGGTTCTATTTATCAGAAAAAAAATAACTTCGTGCGCTGCTCATTACCTCTATAGTTAAAAAATACCTAAAAATCTGTTACGTAATTACATTAAAAATAATTATTAAATTAGCGTATCAACGATATTGGATTTTTATTTACTATTTAATATCAACGTATTTTAGATGTTTCCAAGGATAAAATTGTCTTATGTATTTAGATTTTAGATTATTTCATTTCGCCTGTAATGATCTTGAAATGATTGAAACCGGAAACTAAATATTACTGAATACATAAAAAATAATTTTAATTTATAAAATAATGTAAAACGGCCAAACGTCGAGATCTTTAAAAAAATTATTTATGAACAAAATAGGGCTTGCATTAATAATAATACAAAATCAGCGTTAGTTGAACATTTAATTAGATATAGAAGATATTTTTCGAAAATGTTATATATACATGCTCATAAGTGTAGTATCAATAGGCAATAGAAAATTTAAAAGATTGTCATAAATTTTTCATTGATAATTATTTTTTTATATAAGAGTTGCGTTATTGAATTATATTCATTGAAACAACTCCCGCTTGATCTATTAGTTTAGAACTTTAATTGTTTTCACGCTCCTTCCTTTTCGGTGAGTTTGTTCAATAAATTGTAGTGCGAAATTTTTCTTTTTTATTATTTATTCAATTTAATTGCATGAATTTCAAATTTGTTTATATCTGAATTTTAGCCTGAAAAGTACCAAAGATAATCTATGTAATTAATCTTATAGCGGCTGAAACTGTAGCAGTTTAAATGAATTACTCAATAGATTAATAGTATTGTCATTACAATTTATTTTATTTAGAAATTTACAGCAGTCATTAGAATTGACTACTATAATTAACAAATTTTTCTGAAATCAATATTGATCTTGATATAATAAATCAAAAATTATTAACTACTCTTATAAAATAAAGGACCTACAAAATTGTATTTATATTAATTTCTCTGTACTTTTCCTGTTTTAAAATTTTGATTTTTGCTTTCAAGTAAAGTATGCAATTATTTTGTTTAAAAAAAATTTTAAGTTCTTAAAAATTGTCACAATTTGTCTATAACTAAGCAATAAGTAAATTAAATTTAAATTAGAGGGAGCATAGAAAAATTATAATCGCATCTTATGAGATTGTCTTGAATAAAGCAAACCCAGAGTAAGAAAAATTTAAGCAAGAGAACATTGCGACGATAACGTTGGAGTATTCTGATAATTAGTAGGAAAAAACTTCATTTTTGATATTTATAAACTTTATAGAATTCTACTTCATGAAGATATTTTCTCTAAGTGTAAGTTCTAAAACTGATTATTTCTTTGTTGTAATCATTGATAAACATAATATATAATTGTATTTCGATTTGTCATCAGTTAACTATTTCAAATTAGATATTTTCACTCATTTATGAGTGAAAAATGCATAAATATCTGAACCACATTCGGAATGCACTGTAGTCACTAATTGATAAATTTTTAAATTATCGCAATCTTCAGTTTTACTTAAAAATTAAAATAATTCATAACAACATTTAAAACTTTATCACAAAAAAATTTTATGTAATCTTTCGTCTGAATCCTTCCTGTTTACCTTCGTATTAATTAGATTTAAGGAAAAACTGTATTGTAATGTTTATTAGAAATATAAGTATTTGTGAAGGTTTATGCAACGGTACACGTTTACGGGTATTAGATATTTCTAATCATTTATTGAAATGTCAAGTTTTAACGGAAGATAAGAATTTGACCTGGAAAATAGAATATTTTGTAATAAAATTCTATAACAATAATAGAACGGTTAGTTATGATATACTAGAGTTATATGTAGTTATAATAATACGACTAGTTATATAGTGTCATGAGGTGAAACTATTAAAGAGCTGGAGCCACCTCAAGCCTAAAACATGTTCCAACTGAAAGAAAACTGAACGATATAAGATTTATTTTAAAATCAAACGGCTTTTTTTTCTCTAATTTTCATCAATAATTCAAAAGTATTGAAATTATCGGAAGAAAGGTTACTTTTACCCAGAAAGTCAGTATTTAAATTTGTTGATTCAGATTAGATGCAACTGACTACAGAATCTTTTATTTAGCAATTAAAAAATCTTTTTATCTAAATTGATTACGCAAACTTAACTACAGAGGTACTAGTCAAAAATCTAACATATCAAAAAAAAAAAAAACGAAGATTTTAACGAATAAGGAAAAATTGTTTTTCAACTATGTACAAAGTTTAGAGGACACGAAAAAAGTATAACTGAAACGAGGATACTGAACATTTTTATTATCTTCATTATTAAGTTAATAAAGTAGAACGACCTTGTCTAAAGAAACAAGATAAAAAGAATGTCGATCCGTCTTTATACTCTGTACTATCAAAATAGCCATATATACTAGCAGGCATATAAATAACTTGCCCTTCTATAAATATTGTTTGGGGTTAACATTTCTAGTTTTGTGCACATCTTCGACTGTAAGATAATGACTAAAATAGTTACTTGAAATTAATTGCATTAATTGAATGAAAATAAATACAATGGAGGTAGTGTACAGCATATAATAATGCAATAATAATAATAATATAATAATGCAATAATTATCCAAAACTTTGTTATCTTATTCCGATCATGAAAAGCAGTAATAAAAATTAGCTAACGGTACTTTATTATATTCTTTTATTTCTATTCCTCTTTTTTTATTATGTAGTTGTTCTTTTTCAAAGTAAAAAAGACAAAAGCGTATAACGCTCCAAAATTATATAACTATTAGATATAAAATTTGATTAACATGATTGAAAAATCATCCAATAAGTGAGTTACTAAATTTTGTATGCATAAAATCGAGCGATCGATAAGTGGGAAGGAAGACTGTAGTAGCCACTTTGCAACAGTAATAGATACAAATTAAAGATTTACCAAGATATGAATAACCATAACGGTTTTTTTCTACACGTGATAAAAAATAATAAACAATAAATATGTTAGACTTGACTTAGTGGAGATATTAAGCGGTAGAATCGATCGAAATGCGGGCTTGCCTGTCCTCGTTTCGCGTGTTGAATTCAGGAAAAGCGCGCACTCGCAAGCATTGAAATCCCATACGCGAAAACCCTAACTTGCTGTCCTAGCGTATATGTCCTTTTATCCTCAAAGTATATAGTATAATATTTTACCGAACAGAAAAACTATAGCAAAAAGATTCGAAGTGATATGGTAGCAGCTTTGAAAGTACAATATATAGGGAAATTAGTAACTAGGTAAAGGATGAGAATAACAATAATCAGACTTACTAAACTCATTCAGAACGAATGAAACATCACTAGAAAAGAAAAACTTAATACCAGGTAAAGGTACCGTGACGTATAAAAATGCAATATACTTACTTAGATCGAAGGGCTCCCGATAAGCAGGGGCGTCTCACTCAGGCTGGATATGTCTCACCTTGGGAGTTGCTTTAAAGCATCTGCCCTCGGAGTCCTCCCCGCCACCACCCAGGAAACTTCCCCACCTAAGGGGTTGCTTTCGAGCGAGAGGGCAGCAGCAGCGTCCCCTCTACCACCCCCAGTCACGTACATTCGTATGCAATTCCCAGGATCCCCCAGAGCGGTGCCAGGTGGGAGAGTAGTTTTCCAAGCCCATCGATGCCGAAAGACAGTGAGTGCGCAAGTGGCAAGGAGAGGGAGAAGGAAAGAGAGAGGGGAGTTCGTATACAAAGGGGGAGCGAAGAAGAGGAGACGGAGGGTGGAGGGACCAGGTACGCGGTCGATGCTACACGGTATTTCTGGCACCAGGTCGATAGTTCACCTGCACTCCATCCACCTCAAACGTTCAAACCACCCCTTCCTCGCTGTCTGCACGACCTCTATTGCTGATTTTATTGCATGTATTTTACCATTATTAGCAGTATGCATTCATGTACATACTTCGATTTAATCACGATTGATACTGTTGCAATTTGTATATCTACTACAATTTATGCAACGTAAGCTTGAGGACATCTTTCTTAAAAAGTTTGTTCGTTCAGTAGTGTTTCTTCCAATACTCTTTATATTCTGTAATAATCGTTGCCAGGCTTTTTTACTACCGTAATTCGAGTTTAATTTCTCGTTCTTCAAATGGTTCTTAAGATTTTTCTACAAAATTAACTTCTAAGATTATGATAGACGATAATTGATGCCAAAAATTTTCTATCTTATGATTCTCAAATAATTTTTTTAAATAAAAAATAAATCATCAATATAAACTGTCAGTACAAAAATTCGAATAAATTCTTATGTTTTTCAAATAACTAAATTAGAATATTTCTATACATTGAAGTGGAAGTTGTAAACGTGAACATATCTATGTATGCGCGCGCTGACGCGCACGTATAGATAGTTTTATCATTGATTTTGTTGTTCACACAGCAGCTAAATAGCTGAAGACTTGAATAAAAACGCTTCAGTTACATGAAATATCTAAAATATCTAAAAGCATTGTAAGATACAGTGGTTCTTCAATAATTTGAACCCTCTTTTCCTAAGTATCATTCGATTTTTAGGTATACTAGTGTTATTTAGTGTACTTCGCGTGCTCTTTTCTTTATATTTTTCTATTTATTATTACACTAATTGAACCTTTTACATGTCAACTTGGAGATTTTAATGGGCACAAGATAAGTTAATCTGCTTAAAATATACTACATAAATTAATATTCATTGATGAAAAAAAATAGAATTTGTACCCATTTTTTTACCAAAACCGATGAGCTTTTACTCATGTCATGGTATTTTTGAAAAATTATCCAAAAGATTCATTCAATCTATGATCGATAAATCTGTTATACTTTTATGCATCACTAAACTTTACATACTTATTAGTAGTGACTATGGCTCCAATCTTATATTAAATGTATTATGAACAATACATTTAACATCGCGTGATTTTTGCTGCCTCGTTGAAAACCCCCGTAAATATTCTTCCAATTTAATGGGTCTGATATTTTGACAGTTTCCGTTGTTCGCATACTTCTTATTTGAAATAGAGAAAAATGTATTTTTCTCTATTTTATTCTATACAGTTTTTTCTCTTTACATCAAATTTTAACACGACAATATTAATTTCCGTATCACAGATTGTTATGAAATTAACGATGATTACTGATAATTTTAGAACGTAACGTATTTTGTTTTTGAAACGATTTATTAATGGCATATTTAGATTATTGCAGGTTATTATCCATATTAATTATTGAGAACTTGAATTTACAGCTGACATATAAGTCTCAAACTTCCGGATGTATAATAAAAATAATCCAAAGTATACGAAAATTCTAAATTTCGTTTCCACTTTTCAGTGTCAATCAATCACAATGCTGGATTTCAGCGATTCATCACTTTTTTTAGATAGGATTATATTAATTTATAGAAACTTTTCGGGTTCTAAATTATGATGACGTTCGAGAGGAATTGCATATTTCAACAATTGTTGATATAAACTATGCAATATATATTTGTCTAACAACGTCTTACGGCAAAACCTTAAAATCCTATGTGTTTAAATTTAAATGTTTTAAGTGTGTAATTGTGACGTCACACATAAGAAATACATTGTCGCTGAATTTAAACGTTTAGAAGTGTTTAAAATTGAGGACAATGTATTTCTTATGGGTGACGGTATATTAAACGTTTAAATTTAAACACATGGGTTTACCGTGTCTCGTATTTGAGTATAACAAAAAAAATTGATTATTAGGTTGAAAAAAATTCGACGGTTAAAAAATTAATGTTGCCACAATATTCAAAATTTCATATATATACGTGATTAGGAACGCTATAAAAAGATGTTTCGAATCATGAAGTAAAGAAAAGTAAATCGAAGTACCTTAAAAGGCAATGAATTTATGTTCATTTCTAGATACGTATGTTTAATGACATGAGTTTTTTTATTATCAGCAGAATTCATCATTAATAGGTTCAAAAGTAAACTTTTATAAAAATAAAAAGTAGTGAAAAATAGAGACTACTTTTCTACATAAAGCAAACTTAATTGCAATATATATCTTACATGTATATTTTAGATTGAACATTTAATATTGATTAGAACTGTGTAATATATTAATATAATTAAATTGAAAACCTGGTAATTAGAACTTTCATTCAACCTCGTTAACAAAAAAAATTGATAATTCGTAACTCTCTTATGGGTTGCTATTCGGAATTCCGAGGTTCTATTATAATAAATTGTTAATGACTAAATACAGTGCTTTTACATTCTGTATCGTTATTTATTTATTTTTTGTTCAAAATTGGAATTCGATCTAATATCAAAATTGAATATTCAAACTTCAAGAAAAATGCGTTGAATAGATTCATTAAATAGTGAATCAAGAATATAAAATAATATCAAAGAAATGCACTAATTGCTTTGGTAGTCTTTCATAAAGATTCAGCATTAAAGAACTTTTAGATGATATATATCAATAGATTTTATGTTGTCATTGGTTTGGTTACAAAAATTGTTTTTGTATATTGTTCGCGCCGTTTGCGCTTCGAAAATTTTCTTTACTATGAGAGAGAAAGAGAGAGAGAGAGAAAGAGAGAGAGAGAGAGATAGTTGTGCGGTAATAGGTTCTTAAATTACGGTGCATGCTCGGACCGTCTTTGCTACATCTGTTTGTGTTTGCGTTTAACTATCGCTGCACATTTTTGCGTCTCATGTTTGATCCCAGCCCTGAGATACCCGAAAAGTATGGGACACACGTATCATCGATGCCATGAGATAAGGAAGACACGTGTTGGACGAGCGCAGGTAATCAACCCGGACCACGGGGCCATTTTAGTCCTCGCAAAGGGGGGTCCTGTAATGAGTTTTGGCAAGGGCCTTAGGAGTGGGGAAAAATTTTCTTGTAAAGAAAAATAGGCGATGACAGTCAGTTCCTTCAGGGAAACTAGCAGTGACACTTCTCTCTCTATCTCGCATAGTCGTGAGCCGTGTATGATACCGCGTTTAGCGATTTAGTGGCATTGAATAAAAACAGCAATTGAAGTGTGTATGTTTGTGTATACACGAGTGCAGTGTGAGAAGTTGCGCTAGGCGTTTTCGCGATTGCCGGTGAACCGACTAAAGAACTAACTACGTTAGCAGAGGACGTCTTCACGACTCTAGGTGCTGCCACAACTCTTCAAGCCCATCAGATCGGCATCACAGGTCATCGCAGTATTGTGTGCCCGAGACGTTGGCACTGCGGTGCACCAAAGTGTGTGTGTGTGTGTGTGTGTGTGTGTGGCACTGCCTGGCTATCTGTGTATGGGCAATGATCTGGTAAGCGAACGCCACTCAAATATACGTGCTTTGTACAGGCTCTGCGAGCCTTCAGATAACAATTTTATGTAATTAGCGTTTAATCTTCATCTCCAGGTGAGATTATTAATAAAATTTCTCCTTTTCTTACTATTACGTAATAATTGAACATATATATTGTTTGTGTATATAGTAATATAGAAATAGAAAACTCTATTAGATACAAATAACACAGCCCCACAAGAAAAAGTCAAAACCAGCGATCCAGACTAGTATACTCCTATTTCATTTTAAGCGATTCTGGTATAAAAAAAAATCGTGACACCCTCAAAAAACTGTTTTACGGCTCAAAAATACCCTCTCAAGGAGGTGAAAATAATATTAAACACGCGAAATAGGTATTTGACGAAAATTTCAGGAAAAGGTAACCTAAATTAAAATCGAAGACTAACATTCATGCAATAGATCTGAAATTTACCCTATCTAAAATTTAAAACCACCCTTATAAGATCGAACTTACTTTTATATTTGTAAAAAATTATAAACTGCGAAAAAATCAGATTTTCAAGAAAATTACAAATTGCAACGGTAGTCGAGTTAATTAATCGAACCGTTTGCGATTCTACTTCTCGCGCGTTAGTTCTAATAGTTAAGAGAGAGAGGGGGCGCGCGATCTTTTGAATAGTTAGTTACGCCTCAGCTGTGAACGTGAATTTACCGCCGATTTGTATTGCACTTTGTTTTCGCCGAACAATTAGTTTTCTGGGACAATTTCGTGCGTGAGTGCAACGGTATTTTCGAGGTAACAAGTAGCAGTGCAGAAGCAGCAGTCTGTAGCTAATTGGAGGCAGTACAAGGCAGCGCAGCTGATAATCAAGGGGCAGCGGCAGTTGATATTTTTTGCAACAACAATTACGGCTGATCACCGTAATTGCACCGCATGGTAGGTGCACCTTCCGTCATATTAAGCGATACAAAATACATTCGGTATTTTGTATATTCGTGATAGCGTTATTTTTTGTATTCGCGTCGAGCGTTATTCGCGGTATAATTCGAATCTTTTCTCTCTCTTTTTCTCACCGAATATAACTAATTGTAAAATCCTATTCGCGTGCGTTAGTCTTTCGGCCCTACAAAGACTGTAGTAATTTTTATTAATTAGAGTCTGTGAAATTTATTCGCCGTTTTCGTAATTTAATTTTCCTAGTAACTTAAGTAATTGAAAAAGGCTTAGGTTTTAATCCAATTACATCTAGGGGATTAAGAAGATTAGGAGTAAAGTCGCTCACACTTAAAACTCAACGAGTGTCACAAGACACGTGACTTAAGGTGAGTTCAACTCCGTTTAATAGGAGACAACTAGGATAAATCATCTGACGTTAAGGCGAATACACGTACTATCATACGTGTTTAACGGAGCGGCGGTTTGCTCTGCATCGTGGGAATTTGTTCTTAAATAAATTTCCAATTTTTCAGATAATCTCCCCCGTTACAAAATACATTAATATCAAGCAATACGTTCATAAAATAGACGTACCACTTACCCTTCCTGGTGATTAAAATCACCCCTAAATTATTATTTATTTAAAAAAAATTCACTACGACTGAGAAAAGTATATATTTCACCAAATTTTTAGAAAAATCACGAATAAATTAATATCGAGCAGTGTGTTCCTAAAATAGACGTGCAACTTACCTTTCTTAGATGTTAAAATCACCCTAAATTGTTATTTATTTAAAAACAATTGCTAAGACTAATACGAACGTAGAGAACGTTACATATTAATTTGGTATAATTGAGTTATTATTCTTGTAATATTTTTTGCATTTATTTTCAAACGATCTTCTCACTGGTTGCAGTTTATATTATGTTGCCACTTCGTTCTATCTACCCTGATATCTTTTCTTCATTTCAGATATATTCTGATGAAAGCCTTATCCTTGATCTTCGCTGTAATCTCTCAAAATTTCAGGAAAATAATTAAAATATAAATCAAGAAAATGAACTTTCAAATTAATGTTACATCCTAAAATTTCAAAATTACTTTTCATATCTCCGACAATTTTCTTATAGTTTTCCTGTTTCTTTTTTTTTTCTTTTTGCTACTTCTCCAGTATTCTACAGCTCTTTACTTATATTAAAAACTAATATCTTTATTGTCTTCCGTACAGTGGTCTGTGGGTGCTTCGAAAAAGTTAGGAATGTGGTGTTGAACTTTATGTTCTACTATTTTTTCACTGTGACGTCGTGGAAACGACATATCTCAGGTGCATCTGAGGCTTGTCGTAGTTTCAGGGTTCTGTTGTTGCTAGTCTGCGATTTCTCGCATAAACTAGCGGGATCACTATTCGAAAATTATTAACACCGAAGGGGACAATGCTACTAAACCTGTACTTCTGCTCTTGGATTCCAATCAATAGTTGTAATCCGAGCCTATCAAAAGTAGTCTCCAAATACGACAAAGGGAAAATTTTTGATTTGTGACCTACTTCTAAAAGAGAGGAGAGATAGATAAGTTAAAAAAAATTAAAATTTTGATTGCTTACTCTTTTTTATTGAAAACTTGACACTGTTAATTTGCGGGTCTTTATTCTGTATTGGTCGATCTTTTTTTTATTTTATCTGTTCTGCTACTTTGCTGCTTTGCTGCTTGGCTCTTTCATTCACTTCTTCTTGTCTAGACTCTTGGTTTACGGACTCCCGTGCTTCCTTCAATCTTTTCTTGATTTTCTTGTCTTCTTGGCTGCTTTACTTCTTGGTTGACTTATCCTTGTGCTTCCTTCAGCACTCACTCACTGGTATTCAATATCTGTTTTATACTCACACTACGATAACTGACAACAACGGGAACAACAGCAACTGCAACTCCAACTGCTTTTCTAGCACTTCTCTAATAACTTGAACTTTCTCTAATAACCTTTAGGACTTTTTCTTGTTCTCTGGGTCTTGTGCAGCCCTTTTTATATTAGGTGGGTGTTTGGGTGATGAGTCCCTCTCTCAGCCTCTCGGTTTTGGGAGGATAGGAGCAGGCAATGATGTGTTAATTGGTCCGTTTGTTTCTTCTGATTTTCCTCGTTGGATTTTCGGGCCCTGATTGGAGCGCGGGGGGGGGGGGGGGGGGGGTGGAGAAAATCGAGAGCGCGAACGCAAGGGTACAAGCCTTAGCTCGTAAGATGGCTCTTCAAGTATCATTCGGAGCCAAGATTAATTAAAAATTTCGTAATTATTAATTAATTGAAGTTGGAACAACCATAATCCAATACATAACTTATACACTACTTATATTAACAATCAATATTATAATTAAATTCGCCGCAAAATATAGTTATCAATAATTATCTAATAATAAAATATAATAAAAATAGAGCGATGCTTGTTATCTCGCACGCCATGTTGTATAAATTCGTAGATTAATTTCTTATAATAAAAGTTCGCTAAATAACAGTGAATTAATTAAAATTAACATATTTTTTTATTTTTTTCTATTTTCTGCTTAAACTAAGCTCTAGAGCGAAAACTCGATAAAAGGTTTTCAGAGGCCAAAATTAGTTTTGATATATTGTTTAAATGAA
Organism: Phymastichus coffea; assembly: GCF_024137745.1. NCBI lineage: Eukaryota > Metazoa > Arthropoda > Insecta > Hymenoptera > Eulophidae > Phymastichus > Phymastichus coffea. Next base: position 928,202 of record NW_026706843.1, on the reverse strand, counting down.
AATATTCAAGTTCAAAAAATATTATTTCATAATTTCTAATGCCTAATTTAATTGGAAAGGGAAAAATTCATTAGTTATGATGTGAATAGGATGTAGTCACGATCCCATGGCCCTCTTCTCTCATCGGCATGATAACGCTTCACGATGTATACACGATGATCCTAGGCTCCTGTAAACACATGCGCGTGGGACAAAGCAGGATAGAGCGTCGATTGTAAGGCCGAGTACGCAGGCTCGGGCCACTATGAAAGTTTATATAAACACTTTATTTGGAATGCGTTTTCATCGTGGGAAATTAGGAAGGTTCCCACTCCGTTCGTCATTTAATAATTAAATTAATATAAAAAAAAAACTAAGTTACGGCTGGCCGTCACATTACTATAACCTTTGTAAACTTCTTGAAAATCTAATGTATCTTCAGCAATCATATCTACTTCATTCCAGTCATTTATTGAATCAATTAAAATACTTTTAATTCTTTCCGACAATTAAATTTTTTTATAATTTATTTTACTTCCAAGTATCATTCGTCGTTTAGCTCTCGAGATGAACGGACTTGTTTACACTGCGTTCTAGTCGTTTACTTAAATGTTACAAATCAAAGTGAATCAATTAGATTATATTAAAAATGAATGTAAGTAAAAACAAATAAATAAGGTGAAAAAAAATAACAATCTGTGAATAACAACAATAATTAACTCAAATCTAACGACTAAAATGGCCGAAATAGCCTCCAAGGAAGTGGTCGTTTCCTCCAATCTAACACAAAACTACACAAACTCAAACAAGTGGAACACGGTTACCACCAAACGTCAGAGATTAAGCCCCAAAGCAATTATTAAGAAAAATTAGACTAGATTATCAGATTACTGGTTAAATGAAACACACAACAAATTTGAAGTTCTTCAAAATAAACAAAAAAAAACGGAAATATACTGAAAATGAAACAAACAGCAACGTACAAGAAGAGAAAGCGCTGAAAATTAAATCACCACCGATATTTGTTATAACGTGGAAAACATGCGTCCATTAAAAGAATTATTAAACAGTATAGTCAATTACACAGGTTTACAAAATAAAAAATACAAAATACAAAATAAAAAAATAAAAAGTTGATGCCTATTTGACCAGACCATATAACTTTTATGTATTTCGATGCGCTGAACACGAATCCGAGGTCCGTTGATCTCCATCACGTCAGGTTCAAGGTCTTTCGAAGGTCAAATGTATTTAATACAACGGAATTTAAAATTTGACTACGGATTCGGAAAGAGCGGGAAATTTTACGTTCAAATACATATTGTTGGTTTTTTCCAACATGACCTTTGAAGGACATCTAGAGCTCAAACAAATAATAAATAGACCTTATTTGCTTTTTATCCATATGAACTTGTTTTTGAGACGTCCGATGGGCTTCTATTGTATACTGTCATGTATCTTTGTATTCTGAATACAAACCTGGAATCAATTTGACCTCATCCAGTAGCAGAAACAAGGTGGGAGAGTGCAGATGATAATTTGTATGTTTTAATTATCCTTCCGCAAACTATTCGTGAAAACACAGTTTTTTCATGATACTCTTCAAACAACTCTTATTTTCAAGCAACTGTTGCTCTAAAGTTTCACCAAATATTAATTTCTTTCTGATAGCAGTTTTTCCTAATTTTTCTGTTTGTAAAACTTTATCTAAAATGGGATCATTTTTTTTCTTTTTAGCTTTGGATCTTTGTATTCTCCTTTGTAAAGTCTTTACTTTCTTTTTTAGATTTTCAATAACATTATGCAATTGTGCTTTTTTTCTGCGAATTTTGGCTTCCCTATTTTTCACTGCTTTCAATGATTTTGATAGTTGATCGACTTTTTTCAGTAACTTTGCCTTCTCATCTAATAATTCTTTATTCTGTTTTCTTAAATTTTCATTTTCAGTATAACCTTGCAATTCAGAGTTATCATTTACAACTGACGAGCTATTGTCTCTATTTAACAATTCTTTATCATTTGAGTTACTAGTATCAATAAATATCACATCGGTATTGCAGTTAGTTGTAACTGACGAGCTCAAATTGTCTACTTTGTTTTTCTTTAATGGAAAATAATACATTAGCCAGTTCAACGTACGTTTGTTTACATCTCTATTCGATACATTTTCTGCTCGAGTACGTCTAATGTCATGAGACGTTAGTTCATTTGATATATCAGTGTTTCCACAACTTGAAATCTCTATTGATAACTGATGCGGGTTAGCATTTACACTAAAAATATAAATATTAATATTATTTTGAATGAATCCAAAGTATAGCATATATAGTTTTAATAGTTACGTGTTTCCTGCAAAAGATTTCGAAGCCTTATTATTTAATCTCCATTCTGCAGTAGATATTTTTTTCTTTCTCGCTCCTGTTTTTCTCTTTCCCTTTTTTCTTTCATATGCATTCGCTATTTTTCAAGCTTTGAATTTCTGTCGTTAACTGGCTCACTCATTTTCATCACTATTCACGCTTTTATTCACAATAGAACTCCATTCCGACGATGTTGCTTGGTCAACTAACGTGGCAAGACTGATTTGTTTATTTACATTCGACGTAAGACCTATTACAATCGCGTATTATATGATACAATCAATCTATGGCCAAATACTCGTCATTTTGAACATCCAATAATTTTATTTTATCAAAGTATATCAGATAATACAATAATTTATGATTATAGAATGTTATGAAAATTTATATGAAAATATCATTTTGAAAAACTATTTTATTTTACTATTTTATTTGACGCAAACAAATGTACCAATGTTTTTCTATCGTAATTCCATGTTAGTATAAGATTACAGTATGTTTCTTGAATAAATTTTCGAAATTCGAAGTGTGCCATCGTTCAAACATCTTTTTTTTTATGAGTTATGCAGCAACACAATTTGTTAGAGTGGCTCGCATTTCGACCAATTGAAGAGCACATATTTCGAATGAAGCCCATTCTCTTCATTTTTTGCCGTAGAATACGATCCATTTGTTTCCAAACTGAGAAACTGAAGGCACGAGGCTTAAAAAATCAAAAAACTAAAAAATAAAAATTTTCGTCAACATTGGCGATACAAGTTTAAGTCCCTATCACACCTTCAATATTGATTGCACCTATTCGGTATAGCGAAAATCTGTTTCAGCGTAGCAAAATGACTTGAAAACAATCTTGCACATATAATTTTTCTATGGGCACGATACTTTAAAACATTTGAAAAGAACAAAAAAATCGTTGGCGACATTCTGTTTTTTCTAAAAATCGAAGGTTTTCACGTGTATTTTCACAAATTACTCAGGCATTATTAACTTCTAATACCTGAAATTCATAGTATACCCTCGATTTGATATGTACGAGGTGTGATCAAAAAGTAAGGTGAATTTTGAAATTTAGCGGGCTACGTCCATTCAATCTTCGACTTTTTTATTTGGTTATGTCGGTACACTCGTCTAGAACATACGTTCCAAATTTCAGCTTTGTAGTATGTTTGGTTTGTTTGTGAGAGGCATCAAGGTTAGAAGTGTTTTGCGTGCTCCCCGATTTGCTGCTGTCTAAAAACATGGATCAAAGAGTTTGCATTAAATTTTGTGTGAAAAATGGAATCAAATGTTCCAAAACACTTGAAATACTGAAAGTGGCATACGGTGAGTCTACTTTAAGCCAAAAAAATGTTTACAAGTGGTATAAACTCTTCCAAGAAGGCCGAGAAGACACCGACGACGAACCTCGTTCTGGACGCCCCAGCACATCAACAACAGATGAGAATGTTGAAGAAGTGAAGAAAATAATGTTGGGAAATCGTCGAATTACCATTAGAGAAATTGCTGATGATATTGGCATCTCATTTGGTTCGTGCCAATCAATTTTGACGAGTGTTTCAGACATGAGACGTATGTCAGCGAAGTTTGTTCCGAAATTGCTCAATTTCGACCAAAAGAAACGTCGCATGAGCATCGCCCAAGAGCTACTGAATGACGTCAACGATGATCCAGATTTACTCAACAGGGTTATAACAGGTGACGAAACATGGGTATACGGTTATGACGTCGAGACTAAGACTCAATCGTCCCAGTGGAGGCATTCTGGATCACCAAGACCAAAAAAAGCACGCCAAGTTCGATCAAATGTAAAGGTTTTGCTTACAGTTTTCTTTGACTGTAGGGGCGTGGTGCATCATGAGTTCTTGCCACAGGGTAGAACAGTAAATAAGGAATATTACCTGCAAGTTATGCGCAATTTGCGCGAAGCAATCCGCCAGAAACGTCCGAATTTGTGGAAAAATAAAAATTGGCTTTTGCACCATGATAACGCCCCTGCTCACACATCGTTGCTTGTGCGCGAATTTTTGGCTAAAACCAACACAGTAACGATGCCACAGGCACCGTATTCCCCAGATCTGGCTCCCTGTGACTTCTTCTTGTTCCCAAAACTGAAGAGGCCCATGAAAGGACGGCGTTTTGCCACAATTGAGGAGATAAAGACGGCATCGAAGGATGAACTAAACAAGATCACAAAAAATGATTTTTTGAAATGCTTTGAGGATTGGAAAAAGCGTTGGCACAAGTGCATTATATCCGAGGGGGATTACTTTGAAGGAGATAAAATAAAAATTGATGAATAAATAAATATTTTTTGAGAAAAATAAAAATTCACCTTACTTTTTGATCACACCTCGTATGTTCAACCATTAATGGTTATAATAACTAGAACATATTTGCATTGAAGAAAAATACTGGCGACACACGATGGCCCATTTCTGTAGATATGCTCATATGTAGAATACATATGAATTTTATATTTGGTCATTAAACTTTCAAAATCTTTATTATAAAATTCACGACCTTTGTCAAGACATCTTTTTTGGTACACGTCCTTTCTCAAGTATAGTTTTCATAGCCTTTGCAACATCTTTACCAATTGTTTGTTTGACTGCCTCATTCTAAACGTACTTGGAAAGGCAGTCAATAGCGTACAAAATATATTTGTAATTTTTATTTTCTCGTTGATATGGTATCATTTCAACAAGATCGATTTGCCATATTTCGTTAATATCACGAGTGTTAAATGATCTTCGTAAATAATTACGACGAGCTAGCTTATGAAGATCACCTACAACTATTTTATACTTGTTCTTCATTTTTGTTCAGATGCAAAAGTTTTTCTTCAAAAGTATTTAATTTTAAATTCAGTGATGAAATATTCTTGTTAATAGTGAACAATTTTTGTTCGATATCAGTGTATATCAACTGATTATTTGAACTTATTTCATCCACTTCTCGCTTCTAAGCAATAATAATGATGAAAATTTTTTCCAACTCGTCACTGATAACTTTTCGCAAAACTTTAAGATTGATAGCGTCTTGAATGTCTGCCACAACAGTAACTATGCAGAGTCTCTTATTTTCTATATCAAACTGACCAACATCGGTCAATTTGAATCCTAAGGACCCTGAGTGGTAACTGTGGAAAGTGATTTTAATTGACGTCCAAAGAGATCAATGCTCATGATGATAATGAACTTGAAAGCTAATTAATACCATTAATATATTATTTCAGCTTCTCTTAATTCTTTGATTATAGACTGAATTTCATTCACATGATTTTGATTGCCTGCTGATGTCTCTGCAATTAATAATAATCTAAGACGTTCTACAAGCTCATTGAGATCATTCCAATATATATAATCAGTAAGATTATTGGGTCGTGCAATTTTATAAGGTAACTTCAAAGAAAACCTTATGCTACTTGGCGAATTATGAGGTGTAACTCTTGCGAGAGAGGACAGCCACCGTGCGCCTTAGGCTGGTCTCTCCTAATTTTTCTGGGTTCTTTCTCGGTAAAGAAAGCTGACTTTCACAGGCCGAAGTTCGCTCTGGTTCGGGAGGTTGATACAAATAATCGGACACTTTAATTCACTTATACTACATTTAGCGATCTCATTTATTGACGCCTTTTCATAAATATTGCTATAAGATCTACTTCACCGCGGTGAGCGCGCTCGCTCAGCCTTTCCGCGACCAGAGTTCGCAGAATCACGCGAGCGAGATCGCTCAGCGTGCGCGATAAATTTCTCAAAATACGCCAATATCTGTAATCGAGCGTGAGCTGGCGCGAGAGAGACAAACTGGCCTTAGATGCACCGGATGCCGACGGTCCGTCGGTAGAGAGGCGACGCCGGCGAAAGCGTAGACCCGCAGGAAACGGTGCCCTGGCGACGATTGAGGTTGCTGCAGGAAGGGCCGCAGCACGGCCTTTGCCTCGTGGACGGCGAATGGTCGCTGCTTGCATTGGCTCAGCTTCGAACACCTTGTTCTCCTGGCAAATGTGGTAGTCGCACTGATGGCCGTAGTTCCTTTCCTGCCGAAATCTTGTCTCCTCCAGTCTTTTCTTAGGCGGCCCTAATTACTCGAACACTCGCGCCGAACTACCCTTCCTCTCTCTTAATTTTCTAAGCCTCGCGCCGTCGCGCTCCCATTTCTCTGTTATATCGCGACTACGTAGCCATGACGTGTGATTTTAGAATATGTATGATCATTCATTTGTTAATAATTACACAGGTTTACAAAATAAAAAAAGTTGATGCCTATTTGACCAGACCATATAACTTTTATGTATTTCGATGCGCTGAACACGAATCCGAGGTCCGTTGATCTCCATCACGCCAGGTTCAAGGTCTTTTGAAGGTCAAATGTATTTAATACAACGGAATTTAAAATTTGACTACGGATTCGGAAAGAGCGGGAAATTTTTCGTTCAAATACATATTGTTGGTTTTTTCCAACATGACCTTTGAAGGACATCTAGAGCTCAAACAAATAATAAATAGACCTTATTTGCTTTTTATCCATATGAACTTGTTTTTGAGACGTCCGATGGGCTTCTATTGTATACTCTCATGTATCTTTGTATTTTGAATACAAACCTGGAATCAATTTGACCTCATCCAGTTAGGATCAAGGTCATTTCAAGGTTAATTCGTTAATATTGCACAAAAAAACAAATATAACCCTAGTCTTTGAACCCTGGTTGCTTTAACCCTCGAACCCTGCATCTCTGCGTGACTATAATCCTGGACTCTCAACCTCCGATCTCCATATCTTAATTTTCTCAGCCCCGAGCCCGGTAACCTGCAACTCTACAATCCCGATCTTCACATCCTAATTTCATGAACTCCTGATGCGATGAACTTCGATCTATATCGCGAAAGGCTTTTGAGCGTACAGAGGCGAGGGGCCTTGAGGACATCTAGCGCATACTGGACGGTCTCGAGGGAAGCTATTCTGGTTGTCGATGGTGTAATCCCCGTAGATCTTCTTGTTAGGGAGCGCAAGAGGATCTATGACAGAAGGTTAAACGAAAATAAAGTAGAAGTAGCCAAGGAGGAGAGTGATAGAATAATAGAGGTATGGCGAGAACGGTGGTTGAGAGATGGTAAAGGCGTATGGACGAGAAGCTCAATTCCCGACATTGAGGCGTGGATGGAGAGGAGCTTCGGAGAAGTGAACTTCTACCTTACGCAGATGCTTACGTGCTATGGGTACTTCAAATGCTACCGGGATTCTCCGAATAGTAAAGTAGAGAACAGGGTTCTAGATAGGAGGATTCGCTTGCTTTTTACCACCGCATAAAAAATCCCAAACACGGCATAGCAAATTCTACACGCCCCGACCTTGATATTCTCGAAATCGAATTGAGATCCAATCGAAATTTAAGATCTTCTAACTTTCTAAAGTCAGTTAAAGGTATGAAAATCAGGAAATCTCTGAAATTTATATTAAGTATTTCAATGTCATGGTGATACAATCATTTTTTATTATAATCTCATGGAGGGTACTTCTTAACATCGAGGTTTATGTCTCTTACTCTGTTAAGCCACCACTCTTCAATGTAAACGTGCTTTCTTGCTAGGTCTACATCTTTCATCGAATGTTCTTTTCAGCGCTTTTCTCTTGTGCTTAACTGAAGTATCCCTCTTAAGGTTCCAGCAGTAATCTGACATCATATTGACATCCCAAAATCCTTCATAGCGCCTTTCCATCTCTTTAATGTCTTGATGAAATCTTTGACCTTGCTCTTCACTATAATCTCCTAGATTTTCTGGAAATTTGTCCAAATGAGAATCTAAAAAGTGGAGCTTCAGACTCATGAGACATTGAACAGCTTTGTAGTTTACGACCAAGTCGTTGACTATTTCTTTATAATTTTGATCTCTGTTGTTACCTAAAAATTTCGTACAAACGTCAATAAAGCTCTGCCAAGCTTTTCGTTCATCTTCTGTCATTCTATTCGGGAATTCGAGATCTTTTATGAGTTCTCTTATTTGAGGTCCATCAAAAATTCCCTCTTTGAGTTTTGCTTCGGATAACTTTGGGAATTTCAAGAAGAGATATTGAAAAGCTTTACTATCTCTTTTCTTTAAAGCTTTTACCAGCTGTTTAATCAAGCCTAATTTTATATGAAGAGGAGGCAGTATTATTTTATCAGGATCAACCAATTTATTGTATTTGAGATTTTTGTTCCCTACAACAAAACTATCCCTTGCTGGCCACTCCTTTACATCATAATGCTTTTCACGAGCTCTGCTGTCCCATTCACATAGAAAACATGGGTATATCGTAAAACCAGATTGTTGTCCCAAAATGATTGTGACAACTTTTAAATCCGTGCAGATTTTCCATTTATACAACTCGTATTTAATTTTATCAAGTAAATATTCCATATTCACGTAATTTTCATATATTGTCGTAAAGTGAGCCAATGGAACAGAAGCTAGTTTATTCCCATTGTTTAGTAATACAGCTTTAAGGCTTCTCTTAGAAGAGTCAATAAATAACCGCCATTCTTTAGGATCATGTTCAACTCCAAATGTTCTAAACAACCCGTCTATATCACTACAATATACCAAAGAACCACCTTAAACAAAATATTTTCGAAAAGGCTCATCTCTGTTTCTGTAGTATGTTACTTTTGTATTTTTGTGTAAACAACCTTTTTCTTTCAGCCGTGATGCCAATAGTTTCGATTGCGCTTTAGATAGCCCTAAATCTCTTACCGAATCGTTGAGTTCACTCTGATTGAACTTTGAAGGGGTTATCTCGTTACCCGTTGTACTAACATCACAATCAATTTCTTCGTCACCTTCTTCGTAACATTCGCGGTCATTCATTTCATCATGTTCTGCGTCATCTTCTTCTTTATCTTCTTTGTCATTTTCTTGGTCCGTGTTCCCGAAAGATTCTATAATGTTTTCATCACTTATATCGATTTCCATTGCTTCATCTTCATCATGACTGGTATCGCTTACTAAGACTGGCATTGTGACAGATAAAGTAGTTGTGTAAGGCACAGATCGAATGTTTCTTGAATTAAATCCAAATTTGGTGTTTATACAAAAATAGCAATCATTATCATGATCTCGAGGTGCGCGCCAAATCATAGGCGATGAAAATATCATTTGTCGCTCTCCACTTTTCCAACGTCTTAAACGTGAATCGCAAACTCGACAGATGAGTTTTGGAATCCAGGATTGGTTTAGATCCACATCAGTGGTTTTAAAACACTCGTCGTAGATCATGCGAAGTTTCTTAGAGAAAGAAATTAAGTTTCTATGAACGTCGTATTTGCCGCACAGAACACAGAAACTTTTTGAGCACTCATCCATTTGTGCAGATCATAAATCAAGTCCTGCTGTATTTGTACAAAATAACTAAATAAAAACTGGAGAAATCGCTGCTGCACCGGATATCCAACTGCCCTGAAAAGTACCGTTGGACGGAACCACTGCTGCACCAGATATCCAACTGTCCTGAAAAGGACCGTTGGATGGAACCACTGCTGCACCGGATATCCAACTATCCTGAAAAGGACCGTTGGACGGAACCACTGCTGCACCGGATATCCAACTATCCTGAAAAGGACCGTCGGACGGAGCCGCTGCTGCACCGGATATCCAACTATCCTGAAAAGGACCGTCGGACGGAGCCGCTGGTGCACGCTTATGGTTTATAGGACTCGGTTATTAAGGAAAATGTAGTATTAGGGATTGGGTGTAAGATGTCTCAGAGTTAAGTGCTAGGGAGTTAAGAACATTGGAGTATGGGGAATCGGGTCTTAGGATTAAGTGCTCGGTGGTTATGGAATTGGGGGTATGAGAGCTTGGTTCAAGGCGTTTTAAGGTCAAGTTCTCGGGGTTTTAGGAAATTAGGATGCGGAGGTCGAAGGTCATAGAGAGTTGCAGGGCTCGAGGGTTAAAGCAACCAGGGTTCAAAGACTAGGATTATATTTGTTTTTTTGTGCAATATTAACGAATTAACCTTGAAATGACCTTGATCCTAACTGGATGAGGTCAAATTGATTCCAGGTTTGTATTCAGAATACAAAGATACATGAGAGTATACAATAGAAGCCCATCGGACGTCTCAAAAACAAGTTCATATGGATAAAAAGCAAATAAGGTCTATTTATTATTTGTTTGAGCTCTAGATGTCCTTCAAAGGTCATGTTGGAAAAAACCAACAATATGTATTTGAACGTAAAATTTCCCGCTCTTTCCGAATCCGTAATCAAATTTTAAATTCCGTTGTATTAAATACATTTGACCTTCGAAAGACCTTGAACCTGACGTGATGGAGATCAACGGACCTCGGATTCGTGTTCAGCGCATCGAAATACATAAAAGTTATATGGTCTGGTCAAATAGGCATCAACTTTTTTTATTTTGTAAACCTGTGTTATTAAATAGCCAAGGAATGTCATCAAAATTCTAGGACAAAACAAAATCAAAATTCAGCCATTAGATTTTGAAAAATATTTATTGATTGTAAATGCACTGAAGGAAAAAAACGCAATTTTACACATATCAGCGTAAAGAAAATAAAGGATTGAAAGTAATTCTACGTAGCACGCACCCTTTAGTTGATTGGGATCAACTGAAAAGAGCTATAGAAGAAATAGGACATAAAGTAATATGCATACATAATATTCGTCATCGAGTTACAAAAACACCGCTCCCACTATTTACCGTTGATCTTGAACACAGCAATAATAATCACGATGTTTACAAAGTTAACTGCCTAATGAATACAATAAATAAAATTTGAAACTTCGAATCTGAAGAGAGACATCCCGCAGTGAAAACTATCTAGAATTTAGGCATACAAGAAATTACTGCTATAAAAGTTTAGTTTTCGTTAAATGTGCAAAAAATCACTCAACCAAAAAATGCCCCATCAAAGAAAAAATAAAGGATGCGCAAATTATTAAGGAAATCAAACTGCAAGTTTTAAAGGTTGCCCATATTGTAAACAGTTGCAACAGAGGCTTTTTCCCACACTACGCGAGAAGACGTTAAATTTAATTCGTAATCAAATTCAAGAAAAGAATTTATATACAAATAGCAATATAGTCAGATCAAAAGTATCATACACCCAAGCAGCATCTAAATAAGACCAATACAACGCAGAAACTACAGCAAAATAAGCAAACAGTTATAATCTGACAATTTGTACAGTGATAATGTAAACACAAAAACAATAGATTTAGACAAATAATGAGACGATTAATGCAAAGAATGAACACAATATTAAACCTATTAACCACTCTTGTAAGCAAGATGTCTAAGTGAATAACTTCAAAATTGTTATCTGGAATGCAAACAGTCTTATGCACAGACATTTCGAACTAAGAACATTTCTAATTCAAGAAAATATAGATATCATGCTAATATCTGAAACTCATTTTACAAATAAAAACTATCTACGGATACCAAACTATATTTTACACAAAACAAATCATCCAAATGACAAAACACGTAAAGGCACAATCATAATAAAAATAAAAATAAATCATCACGTACACCTGCACACCAGTGAAATATACTTATAAGCAACTAGTATCGTAATAACAGACAAACATGGCTCAATAACTGTATCTACTATTTACTGCCCTCCATATAAAATAATAACCCAAGAAATATGGACAACATATTTTTAAAAAACTAGGAAACCGTTCATAGTAGGAGGTGATTTCAACGTATAACATCCATGGTGGAGATTAAGAGCGCGGATTCCAACACACAGAGACAGAGTTTGTTGTATGAAGTCTTGCAGAAAAATAACTACATTCCAATATCAACAGGTGAATCTACGTATTGGCCATCAGATATGAACAAGCTCCCAGATCTGATTTATTTTGCAAGGCACAATTATCAAAGGCATAAACAAAACATTTTTCAGGGCATCTTCCTGCGTGGAATTATAATTAGACCATTTTTCAGTCTTATTAACATTAAATACATACATAACTAGCTCAGAACATTACCATAAATTTATTAACTAGGAAAAATATCAAAACTACATCAAAGAACGCTTAAAGTGTAGCACACCGCTAAAATCAAATACAAATATAGAGAACAACATTACTAATTTTATACTACTTTTAAATGAAGCTGCTGAACACTGCTCAGTTACTAGCAAAAATCTCAGACGTCAACTATATATCCCCATAAAAATAGCTAAAAAAATCGAAGAAAAGAGAATACTAAGAAAAAAATATCAGACTATCAGATCATGTCAAGACAAAACTTAACTAAATAAAGCTATAAAAAGATGTTTGAATGTAAGAAAATTTGACACGAGGAAAAGAAAGCTCAAATACAGAAATATCTAAGAGGATTGGACTCAACAGAGGCAACAGACTATTCGTTATGGAAAGCGGTAAGGCAATTAAACAATTCAACAAGTTTCATTCCACCAATCAAAAAACCCTGTGAAAAATGGGCCAGAACAGATGAGGAAAAATTTACAACGTTTGCTAAACATCTATGCGAAGTATGCAAACCTCATCCAAGAATAATTACGGAACAAGAAGAAAACACTCTACTATAAGACATAAACACCGTTGCTAGCGAACCAATCAAACTAGTTAAAATAAATGAAGTATCTAAATTAATTTATAATATTAAGAACAATAAAGCTTCAGAATACGACAACGTCACAGGAAAAATTATTAAAATGCTACCACCAATAGCAATAACATACATGACAATAATATTCAATGCATGTTTTTGTTTATGTTATTTTTCTATACAGTGGTAAGTGGCAGAAATTATATTGATACCTAAACCCGGTAAAGTAGCGGAACATGTAACATACAGACCAATCAGTCTCTTGCAAATACTGTTTAAGATCTACGTAAAACTGATCCTAGCTAGAATCAACTTTATAATATTTAGTAAAATATTCATGCTAGAACATCAATTTGGTTTTAGATCTAACCACTTGACTATAGAACAAGTGAATAGGATAGAATCTGCCGCGAGGAAATCTATCGAAAAAAAACAATATTGCTCTGCTATCCTTCTTGACGTCGCCCAGGCCTTTGATAAAGTTTGGCACGAGAAGCTATTACATAAGCTCAAGAATAATTTTTAAAGATAAATCTTCAAAGCTGGCTCAACACATGGAAAATTAAAGTCAATGAAAGTAAACCCACTAACACATCCTTCACTTTACGAAAAAACACTTGTCCAACAATTATATTAAACAACAAAACCATTTCACAAAATACTCATGTAAAATATTTAAGAATATATTTAGATCGGCGGCTTACATGGAGAGAGCACATATTTACCAAACGTAAACAACTAGACTTTAAACTAAGAAAGTTGTCCTGGCTAATAGGATGGAAATCAGAACTTTTAATCGATAATAAATTGCTTTTCTATAAAACTGTTCTTAAACCAATTTGGAACTATGGGGTGCCTCTTTAAAGTCAAATATCAAAATAATTGAAAGATTTCAATCAAAAGTACTAAGAAACATCGTACAAGCTCTCTGATTTGTACCAAACGAAATAATCAGCAACGACCTTCAGCTACCAATCGTGAAAGAAGAAATAATAACATTCTACAAAAAATACAAAACCAGGCTACAGAGCCATCTAAACCACCAATCAAATTCTCTTGTAAATTTTTCAGTTTCAAGTTTACCTATATACTTAAAATCGAGTTAGGATATTCACTGGAATTTCCCCTCGTAAAACTTGTAATCTATTCGTATTGTAAACAAACTTATTTATTGTCTAATTAATAGGATAGAAAGAATGTAAGTTAACGTATATGTATGTGTGTATATTATACATATATACAAACAAACACTTAAATCAGACGAAGTATTTCAAATTTGTTACTGTCTTAATTAATTTTTTAATCAATACGATTGATTTTTATTATTGTTTTAATTGCTCTTATATGCAAAATCTTACGATATTTCTTAAAAAAATCATAATTGTTTTTTTGGATTTTCTCAAAAGCAGAAAATTTTTAACGGATGATATTAAAAAGAAAAATGAAAAATTTAGAAATCAGAAGAGAGTAACAAAATATCCATTGTTTCGTTCTCGATGCGAGCATCACACAGTAAAAAAAAACTGTTCTCTTCTAAAAGTGCGTTTAGTCACGTTCGACTAATAATCATTAGTAATATTTTTTGTAACTATTTGTATATTTTATGTTTGGCTGAGTAAAGTATTCTAATTCCTCTCACGTGTACAGCGCATGTCGCGCAGCCGTTTATGACAGTCGAGCTCTCGTCGCTCCGGACGTTTATGATACCCACTATAAAAAAGGATCTTCGCAGTGTCTCAACTAATAATTTTTGTGTTAAACTGACCGTTTCCCTTTCCAGCAAATACATCCTCTATTGTAACCGCCTACCTCCATCCTACTTCACTATTTAGCCAATGACAAAAGAATTTTTTGAAAATTCATAAGCTGAAAACACCCACCGAACTATCATCGAGTCTTCTGCAACAGACAATAACCAGATTCTCGCCAAGCGTTGAGAGAGTAACAGCCGCAGCATGTCTGCTCTGCTCTCTTATACATTTTCACTGTCACTTTAGTTTGAGATCACTTATATATTTTTCACTTTCCTTTTATTAAATAGAGTTTTGGTTTAAACTGTTGTTGACTTTACTCTATCTTATCCTCTACCTCGTCCGATCGCCATTAATATTAACGTACGGCTCGCGGAATAAATAGAAATAATATTTCAAACAATTAGATTTCCGCTCAACAAGAAAAATCCATAAAATAATAGCTTATTTGTTTTTGAAGAGATTGCAACGATATGTTTAAAATTTTTTTTGGGGTGGTTCTGATTTTTAGTTTAAAAATAATCTCGAATAAGTTAACTTTGTTTTTTTGTATTCTATCAACGGTAATATTTTTTTTCCAATTTTTTGGCTCATTATAAACTTTCTTTTTTAAATTAGGCACGAAGAAGTTAGAAATTTCTATGAAAAAAAATAGCAACCCGTAGTTGCAACAACTCTCGTGGTCGAATCTATACATGACGGTTGCATTTCTACATTATAAATGATACGCAATGTATTTTATAGTAAATTATCAGCTAGAACTTGTAGTGTATTGAAAAACACTTTAGGGATGGTGTTTTGATTTTGAGAATGGTTTGAAGAATAAGCTCAAATATGTCAACTTTATTTTTGTATTTTATTTACGGTTATATTTTATCAATTTTTTTGAATTTTTTCATTTTTTTTCATAAAAATAGGCATGAAAAAGGTAAAATTTTAAATAAAATAATAAGGGCTACACCCTTTATGGTCGGAATTGCATGCACTAGTATCGTATTCTCATGAGAGATGATATAGAATTTGATTTATTGTAAAACATCAATTAGAAACTGAAATACATTTTCAATTCCATTTTTGGGGGTAAACTTTGAGGGTGATAATCACTCCTTCCAAGTGATTTTTCCCCGATAAAAATAAAATATCTATTTTTTACCTTTTCATGAAATATAATATATTAAAAGATTATTAAAATCGGTGACGTCGGGATGGAGGGGAAGGGGGTTTCCTTTTTAGTTAAAAGTTTTTTTTGAAAATGTTTTTTTTGTGAAGAATCATTTCAAGGTAAGCTGCAATGATGATAAAATATCAATCATGAAAATTATTTATTAATCACCATATGTAAAGTAACGAAGTATAATAATAACTTAGGCCGACAAGGAAAAAGAGTATAAAGCAAACAATGTTTCCAAAAGCTTTTGATGCTGTAATTCAGAATCTGATCTCAGAATCCATCACCCTAGGTTAGTTTATTTATTTACAACTTATATGTTACATTTGGTTTTCATTTCTTACATTACTATTTGTGTCTCGTATCCAGTTTGTGTAGTTGATAATGTATGTGTGTGTATGTGTGCGTGTGTGTGTGTTGTGTATATATGTACATATGTAGGTGTGTCTGCAACTCTTGCGTCTCTGTCTTCTGCGCCTATCCTTTCAGCTTTTCTTCCCATGTTTTCTATTAATTAATCTTCTCTTGCTCTCTCTCTACGAAATCTACCTATTCCGCTCTTCTGTTTTTCTCTTTCTTGCATATTTTCTTTTCAACTTTTCCTTTGTTACTTTCTTTTGCCTTTTCACCTTTGCCTTTCCTTTGCTTTTGCTCTCATTCTTGCTAATCATTTCATCTATCTTTCTCCTTATTAGGGCTTTGACACCTTTTTCTTATTTCCTATTGCTCCCTCTGCCTTTCCTTTCCTCAACCTCACTTATTTTTCCTTAGTATCTTATAATTTGTCTTCTAATTTACCTTTTTCTTTCTCTTCTGCGATTCTTCTTCTTTTCCATTTTGCTCCATCCTTCAATACCTGTTTCCTCTCGCTTGTGTACTTGCTAGTACTTGTGTTTTGTGTGTGTGTGTGTGTGCATGTGTATGTTTATGTTTGCGCGTATGTGCGTGTTTTGTGTGTGTATGTGTGTGTATGTAGATGTGTCTGCGAGTCTTGCTTCTCTGTCTTCTGTTTCCGTCTCTCCTTAGGGTCTTGCAGTTTCGTCTTCTTGTTTTTCTTTTTCTTTCTTCTCTTCATTTCTTCTTCTTTTCCATTTTATCTCCATCATCCATGCTATCTTTTCTTTGCTTCCTATTATTATTTTTTCCCATTCTTCCCCTTCCTTTCTGCTTTTTTCACATTTTTCTACTATATGTTTCCAATTTTCTTCCTCTTTCATACACATTCTGCATCTCTAATTTTCTTGTTTTTCCCAATACCTGCTTCCTCTCGTTTCATTACCTAACCTAAACCTTTCCCTTATTTGTAGGCCTTTTATTCTTCCATCTCCTTGAATTTCCTTTAACATATACCTTTTCATTTCTTCTTTCAGTTCTGTCCACTCGTTTATGTATCTTGATTTTTCTAGTTTTTTTTCTAGTTCTTTTTCATCTTTTTTCTTCAGCTCATCTCTTATTTCTTCCCAAAACTCTTCCCTCATTTCATCTCCCTCTTCTCTCTCTGTGTATATTTTACTTTTTTCCAGCCTTTCCGCTCTCTCCTCCTTCTTACCCTTTTTATCTTTTCCATTTCTTTCCCTTTTTTTTAGTTCTCTCCATGCTTCTTTCTTTATTGAGCCATCTCTTTCTTCTCTTATTTTGTTTTCATACCACATTGCTCTTTCTAATGCTCTTTCTTTCAATTATTGTCTTCCTGTTTCCTATCGTATTAAGTACCTTGGCGTGTTTCTATCTAATCCTAATACCCACTTTATGTATTTTAGTTGTAGTCTCTCTAATTCTTCATATCTCTTCCATCCCCAGATTTCTGCTCCATACATAATCACACTTTTCGCCAGTGCATCGAACAAGTTTATCCTTAGCTCCCAATTTTCTCTAAATAGCTTTTCTCCTAGCCCCCATAGTCTTCCGAGTTCCATATTTATTTTCCCTTCTACCTTCTTTATCTGCTTTTTATTTCCGTTATTTCTGCTTATCACATATCCCAAGTAGTTGTACTCTTTAACCATCTCTATCATCTCACCTTCCCATACGAATTCTTCTTCCTTCCCCCTTCCTCCTCCTCTCCTGCATTTTATCATCTTTGATTTTCCTACATTTAACTCTAATCCCCTTTCTTCCAGGTATCTTTTTATATTTTTCAGCATTGCTTTCATTCCACTTTCGCTCTTTGTCATTATCACTATATCATCTGCATATCCTAATGTCCATATTTTCTTCCTTCCTATCACTACCCCTCCTTCCTGCACCTGCTTGATCTTCACTTCGAGGTCGGCGAAGGCAAGATTAAATAGCGTGGTGCTCTAAGGGCACCCTTGCCTTACGTCTTTGTAAGTCTCAAACTCCCCAATTATTTCTCCTCCAACTTTTACCTTACTCCCTGTTTTCTTGAATATTTCTTCTATTCTTTTCCTAATTTTTCTATTTATCCCTTTCTCTTTCATTGTTTCCCATATTTTCTTCCTCTTTATCTTGTCAAAAGCAGCCTTCATGTCGGCAAAGAATACAAACAGTTTTCCTCCTTTTCCCCTATTATTATTTTTAATATATACGAGGTGTGATCAAAAAGTAAGGTGAATTTTTATTTTTCTCAAAAAATATTTATTTATTCATCAATTTTTATTTTATCTCCGTCAAAGTAATCCTCCTCGGATATAATGCACTTGCGCCAACGCTTTTTCCAATCCTCAAAGCATTTCAAAAAATCATTTTTTGTGATCTTGTTTAGTTCATCCTTCGATGCCGTCTTTATCTCCTCAATCGTGGCAAAACGCCGTCCTTTCATGGGCCTCTTCAGTTTTGGGAACAAGAAGAAGTCACAGGGGGCCAGATCTGGGGAATACGGTGCCTGTGGCATCGTTACTGTGTTGGTTTTAGCCAAAAATTCGCGCACAAGCAACGATGTGTGAGCAGGAGCGTTATCATGGTGCAAAAGCCAATTTTTATTTTTCCACAAATTCGGACGTTTCTGGCGGATTGCTTCGCGCAAATTGCGCATAACTTGCAGGTAATATTCCTTATTTACTGTTCTACCCTGTGGCAAGAACTCATGATGCACCACGTCCCTGCAGTCAAAGAAAACTGTAAGCAAAACCTTTACATTTGATCGAACTTGGCGTGCTTTTTTTGGTCTTGGTGATCCAGAATGCCTCCACTGAGACGATTGAGTCTTAGTCTCGACATCATAACCGTATACCCATGTTTCGTCACCTGTTATAACCCTGTTGAGTAAATCTGTATCATCGTTGACGTCATTCAGTAGCTCTTGGGCGATGCTCATGCGACGTTTCTTTTGGTCGAAATTGAGCAATTTCGGAACAAACTTCGCCGACACACGTCTCATGTCTAAAACACTCGTCAAAATTGATTGGCACGAACCAAATGAGATGCCAATATCATCAGCAATTTCTCTAATGGTAATTCGACGATTTCCCAACAATATTTTCTTCACTTCTTCAACATTCTCATCAGTTGTTGATGTGCTGGGGCGTCCAGAACGAGGTTCGTCGTCGGTGTCTTCTCGGCCTTCTTGGAAGAGTTTATACCACTTGTAAACATTTTTTTGGCTTAAAGTAGACTCACCGTATGCCACTTTCAGTATTTCAAGTGTTTTGAAACATTTGATTCCATTTTTCACACAAAATTTAATGCAAACTCTTTGATCCATGTTTTTAGACAGCAGCAAATCGTGGAGCACGCAAAACACTTCTAACATTGATGCCTCTCACAAACAAACCAAACATACTACAAAGCTGAAATTTGGAACGTATGTTCTAGACGAGTGTACCGACATAACCAAATAAAAAAGTCGAAGATCGAACGGACGTATCCCGCTAAATTTCAAAATGCACCTTACTTTTTGATCACACCTCGTATATTGCGTCCATTGTTCCTCTTTTCTTCCTAAATCCCATCTGCGTATCGCTTAGCGTTTTTTTAGCTTTTAGTTCTCTTTCCAGTTTTTTCCTCAATATTTCCGCATATATTTTATATCCCGTGTCCATCAGCGTTATTCCTCTATAGTTTTCTACTTCTTCTTTCCTCCCTTTCTTATATATTGGTACTATTATTCCCTTCCTCCATTCTTCCGGATATCCTTCTCCGTTCCATATTCCGTTTAAGCAATTTGTCATATCTTTTATCAAGCCTTCCGTGCCTTCCATCCACGCTTCATTTGTTATACCATCTTCTCCTGTCGCCTTTTTCTTTTTCATTTTTCTGATTACCTCTTTTACTTCTCTTTCTTTGATTTCTTCACCTTCCTCTCCTTCGCTGTCTTCGATTTCTTCCCCTTTCCTTTCTTCCTTTTCTTTCTCTCCCAGTTGTTCCTTGAAGTGCTTTCACCATTCTTCTTTTCCTATATTTTCATCTAATCCAATTCTTTTCTTCCTATTGCCATTCACTTTATCCCAGAATTTTCTTCTCGTCTTATCTTTTCTTATTTCTTCTGCCACTCTTTTCCCCTCATCTTCTTTTGCTTTTCTTATTTCCTCTCTGTATTCTCTCTTTGCTTCTAGTTATTTGCCTTTGTCTCCTTCCCCTTTTCTTGCCTTATTTAACTCTGCCATCACCCTAGCCCTTTTTATCTTGCATTCTTTTCTCCACCAGCTTTTTTTCGATCCTTTTTTTTTTCTTATCTTCTTTTTTACAACTACGTTCTACACTCTATTTTTTATCTCTTTCCATTTTTCAGTTCCCTCTATTACGTCTATCCATCTTTGATACTCCCTTATACCTTCTTCGCTCCAGTCGTCTATCATTCTTTCTTCCTCTTCTTTTCTTTCTTCCGCTATTTTGTCTCCCAATTCCACCTCTATTGGTAAGTGGTCCGACTTTACCCTCTCTTTTATTTAAACTCTTTTTATTGCCTCATCACCTTCCTCGTTGCCTACTACATAGTCTATCGTTGACATTCCTCTCGCTCCTATATATGTTATTTCTCTCTCTTCATCTCCTTCTTTTCTCCCATTCGTTATCACTAAGCCCCTTTCTCCTAGCCATTTTATCATTTCTTCTCTCTCTGCGTTTAACACTTTATCCTTGGCCTTTATTTTCTCTAGGCTTTCTTCTGTCTCCCATTCTCTCTCTTCATTTCCTGTTCTTGCGTTGAAGTCTCCTCCTATAATTATCGTTTTTCCTCTGTTCTCCTCTATCTCTTCGCTTAGGTATTAATAGTTTTCCTTTTTCTCATGTTGCAAATACACCGTTGCTATCATGTATTTCCTTCCACCGATCTTTATTTCTCCTGCTATTACCTCATTTGTCCTTTCTTTCTTTCATTCAACCTTAGTCATCTCTTTCCTCTTTCTTACCGCCATTATGCCACCCCCTATTTCTATCCCTCTTCTTCCTTCTTTTCTTGAGTCTCTTCACTCTATGTTATACCCTTTCAGTTGTTTCTCCACACCAGTTCTTGCCCCTTGCCTCTTCACCCAGGTTTCCGTTAGCCCTATTATGTCGAATTCCCTAACATATTCCCAGTCGTCTTCCTCCATGCTCCTCATCCCCGCCACGTTCCAGAATAGTATCTTTACTGCCTTTCTTCCCTCTCTCGCCCTTCCGTCCTCTCTCTTTCTTTTATCCCTATTGTTTTTGAAACCCTTCCGCCCTTTTTCCTACCATTTTTCCTTCTTTCTCGCTCCACCACCATTCTTCTTCCTCTGACTTCACCCCGTTATGCCACATCTTTACCGCTTTACCTTTACTTTTTATTTCTCTCGCTTTCCTTCTTACCTCCTCTCTTATCTTCCTCTGCTTCCACGTCCAGTCCTGATCTATATATATATCTTTTTCTGTCCCAGCTTCTTTTTCTTCTTCATAATTCCTTCTTTTTGTTCCCATGAAGCGCATCTAATTTGCCACATATTTTTTCCTCTTTCTCTCCGATCATCCCTCCCCGCTGTCCCTCCTATTCTTCTCAGATTCACTATCTCTCCTTTCATTTCTAGTTCCTCCCTTAACCAGTCCTCTGCCTCTCCCTTTTTTTCCCACCTTATCTCTCCCTCTAAGTCTGTCACTATTGTATTGTTTATCCTACTTTCTCTATCCATTTTTTCTCTCATATACTCTAATTCTTCCTTATTTCCTACTTCCGTTCTTCTTTGCTTCTTGTTTCCTCCTTCTATACTTTCTTTTAATTTCACGCATTCCTCTTCCAACTGGTTCATCCTCTCTCCCCATTTTTCCTGCAGTTTCTTTTCCCTACTTTCTGCTTTTTCCCTTTCTTCTTTCGTCTCTTTCTTCCTTTCTTCTCTCTCTCTCTCTCTCTTGTTCTCTCCTAACTTTTCCTATTTCTTTCTCCTATCTTTCTTCTCTTCTTTTCCCCTCTGCCTCCATTCTTTCCATTTTTCCCATTATTTCTTTAAATATTTCTGTCCATTCTTTCCTTTCACCCTCTCATGCCTCTCTTAAATCCCTTATATCTGCCCGTATCTTTTCCATTATATCTTCTGCACCACTACTTTTTCCCACTTCTCTTATCGTGTTTTCCAATCCTTGTCCCCCCTCCCCTTCCATCTCACTCCCCTCGCTTTCACTCTTGCATTTCTTTGCATCTCTCATTTCTCCTCTATTATTCTCCCTCAGCCCCTCTCCGCTCTCTCTCCCCCTCACCACCTTTACTCTTTTCTTCTTTTTCTCCTCTGGGCCTTTCTTATCCATCCTTCCACCTTTATCTCTTAATTTTTCCATTGTCACAAATCTTTCCATCACTATCCCGTACGCTTTAATTCGGCTCTCTACTTCTACTCGTGATCTCACCTTTATTCTGTCTTACCTTTTTTATCTCCGCCTTTACTTCTTACCGCCCCTCCTCTCTACTTGCCTTTCCTGCTTCTTAATTTTCTCTCTTAACATCAACTTTTCTTTTTTCTTTTTTCTTTATTCCTCTCTCTCTCTGTTCCTTCCTGCTTTTCTCCAAGCCTCTCTCTCTCTTCTCTCTCTCTCTCTCTCTCTCTCTCTCTCTCTCTCTCTCTCTCTCTCGCTCTACTCCACTCCTCTTCCGCCTCCACGCTCTTTTCACCTCTATATGTCTCCTCAAACACTTTTCCTCTTTAACTTTCTCACCAAAACTCGCACTCATAGCCAAGACACGTCCACACTCTTCCACCGGCCTTCCTTCTCCTCCCCATCACCCTAGGTTTTTAAGTTATTCTAACCTATCAATTTAAAAAAAAACACGTTTTTGTACACCATGGCCGAATTGAAAAATTTTTCAGGTACAAAGTTATTGTATGTTTTGTATGCTATTATATTTCATATTTTATACAATTGCTGAGTCAATTCTAAGGCTAGATTTGAAATAAAGCATCAAAAACCTTTAGAGACATAGTGACTCCTTTCTGGTTTTTAAAATTTAAAATTACGTAAGTGGCATTTTTGTTTTGCAATTCAAATTCTTTTAAATGAATAATACTTTTCCTTTATATGTCGATTAATGTCTTTTCTGACAAACTAAAATTTATCTTAAAATATTCTATAAACGTTTTTTGAGCATTTGATTTATGGATTGTTAGTGATTTCTATTGATTGGCAAATATGTCGTTGGTTAATGCTGAAAAAGAATACTAAATTTTGACTTTTTCTATACTTTGAAATATTTGTATTCTATATCTACGAATGTAAGATTGATAATTCAACAGTAAATTTAATTTATGAATAATTTTTTGAATGGAACGGCTTTTTCGCTGCGCAGATGTAATCAATAACAAAAAGTTAACTAAGAACTAGAAGACACTTTTATAATTATTCAGTAAACAAGCAGTATGTTTACTTTTTATATTAATATGTAAATAATAAGTATTTTATTTATAAATTTATTTACAGATGTATTGTAAACTACAAAATTACTTGAAGAATAAAAAGAATTTTTCATTATTTAAAAAAAACGGTAACAAAAAATTTTGTTCAACAAGACACAACAAAAATTACAATTAACAATTACCGTACTAATACCTTAGAAATGTATAATCTAAGTCTCAATAAAACTTATAATTTCTCAATTTCTTCTTCTGCTTATAAACGAGCTTATAGTGGTAAATGAAACCAATATTTCATCTTATTATTATATTTTTTCCCGGCGTGTGCGCTTCATGAGCGAAACCCGTGTTTGCGATACGTTATTAAGATTTCTAGACCCCAGACATTCAGACGGAAAATTCAATACGTCTCTTGATACGCCGGCGGACACGTATCTAAGACATGCTAGTAGACCCAGACATTTTGGGAAAAACCCAGCATGTGTCGCGACGTATTTGGATGGAGGGACAGAGAGAGAGACAGGGAGACATTTCAGCCGAAATAACGGAACAAGGAGCTGGTTAGTTTTTGAGTTTAGTTTCAGCTAGCGAAGCGTAAGAGTACGAATAGTTCACTTTCGTCTCAGTACATTTTTTTTCTTTCTTGCGTGTTTCGTTGCATGCCTTCCGTTTCGAAGTGCGTCTTCGTGACCCTGCTGTGTAAGGACAAGAGCTACGGCATTCGTCTGGCATGGCTGAGGGATGCGCAGCACCTTCTAAAGTACTCTCGACTCGGGGCATTCATGCTCAATCGGCTGCAGATCGATACATCGCGACTTAAGGGTAACGTTGTATACGGGTTATTTCCAGAAACAGGACGTCGGTGCGACGCTGTACCAGAGGGTACCTTCCTTCTTGCATACTGTATGCATACAGCGTCGTGGAGGTGCCAAGTTATGTGGTAAGACTAATATATGGCTAATAACCGGTGTTTTGCTTTTATTGTTCCCATCGAGCGCGCGAATTAGCGATTATATTATTTCTTGTGATTGTAACGAAATTGATCAAACCGACAACTTACTAGGAAATTTGTTTTGCTCGCGGCCGATTGCACAATATTTAAAAAGGGGTGAGCTTGGAAGGTACGTATGCTTTCACGCCCGAATAAAACACCGAGAATGTGTGCTAATCGCGCTCGATAGTAAAGAAAAGGATGCGAGAAAGGTTGATATGCAATGAACCTCGCGAATTATCAAAAATGGAATTTATTTCTTTCCAGAAAAAAAACAACAAAAGAAAGAGGAAGAGAAAAAATAAAGAAAAAAAAAAGAAATATATATCATTATTAGTCGGAGTGAGCTCACTCCATCTAGTCTCAATGGCGGCCGATATTAAAAATAATCTGCTCAATCGGATTATCTGTATTAATGCTCGATAACTCTATCGAGCCGAGATCGTATACTGAACCTTAAGCCAGGCACGGGAACCAGCAGTCCTGCCGGGTCACACCTGTACCAGTGCACATGCACCCGAATATGTCAAAAACAAAAAATTAGTTGAAAATATGGACTGGATCAGGTGAATCTGTACTGAAAAAAGCGAAGATGGTACGATTAACTGGAAAAGTCATGACTACGAATTGTTAGAACTCAAGTGGTATAGCAGTAATCGATTACCTACAGAGTGCAAGAACTATTACAGAAGAATATTATGCCTCATTATTAGACAAATTTGATGCCATTGTAACGAGAGCAGGCCGTGTGCCGGTCTCTCGTCTGCGTTCTCCCTCCTCCACTCGGCAAGGCGTGTTGGCCAACGTTAGGCGCATTAAAGTATGCGCCTAACACTTGGTCTTTTTGTTTCAGCGCCAAGGACGAGCCAGCGCAGTTGAGCGCAAGAAAAAGTTGAGGAGCGCGGAGAGAGAGAGAGAGAGAGAGTATTAGGCCCATGCAGGGATTGGCAGGCGCCCAACGCGTGACCGATAAGCGGCGCGTCGCGTGCCGCCTAACTAATAGGTCAAGGTAGGGAGAGGAGCGAGCGCCGCTGAGCGACTGCAAGACGAGCGCAAGAATTAGTGCGAGAGAGAGTCGAAGCCTAGTCCTACTAGAGTGCAGAAGTCCAAGCCCAGCCCTGCTAGAGTACAGAGAGTGCAGTTTGGGATAGCTGGAAGATCAACCCTACCGGCAACGGTTTTGTCCGCGATTGCAGCCAACCCACCTGCTAGGAGAGTCAACGTCGCCTGCAGACACCGGGTCAGCGATAGCAGCCAGCAGCTACCAGCGACCTGACCAGCGACGACGCCCGGTACTTCCTGCGGCAGCGCATCGCTCAGGATCCTCGACGTTGCGAGGAACAGGAGATAAAAGGTCAAGCCTTCCTTTTCTTCTTTCTCTCTACACTCTCTCTCTCTGTTGATGCGACGACCGGTGCGCGTTGAAAGAGATAGCCTGGCATTCACGTGCCGGCTATCTGAAGGTTCGCGCTAAGTTTAATTTATAGTGATGTAAGTTGCGACCGGTGAATTGTCCAGGCGCCCACGTGCCGGGCAATTTACCCGGTATTAGTTCGCGTAGTTTTTAAGTAAGTTTGTAATAGGTTAAGTACGCGATTAGGTATTAGGATGAAATGCGAAATGTTCATTTGTGATTATCTTAAGTAGTTTATTGTTCTATTTGTAGTTTGTTGGTCGGTAATTTAGATTATGTTATGCGCGCGTATGTTTAGTGTGAATAATTATTAATAATAATAGGTTGTAAGTGAGATTTGATTCCTGTCTTTCTATAATTTATTTATCAACCTCCCCTCGTTCTTCTCCCCCAATTATCATGAGCGAAAGTGCCTCACTTACCCCGCAAAGAATTGGTAACAAAGGATCGAGTTTTGTTACACCATACTGAAGGAAAAGAGGCCTCATCTGTCGAGGAAAAACGTTCTTTTCCACCACGATAATACACCAGTTCACACGAGTTCCATTGCAATGGCCAAATTATTTGATTTAGGCTACGAAATACTTCTTCATTCCCTTTATTCTCCAAATTTGGCTTCTTCCAATTATTTTTTTTTTATTCTGACATGAAAATTTGGCTTGCAGATAAACATTTTCATCCAACGAAGAGGTAATTACATCGACAAATGAGCAAAGGTTGATAAAAATTACGTTTCAAAGGGCATAAACAAGCTTGAGCATCGCTATAATATATGTATAAAATTAAAAAGGGACTATATTGAAAAATAAATTATAATTTTCGACGAAAAACGTCCGGTTTGCGCTACCGTCGCAATCGCGTGGCTGCCTGCGAGGGCAGCACCTACCGGCCGGGGGAAGTAAAAACGGGAACCCGGTCCGAATTGGGCGGAACGCGCACGAAGAAAGAAGGACCAGTCGAGGAGTAGCTCTAGGATCGGCAACAGCGTATTCAGCGTGCGTGTGAACGTGACAGCTAATCATCAAGGAGATTAGATACGAAATTGCTAATAATTTGTTCTTGCCGCTATCGCGTTACGCAGTTAACACGCCATCGTATGCCAGCCACGGAGTCGCTGAATCTACCTTGTGAAAGCAGCAAGGTGACTGAAGAGGCCTCGTTTTCATTGTAGAAAAGCGACAACCTGAGCCACGTGTTGAGAGGCGACGTTGAATTGCTCCCCTTGATAGCGCTACTAGATATACGAGGTCTGTCCGGAAAATATCGGGCCTACCTTTATATTTTCGTGCTAACGTTATTCTTTATGATCTGGTGGGTGGCATCCTTCAAAGTAATCCCCACTTGATTGAATAAGACGGTTTTATCGATGTTTCCACTTTTCAAAACAGTCCTGGAACTCACTTTTAGGGATAGCCTTAAGTACACTCGTCGCATTGTTTCAACCGTTGTTTTGTCATTGAATCGGATTCCTTTGAGTAGTTTTTTTAGTTTTGGAAACAGCCAAAAGTCACAAGGGGCTATGTCGGGACTGTATGGAGGTTGTCGAAGCGATGCGATATTGTGTTTGCTCAAAAACTGCTGCACAAGATTGGATGAATGCGCTGGCGCATTATCGTGATGGAGAAGTCAGTCACCAGTTTCCCAAAAGTGCGGCCGTTTTCTTCTTACTGCATCACGCAAACGATTTGAAATTTGAACGTAGTATTCTTTATTGATTGTCTGACCTGTTGATGCATATTCGTGATGTACAACACCTTCACAATCAACAAAAACAATCAACATTGACCTAACATTGCTCCGACTATGACGTGCTTTTTTTGGTCTTGGCGATTCAGAATGCTTCCACCGAGACCTTGTTGTTTTGTTTCAGGATCATAACCATAAGCCCATAATTCATCACCTGTAATAACTTTTCTAAACACATTATCATTATTATTGACCATTTCCAGATTGTCCAGAGCGATTTCTAAGCGAATGTTCTTCTGCTCTGCTGTGAGCAATTTTGAGATGATTTTCGCACACACGCGTTTCATTCTTAAATTTTCGGTTGACATTTCTGAAATGATAGTTTTTGGTATCCCAAGGTTTTCTTCTATTTCTCGCACAGTCATACGACGATCTTGTTCGATTGCAAGTCGCACCCGCTCAATATTATCTGCGGTTTTTGTCGTCGAAGGTCGGCCGGAACGAGAATCACTATCGACAGAAGTGCGACCATCCTTGAACCGTTTATACCACTCTCTTATTCGTGTTTTGCTCATACACTCGCTTCCGAAGGCCTTTTGCATCAGTTCAATAGTTTCCGAACTCGTTTTTCCGAGTTGAAAGCAAAATTTGATGCAAATTCGTTGATCTTGTTTTTCAGTCATTTTTGACAATATCAAAATCCGACGAACGCGAAAAAGGCACTGTAAACAAGGACACGCTGCGCATGAACTATACGTCCGGCAGGTGTCAGTAAGTAAACAATAGATTCGTGAGGCTTTACTGTTGACGTTTCTGTCCGATAGAGATCGCTCGAACACTATGGCGCGAAGATATAAACATAGGCCCGATACTTTCCGGACAGATCTCGTATAAGGTAAACTGGCCAGCTTAGCGTTCTAATTTATGTTAAACGTCCGCGCGTAATATCGTAACTCTCCCCTCACGTCTACGAACATATAGAAACCCATAGCGAGCGAGCGTGTTGAATGCGCGATGTCGACTATATGGCGGCAAGCAACGCTATCGCATGTTTAGAATAAATGCCTTCGCGCGTGCCTAATCTTTTTTAAGAATAGATCAAATAAACGATTCTGTGTTATGTTACGTGACGTACCATTTGTTATATTTTACGATTAAAATTTCGCTTTCGAGAGTCCCGTTCATGTTGCGCTAAGGCGAAGGTTATAGCTATAAAACACCATAGCTAGCAGTATTCGTGTGTGCGGCTCGGGGGGATGTGAAACGAGTTGGAACCCTATCTCCATCAGTTTTGCGGTCACAACTACTGAGGCGTGAGCTGGCGCATTGTCGTGGTGGAAGAGGACTTTTTTGTGGGCTAATCGTGGACGTTTCTCTAGCAACTTGGTTTTCAAACAATCCAATAACGATGAATAATATTCGCCTGTAATCGTTTTACCCCTTTCCAGATAGTCGATGAAGATTATTCCTTGCGAATCCCAAAAGACAGTCGCCATAACCTTCCCGGCCGAAGGAATTGTCTTCGCCTTTTTCGGAGCAGATTCCCCCTTGGTAACCCATTGTTTAGACTATTCTTTGGTCTCAGGAGTGTAGTGATGTATCCATGTTTCATCTACAGTGATGAAACGACGCTTCAAGTCTTGCGGATTTTGCTGGAATAGCTGCAAACCATTCTTGCAACACTTCACACGATCGCATTTTTGGTCAATCGTGAGCAATCGCGGCACCCATCTAGCGGATAGCTTTTTCATGTCCAAATGTTGGTGCGAAATATTATGTACCCGTCCACTTGAGATGCCTACAGTACTAGCAATCTCACGCACCTTCACTCTTCTGTCAGCCATCACCATATCATGGATTTTATAAATGATTTCTGAAGTGGTAACCTCAACAGGGCGTCCAGAACGTTCAGCGTCTTTTGTGCTCATATGGCCACTCCGAAAATTTTGAAACCACTTATAAACCATTCTAATCGAAAGTGCACAATCACCATAATGTTTATCAAGCTTCTGTTTAATCTCCTGAGGCGTTTTGTCTTTGAAAAAGTAATGTTTAATCAATACACGAAATTCTTTTCCGTCCATTTTTTTACAAACACTCGATTTCTTTGATTAAAACGAATGTAAAACGCAAAGTAATTGGCCGATCTGGCTGAAACTTGGTGTGTGCTCTTCCAAGATATGCCACTAACTAAAAATAATCTTGATACGCACTAGTAGCGCCATCTCTCTGACTTTGCACGGATTTTTCAAACGACCCTCGAACAAATAAAAAAAAAATAATAATACATAAAGGACCGAACGCCAATAACTCTATTAAGAAAATAAGTAAGTACTATTTGTTTATGAATAATAGACAACGCGAGGCGAAGAACACGCGTCTATAAATATATATATATATATCTTTCTATTTTTGCTCGATGATTTATTCACGTACTTGAACTTTATAAAATAAATGTTATAAATTCTATTAAACGCGCTTGAGGATATCCATATGCTTCTCCGTTATTGTTTATTTCATATATGACCGATTACGGATAAATATACAGGGTGTCCCATTTTAAAGGAACCACCCCGAAATTTTCGATAGTTGGCGTTGTACAAAAAAATTGTTCAGACAACAGTTGTTTGGGACAATGGGGGCAACCTTTCTGTATAATCCAATTTGACCTTGAGATTCATTTTCAAGGTCATTTGAGGTCAAAGTCATTTTTTGAATAGGAACCTATATTTTTGATCTCCGATTCGGAAAGAGCGGAAAATTCTACGTTCAGATAACGTATTATGTGTATGCTGCGGTTAACCTCCCTCCTCGCCTAAGGTCATATAGGGGTCAAATTTATGATTTTCTTCATCTATGCACAGGGATGATCGGGCAAGAGTAAGGTTAATTGTACTAACCCAAAAACTCGATAACCCAAATAACCCAATAATCCAATAACCCGATAACCCCAATAGTAGTGACATTACTGAGGGGTGTCCAAGATCATCAGATCTGACAAGTCCAGATTTCTTTTTATGGGGTTATTTGAAAAATGTTGTTTATGCCCAGCAACCAACAACACGGCAAGATATGATGAAACGAATCATACAAGCTTACAGAGCTATTCCGCGTCACGTTTTGATGTCCACAGTTGAAAATTTTGAACGTAGAATTCAACACTGCATAAATTTGAACGGGGGTATTTTTGAACATCTTATGAGATATATGTTTGTGTTACAATCTTGACCATAACTCTATCTGTAGTCAACGTCTTGTCTTGATCGGCTGAGTATTCCCACCTTGCCTTCATTGGCTGGGTAATCAATACCTTGCCTTCACTGGCTGGGTAACCAATACCTTGTCTTCAGTGGCCGGGTAATCGATACCTTGCCTTCACTGGCTGGGTAATCAATACCTTATTAACCTCACCCATGTCCCGGTGGGATGGGGAGGGGTGAACCGCTGCCCCAACATAATACTTTATCTAAACGTAGAATTTCCCGCTCTTTTCGAATCCGGGATAAAAATGGGGGTCCTTATTCAATATATATCTTGGTTATTGGGTTATTGGAGTTATTGGGGTTATCAGATTATTGGGTATTGGAGTTATTGGGTTATTACAATTAACCTTATCCTTGCCCGATCATCCCTGTGCATACATGAACAAAATCATAAATTTGACCCCTACCTGACCTTAGGCGTGGGGGGGGGGTTAACCGCACCCCACACTTAATACGTTATCTAAACGTAGAATTTTCCGCTCTTTCCGAAACCGGGATCAAAATGATGGGTTCCTAACCAAAAAATGACTTTGACATGACATTCATTTGAAAATAAATCTCAAGGTCAAATCGGATTTCACAGAAAGGTTGCCCCCATTGTCTCAAACAACTGTTGTCTAAACAATTTTTTTGTACAACGCCAACCGTCGAAAATTTCGGGGTGGTTCCTTTAAAATGGGACACCCTGTATACGAATACGTCCGATCGAATATCTCACGATCGCGGTATTGGGAGCCCGGATTCAAATCTACGAAGATTTCGTTATTGACGCGCGAACGGGACGGGGTGCCCGAGAGCTTGACTGCTCCCGAGTCAAAGGCCGCTCGGCTGTTAAAGGCCTGCGCACGGGACAAATTCGCGTCGCGCAAATTTTAACCTATCATGTTACTTAATCGATAATCTAGTTTTGTCACTTATTATTACCTAGTTTTTTGACTGATACCCGTCCTTCTCTATTCCTCGGTTAGTTAAGAAAATTGATTATTTCGTTCTCATCGCGCGCATTCCAGTACGACTGCGTACTAGGTGAGACAAAGGAATTAACACGGATTCATAGCCCGTTACAAATTATTTAAATAAATAGTTTTTTTAGTTAAAGTCACGGACTTATTGAAGTATTCTTGTATATTTAGATGTGGGTATTGATTTAGTTAAAATTTTAGTTGATTTATTTATCACTATTGTCCCAGTGTAACCAAAAAATTTTTGTGTTGTAGTTTTAATTCTGTAACTAGTTTGATTGATTTTTCTATTAATCATATATTATAATTAATCTCACATGTATATCCGTTGTTATATGATCAGTTTTCTAATTTCTTGCAAAATTTTTGTTTCTGTATAGATAGTTTGCACATTCCACGCTATTTTTGCCATCGCAATTTTTATAAAAACGAGGATCAGCATATCTCACACATACTAGTTAATTTCTTCATTTTCTATTATTGTGTCCTACTCTACAATACTTGTAACAACATGTGACATTAAGATCATAGTATACTTTGCAACAATGGTCGCCAATGAAAAGTTTATTATGAATCTATAGTCTATTATAAATAAATAGTTTTTTTTTAATGTAATTGAAAGTGTC
The DNA here is from genome assembly GCF_024137745.1 of Phymastichus coffea. Lineage (NCBI taxonomy): Eukaryota > Metazoa > Arthropoda > Insecta > Hymenoptera > Eulophidae > Phymastichus > Phymastichus coffea. The sequence goes on along the minus strand of NW_026706843.1, from coordinate 895,665 downwards.
ACGAAGGACACTAATTATAGCATATTATGTATTTTTATTGTTACTGTTCGTGTGTATTATATTAGCCGAAAAAAGTGATATTACTGAAATTTTGGTTATTTTTACCTTCTTCTAGATCTTTTTTAAATAGATTAATTATATTAAAGATTTTTAGTTTAGGATTCCTTCAATTATTTTCAAATATCTCTTCAAGTTCCTACAAATTTTTTTACATAATATAATTAATTTTTAACTTTGGATATATCATGTCTGTTTAGACAATTAATCACAATAAATTCATCTTTTATTTACACTTTTCTTTAATAGCACTATTAAATTTTTAAGTAATTTTTCCGTCACCATTTAACGCGTTTTGTTTTACGGTGTATAGATTATGCTTTTTTATAAAAGCTTGATTACGTTTAATTTATTGTACACCTACCGGCAATGAAATCTGTAGGAACGTTTTAAATTTGTCTGCTCAAAACAAAACAAATACAGGTTCTAAATTTACAGACGAAGTTTCCACTCTAGTTGTCAATTTGTATCTATGCTTGATTGGAAAAAATAAATTGATTTTTTTTTAATTCTTAGTTATTTATTCATATAACATATGGTTAAATTTTTACTAATTCTTAAATTAATTAGTATTATTTATTAAGCAATTGAATATACAAAATATTACAAAAATATCAAAATTTCAATACAATATAGAATTTTAAGAATAGAATACTTTTTTCCTCCATTTACAAAACACGATTCGATGAATTTAATTAATTTAAATGCTCAATTTTCTTCTTTGCTACATTTTCCCCATAGATCACATATATACCTTCTTCAGCATTGAATTAGTTGGAGTACGGAAAGATCCTGTGCTAATGATAATATTGTTTAAATTTTATTTGCTCCGGTCTAATTAGCTTTTTTCTGACTAGTTGGATTAGACAAATTGCTTAAGTATCTTACTCGATATTACTTGGCATTTTTGAGATAATAAGCACCACTTGAATATCAAAAAAAGAGGATTTATTTTGATTTCCCCACATTATAATGTATTCATGAAATATGATTTACCTGAATGGAGTATATTTGTTATTGCTGAATGAGCTATGAAAATCAATTCTATGATATTGAACAGCATAAAATGGTGTAACGGAGAATCTCGGCTAGGCCGATTTCGTTCGTTTGGCTCTCGCAAATGTCCGTGCGCCGCGCCAAGCTGAAAGTGTGTGCGTGTGGTACAAATAACAATTATACAATGCCAGTCCCTTTAGTTGCACAATCCTTAGCTTATTACAATAGATACACTACAAATCGATTGTTAATTCAAGAGTATCTATCTGTAGAATTAAGATATGATTATTGGCTAGAAACTGACAACTACGTTCGCACAATTCAATTTCACATCAATTTGCTAACTGCTGTCAGTGAAATTGTCGTTACCAAACTCAAAAGTAATGGAATGTCTATAAAATGTAAGTGCTGTTAAAAAGCTTTGAATTTTATAATTTTCGGTTTTACAATTCAATTTAATGCGGATTTTTTATTTTACAAGCTTCTCATTATTACTTTACAGTCCAGCGAGTGGCCACACTTGCCAAACATCTTATCAATTTGCACTGCAGTGAGACCATTAAATGGGAGTTGGATATGTTTGAAAATAAAATTGTTGATGTGTAATTCAAATTCATAAAAAATAAAAGCACCTTTTTTTAACATTAATTAATATTTCAGGGTCGAAGCTGGAGAAGAATTCTTGAATTATTAGCTGATTGACAATCTTAATCAATTTTTTGAAAAAGTTCACTTTTTACCTTAGCATCTAGCATTTTTAGTTTTGTTTTGACAGTTATGGCTTTCAGTCCGACAGAGCAAAATTTAATTAGATTGAGAACTTTATTAGAGGCTGGCTTGAGTCTGGATGCAATCGCACTTTAACTTCATTGTAACATTAATACTGTGCGACGGTGAAGGGACCCGTTTCAGTGATGCTAGTGAAGATCCTACGTTAGTTTATGATAACCGCAAACATAATGGAGGACAGGTAAAAGTCACAAATGAAATATTAGGAGTAATAGAAGGAGCGATGAGAGCAGATCCATTTCAGCCAGTTAGCAAACTACCAGAACGCTTAAATTTAGATGTAAATGAAAAAACTATAGAAATAATTTGAAAAAAATGCAATTTAAATTACTATAAAGAAGCAAAAAAGACAGCTCTCAGAGTGAATGACAGGAATGAAAGAATCAACTTTGCAAAGGTAAACTTGACTCGTAATCAGAACGATGATCAGAAAAATGGAAGAGTAGGTGTCTGGAGACCATCAAACACTCGATACCATGAAAATTATGTTCTACCCAAGTATTACAGCGGACACGTTACCAGAGCATACTGGAGTTGGATGACAGGATTTGGAGCAGGAGGAATAGTTTTGATTGAGAGGCGCATGTCAGCCAATGTTTACCTTGAATTATTGAATGACAATCTTCTGCCAGCTATCAATAACTTATTTCAAGATGATGATTCAATCTTTGTTACTGAAGATAATTCACCTGTGCACACTGCTCATGTTGTCAGAAATTGGTACACAGCTCAGCAACCTCGTCTGCGACGGTTACCTCTGCCTCCACGCTCTTCAGACATGAATGTTATTGAGAACGTCTGGGCAGAAATGGTTAGAATATGGAGACCTGGAGCCCCAAACAATCAACAAGATCTAGAGCAAAGAGTTGCACAAAGTTGGGCTGCATTGATAGAAAGGCCAGCTTATTTTAGAAATTTGACGAATTCCATGCCCAGAGACTCAGAGAGTTTATCAACGCCAGAGGATATCCAATAATTTACTGATTAAGCTTCAAGTTCTCAACATTCCTGGTCCTTTTCCAAGTAGTCGATGTAGATGATTCCATACGCATCCCAGAAAACCGTGGTCATAATCTTGTCAGCTGACTTTACTGTTTTTGCCTTCTTTGGGGCTGGTTCTCGAGGTAGTCCATTGTTCGGACTGTTCTTTGGTTTCAGGAGTGTAGTGGTGTACCCATGTTTCGTCTACAGTTACGAGTCGACGCCAAAAGTCTTTCGGATTACGACGTATGCGTGCCAAAAGAGCCTCAGAAGTGACCACGCGGGTTCGTTTGTTTTCAACAGTGAGCAAACGCGGCACCCACCTTGCTGAAATATTTTTCATCCTTAATTTTTCATGCTAAATTGAAATGATTGTACCCTTTGATACCCCTGTGGCCTCAACTAATATTCGCAATTTTAATCTTCTATCACTCAACACCATATCGTGGATTTTGTTGACCATTTCGGTCGTACTCACTTCTACCGGGCGTCCTGAACGTGGTTCATCTGTTTTTGTTGTACGGACGCGTTTAAATTCATTTACCCAGTTATAAACAGTCTTGAACACAGGGGTAGACTTGCCATGAACGGCGTTCAACTCAACTGTGATTTCTTTTAGTGTAAGGCCTTTCAAATGAAAATGTTTTATCACCGCTCGAAACTCTGTTTTTTCCATTTTTCAAATAAACCAATAACTTTTTGTTCAACTAACGCTCACAAAAAAACGACTTAATGAATCGAGCTGGAACTTTGTATGATATCTAGTTAGTAGTATTGCTTGCCACGAACATCATAATTTAAGCGTGACGAGCGCCATCCCTTGGATTTTGTAAAGACTTATTGACCCCCCCCTCGTATCTCGGTGAAATGTTTCTCTTTGCTCTTCGCTCAGGCCTCCAAAATTTTCAAAGAAAGCATCTAACAAGGAAAGTACCTGAGGTGTCCCTCTCCGATTTCAATAATACTGAGATGTTATAGTGTATCAAAAAATAAAAGACACGTATTTTTTTATCGGCGAATATGCACTTTAAGGGGATGAAAACCACCCCCGAAAGTTACCCTCAAAATCACATTTTTTTTCAATATCTTCAGTTCTGTTCAATATTTTTCAATAAAACAAAATGGGAAAGAATTGCCATGAAAAACGCAAGAATTGCATATAGGTTTCGATAATAAGGGTTGTAACCCTTAGATTTAATAGGGCTAAAACTGTATTTTCCTAGTATTTTTTTCGTGTAAAATTTTAGAGAACTGTTACAAAAATATACAAAAATGTTTTTCAAATACAAAATGACAAAAAAAAGTTCACGTGTTACGGTGTTTCCACATAAACTTTTATTACGGGGGTGAACTACCCCTCAACCCTGTTATAAAGAAATATGGATAAATAATACAATAAACGAATCTTCGATTTTGATAAAATTGTGGTATGTTACAGAGCACTGAAAAGTAAGGAATACGTATCTTTAATTAGCTAATATTCACTGCTACGGGACAAAAACCATCCCCGTAAGTTACATTCAACATCACATTTTTTTCAGTATCTTCCGTTTTATTTGAAATTTTTTAATAAAATAAAATAGAAAAAAATTTTCATAAAACAATCAACAAAACTACAATAGTTTCGAATATGGATGGTTGCACACCTTATATTTTATGGGAGTAAAACTACATTTTTAAAAGATATTTTTACCCACAAACGCCAAGCCCACAAACTTCAATCCGACAAGTTCCAAAACCCCAAATTCCGAAATTACAAATATCAAGCCTACAAATCTCAAGCCTACCAATCCAAGTCTATAAATTCCATACCTACAAACTTCGAATTTTTGAGATTATAAACTCCAAGTCAACAAATCCCAAGCTCATAAACCCCAAACCTACTTACCACAATTTCCACGCTCATGAATCACAAACCCCTAACCTTAAATTCATAAAACCACATACGCTCAAACTTTAATGCCACAAACTTCAAACCTCAAACTTACAAATTCCGAAGGCAGTACTCATAAACACTTAACCAATGAATTCCAAATCTCAAAGCTTAAACTCACAAACTCACAAACTCATAACTCCGAAATCTTAAACATATCCTATTAATTATTTTATATTGGAAAATTATAGACTGAAAAAAAAAGTTTTTCAATAATAATATAAATAAAACTCTACAGTAAGAGGTTTAGAGTAAACTTATATTATTCAATAAAATGTTTACCCCTGATTTTGTCTTATAATAATATATATATAAAGTTAAAAAATGTAGTAGTAGTAGTAGTAATTTAATAATAATAAAAATAATAATCATAATAATAATAATAATAATAATAATAATAATAATAATAATAATAATAATAATAATAATAATAATACGGACAGGAACGAGACGAACGAGAACCCACCAACTCCCGCAGTGAAATCTACGTAAACTCGACGGACGAAAATTTTCGGAAGAGCTAATGGGAACCCCGGCTCCAGCGGAGTCCCCCCGAACTAACGGGCTGGCAAAGAGCGGAAAGACTGACAGACGAGACGGCCAAATTAATAGATATCTTGTGCAGAAACACAATACCAAATCGTTGACAGATACAACAAAGACAATCACAATACTGGTGGACGAATGAGAAAACCGAGCTACGCAGGATATGCCTGACAAATCAGCGACAAGTGATAAGGACAGGAGGCGGACCCGAAAGGGAACACCTCCAAGCCACATACAAAACAGCACGGAAGACGTTGACAAAAGTAATACGGGACAGCAAGACGCGTTGCTGCAGGAAGCTCTGCGAGGAGGTGAATAAGGATCCCTAGGGAACCGGCTACAAGATCGTGACCGGGAAACTAGGGGCCCGAGTCTCACCAGAACTTAAAGATGCCGAAACAGCAGGATGGATTGTTGACGGATTGTTTCCGACGCACCCGATTAGGATAAACGTGATGGATGACGTGGACGCACAAATGCCCCCTGCCTTTACCGCTGAGGAGCTCATAAGAGCAACGAATGCGATGAAGACGGGTAAGACACTGGGACCGAACGGAGTACCGTCCGAGATCCTCGGGCTTGTGGCTCGTCTACGGCCGGAGATACTTCTCGATCTGTACAATACGTGTTTGACAACAGGAACGTTCAGCGACCGGTGGAAGGTGGCAAGGCTCGTTCTTATCCCAAAAGGTAAGAACGATCCTGGTACGTCTTCGGCTTACCGACCGTTGAGTTTACTTGACACGACTGGTAAACTCATTGAACAATTACTGAGACCGGGACTGATGGACGCGATACAGACCGGAGGGGGTTTATCAGATTTGTACTTCGATTTCAGGAGAGGTCGATCGACAATTGGAGCGATCCAAAAGGTGGTCGACTCTTTCCTGGAACTAGAGAGACACTGCCACGCAGCGCGACCTATAGTGTTGCTGGCGACGCTCGACATTAGGAATGCTTTTAACTCGGCCAGGTGGAAGGATATCTTGGAGGCGCTAAAAAGCAACTTCGGGATCCCACCATACCTGCTTCGGGTTGTGGAGGATTATGTAAAAAACAGACGGATAACGTACGAGACGATCGAAGGACAAGTAACGAGACAGATCACCACTGGGGTGGCATAGGGGCCGATATTGGGACCTGACTTCTGGAATGGCTTATACGATAGCTTGCTTCGGTTTGGGATGCCGCTCGGAGTGACCCTCGTCGCCTACGCTGATGACGTGGCGGCGGTGATTACGGAGAGGTCCCCCGAGCTGGCGCAGCTGGCGTTGAACCAGACCATGAGACGAGTCGGACGATGGATGACAGACCACGGACTATAACTGGCAACAGAAAAAACGGAACTGATGTTTCTCACGAGAAGACGCCTACAGAAGATACTGCACATGAGTGGGGACAAGCGACAAAGAGACCAAGAAAGAAGTCAAGTACCTTGAGGTAACCCTCGATACGAAGATGACCTTCTGGCCTCATATACGGAAAACAATCCAGAAAGCGGCAGAGAGGATAACATCCTTAAGTCTCCTGATGGCAAACACGACGGGACCGAAATCGGAGAAACGACGACTGTTAATGGCGACAGCTCACTAGATCCTTCTATAAGTGCGGTAATATGGACAGACTCCCTGAAGACAAAGAAATACTGTAAGACGATGATGATGGTACAGAGACAGGGTGCACTGAGAATTGCTTGCTCCTACCGAACAGTCTCTGCGCAGGCTTTTCTAGTGGTGGCTGGCGTAATACCCGTGGATCTTCTGGCTTTTGAACGCAAAAGGATCTATGGGAGCAGCGCGGATATAGGACGAAAGAACGCGATAATCGCTGAGCGTGACAGGACAATTGACATGTGGCAAGGCCGATGGACAAAGGAACTAGGTGCTAACTGGAGGAGACGACTGATACGGGACTTGAGGCTGTGGCTCGGGAGGAAATTTGGTGATGTAAATTTCTACGTCACCCAGCTCTTGACGGTCCACGGGTACTTCCGACGGTACCTTTACAATATGAACAGAGTACGAACACTCGACTGTAAGTACTGTGGACACGAACGAGACGACGCTTAACACACGTTTTTCGCATGTGACCGCTGGACAAGACTCAGACAGGAACTGGAAGGAACGGTCGGTAGCATCACCCCCGATAACATTGTGGCCGTGATGCTGCGTGAACCGGAATGGTGGCGCTTAGTCGCTATCTATACGGAAACTCTACTGAGACGTAAGAACACGAACAACTGCCTGACAGATGACTGAACAGACGAAGTGACGCGATGTAACGAAATACGGAGGAACGACACAAACGGACGAACACAGACGGAACCTCCAGTCGGAAGTAATATCAACATAGTCCCTGGCTGGGGGAAGGACACCAAGAAGATGGCCGTTTAGTGGGTAGGTCTGTTTTTTTCGGGGAGTCCCACATAACCCCTGAGTCAGCAAGACTAAGGGGAATCCGCAAAAATGATTCCGCAACTCCTTGTAAAAAAAAAAAAAAATTAATAATAATAATAAATTTCGTCGGAGAAGTTAGCTGAGGAGGCGGAAAAATACCTCCGTCGCCTATGCGAAACTACGATGCCGAAAAAACGATACGGACGCGACCGGCGACAGATGTATTGGTGGACGCAAGAAATTGCAGACATCATACGCGAATGTCACTGGCGACGTAGACAGGCACAAAGACAAAGAAACAGACATGACGAAGAAGCCTCAGAGGCATACAAACTTGCCAGAAAAAGGCTGAGACAAGCTATAACGGAAAGCAAACGGCAATGCTGGACTCGACTGACAGACGAGGTGGCCTCGGACCCATGGGGGATGGGTTACAAAATTGTGACCCGGAAACTAGGCGTCCGAGCTCCACCGGACACAAAAGACGCTAGGATAATGGAAAAGATAGTTGAGGGTCTTTTTCCAACGCATCCTGACAGAATTGATGACACGAACACGAACGAAGAAATGGAATGTTCTTGCTTCACAAGGGAAGAGCTTATATGAGCGACAACCTTGCTGAACTTGAACAACGCTCCTGGACCAGACGATATACCGGGTGAACTGCTACGGTATGTAGCGACTCGACGGCCCGACATACTCTTGCAGTTGTACAGTGGGTGCCTGACAGCGGATGTTTTCAGTAAACTCTGGAAGAACGCGAGGTTGGTATTCATTGGCAAAGACAAGGGAGACCCCGATAAGCCGAATTCGTATAGGCCCTTGAGCCTCCTCAACACGACCGGCAAATTATACGAACTGCTACTGAAACCAAGACTAAACGCGGCAGTGCAAGCCGCTGGCGACCTATCGGACCGACAATATTCTGAGAGCACTAGACGGCTTTCAGATGCCCGCCTACCTTCTAAGAGTCTTGAAGGATTACTTAAAGGACCGAAGACTGACGTATAAAATAAAGGAAGAACGGAAGTACCGGAAAATTACAGCGGGAGTAGGACACGGATCCATACTGGGTCCCGACCTCTGGAACGTACTGTACGATGGACTAATAAAGCTCGACATGCCCCCGGACATAGGTCTGGTCGCCTACGCTGACGAAATAGTAGCCGTAATAACGGCCCGCGACACACATCTGGCTCAGCTCAAACTGAGCCAGGTGATGAGGCATTTGGATGGGTGGAATGACTGAGCACGGCCTGAGTCTGGCTCTTTTTAAGACAGGCTTACTGATACTGACGAGACAGAGAATAGACATGATAATACCGATGACCATAGGAACGGAACGACTGGAGATCAAAAGTGAGCTAAAGTACCTGGGGGTGACTCTAGATACGAAACTGAACTTTTGGCCCCACATACGAGACGCGACCGCCAGAGCCAGCGAAAGGACCAAGGCCTTGAGTAGGCTGATGGCAAACACGAAAGGACCGAGACCGAGTATACGAAGACTGTTGATGGGCGTAACCCACTCTATCATGCTTTACGGATCGGAGGTATTGGCTGATTCGTTACGGGTGAGGAGACGCGCAAAGACTATGACGAGCGTACAAAGAACGGGAGCGCTAAGAATCGCGTGTGCGTACCGAAGTCTCGGAAAACGCGATATTCGCGATCGCGGGCGTTATCCCGATCGACCTCTTAGCAGGGGAGAGGAAACGCATTTACCACCGAAGTGCGAGCGTAGGAAGGGCTGACGCGGCAACAGAGGAACGAACGAAAACGACAGAACAATGGCAGACAAGATGGACGACAGACGTTCAAGGACGATGGACTCACAGACTGATACCAGACGTTGGTCCATGGAAAGACAGAAAACACGGGGAGGTGGATTTCTATCTTACCCAGTTTCTGGCCGGACACGGATACTTCCGAAAGTACCTGCACAGAATAGGTAAGGTAACTTCCCCAGACTATGTGTGCTGTAGGGGGTCTTGGGACGATGCGGAGCACTCGTTTTTCGTGTGCTACCGTTGGGCCAAGCAAAGATTGAGACTGGAGACAGAATTAGGGCCGATTACGCCAGAAAACGTGACGAACGTAATGTTGACAACAGCCGACGCATGGCGTATGATCGCGCTGTACGTTACGAATGTGTTACGAAACAAAAAGACGGATGGATGCTTGGAAAATTGAATGAATGAGAAAATTTCAGAGCCTACTTAGGAATGAATATTAAAGGGATGAATGTGTGCTTGGACACGCAATGACAGCCACCCAGTCTGAAGTAATGTGATAAACTGTTCTGGGCTGGTTGCGGTGCGAACAAGGAGAGATATGTTTGGTAGGTATTGGTGGCCTAAGCTACTGAGTCCCACACTTGGCGGGCTTCCGCCAGTTGCCCGTAAATGGATTCAGACTCTCCCAAAAAAATTAAAAAAATCTAGTAATTTATAACAATTATGTAGATATAGTAATAGTAATAATGTGTGTGTGTTTGTGTGTGTGTCAGCTTATGTTAATAATATAATATATAAAGCAGAATAGTTTTAAAAATGTTTACTGTGCAAAATAACCATAATATATTGGTTCAGACTATTTTTACCATCGTATCTTATTTTGAGAATTAATAATGTAGTCAGTATGTACATAAAGTTTATCTTATCTTTCTCTCCGTTTTATTTCTCTCCGTTATATTCTCTCCGTTTTATGCTTATCGCTTAACGGTATAATATTATCAAATAAATTACTTCAATGATATTTTTAATATTTTATACGCCTTAAAAGCGTTTAGTCTACTTTTTGTGCTTGGTAGATTTAAATGTTTTAATCATTTTTAATATTTCTTTTAAATACATTTTTGAAAAATTTATTTTGTGTTGTTATTAGAAGATAATTGTCATATATAAATTTAAACTGGTGATTTCATTTTTATTATTACTATAAAGGTAAGTCTAATAAATTGACATATAAATTTAATAATTTAATTACAAATTTTTTTTTTAGATGTAATTCTTATTTGATTATATATATTATATTTGAATACTATAACGGGATAGATATTTGCCCGCGTTATTTCGCGAGAGATCAATAAATATTTTATATAGCTCGATGCGGGCGTACGACAACCGCATGAGACTATGCCCGGATACTTAGTTATGCCTTAAGGCCCGCGGGAGCGTCGTGGGTTCAGCAGCTAGTCTTCAAGTTAATTCACCGACGGGAAAAGCGTGGAAAGTTGTAGAGTCAGGTGTAAATAAGAAAATGGGTTGCATAAAATAAATGATATTTATACAGCTTGTAAGTTTACATAGAAAGCAGCGCGGTAATAAAGAGAGAGAGAATAACTAGCTAGCGAGAGAGAGACAAGGTACACAAGTAGGTACTTACAAATGCGCACGAGGCCACGGATGAGCCTTATCAAATGCTTGAATACAGGGGGACGATTGGCTAGCTTGCACCGGAATAGTTCCACACACTAACTTGCAACACTGTGCACTATTTACGGTGGGAAGTCTCTCCTTTCTACTGCCGCTGGGCCAAACCAGAACGTTTCAATGAAGATGAGTAATATCTCGACTTCTTTTTGAAAGCCGGCCGGCAGGAGCACGTGTGTTTTTGGCCGCGATTCTCAAGCTAATGTCGCGGGAGCGTTCCCCGACTCTCTCTCCCCTGCTCTGTCGAACCTAAGTCGGTTCCTGTCGCGCGGCCGTTTCTCTCTCGCACGTTAGCGCGCTTTCAGTGTGGATCTGCACGAGCTTATCCTTCCTCTCGCTAGTTCGCGTTGCGAATTAAGTATTCTCTCTCTCTCTCTCTCTCTCTCTTACCTCGTACTCTATTGTCTGCTGCGGCTGCTACTTCTAAGCTTTGTACATAAGGTTACATAAATTAATATAAATATAAGTATATAAGTATGGATATATATAAGAGTGGTTGTTAGACAGAGAGAGACATAACGAGTGGCTTAACACACGTTATATTCCCCTCCCCCAGACGTTGGTAACGCCAGCGGTACTCACTCGATACCTTGATCTCTCTCGTCCTGGGAAGAAAACTACCAGGGGTATAGTAAAGACAAAGACCACTATTCATCGGGCTGGTCGTTAAGTGTAATGGTTTAGGACAAAATGAGTATAATAACCAGACTGGATAAGAACCATAATGTTTTATTACAAGTAGCCCCCTTACTCTCCCTCGCTTTATTTGCAAGACTTAGAACTTAGGATTAAGGCAATGCCAAAAAAAAAGAATTAAAGAAAGCAGTTGATTCACGCGGATTACAATATATTATTAGTTTGACGCGATAAACGAAACGCGTAATAGGAGGCAGTGGCCAAGGAAAAGTGAACTCTCGATGAGGGGTCGTCCTCTTCAGTCTTCGGCGTAGCCAAAGAGGCGCAGGGACGGCTACCGGATGGTCCTCTAATGGAAGGCCCTGGGGCCGTAATCCTCGAGGTAATTATACCTGTCTGCCAGTCCCAGCTCGAATTTCCAGTGCTGGAAAAAGTTCGGGCAGTTTTCTGTCCTGCTTACGCCGGTGAGGTTGCACACAAAGCAGTACCGGACACCTCTCTTTGGCACATTAGGCCCATCCCACTTGCCGCAGGGCGTGGTAGCACACATGTGCTTCAGCGCGTGGTGCTGAGGGACCAGGTTCTGGTTGCCCTCGCAATAGTGAGCGGCTTGAGCCCTATGAGCCAGCTCCCGGCGCTGATCGAGAGAGAATTGGACCTCTCTCGACGCTAGGTCTTCGGCTTCGGCGGCGGGATAGGATGGGACCTGTGACACCCCCGCAGGCACGGAAAGCAGTCGGACTTCCGCTTCCAACAGATTTAGCTGGGCCAACTGGCCCTGGATCTCTTCCCTCTCCCGGCGCTTTTGTTCCTGGAGTTCCAGCAGGCGAGCTCGCTCCTTCTGGATATTTTTCGCCGTATCCCAGCGAGACGCTGCATCGGCTAGGAAAACGTGGCGCTCCACTTCGCCTTGGACCTTGGAGATCAGATCTTCGGGGGCGAGGGCCCGGATCCGTTGGTCAGGATGGTTGGCCAGGGCTAGGGCCTCGGAGTAGGCCTGGGCTTCGGCTTGCTCAGCATTACGGCGAGCCGCTCGAAGATCCTTTATCTTCTGCCTAATGGCCGACCATTGTTCTTGGGGGGAGACGGCATTGGCCATATCTCCTCCTTGACGGGTCGAGGCAGTAGGGGCCGGAAGAGCCGGTACCCAAGGCTGGGCTAGGGCCTCACGGATGGGTTGGCGACCACCGGCTGTATCGGTCCAGGTTAGGAGCAGCTCTTCGATTGAGGGGAGCTGAGGAATCAGCTCGGAAGGGAGGGTGGCCGTTCGCATGGCCATTTTGTTCACTATTTCCAAAAGCCGGGTGGCAACGAAGCGCGGAACCTCGACCGTAACGGTCTCTTGCTTACCGGACATTTGCCGTACCGGTAACATGATCTGTAAGGAAGATCGTCGTTTATAGTACATGTATGAATAATAACATAATATGTTCGAGAAAAAGCAAAAACATAGCTTCTTATATAATGAGCGTTAGAGTGGTAAGAAAGGGTAGTGACAAGATAGCGTATATTCATTAATAACTACGATGAGGGATTATGTCGCGAACGTAGTCAGCGGGGAGAAAGTATAACTGGTGGCCACGCAGGTGGTAGATTTAGGCAGGACTTACGGGGCCTGCCTCTCTTACGTGGAGCTACCGCCTCCTGGGCGGGTAGAGCTTGGCTTGAGTCTGGCTGAGAAGTCAGGTCGGCTGTAGAAGAAGGCGTAGCCATTGTAGTAGAGGCTTGAGTCGCCGAACGGTCCACTGCCTCCGGGTTCTTCTCCCGAATAGCTAAATCATGTTGCCCTTCTGTGTCGTCTGCCGGTTCTAAGGGGGCGTCGTGGGGGAATTGTTCCTTGTCGTTGCATATTTTAAGCTGATTTACAGCTACTTTTCCAATATTTACTCCACTTTCTGATTGGAGTAGGTAGGAATTCATTCCCAAACGTTTAGTCACGATGAACGGACCACAGAATTTCGGGCAGAGTTTGGCGGCAATGGCTTTAGCCGCCGAAGAGAGGACATGATTTTTCGCCCAGACTTTATCACCGACATTATAGACGACGTCGCGATGGCAGTCGTTAAAGTACTTTTCCTGTCGCGTTTGCGCGGCTCGGCTGTTTTCCAGAGCTCCAGCTCGTACTTCGACGAGTTTTTTCATACGGTCGCTCCATTCCTCACGGGCAGTGGTCTCCAATTGTAGAACCGCCGCGCGCTCCTTCTCGCGTCGAACTATGCGAGGGGGCGCTGGATGTCGCCCGTAGTTGAGGAAAGCAGGGCTTGAGCGAGTAGCTTCATGAATGACTGAGTTATAGGCGAATGTGAATTCCGCTATATGCTCATCCCATTTCGCATGCTTGTCTTCAATGAAAGCGGCAATCATAGTTTTAATAGTCCGATTTACCCGCTCGGTGGGGTTCGACTGTGGGTTATACGGAGCGCAAGTTCCATGGATCACTCCGTGTGACTTCAGGAACTCATCGACTAACTTATTTTTGAAGGGCGTGCCATTATCCGAAAGAAAACGGTCAGGGGTTCCGAAGCGAAGGAAGACCCGTTGATTGAGTTCTTTCTTAATGGTTTTACCGTTAACCTTACGGATCGGAATGCATTCGATCCAACGAGTGAACACATCCATAAAGATGAGCAGGTGCTCATGGCCTTGGGGCGAGCGAGGCAAAGGCCCCATGGTGTCGCCGCAGACTACTTCCCAGGGACGGGTAATTACATGTATACCCATGAGTCTTGCAGGGGATTTTTGTTCTACTTTTACTTGTTGGCAAATCATACAGTTACACACAAAATGCGCAACATCTTTGTACTCGTATATGCCAGGCCAATGATAGCGTAATACGGCTCGTTGATCGCCCTTGATGGCCCGATGTCGGTTCGTCATGACATTCCGCCAGGACTCTCTCTCGTTGTTCTCGAGGAACTACTAGCTTTCAGGCGTCGTCATCATTGCCCATCAAATCATCGACTATCGGGTCAGGTCGATAAACATATAAGCGGCCACCCACTACCTTCCAGTAGGGATGCGCTTTTGGATCCTGAGCGACTTGCGAGATCTTGCGTCTATACCAGGGGTCCTTGGTATTGTCATCGAGAGAGAAAGAAGCTAAAGCGGCGGCGATATCCTCGTCTGTCTCGAACATACGCGAAAGTGCATCGGGTACGACATTGTCCTTGCCTTTGCGGTGTACGATATCAAAGTCGTAGCCTTGAAGGCGTAACGACCAGCGGCCTAGTTTCCCATTGGGGTTCTTCAGATTCCTAAGCCAAGTCAAACTATGGTGATCTGTAACTACTGTAAAGTGATAGCCTTCGATGTACGGGCGACATTTCTCAATCGACCAGATTACCGCAAGGCATTCTCGCTCGGTGACTGACAGGCGACGCTCGGCAACAGTGAGGACTCTGCTGCCGTAGCAAATGACATAGTCGATCTCATTTATCTTTTGGACCAACACGAAACCAATGCCCGTGCCGCTGGCGTTACATTCGATAGAGAATGAAGCGTTAGGGTCTGGTCTAGCCAGAACTGGAGCGGAAGCAAAGAGAGCTTTAACTTGCTCGAAGGAGGCCCAATGTTCTTCGGTCCATCCATATTTGGAATCTTTCTGAGTAAGGGAAGTGAGCGGTTCCGCAATAGCTGCAAAGTCATCCAGGAACTTCCTGTACCATGAGGCCATGCCCAGGAAACGACGTAGTTGACGCAAATTTTTAGGTCTTGGGTATTGTAAGATGGGTTTCACTCTCTCAGGATCCGGGCGGCAGCCGTCTCGATTCACCAGTACGCCGAGGTAGCGCACCTCGGACATACAAATCTTGGACTTTTTCCTATTTATAGTAAGCCCAGCCTCGTTAACTCGCTTCAGAATCAGCGTGAGCCACTTTACGTGATCGGTAAAAGTATCCGTTACAATGATCAGATCGTCTAAATAGGCAAAGGCAAAAGGCTCCATTTCGAGCGTGATAAGCTTATCCGCCAGCATTTGAAACGTAGCACGACCGCCAGCCAAGCCATAAGGCATCCGAGTAAATTCAAATAAACCCATACCAGGGACAGTGAAGGCCGTAATCGGGATAGACTCTTCCTAAAGCGGAATCTGCCAAAAGGCTCCCGAACAATCTAGGGCGCTTATATATTTGTCGTGTTGTATCTTGAGTAAAATAACATCCATATAAGGTAATGGATATGCCGATATCTTTGAAACCGCATTAACTTTGCGATAGTCTACACAAAACCTATACGTTCCATCTGGTTTCAGGATCATTACTACTGGGCTAGACCATTCGCTCTTGGATCTTCGGATCACTCCCATCTGCAACATTTTACGTACTTGCTCGTGCATTTCGTCCTCAATTTTCTTAGACACTGGATAGTATCTTTGCTTAATCGGGCGCGGGCTAGTGAGGTTAATTTCATGAACGATCCACCTGGTGCAACCTAACTGTTCACCAGAGGTTTCGGGGATCAAGCTATGCATGACCCTATCGATTTCGGCTCTCTGCTCACCTGTGAGATCTTCGATCCCCAGAGAGAACAAGGCCATTGCCTCTTCAGACTTCTCGGAGGAGAGAGTTGCAGGCACGCCTTCGGAGCAACCTTTGAAAGTCAGCCTGTTAGTCGTGGGATCCAACATGGCCGAAAAGGCGCGTTTGAAGTCAGCACCTAAAGTGCACTCGGTGTTGACTTCTGATAAAATGAGAGCGTTAATCGCGTGAGTTACCCCCCCTAAAGTAAAGGGTAACTTTACGATACTCATAATGGGTACGTAGTGACCATCGACTGCCTTGGCTCCTGGGCCCACATAGGGGTGTACGCGCCTATTCAAGGCGGTGGCAATCGAAATAGCGTGTGGACCAAGGACAGTACGGGAAGATCCGGTATCCCAGAGGCCTCTGAATTTATAGTCGCCGACACTCACAGTCAGCCACCAGCGAGGTGACTTCTCAACCTGGGCGCTGGCCACAGTACCGCCATCGCAGGGCTGTCGCACGTCGGAAGAACTAACCTGAGCTAGCATCGGGTCGTTCACCGTGTTGTGTACAGCCTGCGGAGCTCCTGTGTCGCCGTTAGTTTCGAAGGTCCCGTGGTTTGGGGGAGCCGCAGGGACCTCATCTACGTGCTCCCTTCGTCGTTTTTTGCTTTGAGTCTAGCACTTTCCAGTGGACCGCACTCAGGGCAGGACTTTTTCGTATAGCCGGGCCAACTGCAGTTCCAACAAAGAAGTTTATCTCCGTCAGGGCCGGCTGCACGGTCCTTATTCTTATCCGACCTTGGCGTAGCCACTAAAGAGGGATTTTTATCGCGGGGTCTAAAACCTCCCCGACCACGGCCTCTGCCTCTATACGAGCCCCAACGAGGGTTCTTAGGCTCCTCACGGCGGTTGAGCTCGGAGTTGGTGCCAGGGCTCCCTTCCTTGGCCTGAATAGTAGGTGATTTGGAGTTTTCCATTTCTCTGAGCTTCTTCTCTAGGATTCTCGTCATCAACTTTTCCAACTCGTCCGCCGAGGCGCTAGGGAAGCTCTCGTTCATGGAGGATAGGCCGGACGGCTTATTCTTGGTGCCCCTCGGAGGCCTATATGCTGTCTCCGGTAGGATGCTGTACTCAGCCGGAGGTGAGGGCTTCCACTGTCCCGCTTCGTCATCTTCGGCCTCTTGGGCTTTGATCAAAAGTACCCGAACGTCTTCCAAGTTGTTCCTATAGTGTTTCAGTTTCTTGTGAAGTTTAGGCAGCATATTATCTATGACGAGAGTTATCTGGTCTTTCATCTCCCACGGCGGATCCATTCTTTTCAAAATGGTAAGCAGAGCTACGCTATATTCTGTCACTGGTTTTTCTGCACCCTGGGTCCGGCAATGAGCTTCTACCACTAGGTTTCTCCGATTTTTCTTAGATTTGCTGTAGGTTGTGAGAGCCGTATCTTTAAATTCGTTGAAAGTGTCCCAGGTTTTTCTTAGGGATATATACCAAAAGAGAGCTGATCCGGTGAATAAGGGAGTCATGGAGTCCAACAGCTCTGTATCTGCCACTCGGTCTAGGCGCCGGTTCTCCTCTACTCTTTCCAGGAACTCTTCAATGCTTAGCCCTTCGGCA
The DNA here is from genome assembly GCF_024137745.1 of Phymastichus coffea. Taxonomy (NCBI): domain Eukaryota; kingdom Metazoa; phylum Arthropoda; class Insecta; order Hymenoptera; family Eulophidae; genus Phymastichus; species Phymastichus coffea. The sequence goes on along the minus strand of NW_026706843.1, from coordinate 877,812 downwards.
CCAGAAAATTTGATTTTCCACTCTCTGACTGTTTTCCCCAGGTTCCTGCTCGAGGGGTAATAAGCTGGACCTGTTTGATGTAAACTAGTCGTCTGGCTGGCTACCGGTGGGTAGAAATATGCACCCTGTTGTGATGAGTTCACTGTCGCGCTAGGTATGGCCCCCCTCCCCCAGCTCGAGTTTGCCGGGGCAGTCGAGGTAACGAGGGAAGCCGTCGGGTCGAGCGAAGAAAGGACAGTGCATGAGGCATGCCGCTTGTCGTGCGAGTGGGCTTGCGGGGGCGTAAAATGCCTTTGGGCCGTCGAGGTGATTGTGGAGAGGAATGTATTCGGCGCCGCCATCGCAGAGGGATTTGTGGTGGAATGGAACATCGGAGTCCGTGGGTCCAGTGACGAAGTGGTTGGGGGATGAACTGTGTCGTCAAATTTTTGTGTTTCGTCGTAGTAGTTATAATTTAAGGTGTCTTGGAACTGTACTGTTTTTGAACTTTGTGTTTCTAGGGGAGTTAGTTCTGCTGCTTGTTGTTGATTGATGGACCAGCTTGTTTTTAGTTGTTCGTGCAGTTGTATGTTCGCTGTGTATAGCGTGTCCTTTTCTGTTTTGAGCTTTTGTAAGTCCGTTCCAAGACGACTGAAATGACTTTCGTATTGTTTCAGCAGGTTTTTAGTTTCTTCTACTTCTTTTTGCCAGGCTGCGAATTGCGTCTGGAATTGTGTTCGTTCTGCGTGTCTTGCCATTTCTAGTTTCCATCCATTATGCAGTTCGTCTGCTATCGGCTTCGTCGTAATCTCTGTCTGGCCATTGGGCAGTACGATTTTTATTAGTTCTTGGCTAGTGCTGTCGTACTTTGGCGTTGGCGCGGTAGTAGTGATGTTGTTTACGGGAGTTACATTTGTCGTCATAAATGTACTTATTTGTTGTGATGGTGGTACTTGATGGCTTTGCCCTGTGAGTTCGGGAGATTGTGAGTCTGCTCCGAGGGTTAGCGACATTTCGCTGTTACTGTTGTGAGGTGAGCTGGTTGCCAAATGCTCTTCACTTTCTTCATTTATGGTAATTTGAAGGTTTAAATATCTTTCCATTTCCAAAGCTGTATGTAGGTCTTTACTAATGTCGAGTGGTAGTGTACCTGATTCGAAGAATGTTTTGGCTAAGTCGTCCCGTCTTGTACGGGTGAATGTGTCATCTTCGTCTTTGGGCGCTACGAAGTCCTGTGCTGTATAGTCCCCTTGTAGTCTGCGGTATAATCTGTCCGCTCGCTCCAGAAAGCGTCCCTCGTTGTGCAATTCTAATTGTGACAGTGCGTTGTCCAGGTCGATACTTGATAAATTTCGGACCCAGGTAAGCAGTTGCTCGTTCAATCTTTCTTTAAAGATTGTTAAGTCGTCGAGCGTCTAATTAGTTGCCATTGTTGTCGTTTCTTGAGTTTATTTTTATTATTTTTATTATTTTTATTATTTTATTATGTAATTGTTAGCGGACTGAGCTAGTTCGGAGGCGCTGCCGAAGAAGACGAACGAAAGTTGTTGGTCGAAATCGTTAAAGGCTAGGTTAAATGATTGTTAATTGAGTTTAGATTAATTCAATAGCTAGCGCAACGTACAGTGCCGGTCAGCCACTTTTACCCCCCCACGGGCAAAATCAGTCTAACTTCAAAGTTTTATATCTCTGGTAGAAATTAACGTACAGAGACGCGCGTGGATGCGTTTGAAAGGTCTTTCGGAGAGCTTTCGAATGATATGACTCACGGTTGCCATCGATTGTTTTTTTTAATTTTGCAACAATTATGCAAAATTGAAAATTCTGAAATTTTTTTATTATTTTTGACAATTAGCCAATTTTGGAAAAAAAATCGTACGAAAATTTGAAGTACACCATTTTTTAGCTATTACCAAGTCCTATCTTAATCACTCATCAAAAATTTATTTTCGTCAAATATGACGCGCGCACGGGCATTTTCTCCTGGAAGTGACAGTTTTTTTCAACATTTTTTATCTCCGTCAAATTGTAACAATCGAAAAAAATTTTATAGGAGAAAAAATGTTTGTTTTTTCACGTAGAATACTGCAATAATTTTTTTTTCGGTTTTTCGAAAAATTTTTTTTTTCGGTTTTTTTCAATTTTTTTTTCTGATAGTCGGTACGCTAAAAAGATGAGAAACCACAAAAAAAAATTTTTTTCCACCCATTCAACAATACTACATAACAAGTATCGTAAATTACATCAAAAAAAAAATCTTTTTTTTTTCGACCTTGAAAAATAATTTAAACCGAAAAAAAAAATTTTTCGAAAAACCGAAAAAAAAATTATTGCAGTATTCTACGTGAAAAAACAAACATTTTTTCTCCTATAAATTTTTTTCGATTGTTACAATTTGACGGAGATAAAAAATGTTGAAAAAAACTGTCACTCCCAGGAAAAAATGCCCGTGCGCGCGTCATATTTGACGAAAATAAATTTTTGATGAGTGATTCAGATAGGGCTTGGTAATAGCTAAAAAATGGTGTACTTCAAATTTTCGTACGATTTTTTTTCCAAAATTGGCTAATTGTCAAAAATAATAAAAAAATTTCAGAATTTTCAATTTTGCATAATTGTTGCAAAATTTAAAAAAACAATCGATGGCAACCGTGAGTCATATCATTCGAAAGCTCTCCGAAAGACCTTTCAAACGCATCCACGCGCGTCTCTGTACGTTAATTTCTACCAGAGATATAAAACTTTGAAGTTAGACTGATTTTGCCCGTGGGGGGGGGGGGGGGTAAAAGTGGCTGACCGGCACTGTATACTGCGTGCGCTCTAAAAGCGAAGTTGGAATTTTTTCAGGCGTCAGTCCAGTTGGATTCGTTCTAAGAGTTATCGCGAGGCAATTATGTAAAAGGAAGAAAACATATGCATGCCCCGCCGAGAAAGGTTGTTATATATTATTATATATGTGTACTTTTATATGTATATTATCGTTTTGATTTGATTAGCTTGTTTATTTATAGGCGAGCGAAAGTCTTCGTTTGTCGAATTCACGTACCACTACACACTTTTGGCCGTGTTCTATGTTTACATACGCATTTTCTTACGTACAATCGTGTGATATTTCTCAAACGGCGTAGCCTTGAAAAATATATTATATTCTAATATTGAAAAACTTTGAAATTGCTCGACTAGCGAGGCTTATAGCAATTTCAAGGCTGCCGTGTAAATAACACACTGTGTTTACATTCGCTGCACACCCTGAGTCTCTGTTATATACGCACTGGTACTCTATCGTTTTCGTAAACACGCGGCGTCGTGTCTCTCGCACAAGAAGAAAAGCTATTTCAAATGCCACTGTCGGTTGGGCGCCAATATAACGGGGTAGATATGTGCCCGCGTTATTTCGCGAGAGATCAATAAATATTTTATACAGCTCGATGCGGGCGTACGACAACCGCATGAGACTATGCCCGGATACTTAGTTACGCCTTAAGGCCCGCGGGAGCGTCGTGGGTTCAGCAGCTAGTCTTCAAGTTAATTCACCGACGGGAAAAGCGTGGAAAGTTGTAGAGTCAGGTGTAAATAAGAAAATGGGTTGCATAAAATAAATGATATTTATACAGCTTGTAAGTTTACATAGAAAGCAGCGCGGCAATAAAGAGAGAGAGAATAACTAGCTAGCGAGAGAGAGACAAGGTACACAAGTAGGTACTTACAAATGCGCACGAGGCCACGGATGAGCCTTATCCAATGCTTGAATACAGGGGGACGATTGGCTAGCTTGCACCGGAATAGTCCCACACACTAACTTGCAACACTGTGCACTATTTACGGTGCGAAGTCTCTCCTTTCTACTGCCGCTGGGCCAAACCAGAACGTTTCAATGAAGATGAGTAATATCTCGACTTCTTTTTGAAAGCCGGCCGGCAGGAGCACGTGTGTTTTTGGCCGCGATTCTCAAGCTAATATCGCGGGAGCGTTCCCCCACTCTCTCTCCCCTGCTCTGTCGAACCTAAGTCGGTTCCTGTCGCGCGGCCGTCTCTCTCTCGCACGTTAGCGCGCCTTCGGTGTGGATCTGCACGAGCTTATCCTTCCTCTCGCTAGTTCGCGTTGAGAATTAAGTATTCTCTCTCTCTCTATTACCTCGTACTCTATTGTCTGCTGCGGCTGCTACTTCTAAGCTTTGTACATAAGGTTACATAAATTAATATAAATATAAGTATATAAGTATGGATATATATAAGAGTGGTTGTTAGAGAGAGAGTGACATAACGAGTGGCTTAACACACGTTATAATACTTATAGTTACTTATTTAAAAATAGACTTTAATTTTAATTTTTTTAGAAGTAATTAATTAATTTTATAGGATTCAATATGAAAATAAATCCAATAAACGTGATCAATGTTGTTCTTACGGCTTTTCAATCTTTAAATATTCCCGAAAGTCAAGTTAACTTTAAAGAAATTGAGGTTGCAAATAAAATTGAAACGTTTTTATTAGATGCAATGAATGATTTTCTTGAAGTGGAAATAATAACAGATGAAACGTTAGATTTCCAAGAACTATTTAAAGATATGGAAGCTAAAATTGTTGAAGATGAAATCTTGCATCACTTTCCACATCGTCCTTTTTCACCAACAAATGAATGTACTAAAGATGAAGAAGATATATCATATGATTATAAATTAAAAGCAGTGGAATACTGGAGAAGCAGTAAACAAAAAAAAATTTAAGTCTTGAATCAGTGAAACAAAAGTTTAAGAAAGTAAGTTCTATAAGGCAGTTGCGACGTTGGGCTCGTGCTTTGAATAAAGGAGGGACATATAGAGAGAAAATTTCTAGAATATGTTAATTTACATTGGAAAATTTTAAAGCTGCAATTGGAGCGGGATTGGTCGTTCATGATTCAGACTTACGTAAATGGGCAATACAAGCTCAAAATAAGATAGGCTATGAAGATATTACGAGTAGATTTGAAGCTTCGAATCACTGGCTTAATCGTTTCAAGAAAACACACAGAATAGTATCAAGAAAAATTAATAAATTCGTAACCAGAAAAACTTTAGAAAGTACAGCAAAGTTAGAAAAACATGCAAATGAATTTGTAACTGATGTTAAATAATGTGCAGAAGAGGTAAGTATGGAAAATGTATTCAACTCTGATCAAAGTGGATTCCAGTTAGAGATACACTCTGGTAGAACATTACTGTTGAAGGAGAACAACAGGTGCAGTGTTTTTACAATCAGTTTCGTCTACAACACATAGTTATACAATACAGCCTTTAATATCAGTTGATGGAGAATTACTTTCACCACTTTTCCTAGTTTTAAAATAAAAAAGTGGCCAGTTCGGACCAGTTATTGAATCTAATTTATTTCGACTTAAAAATGTACATGTTGAAGCATAAAAATCTGAAAAACTGACTTTAGGTATTTATCAATATTTATTTACCGAAAGTAAAATTTTTACGACAATACCCGCAAACTATACAACAACATTAAAAAACATAATTTTTTTCATATCATTTTAAAATTTGGTTACAAAAAATATATTTTCCGAAAGTTGGTCCTAAAAGTATATTATTATTACATTCTTGGAGTGGGCATTGTCCTAAAATAGTAGAAGAAGTTACACCTGTTATAACGGCCGGGGCCGTTTTCGCGGAAGATTGTCCGCGCGCGAGGCCGAGCATGGCCAAGCGGGCAAGCGAGCGAGGAGTGAAGAGAGAGAGAGACAGAATGAGACTCGATTAGGCGCGTGCCGTAGCGGTAGAGTGGGGAGAGAAAACGATTTTTTGAGGGACTTAGACTTAGACCGGCGAGCTCGAAGGATCGTGACGTGTGCGACCGAACGAAAGAACAAGGAGAGCGACCGGCAAGATATAAAAGTGAAAGTGCACAAGGAAGTAAGGACCATCCCCGAGGATCGCCGGAACCTGTAGATCGTCATCTCGAGTGGGCGATCACCAGGGGCAGAACTTGCCCGCCCGAGCGAGGGCGATAACGCGGGCAACTAGCGAGGGGTAGTCTGTCTGCAGCAGCTACTTCACGGTGAGTTTCGTTGCGTTTGTAAGCGATTATTTAGCGTGCGATAGTTGCGCGAGCGAGCGTCTCTCTCTCTAAAATAACATTGATAGCGAAATCTCGGCACGCGATATTGTGTATAAGATTTGCCTAAAAGAATAAAGCCCGATTTGACATACTCAAGTGTTGCCGTTGTGTTGGGCGTACCCAGGAAGGCACCTCGGTCCCTTCCCACGCCCGTGATTAGAACTCACGCACGCTCTCGTGCATTAGCCGTGCTTTCGCGATCTCTTTTCAGGGCAGCGCGTACCCGCCCGTATTTGGCTAGCTGATCGGGGCGGCGGTGAGCCCCGCACCGGCCAGTGAATACAAAATTTTTAACGGGCCGCGAAAATTATTTGATTATTTCACAGGCCGTTACACTGTTAATAAAGAAGTAAATATAAAAAAAATTCCTAGGAACTACAGGAACTACAGGAAAAATTCAACCTTTAGACGTATTTGGCTTTCGCATTTGGAAAAATTATGTTAGACATTTTTCAAACAAAGTAATTGTAATGGATCATGATATGCAATTGTATAAACGTAATAATTTTATTAAACTGCCATCTCTAGTCCACAACCAATTTTCATCCCCAAGATATAAAAATCTTATTAAAAGTGGTTACCTTGATTTAAACCCTGGAAAATTTAAGAACCCTGTCGACTTTAGCTTTGACGATTCTTGCAAAACGCATTGCGAGATTGAAGGCTGCAGTAATATTGCAATAGTTCGCTGTGCTTGGTGTAAAAAATATTTATGCTTCAAACACTTTTTTGAAGACTATCATCATTGTTCATCATTTAAAGACTGAATAAAATTAATTGTGAAAGTTCATAAAATTTATTGCAAATTAATTAAAGATACGTATCCCCTACTTTTCAGTACTCTATAACATATCACAATTTTTTTAAATCGGGGATTCGTTTATTGTATTATTTATCTATATTGCTTTATAATAGAATTTAAGGGTAGTTCACCCCCGTAACAAAAGTTTATGTGGAAACACCGTAACACGTGAACTTTTTTTTGTCATTTTGTATTTGAAAAACATTTTTGTATATTTTTGTAACAGTTCTCTAAAATTTTACACGAAAAAAATACTAGGAAAATACAGTTTTAGCCCTATTAAATCTAAGGGTTGCAACCCTTATTATCGAAACCTATATGCTATTGTTGCGTTTTTCAGGACAATTCTTTCCCATTTTGTTTTATTGAAAAATATTGAACAGAACTGAAGATATTGAAAAAAAATGTGATTTTGAGGGTGACTTTCGGGGGTGGTTTTCATCCCCTTAAAGTGCACATTCGCCGATAAAAAAAATACGTGTCTTTTATTTTTTTATGCACTATAACATATCTCAGTATTATTGAAATCGGAGAGGGACACCTGGGGTACTTTCCTTGTTTGTGTTCCATTAAGCTCATGTTGCATCCTAATTGTTTGCAACTGGTAAGCATATTCTTAAATACTGTCTGATAGTTTTCTACTTTTTTATTGTCTAAAAATCCTTCAACCACAGTTTTAAAATTGATCCATGCCGTACGCTTTTATTTCATAATTGTAGATTCAAAATCTTTCGATTTCATAAATTTTCTTATCAGGACCTGTGAAAATTCCTTCCTTTATCTTGGCATCAGACAATCCTGAGAATTTATTCAGTAGATACGTGAAGTATCTTCCACTTTGATCGAGTGCTTTGACAAATTACTTTATCAATCTTATTTTAATGTGCAGAGGAAGTAAAAGTTTTCTTTTTTTGGATCACAAATCGGATTCTTTAAAAAATCCTGAATCAAGAGACTCGCGTAATAGCCAATCATACTCTTACCAATAATCTGCAGTAGTTCTATTATCTTACTAACAAGTATAATACGGAAATTTTGTAGACCCTGACTGCTATCCAAGAAGTATAAATATTACCTTGAAATTATCGTACGTAAGTCATTTATGTTGGTTACATTGATTTTCTTTAAGACTATTTGCATATTCTTACAAGATTTTTTTAATATACTGAATGAGCAAGAGGAATTGTAACTTATTTATTACCACTATTAAGAAGAACAGCTTTCAGACTTCTTTTGAAAGAATCGATGAAGAGACGCCATTCAGAAGGGTTATAGATTAAGCCTAATTTTATCATCAAGCCATTTATGTTATGACAATAGGTTAATTCAATATATTCTTGCTCTCTGTTTCTGTACCAGGGCAAAGTTGTTTCTGAAGACAGCAGATAAATCTATTTAAATTGGAACTCAGAAGTTCAGATCTATTCTTAGAGAGATCTAAATATTTGACCAAATCATTCAGAAGAGCTTGTATGAACAACTAAGGATATTCATCTGTATCGAAATGTCCACTTTCATCTGTTTCTTTATCTTCTTCCTTCTTGATGTTTTTCATTTAGCCCGAGTTCTTGAAAGATCCAGGAAAAAATGTTTTTTTTTCAAGGAACAATGACTCCTGATAGTCAGAAAATTTCTGTAAAATTGATTTGGTAATGTAACAGTCCATAAGAATTTTTTGTACTCTCCATTTTTATATATAAATTATATTGATAACAAAAGTTTGGCAGAGCAATCCCTTAAATTTGGTAATTAAAAACAAACACACCACATCAATTATCGATAACGTTTCGTCAGCATGATCACTGACCTCCTCAGATCTTTATTGAAAAACATTATATAATAATGAAATACAAATAAATACGGTCAATACACAAACAATTAAAAGCTTATTTTCCCTACCAAATAAATATTTTCATTTCTCTTCAGTACATCTTCAATCAGTCACATAATCTGTGTAACAAAAATTTTTGTTAAAGTCAAAATATGATATAAAAACATAGTAGTCAAAACATTTTGGTCAAATCAGTGATCACATCAATAGTTAAAACTGTACTGAAATGAACTTAGACTTGTTTACAACGCAAGAAAAAATAAGCGTAGTCTATCTGTACATACGGGCAACACTATAGTAAACAAGGAATATGCTAGTCAAACATCAGTGCCATCAACTAACGAGTCTCTATACAATGCATACCTAATTTTTGATATATTTATATAATCTTTGATATTGTTTACTTAAAAATTTGGTATCTTCTTGTCTATTAATAGTGTTATTGTTAATATTAAAGTAAGTCATTTCAGCAATCAATCTTTTCTGTTTGTTACTCTCTCTATGTAAAATCATAACATTATCAAAATCAAAACTGTGTAAAGGACTTTGTTTAAGGTGTAGCGGGATCGGTAGTAATTTATCAGAAGGTGTACTTTTGTGTTTATAAATTCTAGTTTTTAGTTGTCTTTTTGTTTGCCCCACTATAACGGGGTTTTGACCCAGCGCGGGTCACTCGTTATATAAATTACGAGGGGAATAAACAGCTCGGTGTGGGCCTCGTAATAGGCTGCGCAAAGTCTAGCCCAGCGGCAACAGGAACGTCGTGGTGCAGCGTCTGTTACCTTGGCCCGCGGAGAGCGTCGTGTAGTCCTATGGACGCTTTGGAATAATCACGAAATTTAGGTGCGAAAGCCGGACGGAACGGGATTGATTACGATAGGTAAAAGGAAGCGCAAAAGAAGAAAACAGATATACAAATAACGTCGGGTTTACTACGGAGAGTAATACAAAATTAATACGCAGCGTAAGCGGGAGAGAGAGCGGCGAAAAGCTAGCGAGAGAAACATGTATTCGAGAAGGTACTTACAATAATATCTCGGCGTTAGCCCTGCAGGCGCTATCCTCAGCCTCGCACGTGGCTCGCGATGAGGCGCAGTGTACAGCTCGGGTGCAGTCAAGAAGCGGGCGGCCTTGAAGGCTCGCACGCGCGGTCGCAGGAACTAGCCCGCCAAAGGCACTAGGGGCAATCTCGGCACCGATATCTCACACCGAGTGGACACTCGCGTATTCGCAGGCAACCGAAATGTCAGTCACAAGAGTTAGTTGCGAAAAGTCGAGTAACAAAAGGTCGCAAGCACAAGTATAGCCGCTCGTCACACGTCCGCGTGCTTCGAAGTCGCCGGTACAAGAGGGAATCCTTATCACGCGCCTCTCCGAACTCTCTCTCTCTAGCTCGCCCTCTATTAGCGCTCTCTCTGACTTACCTTTGGCTGCCATACATGTGGGATAAATATAAGACAATTATATACATAAGAATAACACAGGTCTGCAAAATCAGAATTTTGATTGTTATAGAAAAGCCATAAGTCATTTCCGAAGTAATTTTTGGCGTAGAAAACGAATCCGGAGTCCAAATTGCTCCATCACGTCAGGATTTTGAGATATCCTAACCTAAAAATGCGAAAATAGTGGTTTTTTGCTATTTTTGAGGCTATGTAGCACCGCGGCATTCTCATTAATCAGAAAAAAACCAACGACACCTTAAAGTATAAGTCTGACACTTTCAAATACCGTTGAGTTTGCTCAAATAGCTCATTTCTGCATCAAAATATTCCATCTTGAATTTTTCAAGTTTCATGAATTTAGTTGTTTACTTCGTTGGTAAACTCACATAGTTCTGGAGAAAAAGTGTTTGACTAATCGCCTTTCTTTTAAAAAATAAATAACTTAACCTCAGATAGGCTAACATGACTTAACCCTCAAGTATTTTATCCAAATACATCTTATGAACTCTCATAAACCACCCCTACAAACCCCCAAGCAAGCTAACCCACCTAACCCTGGGTAGAGCGAGTTTTATCGACTGGTTTCCTTGAAAAAGTTGATACCACAATCACAAACAAAATGAGCAGACTCAATTCTGATGGATCGTATCTCCACATACCTTCACACACCCTCACCTCCCCTATAAACCACCCCTACCAACCCCCAAGCAGACTAACCCACCTAACCCTGGGTAGAGCGAGTTCAATCAACATTTTCCATTTAAGCAAACTAAAATATCAATCATATGTAGACTAACACTGTTTAACGTCTTCATAAAGGGATGCAGGATTAACGTGAGTCCCCTCGCCTCTCACGAATCGGGGTGCTGGATTTACGTGAGTCCCCTCGCCTCTCACGAATCAGGGTGCTGGATTTACGTGAGTCCCCTCGCCTCTCACGAATCGGGGTGCTGGATTTATGTGAGTCCCCTCGCCTCTCACGAATCGGGGTGCTGGATTTACGTGAGTCTGGATATACGGGGTGCTGGATTTACGTGAGAACTGGTATCTTAGATTTCTGTTTGCTTTTTTGTTGCTTACGAATCGGAATCTTTGATTTTTGTGTGGCCTTTTGCTGATCGCTGTCGTCATCTTTGTGAAACCGTTTTTTCTTTTCTTCTTGTGTTCTTGTATTGGATCGTCTTTTGTGTTTGGCATTTAGCTCATCACGTTGAAGACACCAGCAATAGTCTGCCAACATAGATGGAGACCATTTTCCCTGATAGCGACGTTCCATTTCTTTTATATCTTGATGAAAACGTTCTCCTTGTTCTTCACTTTCATCACCTAAATTCTTTGGGAACCAGTTCAAATGAGAATGCAAAAAGTGTAATTTAATACTCATGTTGCAACCTAGTTTATTATAGTTAACTAGCATGTCTTTTACTAAATTTTCATAATCATTTTCTTTGTTATTTTCTAAAAATCCTTTAACAACTTTTTTGAAGCTGGTCCAAGCATTCTTTTCAACGGAGGTCATCACATTTTCAAATTCAATTGTTTTCATCAGTTGACGTATTTGGGGCCCAATAAAAATACCTTCTTTTATTTTTGCATCACTTAAACCGGGAAATGTGTGTACAAGATACTTAAAACAAGCACCATCTTTATCAAGAGCCTTCACGAATTGCTTCATGAGTCCTAGTTTAATATGAAGGGGGGGTAGTAAAATTTGTTTGCTATCAACTAAAGGATTTTCAAGAACGTTTGGATCTCCAGCTTTAAGAGAGTTACGTCTAGGCCAAATGTTTTGGATATAATGCTGATCCTTATCTCTGCTATCCCATAAACAAATAAAGCACGGATATTTTGTATATCCTGATTGAAGTCCAAGTATCATCGATATGATTTTCAAATCCCCACAGATCTTCCATTTATGCTGTTTGTAATCAATTGCATTCAGGATAGTTTTTACATTATCATAAGATTCTTTCAAATATACGGAATGAGCAATAGGTATAGAAGCATATTTATTTGTGTTATGCAACAAAACTGCTTTTAAACTCCTCTTAGATGAGTCAATAAATAATCTCCAATCTTTAGGATTATAAGTTAGTTTAAAGTTTTGCATTAAGCCTTTAATATTACTGCAATAGACGTAGTTATCGCCTTGAGAAAAAAATTCTATTAAAGATTTTTCTAGATGTCTATACCACGCAAAAGTTGTTCCAGTAGTTAAAAGATTTCTTTCCTTCAGTCGTGAACCAAGTAGCTCGGACTTATCTTTAGGTAAATCCAAATCTCTAACTAAATCATTTAGTGCAGCTTGATCAAAGAGAATAGGATCAGAGTCACAAAAATCTGCATCATATAAATCACTTTTATCGAGGATTTCATCATCTTTAACTTTTTGCTGTAAGAGAGGAGGAATCAGAGGTTTATCATGAGAATCATAAGAAATGGTTTTTGTTACACTCAAGACATTGGGGTATTCTATTTTATGTGCATTTTTACTGTTAAATCCAATAGTTTTAGTCAAGCAGAAATAACATTCATCATGATTAGATTGTTCTCGCCAAATCATAGGTGTTTTGAAAGGCATTGGTGTCGTCGTGCTCGTAGCATTATTCCAACGATTTAACGATGCAACGCATGATTTACATGCAACATGTGGAGCCCACGGCTTATCTTGATGAGAAATTGGCATATTAAAGTAAGTTTCATATTGAGTTTTAATAGATTCATTGATACCTACTTTTTTGATCTCAAACGTAAAACGGCCACAAATATAGCAAAATTTATCAGGGTCATTAGAACACTTACGAGATCCCATTGTGTAAATAAAGTAGCCGTTATAACGGCTGATTTGTGGACAAGCAACCAAATTATTACCAAAATTTATTAAATTACGATAGAAGTATATAGCTTCACAAGTTGTTAGCACCAGGTTAAGGTGACTCTATCAATAAAAATAAAAAAATAACAATATTGATTACAGCATAAATTTTTTTTACTCATTCAAGAATTTAAGCTTGATAGGTATTATCAAAAAAGTTAGTTATAGCAGTTCACGTTGTAGTTTTTATAAAGGTTAAAATAAAGTACTTAACACTCGTCATTTACATTAATCATAAATTGTATGAACTTGAATACGAATTTTGTTTAATAATCCCATGAAAATACGGTTACGAAAGAATTTGGAAACGAAGATTTAGCAATGAAAATACAAAAATTTACAGAAATACACAGACACATAAACTGAATAACAATATATCACTAATTTCACTAATTTAGGATACTCAAAGGTATTTTAGGATGTTGAACTTTGAGTCATTTTGGCTTTTAAAAACTTTTGAATAAAAAAAAAAGTCGATTCAAGATTTAAAACTAGAATTACATCTTAAGTATAAATCTATAACTAGATAAACTGCAAAAATATCGGATTTGCTAAATAACAAAATTAGGTTTTTTTTCGAAAAAAAAAAATTTACCAACTTGTTTTACCTAGGGTAGGTGGGTTCACCTATTTGAGTATAGAAGTATAAGTATAGCAGTTACAAGGGTTTTAAGGGTATGTGATAATGAAGTCTATAAAGCTTAAAATAGGGTAGTCCATCAGTGATGGAGAATTCGGTTTGCTTAAAGAAAAGTAGTTGGTGTACCCAGGGTTAGGTGGGCTAGTCCGTTTGATGTGCTAGGGTGGTTTATGAGGGTTTATAAGATGTATTTGGATAAAATACTTGAGGATTAAGTCATGTTAGCCTATCTGAGGTTAAGTTGTTTATTTTTTAAAAGAAAGGCAATTAGTCAAACACTTTTTCTCCAGAACTAGGTGAGTTTACCAACGAAGTAAACAACTAAATTCATGAAACTTGAAAAATTCAAGATGGAATATTTTGATGCAGAAATGAGCTATTTGAGCAAACTCAACGGTATTTGAAAGTGTCAGACTTATACTTTAAGGTGTTGTTGGTTTTTTTCTGATTAATGAGAATGCCGCGGTGCTACATAGCCTCAAAAATAGCAAAAAACCACTATTTTCGCATTTTTAGGTTAGGATATCTCAAAATCCTGACGTGATGGAGCAATTTGGACTCCGGATTCGTTTTCTACGCCAAAAATTACTTCGAAAATGACCTATGGGTTTTCTATAACAAAATCTTGCAGACCTGTGTAATTATAATTATGTATGGGGAGAGAGAGACATAACGAGGGTCTGGCCGCTCGTTATACCACATATGAACAATCACAATTACCACAAGAGAACTTATAAATAACATTAGTTTCTGCCCACTTGTCCAACCTATCTTTTCCCAGTATAATTATACTATTTAATTTATTATTCATCAATGGAATACAAGAAATATTAAATTTCTTTAGTTTAGATTTACAAGTAAAGAAAAACTTGTTGTGGAACGGTAATGAAATAGAAAAATCTACCCTTGATAAATCAATATTATTCTTATTTTTAACCATATTATTATTGTTTTCTGAGAGTTTATATTTTTGCATACGAAGTCGGCGGCAAATGCAAGAATCGATAAAGTCCATCGGATAATCATTGTTAATAAGAATGTTTTTAACTTTCTCTAAGTTTTGTTTTTTAAAAAATTTATGTGAGAGTAGGACGGCTTTATCTATCATATTGAAAATAATATTACGTTTAAGTTGTATAGTGTGGTTAGAATTAAAATTAAGAATTCTACCTGAGCAAGTTGGTTTTTGATACCAATTCGTAATAATTTTATGTCCATCAATAGATAAAGTTAAATCCAAAAAAGGGATATTGCCATTATTTTCAAGTTCGTGTGTAAATTTTAGATGATCATTGTAACTGTTAAAAACTTGCAATACAATCTCAATATGTTCTCTCTTTATACATAAGATCGTATCATCCACATATCTACAGTAAAATAAAAAAATGCAATCATATTTCTCTTTTAGTAATGCCAAACAATTAGTTTCCAAATCTTCCATGGCTAAATTAGCAAACAAAGGATACGTAGGTGAATCCAATGATGTACCAAAAATCTGTTGATAGAATTTTCCATTAAATTGGAAAAAATTGTTAGCAAATAAGAATTTTACAGTGTCGATAGCAATTTTAAATGGAATTCCACAGTGATTGTGTATTTGGTAAAATCTTTTTTCCAAACTATCGATAACCAAAGATTCTGGTACATTTGTGAATAGTGATATTACATCTAAAGAGATTAAACAATAATCATGTGGAACAAACAAAGATTTAAAATTACGGACTAATTCAAAACTATTATTAACATGAGACTTAGGATTTTTAATACAATCTTTAAGTTTTTTATCTAAAATCTTCGATAAAAAATTCAAAAGACTGTTAACAGTTGAAACAATCGGACGAAATGGAGTGTCAAGTTTATGAATTTTTGGGAGAGCATAAGCTCTTGCTCATACTATGTGGGTTTGTGATAAAAATTCATTCTTGTATTTAAAATTGTCCAAATATCCATTCTTATTGAACGCCTTTAGAATATTATATACTGATGACTGTAACTTTTTCAAGGGACACTTTTTTAAAACTTTATAAGTATTTTGGTCACTAAAAAGTGATTCTGTTTTTGAGATATATTCACTTCTATTAATACAAACAGTGACATTACCTTTATCTGATTCTGTGAAAAATATTTCTGGATTTTCTTTGCAAAATTTTTTAGTGAATTTGACATCTTTAATAAAATCCTTATCAAATTTACTCATAGCATGTGATGATTTTAGAACACCTTCCATACTTTTTGTAATTATTTCTCTAACCTTTTTTTTATTTTTGTATTCTTCGTCTGATCTTGATTCAAAATTTTTAATACTATATTCCACATTTTTTATCGTATTAATTATGTCGTTGTTAGAAAAAGTTGTGTTTCAATTGTATTTGTCACCTAATGAAACTACATTTTTGACTTGATCAGGAATCGGTGTATCCGTAAGATTTTTAATCCATTTTACCCTTTTATTGCTATTAGATGAATTCACTGTATCAGTAAATTTTTTTTACTGATCCAGTACAGTCCAGTTTGATTTTTCTGTTTTTTTCGCTTTCCACTGCGCAATAGCAACCCATCACACATTCGATAACTAAGGAAAAGTGTTATCAAAATTACGAAGCTATCTCACATACATGCTGTACATACATGTAAAATTACTGAGAACGATTGTTACCCCACTGTTGATTTTATAATAGCAAAAAGAATAATTTGCGAATTCATTATTTAATTATATTTAAAAACTGTTTGTTCAATTGCTAATTCTAATTTTAAATAATATTCTGCGTATCACAACTGATTTTTTGGTGTGAAAAATTCCAATAATTTCATTGTAAATTTTGTGCTATTCAGTTATCTAACTTTAATTGTTTCTAACTTTAAGAGGCGATTTTTCCTTGGGAAGCGATTTTTATACAAAAACATTCGTCATCTTCGACTTAATTTTTTAAGTCACCAACTTTTAAATTCGCGTGTGCTTTTTCGCGATAAAACTTATTTAAAATTTATACAAATATCAAAAATAGCGTTGTAGGGGCTACTAAATGTAAAATGGAGCCTCTTTCGAAAGTATATTCGCTCGTCGCTGCAGCAAGAAGAGACTTCAAATCCTACCTTACTTAGCAGGGTAAGTACTGTTTGGAAAATAAGAATCAGCATTTACGTGACATCTGATTTCATTACTCAGTGTTTAGCTTTGCTATTCTCATCTCCTATATAATATAGTCTAAGAGCTCAACTCATAAGACTTTCTCTCTTATAAGAAAAAAATAGTCTTAGACTCTCTCCTCTCTCGATAATAGTAATTTCGCCTAGAAATTCAACTGAGTATTTGTTGCGACGCTGTCGGGCTTTTCCCCGATAGATGCAATAATGCCTAGCCGCATTTTATAGGGCCCGTCGAAGTAGCGAACTGCGTAGATGATACTATGTTCGCTGTTCGATGATTAAGTCAATTACGATTTTTAAAGATAACAACGACTGTTATTTCGGTCAAGCATTTAATACTACGTGTCAACTTCTTGCTTGCTCTCGGAATCGCGATTTACAAATATATCTTACAATTAGAATCCGACTTTTATTATAACATAGCGTAAGACTAAACGTTACATCAACAGAGGAGGCATTAGGATAATATATAGAATATTCATTTTTAGTATTAAAGCCTATCAGATCAATCAAACAAAAATAACAATCATCACTGCAAGGTTAACGTCAGACAGTAGGGAAATTAAATGGAAATTTTTGTGTGCGTTAGAATTATCTTTATCCCACCGTGTTAATATTAAACAATAAGAATCACAAATTTTCTATGGCATCCATGATTTGTCTTGATTCATGAAGGAATAACCGATATAATTCTTGTATGCATTTTTTATAGAATCTATGATGTTTCTACTTTATTTCGAGATAGTATATAAACCGCAAATGTAACAGAACTTCTCATGATTATTCTTACGTCATCAATTAGATAACGTAGAAATTGATTTGGATAACTCGAAAACAATAAACAGTGACAAGAAACTTGTTATGAATAAAAGTAAATATCCTAACAAAAATTTATCAGAATAAAAAAAAAACTAAGAATGAAAAGAAATTCCTGACTATCCTGAAAAGGACTGCCGAGAATATTGCACTTAATTGCCAGTAAAAAGGCTGAAATTAGCCACTACTTGATGATTCGAATGACAGTTGTAGTAATGAAATCTCCACCTACACTAAAAGGGACGAATGAGAGAAAGCGTTGCTCATGTCATGCAAAATTTGATTTTCCTGTGCTAGGGTTATTCAGGAGTATGCGGAAAGTGTTATTCAGGGAGGTATGCAAGTGGTGTTAATCAATGAATTTTGGAGCCGACGTTATACTGTCAGGTTTATGGGACAATCGGTTACGTGTATAGAGATTGCCCTACTTGCAATCAGGTAAAGCAGGGAAACCTCAGCGCGTGAGCCGTTAACCGCTCGACGACTCCTGCCTAAAATGGATCGAGTAGGCCATTGAGGTAGAGAGAGTGCTTCGCGCAAGGAGCAAAGGCACCGTGGAAGAAAGGAATAGAGTCGAGGCAAAAAGAGAAGGCGAGAACAAGGCAGGAATTGCCAGTTTTGCGCCTCATCTCTTTGATTTAGTAAAAGAAGAAGGCGAGAACAAGACAAGAATTGCCAGTTATACGCCTCCTCTCTTAGACGAGGTAATTAAAGGAATATTTCAAAGTCAAGGCTAAAATTAAGCGTGCAGTATTCGTAGAATATGAGGATCCGGAAAAAGGTAGCAAGGAAATTGTAGAATTTAGAAACGTATTTAAAAGCGAGATTAGTAGTTCGACATTGAAAGAGTTTCGGGCGCAGAGTGACGAGGGCGTGAGTTTCCCTAGTAGGATCAGCAATGAATCCGAAGAGGTAAATAAACACTACTCGTTACAGCAAGACGCGGAAAGTCTTCAAAAAGGTCGACAATAATACGCGGGGAATTTTGCCTGGTAAGGATGCGCATGATGCGAACAAGTTTAACTAATTTTGCGAGATATTTAGCTCGCCCGATAAGTACCGAGAGAAGCAAAGCGAGTTGCCATCGTTGTGCACGAACACGAGTGAGGCAGGTTCAAGTATTTCGCCCACGGTTCGGCAGGCTTCGGAAAAGGCCGTTGCTTTAGAAAATCAGGGCAAACCTGCGGTAGAATTTGTTTGTGAGAAAGCGAGCTCTGGTACTGCGATCCCGTAGGAGCGGGTTGCGACAAGGGTCATGATTACGCGCGATAGAGGTGGGCTTATTGATAATAAGGTTGATAATAGGGATTTGTTGTGTGGACGTTCGGTCGTCGGTGCCGACGTACCTTTCGTTTTGGTGAGGGGAGGGTCTGAGTGGAATTCAGAAATCCCGAAAAAACGGCGGATGAATCGGATGCAGCGTTAGTCGCAATCGTAGAGAACAGATTCTTTATCAAGGTCGACATAGGCGGGAAAGTCTATACAGCGCTGCTAGATTCAGGTGCTCAGGTAACGGTAGTGGGACCGAATCTCGGCTTACGGTTTAAGGACCGGTTAAAGCCGCCTACGACATTTGTACAGGGCATCTCGGGTGAGAAGCCGCAAGCGTGAGGCGACTTAAAGCTGAGTTTTGAAATTGGTGGTAGGACGGATTGGTTAATTGCGACGGTAGTATCTATGCTTAAGAATGACTTGATTTTAGGAGCAAACTTTTAGATAGTGTGGGATATAAATATTAGCTACGGTAATCGCGCTTGGCGAGTAGGTTCTGAAGGCGATTGGTATCCTCTAGCAGAACAGGGTAGTAATGTGGTAGTCGTTTTTGCGGAATGTGCAGGTTTGAGTAAGTACGTGGAGGCTCAACGAGAAACAATCCTGGCGTTAGTTCGCCGGATTGTCCCGGAGCCTGGTGAATCTTCGGCGGTTACAAGAGTTATAGAGCACATTATAGATGTAGATGATGCGCGCCCGATAAAGATCCCAATGCGCCGAATGTCGCTTCCTATATTAACGTTCACGCAAGAAGAAACTATGCGGCTTTGGAAGGCGAAAATAATTAGGCCATCTAATAGTCAGTAGAGTAGTGTGCCGGTAATCGTACGTAAACAGGACGGTGGTTATAGATTTTGTCTCGATTTTAGATCGGTAAATAAGGTTACGAAAGTAGACGCGTATCCGATGCTTAGCATTGAATCTATCTTGGACAGGTTGCGCGGAGCAGTCTACCTGTCTAAGATAGATCTGCGAGCGGCGTTTGGGCAAATTCCGCTATTGGAAAATAGAAAACTATACAGTCGAACCTAACGCACTGCCTGCTCTCGGGAGTAGCCGACCCGTGCACTGCACGCCGCGCGTCAGCCAATCAGAGCGTTAGACCAGGTGTGCGAATACTCCCGCTGGTGAGCGGAGATCTGAGGGGCCCGAATAAATTTGACACCGAAAAATATTATACGCGCTATACTTTCTAGAGAAAAACAGTAAATTTGATGGTTAAAAATGTATTCCTTACTAAATAAAAGTAAATATTAATGCATATTTTCCACGTGGCTTGGGTAATTAAAAAAATGCTTCATTGATGAAAATAAATAATGTTTTTTGAGTATTGCTTTTTCGTGGTATTTAAATTTTAATGAAATATTAAGGTTAAAAATGTTTCTCATTGACAAATAAATATTTCAATAATGCTTATTATTCAATCCCGGAAATGTTTATTTTTCAATGAAATTACATATAGAGAAAAATAGGAAACTTGTATTTTTCCAAACCTAAATTCTAAAAGTTGTTTATAAATATTACATATTTACAGTGCACAATTTTGAAAAAATTGAGTTTTCAATTTCTAAAAAATATTTAATAGATCAAAAATTATTAACAGTTAAACTTGCAAAAAAAGTTAATTTTTCAATTATTAAGTTTTTAAAAATGTATTTAAAAAAAAAACTACAAGAGACTTTTTCATCTTAAAATGATCCAAATTATCTATAAAAAATTGTTTTATTGAAAAAGAATTATTTGTACACGATTATTTAAACAACTGAGTTTTAAACAAAGCCTAGGGGTTTGTCGTAAAAATTATTAGTACCATTGGATTAAGCAGGTAAAAATACATAAGATTACATGGTTTTTACTTTTTGCCGTCTTAGAGTATACGGGATGATACCCGGTTCCCGGATTAGCAGTATACGGCAGTGTCTGCCACGCAGTGCTTAGGGAGAGAGAGCGCGCAGTGCACGGGAAAAGGCAGTGCGGTAAGAGGTAGTGCGTCAGGTTCGACTGTATACGGCGTTCACGGTTCCTAGTCTTGGTTTATGGGAGTTCGAGCGAATGCCGTTTAGTTTGATAAATGTGCCGGCTACTTTCACGCGTCCGATGGATGCACTTTTCAGTCCAGAATACGAGCCGCATGTTTTTTGGTACTTCGACGATTTGCTAGTAGTTAGCGTGGACTGCGATAGTCACGTGATTTGGTTAGAGAAAGTTTTGAAGCGTTTAATAAGTGTCAGTCTAAAAATCAACTTAGAAAAGTCCGATTTCTTTTGTACCGAGGTAACTTATTTAGGATACAGGTTAGATAACGAGGGTTTGCGTCCGGATTATGACAAAGTAAAGCTAATAGTTGATTACCCCGCGCCGAATAACGTAGCTTAATTGCGCCTTATTCTAAGTATGGTAGGATGGTACGCGCGTTTTATCGAACACGAGAGTGAGATAAAGATCCGGTTGACCAAGCTTATTCGGAAGGACCAGCCGTTGGAATGGAAAGAGGAACAGCAAGTTGCATTTGAGAGGTTAAAGCGCAGATTAATAGAGGCGCCGGTACTCGCGCGCTCTGATTTTATGCGCCCCTTTTACTTGCACTGCGATGGCTCTTCCTTCGCGGTTGGCGCGTGTTTGGTCCAGGTATTCGACAATAATGAACATCCCATATGCTACGCCAATCGGATGCTAAACGCGCACGAGCGAAATTACACGGTAAGTGAAACCGGGTTATTGGCGGTGCTTTTTGCTGAAAAAAAATTTAGGCCTTATATAGAAGGCTCACACTTTGTCATCGTTACGAATCATAGTGTGTTCACTAGGGTCCTTAATGAACGCGAGCTAACAGATCGATTGAAAAGATGGGTAATAGAATTTCTGCAGTTAGATTGCGAAATAGTACATAGAAAAGGAGCGCTACATCATGTGCCGAACGCACTTTCGCGAGAATTTGAGGACGAGCTCGAGGTTTGCGCATTTGATAAGATACAGGATGCTTGGTATCTACAACGTGTGAAAGATGTTCTTCAAAGACCGAAGAAATTCGAGAACTGGAGGGTAGAAAACAAAATCCTGTATCCGTTCATGCGCGATCACTTGCTTGACCCTATAACTAATCGCGAGCAATGCTGGCGCATGGAAGTGCCACTGGAGTATCGAGAAAGGGTGTTGAGAGACGCTCATTGCGAATCGTCTCCGGACACTTCGGCCATGAAAAAACTTACGATCGAATAGCTCATGAGTATTATTGGCGAGGAGTGTGGCATGATGTGAGGATGTTCGTAGATGAGTGATCTCAATGTAAAAAATATAAGGTAGTTCAGCAGGCGCCTCATGCTCTAATGGAGAAACGCGTAGTAGAAAGACCCTGGGCCGTGGTAGCAACTGATGTGGTAGAGCTCCCCGTAGCAAGAATAGGTTTAAATACTTTGTGGTTTTTCAAGATTTATTTACGAGGAGTGACTGCGGAGTTACTTCGAGTACCTCCGCAGTCGCACTTCCACGCTCCTCTCCCATATAAGCCGCTTGCGCATCAGAGGTCAGACCCCGCGTAATAGATTGTTTGCAGGGGTGGGCCCGCACAATTCCTTCCAGCCGGTTATTTGGAGGACGAGCGGAAGAAGAAGGCTGAGGCCCGACAAAATGCGGGAAGAATCGAAGCGCTCCGTGCGTTTCAGCCTTTCCGCATGTAATTTCGAGAGGCCGTCCTCCAGTCAAACGTTGACGGTATTCCGGGCGGCGGAGGGAGCTATTGTTGAGGTAACGAGCACTCTCCAGCCACCAGTTTCTTCGGCAGCTGATGAAGAAAGGGCCTCGGGAATTGGTACGGGGACTGCCCTCGGAAAAACGAACGTGGCACCGGTACGACCAGCCCTTAGGCTGGTATGATCCCTTCCGTCTTGTCAGACGGCAAGCTTAACCTCGCTCTCCGCGTCTCCTTGTTGGGTAGACGAGACTGGATTTCCCCTGGTTCGAGGTAGCTTCCTGCAGGGTCTGGCTGCGTTTCCTTGGGACCCAGAGTTAGACGTGCCCTTATTTCGCTGCTTCAATTGCAGGACGGGGTCGCATCCAAGGTCGGCCTGCAGGGACCCGCCTCTTTCGCGTCCAGTATGCCGGAATTGCGGGCGATTCTGCGTCCTTGTCTATGATTGTTCGCACTGTCGTGATACTTTCAGGGCGGACCAGGCGCACAGGATGCTCGTGGAGGAGGAAAGAACTCAGGAGCGCTTCAGTGATCTGGTAGGGCTCCAGGCTTCACGGTTGGAAACCGTGGATCCGGAGCCAAGGGATCCTGAGGCAAGGTCGGAAGTGGCCAGTCCTGAGTCTTCCGTTGGGGAGCTAAAGGTTAAGAAAACTCAACACCGGTGTGGCAAGAGATGCCGGGAGAAGCTCGCGCGTAAGACGATTGCCGCGGGGGAAAACAAGCGTGGAGTCGGTACAACCAGCACTGCGCGAGTAGAGGTCGCGCCGCGGGCGGAACAGATGCCGATATCCGCGAGTCTGCCGGTGCATCGTAACGCCGGAGTAACTGAGCCCGAGGCGGCTGAGATTGCCGGCTATAGGTTCTCCGGATCAAGCTCGCCTCCACCCACGGTGGAAGAGCTTCAAACGCTCAGGCTCCGGTATTTGGAGTCGCTTGAGCGACAACAATAATAGTAAGTTCTTTTTGCCCAGTTTAAGTTTTGGTTAGTCACAATCTTTGGCGCATCGTGAGTTAGTCGATTCTCCATGATGACGGGCTTGGTATTTCGATTTTACGTTCCGTCGTTAAACGATAAACTTTTACCCTTAGTCTAATTTGGTTGCTACCAACCTAGACTTAAGTTTAATTAAGCTATATTTAAGGTATTTAACTAAGTATAAGCGTTTCGCATTGGTTGCCAGTTGCCGGTCGAGAGAGAGAGATAGTAAATAAGGAGGTTAGGCCATTTGTAGGTGCGAACTTTGGCCTGGAACGGGGTGTGAAGAGAGTAAGCGTTGTGCTTGTTCTCATCGGTATTTTTCGCTATTTTTCCCTCTCTCTGCAAGGCACGGTGGCCAGCGTTGGCCGCATTTAACAATCGCCTAATGCATGGTTTTTGTTTCAGCCGACGGAGATTGCCGAGGGAGGCCGAGCCGGCCCGGATTCATTAAGTGGACGACGGAGAGAGGTGTTAGAAAAAGAGAGAGAGAGAGGGGCGTGCATGCTCCACGCAAGATTAGGCAGGCGCGCGACGTGTAACCAATTAGCGCATTGGTCGCGCACCGCCTAATAAGAAGATCAAGTGGGGAGAAAAAGAGCGAGCGAAGAAGCTGTCGATTGCCGAAGCGAGCGAGCGGTTAGACGGTTCTAAGACGGCCAGTGGTGCAGTCAGTGTAGTGTGCAGAGTTAGAAGTCAGTCAGTCAAACACGCACAAACCACTCAAGGAGCTGAGACGATAAACCAAGCGAGACAAAATGAACAAGTGCCATTTTACCAGCATCTTGCAAGGGACGTTACCCGGAAGGAGCCTGCGAAGAGTTACCCAGCGATGGCCAGCAACACCATCCGCAGGGCGCATCCAGGCCTCCGCGTTTCCTTCACAGATAAGGTCAAGACCCGTTCTCTTTATTATTTCTTTCTCTCTCTCTCTTTAACGGTATGGCACAGCGAGTACGTGTGACGGTCAGATAGGTGGTAAGACATGAACGCACCGGATTCCTGATTTTAATTACGGTCGGCATTATTTGTTAAGATAGCGTACCGCCAAGGCGGTCACCTGTCGGACGACACGTTCTGCGTATCGGTCAGATCTTGTAAACACGGTTAAAGTTAGTCAATTTTTTTCTCGTTCTTTCTATTGCGAGTATGTGTTAAGAATACCGCTGTGTTTAATAGTGTTTAAGGCGTGTTTGATTAATTGTGTTAGTTAGTGATTAAAGTTTTGTAAAGTTTTTAGTTCGGTATTAATAAATATGGTAAATTTGTTCTATGGTATTTGAAGTGTGATTTTTGTATTGTATTTTGTTACTTATCCCTCCTCCCTTCCTCGATATAAGCGAGTGCGCCTTACTTGCCCACCTTTGAAAATTGATAACGTGCAAGTTTCTCGTTACAGATTCTTCAGCTTCTCAGACTCCAATACGATCAGGTATGGACATGTATTTCAAGCATCAGAGGTTTTTCAGCCGACGTTGCATGCTTCATGGTGTCTGAACACAGTGAAGCATGCCACTAGTTTCACTGTAAAATCAAACTGGAATACTAGGTTTAAAATCAAGGTGAATGCCTTCGTACTTACTCAGTTGACTTTTGAGCTGTCATCGTGCTTTCTTAGCTGACTTCCGAGCTGCCATAATAAAATATAGTTGAGCTTGACCTAGAGCCATTTAAGACTCTATCTCTTGCAGATCATGAATTCTACATCTTCGATAAAGTCGACATCCTAATAGAAGTACACCTCTGTGGACAGTTGCTTTATACTGACTTAGCAACATTCCTTGATTTGAGGAACTCAATTGAACTCTTCTAGTCGGTATAGGTGATCTCGGTCACGCCTAAGAGCTTAAAGTTATACAAGTTCTTTGCTAAAATGCATACGTACCGCAGCGCCAGGCGCTTCCACGTTTGGCTTCCTCTAACAAGGAAACCACCCCAACCCTACCTCACTGATTTGAATGATTTTGGGATATATTGTAGTACTTGAAAAAAAATTAGATACGTGTTTTTTTTATCGGCCCATGAGGGCATTTAAGGGGTGAAATTATTATATAAACACTGAAATAGAATCAACTCCTAAAATCAGTTTTTTAAATATTTCTCAGCATCAAATGAATATTTTTTAGTAAACTCAACGTTAAAAAATTTCTTATAAAAAGGCGCTTTTAAGGACATAACATTTATACCGAAGGGTTGCAACCCCCTTTTTAATAGGGGTAAATACACTATTTTTTGTACTGTTTTACGACATGTAATATAGTAAATCAACTCGAGTGATTTAAAAATCGCACTGATAATGAGAAAATACCAAAATTAAATTGATGTGTTTCCGGATTTAAAAAAGAAAATGTTTAAGGGATGTTTCATCCCCTAGAAACCACCCACGTCAAACTATCAGCAGGTTAATCCACCTAACTCTGGGATAAACAAGTTTAGTCGTTTATTATTTCTTGAAATAATTCAATCCTATGCATGAGCGAGCTACCTCAACTAACTAATCTGCCTCTAATCCACCAAACCCCCATAAACCACCCATACCGAACCACATGCAGGCTAACCCACCTAATCCTGGGAAGCTACTTTAGTCGTTTGTTATTTCTTGAAATAATTGAATTTTACTCCATAAGCGAGTTATCCCAGCTGAATCACATATCTCTTATCCACCTACCCCTAACCTATATAACCCCCACCCTAATAAACCACCCTTACCGAACCACATGCGGGCTAACCTTATATGAATAGCGAAGTTTTCGTCTACTACGTAAGTATTATATTCAAATATTTTGATTTGTAAACATGTGACATATAACTGTTAAAAACGTATGATCGAATTCTATCTATAGACTAGGTTTTCTTTTGTCTTTTGTAAAATTATTCAACTGCAAAAAAGACTATTTATATCTTGATTTTGTTTTAGATTAAAACATGAAGATCAATCCTTTGAACGTAGTCAATTTATTATTAACATATTTTCAAAGTTTACAAATACCAGTGTTTTTATGAAATTTTATTTAGTTAAATCCGCTTAAGTTAAGTTCGCGAAGGATCAATAAAGAGAAAAAAGTAGGATTAGTGCAATGAATTAACAAGGGTACTTTAATTTCTATTATATTTAGAAATTTAATTAACGTATGATAAATGAACAACGCCGACGCTCGTCAAGGGCATAAAAAACCCTAGTTGTAAGTAGGGAAAAAGCCCAAGACGAACGTTAAAACAATATATATATATAATGTAACGAGCCGGCTCGTTACAGGGAAAAATCCGCTGAATATAGGGCCAGCGCGTGCCATGCGCGGGCCAGCTGCGCAGAAAAACCGTGCGCGAGCGGAGAGTAGAGAGAGAGGACGGTGAGGGGTGGGGGTAGTGAGGAGAGACACTCACGTGTGAACCGGCTTACCGAGCGGAAGTATACAAAGGAAAATCACTGCTCATTAGACGATAAAGGAAAAAAGTGGAATCGAAGAGCAATACCGAAGCAAGTACGCCAAGAGTGAGTGTCGTCGCCCAGGTGACACCGGATTTGAAGAGTGTCGAGAGGACCAAGAGGAGGAAACGCCTCCCGGGCAACGAGAACCATCACGTGAGCTCGGAAACTGAAGAATCGGCAGCTAAATTTTCCGTGGAATTACAGCGAAGAGAAGTGAGTAACTTCTCCGATACGTAATTAACCGCGAAAAGATCACGTTAAATTAAGCGCGCGAGAGTAAATTCGTATCTCTCTCTCTCTCTCTCTCACGGCAAGACATCGCGCATTGTAAATGCGCGACTGAGCAGTGTGTCATTAGGAAAAGTTCTCGGCCTTTTTCTTCATGAAACGTGTATCAAATGTCAAGTGAATAAAGGGTGTATGTAATTGATCGGCCGCTTTGCTTATTGACGTGGGCAGAAGCGCACGTACCTCCCCTGCCCAGCCACCCGAACCCACCGACTTCCCCGCGTGAGCAGTACGCCGAGCTCGCATTCGACGAAGCAGCCGGCACAACAGCCGGGAGGTAAGTCCTCCTTCGACGAAGCGGCGGTTAGCTTCGCAACGTGGAAGCGACGGTGACTGATTTTTGTTAACGGATATCGATTTATTCTCTCGGATAAATCACAACCGTTACAGTGGCGCCCAACTTAAAGTGACTGGGCACAGGAGTACAAGGCCTCCTACGAGAGCGTCAAGGGCGCGCGTGTTTTCTAGCTGTGTTTTGATTCTGAGAGAGAGAGCCGCGGCGACCGATACGTGTACACGTGAGTGCGAGTGGTAAACACCGCGAGGTAGGCGAAGCGTTGTTCGTCGCGCATACTCTGGCCTAGGCATTTTGAATTTTGTAAAACTCTTGTAAGGCCGAGAGTAATACTAACAACGTGATAGCCAAGGCCAGAGACGAACAGCAGTCGGTGAGACAAAAGCCGCGCGCGACAGGCGAAACGTAAATACTGCCGCGCGCACAAATAGTCAACAAGTGCCCATTTACAGATTTGACTTTAAGAAGTACAGGGCTACTTACGTTTTTTTTTTCAAGCTACATTAAGAAAACGAATTAAAAAGTAATATCTTTTTTTTCTATAAATTTTGTTTTGATTGCATATAGCAAATCTTTATATTTTGTTTTCTTTCTTTCGTCTCCAAAACGCCTCAATTAAACCGACTGCTAAGAAGCGACGAACAATAGCGAAGAGGGCGCGCCCAACAAAAATTAACACAGCTTTGCTAACAAACAGTTAGCAAAGCTGATAGGTAGGATTACTGTTTTTGCGTAGTAAGGGCGCGCCAAAACAACCTCGCGGGATAGAGCCAACAATTTCGTACGGCTAGATAAAATCAAAATAAAACCGGTGGCAATAAGACCGTTTGTTTTTTTTTAAGTAGATTTTTCAAAAAAAAAATACAAACACTCGTACTCACGCTTTTGGGGACTAGCCACTGTTTAAACAAAACGAGCGTGCGTAAACAATGGCTAAGTCAACAAATCAAACGCTGTTATTCGACTTGGACACCACGGAGGACGAAATACAAACATGGGTAAGCGAGTTCGATGACAAACGTCTAAAAGAGACGCTATCCGAACTAGAACTGCGAAGCGACGGCGAATCAGCCGCGCAAGCTAACAGATTGCAGAAGTGGCTACTCGGCAATTACTCCGAGGCAGATTTCGACCAGACAAGGGCAGTTGACAAGACAACAGACCCAATTAGAAGAACAGATCTGCGCCAGTCATTTATATCCGAAGAATGCAAAACTCTTGAAGATACAGCGGACCTGGACAGCCACCCGCTATACAGACTGCTGACGGACGATGAAATCAAGACAAAAATGAACTTGACAGTCGGCAAGACCCTATCAAAGGAAGCAGAGAAGAACTCTAAGGATGATGGTAAAACGATCCACCAAAACTCTATGGAAGACATAGAGGAGGAGATGCCCACGTTAAAGGATGCAAAGGCCAACCCAATAACAGTGCCACCAGAGATAGCCAAGGTAATGACGGAATGGATAAAACGCCTCACGAAGATCGAAAGGGCAATGACGAGAGAAAGAGAGTACGTCCTGTCAATTGCGCAAATGGCACAAACAATTTGCGCAACACAGGCAACAGAAACCTCTCTTCTATCCAAAGCACTACACCGCATAGGAGTACTAGAAAATGAGATATACGAATTACAAGAGAGCAACACGTGCACAACAGAAACCAAAGAAGAAAAACAGCCAAGCAAATCAGTGAATTTTCAAGACACACTGACGTTCCACTACGACACGGTGGTACCAGGCAGCACGCCAAAAAGGCCACAGCCGCCCGTAGGGGCCCGGTGGTCTGCAGACGACCCCCCCGCACAGCCCTTAGGAGGGGGCAGACAGCAGAATTTCACAGCGAATTCTTCTGTAGGCGCCTACTCAAGACCAACAAGTTATTCAACGCAGAATTACCCATCAGGGCTGTCGACCACCAGAGATATCGGCAAGATCGTCAGAGGCTGGCGCGTGAAGTTCTCCGGCGGAGAAGAGCAAAGCGTCGACTTATTCTTGGAGAAGCTAGAGGCACAAAGAATAGCGGCTGGGCTATCCGAGGAAGAGATGTTGTTGGGGCTACCAGACGTGTTAACTGGAGTAGCCCATACATGGTACATCAACAACTACAAGGATTGGATCGGTTACCAGGAGTTCGTACAGGATGCGAGAGAATGGTTCGGCACGAGCATCCAGCAACAACAGAGGCTGAAGAGGGAGGCTCAAGCCAGATACCAAGGCGAACAGGAGCCGGTGAAGGTTTACCTGACCAAGCTACAGGCCATGGTAAACAAGATACAGCCTCCGATGCCTAGTATAGAAGTGCTGGAGCTGATGTACTCGAACCTGCTTCCTGAAATAAAGACGAACGTCAAGCGAAGAGATGCGACGTCGGTAAGAGAGTTGTGTCGGCTGGCAACGGAGGCACAAAATGACATTGCCCAAGCACGACAAAGGAGAATATTGATAGAGCCGAAGGCGGCGCTATTCCCAGAGTGGGCATATCAACCCGCACAAGCTGGGACGGCGGCGAGTGTTCGCAAGCCTAGGGTACCGGCGATAGCAGCCGACGATGATGAAGTCGAGGAGGATGACGCAGAGATCGAAATCGCGGCGCTGAACGAGAAGCAGCCTTCACCGACGGCAATGCAACGTCTGGAGACGATGATCGCGGACATGATAGACCGCAAGCTACCTAAGCCCTCACCTGGCGAGAAGCCCAATGGGGCGGACGGCGGAAACGGCCAAAGGTAGAGGCCGAGAACGCCCAGGCGCGACGTAGATTATACGAAGCCCCTCGCTTGTTCCAAATGTGGGAAACTGGGCTTCAGCGTCCGATATTGCCCCGACTGCAAAGGAGCAACGTCATCGGGAAACGACAAAGGAAGCAACTAGACGGGGTCATAGTTGCTTCGAGTAGTAAAGAGATCCCTCACTCTGGGCGGCAGCGCGACGAGATTCCACGCGAGTCGCCCCCGATATCGACTAGCTCCGCCACAGATGAAAGGGAGCCTACAGAGAAAGTATCAAGAGTGAGAAGCAATGGTGATAATGAGATCCAGCGATTACGAATAGAGGAACATGCGACCGAGAGTCAAGATACCAACCCGTCAAGCGGGATCAAAGGAGCTACTTCCTCCCCCAGGACCCGACGTGCGATGCAGGAAGATCCTCAGGACATGGCGGGGAAGTGCAGCCGAAGATCGTCGGAATACACAGAGGCGTTGACCAGCGAGGTGTTGGCCAACACTAGTCCAGACGACGACGAAGGGCAGACTTCCGCAGCCATAGGATCGACCGACGGGAAGCACAAAGGCAGTCAGCGAGGAAGAGCTTATGCACCCGAAGATGAGACGAGGTGGTACGTGCCCATTAATATTGCAGATTACCGAATCAGAGCTTTGTACGATTCAGGTGCATCTTGTACAACAATGGGCACGTTAGGGATCATGATTGCTGCTCAACTGGGGTTAGAGCTACAGGCGCGCAACGCAGGTACTTGCCGCCTGCCGGATGGCTCAACCGTGGCAGTATTAGGTCATGTTCACATGCCCTGGACCGTGGGTGGAGTAACAAGGGATATCAGAGTGGCTATAATCCCAGATCTGAAGGACGAATGCTACGTCGGTGTCAACTTCATCAAGGCATTTAAGATAATGGTGGATCCAGAGGAGGACGTGCTATTCATGAAGGATGAAGAAGTCAGAGTCCCATTAACATTAGCAAGTTTGGAGGGCCAGATTCGCACAGCCGCGGTGGGCATCGCGGAAGCAACGGATGCCCAGCGCGAGGAAATTAGAGAAATGGTCTCGAAGATAATGCCGGACAGAAAAGTTCTGGGTTGTATCACCGGCGCAGAACATGTGATTAACGTCGGGGATACTAAACCAATCAAGCAAAGGTATTACCCAGTATCACCAAAGGTAGAACAAGAAATGCACCGACTGGTGAAGGAAATGTTGATCGCGGGGGTGATCGAACCGTCCAAGAGTGGATGGTCCAGCCCTGTAGTGATGGTCAAGAAGTCGGACGGTTCGTGGCGATTTTGCGTAGATATGCGTCAAGTGAACGCAGTAACAGAGCCCGATGCCTATCCGATCCCCTTTATGCAAGACATACTGCGGCGATTGAGAAACGTAAGGTTTATCTCGACGTTGGACCTCAACTCGGCCTACCACCAGATCAACTTGAGAGAGGAGAGTCGACCATTGACGGCCTTCACGGTGCCAGGGATGGGCCACTTCCAGTTTGTCAGGATGCCTTTCGGCTTATCCTACGCCGGGGCCACATTCCAACGAGCCATCGACTCAGTAATAGGTCCGGAGATGGCCACCTTTGCCTTTGCGTACCTCGATGATATCATCGTAGTGTCGGCTACGTTAGAGGAACACAAAGAACACCTCAAACAAGTATTAGAGGCCTTAAGGAGCGCTGGGATTTCCATGAACTTGGAAAAGTGCCTTTTGCAAGGCGGAAGTACGGTATTTGGGCGTGTTAGTGAACCGGGACGGCGTCAGACCTGATCCGGAGAAAACGCGCCCTATATTGGAGTTCCCAGCACCCAGGAATGTCAAGAAGCTGCGTAGTTTCATGGGCATGGCCTCGTGGTACCGACGCTTCATCGATGATTTCGCGACAGTAGCGGAGCCATTGAATAAGTTGTTGCGCAAGTCAACACCATATGAATGGGGCCCAGATCAGGAAAGAGCCTTCTCCGAATTAATGAACCTCATGGTGTCCGCCCCGATATTGCAGCCCCCAGATCCGAACGGAGAATTCGTGTTACACACCGACGCCAGTGATACGGGCATCGGCGCCGTCCTGACCCAGATCGTCGACGGGCAAGAGCGGGTGATTGAGTTTGCTAGTCGCACCCTCACCCGAGCCGAACGTAATTTCTCGGTGTCCGAACGGGAATGTCTCGGGGTGGTATGGGCCATTGAGAAATTCCGGCAGTATGTGGAAGGCTATCATTTCAAAGTGATAACTGAGCATAGTTGCTTGAAATGGCTGCGGAATATGAAGAATTCCACGAGCCGCCTAGCAAGATGGGCCCTGAAGTTGCAGGGGTATGTTTTCGACGTGGTACATCGGAAAGGGGCCCTGCACCACGTGCCCGACTGTCTGTCGCGAATGTATGAACCAGAGGAGGAGGAAGAAACGATGATTAGCGCGGTGTCATGGTCCGAAGAGGTAAAGGATGAATGGCTGCTGGCTAAGAAGCGAGAAATACTGGATAAGCCGGAAGCGCATCCGACATGGAAGGTCGTGGGCGGTAATGTCTACACTTACCGCCCAGGCGGATCCCTTGGAGAACTGATCGACGACGCTGATGACTGGAAGATAGTGGTACCCAAGGAACATCGAAGGAAAGTGTTAGAGGAATGTCACGACGCCCCTACAGCCGGCCATCTCGGGCGTGATAAAACGATCGCCAGAGTAAGGAGGTTGTACTACTGGTCTACGCTAATCGATGACACATCGCGTCATGTGCGTAACTGCGAGATATGTCAGCAGTGTAAGGTCGAACAACGCTCACCGTATGGGCTGATGAGGAGGCGACAAGTTAGCAAGCCGTGGCAAATCGTCGCCGGAGATATCACCGGACCTTTTCCCCGCAGTGCGAAGGGCTATGAGTATATCTTAGTCTTCGTCGATCTATTCACAAGGTGGGTCGAGTGTATCCCTATTCGGAAAGCTATTGCCAAGACAATCGTGCGAGAATTTCACGAGAGGATCTTCGCTCGCTTCGGAGCGCCAGAGATATTCCTCTCGGACAATGGCACCGAGTTCAAGAATAAGTTAGTCGATGAGTATCTGCGCGAACAAGGGATTCAACACGATCTAACGCCCGTGTATTGCCCACGAGCCAACCCGACCGAAAGATATAACAGGACCCTGAAGACGATGATAAGGTCATTCATCGAAGACGACCATAAGAACTGGGACGATAACATAAGTGAACTGATGTTCGCTCTTAACACCGCGATACACAGCACAACCAAGGTAAGCCCTGCCATGCTCAACTATGGGCGGCAACCTTTACAGCCCGCCACCCTTCGGCGAGAACAGGAGCAGTTGAGCCAGCGGCGGCTCGCGGATCAGGCTCGTCGTGAATGGGCTGACCACATGGGCCTGCTACCTGGGTTGCTAGAGACAGCAGCCGAGAACTCGCAACGAGAACAGGCCCGACAGGCCAGATCGTATGATACGAAGCGTCGAAAAACCCCGTTCGAAGTAGGAGATTGGGTATGGCGAGTCAATCGAGTGCTGTCATCGGCCGCTAAGGGAATCACGGCGAAGCTGGCCCCGCCATACGCGGGACCATACGTCGTCTCCGAGAAGTTAGGAACGAACACCTTCCGCTTAGCAAACCATCAAGAGAAGTTGGAAGGGGCGGTACACGCGGAAGACCTCAAGCCTTTCCACCAAGGCTCCGAAGACGACCAGGAGGAAGAAGAACAACCACCGATGGAAAACGTGGCGAAGAGCGACCCGCCCCAGGCGTGCGAGCGGCCGAGCGACGGCAACGAAGGCGAAGATGCGACGGTCGCAGGCGCGGGCCTGCCCGATGGCGGAGAAAACGATCCGACACGCGCGGACAGGGAGGCCTCACCCCCACGACGCGAGCGAGGGCGACCTCGCAAAATAACGCTGCCAGGAGCAACCGCCAAACCCAGCGCCCGAGGGAGAGGCCGGCCAAAGAAATCGGTAACGACGGTGCGTCGAGAGATAGGTCGCGTTGCGAAGCGAATCGACCTCGACGCGAATGCTGCGACGCGCGCAAGGGGACGACCCCGAAAATCATAACTATTCTGCGAGCGAGCATTTCATATCATTCCATTCCCCTCCTCACCCTTCATCACCATCATTTCACCATGTTACAGTATGGAACAGATCATCAAGGACACCGTACAGTATTTCATGGGGATAATCGCCATGTTCGACATCCCCGAAGACGTCAAGGAGCTGCTCGACGTCGCGGCCATCGCCCTGGGGCGACGCCTCGCCGAAGCCGCGGAAGCCCACGGTCAAAAGAACCGGGAGCAGGAGCTCAGCGCGGCCGTTCAAGAGCTGGCAGACACCCTGATGGACCAAAAGATAGGGAGAACCATCAGGGACTGCCTTGGGCACGCGGGGGCGAAATTCCTCGTGGAGGTCCAGCGTGCCCAGAGGGACGGCCGTCTGTTACGCCCGCTCAAAAGCGAGCTCCGTTACGTCCCGGCTACCCTGACCGAGGTAGAAGAGGCGCCGGCAGACTGGTCGGTGAGGGCAACCGCGTCCTTCGGAGGCCCTCCCCCTTCAATGAGGACAACGGGGGACGAATTGTTTGGGCACTTCTTACCCATGGGCTCTGGGCGGCCCATCACCAACCGGGACCGCCCCTCGTCCCAGTTCCGGGACATCGGAACTAACACGGGGTTGCCCAGAAGATGGAACGTGGGCGTTCAGGTCGGAGGAGCCGCCGGCGCCCGAACCCGGAATTCGGCCGTCAACACTGACAGGACCAGCGTACCCCAGAGGATCGAGGTGGCCACCAACACCGTGGAGGCGATGACAATCAACGCCGCCACCATGACTGACCCAGTCGGTTTTGGGTCCCGCGGAAGAGGAGAAGAGACCGCATCAGCCGAACTCACGGAATCCGCTCCATCCAGATCCGCGCGCACCTTAGCGGAAACGCCCTGGCCATCACGACGATACCCGTTGTTGGCCCGCCCCTACAACAGGGATGACTGGCCAACAACGTGCCTGGAGTGGCCGCAAGAATATCCGGCCGAGGCGAAAGAGCGCTCCCTGGCATTCACGCTGAGCGAAGTCGGCAGCGCATGGAATTTCGTGCGCCTGGTCACCCTCGGTGTACCCGCCCGGTTCGGGGATTTCATCCGAGGCCCCGGAACCGAGAGATTCGCAGAAGAGTGGCTGGTGAAGTGTGCGCGTTGGCAGGCCTACGTGGGAGCCGACCGCCACGCGCGCGAGTCACGAGTGCCCCCATACCATCCGACGGCCGACTCACACTTCCCTACAGCCGAGCCGCCAGAGGCAGAAGAGGGCGCGAGACAGCCTCCACCGCTCGCGCCCAGGTACCGGGGAGAAAGACTCTCCCAGTCGTCATCCGCAACCAACGTCTCGGTCGAGGCAACGTCGTCGGGAGCCCACAGCACAATAAACGTGGCTGTGAACAACAACGGCGGTATTGGCCCCTCTGGGCAGTGCGGTTCCGCACCGCCCCGAGACTTCAAAGTCAAGCGGTCCAGGAGAAACTACGACCCGGCTCGCCAGCCCAACCCCAACGAACGGGACCCACGCGGGGTAAGAGGCGGCGAGTCACGATCGGCGGTCGAGGGATGCGCAGTGTGTGGGTACCCAGGCGTCACGAGATCTAGCCGGTGCCCAAGGATACGGGACCATCGGCAATATAGAGAGTGACGTAAAAATAAAAACGTGAATGAAACCAGCATTTGTCCCTCATTTATCCCTCCACCCATCCACTCCTTACTTTCATCAAGCGATTTTCCCCTTTTCGGTTTGGTTCGGCACATGGAAAGTATTTCCGCCTGGGGGGGGAGTTGTAACGAGCCGGCTCGTTACAGGGAAAAATCCGCTGAATATAGGGCCAGCGCGTGCCATGCGCGGGCCAGATGCGCAGAAAAACCGTGCGCGAGCGGAGAGTAGAGAGAGAGGACGGTGAGGGGTGGGGGTAGTGAGGAGAGACACTCACGTGTGAACCGGCTTACCGAGCGGAAGTATACAAAGGAAAATCACTGCTCATTAGACGATAAAGGAAAAAAGTGGAATCGAAGAGCAATACCGAAGCAAGTACGCCAAGAGTGAGTGTCGTCGCCCAGGTGACACCGGATTTGAAGAGTGTCGAGAGAACCAAGAGGAGGAAACGCCTCCCGGGCAACGAGAACCATCACGTGAGCTCGGAAACTGAAGAATCGGCAGCTAAATTTTCCGTGGAATTACAGCGAAGAGAAGTGAGTAACTTCTCCGATACGTAATTAACCGCGAAAAGATCATGTTAAATTAAGCGCGCGAGAGTAAATTCGTATCTCTCTCTCTCTCTCTCTCTCACGGCAAGACATCGCGCATTGTAAATGCGCGACTGAGCAGTGTGTCATTCGGAAAAGTTCTCGGCCTTTTTCTTCATGAAACGTGTATCAAATGTCAAGTGAATAAAGGGTGTATGTAATTGATCGGCCGCTTTGCTTATTGACGTGGGTAGAAGCGCACGTACCTCCCCTGCCCAGCCACCCGAACCCACCGACTTCCCCGCGTGAGCAGTACGCCGAGCCCGCATTCGACGAAGCAGCCGGCACAACAGCCGGGAGGTAAGTCCTCCTTCGACGAAGCGGCGGTTAGCTTCGCAACGTGGAAGCGACGGTGACTGATTTTTGTTAATGGATATCGATTTATTCTCTCGGATAAATCACAACCGTTACAATAAACAAACTATAATATAATTAATCGCAAACCTTAATACAATTACACAGCGTAACACACTTACACACACACTTTGACGAAACGCAGAGAGCTCTCGGATGATGTGCGCAGATACTACGATCCCGCAGCGAATATGGAAGAGCGCACCACTATGGTGACCACCTAAGGCGACCTCGACTTCTCGAGGACGGGGACAGCCCTTGCCGCCACGTGGAATTTGGGCACAGCGACCTCGTGGAGATAATGCTCTCGAGGACGCGCTAGGGCGTGACCCACTACAGCCGCGTAGGGCTGAGTCCAACGCTTCACGGGCTTTTACTACAAACTCGTTCTAACACTCAACGCAGTATTAACGCACTGCCCTGATCAAAATGAACGTAGCCATGGTAAAACAAAAGAAGAGACTGAACTAACACTTCATAATGCAGGATTGCGAAGCGCCTCTCTCGCTGTCTATCGACAGACTGACTGGTTGCCCCCCTGTCAGAGAACGATGACGAGTTCTCTTCGTTTGTCGCCAAGAAAATTAAGGGAAAATTTCGGGTGTTTGGGTCAGGCGAACCACACCTGTACTCCCTTTTGCCGAGTGTATCTCGTGGTTAGATTTTAGATATTAGTGCTCGTCGATCACACAGCACTTTCTCCTTTACAAATTACCAATACAACGGGGTAAATGAGAAACGCTGCATTTCTGAACAACCAGATAGCGAGATTAATTTCAAAGAAAATAAATTGTCAGAAAAGTTGAAAGAAATATTAATAGATGCCGTGTATGAGTTTAATGATATTGATATGATTGTTGAAGAGACGTTAGATTTTCATGAAGATTATAAAGATACTGATGCTAAAATAATCGAAGATGAAGTTCAACATCACTTTCCTGAGCCTGATTTTGCACCAACAAATCAATGCACAAATAATGATGAAGAAATCACATTTGATTATAAACAAAGAGCCGTACAATTTTGGAGGAGCGGAAAAAACAAAAATTTTAAATTGGATACTGTACAACATAGATTCAAAAAAGTTTCATCTATAAGTCAACTTAAACGTTGGGCGAAAATAATTAATAAAAATGGAACTTATCGAGAAAAAATAGCGCAAATTTGCCAATACACGTTTGATAATTTAAAAGCCGCTATTGCAGCTGGTACGATAGTGCATGATCGAGATATACGGAAATGGGCATTGCAAGCTCAAAAAATTGTTGGCCATGAAGATATAAGATTTAAGGCTTCTCAAAATTGGTTACTAAAATTTAAAAAAGCTCATAGAATAGTATCTAGAAAAATAAATAAATTTATCACCAAAAAAACATTAGAAAGTAAAGAAGAACTACAAACTAATGCTGATGCTTTTGTAGCTGATGTTAAATCATGTATACCAGAAATCGGCATTGCAAACTTTTATAATTCAGATCAGAGTGGTTTCCAATTAGAAATGCACTCGGGAAGTCTTTAGCAGTTGAAGGAGAAAAGCAGGTGCAATGTCTGGTACAGTCGGTTTCATCGACAACGCACAGTTATACAATTCAGCCAACTATATCAGCAACCGGGAAACTTTTATCACCACTTTTTATAGTATTAAAAGAAAAAAGTGGTCAATTCGGTCCCATAGTGGAATCTTCATTATTTAGACCAGAAAATGTGCATGTGGAAGCATCTAAATCTGGAAAATTAACGACAAGTTAGTATATTTGGTGTAGGCACAAGTAGTGTTCACAGCCGATTTTGTGGAAATGTTCTGGCAAATTCGTGTACCTCACGAGAAATGATTTGTAAGGCGTCTTGTGTTCATCTGTGCCTGGATGGTCAGCCATGGACTATCACTTGACAACGGTCACATACGTAACAACTTAAGTGTCTTACCTTGCCATTCGCACACTTTTATGGTTAGCTTCCGACGGAAAGACGCGTTTTTTGCCCGGAATAGCTTTTCTCAAGGCAATCATTTACGTTAACCATACATTTGAGGGCACAGTTAAGCTGACTGTGGATTGACGTAAACACTAAGAACTAATCTTCATTTAGGCGTCAGTAGGCATGAAATTTAATAAGTATGCAGTCAATCAACCGGATTTGTTTTCTTCCCAGGTTTGATCAACCGACCATAGTAAAGTCTAGCAAATTAATTGCAACTACTCGTATACTGTAAAGATCCTTGGCGTACATTGAAATCCATCATGTGACAATTTCAACTTTAGGGTGTCGATTACTAGTACGGGGGAGAGAACGCTTATGAGAAGGTCAATCTACTCGGGCATCGCATGATTATTCGAACCCCTCGGCTGGTTTGCGCACATTCAAGATCTATGGATTGAGAGATGCAATTAAGATGAACCTCTGTCTAACGAGATCCGCAACCATTGGTAGGGCTACTTCTTGTACTCTCAACTCTGTCCACTCTCGCAATCGATCGTTGGTTCGGTTTAACGCAGCAAACATTGTTCGAGATCCACGAATTATCGAATATTTCATTGCCCGCGTATACTACGGTTGAGCAATTACCACATATACCTGCTAGCCGATAAAATAAAGGTTATGCCAGTTAAAACCGTTAGCATCCCGAACCTCGGATTGAACGGCGTGACGCTTCTTCTTAAGTTTGTGGTCCATTAGTAGTCACTAAAGTTCTTGCAAAATATGCCAATCCACTTATGGTCTGATAGCCAAATCGTATTTCCTTAGTTCAAAAAACACCTGTGTTATTAGAAGACCTTCGTAGCCAATGGCATATGATTGATACCGACTGAGTTAACTGACGTGACGTGGATTTACGTTTCCACAAAGCAGAATCCAGAAGATCTTGACACATAATAGGGCAATCTCTGATAAGTTGCATTCTATCGAGCTATGGCAAGCTGGCCCTGCGTAGCTAATGTCTTCGCCTGATAAATAGTCTCTGATACTGAGATTACAGTAGGTTCTGCATTCCCGGCTGAACACCAGTGAACCAGTATTCTTGGCGAGATATTCCAATCTTACGAAACTCATGCGTATAACAACATGATATTTACGCTCTTTTCTGCAAAAAAATTCGAGAGCGAGGTGTGCAAGGCTTTTATCCGAATTCGTGAATTTCGAAGATATTGAGAACGCGTGGATCGTGAAATTAGCACAATCTCATACACTTTTGACAGAAATCAAACTGCTGTTAGCCCAAAAACCGTTGCATAAGCGCAATCATCTTTGCAAATTAAAGCCATTCATCGATACTGATGGTATCCTACGTGTTAGGATACGTTTGAGTAATGAAAATTTCTCATTATATATAATACCTGCCGATATTACCTTCCACCTTATCGCTTAACCGACTTTTAGTTTTACACGCTCATGAGCATATTACTAGCTAAAAACTTATGCTTAATAATCAATTCGGTTTCAGGTGTAACCGATCCACGATTGAGCAATTAATAGAATAGTATCTATTGCGAGGGCAGCCATCGAAAGTTAACAATACTGATCTGGTATATTCCTGGATGTTGCCTAGGCTTTTGACACAGTTTGACATTAAGGCCTACTACACAAGCTCAACAGATTTCATCAAACTTATCTACACAATAGAGCCTATCAAGTTAAAATAAATAAAACGTTAGTTAATAAAAGAATGAGTATCGCAGGACAGTGTTCTAGTCTAACGCTATATCTGTTATATACTTTGGACCTACCAAAGTCTATTAATATCTTGACAGCAACATATACAAATAATACAGCAATTTTAACAGTACACTCAGCGGCAACAATAGTAACCAAAAAATTATAAAACTACATAAAAAATAACCTTCAAAATTGATTTAAGTCCTGGAGAATACTAGTAAATGAAATCAAATTAATGCATACGACATTCATACTTCAAAATGATACTCGTCCTCCTATTAGATTAAATGAGAAATATAATCCGGAAAGCAATCAAGTAAAATATCTAGTTATTCACCTAGACCGAAGACTTATATGGAAAGAACATATATTCACTAAACGTAAACAGTTGGGTCTAAAATGAAAGAAACTGTATTAACTAATCAGAACAAAATCGAAGTGGTCAATTGAAAACAAATTGCAGTTATATAAAACTGTACTTAAACTAGTCTATATATATGGCATTGAACTATGGGGTGAATGAAATTATTGGAAATAATTTACAGATACCTACAACCAAAGAAGAAATTAAAAAATTTTACGTAAAATTTAATTCCAGACTTCAAAACCGCCCAAATAAACTTGTCAACAAACTTCTCAAGACATCCATCGCCAACACCAGACTAAAAGAACATAAAATAATTATAACGAGGATTTAGCCTGGTTTACCCCGTCAATATATAAAGTAATAAATAGGGAATGGTCGAGTGAACGAAGTCTAAAATTCCTGGGCGTAGTCGTCCTCCCAGGTCCGGTGCGGGTCGCGTTGGCGACAAGACGGCCAGATCAGCGCAGATTTGTTATGTTGGCTAAAGAGCGCGAAAGTCGAAAATTCGAAAGCGGTTGTCGGCGCGAGAAGGTAGGGTGTTCTAATAAAATAGCGAGATATAATTATGTTAGAATGTTTACAAAAATCTTTAATTATAAATAATTAACAAA
Organism: Phymastichus coffea; assembly: GCF_024137745.1. Classification (NCBI taxonomy): domain Eukaryota; kingdom Metazoa; phylum Arthropoda; class Insecta; order Hymenoptera; family Eulophidae; genus Phymastichus; species Phymastichus coffea. The sequence goes on along the minus strand of NW_026706843.1, from coordinate 836,222 downwards.
AACGGTCGGAAGGAAGGAGAGAGCACGCTGAGCGAACGAATAGAGAGAGAGGGAGCAAGCTATCAAGCCGGTACTTACACTGCCGTCCATATTTATTTGCCCACCCAGAGAAAAAATTACATAAAATTAAAAGTTTTGTTACTAAGGAAGTATTCACCCTATCGAAGCCTCCGGGAGCTCATTTTGTAGGTTCTGGCGAGTACTTTGAGATACATGTCCTCCCGAATCGATTAATAATTTTTTTCCATGTTTTATCAAGACATAAAGGTAAGTAAAAAATCAAAAATTTTTTGCCCACTTTTAAGTCCGAACATTTTTATGGGAAAAATTTCCACGATAAATCTAAAAGGAGTATTTCGAAGCTTGTTCGAAGAGCTTTCGAATGCGAGGTAGCAGGATGTTTTTTCATAATTAGCTTAAAAGTTACAGACGTTTGAAAGAAAAAAAAACACTTTTTTTCGAGAATTATTATTTTGGTACCATCTACTCGCATGGAAAAACTTTACTCGGAAAAAACGTGTAATTTGTAGCGTAGAATCAACCTAAATTTTCTCAGATTTATTTCGTAAAATTTTTTTTCCTACATTTTGGAGTCGATTATTGTACGACTTTGTGGTATTCTGTAATAACTGGAATACTTTATTATAGATTGAAATGATCATTTTCTTAACAAGGAACAATAAAAAAATCAATAGTATAGAAAATATCAAATATTCAGTTTTTATTAGTCCATTATCGAAATAAATATAATAAATAAATAAATTATCAATCCATACGTTTTGATAGCTTTAGAAATTCATGTTTCTTGGTAGTAATAATAATAATAGTAATAATAATAATATATATATGTATATATAAATATTAAGAGAAACATCTAAACAGTCAAGTCACTCCTAATAACATAACAGTATGAGAATCTCACAAAAAATTATCTATTTGAATTTGATTGAACTATAAAATTATAATACTGTAATTAAATGTTTTTTTCATCAAAATGCCAACCTTTGTTCTTGATAACTGCTTTGCAGATTCTTGGCATTCTCAGGATCAAATTTTCCAAGGTGGAAGCTGGAATCTTTTTCCATTCTTCTTGCAGGATCGTCCATAAATGTTCTCTAGACGTAGGGCAAATTTTCCGTACTGCTCGGTCGAGTTCTTCCCATAATAATTCAATAGGATTCAGATCAGGTGATTGAGGAGGCCATGTCATGACTTGTAGTATTTGCCGGTTCTGCAAGCTCTCCAAATAATTTTTACAAATGTTCGAGGTATGTTTCGGATCATTGTCCTGTTGGAAAATAAAATTGGGACCGAGCAGACGTCTTCCAGAAGGCACTACGTTCCTTTGAAGTATACTTTTGTATTTTTCTTTATTTAATATTCCTTCAATTCGGATGCAATCCCCTACTCTGGACCCTCCAAAACATCCCCAAACCATCACAGATCCTCCACCGTGTTTGACAGAAGGTACAATGCACTCCCGAGAATGACTCTCATTCTTGCGCCTCCTAACATAAACTTTTCTTTTTGAACCAAAAACTTCAAATTTCGATTCGTCACTCCACAATACTTTCCTCCAATCGTTCACAGTCCAATCCTTATGCTCTTTGGCCCATTTCAATCTCTTAGTCACATTTACTTTTCTTAAAAGTGGTTTTTTGACTGCTATTCTTCCATGAAGCCCTTTTTCTGCGAGCCTTCGTTTGACTGTAGTGACACTAATCGATTTACCAATACTTTTACTTACTTCTGATGATAATTCTACAGCTGTTAGGCGGCGATTTCGAGTACTCAAGTGAACTATATTATCATCTTGTTTCTTCGTCGTTTTCCTCGGTCTGCCTGCATTTTTTCTTGTGGTCACTGTGCCAAATTTTAAAAACTTTTTTACGTTATAATCAACCGTACACCGTGATAACTTGAGCGTTTTAGCTATATCCCTATTGCTCTTTCCGATTTTGTGAAGAGCCACGATCTCACTACGGCTCTCTATTGATAAATTCGCAGTTTTTCCCATGCTGGCGACTAAAGAGATTGTATGAATGAACTGGCAGTTTATTAACTGAGTTTACCTAGAGTATCACGGTGTCATCGTATGTTTATAAACAAAGCTGAATTACGCTTGAAGTGAAGTGACCAATTCTTAGAGTCTATCTTATTTTTATGATTCCGAAAGAATTCAACGTTGTTGATTCATTGGATATGATTTTATATTACTTATACTTTGTAATTTAGAGATGATAAAAACCTTTTGTGATAATTTTCTTGCTGTATTTATGAAAATTCCTAGATTGCTTTCGGCTTCAAAGAATTGAAAAACCGTAGAAAATAAAAATAACGATTTTTTCATTCATGGAATACCACAAAGTCGTACAATAATCGACTCCAAAATGTAGGAAAAAAAATTTTACGAAATAAATCTGAGAAAATTTAGGTTGATTCTACGCTACAAATTACACGTTTTTTCCGAGTAAAGTTTTTCCATGCGAGTAGATGGTACCAAAATAATAATTCTCGAAAAAAAGTGTTTTTTTTTCTTTCAAACGTCTGTAACTTTTAAGCTAATTATGAAAAAACATCCTGCTACCTCGCATTCGAAAGCTCTTCGAACAAGCTTCGAAATACTCCTTTTAGATTTATCGTGGAAATTTTTCCCATAAAAATGTTCGGACTTAAAAGTGGGCAAAAAATTTTTGATTTTTTACTTACCTTTATGTCTTGATAAAACATGGAAAAAAATTATTAATCGATTCGGGAGGACATGTATCTTAAAATACTCGCCAGAACCTACAAAATGAGCTCCCGGAGGCTTCGATAGGGTGAATACTTCCTTAGTAACAAAACTTTTAATTTTATGTAATTTTTTCTCTGGGTGGGCAAATAAATATGGACGGCAGTGTATAAGACAGATGCCTAAACCCTAGGCTCGTCGACGGTTTCTATGGTCTGCGTTGTCGTGCGCACACGATAGATGAGCCGCCACGTACACCGCACAGATCTAGCTCCTTCGGCAGAAGTCGTCTCTCGTACAACGGCAGACTTATCCTCTGCACCACCGACCGTAGCTCACGTGTTCAAAACTGTCCGAGAAGTCAAGCGACGACGCAATCTGCTCCCCCAGTGGAGACACTCACAACTAGAGGAAGCTCTTGTTAGGTTGAACACCAACCTTCCCCCACGCAACTCCAGAGGCGAAGAAAAAGAGTAGAAGGACAAAGCTAAGGTTCGGCAGAGGAAAACAGTTGATGGGACTCCGTCCGCTCACTCGCGTGTCGAAACAGCTATTCCTCGCGCCGCGAGCTTAACTACGCGATTCCGTCTCAGTGAGCCAATCAGTGTGCTTTGCTGTCGCGCACGGAAGTGTCCCTACGTATTCGCATCTCTCTTTCACCTCGCTTATCTTATATCAGAACAAGAGTGTAACTACATATATGTAAATATACAATAAATAAATATAAATACAATAAATTCGTGAATACATAGGATATATTCGAAGAAATAGGTTACATTTTCTTATCGCTACTAAGGAGAGAGACATAACGAGTCAGCAATTTCACTCGTTATATCCCCCCCGGCCTAGAAGCTAAGTACGGATATACCAGCTCGAAAGAGTGACTCTCTCTCTCTCAGCAATAAAGAGAAGCAAAAACTTGTCATAAGAATTCATTATTATTAAGGAACAGAAAAATTACTACATAACGATAAACAATGAACATAGTATAGGCGCCTCCCTCCCTGTACAAACATGTTGTATAACCGGGGTTTGGCGGGCAATTTTCCCGCGACACGGATGCGTTGATGCAGGAGAATACAGTGAATCCTCCTAATCGTTGTAGGAGTATGGGGCCAAGAGTCCTTGGGCTCACTTCCAGTGCTGGATGTAGTTGAGGCAGTCCCTTCCCCTGGACACTCCAGTCAAACCGCAGTGTGGACAGCTTCGGATTAGCCGAAGGTCCAGACGGGGGTCATCCCATTTGCCACACGAGCGGGTAGCAGCCGCTCCCTGCCTCGCATGGTGACCCGGTTCGTTCCTTAATCTGCACGATGTGTGCAAGTGAGAATAAGAGGAGGACGGCTAGCATTTTCCTCTTCTAAGGCTACTAGCTGGCCCCGCAGGGCATGGAGTTCCTGGAGCTTCTCGGCCTGCTCCGCTATGATGCGCTCCCTCTCCTGCTCTGCCTCCAGTCGCCTCTTCTTCTCCGTGAGCCGGGCCTAACATGCTTCCTCAAGGTAGGCAGCCAATTCAATGGCCTCCTCCACCTTGGGAAGCCACTCTTTGACCAGCTCCGCTGCTTGGGCATCCGAATGACCCGCAAAATCCAGGACAGCCTGGTAAGCCTCCTGCTCCTGCTTAGCAGCTTCGATCCGGGCCCTCCTAGCCGCTTTGGCTCGAGCCAATATTCTATCCCACTCCGCGGACAAATCTTTGCCGCCTTGGGCCACCGTCGGTCCGGATAATGGAGTCGGGATCACCTCGTACTCAAAGATTGCCCCGGTAGCTGTTGGAAGGGCCTTATCATGTGTTGACGCAGGTGGGTCCATTGAGCCTGGCAGCGGAATTGGTGCTAACCTGTGCTCAGAGGCGGCTCCAATGGCCCCTGGAAGGACTTTATCGTGTGTAGGCGCTGTTCGGTAAGCCGGTCCTTCCGGTGCCACGATTGAAGCGATAGCTGCGAGGGTATGCGATGATGCCACCGATGACGGACCAATAGCTGTCAGGTTGGGGTTACCTGAAAACCGTGCTAGGTAGGCAGTGGCTGGGGTAACCAAGTCCACCAGTGTAGGCGAGGCCCCCGCTGCCAGCAGCTCATGCGTCAACCGCGCAATTCCGTCGATCAGCTCCTGGGACACCCATAGCGTCCTCTCCTCTTGGGCGTTACGGTTGGCGCAGAATCTGGTTCGGCCATCTCCTCTCATCCTATGTTTGCTGTATCATTCCACGTAACCGCTACCGTCCGGCCTAACTGAGGTTGTGCTTCATTCGGCTCGTCGCTGAGCTAGTCATCGGTACTTTCATCGTCACCGGGAAGTTGCGCTTGGTCTAACCAGGGCTTCAGGTCCTCCAAGGCATCTCTTTCTCAATCTTTGGAGAAACAGGGTAATAACGTTGCTTTATGGGAATCGCTTCCCCGATAACAATGTATTATTGGATCCAACTCGTACAACCCACTCGCTCATACAAAGATTCTGGCAGCAGTTCGTCAATCACCTTCCCAATCTCTTCGCGCTGACTCTCCGAAACATCTTCTATACCTAGGGAAGCCAACGACAGGGCTTCCCCCGTATGCACCTAAGAAAGCATGACAAGAATCTCCTTGCCTTCCCTTCCCTTTCGAAACATATTCGTCTCTGGGTCCAACACGACTGCGAAAGCTCGAATAAAGTCGCCCCTTAAGGTACACTCTGCATCGGCCTCCTTTAAGATGAGGGTATCGATGTGTAACGGTCCTATCCATGAGCTAGTTTATTATTTCACTGAATCACTGCAACCTGTTAAACTCATCTATCTGTTTATATCAATGAGCATATTAAACGGCGCCACCTCACCTATTATTTGATTGTCTTAGTACCAGAGTATTATTTCATAACGATATAAGGAGTGTAACGTCACAAAGTGATAGATATAGATATAATGATTTTTGTTATTTGAATAAAATATGTTAATAAGACGTAATTTTGATATAACAAAATCTTTCTTATATAGATTTTAGTACATAGATTTAGGATATAGTAATACGAATTGCGTTTAATTATTAAATAATAAGGAATTTTAATATGCAAAGTTAATTTGTTTATTACACTATAAATATGAATTATTAGAAAAATGTAAATAGTCCATATTCAAAATGAATATCCAAAGAACATAAGTAAGAATTGATTTCATCAATAACAGCTTAATAATAACTGTTATTAATAAATAAATAATTAATAATTTATTCAAACACAAAGTTGAATATAGAACGAAAGCGTTAAATTTATAATACGTAATAATGATAGCTTTGTAATTTATAAATCTTAAATAATTAATCTAGTAATTGCGTTATAAAATTATAGAAAAAACCGTTACAAATATGAAAATTTGTTATAATTCAAATGTTATTAACTAATTTGAATACTTCTTTTTAGAATTTACTTCTAAAATTAATAAACGATAAAGTTATGTAAAAATTTAATATTGTTGTATTGTAAATATTGTAATATTGTATTAATTAACTTTATTAGTTGATAACTTTTGACGATACTATTTGTGATAATTGTCAATTACACTAAATCGACCAATAACTAATTATGTAAAGTTCACATGTGTTGAAAGTTCAGTATTGATGTTTATTTACTTGTAAATTAAGAAAATTCCTTTCTTAAAATTCGCGAATGTTTCTCGAAAATTCGAAAACTTCTCGAAGAGAACTCTCCTGCGAAAATAGGCGGGAAAATCTTATAAATACGCGTACTATTGCACAGGCTGGTATTCACTTCTAGCCTTGCAAAGTGAGTGCATGAGATTGAATAAACTTGGCTAATACCTAAGTTCTTTCTCTCATTGTGATTAACTGAGCAAGACCTCTCCTTTCCTATAATTCGAGCTCAACTTATAGAACATCTCGCGCTATAAGAAACTTGGGCCGAATTATATCCTTTACAAGGAAGAGTTTAGCTCTGCTTATGGGACAATTTGCACCATAAGACACTAGGACATAGTTTGACTTTCCTTGGAACTATACTCATATTTGCATATATTTGATTTATCGATTTACTTTGTTGACAATTATAGTAATTTTAAAAGAAACGAATTCTTACTCATTAACGCGACTAGACCACGAGAGTACGAGTTATTAATTATAAGTGATACGAATATCATATTTGTGTGATGTTAACACGAAGTGTGTTATCTCAGCGACTGTGAAGGATAATTCTACGTGGCCTAATATGGGTACACAATGACCGTCGACAGCCTACGCAACCTGGCCTTCGCTATAGTACACGCGGCAGTTCAGTGCTGCCGATATCTGTAAACCTAAAGAGTTAAGGACCGTGCGCGAGGCGCCAGTATCATATAAAGCTCGGAAAGTGAAAGATCCGATGCGTACCATCAGCCACCACCTGGGATACTTTTTAACCGAGGGGCTTGCTACAGTACCTCCATTGCCTTGCGTCTGCGCATCCTTTGAGCTGCTCCTGGCTAACGCTCAGTCAGCTACATCGTTACGCAGAGCTTGGGCTACTTCTGTGACGCCATCAATTTCCAAGGTCCGGGTGTCTAATGAAGCAGGCGGTTGCAATAACGACGCTTTCAGGAAGTTCGATTACGATCCGCTTAGCAAAAACATAGATGATGCACATAGTGCACGATATGGCCAGCACGCGAAGCTGGCCAGATCACTTTGTGCAAAAATCTTTTTGTTCAAGCGGCGGATTATGATTGTCTTCCTCAACAGAGAATGGAGACTTCTTAAACAAAGAATTCGTTGTTTTTGGGAGAGAATGTCGTAAACTTCTCTTTTCTGTACGGGCATATGCAAATACAAATGCTGATGTACAAAATGCGCCACCGAATGCCTTCGACAAGCAGTAAATGCAAGTCGACCCGAAATGAATGCAATGTGTATTTGAAAGACGACTTGCAGTCACAAGTGCGGATGTGTGTACCTTCACGTGGTGGGGCTGACAACGCTGTCTCTATAAAGAGGCAGTAGGCACAACACACAAGGCTTGCCCCTAGGGCAATAGGCCGATTGGCCAAACAAAGTAATACCAACACGGACCATGAAAACACGTGGTGAGATGCGGCCTGTAAACGCCCAAAAATTCAACGCGGAGTCTACACACCCCAAGAGTTCAACTCGAGCCCAGACAAACCAAAATCCGGGAGTTACTTGAGAGGAAATCTCTCAGGATTATCGCGCGTCCATTATAGAGGACGGGAAACCGCTCCGAGAGCTAGATACAGAGGACCAATGGTCCCGGCAATCCGAATTTAAATCGGGTAAATAAGAAATTACTCCCGACCGACTGGCAATCGATAGTTGCCACTATCGTGGGTAAAGAGTCGCGGCCGTGGTCATAGCAGCTACCCAAAGTTCTTTGCCTCGAGCTCCTGGAGTAAGGCCCGACACCATTGTGCGAGAGAACATAGTCCATTGGGCTGAGTAACTCTCGATGATTAGAAAACACTACGGATGCCTTCAGGAGAATTATTTCCACAGAAGGGCAGCATCCTTCTTGCTAAAGAATTGTTTAAGCCCTGGTAGCTAAAGCAGTTTTACAATTGAAAGCGAAATTAGTGAAAGTCAGCTCTCTTTGAAAGCGAACAACCATGAACTAAATGCCCATCAAATCCAGTACTGCTATACATGAACACAGGCTAAGACGAAAGATAAGGCAGAAACCCGATAAGCTCACTCAAGCGCTACTTTAGTTGCAATCCGTCGAAACACCTAACCCCTGACTAAGACTAGGTTTGACTAATCTCAAACCTAGCGTGAAAACAAACACGCTGGTACATTCGTAAATAGTTTTAAGTTATATGTTACAATTCAAATTAGTTTTAAGCAGTTAATAGTAATATAAGCAGTAGTAGTAATAGGTACCAATTAAGATTAAGAAACAAATTTAGAAATGTAGAAATAAGTAAGAATAAACAATCAAATTAAAAATTAAAAATCAAAAATCATAATCAAAAATCAAATCAAAAATCAAAAATCAAATAAACTAAAATCAATTAACATAAATCAACTAACAAAAAGTTAGTAAAAGCTAGGAAAATAGCTAGCCAAATCAATGTAATTAATAGAGCCATGGAAAACCATCAAGAAACACAAAAAGGTAACTAAGCTTGTAAGTCAACTCGAACAAACTCACTCATTCACTGCTCTCACGCTCGCACGCTACTCGCTTATTTTGAACGCATACGTTAACACACGCTAAAACTAATAGTCGAACGCCCTACTCAAGAATCGCTACAAGCGATTCCAAGGAGATAAAATATAACTAGACATTGCGTTGTACCTCGAAAGCGAAATGGTCAACCATTCTAAGTATAGAAAGGCGAGGAAACGTAAGCAGGAGGCGAACGTTGAGAAATCAGAGCATTGCTCTAACACTCCGGTCTCAACTCAGTTTCCTTCGCAACTAACCAATTCAGACGAAATCAAAGACGATTGCCAACCAGTTAAGAGGTTTAATTCGAACGCACAACAAAATTCCGAACTGGGCCATAAACTGAGGATCATACAATTGAACGTCAACAAAAGGCACGTAGCCAACGATGAGCTCGGAGAGATATGACAAACAGAAATCTTGACATACAGGTAGCACTAGTGTAAGAACCATACCACTGCAATAACGCGATTTCAGGCATGGGCAGTATCACGGCTATTCACGGAGCCGAAATAGGCGAAGTGATTCAAGCCGCGATACTCTATAACCCGAACAGGGTCACAGCTACCAAGATTTCTAATTTGTGTGACTCCCACTGTGTCTATGCACATATAGTAGGAACCTTTGGTGAAATTTATTTCATGAGCGTCTATTACCAGTTCAGCCACAGCAGGTAGACCTATCTTGACAAACTAGCTGACATTCTGAAGCAATTGAAAGGCAAAAGAGTCTTAGTTAGAATGGATGCAAACGCCAAGTCAAAGATCTGGTCTAATACACAGGATAAGAATGGAGAAGTCATTGAAGAATTCATAAATCTATACGGGCTAATAGTGGTGAACAGGAAGGACCAGCTTCTAACGTGCCGCAGTACGAGGGGGGAGACGGATATCGATGTAACTTTGCATACATCAAATCTGTTCAATCTCTTGGCTAGCTGGACGGTGAAAGAATGGACCACCAGTGACCACAGGCCCATAATGATTGAACTGGATTTTGCCTCACATCCAGCCAGACTCATACGAATAGTAGAACAAACAATAGAACCAAGGTTCAACATAAGGAAAGCTGATTGGGAGAAATTTGGGAGACTTTGCAAATTCGAGAAAGAGAACCTATCTAAGCTACCCTTAGAAAACTCCGAATTGATATCAAAACATACGTTTCAAAACTTGAAGAGGTTTTAACAAGGGCAGCAAAGGACTCTATCTCACCAAAAATAAGAAGAACGCGCTCATAATCTTGGTGGAATCCTAACTGGCGAAGTAAGAAGCGAGCGATACAAAGACAACGCAAAATCGTCACTCTGAAGAACAAGGAAGGACCGAATAGAAAGCAAAGGAAAGCCCTCCAGAAATCACTTGAAAAATTGAGTCGAATGAATTCTGAATATGCAACGGCTATTAAAAGAGCCAAAAGCAAAAGCTGGCGAGATTTTTTCACTATTGAAAGCAAAAAGAATACTTGGGCGTATCCGTACAAATGAGTATCTAATAAAGTCAACATCTCAAAAGCGATGTGCACGGTTAACTGTAACGGTTCAGTAACAAAAGACTGGAAAGAAACAAGCATGGCTTTACTAGAAGGACTAATGCCTGATGACGACCCAAACTGCGAAAATGAAGTACATGCGGAGATTCACAGATATATGCAGGAGGTTTCAGTAACCGGCGACGCAACGCCTTTCTTACTAAAGGAAGTTGAAATGGCCCATAAAGCGAACAAGGCACGGAAATCACCAAGCAAACATAGAATAGAGTCAGAAATGCTTGTTAATGCAAAAGCATTGCACCAAGAACTGACGCGACTTTTCAACGCCTGCTTAAAATGCGGAGTGTTCCCCAGAAGATGGAAAATTGGAATGCTAATCACGTTGCTCAAAGGGGTTGAGAAACCTGAGAATGAGAGTAAATAATATAGACCCGCATGTCTACTCCCCATGGCTGGGAAGACACTCGAGAGGCTTATGATTCAAAAAATGTCCAACATTCTAAATAGTTCGGAGGATCAATTTGACTTTAAAGCGAATAGATCCGCAGAGGATGTTATTAGAAGACTATACGAAATAGTAGAAGAGGAAGAATCTGATCCGTCGATCGAGTACGTAGCCGCTATTCCACTAGACGTCTCAGGATCATTCGATGCCTTATGGTCGCCAAGCCTGCTCTCAAAATTGAAAGAAAGAAATTACCCGAAGAACATCTACGAGCTCCTCCTGAGTTACTTTAGTGACAGAGAGGTAGGCATATATGTTCACTTCGAAGAAACACTAAAAACAGTAACAAAGGGATCGGTACAAAGGAACCTCAGGGATCGGTCTTTGGACCGGTCGGTTGGAATGTCATCTTTGACAAACCACTTCGGGCAATCAGGGATGCAGGATATCAAGTATTAGCCTATGCAGATGATGTACTTTCCATCATTAAGGCGACGACACGCATTGATTTTGAAAGACAAGCCCAAGAAGTCATTGATATAATGACAAATTGGTGCAAGTCTGACAAAATGAAATTGGCAGTGCAAAAGTCAGCACTAATATGGCTGAAAGGCCAACTAAGCGAGAATAGAAGCCCTATAGCCAAAATTGGGAAAGACAACATTAGAATGCACAAGACAGTCAAGTACCTAGGAATCACGATTTCAAAAGGCTTCCGATTGGAAGAACACATTCGAAACGTGGTTCAAGACTGCAGCAACACCTACTTCGAGCTAAGTAAAATAGCAAAAGCGAACTGGGAATTAAAATTCAATTCAATGAAAAAAATATAGAATTGCTTCCTACAATTGAAAGTTACACATACGCCGCTGCGGGCTGGTGATAAAGAATAAACATCAAGCAATAATCTGCCTTAGAAACATTGCAGCGATTAGTTCTTTGCAAAACGCTAAAAGCCTACAAATCGATCTCTCATGAAGCGGCGCACGTGCTTGCAGCTATTCAACCAATCGCTCTCGAGCTCGACGGGAGAGTTGCGAAGTACTGCGTCAGGAAAGGGAAATCAATAACACTGCACGGCATCCGAATAGACTCGGAAGAACTTCGATCCGGCAGACTAAAAATCTCGAAAGCCATACAACTCATCAACGATGAAATCGAAAGAGTATGGCAAGAGAGATGGCAGTCAGCCACAAATGGCCGGAGAACGTACTACTATTTCCCAGTAATCAAAGACAGATTAAAAAAGAGATGGCTAAATCCCAATCACTATACAGTACAGTTTATAACTTGACACGGTGCTTTTAAGGCATACCTTCATAACAGAGGATTATGCGAAGACTAACTGTGTAGGTGTGGAGAAATAGAAAGCGAAAGTCATATTCTTTTTGACTGCGAAGAATTAAAGGAACTAAGAAAGCCGTTAATAGAGGCTGTTAAAGAGGAGGGCCATATATGGCCTTGCCCTGAATCGGCCCTAGTATCTAGCAGAAAAATCTACAAAGTCTTTGAAGACTTTGCTAGAAAAGTCATAAAGCCCAGGGAAGGAGCACGTATAAAGAAGAGACTGCGCAGAAAAGTAGTTACCAACTACAGTAGAAAGACGCCGTCTCTTACAAGGTCCCTAACCAGAGGACAAAACTCGCATATTGACTAAACTAATTTTTGAACTTTGAATAGCTAAATAAAGCTTGAATTTTTGAACGATAATTTTTGCACATTGAACTTTAGAATTAGATTCTGAAGTTCAATAACACAGGTCTGCAAAATCAGAATTTTGATTGTTATAGAAAAGCCATAGGTCATTTCCGAAGTAATTTTTGGCGTAGAAAACGAATCCGGAGTCCAAATTGCTCCATCACGTCAGGATTTTGAGATATCCTAACCTAAAAATGCGAAAATAGTGGTTTTTTGCTATTTTTGAGGCTATGTAGCACCGCGGCATTCTCATTAATCAGAAAAAAACCAATGACACCTTAAAGTATAAGTCTGACACTTTCAAATACCGTTGAGTTTTCTCAAATAGCTCATTTCTGCATCAAAATATTCCATCTTGAATTTTTCAAGTTTCATGAATTTAGTTGTTTACTTCGTTGGTAAACTCACATAGTTCTGGAGAAAAAGTGTTTGACTAATCGCCTTTCTTTTAAAAAATAAACAACTTAACCTCAGATAGGCTAACATGACTTAACCCTCAAGTATTTTATCCAAATACATCTTATGAACCCTCATAAACCACCCCTACAAACCCCCAAGCAAGCTAACCCACCTAACCCTGGGTAGAGCGAGTTTTATCGACTGGTTTCCTTGAAAAAGTTGATACCACAATCACAAATAAAATGAGCAGACTCAATTCTGATGGATCGTATCTCCACATACCTTCACACACCCTCACTACCCCTATAAACCACCCCTACTAACCCCCAAGCAGACTAACCCACCTAACCCTGGGTAGAGCGAGTTCAATCAACATTTTCCATTTAAGCAAACTAAAATATCAATCATATGTAGACTAACACTGTTTAACGTCTTCATAAAGGGATGCAGGATTAACGTGAGTCCCCTCGCCTCTCACGAATCAGGGTGCTGGATTTACGTGAGTCCCCTCGCCTCTCACGAATCGGGGTGCTGGATTTACGTGAGTCTGGATTTACGGGGTGCTGGATTTACGTGAGAACTGGTATCTTAGATTTTTGTTTGCTTTTTTGTTGCTTACGAATCGGAATCTTTGATTTTTGTGTGGCCTTTTGCTGATCGCTGTCGTCATCTTTGTGAAACCGTTTTTTCTTTTCTTCTAGTGTTCTTGTATTGGATCGTCTTTTGTGTTTGGCATTTGGGTCATCACGTTGAAGACACCAGCAATAGTCTGCCAACATAGATGGAGACCATTTTCCCTGATAGCGACGTTCCATTTCTTTTATATCTTGATGAAAACGTTCTCCTTGTTCTTCACTTTCATCACCTAAATTCTTTGGGAACCAGTTCAAATGAGAATGCAAAAAGTGTAATTTAATACTCATGTTGTAACCTAGTTTATTATAGTTAACTAGCATGTCTTTTACTAAATTTTCATAATCATTTTCTTTGTTATTTCCTAAAAATCCTTTAACAACTTTTTTGAAGCTGGTCCAAGCATTCTTTTCAACGGAGGTCATCACATTTTCAAATTCAATTGTTTTCATCAGTTGACGTATTTGGGACCCAACAAAAATACCTTCTTTTATTTTTGCATCACTTAAACCGGGAAATGTGTGTACAAGATACTTAAAACAAGCACCATCTTTATCAAGAGCCTTCACGAATTGCTTCATGAGTCCTAGTTTAATATGAAGGGGGGGTAGTAAAATTTGTTTGCTATCAACTAAAGGGTTTTCAAGAACATTTGGGTCTCCAGCTTTAAGAGAGTTACGTCTAGGTCAACTGTTTTGGATATAATGCTGATCCTTATCTCTGCTATCCCATAAACAAATAAAGCACGGATATTTTGTATATCCTGATTGAAGTCCAAGTATCATCGATATGATTTTCAAATCCCCACAGATCTTCCATTTATGCTGTTTGTAATCAATTGCATTCAGGATAGTTTTTACATTATCATAAGATTCTTTCAAATATACGGAATGAGCAATAGGTATAGAAGCATATTTATTTGTGTTATGCAACAAAACTGCTTTTAAACTCCTCTTAGATGAGTCAATAAATAATCTCCAATCTTCAGGATTATAAGTTAGTTTAAAGTTTTGCATTAAGCCTTTAATATTACTGCAATAGACGTAGTTATCGCCTTGAGAAAAAAATTCTATTAAAGATTTTTCTCGATGTCTGTACCACGCAAAAGTTGTTCCAGAAGTTAAAAGATTTCTTTCCTTCAGTCGTGAACCAAGTAGCTCGGACTTATCTTTAGGTAAATCCAAATCTCTAACTAAATCATTTAGTGCAGCTTGATCAAAGAGAATAGGATCAGAGTCACAAAAATCTGCATCATATAAATCACTTTTATCGAGGATTTCATCATCTTTAACTTTTTGCTGTAAGAGAGGAGGAATCAGAGGTTTATCATGAGAATCATAAGAAATGGTTTTTGTTACACTCAAGACATTGGGGTATTCTATTTTATGTGCATTTTTACTGTTAAATCCAATAGTTTTAGTCAAGCAGAAATAACATTCATCATGATTAGATTGTTCTCGCCAAATCATAGGTGTTTTGAAAGGCATTGGTGTCGTCGTGCTCGTAGCATTATTCCAACGATTTAACGATGCAACGCATGATTTACATGCAACATGTGGAGCCCACGGCTTATCTTGATGAGAAATTGGCATATTAAAGTAAGTTTCATATTGAGTTTTAATAGATTCATTGATACCTACTTTTTTGTTCTCAAACGTAAAACGGCCACAAATATAGCAAAATTGATCAGGGTCATTAGAACACTTACGAGATCCCATTGTGTAAATAAAGTAGCCATTTCTTCAATGCAACAAACCCACAAACCCCAACCCCCAAACTCCAAATCACAGACCACAAATCCACAAACCCTCACAAACCCTAACTCTAGGAATCCCAAATCTAAAAACCCTAACAAATAATCCACAAACTTTGAGGTTAGTAGGTTTAACCTACAAATTGTAGGGCTTGCGGATTTGAGATTTGCGGATTTGAGGTTTATGGGTCAAAGAAAATCATTTCCTGCACACCAAATTAGTCATGTCGTATATTTCCAATTCGAAGAATAGTCGTTTAATCGTAACAAATAGTATTGACCTTCAAATGATATTGAAAAAAGTACCTACCTTCCAGTTACTTTGAGAAAAGAATACATTATACTCTAAGTTAGTGATTTAGCATGTTTGAAATCCAATGAGCCGCAAATTTGACATAAAAAATAGTATTGACCTTCAAGTGACCTTTAAAAGAAATACATGTTAGATTTTGGGTCAAAAAAATTTTCACGTATTCTATGAAGTTAGAAGATGAGATTTTAAGCCACATTTTGATCGATCACTATTAGTTTTAGCGTAAAAAAAAATTAATTATGCCACGAATTTCTGCTTTTATTTACTTTCATAGTCAGTTAGAGACGATAAAAAACAATATCTATATTTGGGTTCGAGAGATCTCTGCAGAATCATTCAATAGTTATTTAAAAAAAAATTCATCGAATTTCCACATATGGTTCGCCTTGAAAGTTGAATTTAGTGAAGACCGTTTTCAATCCCCACTGTGCGCCGGCTACTCCCGAGAACTTAAGTTTCCATTCTCGTATCATTTTGCCGAGGTGTCTACCTCTGAAGCCTGTTTGCACTATGTCCGAATAGCTATGTGTATTCGCTGTAGGGCCCGTTGTATCATCAACCGCGCCCGTCCGTGTACCGCATGCTTGCGAGAGCGAGAACTGAGGCTCTGGAGCTAGGACCCCCTCCCGCAGCTCGAGCATGCGGGGATGTTAGCCGGTGTTTGTGTTGCAAAGGTCATATGCGAAGGCAAAGGGTGATGCGCCGTAGGTGACGGATGTAGAGCCGGTGACACTGGCGTTTTCGTTGTTGAGTGAAAAAGTTGCGCATTGGGGTTTAATCTTGAGCCTAGTTGGAGCAACGACAGATCTTCTATTTGGTCTAGTTCATCTTCAATTAAATTGTACGTATCCTGAAACTGTACGTTTCTCGAGCCTCGGTTTGCGTTTGCACGGTTTTGCATCTCTGACGGTAGCGTTTGCGCACTCGCCACAACCATTTACATTTGCATATGCAAGTTAGTGTTTTTCAGTGCGTTTATTTCCGAATTTTTATTTGCGATTTCATTCTCTAACCTTTTAGCTTCTTCCGCTAATTTATCGCAAGATGATATTAAATTTTGTTCTGCTATCAAAGCACGTTGTAATTCACATGCGGCGGGTTTGGGAATTGATTAGACGATACCGTTCGGCAGATGCATTTTAATGAGAGGGTCATATCGTTGCGTGGATGCCCTCGGAGCCGCGTAGCTTGACCATTTCGATAGTGTTCCTGTGTTGCACACCGTTAAGAAGAGATCCGACATCGTAGAGGTTATCGGTTTCGTGGACACGTCGGTCATTGTTGTAATTGTTTCTGTGATCTTTGTCGTTACTTGTGTTCGTATTCCTTGCGTTAGCGCATCTGTTTGATGTGTATTGAACTCGTTTATGACTAGGCGGTCTACGGCATGAATTGAATGCGTATTGCTGGATAATGCTAAGTTTGTCTCTGCTGTTGTTGTAAGCGACATATCTGATGGCTCTGTATTACACGTAGAGCTGGCCAGTAGTTGTTCAGTTTCTGAAGCATTATCGTTTTGATTTTCTTTCTCCATTGCATCTATAACCGAATTGATGAAGTCGTTCTTAAGGTCGACAAGTATTACGTCGCCTTGAATGAACGGTAAACACAGGTCA
Source organism: Phymastichus coffea (assembly GCF_024137745.1). NCBI lineage: Eukaryota > Metazoa > Arthropoda > Insecta > Hymenoptera > Eulophidae > Phymastichus > Phymastichus coffea. The sequence continues at coordinate 818,997 of NW_026706843.1, read as the reverse complement.
TCTGTGATACTTTTGGCTGTATCATCTGGTTCACTTATTTTTATAAAATCTTCTGCAGTTTAGTCTCCTTTTAGTATATTGTATAAACGTATCGCACCCGCAAACAGAGATCCTTCGAGTATGTAATTCGAGCTGGTTTAATGCAATATTCAGTTTGTCACTTCGTAAGCCGCGTATCCAGTCGTACATACGTCTATCAACATCGGCTTTGAAAATTCCTAATTTTCTGTCCCATGTATTCAACATTGTGTCAATTAATATCCTTGAGCGAAGCGTTATTTAATTACCAAATTTCTATTCTTGCTCGAGAATTACAACAAATAATAAAACGACTGATGAACAATATTACATGTATAACATCTACGTAAATGCGTAATAACTTTTATTTTAAATTAAGCAGCCGCGGATATATATATCAGTGTAACTGTTTTTCCCGTGCTTTTGCGTGAGCGCCTTTGCTTACACACGACGTCACTTAATTTCTAGAATATATAAAATTTTCCTTTTGTTCCGGACTTGTGTACAATATTTCGGTACGCTCGCGATCAATCTGTAGAATGTCAACAAACCGGCAAGTAATAGTGAACTTGACACCGTGTGAGCGAAGTCGTCTTGGTATGGTATGCGCTCGATCGACTTTGGAATGTCAATAAAGCAGCCTTCGCGAGTTGTTGAGTTGTCGACGCGTGAACGAAAATAAAATTTATCTCACGTTGGGCGCAAAATTATATAACGGGGATTTAGCCCGGTTTACCCCGTGAATATATAAAGTAATAAATAGGGAATGGTCGAATAAACGAAGTCTGAAATTCCTGGACGTAGTCGTCCTCCCAGGTCCAGTGCTCGTAGCGTCGGCGGCAGGACGGCCGGATCAGCGCAAAATCGTTATGTTAGCTAAGGAGTGTGAAAGTCGGAAATTCGAAAGCGGTTATCGGCGCAAGAAGGTAGGGTGTTCAAATAAAGTAGCGTGTTCGCGTTTATCGCGCTTCTTAACATTAGAATACTTAGATCGTGTCTATTCCACGTGTTGTCCTCTTGGCAGCAAGATCCTATACGATTTCCCCTTTGGATAGTAAAAAATAAAAAAATGGTGCGCTAAACTAGACATATTTTCGCAACATGTTTTTTACTACGATTTGGGGAAAACCCACTTCCTTTGCCCATTTCCTTAATTTTCTGAATTAAACATGGTGCCCCGGGTGAGGAGTGCGTGAATACAGAGAAATATCATTTATAGTGGTGTAAGTCTATCAGCTAATAGTAGCTAATAGCTTCGCGAACATTTTCACGACTCTCGTGCATAAGCTACGCGCATCAGGGACACCACCAAATTACAATATCTAAAATCGTGTCTGAAGGACTTGGCGGCCGAGCTCGTGAATAACGTCGCGATATTAGGGATCAATTATGCATCGACCTGGAAGGCGCTGATGGATCGGTTTTACAATCCTCGATTGACGGACAATCGCTTACTAGACGCGCTAGCTAATCTTCTTTACATCAAGAAGGAATACGTCATGGAGTTACGCGCATTTGCTGATGAGACCCAAAGAATCGTACGAACGCTTACAAACTTAAAGGTGCCGGTAGCCTATTGGGATATGTCGCTCGTACAAACAATAGAAGTTAGAATAGACCCTGAATCCAGACGCATCTGGGAATCAGATGTGATCGCGCGAGGTCGCCAAATATCGCTTAGCGTGAACGAGGACGCGAATGACGAGGTGACATGGTGCACTTCCCGAAGTTCGTGAATTTAGCGGCGTTCCTAAAAAAACGTGCCTAGTCTCTGTCCGTCATTCATGCTGATAAGGAGGATAAAAAATCTACTCAGCTCTCCAGTAGCCATCCTCACTCTTCGCGTAAAGTTCATCACGCGCAAAAAAGGAATCAAAATCCGCCCTCCCAGCCACACAAAAGAAAGGCTTCAAAATGCGCATTTTGCTCGGGCAACAATTTCATCGCACGTTGACCTACCTTTTGCGACAGGGAAAAGGAGGTGGAAGGACGCGAGATAGCGCGGAAATTGAAGCTATGATTCAATTGTCTAGGCCAGCATAAGGTACAGGACTGTAGGTCGATGTATACGTAGAAGGTGTGCCGAGAGAAACACCACTCTTTGCTACATCGTCTGCGTACCTCCGGTTCAAAGGATTACTCAACCTCGACTAAAATCAGTCCCATGCCACAAGTAAGCGCGAATGTTGCCCAGATTTCCGCTCCAATGGCCTCGCTAAACGCCTTTAGCACAAACGCTTTTGTCATCGAATGCCCCATTCTTCTTGCTACAGCTCAGGTCATCGTGGCCGGCCCTCCCGGCCGTGAAGTTCGCGCCCGCGCTCTCCTCGATCAAGGCTCGGAAGCCACCTTCATCTCGGAATCCTTGGTGCTTGGATTACAGAAGGATCGCGTTCAAATGAGCCTTACGGGCGTTGGGGGCTGCGAAGCTGGAATAGCCCGATCTGCTACCAATTTCTTCATTAAATTCCAGCTTGACCAAGACTTCAAGCTCAATGTTAACGCGTTTGTTTTTTCGCGTCTTACCACGGATTTGCCACCGAAGGATCTTGTTGAGTTCAACTTAAACGTATTCCGTACTGTGGTCCTAGCGGATCCGGAGTTCAGTCGTTCCAACAGAGTTAACCTTTTGTTAGAAGCAGACCTATATGCCCAACTATTGCGTTCGGATCTTAAGCGTTTTCACAAGACTCGACTGGTTGCACAGAACACGGCCCTGGGGTGGATTATATCCGGTCCGACTCAAGGGAGCTCCGCACGGTTAGTGGAGCCTAATTGAACGAAGAGTCATTCAACGGTCAAGGTGCTTTGTTGCGTTATTAATGACGACCTCAGCGAAGTCATTCAGCGAATTTGGACAATTGAAGAGGTTCCCAATGCAACGAAGCCTCTGAAGCCGAGCAATGAAGCTTGCGAAACCTTGTTCGTCGAGACGCATACGCGAGTCACGAACGGCCAATTTCAAGTCAGACTCCCAGTGATAGGCAAATCCCCGCTAGTAGGCATCGAGACACGCCGAATGGCTCTAGGCTCGCTAAGGCACCAACATCAACGCTTAGCACATGATCCCAAACTTGCGGCCGCTTACACAGATTTTATGAAAACATATCTCAAGCTAGGACATATGGAGCCCATTCCACGCGCCGAGGTAAACAAGTCGCGTTCGTGGTATTTGCCTCATCACGCCGTGTTATCTAAAACGCCAGTTCATTCCAAGATTCGTTTCGTATTCGACGCCTCTCGGAAGACTCAGGAGAATCAGTGTCTCAACGACTTCCTCATCGCAGGTCCGCCCCTTCAAAGCGACCTCTCACTGGTTCTTTTGAACTGGCGTCGTTATCGGTATTCATTCACAGGCGACATCGTCAAGATGTTTCGGCAAATACGTATCGTTCCCGAGGACCAAGACTTTCAAAGGATTGTGTGGTTCCCGTCACCGTCCGTACCCATCACAGATTACCGATTAACGACCATCTCGAGGTGCAGTGTTTAGATACAAACACTTATGTTGACGATATCTTTACGAGAGCTGACGAACTCTCAACAGAGGTACGAAAGAGAAATGAGCTCATAGACATTTTTAGGTCGGCGGGTATCAATCTTGACAAGTGGGCCGCAAATCACTTTGACTTACTGCCCCTTCGAGTGCAACCGACTTGCACGAACGCGGGCAAAGAGATACATGACAATGTAAACGTCAAAACGCTTGGATTTCATTGTAAGCCCGCCGCCGACGTATTTAACAACACTATTGTCAATCTACGATAGGCCTTCCCACACTATCAATAAACCGCTGGCTTGGTCTGTCGCAAGGCAAGTCTTTTGAGATCCACGGATTTTCAGACGCGTCCTTCCGAGCGTATGCAGCCGTAGTATATCTCCGTATCGACGACGGAAGCGGTAGCTTTCGGGTCACACTGGTCAGCGCGAAGACGAAGATCTCGCCGGTCAAAACCATAAGTATTCCCAACCTCGAACTTTTCGGAGCAACCCAACCCTACTTGTAAAACTCGTGTGTCACTTGCTCAAACTCGAGTTTTTGAAGAACGCGCCGATCCGTTTATGGTCAGATAGCCAAATTGTGCTGACTGGGCTCAAGAAGCACCCATACCACTGGAAGACTTTCGTGGCAAACCGCATTTCCCTGATCCAAACGGAGCTTCTTGGGCTCACGTTTCCACGAAACAAAACCCCACGGATCTAGCGACTCGCAGAGTCGTGGCGACCGAACTGAAGATAATGGACTTGTGGTGGCAAGGACCTCTCTGGCTCAGCTCTCGGGTAGACAAATGGCCTAAGGCATTAGCCAAATTGCAGGTGCTGCACTCCCGGTCGAGAATTGCTGAGCCTAATTCCTGTCACGATACGCTACATTGACACGCTTGATACGAGTAGTAGTCTGATGCTTGCGACCATTGCTACAGAGGACACGTAATAAGGCCGGCCAAGGCTCGTATTCGAATTATCTCACGACAGTAGACCTTGACAATGCTAGGAGTGCACTGATCCGAGTAGCGCAATTGCACGCGTATCCTGACGAAATCGACTTATTAGAACGCCATTAGGAACTGCCTAAACGTCACCCGTTGCATAGATTAAGGCCCTTCCTTGGACATGACGGCATCTTGCGAGTCGGCGGTCGGCTCGGTAATGTAAACTTACCGTGCCACGTAAAGCATCCGCCGATACTACTGCAAGTATCGGCGTTTAGTCGTCTACTTGTACTTTTTGCGCATCATAAGGCATTACACGGTGGACCTACGCTTACTACGAATATATTGTTACGTTTCGCGTGGATTGTAGAAATGCGAGGACTTGTCAAAACAGCAATACGTCGATGTGTGTTATGTCACCGCCACAAGCCCCCCTTGGCTCTAAACCTCATGGACAACCTCCCTGCTGACCGGGATGGGTTATCATGCATTTACCAAAACAGGATTGGATTATGCCGGACCAGTTTACATACGCACTTTCAAGGGCCGCGGGCAACATGCTTATAAAGGGTATATTGCCCTCTTCATTTGCTTCACCACTAAAGCAATCCATTTAGAGTTGGTCAGCGACCTGATGTCAAAGACATTTATACTCACGCTACGCAGATTCGTCAACAGAAGAGGGAATTGTAAGCTCTTCAGCAACAACTCGACCACTTTTCGAGGGGCCGACGCTGAGCTTCGAACTATGTTTCAAGCATCATCATCCTTCTATCAGGACATCGCTTCCGAACTAGCCAACGACGGCATATCCTGGACTTTCATCCCTCCCCCTATACACCGCACTACGGAGGGTTCTTAGAAGCTGGTATGAAGTCCACAAAGGATTTACTGAAGAAAACGATCAGAGAGCACAGATTGACGTTTGAGGAGTTCTCCACCGTGTTAACACATAATGAAGCATCTCAACTCTCAGCCGCTATGTGCATTCACGGCGGACTCTGAAGACTTCCAGGCATTAACACTAGCGCACTTTCTCATTCATGCACCGACCAGCATCATTCCTAACGAAGAAACGCCGTTATTAACTCCTACAGCGGCTCAGTAACTAATGCTGGAAACGCTGGTCGAGTGAGTATATCCTGCAACTACAAGAGAGAAGCAAATGACGCACTGCACATGACAACTTCAAGATTGGTCAATTTTTGCTGCTCAAGGACGATCGCTATCCAGCCACCAAGTGGCCTTGGGGCGTGTGATCGAACTACATCCAGGTAACGACGATCTAGTACGAGTGGTCACCGTCAAGACAGCCAACAATGAGCTTCGACGACACATCACCTGTTTAGCACCACTCAAGCTGGATCAACCTATGGACTCTACAGAAGATAACGACCAGGCGGGGCTAGAAGTGCCACAAGTGTAATGGAAGGACTTAGTACAGAGGTTCATTCTGCGGCCGAAGGCGTGCGGAATGGTCGCGCTTATCGCACTCCTTAACATTAGAATACGTAGATCGTGTCTATTCCACGTGTTGTCCTCCTGGCAGCAAGATCCTATACGATTTCCCCTTTAGGTAGTAAAATAATAAGAAAAAGGTGCGCTAAACTAGACATATTTTCGCAACATGTCTTTACTAACGATTTGGAGAAAACGCACTTCGAACCATTAGCCGGGAATTAGTTTATGGTTTAAGGTTCGCCGCTTTAGTGCGCGTCATGAATCACATACAGCACTAACAGCGCTATTAGCAAGGATGGTCCAGGTGGGTTATACTACGGGTGGGTCAGCCAAAAATCCCATTGACCTTCGCTAAGGGTCTAAAAAGGGAGTAGTGATGTACTCGGTGAGTTTTCCTGTTAAGGGGAACTCGGTGACGAAGTTGGAAGTTCTGTTCAGGAAATCATTCAGTAAGTCTCGCTTTAAGACTCATCAACCTTTCGACTCCTTCCGCTACCGTTAAGTCTATCCATTCAGCTGTTCTGCGATAACCGTCGGCTGGAGACGACACCTGCGTGTATTCATACGAAGAATTTGAGCGGCTTTGTGTGTGTACAATAGTGCAGACGTGCATTTACGTTCATTGCTTGACGGAACCGGCGACGAGTACAGTGTTGGGGACAGGAGAGCAAGAATAAGCAACTACCTTATTGTTTTTTTTTTGTTAATTTTATTTCACAAGGTCAGCTATAAGGTTTTTGAATTAATCGCACGCGTGGACAAGACTGCACTGCTCGAGAGGTCAGGATAGAGTGTCGTCGCTTTTTTTTCCACTCCCCGCTTCATTCACTCGGCGTTCCCTCTCCTTGTCATTTTTTGCATAGGCGTAGATAAATGAGGTCTGAAGGAGGCCAGTGTCGCACTTCCCTCCGCTTCGCTCGTGGTTCACCGGGCGGCCCCGGGAATAACCCTTATGTTATTGCCGGGCCGTAAGACCAAAAAAAAATCATCTGCCGTAGGTCATGGCAGCCTCGGGAAGTGGCACGGCCCGTATCTCCTTCCCGAGCTGTAGCGTACGGCCCTGGATCTGCCCAATAGCAGCCATGCTCGTCAAACGAGCGAAGCCATGGAGAGTGGCCGTTTCAATCAATTTCTGACATGTATTTACGGCGGAGGCGGATGGTCGCGACGACACACTTTCCCACCATGTTTTGACGTATCGAGTCGCTAGCGCTTCGCATATACTTTATTGTCTAAGGCCTCTTACCGAAGAAGAAAATTCGGGTTTTCTCTGGCGCGCCGCGTCATGAATCACGGTTTACCGCACTTTGTTCAACGCGTAACCGAGGTAGAAATATTGCTGGTGTCTTCCGAGCAGACGTTCCACAGCTGTGGACGTCTACTTTTTTCGATCCGTAACATCCTCCCCCCGTGAAAATGAAATCATTTTGACCTATAGAGAGTCGCAAATTTTGACGAGTTTATGGACCGGTCTTATTAATTCGCTTTTGCCCACTCGGACTTTGGCAACTCGGACAATTCCGTCGGATGCGTTCGGATAAATTTCGATGATTTTGCCATTTCTCCACGAGTTGCGCGACGCCTGATAATCTAATATGAGAACGATGTCTCCAACTTTTAGCTGCGGCTCGGGAGAGTGCCACTTCTTTCGCGGTAGAAGCGTAGGGAGATATTCTCGTAGCCACTTCTTCCAAAAGGCTTGAGTTGCGCTATCTCGAATGTTTTACGCGGGTTTAGAATTTCGCTTTCGTATCTTTCTAGCCGCAATTGCCCGGACGACGAGCCTATCAGAAAGTGATTGGGTGTTAGCGCTTCTTCGTCACGTGGATCTACGGAAACATGAGTGAGCGGACGCGAGTTAACCATGTGTTCGATTTCGGCGAGAAGCGTTATCAAAACTTCTTCAAACTGGACATGATCTTTGAGCGCGTGATTCAGCGCTATCTTTACGGAACGGACTTGTCGCTCCCAGGCTCCCCCCATGTGTGGCGCCTCAGGAGGGTTAAAGTGCCACTCGAAGCTCTTGGTATCGCAGTACTGTCTGAGTTTGTTATTGTCTAGGCCTAACACCGCGTCCCGTAATTCTTTGCTGGCCTTGGCGAAGTTAGTGCCGTTGTCGCTGTACATCGCGCGCGGAAATCCCCTCCGACAAGCAAAACGTTGTATGGCCATTATAGCTGAGCTTGCACTCAAGCTATTCGCCAGTTCGAGGTGAATCGCCCTAGTAGTCATACAGGTAAATAAAACTCCCCACCGTTTTTCTCGGCGTCTCCCTATTTTAACAAGCATTGGGCCGAAATAGTCCACCCCGCAATGAGAAAACGGTCGTTGATTGTGGGCCACGTGACACCGAGGCAAATCGGCCATGGGAGAGTTGTTGGCCTTCGCGCGACGCATACGACAGATTATGTAGCTTTTAGCTAGGGAACGCAACCTTCTCCTGAGTCCAATAATATAAAACTCTTGTCTCAGCTCGTTTACGACGGACTCATTATTCGTGTGAAGGAACCGTTTGTGATACACCCCTATTAGGCATTTCGTAGCGAAATGACGCGCGTCAAGAATGATGGGGTTATAGGCGATGGACTGCTCCCCTATTGTCTTCACGCGGCCTTCAGCTCCCAAGATTCCGAGTTTGTCGAAAAACGGTTTTAGGCTAACTAACCTTTCCCCTTTGCGCACCGCTGTGCCGCGTTGCAACGTGTCAATTTCTTCGGGAAAGCAATACGACTGTATTTCTCGATACCAGAAATGCGCGGCTTTATATCTAACTTCCTGTAAGCTCATCGTTTCTCTGGGGCCGCTGAGCGACGTTTGCTCTCTCTTACCCAACGCGTGGTCGATCCAACGATGAGCGTACTTCTGCATGCGCGATCCTACAATCAACAATCCGTGCCAGCCGAAGAGTTGTCCCGTTATCGGTGCGATCGCGATATTTGTGGTCGTTGTCCCGACGAACTCCTGTCGTGACTCTAATGCGTTTATTTCTTGCTTTTCAGTACTTAGCAACGATTTTTCCTTTGGCCACGTTTGCGACGCTCGGTGCAGAAACTCGGGCCCGACGAACCACCGATCAGTCGGTCGCATGGGCTCTTTTGATGGACGGGTCGCGTCGTCTGCTGGGTTTGCTCGCGTCGGTATCCAGCGCCACTCTGAAATCTGCGTCTTGTCCCCTATTTCTCCCAAACGATTTCGCACGAATGTTTATTTCAGTCGTGGGCCCGCGCGAATCTACTGCAAAACTGTCGTTAAGTCCGACCAAAAGATTTTCTCCGATATTTTGATGTCTAGTTCTTCGGATACAGTCGAGGCTATCCGCGCTCCGAGAACTGCCGCTTGCAACTCTAAACGCGGAACTGTTGTCGGTTTGACTGGCGCGACTCTTGTTTTCGCCATCACGAGCGATACATCGACTTTACCGTCATGAGACTCGGTTCGGAGGTACGCGGCAGCGGCGTACGCCTGTAAGCTCGCGTCGCAGAATACGTGTAACTGCGTGCGGAAATAATCGGTCCCGATAGATATGAAGCATCGCGGTATGCTACAGTCTTTGATCGCTACAAGATTTGTCAACCACTGCTTCCACGTAATAAACTCTTCTTCGCGTATTCTCGCGTCCCATCCTACCCCGCTACGCCAGATATCTTGCATAATCGCCTTTGCGAAGAGAAGAAATGGAGATAAGAGACCGAGCGGATCGTACACTGACATTATTATGTTGCAAAATTCGCGTTTTGTTGGTTTCAAGTTTCCTAGCAACACGTTATCATCGATCTTATTTATCCCTACATTGAAACTTAATTTATCATTTTCGCAATCCCAGTATAACCCGAGCACACGTTTTTCCTCGTTACATAAGTGCTGAACATTGTTTGCAGTTAAAACTGTAGATAATACCAGTGTTGCCCAATAACTCAGATTTGTCTTTTCCTAAACGAATGAACTTGTTCGCGACATATGCGCTCTGCATGTTTTTTTTTATCGTCCGCTCAATCTGCAGGACCGTAAGCGCACGACACGTGTAGCGCACATTGTCTCTAACTAGGTACTCATTTGGGGGAAACTCAGAGAAAGCCGCGCCATTACAAGAGAAAACGCAGCGAAAGGTGCTAAGACTAATTTGAGACTTGCACCTTAAACCCCTCCACGCTACGCTAATGAGCTAGTTCTTTGTGGGAGCAGCTATGACAACCGTTAATTTTGGGAAGTGCAGTCAGTCCTAGTAAGGAGTTCGTTGCGAACGGTCGTTAATCGGATTGAAGAGCTCCGCGTAAAATCACTCTGTGCGCTATCGAACAATAGAATATTTATTATTGTGTGCCGCCTGAAGATTAACTGGCTCGTTCGTTATCGGACTGTGTATATGTGTGTATAGTTGTGTATCCACGTGTGTCTGTGTCTGTCAATTGTCACAGTTGGCCAAGTACAACTACGCTAGAGGCTGAGGGCATAAGTGCTGTCCCCTCAAGCGAAGAATACGTTATATTCTCCAGGGTGACCTCCAATCCTGTAGCCATCAGGCCTGTTGTTTAGTCTCAGGCGAAGGTGTGGTAAGGGCTGTACCCGTTCCGAAGACAAATGAGGCTACACCGTGCCATTCCTCTGGAGGCATCCTCCCCAATAGTCGGAGTGTGTTTTGGCTGTAAAATCGGTAAAAAAAGAGAGTGGCCACTCGTGACGATGCAACGGGTTCTAAGTGTTGCATGCCATTTAATCGCCGCGCATTTAATTCAATTTGGTTTCTGTTTCTCTCTCTTCTTGTTAGTAGTTAGTTTTTTAATTGTATTTTTCTTTATTTGTAAATTCAAATGGTTTTTTCCCCACTGGGGTTTTTTATGCCAGCTGAATCAACAAAATAAACTTAAATTTGTTATTGCCTTTAGAGGGTACCGGATTGCAAAAGCCTCACCCCCCTCTCATTCATCTTCTCATTTATTAATAACTGAAAAATAGCAAATTTTGATATACAGAACTCTTGTAATCATTTTTGTAATAAAGAGATTGGAATAATGTCATGTTTTTTTAACACAGAAGAACATTTTTTAAAGATGTTGCAATTATTTGGAATAGCGACTATAGCATGGCGGTTAGGAGCACAGTCATTTCGATTTTTCGTACCGTGACTGCTTTACACATTGTAGAAGCCCGGAACAAAAATTTCTTCGGTTGAATGACTCGTAATATCGTTCACTTGCTGTTACGGTTTAATAAATGCCTTGTCTCTGAGAAAGAAAGCGCAAGCGCGGATGCTGGTTAGCCAATGTATGATTCGGAGCGAATTACTTCTCGTTGTTTTGTCTACTAAACACAGTTGCGGTCAGTAACTTCTTGAGAGGATGATTTGGTGGAGCTCGGGTGTGCCTATTGTCCATTACTCAGTAGCTTCTTGAACCTTCATTCTTTCCTTGCATATATAAAGGGTATCCGGTCGTTATTTTTTCAAAAAATTAACTTATTCGTAGCATCATCGGAAGCCAATTGATGCGATCAGGCGCTCTTTTCCCTGTCGGACATACGCGTGCATCCCAATAAATCATCATGCCAGCCGGTTGGTACTGCTCTCTTGGGTATATTCATCGAACCAATCGATACGCGTGATTATTAACAATTTTTGTTACAGCTTCCTTCCAATCCAAACCAGCCGAGTGCATGAAGACATATTCAATTGCGCGTTATCGCAATTTCAATAGGTATGAGGACACAGGGGTGACTTCTGAAGGAGAAATCCAAAACTGATTTTTTATGGATTTATTCAGCTACATCGAGCAGGTAGGGTCTCGCCGTTGTGAGTTAGGATCCTTAACTCTTAGATCACGCGTCAGCTTCTTTATCGCCATCTTTTGCTTCTTTTTTAGGGCGGTGGTGGTAGGCGGAGTAGTGAGGTTACCTGAAACCTATTTTGAACAGTTTTGACGTTCTTGAGAGACCTCCCGCGGGGGCGTTTACTTTTACTTCTGATCGAAATCGAAGTCGCCGTCTTCTGAACCGAATCATTGACCCTTCTGGATCTCAATTTGTACTCTTCTGATGCACTTGCAGGCATTTCAACATCTTTAGTTTTATTGGTTGGATCTGTTCGCGACGAATAACGTAAATGATTCGAATTTATTGCCTCATTTCCTAAGGATGTGCATTTCTCACTTGCGACGCATTTGCCCTCGCTGGACGGTAACTCGCTCACGTGAGGTGGGTCGCTCGTCACCTCTGCTTCATCGGTGGTTGGAATAATATCCTCTTCTGGACTGTAATATGGTTTAATATCCTGCGCGTGACCAGTTCTTTTATTTCCTCCTGTTGGTTAGCAAGTCGATAGAAGTTTGCGTCTATAATTTTTATGATCACATAAGGACCTATAAATTGGGTGCGAGCTTCGCTGACACTCTTTGTGTTACGTTAGATAGTATTCGGTTCCTCTTCCATACCTTCCTTAAATTCTGAAGCTTTAGCTTAAGAATCCGCTTAGCATTGAAATAGTTCACTTGGTGCAGTAACTCTTTAGTGGTGGTCTTCTGGACTTCTTGCAATTACACGAACAAATTGAAGTTTGATGAAAAAGTGTTAAATACATTTCTTTCATAATTTTTTCTGTAGAATCAACTGCCATCATTAGTTTTTAAAAATAGTCACTTCTTGCGTAATTTGTTTAAATAACTTTTTATAAACAATTGCAAAAGGTAAAAGAAAAAACCCAGGTAGCTTTTTTTTAGATATGTTATGAATGGCGTAGTTAGGCTGACGCTATCTTTTCCAGTTTTGGCTTGAGTCTTAATGGGTTAATTGAAATTATGAAGTTATTCAAATAGAGCGATTGTTATATTCTTAAATTTATCAAATATTATATTAATTGGATAAATTATTAAATAGTATTAGGTGATTATACCATAAAAATAATGAAATATTTTCTTTATTGAACCTAAATGTAACTGACTTGATAAAATATTTCGTTCAAAAGTCGAAGTCACTTACCTAGAAGAATTATTTTATTTTTTTAGAGTATAGCAAGTACAGGTGTGTGTAAATAACTATGCCAAGTGTAGAAAACTATAAAAGGAACTTTATTGTAACAAAGAAAAGCTATGGGTAGTGACAACGTGACCGAACTGTATCGCAGGCGACAGCGTATAGCCGTTAAGGTAGCGCTGCTGGCCGACAAGCTGCGACGGTAGCGCTGTAGGAGAAGGGGAAGCAGAGCGTGTATGGAGGCAAGCGCACATATAATTCTAACACTCCCTCCCGATCGCCTTCATCATGATCAGCTTCACACCTTGATTATCGTACCTTAGTTATCAATCTCACCTTTCAAATTAGCGCATAGTGCCTGAAACAAGTAAACAATTAAAGATTAGACAAATTCAATTTGTGTTCATGATTTTTCGCACCAAACTTATATGTAGTTCGCGAGCTAGCGGTTTCGTAAATACATCAGCCAACTGATCCTTAGAGCTGACCCAACCAAGTACAATATGCTTCATAGCTATCCATTGTTTAACAAAATGCTCTTTAATTTCTATCATGTGCCTTATTTTATTCCCACCTTCCGTCTCTGCCGTCGCTGTAGCTGGCTGATTATCACACCACAATTTCATAGGTAAAAACACACCTGGGTTGCTAACTATCATTCTCAATGTATTATATGTTACCAGCAATTCTTTAGTAGCCTCGCACATTGTCACGTACTCAGCTTCTCGAGTACCGAGAGAGACATAAGTTTGTTTTTGAGTTCGCCAATAAATAGTATCTCCAAACAGTTTTACAAGGAAACCACAAGTAGTGAGAGAGCCCTTGCAATCTGCAAAACTCGCATCTGCGTATCCTTCCACACCTTCAGACTCACCTTTATATACTAGAGCCAGACTTTTAGTGCCTTTTAAGTAACGAAGGACTCGTTTCGCCATAGCCAAGACGCTCACCTTTGGTTCAATTTTGTGTCTGCTTAATACATTCACTGAATATGATATGTCTGGCTTTGTCGCACTCGCCAGGTAAAGCAAGCTACCCACAATCTCTCTGTACGGAGCATTTTCAGGAGTCTCAGTTTTGTCGATCATGCTCTCGCAGGCTTCAGTCTCTCTCACCTTTCTTTCACGATTTAAGGCTTGTGTAGTGACCATAGGCGTGTCCTTTGGTGTTGAGTTGTCGAAATCAAATCTCTTCAGTATTTTGTTAATATATTTCTCCTGACACAGTCGAATGGTCTTATTCGATTTGTCTCTCCTTATGCTTATACCCAAGAATTCTTTTGGCTCACCTAACACTGTCATCTCGAATGCCTCACTTAACTTCGCGAGTACCTCTTTCATTTTATCTTTGTTGTTGCTCACCATCAAGATATCATCAACGTACAGCAGCAATAATAATAGGCTTACTCCATCGCTCCAAATAAACAGACAAGGTTTAACCTCGGAGTTTTTCAATCCCACTTTGGATACTTCATCTCTAAAACGGTCATACCATTTCTTAGGACTAACTCGCAGTCCATACAGAGCCTTTTGTAATTTACACACCTTAGTTTTTCTTTTTTCCTCAGAAAAACCCACACCTTCCGGTATCTCCATGTATATTTCCTCATCTAAGACATCGTTGAGAAAAGCGGTTTTCACATCTAATTGGCACATCTCAAAATCATATTTATTAGCCAAGGCTAGAACTAAACGCACCAAAGGTAATCTCGAGACAGGAGCATATGTCTCTCTCAGCTCGTACGGATGTTTGTCCTTGAAGCCACGCACTACTAACCGCGCCTTATATCTGAGTTCATCTTCAGCTGTCATTTTGCGCTTAAATAACCATCTTGCATATATGGTTTGTATTCCAAATGGCCTGTCAACTATCAACCACACCTTATTTTTAATCAATGATCTCAACTCTTCAGCCATAGCTTTCAACCAATGTTCTCTCTCCTCACTTGACATGGCCTCCCAGTAATCAGACGGGTCAGCATTTGTTTCACACAACAGAGCATAATATATTTCGTCTCGCTCGACGTCAGATTGAGTTTTAGGCCCCGATTCACTCACATACTCGACCGGACAGGACAATAAAGCAGTTGCCTTAGCATTTTCACCCACCTTAATTTTGGCAAAGCTCGTATCATTTATTGTCGGATCGGTATTTTTGTCAGGATCACACTCTTTACTCTCACTCGCAATAATTTTCCTCGGTCTCCCTCGTTTTCGCACCGTCACTCCCTCCGATTTTGGCACTTCTTGTTCATTTTGGTCTTCATTGTTAAACTCAACAAACCATTTTTCCTGATTAATTTCTTCTTGAACAGGGGGCAAACTCACAATCTCGTCTTTACCATATTTATCGCCATATACTAACTTTTAAAATGTACATTTCTGCTTTCGTAAAATGTTAAAATGTACATTTCTGCTTTCGTAAAATGTTAAAATGTACATTTCTGCTTTCGTAAAATTTACCATCTTCAGGTCTTAGAAATTGATAGCTAGTGGGTGTGTAGCCTACCAATATAACGCGCCTTCCCTCAGCTTTGAATTTAGGACCCACCTTTCTATGTACCTTTATATATGCCAAGCAACCAAACCTCTTTATTTGATTTATATTGAAATGATGATTCGGCGCGAATTTTTGCAGGGGTGCTATCATATCATTTGCCGAATGGGGTGTACGATTGTATGCATAAACAGCCGCATTCATGGCCAAATCCCACTGGTGTTCTGGCAATCTTGAATCGAACATATACGACCTTATTTTATTTTGTAACGTTGCGTTAAAGCGTTCGCTCACACCGTTATGCTGAGGAGTATCTGGGGAGGCTAACTGTTGTTCCGCACCTAATTTTTGTAGCACCTCTACCGTGTATCCACCCGTATACTCAGTGCCCTGATCTGACCTGAGATAACACACTTTCGCGTCATAACCCAGCAGGTTTCGCGCGCTTCTTACAAACATTTCAAAACAGTAGCCAGTGTCACTCTTAGCTTTCATGGAGTATGCCATTGCCAGTCGTGAATAATCATCAATAAATACTGAAATGTACTTGCCACCTTTTGGGTATGTCGCCGGGGTAATTGACCCCATCACATCAGAGTGAATCACTTGCAAAGGAGCTGTGGCTCGAGTACGAGTGAGCCTAAAGGGCAATCTTTTGAACTTAGCAATTTGACACACCTCGCAATCTAAAATAGACTCATTGAAAATTGCTTTGTTTAGTTCTTTGTTATCAGGAAATCTTTTCTGCAAAGCCTTCAAATAAGAAATGGACGCATGTCCAAACCTCACATACTATATCATCGCTTTATTATTTTTCTGAAATCTCTTATTTTCCGCAGAGAAAGGCGACTCGGCTTCTGCAATTTCCTCTATAGGCATCTCCTCTACACCATGTATTTTTCGGTCCCAGATGGTCACGTCTAAGTTAGACATTTCGTAAGGTTTTGGTTCTACATTTTCACTCAATTCGGAATTTTCTGTATTCCCACCTAATTTTTCAATACACACCTGATCTGAATTATTTTTCTCCTTTAAACTCTCACCATCAATTTCCATAGGGGTTTGTTCAACAGAAGTTTCCGAATTTTCTTTTTCACACAATTTTAATTTAGCTGTTTCGCTCCTAGTCATGTGTCGTTTGGGATCGATTTCAGTCAAATTTGCTAATACACACCCATTTAATGGGCTAAGAGAATTTGTTTCTTTGTTGCAATTGTCTATATTTAATTCAATCACCCAATATGGACTATCATACACACCTTGAATAAACAATTCATTTGTCCCAGGATCAAATATATCAATTCTTTTATCGTCTAGATATATTGCAAGTCCCATCTCGACAAATTTTCGCAAAGACAACAAATTTTCTGTCAATGCTTCAGCAAAAATTACTTTATCCATTTCGAATTTGTTTCCATTCGCGAGTGTAATCTCGAAATTTCCCGCTCCCTCCGATTTCAAGTCCGCTGACTCATTCTTATTTGCACTTTTAATAGCACCTTTATTCATTTCATCGAAAGACTTGAAAATTAATTTCGAATTTGTCAAATGCTCCGTAGCGCCGGAGTCCACTAGAAACTTCGAGATCAATTTATCTAAACCTAATCTGCTTGACCCAGTTATAAATGCTTCTACCAAAGTTTCATTGTTTTCGCTAATCGAACACCCACCTTTATTATTATCGTTGATTTCTGATGAAGCGTTGTCATTCGACTGTGGCAGGTTTGTACTTTGACTTGAATTGGCACCTCTGCCACGCCCAGGGTAACCACCTCTGCCTCTACCTCTAGACCTAGCTCTAAAACTACCTCTATTTCGTCCCCTATAGCTACCTCTTTTAGCATTGCCGGGATATTCGTTTTCACCATTCGACTTACGTTTAAAACCCCTATTTTGACCACGCATATTACGCGGTCCGCGGTGAAAAGCATTTGAACTACCTCGAAAATTTGCAGGATCAGCCGTACATTCGCTGGCCTTGTGGCCAACTCGATTGCATCTGTAGCACACCTTCTCACCTTCAGCTGCAGTGCACTGAGCCACCCAGTGATTATAGCTGCCACAGTTGTAGCACCATGGCGCTCCCCTTCTCCTGTCAGGAGCTCGTCGGGGTGCAGCATTATTGGCTGCTCGGGGTTGATTCGCACCTTGGATTTGAGGATTTTGGGCATGAACCCTGTTTGCCTCATCCTGAAGAATAAACGACTTTAATTCCTCATACGATAAGCCTTTTCCACTACTTGACTTTTTAGTTAAAAAGTCAATATTTTGAACATTCGGGACAAAAACCATTACTGCACTGTAAAAGGCATCTCGCTTTTCATCGTCTGACAGAGAGATCACACCAGCAGCATTTTCATAATTTCTATTAGTATCCTTGAATTTCTCACAGAACTCAGCGGCTTTATTTGTCCCCGGCAAGTATTACATAGAATGTAAACGCTTTCGCATCGTATGCGAAGTCACATTATTTTCACACCCTTTTATTTCTTTCAATTTATTGAGTATTTGCAAAGGATCTGTTAAGTTCATAATTTTGGAATGGTAATTCACCTCCAAATGATTTATTAAAATATCTCTAACTTTAAATCGTTGGTCTTCCAAAATTTTTGTATCTATTTTGTCAAACTCGGTTTTTGAATCTATTATATGTTGCAAATTGCTCGCCCTTAGTTCAGATGAGAAATAATCGAGAAACAGTTCAAACTTCATATTAGTATTCAATTTGTAATCTCGCTTGAAATTATTCACACCTTTATTCAAAATTTCTAATTTCAATGTATTTGCCCCATTATCTACTTTTATTCTATTAGTAGTTTGAATATTTTGTTCGGTGGCTTTTTGTACATTAGATTTTATTAGATTTACAATATTTATTTCCACACCCTTTTTATTTTGCAATATTTTATTCGCACCTAAGTTTATTTCTCTGTCAGATTCTTACGCTTATTGGCATTTCGACTCATCTCACGGCGTATCGCACCATTCTCGTTATGTGCCTCGTCGTTTCTCGCACCTTGCTGCGCAATTTCAGCGTTCTCACCATCGCGACGAGCGGGCAGTACATTGTCGTTTTCAACCTCCTGAGCACCATCATCGACGTTCAGAGACTCTGACTGCTCTACCTGCTCGTCGTATTGCTGCATCCATTCTTCAACTTTTTCAAGCTGAAGTTTCTGAGCATTCATGGTACTCTTGGTTTCCTCGAGGAAATATTTTATTTCAAGTCTCTTATCTCGATTTTTGATGAGCTCTTCCTTCAACACGGACAGTGCTGAGTTGTAAGTCTGGGTATTTTTCGCAAGAGTATCCATAAGTTGAGTCAACACACCTTTGACCTCACCAATCAACTTGTCTTGCTTTCGTAATTTGTTTTGAACTAAAACCAAATTTTCGGCTTCAGTTTTATTAGAATCTAACTCGAATCTTTCTGTATCTAAATTCTTTAAATTTGTTAATTTATATTTTTCACCAAGGTTTACAATTTCATTTCCTATTATTTGAGGCAGAGATGATTTACCCTTTTTCAATTCGTCGGCCACCTCGTCGAGCTTTTTCTCCACACCATCCGCACCTTTGGTTCTTTCTCCGGTACCGGAACTCTCACCTTGACACGCCTTTGCCTTCGCACCTTTGCTCACCTCCGCACCTTCGCTCACCTTGACACCTTCAAGCTCGAGGGTGACATGCTCGATTTGCGCCACTGCGATGATCAGTCTTGGCATGATCGGCTTGGTGCTGTCGAGTAAGTGTGAGTCTATCCAACTCTCCACGAGTCCCCAATTTTTCTTCGTCGGCTCGGGGAATATCCTCTCTGCTGTAATTTCAATTTTTATTAGTTTTAAACACCAAGATCAGGCATCTTGTAATCAGTTGACAGTAACTATAAGTATGGCTGATTACAAGAGGAACGTATAATTGAGAACCCGAACATCAAAAAATCCTCTCTCATACGCTCCGATCAGTCAGGTATACCTCCTGCACAACAGGTATGCACACCCGACTAATTACGAACATTGTAAATGAGATACTTATAAATTTTCAATATTTTCGACTAAATCTCATTTTTATATATGGCCAATTCCATCTCAGATCATGCAGAGCTCCCCACACACCTGTCACCAAGCTACTCCAAAGTATTTTTTTATTGTTCTAGGTCAAAAATAAGAGGACCCGTATTTTTCTTTTTTCTCTCAGATGCATAGTTCCGTCAATAATGCAATCGGAAAATGCACTGCTGAAAAGGGAAAATTGAGAAAATTTTTCCAATTAAATTTGGTTTCCTCAATATTTTTTTTATTTTTCGATACAATTAAATAATTTTTATGTCATCTATAGTAGAAACGAAGTTCTTCAAGTCTAATTTATCAAAAATATGAATGTATGCATTTTTCGGGAGAAAATGCATGTTTTCGAAAAAGTGCATCTTGGAGAAAAAATTGTGTATCTCAAAAAGGCCATAATTTTTTGCGCTCAAATTTTTTTTATATATTCTTAGTACCAATACCTTCAAATCCATTCGATCAAAATTTGCTGTTTTTTCGTTATATCGCTTAAAAAAATTAAAAAAAAAAGTTTTACATTTTCAAGTCAAACGCGATAAATACATTCAGGAATTCATGTTAGCGACTATTTAAGTGAATTGAGAAGCAAATATTTCTGTATAAGTATGTACGTTATCAATAAAACATTGTTTCATTCGGTCATCTGTGTTTACGTACGTAGTTCATAAACACAGACGATCGAATATATAACCGAATAGAGACCGTGAAATATGTAAAATTTCACCGCTTTTATTTAGAATTCAGCGTTAATGTATGCTTGACTGTCTCGTTATCAGCATGTCAGCTATTTATTCTGTAAAGAGAGTGAAGTGCCCAGATTATTTCAATGTTCACAAAAAGAGTGTATATCAGTGTCGAAATGTGATTTTTCAAAAAATTGGTGATTATGCTGACTATTTGCAAATAAAGTTCAAAAATACTAATATTGATGCAACTGATCGTGTGTGTAGCAATTGTTATAAACTTATAGTCAATGACTACAAAATAACAGAATTGGATAACTACAATAAACAAGAAATAGATGAACCCGAAGAAATGCAAGTTGAAAGCCCAGATAATGATTTTGTACCAGATACCTCAGTCTGTGTTGACGAATTCAACAATGAAATAATCTGTCAGTTAGAATATCCAGTATCACCTTTACGTAGCAAACGTAATCTCAAAAATACAAATGTTGCAAGATATGTTTTAAAAAAAAAGAGGGAATTTGTCTCATCTTTTTCTGAAGCCACATGTCAAAAATTACAAAAAATATACGATGTGCAAGTTGAAGAGTCAACAAATGAATCAAATAATTTTTCTGCTGAATTACAAGATAATTTTTCAAAAGCTTTTGATCACTGTTCGTCTATCTCTGAAAAGATAAGACTTCTAACAATTATAGTACCTGTATTATCAAAGTTTCAAATTATAACGATGTTTCCACAAGTAACTGTCTACATGATAGATAAAGCAAGAAAGCTTGCTTCGAACGGAGGTAACAATTAATAAATCGCTATACAGTGCATAACTTTTTAGTCATTTAATAATTAATTCTGTTTAATTCACGTGAGAGCTTTATTTTATAATATATTTCTAGGAATTTATTGTGAGCCAGACAAATACAACGGGCATCCAATAGATACAAAAACGAAAGACATAGTTATGGAATATTTTTTAAATGACGACTTTAATTGTTCAAGACAAAGTCCAAATAAATCATATGTTATCACGGTGATGGAAAATGGTGAAAAAGTAAAAAAAGTAAAGCGCTTCTTGACACGAAGCATGAAAGAAGTTTATGTTCTATTGAAAAAAGAGAATCCTGGAATAAAAATCAGTAAATCGAAATTTTATTCCATGCGTCCGAAGTATGTTTTGATAAATCCATTGAATGATGTGTGCTTATGTATATGTTACAGTCAAAGCGATGAACCGGTCATTGTGCACAATGCCCAGGCATTCTGCAGAATGCCTGGTTCGGTCAGTCAATGTGATGAATTTTCTTAAATTCATCGCTTTGACTAGGCATTCTGCATAACGCCGGTCGCTCACCAGTCAAAGTGAGTAATACATGATAATTCATCGCTTTTACAATCGGATAATGGGATGGAGTTCTGTGCAAAAATCATTGAAGAAACTTGCAGCTTATGGCCAGAGCTTAAGATTGTCCACGGAAAGCCGAGGCACTCGCAAAGTCAAGGGTCCGTCGAGAGAGCTAACCAAGACATTGAAAATATGCTATCGTGTTGGCAAAAAGAGAATAACACAACTAGATGGGCAGAAGGACTGAGATTTGTTCAATTTATGAAGAACAGGGCATATCATTCAGGTATAAAGTGCAGTCCTTATGAAGCTATGTTTGGATGTAAAGCAAAGGTTGGATTGGCTACTACTTTGACGCCTGACGTGTTATTAACATTAGATACTCAAGAGGAACTTCAAAGTATAATGCACACAGACAAGATTGACACAGAAGAGAAAGAAGATCAAAGTGGGATCGATGAAACTCCGCCGAATCCTCTTAAAGAAAAAGTAGAACAAGTTCGTAAGAAACGAAAAGTTGTTCAATTTAACCTAGAAAAACAAGCTGAAAAAATGATTTCTGCATCGAATGCTAAATTTGCACCTGCAAATTTAGGAGAATCTGTGCGAGTTCCTGTTCCGGATTTAGATAGAGGAAGAAGCGACTCCAGAAATATACTAGCTGTAATTTTGGAGAAAAACAATGATGGTCTGTACAAATTGGGTACAAATCATGGCGTATTGAATCAATTTTACGCCAGAAACCAATTTGCTATTTGCAAAGAACAGTTTATAACCATAAATGACGTTCCAGACAAGATGATATCACTCAGAGAATGTTCGAGATTATTGTCGATGGGCGGTGGACAAGGATACAGTCGGTGCAATTGCCGAGGTAATTGCAAAACAAAAATATGCAAATGTCGTAAAGAAGGAAAACTTTGTAATTCGAAATGCCACCAGAGCTCAACGTGTTGTAATAAATAATTTATTTTATTGACGAGAAATATAAACTTATGATGTACTACAGCCACGAATTTTCATGCATTACTCACTTTGACTGGCGATCGACCGGCGTTATACAGAATGCCTAGTCATTATAAAGAATGCCTAGTCAAAGCGATGAATTTAAGAAAATTCATCACATTGACTGACCGAACCAGGCATTCTGCAGAATGCCCGGGCATTGTACACATTGACTGGATTCATCGCTTTGACTGTAACATATATATTGTGCTAATTTTGAACTTCTCCTAATCGCTTTGAAAAATTTCATCGGTCAAAGTAGTGTCGAGCTTTCAACTTTGCGCTCTAAAGTCCTATCTTCTGTTATATGTTCATCAACCACAGAGTTTTGTTATTTTAAAGAATGTGATTCATGTCCTGGTGTTAAGGGTGTGAATTTTGAATTACTGGGGCTTGATGAATTAAACATTGAAAAAAATATAACTTTCGCTGTGTGGAATAATGGCAATTTAGAAACTCGTTCAGTATCTATGACCACATTCATGGAAGAGTTAGCCAATCATACAATCACAATAACTTCTCATTTACGTATCAAAGAGGTACAGCGAATGGAAATCAAAGCTGAGAAAGAAAGGGTGACGTTAAATTATCAACATTTGCTGATGCATATAGATTTTGCTGAGAATTGGTCTGTAATTTTGAAAAATCCAGTTCAAGGGAATCATTGGGTGAATAAACAGATTTCAATTTTCACTGCTGTTTGCTACATAGGCGGAATTACAAAGAGTTATACTGTAATTAGTGAAGACTTAAAACATGATTATTCTCATGCATTGGCAGCAATACAAATAATTCTTGAACATATAACTAGATACACACAAGAAACGTATGGAAATTCGATTGATTCTATAACTTTAGTATCTGATGGCGCTGCAAGTCATTTCAAAAATAGATTCCAGTTAAATGAATTTTTAAATGCAAGTATGAGTAAAAAATGGATATTCTCTGCTACTGGTCATGGAAAGGGTGCTGTAGATGGTATAGGTGGTTTGGTAAAGCATTATGCAACAGTGCATAATTTACGCAGTACTGAATCTGATGCTATTCAAACTGCTAAAAGTTTCGTTGAAAATGTATCAAAATACACAACTTTTATAGAGCTGATTTTGATGGAAACTGCAGAGATAAACAATTTTCGTAGTAGTCAAATGGAGCAAAGACACAAATGCCAGAAATATCAGGGTATTCAACGTTGCCACATGTGAAAATCTGTTGTCTCGGAAGGGAGGAGCGAATGTTTTATAGCTCGAACGGCTGCGCATCCATGGATTGAAGTGAAAAAAGATGAAAAAAAAAAGAAAAGTACTCATAAGAAGAAAAACGAAAATGTAAACAAGGGCAAGAAAGTGAAAGTTGTATCTAAAAAAGTGAAGAGAGTTGTAAAAGTAATCAACTCAAACAGAAAAAAATGATCGTGTAATTTTACATTTCTTGCAGACATGATTGAATAAAAGTGAGCTTTTTCTTTGAGTTACATGTTATTGTAGTTCAGTTATTAACCTACATAGTCGCTAACATGAATTCCTGAATGTATTTATCGCGTTTGACTTGAAAATGTAAAACTTTTTTTTTTAATTTTTTTAAGCGATATAACGAAAAAACAGCAAATTTTGATCGAATGGATTTGAAGGTATTGATACTAAGAATATATAAAAAAAATTTGAGCGCAAAAAATTATGGCCTTTTTGAGATACACAATTTTTTCTCCAAGATGCACTTTTTCGAAAACATGCATTTTCTCCCGAAAAATGCATACATTCATATTTTTGATAAATTAGACTTGAAGAACTTCGTTTCTACTATAGATGACATAAAAATTATTTAATTGTATCGAAAAATAAAAAAAATATTGAGGAAACCAAATTTAATTGGAAAAATTTTCTCAATTTTCCCTTTTCAGCAGTGCATTTTCCGATTGCATTATTGACGAAACTATGCATCTGAGAGAAAAAAGAAAAATACGGGTCCTCTTATTTTTGACCTAGAACAATAAAAAATTCGGAAAGTAATTTTGGAGTAGCTTGGTGACAGGTGTGTGGGGAGCTCTGCATGATCTGAGATGGAATTGGCCATATCGCATGCACACTTATTTATTTATTCATGAATATATAAATATATAGAACCATTTTTCCACACCTTTCAAATATTTATCAAAGCTTACCGGTGACGTACGTCTGCCCATGTTCACATATGAGCTTGAGATTGTCTTTTTCAATGGCCACGACAATCTCTTCGTCTTTGTGAAGCTCATTCAGCTTGAATTGTTTCGTGAGAAACATCCAGACTACATTCAGTGAAGCTTGACTGTAAATTTTTTCAATTTATTAATTTTTTTTTTCGATAAATGAATTCATTTTATTTTATTTCGGCGGTGCACGCAATCTTTTATTAGCTTTTCAACGATTTCCTTTGTTAGGTATTTCGATGAAATACGAATGTGCGCGCGGCAAGTCATAACGTGCTTTATCAGATCTCTGAGTCACAGAGAAATAACACACCGTTCGCGCCTTATACTCGAGTATCACGTGATATGTTGCTGCAGTCTTTGTCTTTTCGTCTTTTTCTCTCTTACGCGCATGTGCGCCGCACCGTGTGTTTATCTCATTCTCTCTCTCTCTCTCTCTCACGTATATGCCTCGCGCCACGCACTCGCTCTCGCCGGCCGGCTTTTTCAAGTTCCAAAGCGCGCGCTTTGTTTCTCCGAAGAGGACAAATCACGCCGCACCGATGTTGAAAATTCCTCGCACCTTTGTTACAAGCTTCGTTGCGTGTCACCCCTTATCGTACCTTAATTTTAGTCGACATTCTATAAAAACTTTAACATTGAATTTTTTTTTCCATATAATTTTCCGATCGCGATCTTTATTTTCGAGAGAACGCGTTCTCAATATTACGTACGCGCACTCACACCGTTTACACGCATTCTCCCCTTACACACGCGCAATCACAGTTGTTGCATCATGCAACATTCTTTCCTTTACTTACGCTCTTCCCAGTTTCTCTCGACCAAAGAACTGCTTGGCAATGTCACACCTCTATCGTCGAGCCCCTTCGCACTTTTATCTAAGTCTTCTGGCTCTTTGCTAGCCATCTCACCTTTTCTACACTTCAACTTACGAACTTTTCACTTTCACTCGCGCAGGGGAAGCGTGATGGACCCATAACCTTTTAGAGTATCGCAAGGACAGGTGTGTGTAAATAACTAGGCCAAGTGTAGAAAAGTATAAAAGGAACTTTATTGTAACAAAGAAAAGCTATGGGAAGTGACAACGCAACCGAACTGTATCGCAGGCGACAGCGTATAGCCGTTAAGGTAGCGCTGCTGGCCGACAAGCTGCGACGGTAGCGCTGTAGGAGAAGGGGAAGCAGAGCGTGTATGGAGGCAAGCGCACATATAATTCTAACAATTTTCGAAGCAATAAAATATGTCATGCAATGGTAGTCGATTCGATTAATCTATCCGTTCGCGATTCAGTACACTCGCGATGCTAGAGTGAACGATTAACAATAAGAGAGTTAGAGAGGGCGCGCGAGAGTTTAAAAGTTCCAGTTAAGCCGCAGTTGTTACTTGTGTAGTACCGCCAAATTAGTTTTGTACAGTGTTTCGCCGTTTTTGCTACAAAAAGTTTACCTGAATTTTTTATAGATACGAATGTTAGCGAGGAAGCATCACAATAGCAGCATTACAGCAGCAGCAACTAAAGCAGCAGCAACAAAAGCAGCAGATAATTTTGAGAGAGGCAGCGCAGCTGATCCAAGGAGCACCGTCTACATTTTCCTTCAACAATTACGGCTAATCACCGTAATTGCACCGCAGGGTAGGTGCACCTCCCTATTATTGCGCAACAAAATACCTCCGACAGTATTTTGTCTATCGCGAAAGTAATTTTTTGTATTTGCGCCGAGCGTTAAATTTCGCGGCAATTTTCGAATTCTCTCTTCCTCTCTCTCATCAAATTATAATCAAGAATTGTGAATCCTATTCGCGTGCGTTAGTTTCTCGGCCCATAAAAAACCCATGACAGTTTTTATTAATTAAACTTTGTTAATTTTATTCGCTGTTTACGTCATTTCATTTCCTAATAGTTAATAGATCTATAAAGGCTTAAGTCTTAATCCGATTTCATCTAGGGGATTAGGCGAATTAGGCATTAAATCATTCATGCTCAAGATAGATCAAGTGTCAAAAGTCAGGTGACTTAAGGTTAGTTCAACTCTGTTAAAAAGAAGACACTGAAACGAAAGTATCAAACGTAAAAGCGAATTCATGTATACTCATACGTGTTTAACGAAGTGGTGGTTAGCTCTGCATCGTGAGAGTTTGTGCTTTAATAAATTTCCTTTGTACTAGCTAATCCACTCCGTTTCATGGCGCCTAACTGGTATTAAGACCCGTTTAGTGCGAATAAGATTGTGCGTTGAAGGTAATCGACTCACGGAAGAGAGAGACGATTGCGTGTGCGCTTAGAAAGGTTTGAGCAGGTGGTAGCGCAAGATCGTGAGCGGTGCGCCCTCTGCAGGGGAAAAAGGGAATCACTTCGACCTTTTTTCTTATAAATTGTTAACTGTATTGTAATAAGGGCCGAAAGCGTAAAGTACCGAAAGGTATAATTAGTAGGTCGATGCAATTCCAAATCGTTGTAAGTTATTAAGTGCTAGCCCGTTTTAGCCATAGTTTGGTGAATAAAGAGAGGCCGGAAGTCCTGAGCCACGATACAAGCAGGGAGCGCGATCCAAGCGTGCAGCCCAGACATATTAGCCAGGCGGAGCAAGCAAACAGCAGGCTCTGACTTAGATAGGATGTATTATTTTATAATTAGATAGCTTGTGGGAACTGCACGTACTCATAATCTCACGAGATTGCGCCTTAAAAAGAAGGAATTAAGGGTAGTTACACTAATTAGTATATAATCCGCTCATACCTTGGGTGATAGGAAGAGATAGTGGTCGAATACACCGATAATTTTAAACCTCGACCGCATCCTACATCCTATTGTCAGCGCAGATAGATACATGGGCATTAAAGCTGACCTCCGCACATCGCGAACGCTACTTGGCAGAATTGGAGCTGCGCAAGGATGGAAGTGTCATTCAGAAGGCGGTTAGGCTAGGGAAGTGGTTGCTGGGTGAGTACAGCGTCATAGATTTCGAAGAAACTATGCGCAGTAAAGAGGTGGCGGGGCGCAGGAGGCGCACTCGACAAGCGTGGCTTGATACAATCTGCGACGAATTGGAAAACCTCAGTGCAGAGGAGCACAGTGACCATCCCTTGAATCTCATCAACAGAGAGGGAATAACTTTGGCAAGTATATCAAGGACATTCGCCTGCCTGGATGAGGACTCGGAGATGGAAGCCAGCCGACAAGAAGAGGATGACATCATCCAGAAAGTACTCCACACCCAGGAACAAGAGGAGAGGGAGAGAAGTCGAAGCAACATGGATCTGAGGTCGCAGAAATCATGGACTCGGAAGGAGCTTCAAGGCTTATTATCTACATTATCCTTGAGCGAATCCTTCCGGGAAATAGATTACCTGAAGGTGGAAGTCGACCATAACCGCAAGCTGGTCAGTCGAATTCTAGAGACCCTTCAGACTCTACAGGGCATACAGGTATGTGCAGAGCGCGAGGCGCAGGACATGCGCCAAAGAATACGAGAGCTGGAGGACGGAATGCATGAAATGGCCGATGCAACCCGTACTTCACAGCATGACTCGATTCACCCGCGCTCCAGACGTAATGTGGACTTCCAGGACACATTTACCTGCCACTATGATACTGAGATCCCGGGAAGCACACCGGCTTCTCCAAGATCCGTCCCCAGGAGAAGGGATGTCACCCCACCAGAAGTCCTCTAAAGAAGAGGAGGTGAAGAGGATCAAGACGAGTACGGGAAATCCACATCAGTTCGTCATTTATCCTCAGGGCTTTCTACAACCTAAGTTGTTGGAAAAATTGTCCGCGGATGGAAATTAAGGTTTGCAGGCAGTAGGGTACAGAGCGTGGACACGTTTCTGTTACGGTTGGAAGACCTACGTGTGGGCACAGGACTAACCAATAATGAAGTGCTTTGTTTCGTATCAGAGATCCTCTAAGGTAACACGAGGACCTGGTACGATAACAATAAGTACCAGTGGCTCAGTTACGCCGAATTCATCACCGACGCCCGAGAATGGTTCGGCACCAGTACGCAACAGCAACAAAGGCTGTTGCAGGAAGCGCAGAACCTATTCCAGGGCGAAGACGAATTAGTAAAATATTACGTGTCCAATCTGATGGCTCTTGTCAATAGACTGGAACAACCAATGACCTTTGAGAGGTTATTAGACCTACTACATGCAAACCTCCTTCCGAACATCCAGATTCAGCTGCGTCGGAGCGACTTGACATCAATGCGCGAATTTAATAGGAGAACGATCGAAGCACAAAACACTTTGTCTCACGGTCGTCGTCCACGCGTATTCACGGACCCGAATTCGATGATCTTCCCTCAGCACGCATACCAGCCGAGCAAAAAAACGGCTGGTAACAAATCCCAAATCGCTGCAGTAGCCAGTGAAGAGAAGGCACGTGCGAAGAAGGAGGGAGATCCGCAGCGCGGACACGGCGTGGAGAACCCTGTCAAGAGGCCTACCGAGCAAGCAACGGTATCGGCTACACAAACCTCCACTTCTGATAAGAAGATAGATAGATAGATAGATAAGAATTTATTCACCGTGATGGCAAAACATAAAATACAATAATATATAAATATATACAGTAATTGTCACAGCTTTAGTTTACATTATGCCGTACCGGCATCACATTTCATCACAGTTCGATTACAATTTTAGTTCCTCAGTCAATAAATAAAATTATGATTGTAGTTATTACGTTAAAATAAATAGACTAGGATTTGACTAGTTCACAGTTCGATATTCCAGAGGAAACAATAATTCTTATCACTACAGTCTAGCTTGCTTATAACTAGTAATGCAGTCAAAAGTTTAGGCTAGTTTTCGTCATACAGACACAAAACAGCACAAAAAATAAATAAACAAATATAATTCACTACAAACACGTAAATAGATAACTGTACAAACATTTATACAGTAAACTAATAGAAATAAGAATACTCCAGTGGTACCACCCTACGCCCTCAATGACGCAAAGTATCCGCGCGCCCCCCTCTTAAAGCTGCTAAGCGACGGCGCGTGCCGCAGGTCAGATGGAAGAGTGTTCCAGAGATGGGCACCCATCACCTGGAAAGACCCGCGAGCCGTCTCCGTTCTAACCTTAGCAACTCTAAGCTCAGCCTGCCCCGCCCTACCCGGATACCTTGACTTGTGCCCTATGAAGAGCTCAGCCAGGTAGCCAGGCTCGCGCATGGTCAATCACCTGTACATTAGCAGGGACATGAAATATTCCCTGCGTACGTCCACGCGAAGCCAACCTAACCGCGACCTATATGGAGAGACCGAGACATCACGCGGGATACCATAGATGTATCTTACGCACGCGTTGCTCAGTCTCTGCAGCCGCTCCCTCTGCTCCGCCGAGGCCCCCAGACACACCACGGTGCAATAGTCCAGGTGAGGCTGGACCATCGACTCCACCAGTCTGCGCCGGAGCAGCTCCGTAGTACACGGCCTAACAAAACGCAGGCCGTACAGAGCTCTCCAAACCTTCGCCGCGACCCGGTCAATGTGCGATCTCCACGACAGCTTGCTATCGAGAACGACCCCGAGACTGGTCACTTCATTACTAAAGGGAACAAATACTCCCTCTTGCACCTCAACACCAGGCAAGACCTCAGCGTAAATGTCATTGACATGTTTGTTAGTTCCAAACATGATAGCTTTGGTCTTGCCCGCGTTCAGGCGCAGATCCGAATCCCGGGCCCAGTTCGCCACCAATCTCGCAGCCTCCGTCAGCATTCGGATGCCCTTTGTCAATTCATTTTTATGTATATGCAGATAAATCTGCAAGTCATCCGCATAGAAGAGGTATGAAACCTCATGTCCACGGAGCACATCTTTCAGATCGCCGACATACAGGCAAAACAAGAGCGGTCCCAGCACCGAGCCCTGTGGAACCCCCAGATTCGTCTCCCGCCACTCCGAGCCCCCACCCCCAGCAGTAACCCTTTGCGAACGACCACCGAGGTAGGACCTCAGCCATTTGAGAGCAGAACCAGAAAAACCAAGAGCACGGAGCTTGCACAAAAGTCGCGAGGGTGATATGGTGTCGAACGCCTTGCTGAAATCGAATAACAGCAAGAGCATCATCATCCTTTTGTCAACGCCCATTCGGATGTCATCCGTCAACTTTAATAACGCTGTCTGAGTACTGTGGCCCCGCCTAAAGCCGGCCTGGAGGGGATCAAAAAGATTTTCTCTATTCAGATACTCCATGATCTGGTCATGGGCAAGCTTCTCGAGAACCTTTGAAAGAAAGCAAAGCAAAGCTATCGGACGAAAGTCCGAGGGCGAGGAAGGGGTGTTGTTCTTCCTCAAGGCAATCAGCTGTGCCCGCTTCTAGGCTCCCGGGAACTCCCCCTTAGCAAATGAGGAATTAAATATTAACCTCAGGTGCTCACCTATGACTGGAAGAGCCTTCACCACCACCCCATGGGGAATCCCGTCCACGCCGCTCGCTTGTGATGTAAAATGGGAGACAGCTAGGATGACGTCATCGATGCCAACAGGTTTGAAGGTAAAACCTCGCTCATCCGCGACATCAACTCCAATCATCCCACTATCTATATCCTCAAGCGGCGAGGCCGGAACCCCAGCGAAGTGGTCATTCAGCTCGTCCAAGGTAAACCCATGAAGGCCATCCCCACCCGCCCCTGGCAAGAGGCCGAGGTTCCGCATTTCCTTCCAAATATTTTTACCTTCATCAAGAGCGCTAGACAGATGATTATGAAGGAAATTAACGCGCTCCTGTTCCAAACGAACCTCGACCTCCCTGCTAAGCCTAAGAGACTCCTCTAAGACATCCGCCCGCCCGGTACGCTTATAGCGTCTTCGCGAGGCATCACGTCTGTCGACAAGCCTCCTCAGCTCTGGACCAAACCAAGGAGCATACTTTTTCCTAAGGCATATTGTCTTCTCAGGTGCAAATTTATTTATGGCCTCAGTTAAATTATGGTTGAGGCATTCCAGCGCTCCCTCCAAATCCGACTCAGCAGCGCCAACAAATGCCCAATCGCAGCGTGTCAAGAAGTCTAAAAGCATATCCGGGCGAATGCCACGAAAGCTGCGATAAGTAAAGCTACCCGCCGAAGGAGAAGGCACACGGATGTCAATCATGACCTCTATAATCGCGTGCTTACCGAATTCGGGGAGCAATTCGTTCTTCTGGTCCGTGATCGTGTCGCATGCGTCGGTCAGTATGACATCATTCCATGTGTGGGAATCACCCACGTGATGAGTCGGGCCATGCCGAACCAAACTCAGCGACAACTCCCCACCCAAACGCGCGATGGAGAGAGCATCATCCGAGCCCGAACTCATATCGGCATTAAGATCACCCATGATGATCTTATGACTGAAATCACCACAGAGATCCCTCAACACCTCAAAAAGATCCGAGCCCTGCTGCAAGGGCACCTTACGCGGACGATAGATGACGCCTATAAGCACCGGAGGAGAATTGCCCGTCTCAATACTGCAAAACAGGTACTCTGGTATTCCCGGTTTCCCAGGCCCTTGAGTGGCGGATGAAGCCAGCCTTGTAATTTTAAATTCTTCACGTATGAAGAGGGCAACACCGCCCCCATTAATGTTGTGATCGCTTCTTATCACCGAGTACCCCGGAACCCGTATGATGTGATCATCAACCACAGGTCCCAGCCAGGTCTCAGCAACCCCAAAAACATGATAGATGGCATCCCCAGCCAGGAACAGACGAAGCCTCTCAACACGCGCTCTAAGCGAGTTAATGTTGAGAAACCCAGCCCTGAGGAAACCACCACGACATGCAACATCTTTGGTGCTCACCGTCCCGAGTCATGCCATTTGTGAGTTGACATCAGTGCCCTCTCTGATCCGCTGCATGCTCTCTCCTCCCGATGGCGTAGCGCCCCTCGAGTCAATGCTCAACTCCGCTGACTGCGACCCGCCAGTCGACTTCCACGCCGACCTGATCGCCTGCAGATCCGCTGCCGTCTCGAACACGTACGCCCTCTCTCCTGTCCTTCGTCGGACCAGAAATCTCCCACCACTGTGCCACACATACCTGAAGCCAAGCCCCTTTGCTACCGGCTTCAGGGTTAGGAATGTTTTAAATTGAGCTTGGGGCAGGAGTTCATTAATAAATAATTTCCTCCGTGGCACCTTGGCAGACAACTCCGGCCCGAGAAGGTCCTTGTCTAGGTCCTCAGTCGTAATACAAGCACGGGGCATGCCACGCTTCGCCTTCATTATATCGCGCAAAAGTCCCTCGTCTCTGACCCCTACAATGCAGGAGGGCTGGGATAACCCTGCTCTCCGTTGTCCCTCCTGACTCACCGCCCCCGCACCTACAGCGCCCTCAGCTGGCCAGCGACGAAGCCGCGAGACCCTAACCCCCGTCACGCCCTCTGGCGTCACCGAAGGCAGAACGACCTTCAGGGCCGCAAGAGCCAGCCCACGCAAGCCATCAGGGGAAATGTTGGACGCTTCGTCCAGAAAGCCATGTATTATGACCTCATGGCCTTCAGCGCCCCCACTTTGTGGTAACGAAACCCCCTCCAGCACACCAGACCGCACTGCGTCCCCTTCCAGGTTCAAAGCGGCACCTCTGGAGCTTGAAGCGGGTGTTACATTGATAACCCCTTTGTCAATGCTGGCTTTGGCCTTGTCATGATTAACGTTCTTTGGGCTGCATTTTATGTTGGTGACCCGGCAAGCACACCGGACATCACCAGACCTGGTACATGCTTGATTTAATCTTTCTTCTAGAGAGCGGTTGCTCTCCAGAAGAGTACCGCATAATTTTTGCAGGTCTTTGACCATCGAGGACTGATCTCGGATCATGCCCTCTAGTGTTGCAATGCGCCCTTCACCGGTAATCTCTCCTTCAGTCACAGGTAATGTGGTGACCATAGAAGCATTTTCCAGTTCCGGATGCCGCTTCACAAGGGCCTTTACTTCATCGACTTGTCGTTCGATGGTATCGAAACGCTGGAATAATAATTCCAGGGTGCTTACCGGAATCAGTATATTA
This sequence comes from Phymastichus coffea, assembly GCF_024137745.1. Classification (NCBI taxonomy): domain Eukaryota; kingdom Metazoa; phylum Arthropoda; class Insecta; order Hymenoptera; family Eulophidae; genus Phymastichus; species Phymastichus coffea. The sequence continues at coordinate 785,346 of NW_026706843.1, read as the reverse complement.
TTAATACTTGGCAGCTCCGGCGTCCCTAGGAAGTGCTCATCTACACTTTTGTGCGCATCGTTCTTGTTTGTCACTTCCGCGTTAACACTCTGGTCAAATCCAGGCGCCTGTATAGCGGCAACAGGTTCTGACACATCTTGAATTTCGGCAGGCGCCTTCTCACCTGCAACCAGCCGAACTGTCGTCTGCTTATCGCCAGTCGGCCGACTCGGCGGGCGAGGTGTTCGTTTCGGCGATAGGCCACGCCCCATCGTAGGTGAGGGCATAGATAGAGCGCACGAGCGACGATGGACTGGTACGCTCATGTTGGTGTTTGCACGCAGCTTGCTCACCTGATTTTTCGCTGACGATGGGATTGGCGCGGCACTCATGTTTCCATCCGCTGATTTTCGAGTAGCCGATTTGCGCGCTGCGATGCTCGACGTTGCTGTTGTTGTTGCTGGCTTCGACGGGTCAATTCGGCAGTTGTCACAGGGGCCATCCTTTTTGTTGCCAGAACACTTGCTGTGCCGTGGCTTCTGGCACACCGTGCAATTTTTCAGCCTCCGGTTCGACGTTTCCCCGCAGACAACACACTTGAATTCGCTCATGTTGCTCGAGCGATTCAAATTTTGGCGGGTATCAGCGAGGTGGAGCTGTTATGGTCGATCGGCGCAGGCGCGAAGATGCGAAATTTTTGCGCCAAAAATTCGCCAAGAATCGCACGGCCTTCCTTAACCTCTCTCTCCGGTAGCACTTTAAATAACGGGCTCCCTGGTTCCTCCAATGGAACCTAGCAGATCACGCTCCCGGCACGTGGAGCCTGCGGGAGACCGGAATGTCCGCAAAACACACACACCCACAGGAGTGAGACGAGTAGCCGATTCCAGCTGCCAGTTGACGGAGCAAAGCCGCACACCTCCGCACACACCAGAGAGAGAGAGAGAGAGAGAGAGAGACATGGAAGAGTGTATGGAGGGAATCAAGAGAATCCTGCGCAAAATGGTCAAAGAAAGGCCGAACAGCCATTCAGAACAGCGCAAAAGCCGATGGCGTGGGAGAAGGAGAAACTCTCCTCTTCCCAGGTCTTCTGGCGAGTGGCGAAAAGGACAGAGGCGGAAGATTGATTTCATGAAGCCTCTCTAGTGTTCCGCTTGTGGTAAGCTGGGTTTCAGCCGTAAGTTCTGCACAGATTGCAACAAGGGAAACGGCAAGGAGAGCGAAGAGAAGAGATCATCTTCGCGCCTCCAGTAAATTCGACCTCGGCCCAAAAATTCGGCTCAAACCCACGAAGAGAGATGGGCCGACGCGGAGGCAACAGCGCGATTATGTCGCTCTGCTCGTATCAGGGCGCAAGAAAAAAAACGTCGGACCTACGCAGCCGTTATGGCCTTCACAGACCATCTCGACGCTCGTGTCCGAGCTGCCGCATCCTCCGGCTTTGTCCAGAAGGTCCGGGATGAAATAGAGCGCCAGGCCTTTCTTACTCAAGCAAGAATACGTAACCATTCTCGGGCGTCGGTGACGAATTCGGCGTAACTGAGCCACTGGTACTTATATTTTTCTTACTCGCCTGCTCACCCACGACGAGCGTTGCAAGATCGCAAGACAGGCCCAAAGGCTGCCTGGCAGATTTTGCCGGGGAAACGACCCTATTGAAAAAATTCGCCCGATATTTGTGCCCGTTAATCACGCCCGTGATTTCTGCCCACAAATTTGTTTCAAAATTTTGCCCGTAATTAACGGGCACAAAAAACGGCTAAAAGTGACGGTCAGGCATCAAAACTAAACCAAAGAACGCGGTTTTCATAAAGTAATAGAGAGAAGGAAATTGAATGAATAGAAAATTGAATGAATAATTGTACATTTATTGCGATAATAAGATAAAATATCCTAGCATTTGTCAGAACTTTTCACATTTGGGCAGTCATTTCGGGTGTTGATTTATCGAGTATTTCAGTATTCAAAGGTTGCTTATTACTATGTAATCTTCATAGTACATATAATACGATATAATGATATTAATATATCATTAATCTAAATATTTTGAAGTACCAAATTAGCAATTTTAGACTTGATACAACACTAGTATCACAATGTGTATATATAGTAATACTATAATATTATTCGTAATAAAAGCTCGTGATGGTATCTTATTATGACTTTCAGAAGCTTACTTGATTGAACTAACAACATACATTTGCTATAAATTTAAATGCCAAAACCGTTATATAAGTCCTATATGAGTACAATCTATAACAATAATTTCAATTTTTAAATATAGTAATACTTAGTATCTCAAACTTTATGTTTAGGTGTTTTTGTATATCTTATATTTTTTGGGCTATGAAGTTTGTAAACGAAAAAGTACGAACATTTTTTAAATAAGAGGTTAAATAAAGTTAAACATTTCAGAATAAGAGGCGTTCATGTAAACAAATATTATGAAATTTGTAGAAGAAACAAATCTTAAAAAAGAAAGCTAAACTTGATTTTACATTGAACACTCCTGCTATGCTTAATGGTTACGCTAATCCGTATCAGAGGAAGACAAACTTGAACTTTGCGCTCTTGCGGAAGCTTTAGCAGCTCTTTTGAGATTCAACGATTTTTCATGCCTTCGCACTGAAAAAAATGTTAATTTTTTATACATCCACTCAATTTTTTCAGATAAAACAACAATTCTGATACTCACTTTTAGTTTTCTCACGTTCGATTAAGCTGTTTATATGGTCACTTATGTACGTTTTCCAGTAATTTTTGTAATATTTTGCTTGCTTTTTATTCTGAGAAGTTTTATCAACCCAGCAGAAAAATGTTTCTGTAACAAATTATTGTATTCTTTGAAATGTCATGATGAATGTCGTCGTACTAAAATATTAAACATACTTCTGATAGCTGCTTTCTCGTCAGCTAAAAATTCTGAGCGAATCCTACCAGGTATACGGTCTCGTTTGCAACCGCCCAAAACAAATGCTTTGTCTATTAAATCCTCTTCTTTGTACAAAGAATGTATAAAAAATTTGATATACTCCTTAGCATCAAACATTTTCTTCATGGATTCCCAGTGCTCGCGTTTAATGCGCACTCCATGCTTTAAGTGATACATTTTTCTCTAAAAAATAGTCGAGGATAATATTTATAAAACTTGTATAAATGTGTGCTTGTGTATTTACCTTTCTGCCACTGTTTTCTTCGAACCCTTTGTAATCTTGTACATGGAAAGTTGATAAATTATCTGAAAGATACTCATCATCACTAAGCCTGGTGAATTTTTTTCTCTCTCTGCCATTACCATCCTCTTCATTCGTCTCTGACTCAGAAGAGTGCATGTTCGCTTATTTTCGCATTTTTTGACAACCGTTATTTCTTGTGCCTAACGTTTCTTTTAGTAATCAGCAAAATATAGAATAATTTGTTTTTGTGTATTTCGCTTTTTACCTTTTATTTTATGATGGTCTTCATCCTCTTCACTTTCTGAATACGTACGTTGTTTAGTCGTGCGGGATTTTTGTTTTCTATCCTGCTTGGTTTGTGGATGTCCTCCACGTTGGGACTCGTCAGCGCTTTTACCTTGATGATGTCTTTTTTTCTGAACCACTGGATTAACATAAAAAAATTTATTACAAGATAAGATATGAACAAATTTATAAAAAAAAGGCATTAACTCGGCAGAGTTTTCCAAAAATTTCTTGAGAAACGTGAAGAAAAAGTGGAACATAGCTAAACTCGATCGGGAAACCCTTTTTTAGTCGACAAAAGTACTAAAATTCATTTCAAAAATATACGACTTCTTGTTCTTTTTTCATGATTTACCAAAATCTGGTAAACGATAAAGTGAATCGGAGCTCATATTTGAATTCCTCGTTAAAAAATACATTGAAGACCATATTTTGTTTATTTTTTAGCTAGAAATTGACTCCTCCAGAGCGCGGCAAACCATATAAGCCCCGAAAAAAACGTAAAAATAGTAAAATTTCCAACATTTTGTATGTTTAATTAGTATTTCTATTCTTTCAAGGCGATAAGAGAGATAATTTTGCATTCAAAAACTAATGATAAACAATAACTATATAAACGTTTTTCATTATTTACCATGTTCTTCTTCAGAATTATTATCGTCAAACATCGGAGACCTTCGTTTTGTTGTCTCTTTTAATGTATTCTTGCTTGATCTCTTCTCATATGCAAGACGACTATTTTCAGAATGTTGGGTTACAGAATGGCAAGCTTGATCATAGAATTCTATGTCTGAAATTGTGTGTTCCTCGTTAGTTATATTAAGTGAAATATCTGGAAAGAATTTTAATTCATATTAGAAAATCTACTCATATTTGCTGTTGACGGAATAAAAATAAATTCATTTTTAGTATTACTAGCAGAACCCGACGAAGTTATTTCCACAGAAGAAGCCTTTCTTTTTTCTGATCAAGAAACATCTTGGTGTTTGTGAGCAAAAGGCTCTGTTGCATGCATATCATCTAAAGAGTCAGTGCGATCTGCAACATAGTAGAAAATTATATCAGTAATTCAAATTGTATCCATGTTGATTAATATATATATTACAAGCTGAGTTTATTACTTGATTCAAGAGCAGGAGCGATAGTAGTTTTTTGCGAGGCTGGCTTGTCCACATTTTCTTGAAATTGTTCAATTATTTGTTGAGCTTTCAACAATAATTGTTCTTGTTTTTTCATTTTTTCTTCCATCATAGCTTGCTTCACATTCCATTGCTCTCTCATTTTTTTAATTTCTTTTGCTTGGTTCTCATTTCTTAGCTGTAAATCATTAATTACTTTATGTTGCTCGTATATAGCATCATCATCTTCATAAACTAGCTTGTTCTTAGCCAGCTTGCTCAACTTTTGAGACAATATTTGCTCATCGTTCTTTTTTGATTGATTTTTGGCTTTTTCTTCAATAATTTAAAAGAAAATAATTTTTTATCAGTACTATATGAGCGATTCCAAAAATTTTTTTTTTATAGTGCCATATACGAGGTGTGATCAAAAAGTAAGGTGAATTTTGAAATTTAGCGGGCTACGTCCGTTCGATCTTCGACTTTTTTATTTGGTTATGTCGGTACACTCGTCTAGAACATACGTTCCAAATTTCAGCTTTGTAGTATGTTTCGTTTGTTTGTGAGAGGCATCAAGGTTAGAAGTGTTTTGCGTGCTCCACGATTTGCTGCTGTCTAAAAACATGGATCAAAGAGTTTGCATTAAATTTTGTGTGAAAAATGGAATCAAATGTTCCAAAACACTTTAAATGCTGAAAGTGGCATACGGTGAGTCTACTTTAAGCCAAAAAAATGTTTACAAGTGGTATAAACTCTTCCAAGAAGGCCGAGAAGACACCGACGACGAACCTCGTTCTGGACGCCCCAGCACATCAACAACTGATGAGAATGTTGAAGAAGTGAAGAAAATAGTGTTGGGAAATCGTCGAATTACCATTAGAGAAATTGCTGATGATATGGGCATCTCATTTGGTTCGTGCCAATCAATTTTGACGAGTGTTTTAGACATGAAACGTGTGTCAGCGAAGTTTGTTCCGAAATTGCTCAATTTCGACCAAAAGAAACGTCGCATGAGCATCGCCCAAGAGCTACTGAATGACGTCAACGATGATCCAGATTTACTCAACAGGGTTATAACAGGTGACCAAACATGGGTATACGGTTATGACGTCGAGACTAAGACTCAATCGTCCCAGTGGAGGCATTCTGGATCACCAAGACCAAAAAAAGCACGCCAAGTTCGATCAAATGTAAAGGTTTTGCTTACAGTTTTCTTTGACTGCAGGGGCGTGGTGCATCATGAGTTCTTGCCACAGGATAGAACAGTAAATAAGGAATATTACCTGCAAGTTATGCGCAATTTGCGCGAAGCAATCCGCCTGAAACGTCCGAATTTGTGGAAAAATAAAAATTGGCTTTTGCACCATGATAACGCCCCTGCTCACACATCGTTGCTTGTGCGCGAATTTTTGGCTAAAACCAACACAGTAACGATGCCACAGGCACCGTATTCCCCAGATCTGGCCCCCTGTGACTTCTTCTTGTTCCCAAAACTGAAGAGGCCCATGAAAGGACGGCGTTTTGCCACGATTGAGGAGATAAAGACGGCATCGAAGGATGAACTAAACAAGATCACAAAAAATGATTTTTTGAAATGCTTTGAGGATTGGAAAAAGCGTTGGCACAAGTGCATTATATCCGAGGGGGTTTACTTTGAAGGAGATAAAATAAAAATTGATGAATAAATAAATATTTTTTGAGAAAAATAAAAATTCACCTTACTTTTTGATCACACCTCGTATATTGCATTATGTATGTAGATGATCTGTGCAAATTGTTAGATTTTTGAGCTCATAATTCGTATTTGAGAACATTTTGAAAATTGAGATTTTTTGAAATTTTGAAAAATCGCTCTTTTCATGACTGTTTTTTACTATGAAGGATCGATTTTAAGTGTAGGCATGTATGTACATAAAAAAATATCTACGTTTCTAGTAGATTATGAATATTATATCAGTTTTTCTTAGTATATATATATATGGAATAATATGGCACTGTCAACAAAATAAAAAATCAAAATTTTGATCCGGTAAAATGAGAAATACCTTTTCTATAGCTTTCAAATCGTGTGCCTGTTGTTTAGCAGACTTAGATATTTCTTGATCATGACTTTTATCACCAGACATGGCTTGGGAAGCATCATTTTCTTTCTCCCTCTCCTTTTCAGCTACCTCTCTAGCAGCCACAATTTCCGACATTACGTCACTTCTTCTTTTATTGTCAAATATGCGTCTCTTAGGAGGATCTAGCAGAGCATTTATGTCATCTACAATACAATAATCATGTCAACAATTAATTCACTAATATAACTTACACAAGAGAGTCCCTTCCATGAACAACCATTACAAATATAATGTTTTCAAAATTACTTGTCTATCATATAATAATATAAAAGTCTTTCACCTGAAATTTCAAACACTTGAATTGGAACCTCTACCTTCTTGCCACTAACTAACTCAAACACTGTATGTGGAATATCAAAGTTGAAATTTTCAACGTCTGTAAAGTTCGTAATGAGGGCTGGGTCTATCAAAACAACTTTGTTTTTGGCATTAGGGTTAAAGTAAGGGACAGCTGCTTGCAGCTTCCTCTCACTTGCATGTGACATGATGCTTTCTACCTAATTAATGTCATTCACAAAATTACTATGATATTTATCATATTAAAGAACTGTTATTCGAGTAAAATTATATATCTTCACTACACTTTAACAATAAATCTTACAATGGACTATTCGTTGCAGTAACATAACATACCAGGGTATGTTTAGTGTAACCATGGTAACGGATTTTTTTTTTCGACGATTCTACTACAGATTATTTCGATTTAGTTTTTTTTAGCATTTTTTTATCGCCGGTGGCGTTTCGATCGACTATTTTTTTTTATCACGACTTAATTTATGAACGTTTTTACCTACAAATTAATCAAGTACTCAGGTTTGAATTTCGAGTTTTGCGAAACTAGTGCAACTTTGAATGTTCAAAGGAAATTAAAATTTATTTGAATTTCAATAACATGTTTACCTACAAATTTGTCTCTCCCCTCTGGGTTTGAATTTTGAATTTGGAAAATTAAAATGAATTTGAATTTCTGTAATAGCTTACCTACTGATTTTTTCTTTCCCCCTGGGTTTAAATTTTAAATTTTGAGAAACTAAATTGAGTTTGAATTTTAATAATAAGTTTATCTACTGATTGCTCTCTCGCCATGGGTTTGAATTTTATATTTGGAAAATTTTCTAAGTTTGAATTTTTGTAGTATGCTTATTTATTTATTTTTCAACCCCTTGAGTTTGAATTTTGCAATTTACAATACTAAAATGAATGTGAATTGTAATAATATTCTTACATATTTATTCCACCCCCTCACGTTTGAATTTCAAGTTTTGCGAAACTAGAATGAGTTACAATTCATAATATTTTGTTTATACTACCGAGCGTCTTCAACGTAAACGTACGTAACCTTCTAAAAAAATCTGGAGTATAAAATTTTTTAGACTTAACCTTACCTCTTTTTTCAAAAGTCTAGAGTCGAGGATTATTATCAGGGAATAACTGTTTTATTTTCGTGTGTTATGAAAAATGTTGCATGAATGAGAATAATTGTATCATTTACATAAAATGAAACGATCAAGGACATCAGAGTGGAGGCGTAAATCAAGATTCCCTTTGAATTATCACGAGTACAGTAGTGATGAAGAAGATAATGAGTATTACCGAACAGTGAGTTATATTCGTTTTCAACATTTATCAAATTGCTATAGTTGCAACGGGTACCTGGCGAAGAGCTCAAAAGTACAATTTTATATTTTTATTGTATCGATTTCGCCAGTTTCTGTTGTACGGTGGCATTGAAAAGTCTCAGTCTTTAAGAAAATGTTACATTTCAAAAAGATTTATGATTGTAGCAAAAATAAGTAGGCATTTCGAGAATTTTTTGAAAGATGTATACTTCGGTTGAGTTGTTCAGATTGATAAAGTACCAGAAGTATCAAGCACTACAACTTATGCCAATTAGAGGATAAGTTGCTTGTAAAAAACAAACCAAAAATCCTATAGCAGGATTTTTAATGTACTGTTAAGTTAAAAAGAAAAATATTAATAATACATGTGCTTGTAATGAGCAGATTTTCGAATTATGCTTACTTCTATTTATATAATTTAAGTATAATAATTGTACATATTAGTAAGAACTTATACATTTATATAGGAAGTAATTATATCGTTTGGTTCTCAGGGTAATCATAGAAGGAGAATAGATCCCGCTGAAACATCAAAATCTGATAGTTCATTTGAAATTAGTTATTCTAATTTTCATAGTTCATCCTCTCCTTCCGCATCTACAATAGTTCCTGACAATCATTCTACATTAGGCTCGTCCGATGACAATGGAAGTTTAGCCTGCAATGTAAAATAGTATTATCAATAATTTAATACCATTAAAAACAATTATTTTAGTAATCAAATATTACCTCTAAGCAGACACCTCAGTCTTCGCCTTCTGATAATTCCTCTGGAAGCGAACTGAGTACTGAAAATGATGAAAGCGAAGATGACAGAATGTATAGGGAATGGAGAGGTGGCGACCCCTCTGATGATTCTGATGGAGATACTTCGTTCCAACGACTCAAAAATATATTGGAGCATGACGAGGACATAACTTTGAAAATAACAGTAAATAAAGCGGATTTATTGTTAGCTGGTTTGTAATATGGCATTGAATACGACTTATGTCAGACGGCATTAGCAGATTTATTCAAGTATGTAAATAGTGCACTACAAACGAAGCTACTACCGGACACAAGGTATCTTGTTGATAAGCTATTTAATGAAAGTAATGGCGTTCAGTACTATGCAGTGTGCTCCAATAAAACTTGCAATAGCTATATTGGAGAGTTTTCTCGATCGGATCGCGAGATGATGTGTCAAGTTTGTGGTCAGATTATTGATTTGAAAAGTCCATGTTTCAATACTTTTTTTACTGTATTCAAAGTTGAAAATGATTGTAGCAATTTAATTTTACAAAATTTAGAGTACATTACCGGTGTAATTGATAAAAGATTTGAACAAAATGAAATGGTGAATGATTTTAACGACGGAAACTTGTATAAAGAATTTGTGCGTTCTTTACCTCCGAATGAAAGGAGAAATTTTGTTTCTTCTACTTTTAACTGTGATGGAGCTCCTGTTTTCGAGAGCTCGAAATACTCGATCTGGCCTATACAAATGATTATAAATGAGCTACCTTATGAAGTTAGGACTGCCAAACCAATCATTTGTGCATTATGGTTTGGCAACAAAACAGACATGAACGTTTTACTCCCACCTTTTGTTGATATGATGAACAGATTATCTAATGTGGGTGTGCAGTTCACAGTAAATCAAGAGATCCACACAATGAAAATTCATGCGCTTTGCTGTTGCGTTGATGCGAGTGCGCGTGCACCAATGCAAGGTATTGTACAATACAATGGATACTTTGGGTGCTCGTGGTGTTTACATCCAGGTGTGTACATACCGACTCTTAGAGGTGGTTGTGTCAAATATGTTTCGCTTGAAGATATGCCACCCAGAAGGACTCAGTTAGACATGATTCGCCACATGCAACTTAGTCTGGAAGTAAACGTACCTATTTTCGGTGTGAAGAGACCAACGAGCCTCGTTAATTTAGAGAAATTCGATGTTGTCAGAGGATTTGTAGTTGACGATCTACACTTTGGAGATAAAGGAGTTGCTGAGCAGATAACTGGTTATTGGATGGATACTAGTGGCCTTCCTTTTTCATTGTCCAACGACGACATTGCTGCTGTCGAAAGAATGTTGACGTCTATGAAAGCTCCAAATCAGGTTACACGTCTATCTCGAGGCATCAAAGATCGCAGTTGGTGGAAGTCTCGCGAATGGGAAAACTGGATATTATTTTATAGCATTCCAATTATGTCGCAGTTTCCGCACATGCAACAATACGTCCAACATTGGTCCTTATTTGTTGAAGCATTTTATATCAACAATAAACAAAATGTACACCCTGATGAACTGCAACGAGCCCATGAACTTCTCTTACAATTTAGTTTGGAAACAGAATTTCTTTATACTCAACATAGCATGACGTATAATGTTCATCAATCTGAACATGTAACGCAGAGTACTGCTGATTGGGGACCATCATTTACACACAGTAGCTACTGCTTTGAAAGTGGTAATGGTCGTTTGCTCAGAAAAATTCATGCTGCAAAAGGTGTATTATTTCAATTATGTAGATCTGTTAGCATGAGCCAGAGTGAGATAATTCTAAGACAACACTGTGAAGCAAAGCCATTTACCCAACTTCGTTCTTTTATTACTCATTTAGATAACAAATTCGCTGTCAATTCCATAAGAGGTATAAGTTCAAGGTACTTCGGGCCTTATTCTAAAACGAAAAATAAATGGATAAGAGATCTTAATTTGTCCAATTACAGCCGAACTTACTCAAAAATGGTTAAAAACGGCTGTCTGTATACCACTTACAGACGCAAAAGGCTGAGGTCAAACAATTCATTTGCTTTCACTTCCAACGGAACTTATGTCAAGTTAAGAGATTTCATATTTGACGATGACACAAATAGTGAATTTGTTTTATGCAAAAATGTTACGGTCGCTGACGTAGATAATCCTTTTCATGTCAAACAAATAGTAGATGTATCAGAAAATGTTTTTCCTGTACGAACTGCGACAATTATGAAAATCTGCGTCCATGTATCAAATGATAACAATCAATTTTTATGCGCAGTGCCAAACATGTTGCATTATTAAATGGTTGGGTGTATATAAATTATTATTTTAATAAATGTACAATTATTCAGCCAACTTTGTAAATATTTCATTCCTTTCTCTCTATTTAAATGTGAAAGCCGCATCCTTTGATTTTGATGCCTGACCTTCACTTTTGGCCGTTTTTTGTGCCCGTTAATTACGGGCAAAATTTTGAAACAAATTTGTGGGCAGAAATCACGGGCGTGATTAACGGGCACAAATATCGGGCGAATTTTTTCAATAGGGGAGAGTTTAACCCCTCAATACTCTGCGCTTCTGCACCAAGATGCCACAAGGCCGTGTGGTAAGTATGACGGTCCGGCCCTAGAGAAGAGGGGCATTCGGTTCTGCTCTGTCTGCAATCTGACGGCAGTCAGTAGAACCGAAAACTGCCCCAACTTCTTCCAACATTGGAAGTTTGAGCAGAATAAGCTCCTCCCCACGTAATAATTTCGTAAAATGCAATGCTGTGAAATAGAGCGAACTAGATCATCTTGAGTACTTCCTCATTATTCTCGATAATTTATAAAAGAAAAAAGTTAAATACTTGGTTCTTTGGTATAAATGTTGTAAGTGTAGGTCCATCTCATATTGCTATCAAAAGTTACACCTAGGTACTTTATATAGTCTTCTCTGTGAATTGTTTTACCTTGTATAGAGATATTCCAGTTTTTCCAGTTACGTATTTCCAAATAAGCTATTTTGTCAATGTTTAGTGATGATCTATTTAAGGCTAACCAGTCACATGCTTTCTGGAGTTGATTATTTATCTTTCTTTCAACTTCTATCCAACTCCTACCAGATGCGATAACTGTTGTATCAGCTGCAAAAGATAGGATTGAATTTTCTGACAAATTCAAAAGCATATCATTTATGTAGAGTAAGAAAAGTAGGAGTCCTAGGATTGTTCCTTGTGGTACTTCCATGTATACTGTTACTGGTTTACTAATGCGGTTATTTATTTTCACAATTTATTTTCTGTTTTTAGGTAACTTTTAATAAGATTATAAGCTTTTCCTTGTATTCCATAGTGATATAATTTATTTAGGAGTATGGTATGATCTACTGTATCAATGAAACTTGTATTTTTAAATCGTATTTCATTAACTTGCGAAAATAAATACGTATTTACATTCAGATCTGACAGAGAACCACTCATATGTATATTAAATTTGATCCAAATCTGTAAAAATTTTGAAAAAATGTCCCCCATCTTGAATCTAGCATATTTAATTTCTGAAATCTGATTTCAGATTCGTTTTTAGCGATCTAGAAAATCGCTGTATATTAAATTTGTCACGTATCGATGGATTTTTGAAAAAAATGTCCGCTTTCTTGAATTCATCAAATTTGATTTCAGACTCGTTTTCAGCGACCTCCAGAACCTCTATATATAATATTTTGGCCCCAATCGGTTTAATTTTGAAAAAATTGTCTGCCATAATTGATTTGCCACCTTGAATTTTTCAAAACCAGTGTCACATTCATCATCAGCGACCTCGAGTACCACAGTAAGCAAAATTTAGGAAAAAATAAAAGATTTTTCAAAAAAATATGAATATGTTGGTTTATTTTCTTCCTTTTTACTTTCATTTTTTTCTCTTTGACCAGTTCTATTTTTATTTATTCTTTCGATTCTGCAGCATAACTCAACGCTTCTACTTTGCAAATAGTAGAAAAAATGTATCTGTTTAAATGTTTTCAACATTGTTTACAAATTCTAATTTGTTAGTAACAATTTCACTATGCCCACTGTATTCACATTTATAGATAATTGATCAATACACATTGTGTCTATTTTTTTCTTTTCCAGTTAAATTTGTCACTTGATTGCTGGCAATTTCTTTTGAAAATACGTATCTATCTATAATTTAATTAAATATATTAAGATCAAAATAATACTTTCAAATATTTGCAGTATAAAGAAATAAAATTTTAGTGTAACGCAGTAAGCTGTTTGGTGGGCTACGCGGTGCAAAGGTTTGTGGGCAAGTCTCTTCGTATGCGCACGGATCAGCACGGGCTGCGCAAGTATCGCCATGCCGTGCGCAATGGCGTCCGTTTCAGCGGCGCTCTGTGTGCTTACCATGGGCTGCCTTCACTGACAACCGCATGCGCTTCCGTTACGCCGAACCTTGCTCCGAGACTTTACCTTGGGCGCGTTCCATTGCTTCCGGATGATTCACCGTTAATTGTTGTCGTTACATTTACTGGGCAGTTACAGCCTCGTTCAGAAGTACTGCTAAATTTTTCTAGCTAAAAAGAGATGCGAAAGCACGAAGGCGTATGACAGAAACGAATATGCAAGTATCGGAATGAACACTTCTGAAGGGTTAATCAATGATTAGATTAGTGGTTTTTTTGTCTTACAAGTCAAACAAATCATGTATTGTTTAAAAGATTAACTGTGAAAACTGTGATGTGAGTTACACGGAACAATCAGGTAGTAGGTTGCACACAAGAATTAAGAAACATAGTTCATATTGTAAACAAAATAGAATTCGTTCAGCACTTGTTTTACACATGAGAGAGACAGGGCCCATTTTGGATTTAAATAATATAATAATTTTAGATCATGAAAACTTTTATTTTAAACGTCTTATATTTGAAATGCTTTTTATTACAAAGTTTAATAATGTCAATAAAATTCAAGATACTGCAACGGTAGTCGATTCAATTAATCGATCCGTTCGCGATTCTGCTTCTCGCGCGTTAGTTCGAATAATCTAGAGAGAGAGGGAGGCGCGCGATCTTTTAAATAAGCAGTTACGCCTCAGCTTTTCACGCGAGTTTACCGCCGATTTGTGTTTTGCACTTTGTTTCGCCAATATTAAGTTTTCTTGGGACAATTACGTACGTGTGTGCAACGGTATTTTCGTGACAGTTAATAGCAGCAGTACAGAAGCAGCATCAAAGTTATATTGAGGCAGATCGAGGCAGCGCAGCTGATAATTAGGAGGGCAGCGGCAGTTGATATATCATCATCAACAATTACGGCTGATCACCGTAATTGTACCGTAGGGTAGGTGCACCTCCCATCATTATCGCGTGACAAAATACTTTTAGTATTTTATCAATCGTATTAGCGATATATTTTTTGTACTCGCACCGAGCGTTAGTTCGCGGTTAAAATTCGAATCTTCTCTCTCTCTCTCTCTCTCTCTCTCTCAGCGAACATTATTCATTGTAAAATCCTATTCGCGTGCGTTAGTCTTTCGGCCCAACAAAGACTGTAGTTATTTTTTTATTAATTAAAGTCAGTCAAATTTATTCACCAAATACGTCATTTAATTTTCCCATTAGCTTAAGTAATTGTAAAAGGCTTAGATTTTAATCCGATTACATCTAGGGGATTAAGCGAATTAGGCATAAAGTCGCTCACACCTAAGATTCATCGAGTGTCACTAGGCACGTGACTTAAGGTGAGTTCAACTCTGTTTGATAAAAGACAATTAAGCATAATCATCTGATGTAAAGGCGAATACACGTACTATCATACGTGTTTAACGGAGCGGCGGTTAGCTCTGCATCGTGGGAGTTTGTTCTCAAATAAATTTTCCATTTTTTAGATTACCTCCCCCGTTACAATACACAAAACTTAAAAGCTATATTTAAAAATTATATTGGGCTATTATTGAGTTGTTGTATGAAAATAATGTTTGTTTGGATTGAATACTATTTTCTCTCTCTTTCCAAAGGTTTGTCATTGCGTGTGGGGTTTTATATATTCATATTTCTATGTATTTGATCATTGTAAATTGGACTTTGGAAGGCAATGTTAGTTTGACTCTTGGTTCAATGAGTGTTCGCGGCGAATCCGCTCCCTTATTTTACAATTACGCGTTCTCTCGCTTCACCTCTTACTTTATTTCTCGCAGCAAATCACTCTTCAAAATACGTGCTTATTCTCTAATTGCGCTGGGGATTCCCCAAAAACGTGTTGGGTATTTCCAAAAATAAACGTGTTGAGTCTTCTCTAAATGTGCTCAGTGTTTCCATCGTACCGTTACGCTAATCCCATCATAAACGAGTTCGGCACGTCCGGGTTTTCCCTAATTGCCCGGGCCGCTCCGCCCGCAGCGTTGGGCAATAAAAAAGGGGACTCTCTCTCTCTCGCTGGCCGCTGGCCCTCGAGTTGCCGAACTCCGCGCGGACTCTCTTCGCTACGCTCCCGCTAATCTCTGATTGGATCCTGCGAAAGGGACCCAAAGAGAGAGGGTAGTTTTCCCGCCTTTCCGCGCTTTTTGCCATAGTGGCATCCCCAAGAAGACGCCACGTCAGAACTTAGTCTTGAAAAAGAGTTCGACCGGAACGGTAGCCAACTATTACGCTCCTTCTCGTGCGCATCTTTTTTTCTGCAGTTATACCGACGCGCGATCGCTAACACATTTGTGTCGCGCCGTCTTCGACCGCTTGTATTCTTGTGTGTGCTCGCGTGCTTCGAGCAAAACGCGTGTGTTGTACCGCAGTGTGTGTACCCCTTTGACGACCACCGCAAAGAGACTAGCGACGAATCAACTCGCTGCGCTAGTAGAGGCGACTTCAGTTTTCTCTGGGGTGCTGTCAAACCTCGCTCCCTCAGATCGGCAACTCGGTGACATCGCAGTAAGGGCTGTACCCGTGTCCAAGGCATTGGAGCTGCATGCACCTTTCATACCTGGCAGCACCTTCTCCCTTTGCTCGCTCAATCATTGTGTGCGTGTGCGTCGTCCAAAGGTAAAAGAGCTCTCGAATTCTAATAAGTGAATGGCCATTCCACCGCAACGTTTGTAAAGGCTCTGCGAACCTTATCACTTCGCATCAGCGTAATCCATTTGCTTTACTCACTCATCATAGTAATAATAATAGTGCATTATTTTGTAATTCCAATCTCTTATCAATTACTGTATTTATAATTTGCTTCGCCTTTGCGGCTTTTTTCCTTGGTTTTTTTATGCCATTAAACAAAATCAATTTACTAAAATCTTATCCTGTTATTTCGCACAACCCATACACGCTGCCTTACCTCACCTAATTTCATCATCATTAAATTAATTTTATTCTTGACAGTAACTTATTTCACTCACATTTTATTTTTCTCGATTTATTTATTAAATAAACTAATTAATTTGTTTATTACGTCCAACGCAAACAATGAGTATTAGTAGCTACATAGCTACGATAGAATACAAATGTCACACTGGCTTTGACATGGTTTTTCACCACAATTTATTTTATTTACGTTGGTTTTGTATTATTGATTTGAGTGAGTGATATCTTTATTATAGAGGCCTGCAATGGCTTGGTCGGTACCCGCCCAGATAACATAGCGTGCCAGCACGGTCTTGCACGCGCGTGCTCGTCACGCCGTGCCGTCAGAATGCGCGCATAATGCAAGTCCCAAATGCCGCACGCCGTGCCGTCAGAATGCTGTCATTCTGCGGTCACGTGAAAAAATAAATTCGAAAGATATCATTACGTGCATTGATTATTTTTTCATATTAATGTATTTTTAATAAAATTAATAAAGTATTTGATAATAGAAATATATTAAATATATGTTCCTGTTTTTTTATTTCTTTGTAATAATTTTATTTTTATGTACAAAATATATATTTGAATGTCCATACATACACGTACCATATATTCGATCGTCATCGGTTAACAACGATATTTTTGAAAAACGTTCTTTTGAAAAGTTTCACATTCTTTACCAGTCAGTGTGATTCCTATTAATCGATTTAATCATAAATAATGGTGATTGTTAGTGTACTATTATTGTAACAATTAATTGTGAAAGTGTTCCTTGTGGTGGAGAGTCGTAGTTAGGATAAAAGTAAGTAAAAATAAAAATTATTAACAATTTTTTTGAAATTCTACTGATCAATAAGCTAATTTATTGAATTGTGATGACTGTAATACAATCAATAATGATGCATAATCAGTATTTATATAAATTATTAAAGAAGTAAAATAAGATAAAAAATAAAATTGTGTTTTAGTAATTAAAATTTTTTTTGATTAAATGGACAACTAAGGCTAATCACAACTATAAATGATAAGGGCAATATATTGAAATGCATGCTAATATAGTATTGAAAAATTATAATATAGTAATAATATAGTGAAGAAAAATTAAATATAGTTTTGCAAACTTGTGCATTGAATACTAGCACACTTAAGACTGTCATTATAAATAATAGTAGCAATTTTAGTTGTGATTATGGCAACGAATTACCAGGTACTGGTGTTAGTACCAAAAACAAACTACAATCCACGACAAAAAAGTGACTTAGAATGCTGATAAAGTTATTGTAGCTAAATAATTATAACGATCAAATATTATGGTATCTCTCTAGTGACAGGATCTCATAAGTAATATTTTTTTTTTTTTTTTTTTTTTTTTATGGTGGTAAAAAAACAGGATAAATCCTGATGGACCATAACGGTTGGAGTGTGACGGCAGTTCACCGAAGCTACCCACCTACACTCTCCCACCCGCCGTGTGACGTGACTCGCTGATCCTCTCAGACCGGGCTGTTTCAAGCGATCTATCAATCGAACGCAAGGAGCCTCCGGGTCGTCGAGGACCAGCTGACCGCCCAAATCCCGCTTCTCTTCAACCGGAGGGTAAACCATCCGGGGAAGAGTAGTAAAGTCCACCTACACCATTCTCCAGCGGGGAACCGCGTAAGCATTACTTCCCGCTGGAGAACCGCGTCAAGTCCTCTCGTTGTCCACGGGTCCTGTATCGTTTCGTTACGTCCGTTTATTCACATTCATCCATTTGTTCATACCATTTACTCTCGCATTCTTCTCGTCTAACACTCGACCTCCAGGCAACCGTCCGCCTTTTTCCCTCGTAGGATAGTCTCAACGTACGTTGCCGTTACCGTCCAGTAGTCTTTGTCTTGTAGCATCTTTGCCACAATGTTGTTGGGCGTGATGTTTCCAAGTGTCGTCTCCAGTCTTTGCCTTTCGTCGTTCCAGTGTGAGCATTTGAAAAATGTATGATCTGAGTCATCACATTTGTATCCACAGTATTTACAGTCGGCGCTGTTAACTTTGTTTCTGTCAAACAGATATTTCCTGAAGTACCCGTGGCCGGTAAGAAACTGGGTCAGGTAAAAATTCACTTCCCCAAATTGCCTCTCCGTCCACGGTCTCAGGTCGTCAATGAGTCGTCTAGTCCATGCTCCGTTCGTGCTCATCCTCCATTGTTTGTTCCAGTCCGTCATCGTCCTAGTTCTTTCGTCCTGGGCAGCTTCCGTTCTGGTCATGTCGCTGTTTCGTTCGTACACGCGTTTCCGCTCTCTGGCGAGTATGTTTATCAGGATAACCCCCGCCACCACCAGGACAGCCTCAGCCAAGACTGTCCTGTAGGCGCAGGCTATCCTCAGTGCTCCCTGTCTTTGTACGTTTGTCAGTCGTTTGCAGTATTTCTTGACCCTCAACGCGTCGGCCCACACCTCCGCCCCGTAGAGCATGATCGAGTGGGTCGTTGTCATCAGTAGTCGTCTCTTCCATTGTCTCGGTCCAAATGTATTTGCCATAAGACGACTGAGAGCGGAAGTCCTCTCTGCCGCCTTCCTCGCTGTCTGTTGTATGTGCGGCCAGAAGGTCATCTTCGTATCTAGGGTCACCCCCAGATACTCGACCGCCCTACTGGTCCGCAGCGATACCTCTCCGACTGTCATGGGAATCAGGGTATTAATCCTGCTTCCCGTCAGAAGGATCAGTTCTGTCTTGGCCAGGGCAAGGCTAAGTCCGCGTTCAGTCATCCATCTATTGATTCGTAACATCGCGCGGTTCAGAAGCATTTGCGCCAGCTCCGGGGTACGAGCTATTATCACCACAGCCACATCATCGGCGTAGGCAACCAGCTCCACCCCCGGTGGCATCGGTAGTCTTAGTAGTGCGTCGTACAGTATGTTCCAGAAGTCGGGTCCAAGGATTGAACCTTGGGCGACTCCTGCTGTGATTCGTCTGGTCACTGTTCTGTCGGTCGTCTCGTATCGAATCCATCTGTCGTGTAGGTACTCCCTCATCACCCGCATCAGGTATTCGGGAACCCTGAAAGTTTGTAGGGCCTCCAGAATATCCCCCCACCGAGCGGAGTTAAAGGCATTCCTGACATCAAGAGTCGCGAGAAGTACTATTGGCCTCGCTCCGTAGCACACGAGCCTCGTCCGCCGAAAGGCGTCGGTCACTTGTCGAATCGCCCCTATAGTTGAGCAGCCCCGTCTGAATCCGTACTGGTTTCCTGCAAGTCCTCCGTTTGCAGTTACCGCGTTCGTCAGTCTTGGTTTCAATAACGCTTCGTAAAGTTTACCCGCTGTGTCTAGAAGACTCAGGGGTCTATAGGAAGACGGACTATTCGGTTCTCCTTTTCCTTTATGCAGGAGAACCAGTCTAGCAGTCTTCCATCGTCTGGGAAAGATGCCCGCACGTAAGACCGCGTTATACTTATCCAGGAGGAGTCCTGGACGTACGCTCACGATCTACTGGAGGATCTCTCCCGGTATACCGTCTGGTCCGGGTGCCTTACCAGGCTTGATCGTGGACACAGCCTTAATAAGCTCTGCCCCGACAAACTCTGGCACTGTCGTCTCTTGTTCGTTCGTCATTTCTTCCGTCTCTGGTTGGTTTGGGAAAAGTCCATCTACTATTGCTTTCATGGTGTCTTTGTCTTTTGGTTCAGAAGGGCCAAGGGCCCCCAGTTTCTTGGTCACAATCTTGTAGCCAAGTCCCCAGGGGTCCCGCTCCACTTCTTCACACAACTGTCTAGCGCATCGGTTTTTACTGTCCTTTATTTTAGTAGTCAGTCTCTTACGTGCCATCTTGTACGCTGTCGATAGTTCGTCCGCGTCTGGTCTGCTCTTTTTCCGTGCGCGGTTCATCCTCCGGCGGCAGGCAATGCATTCCCCACGGAGGAGGCCAATCTCGTCCGTCCACCAGTACATTGCTCGTTTGTGCGTTCGGCCCTTGCGTCGAGTCATCGTGGCGTCGCACAGTTCCGTTATCAGTTCCATTGTCTTGTCCGTTATCCATTCGGCACGCTCCCGCAGACCAAGCTCTGCCGGGACAGACTCGGCGGGTAACGGTGCCTCCCTTAGCAGTTTGTCAAACAGCTCTCTATCTTGTCGTCGTAAGTTCCAATACGTTGAAGTCCTGTCTCTAGTTTGTCCGTTTCGTATGTTCGTCGATTGATCTGTCACCTCAAAGACGATGTACTGATGATCGCTGGCTGTATAGTCCTCGGTCACCCGCCATCCTCTTATCCGCGACGAGATCCTGTCTGACGTCATCGTCACATCGGGTATTGAGTATCCGAAGCCCGGTCGTCTATAGGTCGTTGTCGTCCCTTGGTTGACCACTACCAGATCAAGCCTTGCGGCCATTTCCAGAAGCAGCCTTCCTCGTTTGTCCGTCGTTGTCATACCCCACTCGACCGTTCTCGCGTTCATGTCTCCCGCGACGACAAAGTCACCCGGGAGACCTGTGAGGGCGTCTTCCAGCTTACCGACTTTTTCCTCGTACACTGCCATCGTGCAGTTTGGTGTCAAATATACGCTAACGTAGGTGACGGAATCTACCCTCACCCACGCGTAATCTTCCCCCCTGCCAGACGCTTGTATTCTCCTAGCCGGTTTGCCTTTGACCCATATGGCCGACGTACCGAGGGTATTCGAGAACCAGCCGTCCTGTTCTCGTAAGTCCCACAGTTGCTCGCTCAGTATCAGTATGTCTACGTTTCGTTCCTTCGCTGTCTGTGATATAAGCAGCTGGGCTGCCTCGCACCTACGCAGGTTTCCTTGTAAGATTCCTGTCATTGTCGTGTCTGCTTCCGGCACTCCTCCAGCGCTGCCCGGTAGGCCGCGCACGCTCCCGTTCCCGGGACGTGCGCCCTCTCCGTTGCACGCGCCTCGGAACATAGGAAGCACGTCGGCTGTTTGGTGGGGCAGGCTCTCCCGACATGGCCGGTCCCCCCGCACCTCCAACAGCACTGTCCTCTGTCAGGTCCTGTGCAGTCCGTTCGTCTATGTCCGTATCCGAGGCACCGGTAGCACCTCGGGACCGTCAATCTTTCTCTCAGCCGACAGTTGACCCAGCCGATCTTGATTCTGCCCTTCTTGAGCAGTTTGTGGGCCGTGTCTCTGTCTGCTTCGAACACTGCCATACAAACGTCGTGTTTATTCGGTCCAAAAATGTGGATCTTAAAGTCCGCATCTTGTCCTGTTTCTCGTTTCAATGCGTTCTGTACATCATTCGTGTCTGTAACACAGTCGAGGTCTAGTATCTCTAGCGTCTGTCCGTGTGTCATGTCTCGTACATTATCCTCATTTCCAAGAGTAACCTGGAGTTTCTCCTGGAACTTCCGTCTTGCGTCTGCGTTACAGCGAAAGCGCATGAGGAGTCCTCCGTCCTTAGTCTTCCGATATCCCGAGATACTCACTTTAGAGCCCTCGGGATTAATCTCCGTCTTTAGTCGGCGCAGGGTATCCGCGTACGTTCGTCCGTCGTTTGGCCGTACCAGTATAACGTTGGTCCCCCCCTTCCGGCGGGAACCACCCGCACTGGGCCGGTTCTTGTCCAGTTCGGGCCGTTTGTTCCCGTAGATAGGCGTCGCCGCTGCGGATGTCGAAGCTAGTGACCTCTCCCTCCGCGCGCCCAGTGCCACCACAGGGGTAGTCTGTTGCGTCTTCTGTTTGAGGGAAGTCGTCTCCGTCGTTTGGTCATTAGTCTTCTGTTTAGACTTCCTCTTTTTTCTGTTCGCGGAGTTCACCGTGGTCCAGCCTGACTCCTCCGCAACCCTTTCATAGGCCACGGCTTGCTCAGGGCTGGCCCCCGTGTCCTCCCTCTTTCTTTTCTGTCTTTCTGTCCTCCTATCGTTTACGGACTCCAGGAGGGGATTTAGGCGGTCGCATTCACTCCATGCAATCTCCACCGCCTCCTTTATTACAGCCATACTAGTCGTTATGTCCGTACTAATATTTCTCTGTATCTTAGTCCGTGCCTCCATCTTTTCGAGCGCGGCATCAATGCGCCTGAGCTGCGTGCGAAACAGCTGGAGGTTTTCTGTCATATGTCCGTTGTCATTGTCCACGTCTTTCATGTCGGCGTCAGTGTTGGAGGTCTGCTTTTCGGAGCCCTCGTTTTTCCGCGCAGGTGGCACTTGTATGCGCCGCAGCGGTACCGTCACGTCTCGTGTATCGCTAGTTCTTGTCGGTGTTCGTCCTGTCGTCGGTTCTTGGCCCTCAGCGGCAGAGACGTAGCTCACCCCGCTGCCGCCGCTTGACCCACTGTCCGTCCTCTGTCGTCTCGGTATGTTCAGTAGTTTCTTGTCGTTTTTTCCTGTCTTTCCCCCCATTCCCGTGCACAAAGTGCGGCCCTCAAAATCCGTGCCGCTGCCCGTGGCCACCGGGGCTTTTACCCGATCGGAACCCGGGTGGATTCCTCCTGAGAAGGAGTTACCACTTGAGGTACATCAATGTTTTCATTGTGCATATTCATATTGTTGGTTTTGTCCCGTTGTGCTGAAGGTCCCTCGTGGTCGCGACTCCACGAACCGCGCTGGGACAACGCACGGCCCCTGAGGTCCCCCCCCCTGTATGTTTACCCTGTGTGTTCAGTGTTCCCCCCTGTAGTGTGTGCGTGTACGTGAGTGCCCATAGGCGAAACCGGGCTTCATTCACGGGGAGAGTCCGTTTAGAGATATCCCCTTCTCTCGCTTTTGGGCGGCTTCGTTTATAGGAGTCCCCGACCATTCGCTTTTCGGTAAGACCCGTTTATAGGGTCACCGAGCATTCACTTCTCCGGTTTGCCAGAAGGCGTGTGTGTGTGAGTGTTTGCGTAGTGTGTGTGTGTGTATGTGTATGAGTGATTAATGGTTGGACACATCGGCAGAATACCATTATATTTTGCGTCATTTGTGAGCCATATCTTCCTCTTGGCCGTGTCCGTTATAGCGTTGCTGCTCAGAGCATTGACGCGACGGACAACGTTTCCACCGGTCACGTCGTGGACGTTGGAAGCTAGCATTTGCCCAGTGAGGTGTTACCACTCACTGGACCAGCCCGGCATAAGTAATATTAGCTGTAATAACTTTATGATCATTGTTAGTCACTTTTTTATCGTGGATTGTGGTTTGGATTTCATAATAGCAACCAAATCTGATGATTCATCTTCATATTCACAACCAATATTACTACTGCTATTTGCAATGCCAGTATTGAATATGTTAGTATGGAAGGCACGAGTTTATAAAACCATGTTTACTTTTTGTATATAGTTTTGCTGTTCATTGTTTTATTAAATCACCAATGGTACATACAACTGGTCGAATGTATTCTGTAATATCTATTGCAATTTTACAATCATGGTGAAAAAGTAAATATGGGTGCTTTATATTGAATTAACAATTTGCTGCAAGCCACTGTGAACTCTTTGGATGTGACACAATCTCTGATGTATGTTTCTTGATAATCATCTGTATAAATTGTTGATAATAAGCATTCTCCTTGGGATTTTATGCCTGCAAACAAAAGAAAACATTCACAAAGCAACAAGTTTTTTTACGTTTAATTAAATAAAAATTTTTAATTGGCAACATATCTGATGGGATGGATGGCTTATGATGAGATTTTCTGGATCGTCATTAATAGATTTTTAAACTTGTATTTAGCTATAAAAAAAAGCAAGTCAGGTTATACAGCAGCTAAGGACGTTCACAGAACGATTCTGTCATCTTCGTAAAGAAATCCTGTTAATAAACAAATTACTACCCGCTTAAAGTTTATTGGTAGAATCAAGTTGACTAAAATTTTTGACACTGGAATGCACAATTGAGTAAATGCCCTGCAATAAACAAGACCGTTATAACCATGATCGGTCAATTTTAAAGAAATTCAATATATACTCTACTTTACTATAGATGGCAGTGGATCTCTGCTGAGACGCCGATATGCAAATACGCATGCGTGAATATAGTTATTATAAAAATTAAAAGTGAAAAATAAGATTTAGTAGTAATTTCTGCAATTGGCAAAGTAATTTAAACGTAATAAGTTATAAGGTGATTGAATGATTACGGTGCATGGAGAAAAAAGAAAAAACATTATTAATGTTATTTTGGGTGTGAAAAGTTAAATACACGCATGCGCAACTTTTTTGATCATGGAAACTTCTTTTTTTCATTTTAATCATAACTTACAAGTATAAATGAAGTATTTTTTCATTTTGAGTATATATGTTTAAATTCAATTCAAGAACGACTTTCCCATTTCAAAATATTTTTAAGATTTATGAACATGTTAAATCAATAATAATAATTTTTTAAGCAATCATTCAATATGAATAGTCTACATTATTTGTGAATTTTAAAAAGACATTATATAGAAGAACGCACAAAACGCCAATCTTTTTATTTATTTTTATTAATAACCATAATTAATAGTTAAACTACTTTATCTTTGTCTCTCTCTCTCGATTCCGTGTCTCCACTTTCCAGTAATCCCAAATAAATGTGAAGTCGGTATTTTTTTTAATAAACTTATTTATGAATCTTCCACTACTGGTGGTGGTAAAAATTATGAACTAAGATTAGTTTTTTATTTCTTTTATAGATTTGCAGCTCAATCGGAAGGCGAGTATTTATAAAGTAACGCATTCATATATATTATACTGGTAACATATAGCTCTGAAATTTATTTACGCTAAACATTTAGAAAGAAAAGTATATAAAACTGGTAAATAGTAGTTACTGTATTATAATAATTTATCCTCCGAGTTAAATTGATTCTAATAAAAATGTCGCAAATAAATAATATAATAACGCGTAAAAATTTTGAAGATTACTCTCTGCAATATCGTCAACAATTAGAGCGTAAGATTTTTAAATCGCGTAAACGTGCGTTAATGCAGGAAGAATTAGATTCCGAACAGGCTCACGTAAATCCTCTTATAAATTAACCAGCAGACAATCATGATGATTTAGACTGGAACACTTTTGATATTGGTGATGAAAACCATACAGTGATCGTAAGAGATAATAATGTATCTGATGGAGATGAATCAAATGCTGATCATGTAGATTCATCATCTTCCTCTTTAGAATCGTCAATATCTTCAAACGAAGATGACAGTTTGCAAAATTTTGAAAAACGCCTAGGAGATGCATTTGTAGATACCGATATGAACCAGATTCAAATAAAAGCTGTGATGAATGTTATACGTTCACACTCTTGCCTTGCTAGTTTGCACAAGGATCCACGTACAATTTTGCGTACTCCTCACGATAAAGCTTCCATTACGAATATTGCTGGAGGTGAATATCTTCATTTTGGCGTTGAAAATGCAATTTTAACGACCCTCCAATCAATTTCTCCTCAAAATGTTCCGGAAATTTTAGAACTTGATTTCAGTACAGATGAAGCTTCCTTACACAAATCTTCTTCAGTCAGGATATGGCCGATTTGTATTCGGATTGCCAATATAGTTGGTAGCAAACCGGAGCTCGCTAGCATATGGAAGGGTTTTAAGAAAGCTACTGATCCTGTAAAAATGATGGAGCGTTTCGTTGATGATCTTCTTTCTATATTAGCAAACAATGGCGTTCACTTCAATGGTAGAAGAATTCCTATAAAATTGAGATGTTTTATTGCGGATGCTCCTGCCCGAGCCTTTATTATTGGACATATGGGTCACAACTCTCGGGTACCTTGTTCAAAATGCTGGGTACAAGGTCAATTTATTCGCCAAAGCTCTGTAATGATTTTTCGAGGAGTAAATCATCTTCCTCGTACAAACGAAGAGTACATTTCCAAAGTTGATGGTGAGCATCATAAGGAGGGAGTGGGGGCTCTCGACAGGCTACCATTCCAATTCGTATCACACGTTGTTTTCGATTATATGCATCTAGTCGCCATGGGAGTAACAAAAAAATTTTTAGAAGCTATTATAGATGGTAAATTCTCTCAAAGTTCAAAAATGAGTAAATTCGCAATCTCACAAGTGAACAAAAGACTAGTTTTAATAAAAAAATATTGTCCTGAGGAATTTTCAGGAAAACCCGTAGATATAACAAATTATAGTAAATTCAAGGCTACCGAGTTCCGACAAGTACTTGTATATACTGGCCCCGTAGTTTTTTCAGGTTTAATCGAAACTGTCGTTTATTTACATTTTCTACTTCTAAGCTGTTCTATACGAATTTTTTTGTGTCCAGGTTCTTCTGAAAATCTTCTTGCATACGCTGAAGAATTTATTAAAATCTACGTCGTTAGAGCTGAAGAAATCTTTGGTTTAGAGTTCTTATCGTACGTCACTCATGGTCTTCTACATTTACACGAAGACTATAAAAATTTCGGATCTCTTGATTCATGCTCAGCTTTTCCTTACGAAAATAACATGATGTTTTTTCGTAAAGCTTGTCGCAAACCGCATCTTCATCTAGCACAAATTTATAGGAGGAGAATTGAAAGTCTTCATAAGAAACAGGTGATAAAATCAAACGAAAAGAAAATTATTTTTAGAAAACAACATCGGCGAAAATTTTATCATGCGCCACTGTCATTAGATGATTATAATTATCGTATGTACGGTAAACTTGAAACGGAAAATTTTAAGCTGTCTCTCGATCAAGCTAATAATACAGTGCGTTTGATTGATTCTAGCATTTGTATAGTAAAAAATATTATTCAAATAGATGATGATCATTGTTATTTAGCGTTTCAATGTTTTCAAGAAGTTGATGATGTTGTCGATGTAGGTCAATTTGTATCTTCGAAAATTGGAACTTTTTTAGTTCATTCGTTATCGTCTGATATCTCCTTAGTCCCACTTCAAAGTGTTAAATGCAAATGCTTTAGGATGCCTTATTAGCCTGCAAATAATTTTACGTCGGAACCTAAAAGGAATTATTATGTAGTGTCGACAATTCTTTCCTCGCAATCTTAAGCAGATTCTTTAATATATAGGGTGTCCCATTTTAATTTACCACCCCCTAAAACAGGTTAATAATTTGCTCTGAGAAAAAAATGTTTCAAATAAAATTTGTTGGGTTCGAAGGGGGGCATCTTTTGGCTATTTCAGCTGCGACCTTGAACATGACCTTCAAGGTCATTTGAAAGTCAAGACTAAATTTTCATATGAAATGTGCATATTTTATGGCGGATTCGGATTCTACTAAAAAAGAAAAACACTTTTTGTATGAATCATTTTTTGAAAAAATCCCAAATTTTTGTTGTAAACGGCTTTAAAAAAGTAGAAAAAATCACTAGATATCTCTACCTTAAACTGAGGTTAGAATTTTTCCCATAGTTAAGAATGATTTTGATGAATGTTACTAGATTGTACCCAATGAGGGACATACTGTAGTGACCTTCACCACGAATTTGCTTATGTCATTTGAAGGTCATCAAGATTTTTTGAAGGTCAAATGTTTATTTACAGGTAACCATTACATTTTATTCGAGGAATTAGAATATTAGAATTAGAATATTTTTCTCGTAAATGCTTTATTTCTCGCTAAAAGATATTTTTTTGCTTCGTTATCGTTCTATTGGTAAGGCTTGTAAATTCTTACAGCTCCTCAAAGCTTCTCATCATTAGGTTTTCATTGACTTTCTGAATTTCAGATTAAATAAAAATTAAATTATTAATTTAAGATTAAATATTCCCTAAAAAATCTACCTACAACAGATAATGGCTGACTACACGCCAGTAGAGATAGTCAACATGATCAAGATTCTGGGAGAATGTCACGACAATTACAAGGCTGCAGCGAGGCTGTACGCTGAAAGGTATCCGGACGTTCGTCATCCTACTAGGAGGAATATTAAACTTCTAACGATAAGAGCTCAAGGAGGTAACTTAAGAAGGAAGAGGCGACGGACGGGCCCAAGAGAGCATATTGCGCTTGGGGTTCGTACTGTAATTGCCGAGGATCCTCATATTTCGACGCGACAAATTCAGCGAATGCATGGAGTACCCAGATCAACAGTTTCCCGTGTATTGCGTCATTTTAAATTTCATCCATATCACTTGCACCTTACACATGCCATTGAGCCTGGTGATCCTGCCAGGCGACTTAGATTCTGTCAATGGGCGGAAACACGAATGCGCATAGATCCATTTTTCTTTGATCGGACTCTCTTTACAGACGAGGCAAAGTTCGACAATATGGGAGGAGTTAATCTTCATAACGCGCATTATTATGCAGAAGAAAATCAACATTCGCAGCGAGATCACCGTACACAAAGACGGTGGTCACTTAATGTTTGGGCGGGCATAGTTGGGGAATACGTTGTGGGTCCAATTTTTTATGACCGTAATTTAAACGGCGAGCTTTATTTAGATATTCTCGAGAACCAAATTCCACCTTTTCTAGAAAACATTCCGCTAGACATAAGGCGAGACATGTGGTTCCAGCAAGATGGTGCTCCCGCTCATCGTCGACTACTTGTCAGGAGATTTCTGAACGCGACATACCCAAATAGTTGGATTGGAATTGGTAGTCCAATCTGTGAATTCCCTGCGCGATCGCCAGATTTGACCCCATTGGACTTCTTTCTGTGGGGGGCCGTGAAGCAGAGAGTTTCCGCGGAAGCCCCGACGACGGCACAAAATATGATGGAGAGAATTGTTGCAGCATTCCAGGCGTTAACCCCATAAACATTAATAGATGTCCAAAGAAGTTTTCGGCAGAGAATACAAATGTGCATTCAACAAAATGGGCAATTGATAGAGCACTTGAGACATTGAAATTTCCGTGACTAGCTGAACGAAGGGGTCTTGCCTTAAGTGGTTGGACGTGAAGGTCTTGCCTTAAGTGATCCAAAGGATACCTCTGTCTTTGTTTGAAGCTAGTAACATTCATCTAAAACATCTTATTTCTAGAACAAATTCTCTTTTCAGTTAAAGGGAGAGCTACCTACCTATTGATGATCAAAAAATGATTCAGACAAAAAGTGTTTCTCTTTTTTAGTAGAATCCGAATCCGCCATAAAATATGCACATTTCATATGAAAATTTGGTCTTGACTTTCAAATGACCTTGAAGGTCATGTTCAAGGTCGCAGCTGAAATAGCCAAAAGATGCCCCCCTTCGAACCCAACAAATTTTATTTGAAACTTTTTTTCTTAGAGCAAATTATTAACCTGTTTTAGGGGGTGGTAAATTAAAATGGGACACCCTGTATAGCGAAATTTTACGCGATAATCTTGATCAGTATAATATTTGTATTTATCAAACTTATTATTTTATTTTTATAAATTCGCTTTCAACCAACTTTTAAGTTACGCGTTTTTAGCTACTACACATGTTATGTGCGCTTCGCTCGATCTCATCTTTTTATTTCTTTACATATTTAAAATTCTAAAACATAAACTCTGATCATATATGTATAATAAATACCGATATGTTTATGCATGCTCGCGTGAATATCTCTCAACCAATTACATCACAAATAGCTTGGTTTCACTTTTTTCGAATCTGTTTTTTATAAGGGGATCATACGATAAATGCTAATTTGTTTTTACTTGTCATTTCTTATTTTATTTATTGAACACATTGATACTTTTTACTCGTCCCCTCAAATGTTTTCCGTAGACGTTACAATGCCACCGAAGATGAGGGGGACCGAATCACTGAAGCCAACCCAATCTCTGCGGTTTCTTCAACAAGATTTGGGCAAGCTCAATGACCGAATCAATTTAACGGCACAAACACAAAATCTAAACACCACACAAATACAGAACACTACGTACACACTAAAATCCGTCAACTCTCAATCACTCTTTGCAAACTACAACAAAAAAATTAAACTTTCACACTCACACCAACCATCAAATACATCTCTCACTCAAAACACTTATAGACAGCCAGCACAAACACAAAAAAACATATCATTCACTCAACACGTTCGCAATACACAACCAGCTCAATCCAACACCTCACATACATCCAAAGCCTTTCTTTCACGCACGCAATTAATCAACAACAGCTACAACACCACGACTCAGTACCATTTACAACACTCACACTACCATCGTCTTTCTCCGTCAACGTCACTAGACCAGAACCAGCGGACGAATGGACGGATAAACTAACAGTGCTCGAAATTTTGAGGTAAGCTATAATCAAATAATACCACCTCAGCTTTTTATTTCATTATTTAAATATATTGTTTCATTATTATCGTGTCTCTCTAATATGCGTTTACTCTCTCTTATTTTATATAAAATAGTTTAAATATTTCGGGACTTAAAACCAAATTATGACTAGGACAGTTGTGCCCCGTAAGACGTCGTTACCTCCTCCCCAATTTACCTTATAAACGGTTATTCCACAAAAATTCGTTATTTTAGATTATGTTAATTCTTAAACGTCATACCTTGCTAATATATTATTTAATTTTCTCACGGAATTGCAGCAAAACGTCCACAAGGTCATGGAGAGCCAAGAAGATCTCCAAAAAATTCGGGATACCCAGGAGTAAGAAAATTTGTGAATAATATATTTTTTATAATTATTAACTTGACTCAAAATTCATGTAAATTTTAATTTAGAAAAATACAAGAAGACCTCGGCATCATCAAAGAAAACCAAACGTAACTTTCTTTTTAATTACAGTTACCGTAAGAGTATTTGAATAAATTATTACCATAATTTTATTATTTGTAGCAAGCTCCAAGAACAACTGCAGCGAATGGATGCGCGATTCAGGCTATCGAAGGATAAACTGCGAAGACCTGCCTGTCTACCCTTCAAAAGTGTGACTGACATTCAATCCTTTGCAGATGTCAGCACTGCGGATTATGATAACGTTGTAAGTTAAGTATTCTAGTATCTAAATTATCAATATTATCTTTAAGGATTATATTATAATACTTTGTTATAGGTATCATATTTCGCATACTTAGGAGGACTTAACGTTAGAGACTGCATCTCTAGATATTTACTAGAGGCTCTCGACGTTAATGAATCCCTGAGTGGTGTCATCTTCAAAGGAAAAGGAAAGCATCAGCTCACTTTGAAGGGAACAGTGTTTTACGATGCCTGCGTCGGTAAATATTCAATATTCGTTAATTTTATTAACCAAATGCAGTGAATTTATTTTTTCATTAGAAAATTAATATTTAAAATTTTGTTCACAGAGTCCTTAAACGCCAATAAAAACTTTTCAAGGCCAACGGAAAATGACATCGATTTGTTTTTCGTCAAGGCCTTGAAAAATTTAAAGGAGCGTTTGCGACGCCAATCGATCTGCAACGTTCAGGAGCAGAAACTTCTATATGAAGAATTAGGTAAAGATTTCATAGTTACTTCTAGATACCTGAAAAACCAAATCTAACCAAGGTCTTAAACAATTTTTATTTACAGGTGGGCAAGCTGAAGATGATGGTGATGCCGGGTATGAAGATCAGCCGATGGAAGCGGACGTGGACCTAGCGGAACCGGAGGAGGTAGCAGCTGACCTGGATCAAACAGCTTATATAAGCGACAACGAGACGTTCGAAGATGAAGATTAACAAATTTGGTGATATTTATTTATAATTTATATGATTTATTTAGTTTATTTATTTATTTAGTTTATTTATTTATTTAGTTTATTTATTTATTTAGTTTATTTATTTATTTAATTAATTAATTAATTAATTTAATTTATGTTATGAATTTATTTAATTGATTTCATTTATTCATTTTATTTATTTCACTTATTTTATTTAATCATTTTATTTATTTATTTACTTTATTTATTTATTATATTTATTTTATTCCATTTCTTTCTTAAAAAAAACAAAAAAACAAAAAAAATAGAAAAATAAAAAAAAATTACAAAAAAACTATAAAAAATGTTTAAAAAAATGTTATGTATTAATATTTCTTGCATGAGATTTTTCAGCATTTTTCTTCGAGTTTTATTTCGTTAGTTTTATTTAATTTTGTTTCATTTTATTTTAGTTTTACTAGTTTAACTTTATTAACTTTATTTAAACTTAAATTTATTAAATTTCTTTATCACTAACTTTATTAATACTAATATAATTAGTTTTATTTTATTTTTTTTTATGTTTTATAATTTTATCTAGTTAATTTTTCATTCATTTTTTTTCATATTAAACTTTAAGAAAAATTTGGAGGGGCAATGAATGTGGTTGTGCCTCACATGTCAAGGCGAGGTCGGGGCCTTGACAACAAAAATTAAAAAATAATTTTCCCTTATAATAAAAGACATAGCGTAGTGTAACGAGCGTCGCTCGTTAAAGGTAAAGCCTAAGCGCCTCCATCGCGGGGGGCGACGTAAAAGCCGGCCCGTGAAAATAAATCAGAGAAGGAGAAGCGCCCGCGAGACGAACGAACGAAAAAGTGAGAGAGAGAAGAGAGATTAGGGCGGCGGCCAGCGCGTGTTAGGCGCGCGTAGCACGGGACAGTAGGAATAAGGGGAAGGGGAAAGAGCGCGATTAGGCCGCCGGCCGGCGTGCGTGACAGAGGAGTGAGGAATGCGTACGAGTAATCAAGTCCGGACCTGCGGGCATGGAAAACGTGAGTGACGAGTGAGTACACTAGAAATTGAAAGAGCTTCCCGACCGATATTACGCGAAGGCTCGGTGGTTCTAAGGTCGCTGAGAATCACACCCCAGGGAAAGGTCATTCGCTGCCCATTACTGTCAGTTGCCCAGAGCGATCTGAGGCAATAGTCGAGGATCGCGGGCAACTGCGAACCCGGGCAGGGAAAACCTTGACTGGAAGGCGTGCCGCGAGGAAGGGCCGGAAACCGACGCAACTCGCGAATACCGTCGAGGATACCTTTGGCAGCAGCAACTCGACCCTGCAGCGTAAGTTCCCGACATTAATTGTAAGTGCGCGCGGACAGAAAGCGAAATTAGATAGTGCGCGTCTTTCTCTCTCTCATCGCGAGCGCGATATACCCTTCGAAATCTCTCGGCCACGTCGTTACCTTTGTATGATCTAACGCGGCAAAGGAGAATAAATCTGTAAATCTTGCGACAACTGGCTGAGACTGTTCCTTTCAAACTCCTTTTAGTTTTCCTCTCCTATCGCCCATAACGAAACCTGCCCGACCTTGAGTCACTGGGCAACCCGGAATCGCCGCACGTGTCCTCCACGTGTGGGCTTTCTCGGGCTCTAGGGCGAGAGGTCAGAAGATCGAGCTGATCCGAACGGGCTGATCGAGGTGGCGGTCAACCTCGCAACGCAAGGAATATCCTTTCTCTAACGGGTGAGATTTCTATTCGCGCCCCGAACGAAATACCCCGTTAAGTAGATATATCGGGTAATGCTATTATTTTTTTACAGATATGTCAACTGGTTTCAGGGACTCGGAAGTATATGGCAGTTCTATTTTTATAATTTAAATATATTAAAAAACTTTAATTCTTAATTTTTTTCAGGTAAAATATCTGTAAATAATTTATATATTTTTTAATTATTATTAATAAAAATAATTTATATTTAAATAATTTGTTTTTATTTAATATAACCTCGTTTAATAATTATATATTGCAAACAAAAAAAAATCTACATAAAAATTAAAAAAAATGCAAGCACAATGCCAGCACGATGCGTGCACGCCGTGCCGAACAACATTTTCCATACGTGGAGGCACAATGCCGTCAGAATGCGCATGCACGCTGCCGTCACAATGCCAGCACGAAAGTCACGCCGTGCCAGCATTGTAACAGCATTCTGCCGACATTATGTTATCTGGGCGGTAGACCCGGGTTCGTTCCCAGTTCCTGCTGTTTGATACAAGCACCACTGAAAAAAGTTTCATGTGCTTTGTTTTCAAACACATTGCAAGCCTCCGTCGCTGATTAGCACTGATGGAGCATAAATAAAGCGACGTTAAAAAAAAAAAAAAAAAAAAAATCTTTATTATAATATTTTATAGCAATATTTATATGTATTGTATATGTGTACATTTTTAGTGACTTGAAAAGGTCTACTCACTATGTAGACGAAACGTCGTAACTTAGTTTACAATAAAAAAAAATTAAAAAAAAATATAGTTGACAGTATTGCCAGTAAACTGTTTTGTTTAGATTAGTCGTTGTTAATTTTCACGACGGTATCCTTTATTAGTTAATGCTTCGGTTATAAATTAAAGCCTGTGCAGCGATACTAATTTCTAGCATGTGGCAGATACGGATGCCGCCATCTTGTCCGCTGCGCCGTGCACGCAGCGATCGTTCACGTACGGACGAGCAATAATACGCGCACACTTATATGATATTGATTTCCGAGCTCGCATGAGATCAGCCTGTAATCCTTCGCGGACAATGCTTTACATTATACGCGTAAGGCAATGACGGATAGTGCTGGTATATTGCGTGGAGCTGGCCAGCTTACCCCAGCCAACGCCATCGTTCAAGTCTCAATCATGGAAGAGAAGGCTTCTCTTGTTTTTCTTGTGATATCTGGTATGCTTATAGAAATGTATTGTTGAGAACGCTAAAAAAAAAAAAAAAAAAAAAAAAATCGGGAAACGCGCGCGCTTGTAAATCGATAATAGAAAACCCGATACCGAGGTTAGAGCCTGATGCCGAGACCAGAGTCGTAGCCTATTACAGATGTATACTTCGGAAAATCACGTGCGCGAAAGATTCGGGACATATGTGCGAAATATTCAAAACATATGAGCTAAAAACGCGGCTGTTCTCAAGGACCACCCGTGGACCCGTCCGTAATGCGAGCGAAAATAATTTTAAGGAAACAAGAGAAAGTTGTTATGGTCGAACGATCGATAATGCGAAACTTATGTAAATTGCGTGCGTTCTAGAAATTTAAGTTAATCTATCTCAATTAACCGCTGGAATGTGCGCGTTTCCCGAATCTAGAAAAAGGAAAGCGGGACGACGGGACTTGGCGATGAACGTGGTGGTGTGTGCCGACTCGAATTTTACTCTCTCTCGTAACTCTATCTCTGCGCATGGACGTGCACGAGCGCATTATAGCGTCATCGTGGCCGTGATACCCATCTTTAGCTTCGAGGAGTCGAATCTTTGAAGGCTTTAGACCTCACGAGGGAAATAATCTCCCGGGCATTGCAGGTCACAAGGAACGGAAAGGTTAGCACATGGCTAACCTGTGGTCCGGTCGGGCAGCAGAGAGGGAGAGAAATGGAGAGAGAGAGAGTGAGAATCGGTCATGCCAAAGAGGGAAAAACCCATCGAAAAGAAAATGGGGACGGGCGAGAGTGCGTCTTATCGGGGTCCGAAGCGGGGCGGGACCTAATAACGATTGGCAGCCGGGGCGCTCGGAAGACCCTTACGTAGTTCCTGCGTAAAGACTTCAAATCAGTTCTGTTACAGACTGCGACCTGACTGGAGCGACAATAGGGAAGGCAGGTCCGTCTAGCGTAGTGATTAAGTTTTGTGTAAAGATTTGTTCGGCGTCTTTCTCTGTATAAAACGAAATAAAAGAAAAATTTATCTCGAACAAAGTTCAGTTCGTTATTTGAGATCTTACCCTGCTCAACCTCACCCTTAACATTTGGTGCCCCGGGTGAGGAACCGACGAAAAATTGAGCAGGACGACTCACTGAAGAAATACCACTTCAATTATATACAACCTCGATTCAATTCGACTCAAGTCTGCTTTGACAATGGCTACGAGAAAACGGCACGCGTCTAAGACGATGCAAAAAATTAATCCAAAAAAGCGTCCAACAGACAACATCAATTCGATCGTTGAGGAGGTTATCGAGGAAGCCGTACCTATTACATCAACTTCACCAAGAACAGCAGAACACGAAGTAGCAGTGAATTACAGAGGGCAACGACCGTCGAGAAGAGAACGAGGCACACAACGACGTCAACAACAACAACCACAACAGCGAAGAGTCGATTTAAGACGAAAGCAGAGACCACAGCCTGTGTATCCGGTAAACGTAAACACGACCGACGTTTCATCAGCCGAAATACCCAATTCAGAAGATCAACAAGGAAACAACGAGGATCAACCCAACGACGGCACGCGCGACATCGACAACCGAGGTATGGAAACCAGTGAGCGAACAAACGTTAATGTGCCAACGAATGAAAATGCGCTTACAATGCTCTCGAATACGCTGATCGAGACTCTGCGTGTGATCCGCGACAGCGTTACTGAGACCTCGAGCAAAAATTCGCGCGCGTCAGAATTTTTAGAACATAATCGAAAATTACCCGAATTTCGCGGAAATCCCCTTGAGTGGGATCACTTCAAACAGACATATGAAGAAACAGCCGGAAACTTTAGCGATCGGTACAATATCGGACGACTAAAAAAGGCGCTAAAAAGCAGAGCAGAAGAATGCGTGAGTACGCTTTTACATACGACCAACAATCCAGACCTTGTCCTCGAATCTCTAGACAAGCGTTTCGGCAATCAACATCTGGTAGCGAATAAACTAGTAAGGGACTTAAAGAAGTTACCGAGTTTAAAGTCTGGTAAATGTAATTTAGTCAGCTTCGCAACAGCGTTATCCTGTAACGTCGCAGCGCTGAAATCACTAAATTTGTCCGAATATCTGAATAGCATTGATTTGTTGTCAAGTGTAGCTGAGAAAATCCCGAGTGAATTAAAAACAGCCTTTTATCGGTACGGGAATGGCGACTCTTGTGATCCAACAGCGACAACCTTAGAAAAACTTACGAATTTCATAAGCAAGGAATCGGATTTAGCACTACGAGGCGGTATATTCGATATCGAAGAAGCGTCATCGGTCAACAGCGAGCGAACTAGAGGTCACGCGAAGTCCTCGAGAACCGCAGCGGTTTGCACGTCGGTAGATCTAGGTACAAATAAGTTTGAGAATACTATAGGAGCCTCTCGCGACGGGTGTTCTCACTGCAGTCGAAGCGGGCACACTGTGGAAAGTTGTCGCGACTTTAAAAGACAAAGCGTCAAACGTAGGTGGTTCTTAGTAAAGAGAATGCGCCTGTGCTTCAAATGCCTCGGAGGCGATCATGAACGACATCAATGTAAAGAACGAATCGAGTGTGACGCGTGCCAAAAACATCACCATTCGTTATTACATTTTTTCAAAAATGAGGAGAGCCGTGACAACAAGCGCCGCGACGGTAATCGAGATAGAGCAGGCAGTCGAGAGAATCAATCAAACCGCAATGATAAAGAACATAGGACTGAATCGCGCTCGCGTGATCATACACCGCCTTCAAAAAAATGACTAGAGTCGAGAAAAGGGATGCTAAAAATCGCGCCGATTCAAGTAAACGGGCCGAGTGGCGAAGCGAACACATTCGCCTTGTTAGACAGTAGCGCTACAATTAGTATGATAGATAGAAAGTTTGCGCGTAAAATAGGCCTGCGCGGAAACTATCTAGAGATGTCTATTCGGGGTTTGTGGAGCGGCGCCGTAAACACGAAGTGCGAAAAATTGAGTTTCATAGTCAAAGGTGCATTCGGACAACAAAAGGTAGAGCACGCTTTAGCAGTCCCAAACTTAGACCTACCGCGACCAACGTTATCACAAGAGATTACGCGACGCGCGAAAGAGGAGATGGGAATACTAATACAACCGTATGTGGACGCACAGCCTCTCGTTCTCATTGGACAAGACAATTGGCCCCTTTTAATTTCAAACGAAGTCCTACGGCTTGGCGACATCGGCTTGGTGTTATCGCGATCGGCAATTGGTTGGGTGCTTCACGGATACGCGACGATAGGACACAAACTACGCGGAAGCGCGAATGCGCACGCGACATGCTGCGTCATAGAACAGTCGAAATGCGTCGACGATAGGGACTGCGTAGATGTAGACAGACTCATAGAACGATATCTAGATGTTGAGAGTCTCGGCGTGAAAGTATCCGCGAAGACAAGCCATGTACACGAAAGAGCATTAGCAATTTTAGAAGCGACTACGCGAAAAACGAGTAAAGGATGGGAGACAGGTCTATTATGGAAGGCCGAGACAATGCCGGACATTCCCAGCAGAGTAACCGCTCTTCGAAGACTTCGATCTTTAGAACGGAAATTAGACAGTAACCCTGATTTCGCCGCGCGTTACTATCAAGAAATGCAACGATTATTCGAAAATGGCTACGCAGTGAAGGTTCCAACGGGCTTATCGAGACCGCGAGTATGGTACGTGCCACACTTCGGTGTCCAGAACGCTAACAAACCTGAAAAAGTAAGACTAGTTTTTGACGCGGCGGCAAAAACGCGTGGGATTTCTTTGAACGACTTATTAGAGACCGGTCCGGACTTATTAGAATCGCTGTTAGGGGTATTGTTACGCTTTCGCCAATTTCCGTTCGCCGTGAAAGCGGACATCAAGGATATGTATCTGCGTGTGCAGGTGATAGAAAGAGACCGCGGGGCCCAACGCTTTCTATGGCGGGGTGCTGATCGAAATCGCGAACCGGAAGAATATGAAAACACCAGCCTGTTTTTCGGTTCTAAATCATCCCCATGTTCCGCGATCTACGTAAAAAACAAAAACGCAGAACGATTCGCCTACGAAAAACCCGAAGCGGCGCGGAGCGTTATAAAAAACAGTTATATGGATGACTACCTTACGTCAGGAAAATCAGCAGCAGAAATGCAAAAACGCGTGCAGGATGTTATCGCTATTAACGCAGAAGCAAATTTTAACATGCACGGTTGGGCTTCCAACGACTCTTCGATAGTGAGTCACGTGCGCGATGAATATAAACTAAACAATCAAACGAAGGCGAACCTCTGTGATGGAGAAGAGCGCGTTCTAGGTCTGTACTGGGATAGGGTTTCGGATCAACTTCGCTTCAACGTAGGGTTAGGCAAAATCGAATTCGCGCGAGGTAACGTAATACCAACTAAGCGGGAGTTCTTCAGTTCCGCGATGTCGATATATGACCCATTAGATATACTTGCGCCGTTTACTCTTCAGTCGAAACTCATTATGAAAGACATCTGGCGTAGTGGGATAAAATGGGACGCGAAGATACGGGAAAAAGAATTCAGAGCGTGGACAATTTGGTTAAAATATCTGTTAGAAATGCAGCGTTGCAAAATACCCCGTTGCTACAATATTATTGGGTTTGTCGACGGTAAAACACGAAAATCTCCGAATGGCGCTGGGTACTTACGACTCTAAACCCGGCAGACGACGCGACAAGGGCGTCAAACTTGCAAATGCAACCTGAAAGTCGGTGGTTCGTAGGCCCAAAGTTCCTTTTCGAACCCCCGCTATCGTGGCCGAAGCAAAAAACACTAGCAGATCGAGAAAAACGTGCGATAAATGAACTCGAGACTCGCAAAGATTTCATTGGAACATTTAGAATCGACACACCGGATAGATGGAATAACGTAGATGTAAGATACAAGATACTGGGCTGGGAACGAGTAAAAAAATTCGCAATGAACGTTAGGAAATATTTTTACGTTTGGTACAACAATATACGTGAAAGGTCGACGGAGCAAAAGATGCTCGCGCAAGTGGGCCGAAATAAGATACTACGGGAAAATCAAACACAAAGAAAAATCGTTGCACCTCTGCGCGATGAAGTAGAAACAGAGGAAGCTAAAATAATCGAGTCAGAGAAAGTCTGGTACCGCGTCATACAGTCCACATGTTTTTTACATGAACGAAATTTATTAAATGAGAAGAAAGAGTTACCAAAGGGCAGTAAACTGATCCTTTTGAATCCGTTTGTTGACAGCGAAGGCTTACTACGCGCGAAAGGACGTGTCTTTACGATAGATAACGCAAACGGTGAAAATGTGCGTGTCGAATTCAATCCAATAATTTTAGACGCGAGTCATTTCGCGACACGATTACTAATTGCCGATTTCCACAAACGATACGACCATGCGAATAACCAAACAGTTTTAAATGAACTATGCCAACAATTTCACATCGTAGGACTCCGAACTAGGCTTAGATGGTTAGCGAAACGTTGCCTCACATGTCGCACGCGCCGTGCGCAACCTGCGAATCCACCGATGGCCGCGTTACCAAATTGCCGTTTAGCGTACAAAGAACGACCATTCACACACTGCGGTATTGATTATTTCGGTCCAATGTATGTGAAAATTGGAAGGTGACGAGAAAAGCGATGGGGTGCACTTCTTACATGCATGAAAACGCGCGCAGTACACCTAGAACTGGCGAGTACGCTGAACGCGAGCTCAGCTATCATGGCAATCAAAAGGCTAGGGAATAGGAGGGGTTTTCCACGACATGTATATAGCGACAATGGTGCGAATTTCGTGAGGGCCAGCAAAGAATTAAGAGACGCGATTGGAAATATGCACCGAGATAAAACACAACTACAACGCTTCGCGACCGAGCGCCGATTCGAATGGCATTTCAATCCTCCAAGCGCTCCTCATATAGGGGGAGCGTGGGAGAGATTGATTCGCTCCGTCAAAACCGCTCTAAGTCACGCACTCGATAATCAGGTCCCGACCGAAGAAGTTTTAATCACACTCTTCACCGAAATCGAGCACATGGTGAACTCGCGACCTCTAACGCATGTTTCCGTAGATCCCCGCGATGAAGAAGCATTAACTCCCAATCATTTTTTGTTTGGAAGTTCATCCGGACACCGGCAGTTTGAAAAGTACAATGCCGAAATGTCCAATCCGCGGCACGCTTTCGAGATGGCGCAAAACCTCGCAAATCGTTTTTGGAAGAGGTGGTTGCGGGAGTACTTGCCTTCATTGTTACCGCGAACGAAGTGGCAAAATCCGTCGACGCCTTTTCAAATCGGAAATATCGTTCTCATCGCGGACTACCAAGCCTCGCGAAATGAATGGAGAAAGGGCAGAGTTATCGAACTCTACCCGAACAAATCCGACAACGTAATTAGGGTCGTGAAAGTCCGAACGGAGAATAAGGAAGTGATAAGGCCTGTAAATAAGCTTGTACGAATTTTTAGCTTAAAGGAAGCCTAAAAGTGAATTAACTTTTAGACTAGGGGGAGAATGTTGAGAACGCTAAAAAAAAAAAAAAAAAAAAAAAATCGGGAAACGCGCGCGCTTGTAAATCGATAATAGAAAACCCGATACCGAGGTTAGAGCCTGATGCCGAGACCAGAGTCGTAGCCTATTACAGATGTATACTTCGGAAAATCACGTGCGCGAAAGATTCGGGACATATGTGCGAAATATTCAAAACATATGAGCTAAAAACGCGGCTGTTCTCAAGGACCACCCGTGGACCCGTCCGTAATGCGAGCGAAAATAATTTTAAGGAAACAAGAGAAAGTTGTTATGGTCGAACGATCGATAATGCGAAACTTATGTAAATTGCGTGCGTTCTAGAAATTTAAGTTAATCTATCTCAATTAACCGCTGGAATGTGCGCGTTTCCCGAATCTAGAAAAAGGAAAGCGGGACGACGGGACTTGGCGATGAACGTGGTGGTGTGTGCCGACTCGAATTTTACTCTCTCTCGTAACTCTATCTCTGCGCATGGACGTGCACGAGCGCATTATAGCGTCATCGTGGCCGTGATACCCATCTTTAGCTTCGAGGAGTCGAATCTTCGAAGGCTTTAGACCTCACGAGGGAAATAATCTCCCGGGCATTGCAGGTGACAAGGAACGGAAAGGTTAGCACATGGCTAACCTGTGGTCCGGTCGGGCAGCAGAGAGGGAGAGAAATGGAGAGAGAGAGAGTGAGAATCGGTCATGGCAAAGAGGGAAAAACCCATCGAAAAGAAAATGGGGACGGGCGAGAGTGCGTCTTATCGGGGTCCGAAGCGGGGCGGGACCTAATAACGATTGGCAGCCGGGGCGCTCGGAAGACCCTTATGTAGTTCCTGCGTAAAGACTTCAAGTCAGTTCTGTTACAGACTGCGACCTGACTGGAGCGACAATAGGGAAGGCAGGTCCGTCTAGCGTAGTGATTAAGTTTTGTGTAAAGATTTGTTCGGCGTCTTTCTCTGTATAAAACGAAATAAAAGAAAAATTTATCTCGAACAAAGTTCAGTTCGTTATTTGAGATCTCACCCTGCTCAACCTCACCCTTAACATGTATGCTCAACGTCTCGTGTCCTCTAAAGCTCGCTCAGGATGCCTTTCTTTCTGTTAGGAAGAGAGCGCACAAGATAGCCCCTGTGTTCGTCCGACGTCGAAGCTTGAGAGTCCGAAATTCGGAGTGAACATGCGTGTACGAGAGCAGTCTCTCCACGACTCTTATCTGCGTATTTCGTATCAACGTGTACGCGACGCGTGCTCTCACTTTTTATAGCTGACAGGTGCTGCCCCCGCGGGCAGTCTCGCTGATCAGACGAGTGCGCGAATATAACGTTTACCATTACAGAACATGTTCAAGGCTTGTTTGCTATCCACACGAAGTTTTTTATATACTGGTAAAAATATTGTAGGATTATAACTATGACTACAAGAAACATTACATTGTATATTTTTTACAAAATGTACATCACAGATTAAAAAAGTATAACCATTAAAGAAAGTATAACCATATATTAAAGAAAGTATAACCAGTTCAAAGTTGAAAAACCCAGTCTTGATATAAAATTCTTTTGGATTCCCTCGCACATTGGAGTCAGAGGAAATGAATACGTTGATGAATTAGCTAAAATTACTACGAAAAAATCCTTTGGTTGTATTAGTAACATACCACACACTGACTATTTTGAACTAT
This sequence comes from Phymastichus coffea, assembly GCF_024137745.1. Classification (NCBI taxonomy): domain Eukaryota; kingdom Metazoa; phylum Arthropoda; class Insecta; order Hymenoptera; family Eulophidae; genus Phymastichus; species Phymastichus coffea. Next base: position 742,392 of record NW_026706843.1, on the reverse strand, counting down.
TAAAAAACCAAGCATTTACGCGAACTTGCGAAATCGTAAAGGAACAAGGTATTAGCAAAGGTATTAAATACTTTCAACGATACTACCAAGAAAAAGCTAAACCTTGGTTCCACAATAAAAACATTAGTCGTGAAGTCATAGTTACTACAAATCGATGTAGATCAAGTCATTATAACTTAGCAGAATCACTGGCAAGTATAAAGGTTGTCAGTTCACCTCTCTGTCAATGTGGACAAGCGAAACAAAGCATTAATCACATACTTTGGGAATGCAACCTGTTCAGTCAACATCGCTGTGAATTCTTAAGAGAACTAGCTAAGTTAAATTTACACCCACCATTCGATATTGATCACATTATTGCAACTCCAAATGTACTAGCGTGTAAAAGTATGACTAACTTTCTCAAAAAGTGTAACTTAAAAGTTTAAAACGTTCAATATTATTTTGTAAAAATTTATTTTTAAGCAACAAAATGTTAAAACACTGATATATGTAACACTAATATAACCCGGGAAGGGTTCAATAAAGTGTATAAACAAAAAAAAAAAAACATCACAGATTCTACTTTTATTTCCTAGTATTCATAGTAAAATATTCAATCTGGAGTACATTTAAAAATATTATAAAAAATGATTTTTGTAATTATTAAATTCAACATAAATAATAGTAAATATTTATATATCATACATTTAATTTAATTTATATTAAAAAATCATATAGAATAATTGAAATTTACTTAAAATTTTTCAAGAATTATTGGTTAAGAAACTAAATTAGATACAAAAGTAATCGACTTACTGCTGTAATCATACCGCATTTATCAATTTATCACGTATTGTCTTTGTATGCGAATTAGATATTGGAAATTTATAAAAATCCTGATTTCTTGTGTTACCTGTTTCATTAAAACATTGAGTAAGACAACCAGTGTTAGGCTACGAGAAATTTCCCGCGCCAAAGCGCTATGTTCAGCGCTCCAGAAAAATGAGTCGATCAGAGCAGCGTCAATTCACGTCGTTCCGTTCTACGAGTGCTGATAGACCTTGTTCCGTTCGTTTCTTTTCAACTAAATTTTCAGAGAATGATTTTTAATTATAGTAACCAAATCAAGAAAATTTGATGTAATTAGTGTGCAAGGGTATGAACTATTTGATTGAAAACAAACTGTATATACACTAATAAAGAACTGTACATAAAGAAAATCTTCTGACTTATTTTTAGTTTTTTTTTCTTTATCATAAGTTTTATTAAACGAAAGAAGCAAAGAAGCCAGATTTTTTTAGCATATATAAATAGGAAAAAGCATAATTGAGATATTGAACATTTACAATTAAGTCATACGTGCGCATCGCTACCTTGTGGAATGCCGACTTTTATTGCGTAAGGTTTTGTTATATCATTGTTTATTTTTACCTTGAAAGTTCTTCGATTTAAGTATGATTCCAAGAATAGGTAGAGATTTTTTGGTGCAATTTTATTCGGTTTATATAGTAGGCTTTCATGCCAGATTTGTCAAAAGCTTGAGCTGCGTCAAGAAATACGGCATTACAGTATTCGTTTTTTTCGAAGTATTTCTGATTATAGTTGTTGGACAGTAGGTACAAGGATGCAGAGTAAGTTGAAACAAACTCAATTTATTTATATATTTATTTATAAATTTATAAGAACAAAAGGGCTAGAGAGAGCGACCGTGTAGCTCAAGAGCCGATGACGGAATGTGCCGCGCAGGACACACACACTGAAGAAGACAGTTACGCATGCGCAGCCTACCTACATGTATGCTTGACTTAAGCTATGTTCAAAACTCCCTCCAAGTCGAGCGTACAAAAAAAATGTTAAACAAAATAGTTATTATATAAAATTATCATTGAATACAACCAACAATTTTTGGCAACGATTGCAAAGTGAACATAAAGTAGTATCAAAAATCTTATTTTAAACTTGTCATTTGTCAAAATGCATTTAAAGAAATCTATTTTAACTCTTCTATCTTCTATATAATCTATTGTCAAGTTTCATAGTTAGCTTCTAAATCCATCTCGTTGTTTGTTTCTGTGAACAACAAAAAAATAAAAGAAAATTTACATTTATATATTCAGTAGTGAGTCTCTAAAATTTTTAAAGGCAACTAGAGGCAAAGGTTTGGTAAAAATGTCAGCGACATTATCTGCAGTACAGATCCATTTAACATCTACTCTGCCTTCACGTTGACATTGTTTTACATAATCTCCATGAGCTTAAGATAGATCGCTCTTTTTACCCGAGATTTCCCTTTCTTTTAATTTACTTCTAATAACATCTATGCTTTCATCAAAGTTTTTCAACTTGTGACTCCCTTCTTTTTGTACACAAGCTACAGCTGATTTATTGTCACACCACAAACGAATAGGATAAAGTGTCTTTCCTAACATGTCTCTAAGAGCTTTATCAATCGAAATTAATTCTTGACATGTTTCGCTCATAGCAAAGTACTCTGTATGACACGTTGAAGTGTTTACACCGCCTTGTTTATGACTTCTCCACATGATTGTATCTCCAAAGAGTTCAACTACCATCCCACTAGTAGAAGTCAAATCTAAATTATCTTTGAAACTTGAGTCTGAAAAAGCTTCTAATGTGTCAGTTTTACCTCTATATATTAATCCTAGGTTTGTAGTACCTCTCAAGTATCTTAATGTTCTTTTAATATCACTCCAGTCATCTTCTGAAGGATCAGTCTGTTTCCTAACTAAATAACCTACTGCAAAGGAAATGTCAGGACGAGTGACATTAGCCAGGTATAATAAACTGCCAATGGCTTCTCTATAAGGCACTTCTAATTTTTCTTTAGTTTGCTTCTTACTATTTTTAACACTCAAGCTTCTATTTTTAACTTGTCTGGTGACCATAGGTGTGTCTTGGGGTTTACACTCTTTCATATTAAATTTTTCTAAAACTTTTTCGGTATATTGGGCTTGACTCAAAGTCATAGTTTTATTGCTTCTATCTCTATCAATTCTAATTCCTAAGTAATCTTTGGATTCTCCCATATCTTTGATTTTAAATACAGAACTTAAATGTTTCTTTATTTCTTCAAGTTTTTCTATATCATTTCCAGCCAAGAGAATATCATCTACATACAATATAAGTATAATTACAATACCATTCATTCTATAAGTAAATAAGCATGGTTCGTTTATATCTTTTTGCAAGCCTAATTTTTCTACTTCTTCAGAGAATCTCAAATTCCATCTTTTAGGACTAACTTTTAAACCATAAAGGGATTTATGCAATTCACAGACTTTATTCTTTCTATTTTTTTCATTTACTTCTAGTCCATCAGGAATTTCCATATAAACTTTTTCTTCTAAAACACCATATAAAAATGCCGTTTTAACATCTAATTGTGAAACTTCTAAATCCAATTTATTTACAATTGCAAGGGCAGCTCTAATTATAGCAAGTCTAGAAACCGGTGCATAAGTTTCTCTAAGTTCATAGTCATTTTTATCTTTAAATCCTCTAACAACAAGTCTAGCTTTGAAAGTTAATTTACCTTCAGAATCTATTTTGCGTTTAAATACCCATCTACTATCTATTATGTTTGCTCTTTTGCCATTTGGCATTATTATTGGTCTATCTATAAAGCTCCAAACTTTGTTTTCATAAATTGAGTTAAGCTCATCTTTAACTGCTTTTTGCCATTCTATCTTTTCTTTAGTATTCATTGCTTCTGAATAACTGATAGGATCTAAATTATTTACAGTAATTAAAATAGAATTCTTTTCATCATCATCAATTTCATTTATAAACTTAAACTCAGACAAAAATGCAAAACTAGTATCTATAAAATTTACTTTTCCTTTAGACATAGCTTTATAATCTTTAGGTTTCTTAACATTTCTTTTAGGCTGTTTTCTAATTTGTGATTCAATTTCATTTTCTAATCTATCATCTAATTTTCTTTTGTTTTTGGCTCTAACTTTATGAGATTCTTTGACGTTTTCACTGATACTCTCATTAGAATTTTCTGGAACTTCAGGTTCAGAATTATCATTAAATAGATCTACAACATTTTCTATACTATCATCTAATTCATTTTCTACCATAATTTCTCTAGATAATTCATGATTTTTATCTATATTTCTGTAGGTTAATTTTTCTCTAATTTTAACGTGTTTTGAATGAATCATTTTTCCAGTTTGTGGGTGCCAGAGTATATAACCGTTGGGTGATTGTCCTACTAAAATTGCTTTGATTGCTTTTTCTGATAGTTTACTTTCAGTTATTGGTTTTCTTGCATAAGCTATACTGCCGAATCTTCTAATTTTATCAATGTGACATTTACTGTTGGGCGATAATACATTTAACGGAGTTTTAAATTCTATGGATGAATGGGGTGTTCTGTTATACAAATTTATTGCTATTTCTAAAGCTAAATTCCATAAACTTTTGGGCAGACCAGAATCTATCATCAACGATCTTATCTTTTCTATCAGTGTTCTATTAAACCTTTTAGCTGTGCCATTTTGCGGTGGAGTATAGGGATTTGCAAAGTCAGATTCTATATTTTCTTTTGTCATAATTTCTAAAAATTTTCCACCAGTAAATTCTTGAGCATTATCTGCTCTAATGAAACAAGCTTTAATATTTTCACCACTAAATTTCTAACTGTCAATAAAAAGTCTTCTAAGCATTCTCCAGCTTCGGATCTACTTTTTATGGCATACGCTTTTGAGAATCTTGAGAAATCATCAACAAAAACAATAATGTAACGTCTTCTACTAGGATAAGTCTGTGGTTTAATAGGACCCATCACATCTGTATGAATAATTTTCAAAGGTTTATCAGCTCTAGTTCTAATTTCATTGAAGGATTCTCTACACATTTTTGACATAGTACAAACTTCACAATTCAAAATATTTTTGTCAAATTTTACTTTTTCAAGATTCTTGTCTGTTAATTGTAATTTTTTAAGGTATTCTAATGAAGGGTGTCCTAATCTGATATGCCAAAGCATACCTTCATCTAATTCTTCAGAATATTTCTTTTCTAATTCAAATGAGTCAAAAAGATCTTCTGTACTTTCCGAATCGTTGAAAGATCTAATTTACAATTAGCAAAATCATTATACTGACTTAATTTAGATAGCGAATCACTGAGGTTGAACTCCCTCCCAATCTCAGCTTCATCAGAATTTTGTCTTTTTGTGTTTTCTACTTATTGAAATTTGGGAGTTTTATCATCTACTTCAACCATACGGGCTCTACATGTATATTCTTCACAAACTTGATCATTTTCATTTTCATTTGAATTTTTCGCATCTAATTTTATAATCCAATTTGGTTCTTCGTAACTACCGGTCAAGTATTCAAATCCTGAATTTTTATAAAATATTTTAAGAGTTGAATCATCTAAGTATATTCCAAAACCCGCATCGGCAAAGCGTCTAAGGGATAGTAAGTTTTCTGAAATGTTTTCAGCTACCAAAACATTTGTCAATTTAATTGGACAACCCGTATCATCTAATTTGTTTAAATATAGATCTCCCTTGCCATCAATATTAATATTCGCGGATTTATTTTTATTTGCACTTCTAATAAAACCTCCCTAGGATTTCTCAAAATTTTGTAAGATGAATCCTGTTTTCACTATGTGCTCAGTAGCACCAGAGTCAGCCAACATTGTAATTTTGCTAATATTATATTTATTAATATTTGGATTCTTACCTTCTTGATTAACTTGAGCAGCTCTGGCGAACTTCTGTTGAGTCTGAGAGTTTTGAGGATTGTAAGGACGATTTCCTCTATTATTAGTTACACCGCCCCTACCTCTAAAATTACCTCTACCTCTATTGGGCCCTCCTCTGTTATTATATCCTCTAAATCCACCTCTATTATTATTTCCTCTGAAACCTCTATTACCTCTAACTCTAGAATTATCACCACCACCACGTAAATCTCTATTATTAGAATCATACCTTTTATTTTGCTTTTGTTGCTGGTGATAGTCATGCTGTTTCTTTTTGAAGTTAGCACATTGGAAGCTCAAATGGTCTTTAATCGCCTTACATGAATAGCAGTAGCTGAGATTATATGGAATCAGAGGGCAGCAACTCTTTTCATGTCCAGTTTGGTTGCAGTTATGACAAAAGATAGAGGTGGGTGGCCTCTCGTTAGTTCCTGCTGCATTTGCAGAGGTCTGCTCTGCTTATCGTTTGTCTGCTTCTAACTGCAATAGAGTCACTCTAAGTTCTTCAAAACTCATATTGCGATTTTTCGTTCTAAGATTCATAATGTCTAAATCTCTAATTCTAGGGTAAGCTTCTTTTATGGCTTTCAAAAGAGTTGATCTCTTTTCAATATCAGTGATAGGTTCAGCCGTTTCACACAACTCATGATCTCTAATAATTGAATCATATTTTTCTAGAAAATCACTGACTTTTTCATTTTTCTTCAACTTTAAGCTATAGAGTTTTTCTCTAACAGCAGTGTCATCTAAATTTGCTTCTATTCTCTTGTATTCTTTTAATTTTTTCAAAATGTCTTTTGGGTCAGTGATTTTCAAGATTGATTGATGATATTTTTCATCTAAATGATTAATTACAATATCTCTAACAAGTTGCTTTCTTTTAATATTTTCAGAGGCATTGAAACTTCTAGTTGGCTGTAGATCAACATCTATTACATCTAAAAGATCCTTTGCTGACAATTCAGAATTCCATCTATCTAACCAAAGATTCAAATTAGAGTTCAAGACATATTCACGTTTATAGGAGGCTTTAGAATGTGAGCTATTTGATTCTATGGACTTAGCTAAAGTTTTATTTAGGGCGTCAGCATTGATAGCATCAGATCTAATTTGTTCTGTTAGCAAAGAATCATCTAAAGTGCTGTGCAAGTCTCTACTATTAATTTGTGGTGGGGATGATGTTTCTTCTAATGAATTTGGAATAATACTACTTCTAGTTACCTCTAATTTTCTAACTTCTAGATTAGCGAGGGCAATTTGTTTGTCCATGAATTTAACCGAAAGCTGCAGGGCATGGTTAACTTTTGGCCAAACTTCATTTTGAATGGCCACCAATCTCTCCATGTTCCCTTCATAACCCAGGTTTACACCTCTTGGTGGCCTGTTGAAATCAATGGGAAGTACGTTGCTTGCTGAAATAGTTTGAACGACTGGGGTCGCAACTGTAGATGTTGCAGTTGTAGTGGTCGTTGTCGTATTGGCTGTTGTAACAACTGCGTCGTTAGCAGTTGTTGTAGGTGTAACTCTTTGTTGTTGGGCTGAAATGCAGTATTCTAATCTAAACAAATGTTCGATTTTTCTAATTCAATTCAAAAATACATCGGATCCGACATCTAATCAAAAGAACTATTTCAGCATTCTACTCTAATATTTAAATTAACCAAAGTCTATTTGTCAGAAATTTATTTATAAATTTATTTATTTATAGAACTCGTATATTTTTAGATTAATTCAAGTTACTTCTAATATATATATTTATATAAAAGATACCTGTGCCATTTTCACCACCAGTATTAATTTCAATTCCACTGTTGTTCGCGTTCTCGCCGTTGGTCTCCATTTTTCTAAAGAATCATACCGAACATTTCTTCTATTAGAATTTGAGATCGGCAATTTTGTTGATTTTAATCCAAGTTCACCAAGTACATCCAATGAACTCGGTCCAAAATCAGCAATTTATTTTCACACTAAATCGACACTGCCTGCGTGCTCCCTCCCTTTCCGACTGACCTCACAGGGCTCAGAGTACACAAGAGGGGCGGTCGCTCACGCTCACAATGTCTAGATAGAGATCCAACAAATCGCAAAAGTCTTTAGAGTTATCGACCATACATAGTACAATAAACTCGACTTTTTAGAGAAACGTGATTAATTTAGAGCATTTTCTCATCTAATTCATCTAGTGGAGACCTTTTAAATATATGTACAAATATTGAGGATTTTATAAAATACTTGATTGTATATATTTTGATAAAAGTAAAGTATGAAATTTACTTTAAGTTGTGTATACATATGTATATTAAATTAGAAATGTAAATGCTCTGTTAATTTATTTAAACTTGAATTCTCTCTGCAATACGGCGCTTGCGTGTAAGCGGCCTCTCTCCGAGTAGGCTTGGTCCGCGCTTTCGTTCGAGTTGCCAAGTGCAAGCCGGCAGCGGCTCTCTCTCTCTCTCCGAGTGCGCGCGCCGCTCTTCCGTCTCTCTTGCTCGCACTCATGCGGCCAGCCAGACCATGCGTCAGTCACGTGCACACCAACAAGAATATATTCGTCAGAACTTCGAATTTTAATAGACGACAAATCTCGTCTTAATTACTCAACCGCAACAATTTTATGTACCCTAAAGAAATGCAACCAGTCTCACAATGACTCACAACTGTCATTCTCTAAAAAAAACAATGAACCTCTACGAAAAACATCTACTCAAACGAACCTCTAAACATTCCGTCGTCGTATACAAACGACGCTCTCTGTCTCTCTCCAGCTCGCGCTGGCTGCCGCGCGCTTCGTCTCTCTCTCTCTCTCTTTCTTGCCTGTCTCGGCTTCCACAAACCCGTGGCGTTCGTGCGCCGACTCGCTCGACTCGTGCTGCCGCGCGCTGCCTTAGCCGGCAACAATGGCGTCTTCTTTTGTCTTTTTGACATTCAAAAACACCTTCGGATTTTCGTTGACTATTCGCGATTTACCGAATGTCATCTTTTTATGACTTTCTTTTATGTTTCTAAATACTTCTATTGGCCTTTCAATCTAATTTTTACAACTGACGAACGTTGGCCCTTCTTTGTTGCGTCAGACAGAAAACCAGGCAAATCGGTTCGTTGAAATTTGTATTTGTACATTCTGCACTCTAATGTTAAAATTTACCGTATCACCGCGACACTGTGATGCAATGAAACAAACTCTAATGCTTCTAATTTCTATCAAGATCGAAAAACGAAAATCCAAGCAATTGCCGAGAGGAGAGACACGTCGCGCACTTCTTATTCTATAGCGAGCACTTACTTGTTTTTCAGCCTTTTTCTCTGCGCAGCGGAAGCGTGCTGGGCCCATAACCTGTTGAACAGTAGGTACACGGATGCAGAGTAAGTTGAAACAAACTCAATTTATTTATATATTTATTTATAAATTTATAAGAAGAAAAGGGCTAGAGAGAGCGACCGTGTAGCTCAAGAGCCGACAACGGAATGTGCCGCGCAGGACACACACACTGATGAAGACAGTTACGCATGCGCAGCCTACCTACATGTATGCTTGACTTGAGCTACGTTCAACAATAGTGGTGACTACTTATTCGTCCTATTGTCGCGTAGTTATTACGAAACCCAAATTGGTGATCAGGTATTATGTTTTGCTCCACTAGTACTTTGTTTAATCTTTTTATTATAATTTTTTCACAAACTTTCAAGATTGTGGGAAGTAGGCTGTTGGTCTGTATGATGTGACATGCTTGGATAGTTTTCCTGTTTTAGGAATGAGTATAATAGTTGTCACTTTCCAATTAGCGGTGTGATATTATTACCTATTATTTTATATTGTACTCTCGTGGTTGTTGCGTTAATGAGTAAGAATTCGTTTGAATTTTAAAGTATTGAATTTGAAAAATTATGTGATAAAATATAAACATATATATGATGATTTGAAATATAATCAAGGATGGACTTTACTCTAGTTTCTTATGGCGCAAAGTGTTTCATAAGTAGAGCTTTTCGTTGTCTTTTCGTTGAGCGGATGTAATTTAGCCCAAGTTTCTCATAGCGCGAAATGTTCTATAAGTCAAGCGTAAATCACAATAGGAAAGCGAAGGTTTACTTAGCTAATCACTAGAGAGAAAACACTTAGGTATAAGCCAAGTTTATTCAATCTCTAGCGCTCACTTTGCATGGCTAGGAGAGAATACCAGGCTCTGCAAAATTCAGCGTATATACTCGTATACCCAAATTTTCATGCCCATTTTCGCAAGATAGCCCTCTTCACGCTGTTTACGCGTATGAAAAATCATTTTCTCTTGTTTACAATAAAATAGATAAGACTAAAGAAAATTTAACACACGTAAAAAATACAGAAGGTGATATAGATGATTTTAGAATAATTTACACTTATCGCAAAAATCGGAATTAGAAGTTATAAACTAATGAAGTTAGTTAATACAATAGTGTAAAATTTACAACAAAATAACAAGAAATTTTTATATATCAAAATAGTTTATCGCTTGTAGATATAATTCCAAAAAAGAACTACTTCAAGTAGTTAATAATATTTAAATAATAATTAATTTTCGTATTTTTGCACAACCTTATAATGTAAATATAAAATCGGTTGTAACGGAGAATCTCGGCTAGGCCGATCTCTTACGTTTGGCTCTCGCAAATGCCCGTGCGCCGCGTCAAGCTGAGAGTGTGTGCGTTCGGTACACGCACTCATGTTTGGACCTTTTGTTTACGAGGTGCTGAACACGGGCTGAGCTGATGACTGGAGCGATGCAGATGGTGCAGAAGAAGAGAGAGAGAGAGAGAGAAAGAGAGAGAGAGAGAGAGCGCTCGAATTGCGGATCGTCGCGGAAAATTCGGAGAGTTTCTGCTAAGCTATAAGCAGAGGAGGTCGCGCGTGCGGATAAAACCGAAAGGTCACGGTTTTCCAAGTTGGCCCCGCGACCTCGCCGACGTTTTATTCGTTTTTCGGAGACACGCCCGGTGCGCGGACGAGTAATAGAGCGTGAGGCTGGGTCGCGTCCAGCCGTGTCCCGAAGGATACCTGGCACCGGTGCGTGTGGGTAACCGGCGAGGTGCGCGGGTGCGCACGCGAGGAATTGGACGTACTGTAGTATCGAGCAACGAAGAGGCGGCAGAAACAACCACAGCGATTCACGGGTGAAACAGCAGATTGAGGCGGCAATATTGAGGAGCAAGCGAGAGGACGAGCGAGAAGACAAATAGCGACGACAACAAGCATCAGCGAGACGGTCAGCGGAGAACACACCAGTGACGTCACACTGAGGAGCTCTCTAGCCGTCGGAGAGGCTGAAGGTCGAGGTCGGTGCCGTGTTTTTCTCTTGATTCTCTTTCTCTTGCATGTTTGGGCACCAGCTTATGGCTGGTAGCACGGCAGACCTGTTGTTGGTAGTCTATCGGCGGAAAGTGTTTGTCAGGCATTTATTATAATATTTAGTTTTCACAAGGGAATCGGCAGGCTGACCAGCCATCGATTTATCTTCGCGTTCGCATTTGTTATTGTGCCGCTCGTAGTGTATAAGTCCGAGGTCGCCGTATTGTAATCGTTTGTTGACAACTAAAAGACTAGTGTGTTAATCCGCTGTTGTGTTTATTCGCCGCTGTATCACTCCTCATCCCGATCTTGAATCTGTGCGTTTAACGTGGTTATGCTCGACACGTTATTCAGTCGTGGGAACGTCTTTTGCTTCCCGAATCCCCAAATAAATAATTTGTGCGGACGGTCGCGAGCAACCCAGATGGGTACGGTCGGAATTCTCCGTTACACGGTTAATTAAAAATTATGACAATGTTGTCATTATGTACAGAATTAACACTTTCGATTCACATACTCTTATTTGCTTAAATAAATTATTAATTGTTTATTTATTGATAACAATAATAATTAAGTTGTTATCAATGAAACGAATTCTTGCTTGTATTTCTGAGATAGTCATCTTGAATTCAGAGTATCCACTTTATTATATTCATTAACATTTCCAAAGTTATAAACAAATTAATTTTGCACATTAAAATTTAATACTATTCAATAGTTAAAAGTACTTGAAAATATAATAATCTTAATCTATGCCTTAAAATCTATATAAAAAATACTTTGTTTGATTGAAATTACTCTTAATAATGCATTTAAATCGAACAATAAAAACTATAATATCTATATCTATAAGTAGAGTGACGTCACGCTCCTGATATGGTCATAAAATTTGACTCTAGCTCTAATACAATCATATAATATGTGAGGTGGTACCGTTTAATATACTAATTGATAGATGTAGATTCATTAGTTTAGCGGATTGCAGTAATACAGTGAAAAAAAGAGAATAGTCTAACAGCGAAGATAAGGGAAGTGTATGGAACCGATTGCAATGAAACTGTCATATGTTGTAGAGGGCTATAAAATAATCGACATGTATTTGTTTATGTGCTAATAAACGATTTAAAGAGGCGAAAACTACCCCCCAAAGTTTGATCCCAAAAACCTTTTTTTCAGTATCTCTTTTCCTATACAAGATATCTTTCTGAATACAACTGGTAAATGTTTGTTACTGAATAACAATATCATACAGCACACCAAGGTCCACAGTGGTGGCATCCTTTACTTTTCAAGAAGGCGAAAGTTCTTTTGTTCTTGAATTTTTGTCTCGGAAAAATACTAATTTAATCCAAGATCAACGAAACTTATATTGTCCTAAAGGACATTGAAAACTAAAGTTGACATTTTTTGGCTTCTTTGGTTTTTATACGGCATAGAAGGTAAACTACCCTTATATAATTTTCATTCTTATTCGAGTAAAGCGCCGTAGATTTCAATGGAATTTCGGTCGATGATAAATTATTAAGAAAAACAAGAGACGAATATTATTTTATATAGTAATAAATGTTTTAAAGGGGTGAAACAACCCATGACATTTGTTTTTTAAGTACATTCTTTAGGGTATATCTACTTCTACGTAACAAATTTCCAAATTCAACTGGAAATTGATTGTTCTTAGTCAAGAAAATTATGCGCCGGTCCAATCTTCAATGGGTTGAATTCCCTAACTATAGTAAGGGTGGTTGTGATTAAAGCAAATTTTTTTTCTAAAAAAACTGAAAAAGAAATTCAACAATACTGGTACTTTTTTTATTAGAAGTTACATTGAATGCTAAATTAGACTGATCTGTATAAGCTACCCTTAATTTTCATTGAAACTGAATGCCGCAGATCACTGACTTATGTGATATATTGATATATTATAGAAGATCAAAAAGTACTGGCGTGTTTTATATATAATAATTAATTTTCTAGAAGAATAAAATCTACTCGTAAAGTTTATTGGTAAAAACCGTATTTTATTGATTGGTATAATTTATTATTTTTCAATCTAGTCGACTTTTTGAAGGGATTTATAAGTATGTGTTGAAATGGAAAACTCTAGTCACCGAGAAGTTGAACAAATACTTTTGATGATTATGACAAAAAAATTTATCGTTTAAATAAAAATGTATTCCGCGTGAATTAATTTTTTGTTTGATTAAACTCTATGTAAAGGCATGCTAAAGACCAATTTTCAATCGTATAAATAAATCTTTTTGAGATGGATACATTAGTAATTTTAATTAGCTAAAATAATTATTCTTGAATTTAAATTTTTCAACCCGAAATTTTATAATGTGAAATTCCTAAAAAGTCACAAGTACTATTGTTAATTGTACATACCATTTTAGAGCTATCAAGTTATACTTTTATGTTATATAAAAAATAAACATGTACACGATAAAACAGGTACACTATCAAAAAATATTGTATATAAGTAATTTTCTTGATAAACATTCGCTTTTTTTCAATGCTGTACCATAATTAGAATCATAGATGTGGTTCCATGAAAGAATCGAATATGTGACTTATTTGTGATTTTACGATTTTTTTTCTATTTTTAAAGTTAGAAAAATATATTATATAGTCTGACTTATTATGTGTTTATCGTGATTTTGGCAGGTCTATATTGGCTTTTCATTTTTTATGTAAATTATCGATCTTGATAATGATAACATTTAAATATGAAGTATCCGATGTTAACTTAATTTCTATACAATTGTCGCTTATCCGATTCTGCCGAACAGCCATATATAGAATATTTTTTTGCGGCGTATATTTACATATTTATAAATAATGCCTATTTTTATTCGTCGCAGTTAGTACTATGATTTCTTACGGGCGAGTTGCACATTTCGTTATGAGTCAGTTGCCCATTATTTTTCAAAACATTATTTTGACTATTATTCTGAATACTACATTGTTACGTCTTGCGCATTGTAAGACGGGAAAATATTTTTCTTTTATGCTTTTCGGGTTATGATTTCTCACTTAACCCGGGTAAGGAAAGATTGGTGTTGATTAAAAATACTAATAATCCCTGAATCTAAAATCCAATATTCAAGCGCTAATCCTTTCAGAAGGCTCAGTGAATATCTGATAATAGATTCCACTCATACCTATAAAGATCCTAATGATCCAAGTTCTGAGCGTTAAACTGTGTATCAAGTCTATCCAACTCGTGTTTCAACGAGAGGACCGAGCGATACGGAATAGGGAAGATGAAATGAAAAAGGGGTAGAAATATGAAAATTATTGATTGAAACAAAACTTACTGTTTATTTAAATGATGTTTTTTTCAAAAATCCAAGTTATTGTATCAAATAAAATTGAGCCTTGCACGCTTGCAAATTGAAAGTAAAAAACTGGACTAAGTTTCCAAAAATCCTAGGGCTTCTAGTGAGAGACAGTCCAGTTGTAGGATTTTACAATGAATAATGTTCGCTGAGAGAGAGAGAGAGAGAGAGAGAGAAGATTCGAATTTTAACCGCGAACTAACGCTCGGCGCGAGTACAAAAAATATATCGCTAATACGATTGATAAAATACTAAAAGTATTTTGTCACGCGATAATGATGGGAGGTGCACCTACCTTGCGGTACAATTACGGTGATCAGCCGTAATTGTTGATGATGATATATCAACTGCCGCTGTCCTCCTAATTATCAGCTGCGCTGCCTCGATCTGCCTCAATATAACTTTGATGCTGCTTCTGTACTGCTGCTATCAACTGTCACGGAAATGCCGATGCACACACGCACGTCATTGTCACAAGAAAACTTAATTTTGGCGAAACAAAGTGCAAAACATAAATCGACGGTAAACTCGTGTGAACAGCTGAGGCGTAACTGCTTATTTAAAAGATCGTGCGCCCCCTCTCTATCTTAATTCTTCGAATTAACGCGCGAGAAGCAGAATCGCGAACGGATCGATTAATTAAATCGACTGCCGTTGCACTATGTATAAACATTAACATTAGGGTAGTTTTTAGTCCAATAAACGGTTTATTCATGTAAAAACAGATAAGTGTTAGTCACAAATTTTGACCTTCTATAATATATTACTATATCACATAAATCAGTGATCTGCGGCATTTCGTTTCAATGAAAATTAAGGGTAGCTTATACAGATCAGTCTAATTTAGCATTCAATGTAACTTCTAATAAAAAAAGTACCAGTATTGTTGAATTTCTTTTTCAGTTTTTTTAGAAAAAAAATTTGCTTAATCACAACCACCCTTACCATAGTTAGTGAATTCAACCCATTGAAGATTGGACCGGTGCATAATTTTCTTGACTAAGAACAATCAATTTCCAGTTAAATTTGGAAATTTGTTACGTAGAAGTAGATATACCCTAAAGAATGTACTCAAAAAACAAATGTCATGGGTTGTTTCACCTCTTTAAAACATTTATCACTATATAAAATAATATTCGTCTCTTGTTTTTCTTAATAATTTATCATCGACCGAAATTCCATTGAAATCTACGGCGCTTTACTCGAATAAGAATGAAAATTATATAAGGGTAGTTTACCTTCTATACCGTATAAAAACAAAAAAAGCAAAAAAATATGTCAACTTTAGTTTTCAATGTCCTTTAGGACAATATAAGTTTCGTTGATCTTGGATTAAATTAGTATTTTTCCGAGACAAAAATTCAAGAACAAAAGAACTTTCGCCTTCTTGAAAAGTAAAGGATGCCACCACTGTGGACCTTGGTGTGCTGTATGATATTGTTATTCAGTAACAAACATCTACCAGTTTTTTTCAGAAAGAAATCTTGTGTAGGAATGGAGATATACTGAAAAAACGATTTTTAGAGTCGAACTTTGGGGGGTAGTTTTCGCCTTCTTGCTAATCATTTCATCTATCTTTCTCCTTATTAAGGCTTTGACACCTTATTCTTGTTTCCTATTGCTCCCTATGCCTTTCCTTTCCTCAACCTCACTTATTTTTCCTTAGTATCTTATGATTTGCCTTCTAGTTTACCTTTTTCTTTCTCTTCTTCGATTCTACTTCTTTTCCATTTTGCTCCATCTTCCAAGACCTGCTTCCTCTCGCTTGTGTAGTTGCTGTTACTTGTGTCTTGTGTGTGCGTGTGCATATGTATGTTTATGTTTGCGCGTATGTTTGTGTTTTGTGTGTATGTGTGTGTATGTATGTGTGTGTAGATGTGTCTGCGAGTCTTGCTTCTCTGTCTTCTGTTTCCGTCTCTCCTTAGGGTCTTGTAGCTTCGTCTTCTTGCTTTTCTTTTTCTTTCTTCTCTTCATTTCTTCTTCTTTTCCATTTTATCTCCATCATCCACGCTATCTTTTCTTTGCTTCCTATTATTATTTTTTCCCATTCTCCCCCTTCCTTTCTGCTTTTTTCACATTTTTCTACCATGTGCTTCCAATTTTCTTCCTCTTTCATACACATTCTGCATTTCTTATTTTCTTCTTTCTCATTTCATTACCTAACCTAAACCTTTCCCTTATTTGCAGGCCTTTTATTCTTCCCTCTCCTTGAATTTCCTTTAACATATATCTTTTCATTTCTTCTTTCAGCTCTTTCCACTCGTTTATGTATTATCTTGATTTTTCTAGCTTTTCTTCTATTTCTTTTTCATCTTTTTTCTTCAGCTCATCTCTTATTTCTTCCCAAAACTCTTACCTCATTTCATCTCCCTCTTCTCTCTCTCTGGATATTTTACTTTTTTCCAGCCTTTCTTCTCTCTCCTCCTTCTTACGCTTTTTATCTTTTTCATTTCATTCCCTTTTCTTTAATTCTCTCCATGCTTCTTATTTTATTGAGCCATCTCTTTCTTCTCTCATTTTGTTTTCATACTTCATTGCTCTTTCTAATGCTGTTTCTTTCATTTCTTGTCTTCCTGTTTCCCATCGTATTAGGTAACTTGGCGTGTTTCTATCTAATCCTAATACCCACTTTATGTATTTTAGTTGTAGTCTCTCTATTTCCTCATATTTCTTTCATCCCCAGATTTCTACTCCATACATAATCACGCTTTTCGCCAGAGCATCGAACAGGTTCATCCTTAGCTCTCAGTTTTCACTAAATAACTTTTCTCCTAGCCCCCATAACGTTCCGAGTCCCATATTTATTTTCCCTTCTACCTTCTTTATCTGCTTTTTATTTCCGTTATTTCGGCTTATCACATATCCTAAGTAGTTGTACTCTTTCACCATCTCTATCTTCTCATCTTCCCATTCAAATTCTTCTTCCTTCCCCCTTCCTCCTCCTCTCCTGCATTTCAACATCTTTGATTTTCCTACATTTAACTCTAATCCCCTTTCTTCCAGGTATCTTTTTAATTTTTTCAGCATTGCTTTCATTCCACTTTCACTTTTTGCCATCATCACTATATCATCTGCGTATCCTAATGTCCATATTTTCTTCCTTCCTATCACTACCCCTCCTTCCTGCACCTGCTTGATCTTCACTTCCAGGTCGGCGAAGGCAAGATTAAATAGCGTGGTGCTCAAAGGATACCCTTGCCTTACGCATTTGTAAGTCTCAAACTCCCCAATTATTTCTCCTCCAACTTTTACCTTACTCCCTGTTTTCATGTATATTTCTTCTATTCTTTTCCTAATTTTTCTATTTATCTCTTTCTCTTTCATTGTTTCCCATATTTTCTTCCTCTTTATTTTATCAAAAGCGGCCTTCATGTCTGCAAAGAATACGAACAGTTTTCCTCCTTTTTCCCTTATTTCCTTCTTTATTATTGTTTTTAATATAAATATCGCGTCCATTGTTCCTCTTTTCTTCCTAAATCCCATTTGCGTATCACTTAGCGTTTCTTTAGCTTCTAGTTCTCTTTCCAGCTTTTTTCTCAGTATTTTCGCATATATTTTATATCCCGTATCCATCAGCGTTATTCCTCTATAGTTTCCTACTTCTTCTATCCTCCCTTTCTTATATATTGGTACTATCATTCCCTTCCTTCATTCTTCCGGATATCCTTCTCCGTTCCATATTCCTTTTAAACATTTTGTCATATCTTTTATCAAGCCTTCCGTGCCTTCCACCCATGCTTCATTTGCTATACCATCTTCTCCTGTCGCCTTTTTCTTTTTCATTTTTCTTATTACCTCTTTTACTTCTCTTTCTTTGATTTCTTCACCTTCCTCTCCTTCGCTGTCTTCGGTTTCTTCCCCTTTACTTTCTTCCTGTTCTTTCTCTCCCAATTGTTCCTTGAAGTGCTTTATCCATTCTTCTTTTCCTATATTTTCATCTAATCCAATTCTTTTCTTTCTACTGCCATTCACTTTATCCCAGAATTTTCTTCTCGTCTTATCTGTTCTTATTTCTTCTGCCACTCTTTTCCCTTCATCTTCTTTTGCTTTTCATATTTCCTCTGTGTATTCTCTCTTTGCTTCTAAGTATTTGCCTCTGTCTCCTTCCCCTTTTCTTACCTTATTTAACTCTGCCATCACCCTATACCTTTTTGCCTTACATTCTTTTCTCCACCAGCTTTTTTTTTATCCTTTTTTTCTCCTTGTCTTCTTTTTGCGTCTATCCATCTCTGATACTCCCTTATACCTTCTTCACTCCAGTCGTCTATCATTCTTTCTTCCTCTTCTTTTCTTTCTTCCGCTATTTTGTCTCCCAAATCCACCTCTATTGGTAAGTGGTCCGACTTTATCCTCTCCTTTATTTAAACCTTTTTTATCGCCTCATCACCTTCCTCGTTACCTACTACATAGTCTATCGTTGACATTCCTCTCGCTCCTATATATGTTATTTCTCCCTCTTCATCTCCTTCTTTTCTCCCATTCGTTATCACTAAGCCCATTTCTCCTAGCCATTTTATCATTTCTTTTCCCTCTGCGTTTAACACTTTATCCTTGGCCTTAATATCTTCTAAGTTTTCTTCTGTCTCCCATTCCCTTCCTTCGTTTCCTGTTCTTACGTTGAAGTCTCCTCCTATAATTATTGTTTTTCCTCTGTTCTCCTCTATCTCTTCACTTAGGTATTCATAGTTTTCCTTCTTCTCATGTTGCATATACACCGATGCTATCATATATTCCCTCCCTCCGATCTTGATTTCTCCTACTATTACCTCACTTGTCCTTTCTTTCTTCCATTCAACCTTATTCATCCCTTTCCTTTCTCTTACCGCCATTATTCCTCCACCTATTTCTCTCCCCCTTCTTCCTTCCCTTCTTGAGTCCCTCCACTCTATGCTGTACTCTTTCAGTTGTTTCTCCACACCAGTTCTTGCCCCTTGCCTCTTCACCCAGGTTTCCGTTAGCCCTATTATGTCGAATTCCCTAACATATTCCCAGTCGTCTTCCTCCATGCTCCTCATCCCCGCCACGTTCCAGAATAGTATTTTTACTGCCTTTCTCCCCTCCCTCTCCCTTCTCTTCTCTCTCTCTCCTTTATCCCTATTGCTTTCGAAACCCTTCCACCCCCTTTCCTACCATTTTTCCCTCTCTCTCGCTCCACCACCATTCTTCTTCCTCTGATTTCACCCCGTTATAGATGTGGCATCTTTACCTCTTTACCTTTACTTCTTATTTCTTTCGCTTTCCTTCTTACTTCCTCTTTTATCCTTCTCTGCTTTCACGTCCAGTCCTGATCTATGTATATATTTTTCTGTGCCAGATTCTTTTTCTTCTTCATAATTCCTTCTTTTTGTTCCCATGACGCGCATCTAATTTGCCACATGTTTTTTCTTCTTTCTCTCCGATCATCTCTCTCCGCTGTTCCTTCTATTCTTCTCAGATTCACTATCTCTCCTTTCACTTCTATTACCTCCCTTAACCAGGACTCTGCCTCTCCGTTCTTTTCCCATCTTAACTAACCCTCTAAGTCTGTCACTATTATATTGTTTATCCTACTTTCTCTATCCATTTTTTCTTTCATATGCTCTAATTCTTCCTTATTGCCTACTTCTGTACCTCTTTGCTTCTTGTTTCCTCCTTCTATGCTTTCTTTTAGTTTCATGCATTCCTCTTCCAACTGGTCCATCTTCTCTCCCCATTTTTCCTGCAGTTTCTTTTCTCTACGTTCTTTTTCTCTTTCTTCTTTCATCTCTTTCTTTCTTTCTTCTCTCTCTCTCTCTTGTTCTTTCCTAACTTTTCCTATTTCCTTCTCCCACCTTTCTTCTCTTCTTTTCCCCTCTGCCTCCATTCTTTCCATTTTTCCCATTATTTCTTTAAACATTTCTGTCCATTCTTTCCTTTCCTCCTCTCATACCTTTCTTAATTCCCTTATGTCTGACCGTATCTTTTCCATTATTTCTTCTGCACCACTACTTTTTCCCCCTTCTCTTATCGTGTTGTCCAGTCTTTCTCCCCCCTCCCCGTCCATCTCGCTTCCCTCGCTCTCACTCTTGCATCTCTTTGCCTCCCTCATTTCTCCTCTAATATTCTCCCTCAGCCCCTCCCAGCTCTCTCTTCCCCTCGCCACCTTTACTCTTTTCTTCTTTTCCTCCTCTGGGCCTTTTTTATCCAACCTTCCACCTTTATCTCTTAATTTTTCTGTTGTCACAAATCTTTCCATCCTATCTCGTACGCCTTAATTCGATTCTCTATAACTACCCGTGATCCCACCTTTATTCCCTGTCTTACCTTTTCTGTCTCTGCCTTTACTTCTTACCGCCCCTCCTCTCTCCTTGTCTTTCCCGCTTTCTGGTTTTCTCTCTTAACCTCAACTTTATTTTTTTTCTTTATTCCTCTCTCTCTGCTTTTTCCTGCTCCTCTCCTGGCCTCTCTCTCTCCTCTCTACTTCTCCTCCACCTCCACGCTCTTTTCACCTCTATTTCTCTCCTCAAACACTTTTCCTCTTTGACTTTCTCGCCAAAACTCGCGCTCACATCTAAGACACGTCGATACTTCCCTCAAGTCTATTCGACAATAAAAATATATGAAATTGCATACTGACTATAAATAATCCTTCATTGTATAAATCTTTAAAGAAGCCATCCGCTAATATAATTATTGGTTCATGTTTTGGACAATGTTTATAAGTTAAATACTAACTTGGAATTTACTCGTTTTTGAGAAAAAATAACACAAGTATGCAAGAATTTGCAAACTTCTAAAATATGTGACGGTGTAGGCCGGTCATGGCCTGCACCGTGCGCTTATCTCCCTCTCCTTCCTAGGCAAAGGCGCACGGCCGGCATCAAGCGCACGTTTTTACCACGTGCCTGATGCCTGCCCTTTTATTTTTCAGCAACGCACGAGAGTGGAAGGAGAAGCCGTGGACGCGACGACGCGCTCGAGTATTGAGAGTGCGAGAGAGAGAGAGAGAGAGAGAAAAGCAATAGTTTGAGTATTGGGCTTGGCGCGCGGCACTTGTCGCGACGGGCAGTGCCGCGTGCCGCCGATTAGGAGGACAGTGGTGGGGAAGGCGTGAGAAGCCGACTCGCACGCACTCGTCACTAGATCGACATACAAGGAGGAGATCGGCCGCACTGGAAGGATTACCATTGTTTCTCTGCCTCAGACCAGAGAGAAAGTGCGAGAGCCGTGACGACAAAGAAGACTGGGCCACGTTTTGCGCTAGTCGCCTCACCTGCAGCCCACCTGCCAAGCAGCAAACAGAATTTGGTCAGGTTTAGTTTTCTCTCCTCTCGTTTCTCTCTCTAATTTTCCTCGGCGATTCTCACGGTTCGCGTTGCTATGCCAGGCTTTCCCGAGCCGGCGTAGTTTTCGGCAGTGTGTAAATTTAAGTAATTGTTTAAGCCGGTTAACGAGGTGGCATGGCGCTAACGTGCCGGTCATCTCGTTTAGAATAAGTGCGCGTGTTGTTAATAGTAATAAGTGTTTGTATTCTCGTCGGCACTCGGGTAGTGCATTTGTAATAAACGTGTGTTAAGGAATTGTGTGTGTGAAATTCTTTCGCCTGTATCTCTCTTCTCTGCTTTGCTTGGAGCGACATACCGCCTCCCTAGCCTTCCCCCTTTACAAATAATTGGTGATAGTGAGGAATTAATCGGCATTGCAGGCCGACACTATTACATGGCATCCCTTGTGGGGATGGGCAAAGCAGAGGTGAGAGCAGTGCTCGTATGTGTGTGCGCGAGTAGCTAAAAAGTAGCATTAGTAATTACATTTTCCTTTTTTTTACGGTTAATTCGGTAGTATGGTTTGTGAGAGTGATTTTGTCGCGTTTTGTTAGCAAGGGCAAAGCGTCTTAAAACAACGCGCCTTTGTTTGAGAGAAACGTAGAAATTTGAAACATTAGTGTATCAGGTCGCGGCGCGCAAAGGTCGCTCGCGCCAACACGTGTTCACTTCCGAGAATTCGAGCGTCCGAGTGTGTTTACGTTCGAACGCTGCATTCCTTTGTGGTTCTAGGCAAGGCGATAACTTGCCAGCCTAGTACACTGAAGGAGCTTAGTTTTTTTTTATTCTATTCATTTATTTCATTTATTATTTTCTTTGGTTGGTTACATATAGTATAGTTTTTTCGTTCATATTTTTCTTTTAGTGTGTTAGCTGTCTGTTGGCAACTCGCGCGCGTCGTTGGATTTGAAAATAGTTTTTTTAAGTATTTATTTCATTTGAATTTTATTTTTTTTTATTAGCTAACGATTCGATCGCACCATGCCGCTTGCATGTAAGGATCGCGTAACCATGCGTAGAATTCTCCGCGATGCCCACGTCAAGGAAGTCAAGCGCCGTATCGACTCAACAGAGCCGGTCGCATTGTTACGGTTAATGCGACATAGGAGACTTTCTGTACACGGCGAAATCGAAGAGTTGAGGGAACGCTACTTGCGCTTTACGCTTGCGTTAGAAAGGCCAGAGTTAGGAGCGCCGCTTCAATCGAGCGATTTTAAAGAGGGTCGCGTGCCTGATCTTTCGCACCGCGAACCCACACACGCGGCGGTTAGCAGCGACGAAAGCCAGACTGGTCCGGTCGAATACGTTAGGGTCGCGTCACCAAGGGCAGTAGAGCCAGGCTTGCCAGGGCAGGCGACTTTGACACCACAAAGTGTTGCCGCTCTGCATCGGCCAGCTCAGCTGCAGGGCGCTAGGCTTACGACTCCTGACCGCGGGGAGGTAATTTTGCCAGCAACTGGCGCTGTCAGTACGGCTCAGCCTCAGAGTGCTAGAGCGATGACGCCCATTCGCGAGGAGGTTATCTCGCCGGTAACCAGTCCAGTAAAAACTACCCCCCAGAGCGAGGCGCGCGCGCGACGAATGCGCCCGACACAGAGAGACGTAGTGCCGGCACCTTGATCCAGGTATGGAACGCGATAACAGCTGTTCCGCGATGGATATACCGGCGGGAAGTGCAACAAGGCATCACTGATGGCACAAACACCGTGTATAGGGTAGAGAGAGAGGCAATGCAGGGTGGTGCGGATCAGGCTGCGCAACAGGCTCGACAGCCGTTGCAAGCCGATCCGACGACCGGCCGCGCGGCGCTCAACGTGCCAGCGGCCGCCAGCCCTGTTTACCAGGTTCACTCAAGCGCCCAGCCAGTGAGTCAGGTCCTCTTTCCTGAGTGCCCACCATCGGACAGAGAGTCATGGATCTCTGAATGGGAAAGAGCTGTGCGAGCGCCCGTTAGCGTAGGCGCGCGAGTGTTTAGGCGAGAAAAGGGAGACTCGGACTCGGAGTCCAGAGCTTCAACGAGAGTGTCGGAGTGTCAGCCGATCAAGGCGAAAACTTTGCCGGATCATGGCAGCACTGTAGACCTCTCGAGCTCCTCCGAGTCAGAGATCGGAGAGCATAGGAAAGGCGCGTCGCGTAGAAGCGACAAGACGACGAAAGCTGAAAGGAAAAAGAAAAGTCCAAAGCCCGTTAAATATATTAATGGCGTGCCAGCCGATGGTGTTAGTGCGCTAAATGCCTGGTCGCTTCGTTTTTCGGATGATGGTAATACGAGCGCGATTAGCTATTTATCAGGACTAGAGGACTGTCAGCGCTTTTATAGGATTCCGGATAGAGAATTGCTAAACGCTGTAGGCACTAGTTTGCGTGGTAAGGCGCGTACTTGGTACGAGCTTAATCGAAAGCAATGGGCGACTTTATCGGAATTTAGAAAGAGCTTTTCAGCCAATTTTTGTCGTCGGCTTAGTAGACAGCAGCTGTATAGGGAATTGATGCAGAGGTCGCAAGGAGAACGCGAACGCATCTCTGAATATGTAGCGGCCTTCCAGTCGATCTTGAGACGTTTCGATCCGCCGGTTTCCGACAAAAAGCAAGTAGCTATTATTGTGGAAGGGTTACATCCGCAGTATAGGCGATACCTTGAAACCAAAGCGTTTAAAGACCTAAGCCAATTCAAGGAAGCCGGCCTAGCGTTAGAAGATCGTATGATAGGTTGGAGAAGGTGGCAACGTCCACCGAGCGCGGACGTTACGCTCGTACCAGAGTCTGCTTATACCGAGCCTAAGAAATTGGCCGGAAAGAAAGCAGTCGTCGCGGTAGAACAGGTCGCGAGCGAATTAGACGAGGTTTTAACAGTAGAACCGGCTAAGGAAACGCGCGCTAACAAAAAAAAGGCAAAGGCCAAGGGCAAAGGACCGAAGAGCGAAGTTGCCGCGGCTAATGCCCAAGGCGCGAAGCCGCAGGCGACGAACCGCTCTTCGCAGCAGGCTGCGCAACCGAACGTTGCAGCGCAACCGAACATTGCAGCTCAGCAGAACGTTGCAGCGCAGCCGCCGGCCGCCCAGGTGCCGATGTTCTCCGCGCCGAGTTTGATTCCACAACAGCGTGGACAAGCTAATGGCGCTCAAACAGGTGCCGCGAGAGGACCACGTCCTTTTGCAGGCGCGTGTTTCGCGTGTGGTCTGGTTGGCCATCAGAGGTCTCAGTGTCCGGCCGCGCAAAATGCGCAGCCGATTGTCTGCTACAAGTGCAGACAACCAGGGCATTATGCAAATAATTGCCCACTGAGGCCGACGGAGGCCAAGCCAGAGTGTCAGGTTTGCGGGACCGTTGGATTTGTCTTCCGAAATTGTCCGACTTGTAGTCAAGTAAGACAGGGAAACTCGGGTGCGGGAGCCGCCGACCGCTCAGCGACTCCTGCTTAAAGCAAATCGAACGGGCGGTTTGGATAGACGAGTTGCTAAAAAGGAAGAGCAACTCGGTTGTTGCGTCGGAAATAAGGAATTCCGATCGCATCGTTAACGTAAGGTTAGAAATAGAATCGGATACAGGCGAAAGAAAGCAAGTCGTCTGTAGGCCGGTAGTTTTAGATGTAGGTGAGAAGTTAGAGTCGGATGCAAACGAAAGAAAGCAAGTCGTTTGCAGGCCGGTAGTATTTGGTGTAGACAAGAAATTAGGGTCGGATGCAAACGAAAGCAAGCAAGTCGTTTGTAGGCCGGGTAGTGAGGTCGTTGACGATGTAGCTGACGAGAAGCTGGAGAGACCAGATCTCGCAGTTAGTGGAGAGTCTATTTCCGTTGGACGGGCCCCTAAAGCCAGAGAACCAAAAATCGAGCATTCCGCGCGGCGGAAAAGTCTCGATTCAACGTGTTAGTGCTAGGGCCGGTCGTGAACAACGGGACGAGGCGACAAGCGGAACTTTGTTTAAGTACGATGCGTGGGATGCGGTCGGAACGAACAAAGTTCAGCTGAACGTGGACTCTTCCACATCTAACGACGTGGCGGGCTCAACAAATTCGCGCATAGATAATGCACACGTATTTAACGAACCCGCTAACACTGTAGCTTTAGGCAAGCGTCCGGTTGTCTGTACAGACGCACCGTCCGTTTCGGTGAGGGGGGAGACTGAGGATAGCTCAGTACCTTTGCTTAGAACGGAAGAGTCGGATCAAGCGTTAGTAGCCGTGACAGAAAATAGGTTTTTCTTGAAGGTGAAGATAGGCAATGAAGTCTATAACGCGCTGCTGGACTCAGGTGCTCAAGTATCAGTTATAGGACCGAAGCTTGCACAAAGGTTTGAGGAACGTTTAAGGCCGCCTACGATATTTATTCAAGGTATTTCAGGTGAAAAGCCGCGAATATTAGGCGACCTTAGACTGTGTTTCGAAATCGGTGGTAGAATCGCCTGGCTGACCGTGACGGCCGTGTCAACTTTAAAACACGACCTGATATTAGGCGCGGATTTCTGTAAGAACTGGCAAATCAACATTGATTTCGGGAATCGTGCCTGGCGGTCAGGTGATCAGAGCGATTGGTGTCAATTTGCCGACGAAGGTTGTGAAGCAGTTGACGTGTTTGTGGAATGCGCAGGTTTGAATCGGTACGAAGAGACTCAGCGCGAGACGATCATGGCGCTCGTCCGCCGGATCGTCCCCGAGTCTGGTGATTCACCGGCAGTCACCAACGTTATCGAACATATCATCGATGTCGGTGACGCGCGCCCGATTAAAACGCCAATGCGTCGAATGTCGCCGAAAATCTTGGCCTTCCTGCAGGAAGAAACGATGCGCCTGTGGAAGGCAAAGATAATCAGGCCGTCGAACAGTCAATGGTGTAGTGCGCCGGTAGTTGTACGGAAACAAGACGGAGGTTACAGGTTTTGTTTAGACTTTAGGCCGGTAAATAAAGTGACAAAGATTGACGCTTATCCAATGCCAAGCATGGACTCAATCTTAGATAGGTTGCGCGGCGCGGTCCATCTTTCGAAAATCGACTTAAAGTCAGCGTTCTGGCAAATTCCACTCTCGGAATCGAGCAAGCAGTATACAGCTTTTGCAGTACCAGGATTAGGTCTCTGGGAGTTTGAAAGGATGCCTTTCGGTTTGGTAAACGCGCCGGCAACGTTCACGAGAGTCATGGATGCACTTTTCGGACCTGAATACGAACCGCATGTTTTCTGGTACCTCGATGATTTATTAGTAGTTAGCGCGGACTTTGAAAGTCATGTCTTCTGGTTAGAAAAGGTGCTGAAAAGATTAGTAAGTGTAGGTTTGGAAATCAATCTCGAGAAATCGGATTTCTTCTGTACAGAAGTGACGTACTTGGGCTATCGCTTAGACAGTGAAGGTTTGCGTCCGGACGACAATAAGGTGCAACCGATTGTAGACTATCCGGCTCCGAACAATGTAGCTCAGTTGCGTCGCTTTCTCGGGATGGTAGGTTGGTACGCTAGGTTTATCGAACATGAAAGTGATATTAAAGTTCCTCTAACAAAATTAATTCGTAAAGATCAACCGTGGGACTGGGGTGAAGCTCAGCAAGTCGCATTGGAAAGGTTGAAGCGCGCGTTGACTGAGGCGCCTGTTCTTGCGCGCCCGGACTTCGCGCGCCCTTTCTACTTGCACTGCGACGGTTCATCTTTTGCGGTAGGCGCGTGTTTAGTTCAAATATTCGACGATGGCGAGCATCCGATATGCTATGCCAGCCGAATGCTTAACACTCATGAGCGTAACTACACGGTTAGTGAGATAGAGTTTTTAGCCGTTCTATTCGCGGTAAAGAAATTTAGACCGTACATAGAGGGGTCGCACTTTATTGTAGTTACTGATCATAGCGCGCTCACAAAAATTTTGAATAAAAGAGAACTTACAGGTCGGTTAGAGAGGTGGGTACTCGAGATGCTCGACGACGACGGTAGTTCGGCCGAGAAGAGTGCGCGGGCCGTTGATGCGCCTAAAGTAGCGCCTCAGAGACACGTGCACGAACCTCTGCCGTGGAAGCCTCTCGAGCTTCAGAGGCTCGATCCGGCCTACCAGTTCGTAAGAACTGGTGGCCCGGGTGGCTTCACACCGGCGGGTTACTCGGCCGACGAGAGAAGACGTGAGCACGAGGAGCGCGTGAATGCGGGACGGAGGCGAAATCGGAGTCGACTCGACCTATCCTCGTGCAACATAGAGTCGCCGCTGCACTCGCGGGACCCAATGCCGCCGTCTTCGGCTCGCCTGATCGCGGACGTTGCGTCGGTTGACCCCGACCAACATACCGGGACTCCGGCGGGTCGAGCGGCAAGTCATGTTGTGGCTCGAAGGCTTGGGCCCTGCGGGAGTGGTGTCGGCGCTATGGAGGTGGACGAGCCGTCGGTGCCCTCGCCGTCTCCTTCGTCACCGTCGCCGGTCCTCCCCGTGCCGACTGTTGAGCGCGCCTCGACATCATCAGAGGCGTGCCCACCAGTAAGGCGCGAGGGTGCACGCGCGGAAAGGTCGTTGCCGATGAATACACAAGCAAATGTATTACGCTGATGCGAAGTGATAAGGCTCGCAGAGCCTTTACAAACGTTGCGGTGGAATGGCCATTCACTTATTAGAATTCGAGAGCTCTTTTACCTTTGGACGACGCACACACACACAATGATTGAGCGAGCGAAGGGAGAAGGTGCTGCCAGGTAGGAAAGGTTCATGCAGCTCCAATGCCTTGGACACGGGTACAGCCCTTACTGCTATGTCACCGAGTTGCCGATCTGAGGGCGCGGGGTTTGACAGCACCCCAGAGGAAACTGAAGTCGCCTCTACTAGCGCAGCGAGTTGATTCGTCGCTAGTCTCTTTGCGGTGGTCGTCAAAAGGGTACACACACTGCGGTACAACACACGAGTTTTGCTCGAAGCACGCGAGCACACACAAGAATATAAACGGTCGAAGACGGCGCGACACAAGTGTGTTAGCGATCGCGCGTCGGTATGACTGCGGAAAAAGGGATGCGCACGATAAGGAGCGTAATAGTTGGCTACCGTTCCGGTCGAACTCTTTTTCCAGACTAAGTTCTGACGTGGCGTCTTCTTGGGAATGCCACTATGGCGAAAAACGCGGAAAGGCGGGAAAACTACCCTCTCTTTTTGGGTCCCTTTCGCAGGATCCAATCAGAGATTAGCGGTAGCGTAGCGAAGAGAGTCCGCGCGGAATTCGGCAACTCGAGGGCCAGCGGCGAGCGAGAGAGAGAGAGTCCCCTTTTTTATTGCCCAACGCTGCGGGCGGAGCGGCCCGGGCAAATAGGGAAAACCCGGACTTGCTGAACTCGTTTATGATGGGATGAGCATAACGGTGTTTTGGAAGGTTTACGAGAGTTTTTTCCTCTGAACCGAGACAATTTATAACTCGTCCTAAACTAAGGTAGCAAACGGAATATCTACGTTAGCAAGTAGAGTACGATGAAAACAATGAGCACATTTAGTGAAAGTTTTTGGGGAATCCCCAGCGCAATTCGAGAATAAGCACGTATTTTGAAAAAGTGATTTGCTGCGAGAAATAAAAGTAAAAGGTGAAGCGAGAGAACGCGTGATTGTAAAAATAAGGGAGCGGATTCGCCGCGAACAGCCACCTTGCCCTTACGACCCTTGCTCGCGTCGGTGCGGGGGTGGTACGCTAACTCAGGATACAGAGTCGACTGAGGGTCTGGTACGGTCCGCTCCATCCTTCGCTGATGCAGGCTATTCTGGACCGCCGTGGCCAGAGCGTTCAGGGTCCGTATGGAATCTACTTCCGACCTCCGTATTTGGCCCTGGATGTCCGGGAGGAGGTTAGCATGCAGCAGGTCCAGTTGATTCTCGTGCGTCATCTTGGGGTTCAGCCGATTCATTAGGCCCATCATATTAGCGACGTAGACGTTCACTGGCTCGTCTGGGCCCTGATATCGGCTTTGAACCTCTTTCATTAAACGCTGCTGTTGCTGCACGCTGGTCCCAAACCATGCTCTCGCGTCCGCCTCGAAATCCGCATAGGAGAACCATTCATTCCTCATTGCCTCGTACCAGACGAGGGCAGGACCGACGAGTAGCTCGGATACGGCCAAGAGCATCTCATCCTCCGTAAGTCCTACGCTGCTCCTCAAGTTGTCCAGCCTTGACAAGAAGGTGTCAATGCTCGCATTGCCCTCTCCGGAGAACCTGAGTTTCCATCTTCGGACAATGCGGCCGACGTCTCTTGTTGTCGACCACGGGTTTGACGTTTGTTGGGATGACCACATGCTCGGCAGGTGGTTGTCCACTTCTGCATTAACTCCACTGAGTAGATGCTGTCCACCCTCTCCGAAAGGGAGCGTCCGGTGGGGGGTCCTGCCGGTGGCCCCTGTGGGCCTCTGTCCGGGTCCAGCTGGAGTGCTCTGGGGTAGCCTGGTGTTGTAATGGCATGTGAAGGTGTCCTGGAATGCTACGCTCCTACGCGTGTTCTCCTGTTGCCGCGTTTCGTTGGAACTGTTCGCATCGTCTTGCCGTATATTTCTGTTTTCGGCGTTTTCTAATGTGCTGATCCTGGCGGATTGATTGTCCAGTTGCTCGCTGCTTTTTGTTCGAAGAGCTACTACATGCATGCTTCGGACACTGGAAATTAGTCGTTACACATGCAATCGTATCGTGACCGTGAAATTAAGCTGGCCAGCTTACCTTTATTTTGCAGACGTACGAAGTAGACGATAATGAGTCGCACTGCGAGAAAACTGTTTGTTTTGTGTCGCGGATCGCGAATTCGCGCACACGTGGTTTCGCCCTCGATGGCGAAACCTCACACACACACTGTCGATCTCTACGTATGTTATTAAATTTAATACAGTGTACGATAACTTATTTCTTCCAGTAAGTAAACTAGTAACGTCACAGATCAGAGGGGCCTCAGATCAGTGATCTAAAGTGCATGAGCTATCAGATCAGCAATTTTTAAATACGCGCGAGAGCCCCCGTCCCTCCCCTCACCCCACCCAATCTAAAATGTGTTTTGAATATTAAAATATATTTATGTGTAATTAAATTTAATTTATTTATACAATTTATTTATATAGTTTATTTATGTAATTTATTTATGTGCATATATAATGTAATGCAGAATTAGCTTAACGAAAAAAATGAGCAGATACTACAGGGAATCGAACTCGCGTCCTGTGGATTGACAGACCGTAGTTCTACCAACTAAGCCACGGCTGCTTTTAGCTCTGGTTGTTCTTGTTGTCTATACTAGCTATACAGCCAAAGCGACTAGAATGACGTTCCCGTGCCTCGTGTGCCCCAATTATGGGTGTGTGCGTTTTAAGATCACGCGTTATCATTTATATACGCTCGAATGCATATATAATGCATATATTTTCAATAATTTATTGTACCGATATATATATATATATATGCACATATATTGTATTCACAATTAATCATAATGTATGCATTGCAACGGTAGTCGATTCGAATAATCGATCCGTTCGCGATTCATTTACTCGCGATGTTAGATCGATTTACTAAGAGAGAGAGGGCGCGCGAGGTTTTGAAAATACTCGTAGGCAGTTAAGCCTCAGCTGCTTTTGAGAAAGTACCGCCGGATTTAGTTTGCACTGTGGTTCATCGTTATTAATTCTAAAGTTTCTGGGATTTTGATACGTGCGTGAGTGTAACGAGGAAACATCTCAATAGCAGCATCCGTAGCAGCAGCAGCATTAAAGCAGCAGCAACAAAAGCAGCAGATATTTGTGAGAGAGGCAGCGCAGCTGATCCAAGGAGCACCGTCTACATTTTCCTTCAACAATTACAGCTGATCACCATAATTGTACCGCAGGGTAGGGCACCTCCCTATTATTGCGCAACAAAATACTTCCGACAGTATTTTGTCTATCGCGAGCGTAATTTTTTGTATTCGCGCCGAGCGTTAAATTTCACGGCAATTTTCGAATTCTTTGTTTCTCTCTCTCACCGAATTGTAATCAATAATTGTAAATCCTATTTGCGTGCGTTAGTCTTTTGGCCCATAAAAGACTGTAGTTTTTATTAATTAAAATTTGTTAATTTTATTCGCCGTTTACGTCATTTCGTAATAAATCTTTTTTATTTTTCAACATAGTTTCCTTTTAGGCTTATACGCTTCATCCAACGCTGCTCTAGTTTGTTAATCCCTTCCAAATAATAGGATTTGTCCAAGTCTGTAAAATAGGCATTCGTTTCTGCAATCACCTCCTCGTTTGAATAAAATCTTTTTCCATATTTTTTCATATTAGGGAACAAATAGTAGTCCGACGGAGCCAAGTCTGGAGAATAGAGGGGATGTGAAACGAGTTGGAACCCTATCTCCATCAGTTTTGCTGCCACAACTGCTGAGGCGTGAGCTGGCGCATTGTCGTGGTGGAAGAGAACTTTTTTGTGGGCCAATCGTGGACGTTTCTCTAGCAACTGGGTTTTCAAACGATCCAATAACGATGAATAATATTCGCCTGTAATGGTTTTACCCTTTTCCAGATAGTCGATGAAGATTATTCCTTGCGAATCCCAAAAAACAGTCGCCACAACCTTCCCGGCCGAAGGCCTTCGTCTTCGCCTTTTTCGGAGCAGATTCCCCCTTGGTAACCCATTGTTTAGACTATTCTTTAGTCTCAGGAGTGTAGTGATGTATCCATGTTTCATCTACAGTGATGAAACGACGCTTAAAGTCTTGTGGATTTTGCTGGAACAACTGCAAACCATTCTTGCAACACTTCACACGATCTCGTTTTTGGTCAATCGTGAGCAATCGCGGCACCCATCTAGCGGATAGCTTTTTCATGTCCAAATGTTGGTGCAAAATATTATGTATCCGTTCGCTCGAGATGCCTATAGTACTAGCAATCTCACGCACCTTCACTTTTCGGTCAGCCATCACCATATCATGGATTTTATCAATGATTTCTGAAGTGGTAACCTCAACAGGACGTCCAGAACGGTCAGCGTCTTTTCTGCTCATATGGCTACTCCGAAAAATTTATAACCACTTATAAACCATTCTAATCGTAGGTGCACAATCACCATAATGTTTATCAAGCTTCTGTTTAATCTCATGAGGCGTTTTGCCTTTGATAAAGTAATGTTTAATCAATACACGAAATTCTTTTTCGTCCATTTTTTTACAACCACTCGATTTCTTTGATTGAAACGAATGTAAAACGCAAAGTAATTGGCCGATCTGGCTGAAACTTGGTGTGTGCTCTTCCAAAATATGCCACTAACTAAAAATAACCTTGATACGCACTAGTAGCGCCATCTCTCTGACTTTGCACGCACTTTTCAAACGACCCTCGTAAAGGCTTAAGTCTTAATCCGATTTCATCTAGGGGATTAGGCGAATTAGGCATTAAATTATTTATACTGAAGATATATCGAGTGACACAAGTCAAGTGACTTAAGGTGAGTTCAACTCGGTTGAAAAGCAGACACTGATACGAAAGTATCAAACGTAAAGGCGAATACACGTATAAGCATTCGTATTTAGCGGAGCGGCGATTAACTCTGCATCGTGGGAGTTTGTGCGTTAATAAATTTCTCATTTTGTAGGATAACCACCCCGTTACAGCATATATGCATGCATGTATTTGTGTACTAATCATTAATTAAGTAGTGGGGCGGGGGAGGGGGAGGGTGAATAGTTAATATTGTATTTTTATTAAAGTTTTTTTTATTTATAAAAATATATTTTATTCTACAAATATAAAAACGATTTATTAAAAATTTTTTTTTTTCAATAAAATTTTGTTATTTGTAAAAATAAATCTAATTCTACAAGTAATTTATTAAAAGAATACTTGTAGAAATCTTTTAATAATATAGTTTACAGTAGTCTCTGAAAAAAATGGCTACGGCTCAAGCGGCATTGTGTAATCGAGCGAAGGCACGAGGGGAGCGTGTTCGATTCCCCGTAGTGTTGATATATTGTGACGAGCAATATTCGTGTCGCAAATTTAGATCACGCGTGACCATTGCAGCATCGGCTCCAAGGTGATCGAAGAGCGGTGCGAGCGAGAGCACGCAGGAGAAAGAGAGAAAGGAGAAAGAGGAAGATAAAGAGAGAGGGATGGCGCTCACGTGTACCGACAGTCTATTCTTGCCTGTACGTGTCGTCGCAACTATTCTCAAAATCCTCAGTTTCGAGGTCCTGGTGCAGTGATGATTAGATGGATCCAGAAAAACTGCGTCACGAGTGCCATTGGCGTGTATTTTTTCACGCATCAGAACGAGCGACGTAAGCCGAGCATTTCCCGACGAGTGCCGACGTATTGTGAACAATAACAAACAAATCTAGCTGTAGCTGGCTTTTATTATATAGGACAGATTGATCAGGTGCGCTGCTTTGAATGTCGCATAGAAATATGTTGCTGGGAAGAAGATGACAATCGTATGACTGAACGTCAACGATAGGCTGGTCGATATTGTTTTATTCGCAATAAGGCCAATTGATTTTATTTTTATTTTATTCGCAATTGCCAATCAGATCGAGCAATGTACTTATACCCTAAGAAAGAGGTAGGGATGTTTGTGGAATATATGAGCTCGAGTATCAGCTTGGGGCATCAGAACAATCAGCGCATCCAACGAGCAGCATAGCTATAGAGAACTTGAATGAAATCAGCCCACCTGTAGTTAGCTCAAGTACAGCAACAACCAAGTGAACCTTAGCATCGATAAATAACATTACGAAGGTGCTTGCTTATTTAAGTTTAATATAAAAAATGACGAATGCAAAGTTAGCATAGCAACTGTTTGACAACAACTTATCTGTAATTTTGAAAAGATTATTACTAAAAACAATAATGATATGGAAGAAGTCATTAAAAAATCAGAACGAGATATAGCTGATATCTTATAACTGCTTAAATTTAATGTATGTAAAATATGTTTTGATGCGAGAATTGTTGTAGCTTTTAACCATGCGCATATGTTGTTTCGTGCGGTGCATGTGCAGTAAAACTCAATGACTGTCCGATATGTCGCTAGGTACTTATGATTACGTATTCATGCTCATTTTGTATAAATTTTCTTTAATAAAATATTTTCTATTTATTACGTATGTATTTTTTACTATCAATCACTCAATTAATTTTCTCAAATTATTTATATTAACATATTCATCTTATGATTCAAATCATGTCGAAAAGACTTTTTTTTTAATAAATCGGTATTCGTTTTGTTTTTATGTTAAGTTATATAAACTTTGATACATAAAATAATAGTGTAACTATACATATTAACTAATTGTATTTTTGATAAGCAAGCATCCATTTGGAGATAGTAAGTGCATTTTTGTAGGCATACGATGGATTTGAGCGACAGGTGGTGGGTCACTGCATGAAAAAAAGTTTGGTTTAATAGTTTGTTGAGTAAAGGGTAACCCAAATCTTCAATGTTGATTACAGTTGTTCTTTAAAAAATAGAATTATATATATATCTGTTCGTGTGTGTGTGTGTCCTTTTATAATTGTATGTGTGATATCGAATAAACTTACTTTGCTACAACGATTCAGTCTGATTTATTTTTTTCTTTCGCTTTCCATTATGCAATAGCAATCCGTCACACGCTTGAATGTATATATAAGGGCACTTGATCAAAATCAAGACCATATAAAAAGCGTAACGTCACAGGCGTAGGAAATTTATTGTCTACTATATAAAATCAATAATTACAAGTTTTTCAAAACAACAAAATCATTTTTTTAGTCAATTTCAATGCGCTAATCTCGAATTTCAAGTTATTATGATCATTCAATAGATATTTGTTAACTGAATTTAATTTTCAAGTAAATATCACTAATAATTTTACTGTAAATATAATGAGAATTTGAATATGTAACAGCGATTTATAACACCGTAAGAAAGAGAAAGCAAGAATTTGACACTTTGATAACTAATTTTTGACAAACTTATCAATAAGTAAAAAATTTATAATTTATTTAAACATTTTGAATTGAGTTACGAGATAACGATTAAACTGTAGATACATGTAAAATTACTGAAAACTATTGTTATTCGATTGTTGAGTTCATAATAGCAAAAAAGATAATTTGCAAATTCATTATTTAATTATTATTCAAAAGCTGTTTGTTAAATTAGTGATTTTGATTTTAAATAAAGTTCCACGTATCATTAATGATTTTTTGGTGTAAAAAATTTCAATAATATTATTGTAAATTTTGTGCTATTCATTTATTTAACTTTAATCGTCGTTCACTATCAAGACTGTCTAATATAAGTTTGTTTTCATCAGATTGAGACTTGGTGAAAATAAAAGAAAAACAAATCTTGGATGGTTGAGTTAAGAAGATATTGACTTGAAAAAAGGATTTAGAATACTATCACTGATCACTTTGTTATTTTACTGGAAAAGCCTTTGGAAAATCCACTGGAAACGTTCCAGGAAAAGCCTCTTGCTTTTTGTAAAGTTTTTAACAAAACTATCTTGTCTTGATAGCGGGTTCTGGTAGTCACAAACGATCTTCCCGGCAAAGCCACTGGGAAAACCTCTGATAAGACCACAGGAAAAGCCTCTGGAAAGGCAACTGAGAAAACCTCTGGAAAGGCTACTGGAAAAGCCTCTGGAAAGGTCACTGAAAAAGCCTCTGGAAACTCTCTTAATTTGGCAGCAGGCACTGGTAGTTGAAGGTGAATCTCTATCCCTGATAGAAGGCTAGAAAGCTTCAGAGAGACTGAAGCTGATTGAGCTACTAGAATAAATGGCCTGAATGATCGGATATACTGATCTTT
The DNA here is from genome assembly GCF_024137745.1 of Phymastichus coffea. Lineage (NCBI taxonomy): Eukaryota > Metazoa > Arthropoda > Insecta > Hymenoptera > Eulophidae > Phymastichus > Phymastichus coffea. The sequence goes on along the minus strand of NW_026706843.1, from coordinate 705,974 downwards.
ATACTTTTGCTCAGAGCGCTTTCTACCACTATATCACATTTTGGAAGAAAGAACAAGATGGTCAATAAGGAGTTGCTTTCTGGTGAGTTCTGTTATCAGTTCTAGGTGAATTTACCAAACGTCAGAATAGATTTGATTCCAATTACTACTCGTAATCCAAAATATAAAACAAGTATCACCAACAAAAGTGTTGTGAGTTAACAAGAAGCAAGACTCGATCTGTCGTTGTACATGGGTAAGATAGGAGACGAAGCCATACATTTACTTTTAATGTTAGTAAAGCCATGACGCCACAACTGTTTACCGCGGACTCAGCCATTTCTCCGATAATTGACTATCAATATCAATAAATACAATCCTATAAGAGCTAGTTCTTATATTATATTGTCAGAGCCTACCAGAAAAAGGACAGCCTCTGTAAATGTGCAGAACTATCATGATAATGGGGGTTTCAAATGGATTATCTAAATCGTGTCAACGCATATACTATGCATCGGCATAAGTATAATTATATTCCGAGCCTCTTCTTTGAGATCACAGCGTAGTATCCCCACTTTATGCCGATGATACCACAATTTTTGAAGTGAAAATTAGCGTGTGCGCATCCCGCGCATTCAACAATGGCGCTGCCGTAACACAGTCACGACACTGCGCCACTCGGAGCCTCATTTTTTCGTTTTGTGCCGGTGGTACCACACGCGTCCCAAAACTTGTGAATACTATTTTTTCTTCATCATAAGAAAAAAAAGACGCCACTACTCATCCTCTTCCGATGATAGCTACGAGGAAACAAAAAGGCATTTGAAACAACTCGAAAAAAGACTGAAGATGTCGAAATGTCGCGTCAAGCAATACAAGTATAAATTAACCCCTTTTTTCTCTCTTTCTGTTATAGTCCGCAGACTTACAGGATAACTATCACGACACATATTAATTAGACTAATACGCGTCAATGCATGCATTAACATTATATATTGACAAAGGTTATTATATATTATATATTAATATTATATATTGAAAAAGGTCAGGCCTGCGAGCAAGGACTCGATAATTGACGTTGCAAGTACTAAATCAAACTTGAGTGAGACTCAGTTTAAAAACCAATGGCCGGTTCGTACGTCGTCCGTTAAAATATCGAAAATCATATGTAGATACATACACGATTAAAATTGGGTTAGGTCCGATTTCAACAGTCGATGACTGATCTAACCTCAAAAATCACACAAAATGCACACTCACCAAAAAAAAAACGAATGACCACTATTGCTAAGCAAACTGACGACGCGGTGTTTCCATGCAGGTTACTCATCAAGTTCGCCAAGATCTAGTAGCAAGAAAAGATAATCGCGATACTCCCGTTCACCTCATGGCCGCGAATGAACCAGGCACCAGAAAGATCGACACAGCATTCACAGCGACGGCCGAGAATATCATCTACGCGAGAAAGAGGCTGAATCGCGTTCACAAGAACTCGAAACAGAAGCTATGCCACTGAGGAGAAGGTCATGTTCTTCAGACTCGACCAAATCAAACAGAGCGCGAGAACTCTCTCTCCCTCTTTCCGATACAGGAGAGGACGCGAAGCAACAAGAGGAAAACAACAGCAAGATTGTGAAAACGACGCCAGAGGCTGACAGTTTCCGCATACACGGTAAAGAAGAGCTAAACAAGGAGCTAGATGCGGATATGCTCGAAGTAATCGGCAAACGTTTGAAACCAGACAAAAACCGTCCTCCGGCACTACAGTGCCGCTAAAACAAGAAAAAGTTTCTGTTTGTTTAGCGGCACTGGATTCACTCCTGTCAGTACTTTTGAATAAGAAAGAAATCGATATGTTAAAATTCATCAACGTTCTAAACGAGAGCTGCAGGATATTGGTGAACTTGCAGAGAGATAAATTACAGACAAGAAAGTCCCTAATACTTGCCAAGATCAATGCAATCGTCAGAGACGCACTAAAGGAAACCATCATTAACGAATAGCTTTTTTTGGAAAAAGCCTCGACAAGAAACTGAAAACTGCAAAAATACTCGAGACGTCTAAAAAAGACTTAATAATTCCTGAGAAAGCATCGAGGTCTCGTACAAAAAACTCGAAAGGCCCGTCTTGATCATCGACCGCGAACAGACCACGCGATTCTCGACAGTCGAAGTCGAGCACCGGGCACTACAAGAACTCCAATCAACAATTGCAGAAAACGTCTCAGTAGCAGAGCCAGAACCAAGGGAACGCATACATCAGAACTCTCCACCGCCGAAATTAAAATAAAAAATGTAAGTTTTTCAGCGGTACAGCTGAAATACCGCGTGGGCTGCTAAAAGGCCATCACGTCAGATTCAATTATTTTGAATTGGATACATGGTTTCAAGATTCTTTTTCCCTCATCTGTATTTCATAGACCTTAATACATAATGTTAACTGATCTGACACAGAAATTAGATTATTAAAAGAGCAAGTTAATAAATTAGTAAAGAATAGAGTAATTTCAAAATGTAATTGTTCTGAAGGCAAATTCATTTTTCTGATATTTTTTATGCCAAAGCCCGACGAGTCTAGTAGACTAATCTTAAACTTAAAAGAGATGTGTTTATGAACTCAATAAGTTCATAAAGATATCTCACTTCAAATTAGAAGTGAGATGAGATGTATCTATGATGAGATTTAGAAGCGCTCTTTTTAGTCGCTCAAAGGCCTCCCGTTACTCCTCGCTCCAAACCCATGGTTGGTCCTTCCTTATCAATTTCGTGAGCGGTGCCATAATATCGCTCTCTTTTTCAATAAATCGAGCATACCATTCCACCATACCCAAAAATCTCCGTAGTTGCTCTATATTTCAAGACGCTGGGTAGTCTATAATTTGTTGAAGCTGGCCCGGGTCTATGGGCAAGCCCTCGTAGTCCAATTTATAGCCGAGATACGTTACTTCCGTGCAGATAAAGTCCGATTTCTCAAGGTTGATCTCTAAGTTCACTTCAACTAGCCGTCTCAACAGTCTCTTTAACCACCGCATACGGTCTTCGAAATTCGCACTCACTACTAATAAATCGTCCATGTACTAGAACATTCTGCGCAAACTCCGATCCAAAAAGCACATCCATAAAGCGTTGATGCATCGGGTATGCATCGATCTTTGTTACATTGTTCACTGGTTGAATGTCTAAACAAAATCGATACGTTCCATCTGCCTTTTGCGAAGGAGATCCATTCTCCTATGCCCCTGGGTCACCATTTCCGCCTTTCGATGTTAATATCTTGCATCTACGCGTTCCAGAAATCCGCAACAAGATTAAGTCATGAGCGCACTACGCTACCGTACATGCGATCAACGTCTCGATCTTTCCTCCTACTTCAATGTACAGCTTTAAGTCGTCTAAAGGATCCGGTTCCTTACCCGAGACTTCTCTTATCAAGATTGTCGGCGGCTCACCAATCCCGGGCCCATTACCGTAACCTGCACACCAGAATCCAATGACGCCAGGTAGTCCTCCCCGTTTATATTAACGGCAAGGAAAAATCTATTCTCTACCACTGCTATCTGAGCTGCGTTATCGTCTTCGCTTTGGTTCGTGGGCCGACTACCCGAGCTTGCCTCGGACGTCCCCTCCGAGTCATCTCTGTTATCTTTGCGTGGCCTACCGGATGGTTTAACACCGTTTCTATTTGCCCACTCTCATTCCTTCACTCTCGGTTGTCCGACAGCACCAGGGAACGATACGACGATGCGGTCGTCATCCGCTCCACCTGCGCTATTGGACACTCCTTTTTCCATTTGTTCATCCGAGTGCAGCTGGGAGTTTCGTGGCAACTCCTTGGTCACGCGCTCAACCTGCGCTTGATCGGATTACTCACTCTCCACACGCGCATCCGAGAGCAGCGGGGAGCTCCGTGGCGACTCCTTGGCCACATGCTCAACCTGCATTCGATCAGATCGCTGACCTGGTACTTCAGACTTCCCATTGTTGATCGTGTTATCCCCTTTTTCTCTACCAGGCTCGAGCACTTTATTCCTCTCTGTTCCTGCTACCACCTTCAAAAATTCACCGTTATCAAGATTTGACTTTTCCAACTGTTCGTAACGACGCGACAAATTATCCCAAAACTCTCTTGCTCTAACACCAGGCATTTCTGAATGCGCGTCTCCGATTACACGCACCTGTCTAGTCCCAGCACTGTCACTATTCGGGTTGTGTAGCTCTGCTGCAAGAATTAACGCAGCCTCGCCGAGCTTGACCTCTTTTCGATCGTTTCTTTCTCTCGATCCGGCCACATCGCGCGAGTCACCCTGCTTCGGTGCACCTCAAGCGCCAGCAATGTTCGTCCGAGTAAACTCAAACAGGGGTCGACGAGCGAGCTTCGGCCCCCGCATGTGCGTTTCCCTGCTGCACGATGATGCTCGCATACGTCGGGCAATTCTGGAATACAAATCCCACCGTTTCATATACCTGACAGATGACCACCGCACTCGGACACATACTCACGAAGTGGCCGGGCTGCTTACACCTATAACACGTGGGAGTTGGCTTACCTCCCTCGCGATTCACGCGGCTCGTACACTGCGAGCTCCTATGCCCTCGTCCTCCGCACGAGAAACAATTTCCCCCGAACCCGCGCGAGCTCCCGCTCGCGCTTTCGGCGTCTACTGCGCGCGCCGCTGCTAGAGAATCAAAATCGGCGGTACCGAAGCCCGCGGCTGCGCTGAACTCGGGTCTGCTGGGGTGGGCGTGGGTGCAGCATTATTTGCATTATACCAGAGCCTATCCCTGCGCCTGAGCTCGGCCTGTTATTCTCGTACCATTGTGCTGCAGCCGTCAACACCTCACTCTCCGACGCATCACTGCTCTTTCTTTTCGTCCTCCTCTTGGCACGCCGGCCATTCGTTTTTTCTACCGGTACCACCTCCGCGTTCTTTTCCGCCTCTATCGCAGTAATTCTTACCGATCTTTTAACGGATCCTGTCGAACTCATATAAGCTGCGTCCGAGATGAGCATACTATCAGCCGTCTGTAGCGGTCACCATCTCTTTTCCTTCGTGCGCTCGCGCTCGAACTCGCAGCCCACTCGCTTCAACTCTCGCAAAGTGGCGAACGACTTTCCATATAAATACCTAGCGAAGGTGGGATGCAAGCCTTCTTTGCAAATTACCACTTACCTTTTTTCCAAAGGGGGCCTATCAATACGGCGCACGATTCACTGAAACGCTGTCAGGTGATCGCTCAATGTTTCCTCCTCAGCTTGTGTTTTCAACCGCAATTCCTGATATAGATTCTCTCTTTTGAAATACCTCCCAAATTCCCCCTTTAAATCCGAGAAAAACTAACTCTTAATTCTTAACTTGTAACTCTTCGATAGTTCGCAAACTATATTCATTATTCCTATACCAGAGCCCAGCCTTTCCCGTGAACACATTTACCGGTCCCAATACCTCGTCGTCCTCTAAGTCATAAAAATTCTGACATTTTCCTATGTCATTAATAAAGCCGTTCACGTCCGCTCCCCCTTCGCCCTAAAACTTCGACGACCATGCGTGAAAAGTCTTCACCACGTCTATCGGTTTATTTCCGATATAACATCCTTGCATACGCGGACCTGGGCATCCACGTGTTCTCAACGCCTCGGTTCACGACTTATCGACCTAGCTGCGTCCGATTGATAAGCCTTTCGATGACTCGCTTCCGACGACTCGCTTTGGCTATCATCCCACTCGCTCGTCGATAGATCCCTCCACCTATCATTTCTTTTTCGTTTCTCCGGACGACCAGGCTGCAGTCTGACACGCGGTTCTGTCTTCTCAACTTTTACGGTATAATTCTCTCGAGTGCATTTCCTCATTACATTCCTATCTAACTCCTTTCAATACTTCATTGCCTCTCCAACCTCGCGCGATATGACCAGGCTATTTGTTCTTCTACTTAACAATCCGGAAGCCCCCATCGTGGTGGCACCGTTTTTCTCATCTGAGAAAAATTCGTCCTCCGAGGCCGATGCGTGTGAACTGTCTTCCCGCCGCCAATGCGATATCAAACGAGACAATCGATCTTCCTGCACCTATCTATGCGGTGTTCGATTTGCCGTTCTGCCTTCTATGCATTCCGTAGCTAGCTTGCATTTTCAGCACGTCTGTTCCACGCGATATAAATTATTCACGCTTTTCGTTAATGCCGCTCGCACTTCTCTGCGCATTATTCATCCAGGCAGGTTCGTGAAAACGTTCCATACTTGGCCAAAAGCGTTCGGCTCACCCTCGACATCCCGAAATGCTACTCCCGCGTGAGGTGCCAATTGTCTCAGCGGTAGCCATTGCACCGCTATCCGTCATATCCTGGGCATCCTGCCATCCGTTCAATGCATCGAATTCCGTTCCACCTCCTTGCACTGTAATCGGTTGCGATCGCTCGTTCGCAGCTGTAGCACTCCCTAGCTTGCGATTTAACACAGGTTCGGTTTAGCTCTCTGCGCGCCCTTTGGTCCTTTTAGCTTCGCTGGAGTGCGAGTCCATATTGACCTCACGCGACTTCTCGCGTAAAATGCCTTCCGGCGGGCCAGGTATAAACCCGGTTTCGAAATCGGCAAAATCTAGGGGTGAATTTAATTCCGACGTTCGCGGGAAATCATAAAGCGCAACATGCCCTCCTATAGCTCGCCGAAGCTACCTATTACGTTTATACAGTATTTTTTTTTTTAAGGTCCAACAATTCCGCGGGCGGCGTCTCATTGATCCGACGCTTAAGAGCCCACACTGCCCTATCTTTCATAATTTCGCGCATTATCGGATTCATCGCTTTAATCGGCGGCATCTCGACAAACTGCTTACTCTCCGCACCGTCCTCGAACACCCAATTACCTGTGTCGCAATCGCGATGTAAGCAACACCGACGACCTCGTCACACAGCTGTCTTAAAAAATTCCTGCTCTTACTGGTTATTAAATATATAGGAGTCTGAATTCACACGGAACTTCGTCCACAAGTGCGACTGCTCCGCATTCTTTTCTCGGTTCCTTTTCTGCCAGGGTAACTCGATTTCGTCTATTACAATTTAAAATAATATTCCAGACAGTGCAGATTACATGCACTGCCTTAAGTCCGTAATTCAAAATCACGATACACAATTTTCCAACACTGCAACACACTCGTCGCGGCTTCCAGGCAAAGCGTACCTTAGATTATCCACTAATCAAAACAAAGTTGATTACTCAACGGCCGAGCAGATTGAGCATCCAAATACCCAAACAACAACAGTTCAACAGCTCAACGTTCATCCGCCCTTTTACCGACCATATGCCGTAAATACTGTTTAGTGGACTTCGACGCGTTAGATCGATGACTCACTCGGCCGTGCCTGAGCGCAGCGACGACAACAACAACTATGCCCGGTATACGCCAGCTTTTCTCTCTCGCTAAGATGTGCGACTCTCTTTTGCTTCAAGTTGAAGCCGAGAAAATGTTAGTGTAACAAAACACCACTCGAGCTGCGACGTCACCCAGCTCGATTGATCGCTCAGTCGCTCTGTTTACCTCGCTTGCTCTTGAATATTTCAAATTACTCTTTCCATTACCTCGAACTTTATCTCTCTATGCCGAAATACTTTCAACAATAAAATCGCGTCCTGTCTTTCCCTTTTAAGCACCTATTAGGACAACAATTTCCGCAACATCTCTACAAAAGATGCCATGTAACACGTTCGTTTTTTTAATTTGCGACTTCGCGATTCGCATATCAAGAAATAGCCCATATAACGTCGTATCACTAATTAATTATTTTTATAGGGGAAGGTACGGAAGGCACATTCGCTTCGCCGCGGAAGGCGTCGATGGGCTTTTGTCATCTGGCAATCTTGATTACTGCAATTATGAGACAGGGAGAGAGAACAGGAATTATCGAGATTTATTAAATCTACTAACATTCTTTATTTACTCTTATTATCTAGTTACAATATTCTGATGCGGCTTTACGCATTGGAAGAAAATGCCATGCGAGCTCGTCTCCGTGTGAATGAATGCACTACAGACAAAGCATCGCCTCACACTCACTCGTCAAACTGTCCTGGCTGATGCGGTGTGATTTAAACGTACTCGCATTTACTCTTCCATGTCCTGATGGTTTTTGTCGAGAAAGAAAAACGAAGGGCGCACCGAAAATATAAACAGTATTTGACTTAGGGAGAGGCGTTGTCGAAGACCTAGCGAGCTACTGCTGCTGCTTTGCCACTCGTTGATGTTCTGATAGCTGTCGTTGCCTGTCCTCTCGATTACTGTTGGGATACAACAGTGAAGGGCCCGTTGTTCGTTATAACTTCCTCACCACTTCCACGTTGCCACGAGAGAAGGCAGATGTCCGTTGGAGTTCTTCTTATTTGTCTCGTCACTTGAGTTTTTCTCCCTTAACTACTGTCGCGACGCTGGTCCAGTCGATATTGCTCGCGCTCTCTTGTTCTTCACGGTATATTCTTGCCCTTCCCCTCAATACTCAAAATCGGCCAAACGCTGCCGGCTACGCACACATGTGCGGATCACACCGACGACACTATTCCTCTCTCTCTCTATCTCTCTCTCTTTCTCTCCCATTCTTCTTCATTGTCTTCCATCGCTTTGACTACCGACGCCGATCAGAAATTAGACCTGAAACAAATTACTTATTGTCTCATTTTACATGATCGCATCATTCAATACAATCCAATAAGTAGGGATATGAAGAAACTTATTTAGGAAGTGGAGATGGTTGTATTAAAGAGATGACTTTTCCCTCAAGCAACTCAGTAACTGTATACGTAGTGGATATGCCAGGTTTCATAATATCCGGCAAAATATATGCCTTAAAAGAGTTAGCGATACTTCCACTTAACTGCAATGCAGAATCACTCGTACGATTATTCAAACTTCCCTTTCCATGGCGAAGACTAACTGAATAATGTAAGCGTCGTAATCTTTGGATGGCATTCTACTACCATGGAGTAGAATGGGATTCTGGTAATTTCAAATACGAAGAGCATAAATTCATCATCACAGACACACTCAAAGATAACACAAAAATGTTCGTTTCCGGAGACCTGAAAAAAGAATGATAAGAAGGATATGGCCTTAATGTTTTTAACTTAAATGATTGGGGCTATTTCCCTTTCGAAAACATGAAATCAGTTATTGTATATCGTAATCATAACGTAATCATAACGTAATCATACGTAACGACGTGCGTACACCAAAACATCAAATTTATGAAAAAGTTTTACATAAATGGTTGCTGCATGGATTAGGAAGAAAGCGATGAAATTACTGAAAGATTTCTATAAGTATTCTTTTAATAAATGACTTGTAGAATAACATTTATTTTTATCAATAAAAAAAATTTCATTAAAAAAGCAATGTATATATTTACTATTTACCACCCCCCTCCGCCACTCCTCTACTTCATTAATTAATAATCAGTATATACATGGATACATGCATGCATATATACGTTGTGATTAATTGTGCATATAATATATACATATATATATATATAGACACACACACATATAAATACAATAGAGGTAAGTAAATTACACAGGCCGACAAAATTTTAAAAATGGAAAAACCCAGAAACCAGACAGTACGTTCCCAAAGGTTTTTGGTGCGCTGAAACCGAATCTGACTTCAGAATTGCTCCATCACCCTACGTTTTCGAGAAATCCTAACCTAAAAGTTCAAAAAACATGATTTTTCACTATATTTCGCGTAGTATTACGTCGTAAGCCAATTTTACTTTAAAAAACGAGTAATGCTATCTCAAAGTACTACTTTTATCCTTCAAAACCTTTTTTTCAGATTTAAAAAATATTTTTTTTTCCATCGAGATATCGTAGATTGAATTTGAGTGATTTAGCGATTTCGTTATAGCACGAAATAGTGGCGAATTTCCGAATAAGGAGTTATAGTGTAATTATATGTTTTTTGGGTCACTGAATCCAAATTTAACGTCAGAATGACTCTATAATCTCAATTCCCTTAACCCTAGAGCCCCATATCCTGCGACGCTGTAACCCCTGACCGACATACTCCAAAGTCCTTAACTCTTGAGACCTTTAACCTGCTACGGTATAACCCCCGACCCTTACATCCCAATTTCCTTAACCCTCGAACCTTTAAACTGCGAAGCTATAACCCCCGGCCCTATCGAGGGTTAAAGAAATTCGGGTTTGGTGGACGGGGAATACCGCTGGGTCAATGGAACAACGATAGACGTTATTTCTGCGGTAAAAGAAAGTAGAGGAATTTGTGTCTGTGATAGGAAAATTTATATCCAACTTACGTATACAAGTACAATTTACGTTTACATACAAGTGTCTATAACTTGCGAAATCGATCAGCTAGGATTTTTAATCTTACATTTTTCTGGTCTACTAACGATGAAGAAAGTATCTACGTTAGCAGATATCGGATTCACTTAGGGCCTACATTTCCTTACTTGAGGATAACCGTGTATGACATTGCTCAAAAACTACAAATTTTTGTGCTTCGTTCTTCATCCGTGTTAGGGATCGTGTTTGAGCGGCAGGCTATCGGATAAGTCACTGGAATTGAATTTTTGGTATTATTTCTCGTACAACACTGCATGCAGTACTTTCATTGATTTTTATTATAACTTCATTTTTCATAAATTTTATTATTACCCCATTCCGGTATTAGAATAAGTTTATAATATTATTCGTGTTTTAACACTGGTCGAAAACTCCAAGTTTTTGTGTTCTACTCTTCATCCGTGTTATAGATCGTGTTTGAGCGGCACGCTAACGGAGAAGTCACTGGAATTAAATACTTTCTATTATTTCTCATATAACACTGCGTGCAGTACGTTTACTGATCTTTATTATTACTTTGTCTTCTAGAAATTTAATTATATTTACCCATTTCGTTATTAGAATAAGTTTATAATATTACTCGTGATTTCTAATTAACTTATAAGTTATTGAAGATGTCGGCATGTAGAATTCCATGCAAAGGAAAAATCGATTCCTTTTGTAATATCTTCGGTAAATTTGAGGTAGCTCGACTTCGTCAATCAATCACTGATATCATTAAAGATCAGTTTGAAGAATGTTACGAGACACCTATGAAGAATTTAGACAAACCATGGGTTCCTAAATATATTTGTGAAGACTGTCGCCGAAGTTTGAAAAACTGGAATAAAACTAAAACCGAAGTTGTTCTCCAACCAACAATATGGCGTGAACCTAAAAATCACCATGATGACTGTTACTTTTGTAAATGTGATACTTTAGGTTTTAATCATAATAACAAAGCTTCTCTCCTTTATCCGAACGTTTCTAGTGTAACAGCAGCTTAGTATGGAAAAATAGAAAGAAAAAAAAATTCTGTTTCTGAGCCAAAAAAACGTCAACCAATAGAAGTTCCAGTAGCAGACAAAAGCAGCAGTAGTGATGAAGACGATTTTTCTGACTCAGAAAAGCCCAAACTTTTCGAACAAAATTCTTTGGATGATCTGATCCGTGATTTGAATCTTCCGAAAGATTCTTCAGAACTCTTAGCTTCAAGACTAAAAAAAAGAAATCTTTTATTACATAAGACAAAAGTTTCTATTTACAGGAAGAGAGATATTAAATTTCGGCCATATTTTACTTGCGTGGATAACCTTGTTTACTGCAACGATGTAAAGCACCTCATCAGTTTATATGGAGTACAAGGAGGTTATAATCCAGAGAACTAGCGACTCTTCATGGATGCAAAAAATTAAGGAAGGTATATTTGTAGGGCCAGACATTCGAGCACTTATAAAAGATGATGAATTCCTCTTGACAATGACGACTAATGAGAGAAATGCTTGGATAAGTTTCAAAAGTGTCACCGAGAATTTTCTCGGAAACTACCGGGACCCTAAATACAAAACTATTGTGTCGACAATGCTACAGAATTTTCAAAAATTAGGGTGTTTGATAAGCCTGAAAATACACTTTTTGTTTTCACATTTGGAGTACTTTCCGGACAATGTTGGGGCGTTCAGTGAAGAAATGGGTGAATGATTTCACCAAGATTTCAGAAACAAAGAGGAACATTATCAAGGTAGATGGAATGAGAGCATTATGGCTGACTATTGCTGGGCTCTACACCGACACGATACATTGGCAGATCATCATAGACGCAAATCTCTCAAACGTTCATTTCAAGATAAACGACAGCGTTTCCATAAAAAAAAAGAAGTGAAAAACTGTAGGGTTGCAGATATTCAGATGCAACACTCACAAACTGAATAAATGAGATTTAAAACTCGTAATTGAAAGCTGCGTAGAATACAAGGCTTGGATATTGAAGGGATTGTAATGTAGAGACATACGGTTATACGATAGCAGCTTGAAGTGCTGATTGAGGAAATTCTGGCAAAGGAGTCTGAGGTTGCAGACTTGCAGGGCTCGGGGGTTGAATATAATTTGGAGGCTTGAGGTATTCTGCGTAGCGAATTTCGGAATGAGGGTTGGGGGTTATAGCGTCGCGGTAATAGGACTCGAGGGTTGAGGAAATTGGGGTGTGAGGGTCGGGAGTTATAGCTTCGCAGGTTAAAGGCTCGAGGGTTGAGGAAATTGGGGTATGAGGGTTGGGGGTTATACCGCAGCAGGTTAAAGGGCTCGAGGGTTAAGGAAATTGGGGTGTGAGGGTCGGCGGTTATACCGCAGCAGGTTAAAGAGCTCGAGGGTTAAGGAAATTGGGGTGTGAGGGTCGGAGGTTATACCGCATCAGGTTAAAGGGCTCGAGGGTTAAGGAAATTGGGGTATGTCGGTCAGGGGTTACTGCGTCGCAGGATATGGGGCTCTAGGGTTAAGGGAATTGAGATTATAGAGTCATTTTAACGTTAAATTTGGATTTAGTGACCCAAAAAACATATAATTACACTATAACTCCTTATTCGGAAATTCGCCACTATTTCGTGCTGTAACGAAATCGCTAAATTACTCAAATTCAATCTACGATATCTCGATGGAAAAAAAAGATTTTTTAAATCTGAAAAAAGGGTTTTGAAGGGTAAGAGTAGTACTTTGAGATAGCATTACTTGTTTTTTAAAATAAAATTGGCTTACGACGTAATACTACGCGAAATATAGTGAAAAATTGTGTTAATGTCGATTTGGATTATAAACAACGAGCAGTCACTTTTTGGCGTAAAAGTAGTACTAAAAAAAGGAGAAGTTTGGATTCAGTAAAGAAAAATTTTAAGATGGTAAAACATGAGAGAATGCTGTACAGATGGGAAAAAGAAATAGAAGAAGGAGGATCCAGATTAGAAAAGTTACGCAATATTTCAAAATACGTTTTACAGCAATTCAATAATGCTACTGAAAATCGTTTACCTGTTCATGATATCGATTTAAAAAGATGGGGGTTATTGACAAAAGAAAGTGTACAATTAGCTTCAAAATATTTTAAAGCGTCGCCAAAATGGGTGCATAATTTTAAAGTGAAACATGGAATAGTTTCAAGAAAAATTAATAAGTTTGTTACTACTGCACAGTTGACAAATCAATACGAATTGAAACAAGCAGCTTCTGAATTTGTAGACGAGGTATGGTCAGAAGTGGAAGCAAGAGGTAAAAAAAATATTTATAATTCTGACCAATCAGGGTTTAATCTAGAGGTTCATGCTGGCCGTACTTTATCAATCATAGGCACCCAAAAAGTAGAATGTCTAGCACAGTCGATAAATTCTTTAACACATAGTTATACAATTCAGCCAATCGTTTCAGCAGATGGAAAACTACACTCACCTTTGTTAAGAAGTTTAAAAGAACCTGATGGTAAATTTGGACCATTGGTACAATCTACTATTTATAAAGCAGATAATATTTATGTTTTACCTTCAAAATCAGGAAAACTAACATCTGATATTGTAACTGAATGGTTTAAAAACGTTTTTTTTACTTGCAACTGATACGGATAGTTTGTTAATTTTAGATTCTTGGACTGGACAAAATGAAAAAGTGTTTGAAAAATTGGATACAGGTATGAAAAATATTCAAATTAAAACTATACCTGCTGGAACGACGGGAATGATACAGCCTTTAGATGTCTATGGATTTAGACCTTGGAAAAATGTTGTAAAAAACTTTTCAGATATAGTTATGTTGTACAATTTTAGCATTAACTTACATTTACGTAATAACATTTAAAAATTACAATCTCTTACGCATAACCAGTTTTCTTCACCACGATTTACAAACATGTTCAAATATGGATGGTACAAAAGTGATTACGTACTTGAAAAACCAAATAGTTGGCAAACCCCTGTTCAGTATTGTTTTCAACATACTGATGTTAAATGCCACTTTTGTATGCTATTTAGGATTGTCACATATGCATGGTGCACCAAATGTCTTTGTATAAACCACTTTTTTGCTCTTGACAATGTCGATAAACCACACTATTGTAAGCAATACGTTAATTCCACATAAATATTAAAATAATAATAGTAATTTCATTATGAATATTTTATATTTTAAATAATAGTACATTTCATATTGTTTCGTGTTACTTTTGTCTTCACTAATTTTATGATATTTAAACGAACTCCACTTACTATAAAAAATCTTTTAAAATTCCAAACGGCCCTTTTCATGGCCAAATGATGTGCAAAATCCGATCGATAACCTCCACGCGGTGCACATTGGGTCACGCTAATGTCGACGGTTCTTCAAAAAGTAATTTCAAATCACAGTTACTGTTATTCTCAAAATATTTGAGGTCAAAAGATTTTTTTCAACTTTTTAAACCTTAAAAAAAATACAAAGATAATACAAGAAAAGTATAGTCGTTGTTACAAAAAAAAGCTTGCGAATGAACATTTTATTTGAAGAAGCTTACTTCCAACGAGTTGGCTGCGGTTTTATTTATTTCTATGAAATTTACAGGTCTTAACTCATTTTTTATACAAAAGTTTTATTACAAAGTAAAATTTTGTTGACCTTTCTCTGGTTATGATCTTTATTTTCCTATAGAAAAGCAGCTGATGAAACTCGCTCTACCCAGGGCTAGGTGAGTTAGCCTGCTTAGGGGTTGATAGGGATGGTGTATAAGGGATATAGTGATTTGTGGGGATCGGTTATATCAGGTTATAAATGGGTTAGCCTATCCGGGTTGAGAAGTTAACTTTCTTGTGAAAAAATAATTAATCAAACTCGCTCTACCCAGAGTTAGGTGGGTTAGCCTGGTTAGGGGTTATTAGAGGTGGTTTCTACCCCTTAACAGTGGATTCGGCCAAAATAAAAAAACACGGGTTCAATATTTTTTTAGTGCTCTAACGATGTGCCAAGTTTGGTTAAAATCGGTGAGTGACACTTGGGTAGGGTTACTTGTTAGAAGGGCTACGAAAAAGTACATTATTAGCCAACTCATTTTTTAATTCAATTGTTCGAAGGAAAACTGCACCGTTAAAACCAGGTAGAATAGAAAAGTCCGCTGTAAAAAGTGAGTTACAAAAAAATATAAAGGAAGCACGCAAATACCAGGAGCTCTATCAAATGGAAATTAAATTGTAATTAATGATCTAAGATTTTGTGTAATAAAAATAAAAATAAAATAATTGATTAACTGAATTGATATATATTATTTTACTTAATAGTATATAGAGAATTATGATGAATGAAATAATATAATGCTCTATTTTATATAATTATTTTCAAACGTTTTCTTTTTTCAAATGTCCAATCAATTTATTATTATGAACGGATTTATTAAAGAGCGCTCTAAATAAGTACTGGTTAAGTTTACCCCACCATTTTTATAGTTTAAAACACCGGTTCATTGATTAATTGAATTGATTTATATTGTTTTTATTTAATAGTAAAATTATAACTAGGCTACTGTAATGGTCCTATTTATGAGCTATTTTCTTATCTTCACTGGATCACTGCAATCCGCTAAACTCTTCAATCTGTTTACATCAATTAGTATATTAAACGGCGCCACCTCATATATTATATGATTGTCTTAGAACCAAAGTAAAATTTTATGACCATATCTCACTATAACGTCACCTACTTATAGATATAGATATAATATTTTTTGTTGTTTTATTAAAATATGTTAATTAAGAGTAATTTGGATGAAACAGAGCATTTTTTATATAGATTTTAGGGCATAGATTTAGATTATAATAATTTTAATTGCGTTTAAATACTAAATTATATTGAATTTCAATGTGCCAAGTTAGATTGTTAATTACATTGTAAATATAAATTATTAGAATAATGCGGATATTCTAAATTCGTGATGATTATCTAAGTAATATGAGTAAGAAGTTGTTTCATTGATAATAGCTTAGTTATTACTGTTATCAATAAATAAACAATTAATAATTTATTTAAAAATATAATTGTATACAGATCGAAAGCTTTAATTTTGTACATAACAACGACAACTTTATAATTTATTGATCTTAATTAACTAATTTAGTATTCGCATTATAAGATTTTACAAAAAACCTTTACAAATACGAAAATTGATTATATGTAAAATGTTATTAACTACTTTAAGTAGTTATTTTTAGGAATTACTTGTACTAGTGATAAATTATCGATATATGTAAAATTTTATTATTGATTTATTGTAAATATTGCGCTTTTGACGAGAGCAAGCGATGCCCTTGTTCTCGTCGGTATTTTCCCCAATTCCCCCTCTCTCGGCAAGGCACGGTGACCAGCGTTAGGCGCATTCTTAAATGCGCCTACTGCATGGTCTTTGTTTCAGCCGGCGGAGATTGCCGAGCGAGTCCGAGCCGGCCCGAAGTCGTCAAGTGGACGATAGAGTATAGAGGTGTTAGACAGAGAGAGAGAGAGTTAGGGGCGTTCGTGCCCCACGCAGGATTAGGCAGGCGCGCGTCGCGAACCAATTAGCGCATTGTTCGCGCGCCGCCTAATAAGTAGGTTAAGTGGGGAGAGAAAGAACGAGGAAGAAGCTGTCGATCGCGGAAGAAAAACGAGCGACATAGACGGTGAATCGATCAGCAATCAAGAAGGTTTCCGGTCGATCGGAAGTACAGACGGTAGCTAGTCGATCTGTAGTCAAGACAGTTTAGTCGGTCAGCAGTAAAGAGTCGAAAGTGCAGTTGAGATCAAAAGGTCAGCTGAACGCACACGCCGCCAAAGAGCTGAGAAGAACCGAGAGGAAAAGAGGACGAGTGCCTTATTCCATCATCTGCTTGGACGCTACCCGGAGGAGCCGGCAGGAGTTGCCCAGCGACGGCCAGTAACACCATCCGGAGGGCGCAGCCAGGCCTCCCATTCCTGCATCGAAGCTCAAGGCTCGCAATCTAATTTCTTTCTCTCTCTCTCTCTCTCTCTCTCTCTCTTCAGTCGTATGGCACTGCGTGTAATCGTAAGAGTTAGGTAGGTAGCAAGGCGCGCAGGTGCCGGCTATCTGCCCTAATTACGGTAGGCGTCATAAATTGTTCAGGTAAAATACCGTCAAGGTGATCCCTCGCCGGACGGCTTTCTCTTTTAGTTTAAGTAGGCTAAGTCGGTTCGTCGTCATGGCAGTCATCTGCCGGGCAACGCGTGCTGTATATCGGTTGGATTAGTAAGCGTGATAAGTTAGTTAGTTTGTTTATTGTATTGGTATTGTATTAGGTGTTAAGAACACCGTTGTGTTCGTTATCGTTAAGACGTGTTTGCATCACCGTTCTGTTCATTAGGTTAAGATTTGTGAAGCTAGTTATAAGTATAATTATGCGATTTGTTTATGTACGATATTTTGAAGTTTAATTGTAATTTCAATTGGATTTTGTTTTTGATTAGATTTTGATTTGAATGCGATTTTGTTGTTTGTGTAATTTCTTTATTACTTTTATTTCTTTAGCCCCCGCCCCCCAACCTCGATTGCTATGAGCGAGTGCGCCT
Source organism: Phymastichus coffea (assembly GCF_024137745.1). Classification (NCBI taxonomy): domain Eukaryota; kingdom Metazoa; phylum Arthropoda; class Insecta; order Hymenoptera; family Eulophidae; genus Phymastichus; species Phymastichus coffea. The sequence continues at coordinate 688,103 of NW_026706843.1, read as the reverse complement.
CACTTGCCCACCTTAAAAATTGATAACGAACGAGCTTTCGTTACACGCTAACACATTAATTAACTTTATTAGTTAATAACTTTTGACGATACTTTTTGCGATAATTTTAAATTATACTAAAATGATCTATATCTACTTCTGTAAAGTTTATATGTTTAAAAATTTCGATATTACTGTTTATTCTTTTGTAAATTTGAAAGAATGATTTCGCACAATTGCGTAAACAACTTGAAGGAAGCTGTCCTGTGAAAATATGCGGGAAAATCTGTGTATAAATACACTGATTTTTGCACAGGCTAGCATTTGCTCCTAGCATTGCAAAGTGAGCGCATGAGATTGAATACATTTGGCTAATACCTAAGATCTTTCTCTCAAGTGATTAACTGAGAAAATCCTTTCTTTCCTATTGTAATTTATACTCGACTCATAAAACATTTCGCGCTATGAGAAACTTTGGCTGAATTACATCCTTTTATAAGAAAGACTTAAGCTTTGCTTATGGAACACTTCGCACCATAAGAAACTAGGGTAAAGTCTATCTTTCCTTAAAATCTAACTCATATAATCATAGATATTCATTTATTATTTTATATCAAAGTTAATATTTAGAAGCATTTTTTTAAATTGAAACAAATTCTTATTCATTAATGCGACAGACCACGAGAGTACGAATAATAATATAAATAAAAGGTGATACGAACATCACACTACAAAATAATAGTTATTTCAATTTTCAATTTTGGTTTCGAGTGTGAAAGAGAGAGATTAATTGATTGATTGATTGATACCTCTTTATTCGCCATAGCAGCAATACAAATTATATGTAGTACACGTCAATATCTACAATAATTACGTAATTTTAGACAAGGTATCACAAAATTATCACAACCATTGAGACACTTTCTCAGTCAATACATTCCAAAGTCTGCAAGTGAATGCACACAGAACAGACAGACTTATAACTAGACTGATCAGACCTTGACCAGTATTATGTATTAATATTCCAGAGAAAAGCGTTAGTATCTATTGCAACAGATGAGCTTGCATGTCTTAAAACTAGTAATGCAGTCAAAAGCTCATTTAAGACTAGCTCACGTCATCAAACACTAATTTATACAAAAATTTTACACCATAAACATCCAAATTACATACGTACTTATACAAATAAATACATAAATAAATGCTCCAGTGGCATCCCTGTATCCTACGTGCTAAATGTAGCAAAGTGCTCACTTGCCCTTCTTTTAAAGCTGCTAAGCGACGGCGCATGCCTGAGGTTCGAGAGATGGGTGTTCCAAAGATGGGCACCCATCACTTGTCAAGACCTGAAGACCATTTCCATTCTTGCTTTAGCAACTCTCAGTTCCGCCTGTCCTGCCCTGCCCGGATACCTTGATTTATGCTCTTTGAAGAGCTCTACCAGGTAGCTAGGTTCGCGCATAAGCAGGCACTTGTACATGAGCAAGGATACAAAATACTCCCTACGCATGTCCGTACGAAGTCAACTCAACTTTAGCCTAAATGGAGAGACCAAGACATCATGCGGGATAACAAAGATGTATCTCATGCATGCGTTGCTTAGTCTCTGCAGTCGTTCCCTCTGCTCCGCTAAGCCCCCCCCCCCCACACACACACACCACAGTATAGTAATCTAGATAAGGTTGGACCATCAACTCCATCAATTTACGTCGGAGTAACTCTGTAGTGTATGATTCAATAAAGCGTAGGACGTACAGAGCCTTCCTGTCTTTCGCTGCGATCCCGTCGATGTGCGATCTCCACGACAGTTTACTATCTAGCACGACCCCAAAACTAGTTACCTCCTCACTGAAGGAAACAAATACACGGTCTCGCACCTCAACGCCAGGAAAGTCATCCACATAGATATCATTTATGGCTTTGTTAGTTGCGAAAATTATTGCTTTAGCCTTACCGGTATTCGTAGATCCGAGTCGCGGGCCCAGTTCGTTACCAATCTGGCCGCTTCCATTAGTATTGGAATGCCCTTTGTCAATTGGTTCTTAGGTATATGCAGATAAATCTGCAAGTCATCTGCATAGAAGAAGTGTGAAACCTCATGTCCTCTGAGTACATCTTTCAGGTCGTTGATATACAGATAAAATAAGAGTGGTCCCAGCACAGAGCCCTGTGGGACCCCCAGATTCGTCTCCCACCAGTCCGAGCTCCCATCCTTCGAAGTAACTCTTTGCGAGCGACTCTATAGGTAGGACCTAAGTCATTGGAGAGCAGAGCCAGAGAAGCCAAGAATACGAAGCCTGTGCAAAAGCTTCGAAGGCAGTGCCGAACGCTTTACTGAAATCATATAACAGCAAAAGCGTTGCCATCTTATTGTCAACGGCCATTCGAATGTCATCCATCAGTTTTATTAATGCTGCCTGAGTGCTGTGATTCCGCTTAAAGTTAGTTTGGAGGGGATCATGAAGATTTTCTTTATTTAGATATTCTGTGATTTAATCGTGGGCAAGTTTCTCAAGAACCTTTAATAGGAAGCAAAGCAATGCTATCGGATGAAAGTCCGACACTGAGGAAAGAGTGCTATTCTTTATCAAAGTTATCAACTATGTACGTTTCCAGGCACTCGGAAATACCCCTTGAAGAATTAAATATTGACCTCAGGTGTTCACCTATAATCGGAGGAGCCTTCACCACTACCCCATTAATGCTGCTCGCTTGTGTGATGTAAAGTGAAAGACAGCTAGGATGAAGTCATTAACGTCAACAGGTTTGAAAGTACAATCTCTCTCACCCATGACATTCACACCGACCATTCCGCTGTCTATGTCCTCGAGCAACGAAATCGTAACCTCAGCACAGTGGTTATTCAACTCATCCAAACTAAACTTACAAAGCCTATCCCCACCTGCCCCTGGCAAGAGACCTAGGTTCTGTATTATCTTCCAATATTTTTCTACAGCAAAATAGGTACTTTGGTATTCTCGGTATCCCAAGTCCTTGTGTGGCAGATGATGCCAGTCTCTTTAGTCTAAATTCTTCGCGTATGAAGAAGGTAACGCCATCTCCGTTAATATTGCGATCGTTTCTTATCACCGATTAGCCTGAAACCCGTATCCCAGAATTCCTAGTCAGGAACAGATGAAGTTTCTCAACATGTGCCCTAAGCTAGTTAATGTTAAAAAACCCAGCCCTGAGAAAACCACAGCAATGCGCAACATCTTTAGTGCCTACCATCTCGAATCACGCCTTTCCCGTATTACCTGCAGTACCCTCCCTATCTTGTTCCCCGCTCTTTACCGCCAATAACGTCGCTCTTTCCGCCGATTTTCTTGACGTCGATTTGCGCGTTACGATGCTCGCTGTTGTTGCTGTTATTACGTAATGGCTTCAGCGAGTCGATTTGGCAGTTGTTGCAGGGGCCGTTTTTTTACTGTCAGAGCACTTACTATGTCGAGGTTTTTGGCACACTGTGCAGTTTTTCTGTTTCTGATTTGAGGTTTCCCCGCAGACGACACATTTGAACTCGCTTATGTTGCTGGAGTGATTTAAATTTTGGAGGGTTCCACTGAGGTGGAGCTGTGGCGATTGGCATAGGCGCAGAGTTATTGACTTTTGCGCCAAATTTGCCAAAAACTGAACCGATTTTCCTAACCTTTCTGGAGAGGCACTTATATGATCGGAGTTCCTGGTTCTTTCAGGGGAGCCCAGCAGTTAGTATTCCTAGCACGTGGAGCCTACGGGAGACCGGAAAGTCTGCCAAATATTTAACTCACGCGAATGTGATAAATACGGAGTTCCCGACGTTTAAGGGGAGAGCGAAGTCGCAGACTCTTCACGTGCTACTTGAGAGAAAGAGAGAGAGAGAGAGAGAGAGAGAGAGAGAGATTAGTTAGTTTATTGCGCCAATGAGGTGCAACCCCGTCTGGTAGTTTAGAAATGACAATAATGATATGATGACTCAGAATATGTGTATAAATATAAAAATAAAATAAAATATATAAAATATAATAAAATAAAATATAATAAAATAAAATATATAAAATATAATAAAATAAAATATAATAAAATAAAATATATAAAATATAATAAAATAAAATATAATAAAATAAAATATATAAAATATAATAAAATAAAATATATAAAATATAATGAAATAACAGATAAAACAACAACGTAAGACTTTTAGACTTACTTTTTTTCATTTTCATTTTCAATAAGTGTGCGTCTCGTAAAACCCAAAATTGTTCCAATAGAATAGCTTGGTTCAAAATTTATTATATGACTCTACTGAATATGCTACGCGGAGTATTATTGTTTGGTTTTAGACTAAACGATATACCTTTCAGTGTTAATGCTTCTTTGAGAACGCTTTCAAAATCTTCTATGTCGTAGCTACCAGTCCGTAAAGTGATAGCTTCTTGACCTTCGATGTAAGATTTATTATTACCAAAGTTAATGTTTGGTATTGAATTAAATGCTAATAACTCAACTAGACCAAGAATGTATTTTATGACAGATTTATATCAAATGACAGTCATTCTTTGAATGAGCGTTTTTTATATTAATCGGCTCTTTTACAGTTTGTTTAAAAGAAATTTGATGTATTAAAATCGTGATATCTAATATGATCATACTTGATTCTGTTGACTTTGAGATAAACCAGTAAATTTATAGGAGGTTGAAGGTTACCAAAACTATCAAAATATATAATCTCATCACCTTTCTTTTTATATGTTACCCAATGAGTGTTCGGTCCATTTTTATTATCTAAATTCACAACAGCTGTGTCTTGGTATCGTGGTCTTTTAGCTAGTAGAGCATTATGCATGAAAACACTACAAAAATTTCAAATTTTTATTATTTGAGCATACTTTTTTATACCGTGATTTGTCAGAGCTCGATTAAGTAAAGCTACATAGAGCTCTTTTTTTAAACCTTATAACGGGGTTTTTGCTCAACGCAAAGCCCGTTATAATATATAATGTAATGTGTGTGTGTGTGTGTGTGTGTGTGTGTGTGTGTGTGTAAATTAATAATGAGTAGGGTGAGTTGCGGGTTACGACAGGGCTACTCGAAGCCCGGCCCGGTGGATCAGATATACCGCTTATAAGGCTTTCCTGCCTATGGGCCCGTGAAGACGTCGCAAGTCCTTGTAGTGCTGTGAATCATGAAATAGATATAGCGTAGTTACCGACGCGGGGAATCGCAGAAGGATAGGACGAAAAGAATTAGGCGCGCATAAAAAATAAAATGACAAGTAAAATAGAAGTAGATATAATTAAACAAAGAACAGAGAGAACAAGTATGTACTTGTATACAGGGTGGCCCATTTTAAGTGATCCACTCAGATATCTAGATTGGAGTGAGTTTTATCGAAAAAAGTTTCAGACAAAAGTTACTCAACTTTGAGGGGGCCATGTTTCTATGACCTTGGATTTGACCTTGGAGGTCATGTTCAAGGTCATTTCAAGGTCAACTTTGTTTTTTTAAATAGGAACCCCCATTTTTGACCCCGGATTCGGAAAGAGCGGGAAATTTTACGTCCAAAACGGTATTTTTAAATTTTTTTTCATGGCCTAGAGAAGGTCGATTTAAGGTCAAATGCTTGAAAAACTGCCTAAAAGCATTTTTTTAATTTTTAAGATATCGAAAAATGACCTCTACAAAATCCGACGTTTGGATAAGGTATTGTGTTGAGTTTCGCGCTATGTGCGAATCCGGGGTCAAAAAGAGGGGTTTCCATTACAAAAAACACTTCGACCTTGAAATGACCTTCAAAATGAGGTTAAAGGTCAAAGGTTTTTGGTGCATTGGGTGGCCCACTCTGTTCTGAACAAATTTTGTAGAGGTCATTTTTCGATATCTTCAAAAATAAAAAAACGCTTTTATGCAGTTTTTCAAGCATTTGACCTTAAATCGACCTTCTCAAGGCCATGAAAAAAAATTTAAAAATACCGTTTTGGACGTAAAATTTCCCGCTCTTTCCGAATCCGGGGTCAAAAATGGGGGTTCCTATTTAAAAAAACAAAGTTGACCTTGAAATGACCTTGAACATGACCTCCAAGGTCAAATCCAAGGTCATAGAAACATGGCCCCCTCAAAGTTGAGTAACTTTTGTCTGAAACTTTTTTCGATAAAACTCACTCCAATCTAGATATCTGAGTGGATCACTTAAAATGGGCCACCCTGTATATTATGTAATAAATGCAGGCAGTGTGAGAGAGATAAGCGTTGTGATGCATAGAGAGAGAGAGTTGGTAATTGAACGAGTATTTACATATCGATGACGCTCGAGAAGCCACAAAGTAGCTACTCTGACAACGCGTTCGTTCGCACGCTCGCCAAATTGGCCGGAATCTCGCCGTACAATTGCTCAAAAGGAGGGCGGCAATCGTACCAGTTCGCAGAATGCACACACTGTTACCCAGCCTCACCGTCAAAAAGAAAGGTATACAATATACCTGTCCTCGAGCACTGCCCTATCACGCGATGTTGTCAAAGGGTGAAGCACGCAGTAGGCCGAATCGGCTATACAAAAGAATGACAGTCTCTGGCGAAGTTTCAATCACGTGCGCTTAGCAGAATGACGAAGCTACGATTGCCTGTCGGTATTCTCTCTCACGAATGTGTCCGCGAGCGTCGTTAATGAGTGGTCAATCAGGGCCCTTCTTACACCGCGCGCTCTACTCTTTCTCTCACACTTACCTTCCAGCTGCTCGCTGATAGCGATGTGTGCATATGTATAATTGAGATGGAAAAAAAGGTATGATGTATATATATATATATATATATATATATATATATAGTAAGGCGAAAAATATATTCGTATTTTAGTAATGAAGGAGAGGGACATAACGAGTGATCTAAAACTCGTTATAACCTTTTCCACTTGCATATGGTTTCAGATGAAGACCATAATCTTTACGATGCGATTTCAAATAAAGTCCTAAACACGTTTTTGAAAAAACATATACACCTAATTGGTCTACAGAAATTTGTACTATTCAGTATATTTCAAGAACAAAACTTATAACATATCATCTAATAGATTACCAAGAAAATCCGATTTTTGGAGGTTTTTAAAAACAAGAACTATAAAAAGCTTTGTATCCTAATGTGACGTGTTTTCGAGTAGACACACACGTCGTTAGTGTACTTTTAGCAAACGAGTGACACTACAACTCGATGTGGTGAATTGCTGCATGTATGAGACCCCGCTCACTTAACGCTCGCAAGTTATTTGATAAATATAATTTATATATAAGTATATTTATGGGACATAAATAGTAATTAAATAAAATCAAATAAATAAAATATATTTATATAGAGGTCCTTCTATTACTATCGCAAATATAGGCACAATTATTCATATATATAATAAAATAATGATATGGATCGAAACTCTTATTAGTCTCGACTCCACTGGTTAAAGACAAAGATATAAAAGGTAGTAATGGGATTGTGATTTAAACTATAGAAAAATTAACTGTAACAATAAATAAATTACTAGATTTATCTATATTTCCGAATTACGGATAATAACCTATTCGTTAAAGAAATTATTCATGAAACTAATTTAGCGTTGGTTCAATTATAATTATTTCAAAGTATTCTCTTTATCATATTTTGTCATTTCCTCTCTTTAACAAACTCGAAAAATTATGTTTATTTATGTTTTCTTTTTTATAATTCATAGTAAATTGTTGACTCTTTGATGTTGACATTATTATTATTTCTTGTATAGTTTAATGGGTTTTTTTTATTATAGAGATAATTACTTCACAGGGTATTATGGTGAATTTGGCAATATAATATATCTGTAAAACAAATTACAGCATGTGATTACTCAATATCAATACATTTACATAAATCTTCAAAAATAAAATTATTTTCTATGCAATATTCGTGGCTGCGTTTGACGAGCAATTTGAAATTAAGTTCTTTTAAATATAATCAAAATATTGCAGACGTACTATTCATCCTATACACATGCATATCATATTATCCGGCAACGCGCTTAATTGTTAAACACTTCGTCAGCGTAGACTATCATACGACGTTTTCGTAGAGGTCGTATGACGCTAGTCCGACCGGTCGGCGCGAGCGGTATTTATAACAATAAAATAAAAAGAATCGCGAGAATAAAATGCCAAAGCCAAAATAGTTAAGAATTTATCAATCACATATATATATATATGTATTCACATATATATATGTAGTTATACACAAAATGAATACGTGGAATTTGCCTAATGGTAATTACTCCAGGAATAATTATTATTATAGAAAAATAAGTATTGATAAAAAAACTGAGATGAAAACCGATTATAAACAAGAAAGACAAATTTACAAAAGAACTGAATATAATCTGTATGACGTAATGCTGATGAGAACAAAGCTGTGGCATGACTGTCCGTGATTATCTCTCGCACGGGAATGAATTATTGGGCGTGGGTGATACAGTAATGCAGTGCGGGAGCGCCACCACGCGCTCACTAAACCGCCCACGCGCGCCCAATGCGTACAAATAATACGCGCGGCACAATTATACATAATACTAATACATAATATTAATCAAGATTAAGAAAATTTAAAAGTTGTCACTTAACACCTAATATCTATCTTGTAGAAAAAGTTCTAAGAAGACGTGGCAATGAAGTCTTCGTAAAATGGCTTGATTTTGACAATGCTCACAATTCTTGGATAAATAAGGAGACTATAAATCTATGAATTATAAAAATACATTTTTATGTATCTAGTTTTTATTGAAATACATACATCTTTTTATTATTCTTTTATATTATGTAATTTTATTGTTTTAAGGATAGAGGCTCAATCTTCGCTCTCATCTATGAAGCACTTCCATTTTATCTTCTTCACTTGTGAGTTCATTAAGACAAGTTGAAATCTGCTTTGATAGAAACACTTATGACTCATTTACCTCTCCATAAAATAAATTTATGTAATATAATCTTTATTAAAATACAAGAAGAATTTTTATACATTCAAATAATAAATTTAAATCTATCATATCCATGCTATTGTTTAAATAATGTATATCTTTGAATACTTTCTGAAAGATCAATAAAAAGATTGAAATGATTGATTATTGCTCTTGAAATTCGGTCTGGTAAAATGATCGAGTTCAAGAATAATTCGTGATTCATCTTGCCGCATACATGTTATTAGATTATTCTGATCTTCATACAATTCATGATGACTCTTTTTAAGAAGTACTTCGAGCAACTTTATTCAAATATAATTCAGTATTTAAAAATCTATCTTCCTATAGGTTTAGAGATAGAGAATGTTACGTCTACTACTACTATCAGAGCTGCTACTCGATTCTTGAGACAGAATGAAACTCTTCGAGGCTCGCAGTTCTTTTAAGACCTATCCCTACTTCTTTGATTTTTGAGTCACCACAACCGCCTCTCTCTGCTTTAAATTAGATCTTTATTCAATTTAACATACGACGGGTGTCTAAAAAGTAAGGACTTTATGGTTTTCTCAAAAAACTCTTGTTTATTGGTCAATATTTATATTGTCCCCTTCAAAGTAATCCCCCTTAGATACAATACACTTGTACCAGCGCTTTTTCCAATCATCCAAAAACACTTTTGATAATCATTTTGATATATAGCCTTGAGTTCTTTCAGCGATGCAGTTTATATCTTCTCAATCGTTGAAAATCAAAAAGTCACTGGGAGCTAAATCCGGTGAATATGAAAGCTGAGGCATGACTGTGATGTTGTTTTTGGCTAAAAAATCTTTCACAAGTAACGACGAATGAGCAGGTGCATTATCATAATACAAAATCCACGAATTATTTTTCCAAAGTTCCGAACGATTTTTGCATATTGCCTTTTGCAAACGACGCATTAGTTCAAAGTAATACTCCTTATTGATCGTACAACTTTGTGGTAAGAATTCTTGATGAACTACGCCACGGTAATCAAAGAAGACAGTGAGCAAAACCTTGACATTTGATGGAACTTAGCGTGCTTTTTTGAGTGTTGGCTTTTCTGGGGTCTTACATTAGGATGATTGGACATTAGTTTTGACATAATTTTATTATGCTTAATTTATAATGACATTATTACATTAGTTTTATAACTTTAAATAAATTTGAAGGTGCTGCCTTTGATGTGGCGGATCAGTAATTCGTCTTCTTCAGCTTTCCTAATGAGATCAATAAGTATTGTTTCATTAGCTTCCAATATTGAGTTGACTCGTTTACGAATTAATACTTGGAATTGATTATAAATTATCAGCACCACACTAAATTCGTATCTGGTATTTAATGATGGAAAATTTGTTACTTTATATTGGTAATTATCATCGAAATTTGACATGGTTTTCTTCTATAACAAATATCGATTCAATTGATTAAATATAAATTTAATTTTATTGACTAGAAAACATAATTGAATAGAACATACTTTATAAATTTTAGTTAAGATAATTTGAGATTATCGAAGAAAGAGAAGAGACTGATATTTGAGCTGATGCTGAACAACTGTGTCCATCTGAGAAGTGCTCTCGGTTATATTGTAGGCATCCTCACTCTGCGAACTCAAGTCGTTGTTTTAATTTCCCCATTCTCAAGTTCTTTTCCATTGACAAGCATTGCCCTACTTCTAGTTCTTGAGTCGTCACCGTCACTGCTGTTCCTCCCACCATATCTAGTCTTCGTTTCTTACATACAGAGCTTTCTCCTTCACTACAGAAAATTTTTATTTGATCTAAGGTCATAGATAAACAAACTTTATCGATTTAATTGAAAATGTCTTAATTATTTCGATAAAATTAAATAAGGTAAGCAGGTTTTCTAACATTTAAGACTGTCAAAATCGTAAAAACATTTTGTCAAAAACAAATTTACGAAGACACCTAATTATATGTCTAAGCATTTCGTTGTTCTTCTATTTTTTTATTTACATTAAAACACTACCAAAGTTTTCTTCAAGTATAATTTTTTGAAAATTTGACACACTTCATGACTAAAACTATGAACTTTCATTTATTACACATTTTTAAAAGGGCTCAGAAAAGTATTTTGATTTCTTATTATATTATATTAGTATTTGCCTAACCTGTTTCTTTAAAGTGAGACAATGATAGATACAGCTAGTGTATGCGTTGTTTCACACTTTTCCGTTTTGAGGGTGGTATAGCGTAATAAAAACATTTCCACCCCACTCTCTGGGCGCCAATAGGTTGGCATAGCCCACTGTCTTTCACCCCTTCGCTTTCAAATACATTGGAGATCCGGAAGTCAAGTTTGCTACGACATCCCTGACGCACTCAGCGAGTCGGAACCTTTTTGATCTAAGGCGGTGACCTCCTCGAAAGGAGTACCGATCTTTTCACGGTTCGACGCTCAAGGAGAGCGGAACTAAAGGCTTGACCCTCGGTTTGGGCGCGACGGGTACTCTAGTTGCCCCAACGTCTACTACGTTGGAAGCACGCAGCATACAAATCTTACGAGATTTGTTTGACCTGGTACCACTACCCCGCAGAGGCCAAACCAAATTGGGATGTCAGAAGAGAGACTCAGCCAGGACAGCCAGAGGAAGATTCCTAAGACGATAAACCAACTAAGCCTCCCCTCCTGGGCTCGCGTTCGAAAAATATCCTACCCTGCGTACCTGTATTATGGGATTTTTCCCACGACTCACAGGTCCATCGCTTCGACGTGCCGGGGCATGTCTTCCCATTGCGTTTCGGTCATCCCCGCTCACGCTGGTGGGTATCCGTCATTCGAAAGGTTGTTTCCCAGTTTTTGCTCTAACTTCGGGTCTCGCTTTCTGAAGGGTGGTTTTTATGACTGGCTGATACTGATATTTGCTCTTCCGATTTTTGTTTTGACTTTTAAGTCGGGACGGGGTCTCGTCTAACCGACAAGGCGATTCCCCAGGCAGTTCACAGTATTCGTGCCGGTCATACCACGCATTCAAATCAGCTCCGACGGTTAGGCTAAATCGGGTAATATAGCTCGCTTTCAAGTTATCTAACTTCAGGGTTCGATTCTGAAGCTCGATGTTCAAATGACAGATACAACCATCTCTACAATCTTCAGGTATACATGATGACAATTTATGAACTAGGAAGAATAAAATAAAATGTATTCACTAAAATCATCTGCCGTTCAATCACTATAATGTGCTTTTAAAGAAAGGATAGCAAAAATAACATCATAAAGCAAAGAACGTCAAAAAGAAAAAAAAAAAAACTTTATTTACGATTAAAAATTATTGATTTATTATAATTTCTGCAGAATATTAAATAAATTTTCAAATAGATTTAAAATACTTCACTTGAAAGAGAGATTCTGGTAAATTTTAACATAATACACTTCTCGCATAAATACCATCAGATTCCCCTAAAGGAAGAATCGCGTCCGATATCAGCGTTTACAGTACCTGGATTGGGGCACTTTCAATTTAAGAGAATGTCCTTTGGACTATCATACGCAGGAGCGACCTTCCAGAGGTTGATGTATAAGGTAATAGGCCCGGATATGGATCCATTCTCTTTTGTTTACCTCGACAACGTAATTGTGGTTTCGTCGTCATTCGAGAAGCATAAGCGGCACCTAGAAATGGTATTAAAGAGAATTCTAGGTGCGGGCCTAACCATCAACAAAGCCAAAAGCCACTTCTGTATGACGGAAGTCAGATACTTGGGAGTTCTCGTTAACCAGGACAGAGTAAGATCAGATCCCGAGAAGATAAGACCAATACTAGAGTATCCAACACCCCGGACTGTCAAACAGGTGAAACGATTCATGGAAATGACGTCGTAGTATAGACGTTTTATACCCGACTTCGTCATGATCGCTGAACCTATAAACCACCTGACGAAAAAGAATGAACGTTTCTTTTGGGAGGAGGAGCAAGAGCGAGCTTTCATGAGGTTGCAGGAGGCGATAACTTCCGCCCCAATACTGCCACCAACCGAGCCTAGCGGTCAGTTTGTGACGAGAGCAAGCAGTACGCTTGCTCTTCGTCTGCCCTTCTTCTCTCTCTCCCTCTTATCGCTCGGCATGGCGACGTGGTCAGCGTTCGGCGCATATATTTATTGCGCCTAACCACTGGCCTTTATGTTTTTCCAGCCGCCGAAGATTGCCGAGCAAGGTTGAGAGCGCCTGAAGAAACAAGAGCGCAGCGACTATGAGGTAGAGAGAGACAGAGAGAGAGACAGAGAGAGTGAGAAAGAGAGAGAGAGAAAGAGAGTATTAGGCCTATGCAGGGATTGGCAGGCGCGCAACGCGTGACCGATAAGCGACGCGTCGCATGCCGCCTAACTAATAGGTCAAGGTAGGGAGAGGAGCGAGCGCCGCAGAGCGACTGCAAGATGCGCGCAAGAATTAGTGCATGAGAGAGTCGCAGCCGAGCCTTACTAGAGTGAGGCAGTTCCCGAAAGAAAGTTGAGGAGAAAGGTTGGAAGTAGCAGCGCAATGAGAGAAGAAGAAGCACACGTGCAGCAGTGACCAGACCAGGGCGAGCCGAGGCAACGTGTGGAGGCAACACCTGCAGCAGGGCATTCAGTGTCGCCCTCGCCGCCATGCACGGCAAGACTTCCAGGGAGTTCACCACGTGCTACGCCAAGGAAGACGTCCAGCCTGCGGCCAGGTCAACTCCCCGTTGCCGGCTCATCGCCGAGGACAAAGGTCAGGTTATCTCTCTCTCCCGGTATTTCTCTCTCATGGTGATGCGCGGCCGCGTAGGAACGATAGGTAGCCAGGCGATCACTTGCCGGCTACGCTCATCGTAATGCGGTAGCGAGGTTTCAACGTATTCTTTCCTTTGTAAGGAGGTAAATGGCCAAGGCGATTTAGTCGCCGGGCCATTCGTCCTCCCGCGTTAGTTTAAGTTGTTCTGTATATGTGCGCGTGGTGTAAACGTTATTGCAACTGATTTTGTATTTGTTTGTCTGAATAGATTTAAGTTGTATGTTCCAAGCAAAGAAAATTATTTATTCGCACGACCTATCCTCTCGTTCCCCGATTGTTAAAGAGCGAAAGTGCCTCTCTTACTCTCCCCTTAATAAATTAGTGACGTCAGTGCCGAATAAGGCGCTGCCCCCGTTACATGGCATCCCTTGTGGGGAGATTAACAATCGGGTAATAATAGAGAGAGATGGTCAAGCGGTAATGGTATTTTTTTTTTTAAGAAGGGAAAAATAATTTGTTAGCTAAGGGCAAAACGCGCGTGCTATGAAATTTTTTTTTGTAGAAGGAATTTCGTCGTTGTTCTCTCGGATTGTTTTGTTTTGGGCCTACCGGCGACCTTTTCTTATCGGGGAATCGGGTAGCCGCGCGTGCGTCATTGTGCCGTTCGAGCGCTAGAGTTCGACACATTTTAAGTTTCCTATTTCTTAGAAAGTAAAACTTTGCCTTTCTGTTTTGTTTTGTTTTGTGATATTTTCTGGTAAGTGGACACATGTATATATTTACGGTTTCTTTCTTTGGCTTATGCAAGGCGATTCCTCGCCAGCTCAGAGCCTAGAAAGAATCGGTCTTATTATTTGGCAGTAGTGTCGAATTACATGGATCGTGGTTGAGACACGTTCGTTCTTGTAGCTCGCATTTCAGTCTCTTAAAAATTTTTTTTTAGACGCAAAATGTCATTAGCGTGTAGAGACAGAATCGTCTTACGCAGAATATTACGCGATGCGCACGCAAAAAGGTTAAAACGTAAAATTGACTCAACAGAGCCGGCTGTTCTGTTAGAGTTGATGCGCTATCGCGGATTGACTTTGCGCGGCGATTTAGAAGAATTACGGGACCGGTATTTTCGATTTATGTTGAAAGAACGACCAGATTTACGGCCGCCGTTGCATTCTAATGATGTCGCGTCGGGCCAAGTCCCGGACTTGCTATGCGACGAGCAGTAAGAAGTAGCGGCAGACAGGGCACAGAGCGCAGATCTTGGCGATGAGCTCGCGACGGCTGTGACGCCCTTGGCGACTGAATTAACGCGCGCGAGAAAGCAGGCGACGCAGGTAACTGCTTGTATTGCTGCTCCTCGCGAGCGGGTTCGGTCGCCGGGCGAGAGCGCAGCCGCGCCGGTTAACAAAACGCGTTGCCACCGGCGACATACCTGCCGTCGGTTAGCGCGACCGGACGCGCTCGCGAGCAAGAAGCCAGAGATCGGGGCGAATATAGCACTGGGGCGCTAAGCTAAATCTGGGGAGCTTCAACTGCTGTTTCGCGTTGGATTTATAGGCGCGAGGTTAGACAGGGCATCGCGGATGGTGCGAATGCAGTTTGTAGGGTCGAAAGAGAAGCGATGCACAGTAGGTCGGTCCAGGCCGAGCAGCAGGCTTCAATGCCGTCTCAGGCCAGCCCGTCCGGCAATCGTGCGGCGCTTAACGTGCCCGCGGCTGGAACTGAGCAATCGGCACATGCGAGCGCATCGTTTAATAGAGCAGGTAGTACGCTTATGAGCACTGATTTAAGCAAATCAGTGAGCACAAGGTACCAAGCGCCAAGGATAAATTCGTGGGTGGAAAATTGGGAAGGCGAAGTTGCCGCGGCCGCGGCCGATGGGCAGCGGTCGCCGGCGGCAAGCCAACCTGCAAAAGAAGCCGCGCCGGCCCAATTGAGCGCGCAGGCTTCGTTAGCCTCGACTGCAAATGCAGCTCCTAGCTTGATTCCACAACAACGCGATCGGAAGAATGGCGCGTTTAGGAATATTTCTGATAGACCATTCACAGAGGCATGTTTTAATTGCAACGCGATAGGACACAGAAGGGCGCAATGCCCGGTGGTTCGAGTCAACCCACTGGTTGTCTGTTACAAATGTCGGCAACAAGGACATTATGCCAATAGTTGCCCGACTCGATCTACTGAGCGCGCGCCCGCCTGTTAGGTCTGTGGTACGGTTGGTTTCGTTTTTAGAGGTTGCCCTTCAGGTAGAGAGAGTGCTTTACGCAAGAGGCAAGGGTACCGTGGTTGAGGCGAGAAAGGAAGACGAGAACAAGGCAAAAAAATTGCTAGTTTTTCGCATCTTTTCTCGGATAGCATTTTCGATAAGCGTGAAAATGAGGATGTGAAAGTCAAGTGTGTATCTAGAGTAGAAGGTAAGAGTTTAGCAGAGGATAGAAATGAGATTGTAGATTCAAGAGGTTTGCGAAATAGAGTAGGGAAAGCTGCGTTTGAGAGTGAGCTGCCGAGTTTGACTTTAGACAGGAACCGGGCGCAGAGTAGCGTAGCCGTGGATTTCCCCAGTAAGACCAGCAATGGTCCCGAACAGGTAAATCCTCGCGACTCGGTACAGGAAGGCGCAGAAGGTTTCTGCAATAGTCAAAACGCTAAATACAGAAAGTTTTACCAGGCACAAATGCGCGAGATGCGATTGAGCATGGTAGAAATTCTTTGGCGGGTAGTTCGCTCGAGAAGTGCCTAGCGAGGCAAAGTGAGTTGCCGTCGCTGCGCATGAACGCGAGAGAAACAGGTTCGAGTATTTCGCCCACGGTTGGGCAGGCTTCGGAAAAGGCCGTTGCTTTAGGAAATCAGGGTGAACCTGTGAAGGAATCTGTTGGTAAGGAAACGAGCTCAGGCGCTGCGCTCCCGTCGGAGCGGGCTGCGACAAAGGTCATGGTCACGCGCGATAGAAGTGGGCTTGTTGATAGCAGGGTTTTGTTGTTTGGACGTTCGGTCGTCGGTGCCGACGCACCTTCCGTTTTAGTGAGGGGAGGGTTTGAGTGGAACTCAGAAATCCCGAAGAAAACGGCAGATGAATCAGATGCAGCGTTAGTCGCAGTAGTAGAGAATAGGTTCTTTATTAAGGTCGACATAGGCGAGCAAGTCTATACAGCGCTGCTAGATTCAGGTGCACAGGTATCAGTGGTAGGGTCGAATCTTGGCTTACGGTAAGGACCGGTTAAGGCCGCCTACGATATTCGTACAGGGTATCTCAGGTGAGAAACCGCGAACGTGGGGGGACTTAAAGCTAAGTATGGAAATTGGTGGCAGGACTGATTGATTGATTGCGACGGTAGCATCTACACTTAGGCACGACTTGATTTTAGGTGTAGATTTTTGGAATAAATGGGATATTAATATCAACTACGGTAATCGCGCTTGGCGGGCAGGTGACCAAGGCGATTGGTTTTAGTTAGCAGAGTAGGATAGTAGAGAAGTAGATGTTTACGCCGAATGCGCGGGTTTGGGTAAATACGAGAAGGCTCAGAAAGAGACAATCATGGCGCTCGTTCGCCGGATTGTCCCGGAACCTGGCGAATCACCAGCGGTCACCAGGGTTATCGAGCACATTATCGACGTAGGCGATGCGCGCCCGATAAAGACGCCGATGCGCCGAATGTCGCCTCCAATCTTAGCATTCACGCAGGAAGAAACCATGCGGCTATGGAAGGCGGAAATAATTAGGCCATCGAATAGTCAATGTTGTAACGCGCCGGTGATCGTACGTAAACAAGACGGTGATAAGGTAAAGCTGATAGTTAAGTTGGATGCAAAAGCATGGAAGATAGGTTATTACGTTTGAATGCGTTGCGCGACTTAGTAGCCAAGCATATTGACGAAGCACAGGAAAAGTAAAAGAAGTACTACGATAAAGGTAGGCGACGAGCTCTTTTCCAAGTGGGCGATTTGGTTTGGCGCGAAGTGCATATGCTTTCGAATGCAGCGGCGGGCAAGAACGCGAAACTTGATCCGAAAAATAACGGTCCGTTTGAAATCGTTCTGGTAATCTCGCCCGAGATTTATGAATTGACCACGAATAGTAAAAACATCGTACCACTAGAGTACATGTTTTGGAGATTAAGCTTTATATACCGCCACGGAAAGTAAACGCGTAATTTTTTTTACGAATATTTATTATTTTAGAGTTGGATTGTTATGATGGCATGCGGGGTTGGTCGATTCTTCGGTGAGAGAAGTTTGTTTACTTTATTGTAAGGGTTTTAAGTTTAGATTTTGGGGATGAAGAGTTTGCCCTTGGTTCTATCTGGGTGTTATCAGAATAAATTTAAGTTATAGAATAAGTTATGATTAAGAAATTAATTAAGGTTATTATTTCGTTTAGCGTCTAGCGCTGGCTGCAAGTTGCCGGTCGAGTGGGGAGAAGGGGGAAGAGAGTCAGGCCGCAGTGAGCTTTGGCCTTGGGAGGGGGTGTGACGAGAGCAAGCAGTACGCTTGCTCTTCGTCTGCCCTTCTTCTCTCTCTCCCTCTTATCGCTCGGCATGGCGACGTGGTCAGCGTTCGGCGCATATATTTATTGCGCCTAACCACTGGCCTTTATGTTTTTCCAGCCGCCGAAGATTGCCGAGCAAGGTTGAGAGCGCCTGAAGAAACAAGAGCGCAGCGACTATGAGGTAGAGAGAGACAGAGAGAGAGACAGAGAGAGAGAGAGAGAGAGTGAGAAAGAGAGAGAGAGAAAGAGAGTATTAGGCCTATGCAGGGATTGGCAGGCGCGCAACGCGTGACCGATAAGCGACGCGTCGCATGCCGCCTAACTAATAGGTCAAGGTAGGGAGAGGAGCGAGCGCCGCAGAGCGACTGCAAGATGCGCACAAGAATTAGTGCATGAGAGAGTCGCAGCCGAGCCTTACTAGAGTGAGGCAGTTCCCGAAAGAAAGTTGAGGAGAAAGGTTGGAAGTAGCAGCGCAATGAGAGAAGAAGAAGCACACGTGCAGCAGTGACCAGACCAGGGCGAGCCGAGGCAACGTGTGGAGGCAACACCTGCAGCAGGGCATTCAGTGTCGCCCTCGCCGCCATGCACGGCAAGACTTCCAGGGAGTTCACCACGTGCTACGCCAAGGAAGACGTCCAGCCTGCGGCCAGGTCAACTCCCCGTTGCCGGCTCATCGCCGAGGACAAAGGTCAGGTTATCTCTCTCTCCCGGTATTTCTCTCTCATGGTGATGCGCGGCCGCGTAGGAACGATAGGTAGCCAGGCGATCACTTGCCGGCTACGCTCATCGTAATGCGGTAGCGAGGTTTCAACGTATTCTTTCCTTTGTAAGGAGGTAAATGGCCAAGGCGATTTAGTCGCCGGGCCATTCGTCCTCCCGCGTTAGTTTAAGTTGTTCTGTATATGTGCGCGTGGTGTAAACGTTATTGCAACTGATTTTGTATTTGTTTGTCTGAATAGATTTAAGTTGTATGTTCCAAGCAAAGAAAATTATTTATTCGCACGACCTATCCTCTCGTTCCCCGATTGTTAAAGAGCGAAAGTGCCTCTCTTACTCTCCCCTTAATAAATTAGTGACGTCAGTGCCGAATAAGGCGCTGCCCCCGTTACAAGTTTGTATTATAAACTGACGCCAGTGACAGTGGCATCGGGGAAGTCCCCAGGCAGTATGTCGATGGAGAGAAGCGTGTGATAGAATACGCCAGCCGATCACTCAACAGCGCTGAGAGGAATTATACGGTCTCCGAGAAAGAATGCTTGGCAGTGGTCTGGGCCATTGGAAAGTTCCGGCCGTATATTGAAGGGACTTCAAGGTCATTGCTGATCATAGTTTCCTGAAATGGCTCCACAGTATGAGAAATCCCACGGGAAGTCTAGCGCGGTGGGCGCTAGCATTGCAAGGCAATGTCTTCAATATTGAATATCGAAGGGGAGATCTCAATGTGGCACCGGGCGCATTCTCTAGGGCCTATTAGGAGGAGGAGATTGAAGTGAGTGCCATAAATAGTTGGCCGAAGACCATTGATGTATTTGCAACAATACCAGGGATATGCCAAGACCCACTCTCGCACCCTACATGGAAGGTAGTGGGAGAGAGACTGTATCACTATCAGCCTGATGAGGACGGTAAAGGGTGCATCGACTACTGGCCTAAGATATATGATCAGGTCAGGGAATACGTAAAAAGTTTCCTGGTATGTCAGCAATGCAAGGTGGAATAAAGGGCACCTTGCGGGCTGATGGATCGTAGACAAGTGTCACGACCCTGGCAGATGGTGGACGGTGATATCACTGGCCCATTCCCAAAAAGCTCTCGAGGTTTTGAGTACGTCTTAGTCTTTGTAAACCTTTCTACTCGCTGAGTAGAGTGCGTTGCGATACGCAAAGCTAATGGGAAGACAATCGCAAGGGAATTACACGAAAGGATTGTCACTAAGTTTGGCGCCCCAGAGATATTCTTGTCGGATAATGGAACCTGATTCAAGAATCAGGAAGTCGATTCATACCTCCAGATGAACGGCATGCAGCGCGACTTGACTCCCATGTATCATCCCCAAACGAATCTCACAGAGCGAGTAAACAGAATGCTCAAAACCATGATCACGTCGTATGTGAGCCGTGATCATAAGAGCTGGGACAAACACCTGTCAGAGTTCAACTTCGCGTTGATCTCGGCAACTCATAGCGCCACTGGATATAGTCCTGCGATGCTCATGTTTGGACGTCAGCCGGTACCTCCTTTGAGTTTCAGAAAAACCCAAGATCAGCAGGCCCTTGAATGTTCGGAGGGTCAAGCTGTGGTGGATTGGGTTGAACATATGGAGAAGCTCCCTAATTTATGGGAGCGGGCCAACTCCAAGTCAAAGGAGGAGGCGGCGTGTCAGGCGGGTTATTACGACTGGAAGAGACGGTAATCCGAGTTTAAGGTCGGAGATTGGGTATGGAAGAGGAACTGGATTCTCTCCTCGGCTTCCCATGGGATATCAGGCAAATTGGCGCCTAAATACGCCGGTCCGTACGTGATTGAAGAAGTATGTGGTTCCAACACGTACAGACTGGGTAATCAGCTGGAAATCCTGCCCGAACTCTTCCATACCAAAGACCTTAACCTATATTACGGTCCGGGGAATGAAGAGGAAAGCGAGAAAGCGACCGTCAACGATCCTTGCGAGCCGCACAAAGAAGAACCGTTGGAGGCGAATGAATCCGCGAAAGTGTGCGATGATTCAGACGGGGATTTATCGGGTTAGCGAATCGAATTAGCAGCCCCCACGGCCGTAGATAACGATCCCACCGAGGTATCGGATTTGTCGGTATCTGCCCCAACCACGAGAGTTCGAGGTCGACCTCGAAAGGTCCCAGAGACGGTCACCGATTAAGCAAGAGGCGACAACTCTCCCTTAAAGGAATCTAGAGGGAGAGGTAGGCCTCGAAAGACCGTGCCCGTCGTGTAAAGGACGGTTGGGCCGATAATCCCGAATGGTAACCGACGAGCACCAGCGCGTTCGCTCGAGAAATAGCGAAAGAATACTTAACTCCATGGGATACTGCATTTAGTAGGATTTTTCTTCGCGCAGGGAGTTTCATCCAAAATTTTTTGTTTGTTTGGGATGTTTCAGATGGACTGGAGAATCGTCGTAAAGGAAGAAACCTTCGAGGTGGTCACGCAAATGTTGCTGGATTTTCATCTGGGCCCTGATGCGACAAAGCTTATAGAAGATCTGCGGGGCTTCGCCAGGGTCCAGTTGGAGGGGGCCACCCGAAAGGAACGCCACAACGGATCGGTGGCAGACGTTCTCCGGGTCGCAACGTGGGTCACCCCGAAGAAGGCTTCTCGAGGCATTTGTACCCAGACAGAGAACCCGGAAGCGGTCAAGCATCCCAAGTCCACCGTGGTCCAGGGGGTGGAGACCCTCATGTCCGGCATACCCCAGACGTCGGACAGTGCGAGCCAATACCCAGGACCCTGGGAAACCTGTGGGGCATCGTACTGAGCCTGCAACCACCCCCGTATACCGGAGCATCCAACTATCCTCCTCGTTTTCAGTCATGTAAGTCTGGGGATTAACGAGGTGGAGAGTGCCTGGCGGTTCGTAGCGGATCTTCAGTCTCAGGTGCATGAGTACCTGAGAAGCTTTATGAATCACCAGAGCACTTAAGAACGGTTCGGGGAGTGGGCAAAGGTGGCTCAACGCTAGAGGGCCTCCGGAGAGGCCGTGCTGCGGGTGGAACAAGAACAGGAGTCCCCCGTAGCGCTCCTGGCGACGGCTCAGAAGAAGAGAGCCCCGGGAGCTACTGGTTCTGGGCCGATGCTCACGGTCCACGTGGACGGGCGTATGGCTCCTGATACCACATTCGTGGTCAAATCTCAAGATGAACATGCGACCGCCACGGTGGAAGGCGTTACCATCACCGCCTGCCAGAGAGTCAGCGCGCAGCAGTTCCCTCGGGCTGCTAAGCAGACCCAACACGATCGGGAAGCTCAATTCTGATCACAGCTGAGGTGCTGCTACATCTGTGGGGAGGTGACTTACGGTGTGTTTAACTCGATTGGAAAGAAGATACTGAAACGAAAGTATCAAACGTAAAGGCGAATACACGTATAACTTTTAACGTTTTGTAATATTTAACGGAGCTGCCGTTAGCTCTGCATCGTCTGAGTTTGTTCGTCAATAAATTTCTATTATACTAGTTATCCACCCCGTTACATTGGTTATAAATTTTTCGAAGCACTTTTAGCTATGCAATTCTTGGATAAAGCCCAAAAATTAAATTTTCCAAAATTTTTACCTTATTATACTCTACAGACATGAAAAAATTTTTTCGAGCTAGATCAATGCATAAGTCGCATAGCCTGTTCATTCAGCTTCAATTTTCTTTTTGCGGGAGCCAGATACGACCATTTGTCTTTTAGATATCGAATTTTGAATGCAAAAGGATTCTTTTTCACTCAACTGCCGATATCTCTGAAACTACTGTTCGCCTAGCGAACGGACAGAAGGTTTCGTTTTCTGCAGAAGATTTCCTATAAAAATCTGTCATGGTTGATTGGAAAAAAAATTGTTGTTCACCATTAACGTTAACGTGAAAAAAGAGCAAAAAAGTGCCAATTTCCCTTTTTTCGGTTAATCGACTGTATCTTCGGCAATATTGGATAAAACACTTAGGTTAGAAAAATATTTTACAGTCTGGCGTACCCCAAAGATCTCCTTAAATTTTTAGATCAATCGGTTCAGCGGTTTTCTTGGATCGATTGATTGAAATTTTGAAAAAATTAAGGGAACAAGATTTTGTTTCCTTAAACTTGACTTAATCTTTTTAAAAATCAATAATTTCATTTTTTTCGACTTTTTACTCGATTTTGAATTTTTTGAAGATCGATTAACGAAAAATCCAAAAAAATTTTTTTTTAAATATCGAAAATTTTCTCAAAAATTTTTTTTGAAAATTGAAAATAAAATGAAAAAATAATTTTTCTCACGCTTAAAAAAATTCCGTAAAATTTCCTTAACCCTTTAACGCTCAAATGGCCAAAATTTCAACGTCAACTTCAAGCTCGTGCCTTTCAATTATAACCCATGTGAAAAAAATATTGAGATACATATTCTTATGTAAAAAAATCTCATTTTTCGAATGGCATTGTTAAATTTATTGAAAAATGAACGCAAACAGTCTATTTTTAACAATAAACAAAAAAAATGCAAATTTTCAAAATTTTTTTCTTTTGAGGAATTTTTTCAACTATGTTCTCAGTACTCCAATATATTCTAACCTATAAGGATGTAGGCCCCGAAGGTTGTACTTCAAAAATACATCTTTAGATACTTCGATTTTGACTGTTAATCGATCCAAAATGGCGCCCGAATGCCCCAAATTATTGCTAAGTTACAGAAATGTGCACTTTTGAAGTCGAATCGAAGTTTTAGCAAGCAAAGTGACTTTTATGAGTTTTATGTCAAAAGATTGGATGCATATTAGCAAAATTAGCTCACGCAATTGATTTTCAAGATGGTGGCCACCAAGAGTCAGCTGAAATAACGTATTTACACGTTTTTATAGCCACTGTATAGTCTCCAATCCTCTGTTTTTGATCGTTTAGTAAACTCTCTGAATCATTAGATCTGTATTCATTATTAGCTTATCAAAATTTAAAATGGCGGATCCAATATGGCGGACCGTAACCTAAAAAATGCTATTTACGGAAAATAAAAAATACCATCGTATTCTACGTAAAATTTGAGATAAAATAACTTTTGTTCATTTTCTCGCTCAGAGTCGCCATTCTCATGTGAAAAATTCCCAAAGTATCAGAAATCGAAAATTCGCAATTGTGCTTCTAAGACGATGTAATGGCCTTACGATGGCGATCGCGCGTTTTTTGCCTCTGATTTATCAGTAATCACTAGAGTTGCCCGATTCTCCCCACGAGGAAGTGAACGCTTTCGAGAATCATATTTTTGTTGTATTTTTTTGTGTTATTTTGTATTTTTTGTATATTTTTTGTATTTTTTGTATATTTTGTGAATTTTTTTTATTTTTTTGTATTTTTTTGTATTTTATTGTATTTTATTGTATTTTTTGTATATTTTTTGTATTTTTTTGTATTTTTTGTATATTTTTTGTTTTTTTTTGTATTTTTTTGTATTTTTTTGTATTTTTTGTATTTTTCAAACATTTTCTTAGGTTTTTTTAATTTTTAGTTTCTTATCTTCCTTCCATTTAGGGATGAGCCGTCTTGAAGCATGTACCACAATAATACATAGAACATGTAGTGCAAAACTTTCGTGTAGGAATTCCACAACCGTGATTGCCGCACAGCTTTCGGACCTCAAGTTGTTTGGTTTCATGGAGTAATGATCCAGATTTCCTGCAAAACCTGCTCAAGTAATTCTTACCTATTCCCATAGCAAAATCTTTTGTACTCATTTTCACGCCATTAACTGATTAGCAGTATTATATACAATCACAGCATTAGCTATGGAAGTTTGAATAAGTCGGATAAATATTATCCACGTCCATTTTTTAGATCGTATTGTTGGTTCTATTTTATTGCAACGTTGATCATGTAGATCAACTCCACCCATGAATTTATTATAAATCAAAAAAGCTCTTGGGAAGTCAAGTTCTTTCTTTTCTTTTTGACCTTTTTGGCGACGTAGAACAGGGCCTAGTGGTGTTGCTCCAGCTGCAGTTGATAAAATAGAGACTGGTTTCGAGTCCATTACGGTGAAGAAATTCAAACCACTATTCTGATCATGTTTTACCTCATATTTTCCTCGATCGTTTTTCTTTTGGATACTATTTTTGACACAGACTCTATTTTCTCTAACTGTACCAGTAGCACACAACCCATATTTTTTCAAATGGATAAGTAAATCTGGGCTAGTGAACAAATTACACAGGTTTACAAAAAAAAAAAAGATGTCCGGATCTTGGGTCAGACTATATTTTTCTTATGTATTTTTTGACGCTGAATTCAAAGAAATTTTTGGTTTTGCTCTATCACGTCAGAATTTTTGGCAAAATCAAAAAATATGTCGAAAAAGTCGATTATTTTGTAAGAAATACGACAAACCTTGGACAATATTCAACATAAAGAAAACGAATATGTAATACCACTCAATACATCCAAAATGTTAAAGCACTAACCGTTTAATCAAAAACGTCAACTTCAACGCCGACCCTTAACCCTCTTACCTTCTAACACTACCCCTAACAAACCACAAGCACGCTCACCCACGTAATCCAGAAAACAGTGAATTTAATCGCTAGTTTTTTAGCCATCAATCTGGTATAATACAGTGAGAAGATTAAACTATCAACTTTCTGGTTAAGCAGATGTATCTCACCATTCAGGCCTTATCCTATGAACCCCTAAAACTACCCCTAACAAACCACAAGCAGGCTTACTCACATACCCCAGAAAGTAGCAAGTTGAATCGCCAGTTTTCTATAAAATAATCAAGTTTAATACAAATAGAATGTTGAACCATCTACTCTTTGATTAACTAAATCTACCTGAATACCTTTTTCTAACCCTTCAACCCCCTCACACTACTTCTAACAAACCACTAGCTAGCTCATCCATATTAATAAGGTAAAAAGTTGTTTAATTGCCAGTTATCTTGGGAACAATCCATTTCATCCAATTAAATCTACCTTCTGATCAATAAAATTAACCTGAATACCTACCCTTAGCGCTCGGATCCTATTACACCATCTCTAACATACTTGAAACAGGCTATCTCTCAAACAGCAAGTTTAATCTGTAGTTTTAAATAAAAAAATGAGTTCAATACTATCAGAAGGGCCCTGTGTGCTGGTCTGCTTTTAGTTTGTTACGTGTATGAGTAGCCTACCATCTTATTCTATTTTTAAGCTTACGAAATATCATGTCATTTTAATCAATAAAAATATATCTAGCATTTTATAGAATATATCTCTACACTTTTAACCCACAAACCCAAACGTACGAAGCTCAAATTAATAAATTCGAAGCCTTTAAACTCTCGTTCCCCTGATTTCAAGCTCATAAAACTGTAATGTAATAAAATCGAAGTTATTTAAACTTCAAGCTCACAAATTCAAAGTTTACGATTTCAAAACCCACCGCATTTAAGCCCACAAATCCAAAGCTGCTTAAAATCAGAACCCCCAATTGAATGCATATAAATTGGAAGCTTATGAAACCTAAGACAACAAATTATAAACTCCAAATCTACTTTTCTAAAGCCCAAGTTTCAAAACCGCAAACCTCAAATCCCAAATTCTAACACAGACCAAAAAATTCAAGTTCTCTCTAAACCCACAAACCTGAATTCTGTATACATACTTGCAAATATGCGTAATTAATGAAAAGTTCTGTATCGAGAATGGTCTGATAGTGATTGTAGTTTTCAATTTCTTTATTTATGATTATTTTGTAAATTCATATTTTTTCGTCGTTAACATTTTAGGATAAAAATGGAAAAAATGAATCAGTGTAGTAACGATCCCAATCACTTCTGTATTATGTGTGGTGAATACCTTACAAGTAAAGAACGAAAAAAATTCACGGATTTATTGCAATCTTGGTATATTGAATGTTACGAGAAATCTTCAAATGAAATCCAAAAGC
Organism: Phymastichus coffea; assembly: GCF_024137745.1. Classification (NCBI taxonomy): domain Eukaryota; kingdom Metazoa; phylum Arthropoda; class Insecta; order Hymenoptera; family Eulophidae; genus Phymastichus; species Phymastichus coffea. Next base: position 661,347 of record NW_026706843.1, on the reverse strand, counting down.
CATGGATTCCACAGACTATCTGTGTAAAGTGCATTCACAGACTAAGACGGTGGAAGAACGGTGACGATAGCACAAGACATTTTTTATCTCCGATAATATGGAGAAAACCTCAAAATCATAGGAATGATTGTTACTTTTGTTTGTGTAACACTACGGCTTATAACATTAAAAATAAATACAACATTACATATCCAAAAGTATCTTCAGTGACTTTTCCAATCATCAATGTTGAAACTAGTACCATAAGGAGAAAATCTAATGAACAACTTGAAACTAATGATGTGATTGTAGATGAAGAAGAGATTACAGATTCTGATAATACTGAATCTGAACATGAAGATTCTCATTGTCATGACAGTTCTTTTTTCGAAGAGAAGACTCCAATTTTATTTAACCAATTGACATTAAACGATCTTGTACGAGAGTTAGATCTTTCTAAAGGACGTTCAGAACTACTTGTTTCTAGGCTGCAAGAAAAAAACTTGTTAGAAAAAGGAACTAAGGTTACTCATTACCGCAATAGAGATGAGCCTTTCAGAAAATATTTTTTGGAAGAAAACTTTTTGGTATATTGTTGTAATATCAAAGAACTTATAAACGAGTTAAATGCAGATTACTTAGCTGAGGATTGGAGACTTTTCTTGGATTCTTCAAAAAGAAGTTTTAAAGCTTTACTACTGCATAATGATAATAAATATGCTTCGGTGCCAGTTGCTTATTCTGTAGTGCTTACTGAAGAATATGAATCCATCAGTTTTGTATTAAAGAAACTTAATTACGAAAAGCACCAATGGCTCATTTGCACAGATTTAAAGATTGTCACTATAATTCTAGGACAGCAAAGTGGTTTCACTAAGTATCCTTGTTTTATTTGCAAATGGGACAGTCGTGATCGTGAACAGTACTATATAGAAAAAAATTGGCCAATAAGAGAAGAGTTAAAACCTGGAGATAAAAATATTATTTTAAAGAAATTAGTTGATCCTTCTAAAATACTATTACCACCATTACACATCAAATTAGGTTTAATAAAACAATTTATAAAAGCTTTAAAAGCTCAAAATAGTAATGCCTTCATCTACTTACGTACTAAATTTCCCAAGTTGTCAGAAGCCAAAATTAAGGAAGGTATGTTTGATGGTCCACAGATAAGAGAATTGTTAAAAGATCAAACTTTTGAAGAAAATATGACAGATTTAGAAAGAAAAGCAACGTTAAACAAGCACCCCGGTGAGAGGCAAGGGGACTCACGTTAATCCATTTACTACGTCCACGGCGTTGTTCAAGGCTAAAGCAAAAAGTAAAAAAAACAATTGTGACCAGCAAAGGGGCTTAGTGCATAATTTATTAAAGCGATTGTCAAAGGCAAGGGACTTGAAATTACTTTCTGGGTTGGGGGGTGAGAGGAGAAGTGGCAGGGTAGTGTCTAAAAATCAAAAATCGTCAACTACGTTGAAGACGGGGACTCCAAAACCTATGGGAATTTACTGAAAGCGACGCCTTATGGCAAAGATTTTATCGTTCAAAAAAGGAGTGCATTGGGCATGTTAAAAAAAGAATGGGTTCCCGTCTCCGAGAGTTAGTTAAAAATACCGTAGACGATAAAGTCGTAAAATCAGGGAAAAGTTTGGCCAAAAACGAAGAAGTAAAGTGCTAGGTGGAAAAGGTGAATTGAGTGGGAAAATGATTGACAACTTGAGTCGGTATTACGGATCTACAATTCGACACAATTGCGAGTCTATAGAAAAAATGAAAACTGCCATCTGGGGGACATTATATCACCAACAATCGACCGATGAAAAACCGCAGCACGACAAATGTATGAGCGGCAAAACTCATGGTGTTTGTTGTACCAAAAGGCTCTAGCAGCAGAAACGATTGAAGATTTCACACACAGCTATAATCCTCTACCAGATTATATTATACAAGCAATCAAGCCTATATATGAGGATTTGAGTAAAGATGAACTTGTAGAAAGGTGTGTTGGAGGATATACGCAGAACACCAACGAAGGTTTAAATCAATCGATCTGTTTATCTCATCAAAAAAGTTATCAGAAAACAAGAATTTAGTTCAGTTTGCAGCCAATGTTGCTGACAGTATCTTCAACGAAGGTTGTGGTGCTTTATTAATGTTTATGCATGATATGAGAATCGGCGTTGGGATGAGCGCTCATGTCTACGCTGTAGCGCAAAATGCGGATCGCATTGCGAGGGCTAATAGAGACGCTGAACAGCAAAGCAAATGATCCCGAATTCAACGTAGATTAATACACTTTATCTAAAAAATCAAACTTTTTTGATTTCAGACGATTCTACGATGAATGCTGATGGACACCGCAGAGCACCTTCTGAAAAAGACGTTTTCAGAAATACTCTCACATGGGCTTATTTTGCAATATTTTCTTATGAAAATTTTTTTAAAGATTGTCGAAATGATGTACGACAATATTCCTTTATTTTTAATAAAATATTTTAAGCCATATCTCTGTAAAAAATTCATAAAAAAAGCGTTTTTTGGTCGCTACTCCTCCCTTAAGTGAGCGAGCTAGCTTCTGGTTTGTTAGAAATACTGTTATGGGTGTTGTTAGGGATTTGAAAGGGTAGGGATAGATATTAATTTTATAGATTTCGTTGAGTATAATTCAACGATCACCATCTAACTGAATTGAACCAGATTGTTTCGGCGATTAAACTTGCTGCTCCCTGGGTTATGTGGGTGAGCCTACTTGTGGTTTGTTAGGGGTAGTTTTAGGGGTTCATAGGATAAGGCCTGAATGGTGAGATACATCTGCTTAACCAGAAAGTTGATAGTTTAATCTTCTCACTGTATTATACCAGATTGATGGCTAAAAAACTAGCGATTAAATTCACTGTTTTCTGGATTACGTGGGTGAGCGTGCTTGTGGTTTGTTAGGGGTAGTGTTAGGAGGTAAGAGGGTTAAGGGTCGGCGTTGAAGTTGACGTTTTGGATTAAACGGTTAGTGCTTTAACATTTTGGATGTATTGAGTGGTATTACATATTCGTTTTCTTTATGTTGAATATTGTCCAAGGTTTGTCGTATTTCTTACAAAATAATCGACTTTTTCGACATATTTTTTGATTTTGCCAAAAATTCTGACGTGATAGAGCAAAACCAAAAATTTCTTTGAATTCAGCGTCAAAAAATACATAAGAAAAATATGGTCTGACCCAAGATCCGGACATCTTTTTTATTTTGTAAACCTGTGTTATCGAAGTAAATGTGCAATCGATCTCTGTTACGAAGAGTCACGGTACTGATAACTACTTGCAGCATATTGATAACCACACGACTACCTAGAGCACATTTTGATACCCCATCCGTATCAGAATTTTTCCCACAGTAAATTTCAAAATCAAAAAGATAGCCATTGGCACAGCAGAGGGCCCACATTTTGATTCCGAACCTCACAGGCTTACCTTTTATGAATTGTCTCAAAACTGTTCTTCCATAAAACTTTAGCATCATTTTGTCTATTGACAATGCTGTTGAAAAAATACCATAACGCATCAAATTTTTTCTAAATATATCTGTCAATTTTTTGACGCGATAGATCCTATCAGTATAATTTCTCTCTTCAGGCTTATGAAATTTGATTTTTGACTTGATCTGTTAAAATCTTTTACGGGACATTGCGGATACAAGCGATTCAGTTCTCAAATATGAGTCCGTAGACTAGTAATCTCTCTGAGATAGTCTTTTATTGTATGTGGTAAATATAATAATACCAATGAATACATCAAGTTCAGTTCTTGACATTTCACAGCCATTTATTTTTGTGCATTCAATGATATGATCCTTCATTTCGAGAGTGAAGAAGCATTCAAATAAATTTGTTGGAGTACTTTTCAATATGCTTTCTTTATCCGAATTTCTGAGGAATATCTCATTTGTGAAAGTCCTATTATGATTATGCTCTCCATTGAGCCATACGTACTAGTGACCATTCTTTAATTTCTTTTGTGAACTACTGTAACTTTTGTAAACATCATCGTAAGAATTGACAATAAACGTGGTCGTGGAATCATTAACTTGCTCCGAGCCTGAATCGTCTTCTGAAGAATCATCAGAATTTCCATTTATTGAAATATCTGAATCAGATTCACCAGAATCTTCAGCATTTGGTATTATATTAGCATTGATGAATTTGCCACGTTCGTCATACTCAATGGACCCTTGTGCAACTGGGTTCCGTTGACTGGATTGTTCCAAATTTGCAGAACTACTTTTCTCACGTCTACAATTAGATTTCCTTTTGGGCATTACGCCTAATGTATGAATGTAGATACAATTTTTTTAGGGAATGAAGTTATGCAAATCCATGCAGCTATCCAATTCAATGCAATCAAAAGCTATCCAAATGATTTCATGCCCAAATATTTTTCTGGAATCGATCCTCACAAACGTGGAAGAGATTGCAAATCGGAGAAAAATTCTATCACGACTATGCTTTCTGGGTCTGTGGAACTTACATTTTCGAGTCTAGAATGAGATTACCTATCAAGGACTGTGCGATACATGCGATCTTGAATACAGTTTTTTAGGAATAAACTCATAAAAACAACATTGTCATTACAGACACTGAAATAATTTCATGACCAGATATCTTCGATTTTCGGAATTCACAAACGTGAGATGGTTCGCGAATTTGAGAGGAAATTTATATAGGAATGACAGTCTTCAAGAGCATTTACCTGCTTGCAGTGAGAATCGGAAAACTCCGATCGAAAACGCATGATTGCGAAGTTTGGAGGCGAATTTTCGATTTCTGATACTTTGGGAATTTTTCACATGAGAATGGCGACTCTGAGCGAGAAAATGAACAAAAGTTATTTGATCTCAAATTTTACGTAGAATACGATGGTATTTTTTATTTTCCGTAAATAGCTATTTTTCAGGTTACGGTCCGCCATATTGGATCCGCCATTTTTAATTTTGATAAGATAATAATGAATTTAGATCTAATGATTCAGAGAGTTTACTAAACGATCAAAAACAGAGGATTGGAGACTATACAGTGGCTATAAAAACGTGTAAATACGTTATTTCAGCTGACTCTTGGTGGCCACCATCTTGAAAATCAATTGCGTGAGCTAATTTTGCTAATATGCATCCAATCTTTTGACATAAAACTCATAAAAGTCACTTTGCTTGCTAAAACTTAGATTCGACTTCAAAAGTGCACATTTCTGTGACTTAGCAATAATTTCGGGCATTCGGGCGCCATTTTGGATCGATTAACAGTCAAAATCGAAGTATCTAAAGATGTATTTTTGAAGTACAACCTTCGGGGCCTACATCCTTATAGGTTAGAATATATTGGAGTACTGAGAACATAGTTGAAAAAATTCCTCAAAAGAAAAAAATTTTGAAAATTTGCATTTTTTTTGTTTATTGTTAAAAATAGATTGTTTGCGTTCATTTTTCAATAAATTTAACAATGCCATTCGAAAAATGAGATTTTTTACACAAGAATATGTATCTCAATATTTTTTTCACATGGGTTATAATTGAAAGGCACGAGCTTGAAATTGACGTTGAAATTTTTTCCATTTGAGCGTTAAAGGGTTAAGGAAATTTTACGGAATTTTTTTAAGCGTGAGAAAAATTATTTTTTCATTTAATTTTCAATTTTCAAAAAAAATTTTTGAGAAAATTTATGAAATTTAAAAAAAAATTTTTTTGGATTTTTTTTTCGTTAGTCGATCTTCAGAAAATTCAAAATCGAGTAAAAAGTCGAAAAAAATGAAATTATTGATTTTTAAAAAGATTAAGTCAAGTTTAAGGAAAAAAAATCTTGTTACCTTAATTTTTTCAAAATTTCAATCAATCGATCCAGGAAAACCGCTGAACCGATTGATCTAAAAATTTAAGGAGATCTTTGGGGTACGTCAGACTGTAAAATATTTTTCTAACCTAAGTGTTTTATCCAATATTGCCGAAGATAAAGTCGATTAACCGAAAAAAGGGAAATTGTCACTTTTTTGCTCTTTTTTCATGTTAACGTTAAAGATGAACAACAATTTTTTTTCCAATCAACCATGACAGATTTTTGTAGGAAATCTTCTGCAGAAAACGAAACCTCCTGTCCGTTCGCTGGATGGCCAGGAGTTTCAGAGGTATCGGCAGATGAGTGAAAAAGTATCCTTTTGCATTCAAAAGTCGATATTTCGAAGATAAATGGTTATATCTGACTCCCGGAAAAAACATATTGAAGCTGAATGAACAGGCTATGCGACCTATGCAGTGGTCTAGCTCGAAAAAATTTTTTCATGTCCGTAGAATAAAATAATAAGGTAAAAATTTTGGAAATTTTTTTTTTGTTCTTTATCCGAGAATTGCATGGCTAAGTAAAGAAGTTAAAAGAGAGGAGGAGATACGTAAAGGAGATAATCAGCCAAGAAAGAAGAGTAGAAGTGATAACGAATAGAGTGGACGAGAATCGGAGATGATGGAAGAAATGGACATAACAATAAGAGAAGAGAAGACAGGAAGGAAGGAAACGGATAAAGTAGGAGAAGTGCTGACGGAAGTAATGAACGTGCAGAGAAAGGCAGAAAAAGATAGAGAATGAATGAAGGAAACTATGAAAGAAGTAAAAGAAAGATTGGAAAGGAAAGATAGAAGAAAAAAAGAAAGATGTAAAAGAATTGCAGAGAAAGTGAGGAGAAAACAAAGAGAGGAGAGGGATAATGAAAGAAAAGAGATGAGAGAAATAAGAGAAAAAAAAAAGTAGAGGCCAAAAATAAAGAAGAGAAAAGAGAGAAAAGCTGGAATATTAAACTGAAAAAGATGGAAGAAGAAATGAAGTAAAATAAAAACGGAATGGGTAGAATGGAGAATATTAGAAGAGGAGGGAATGCGGAAACAAGAGAGGAAGTAGAAATATTGGCAGAAAAATGGAAAGGGAAAGCAGAAAGAATAATATAGTAATAACAGACGTAGAAGAAGTACTGGAATGGAGAACAAAAAGGAATACGGAAGAGTGGATGAAAGATAATTAAGAAATAGGGGTAATAGTGAGTTTGAGGTAAATAGGGAAAAAGCTACAGAGAGAGAGAACAAGAGGAAAAAAATGTGTCAAGTAATATGTAGTACATGAGAACGAAAGGAGGGTTGGATATAATGAAAAGACAAGGTGGTTAGGGGAGAGGAAAGTATACATAGATCAAGATCAGACGTGGAAGCAAAGTAAGATGAAGGAAGAAGTGCAGAGGATGGTGAAGAAAAAAAGAGGGCAAGAAGTGAAGATATGGCATAACGGGCTAAAAGCGGGAGAGAAATAATGGTGGTGGGATGAAAAAGAAAAAAAAAGACATTGAAAAGAGTAAGGGGGTTTTGCACATAAAGAAGTGAAAGAATGCAAAAAGAGGAACAAAGAGGGACAGGACAGAAAAGGAATTATGAGGATCTTCTGGAATATAGTGGAAATAGAATACCTGAAAGAAGTAGATTGGAAATTGGGAATATTTCAGATAGCATGAGTCAGTGAGACTCACCGGAACATGGATAAAGTAAGAAAGAGCGGGTAAAATGTTGGAAAAATGGATAAAGGGGTATAATATAAAGTAGAGAGTTCGTTAATTTTCCTCTGTTGTGCAGAAATTAAAATCAATGGTGTGAGGAATATCTCAAAAATAAATCACAACTACAAAATTTTCAAACTAATTCAACGTTACGCCGTTTAGTTCATAGCCTCTTTAGGAATAGTTTATTAAAAAATTATATAAAATTAATTAATACATTCAAATTATTAAATATCAAACAATAAAGCACGAATAGTTGCACTCACAATTTCAAAATGCTTTCTAAACATTGTCGAAATGAATTTTCTTTCAGTGAAACTGAAATTATCAACTGTTAAAATTAGAGTCAATTGCGTGTATCACGATGCATGATTTAGAAAGGACTGAAATATAAGTAGTAATGCCGTCAAAATTTCAAGTTAATCCGATTATGAACAAGGCTCCCATTTACCAGATGTGCCAAATGAATTTATATAAATGACCAAACTTTTATTTACACATACACCGATTCAAATAAAAACTAATGAAAATTAGGTGAAGAATTTATCTACAGTAAAACTACCACTAGAAATCATTAACACAGTTTCATTGGATGCAAAATATAATTTGAAATCAGGATTTACAAAAAGAGGCATAGTTAATACTGTAACGGGGGAGATAAATCTGAAAATGGGAAATTTATTTAAGAAGAAACTCTCACGATGCAGAGCAAACCGCCGCTCCGTTAAACACGTATGGTAATACATGTATTCGCCTTAACGTCAGATGATTTATCCTAGTTGTATTCAATCGATCGGAGTTGAACTCATCTTAAGTCACGTGTCTTGTTACACTTGATGAGTTTTAAGTGTGAGCGACTTTACTCCTAATCTTCTTAATCCCCTAGATGTAATTGGATTAAAACCTAAGCCTGTTTCAAATACTTAAGCTACCAGGAAAATCAAATGACGAAAACGGCGAATAAATTTAACAGATTTTAATTAATAAAAAATTACTACAATCTTTGTTGGGCCGAAAGACTGACGTACGAAAATAGGATTTTACAATTTAATTATGTTCGGTGAGAAAGAGAGAGAGAGAGAGAAGATTCAAATATTATCGCGAACTAACGCTCGGCGCGAATATAAAAAATATCGCTATCTCGAATATACAAAATACCGAAAGTATTTTGTATCGCTTAATATGACGGGAGGTGCACCTACCATGCGGTGCAATTACGGTGATCAGCCGTAATTGTTGTTGTGAAATTTCAACTGCCGCTGCCCCTCAATTATCAGCTGCTCTGCCTTGTATTTCCTCTATCAGCTGTTATCTACTGCTTCTATACCGCTGTTTGTTGCTGGAATATCGTCGTTGCACACCCGCACGTATTTGTCCCAGAGAAAACTTATTATTTTTGCGAATCAAAGTGCAAAATACAAATCGGCGGTAAACTCGCGTAAACAGCTGAGGCGTAACTGCTTATTCAAAAGATCGCGCGCCCCCTCTCTCTCTCAATAGTTCGAACTGACGCGCGAGAAGCAGAATCGCGAACGGTTCGATTAATTAAATGGACTACCGTTGCAATACTATTAACAATTTTGAAAATATAGTGAACCGAAATTTTGACTTAAATAATAATAGTGACGTATCTCATACTGACTCGAATAACATAGGTAAGGAAAATATACAAAAAATGAGGGATATATTAGTCACTAATATTATAACAACATTAAATAAAAAAGTACATAGCAGTTCGTAAGAAAAAATAATATATGAAAATTACAAAAAAATTCAAGAATTTTCACTTAACAACAAGAATATAATGTTCATACAATCGGATAAAGGAAATGTAACAGTGTGTTTGGACGTAGATGAGTATAAAACAAAGATGGAAAAACAAAAATTCCTAAAAATCTGATAAAAACACGTACAAGATTGTCTGCAAAAATCCATTGAAATCATTGTAAAACAAGGTTTACAAAATCTTATTGAATCTTAATGACGCAGAATTATTGGAACAAAAATTTCATAAAAATCTTACTCAAACAAACACAAGGTTAGCAAAAACTTATGGGTTGCCAAAAATACATAAAATGGGAAATGCTTTTAGACCAGTGATTTCGTTGATTAACAGCCCTACGTATTTTTTATCTAAAGTATTGGACAAAAATTTAAAACTTTGTATAAAAACACCCAATTCTTACTTAAAAAATAGTTTTGATTTAATAAATTTGATAGGTAATTTTTATATTCCTAATGATTGTGTTCTGTTATCGTTAGACTTTATGAGTGCTTTATTCACGAATATCCCATGTGATTTGGTTATTAAAAGTTTGGATAGGCGTTTTAATATAATACATTTTAATTCAAAAATTCCATTCCATAAAATTATAGAAATAACCAAGTTTCTATTTTCAAACACGTATTTTCAATTTAATAATATAATATATAAATAGATTTTTGGCACACCCATGGGATCTCCAATTACCCCTCTTTTTGCGGATTTGGTAATGGATGACTTGGAGATTGAATATTTGAATATTCTTGCGAAAAAAGTTAATTGTATCGACTTAACAACAATTTAGACCAATGAAATAAAAACTCGCGACCATAAGGGGAGGTAATCGAGGAGACGTAACGCGCTGCCGCGCAAGCCGCGGAAGTAATATCGGAGCCGCAGAGGTAGTAAGTAGTACCGGAACCGCAGAGGAAGTACTGGAATCGCACAGGAATTAGTGTCTGAACCGTGAATAAAGTGGGATCTGAGCCGCAGAGGAAATAGTATCCGAACAGCAGAGGAAGTAGTATCTGAACAGCAGAGTAAGTAGTGTCTGAACAACAGAGGAAGTAGTGTCTGAACCGCGATTAGAGTAGTACCGGAGTAGCGAATACAGTGAGATCTGAGCCGCAGAAAAATAGTATCGGAGCAGCAGAGGTCTTAATACGTAAACCGCAAATAAAGTGTAGGGCAAAGGAACCGCGGAAATAAAGAGTGAGTACCCTCCTTCTTTTTCTTTTCGTTTCGTGCCCATCCGCAACCAAGACCGCTGCCAACCGACCATAGTGCCACCTGATCATCGCGATACTGCCGATTATTAATTAACAGGAATTATCGCTTGACCTCTCATTGTGAGCTCCGCGACGTCGACAGATGACCCGTGAGTGAACGGGAGTGTGCGAGACCTTTCCGTGGCCATCGGTCATTTAATTCTCTTTCAATTCCCTGCGTTTCCCCATCGATTTCTGACATGAGCCATGCTCGCCGCGAAGGTAGATCGCAATCTCGTCGTGGTGTGCCACTCGCGGAATTTGTAGTAAAATCTGGGCATTAGGTAAGGTCGCCAACCGGAGAATCGACCTTGGGCTGACCGGGGGAGACCGATCACTACTAGTTAATAAATAATCATTTCCGTGAATTTGTCTTATCAAACGCGATCGGGTTACGTGAAACCGGCTAGTACGTCGACGCGGCGACATCATTTTGTATGCGCATAAGAACGAGCCCCTCACTACTCTTCACCGTTCCCGGATTGCTGATATGGCGCCTTGAGATGCCGCTCCGAAGACCCGCTCCTGAAAAGTGTCTCTGCCCGACATTTCTGATTAGCCGTCGCCCACGTTTCTCTTTGCACGTAAGATAGGTCTTCGCGTCCCTTTTTCACACTTATAGGTGGTCAGCGAGGCCAGCGTGCAGAGAAACGACAAGCTACCCGACAATCAGCGACCAGAATCAGCCGACCTGCAGCGCTACCCGTCCTACGAACGCGAGGACGGTAACTGGCGCCCAACAAAATCAACCTGCAAAGATTGGCTGACTGTTGAGACCATGTAAGAAATAAAAATTAATTTTTCGTCTCCCTCTTCCCGTCACAACACAAATCAGACCATGTAGAGGTAGAATTGGGAAAAGCAGATAGGAATAATTAGAGGAAAAAGAGGAAGAGAAGAAGATAATAATCGACTGGAGTGCAGAAGAGATAATAGGATATAAAAGATGGATAAGAGCAGTAGAAGGAACGGAAACATGGAAGAATATTTTTTTTATATCAGTCTATTTATAATCTGTCTCACGTATAGAGACAATAAGCAAATTGTTTTCTATTAGACATACGAGTATATCTATATAATAAACAGCAGTATACCTCAGGAAGAATACTGTCTTTATTTGAAAGTATGATTGAAATAATTATGTTAATTTACTTGCGCAGTCATTAATTTATGTTTTTCCAGTCTGGTGTTAGCAATGAATGTCTTGAAAAGTTTGTTGATAAATTTATTTGGATCGTTTTGAAATCTGGAATTATATTTTACCTAGAATTTTTTAATTTCTTCTTTGACTGTAGGTATCTGTAAATCATTTTGGATAATTTCATTCGATACGAACTATGGGGCTCGTAATTATTGCATAGAACTTTCGATTGAAATCTTTCTAGAATCCCGGTGTTAGAGTTAGAAGCAGCACTTTATAGTTGAAATCCATATGTCCAGTCTGATTTAAGTACAGCTTTACACAACAACAGTTTGTTTTCAATTGACAGCTCCGATTTTGTCCCGATGAGTCAGTACACTTTCATCCATTTTAGACCTAACTGCTTACGTTTAGTGAATATATGTTCTTTCCATGTAAGTCTTCAGTTTAGGTGAATACTTAAATATTTTACTTATTTACTTTACTGAATATATTTCTCGTTTAATCTTATAGGAGGGCATGTATCTTTTCAAAGTGTGAATGTCGTATATATCGATTTGCTTTCATTTACTATTATTCTTCAGAAGTTAATCCAATTTTCAAGGTAATTTTTTATGTAGTTTTGTAATGCTTTGGTTGCTATTGTTACCTCCGGGTGTATTGTTAAATTGTTGTATTATCGATATATGTTACTGTCAAGATATTAATAGACTTTGGTAGGTCCGAAGTATATAACAGATATATAACATATATATATGTTGAACCTAGAACACTGTCGTGCGGTACTCCTGCTTTTATTAACTGACGTTTTGATATGTTTTTATTTATTTTAACTTGATAGATTTTATTGTATAGATAAGTCTGTAAGAGTTCATAGAGAGACTGAGGAAAAAATCTCTTAAGCTTGTGCAGTAGGTCTTTATGCCAAACTTTGTTAAAAGCCTAGGTAACATCCAGGAATATACCAGTGGAGTATTGTTGATCTTCGATGGCTTTTCTGGCAACAGATACTACTCTATTTATTTACTCTATCGTGGAATTGTTACACCTGAAACCGAATTGATGATCAGAAATAAGTCTTCTATTCAGTATTATTGAGTTAATTCTAGCTAAAATTTGTTTTTCAAAGATTTAAAAAAATGCTGATAAAAGGTCAATCGGTTTACATGACGTTACCAGTTCTGCTTCTTTACCGGGTTAAAGTATTCATACAATTTCTGCTACTTTCCACTGGGAAGGAAAACAGCAAAGACGTAAGCATGCATTAAAAACAATTGTTAGATATCTTTTTCCTGTGATATCATCAGAACCGGGAATTTTTCTATTATTAACATTGATATGTGTGGCTCATCAGAGGAGCAAAAGAACGATTACGTTGCTAAGCAACCTCTCTCTCGTCGGTGTTATGATTTTTTTTTAGTTAGTTATATCAATAGCTCGATTATGATAATACCTGTTGTTAACCTATTTCTGAGTTTCGAAAATAAAACTCGCTATCATTCTTTCATAATAAAGTTGTTATTATCTTTTGTGAGTGTGTGAGTTTAACATTTTGGGGCTCGTCCGGGATTTTCTTGAAGACTACTATGTCCGGAAAAACGCCACGAACACCGCCTCGAGTACCATTTCAAATAAAAACGAGATCTCGAACTGCTGCTAACGCTACTCCTGCTAATGTCGAGGGAGCTGCTGCTGTTACTGCTATCAATGCCACGGACACCGATTTTGCCGCTGCTAATAACCAACAACATCAAGCAGGTACTCTTGACCGTGCACATGCTCGTCCAGTGCTCATCGATTTAAACAGTCCACGTGACGAGCTGCACTCGGCGGCTGATGACTCGTACTCCGATGATTTGCGCGATATTGTGCGCTCGACGGGTGGCGCAGCGCCGCCGGCAGTTGGTGCCTCGCTGGCAGCCGCTGACGGCGTGTCGATGGTGCCCAACATCTTATCGACGGCGGCCGATGCCTCTCCGCTCGTGCGTGACGTCCCACCACCGCTGCCTATACCCCAACCATCTCTCCTTCGCGAGGCGCTCTTAGAACTCAACGAAGCTAGGACGCAATTGGATACATACCGACGACGGCTTGAAACGTTGGAGTCTATTCGGGAGACCGAACGTCAACATCATCAGCAACTTGAGACGACATTACAACAACGCATTGAGACAAAGCAGAGTCTTGCGGCAGAGCTACGCGTGCGTGACGATAAGGTCATCGAGGGTCGACGCGTTATCGAAGGACTGCAGTCGGAACAACTATCCCTCAAACAACAGTTTGTCCAGCTTCAACAACGATTGAACAAGATGAGTCGAAACATGATTTCTCTGCCACACACAGAACCAAATACTACAATGATACCAAACAATACCAACAACACTACGTTACAAGAGAACGATACAAGAGATGGTTATGACCCGAGCACACAATTACACACACCAAATCCAGTTACGACTGTCGATTTAGGGTTAAGTTACTGTCTGAAGCCCGACACTTATGATGGCTCAATCCCTTTGTCTGAATATCTCAATCAATTCAACTTGGTTGCTAAAGCTAATAATTGAAGTGATGAAAAACAGGTAGTCGCTTTAGCCGCTTCTCTGCGAAAACCGGCAACGAGCGTGCTGAATAACTTTAAGAATACAGAGACTTTAAATTTAAAATTACTTCTTGAAAAATTAGAGGCACGTTTTGGTGAAAATTTGGGAGCGAATAGCTATTCATTATTTCAAAATAGACGTCAAAAACCCGGTGAAGATCTACCTACTTTAGCATCCGATATAGAAAAATTAGCTGCATTAGCTTACCCAGAATGTTCGATAGAAGTTCAGGATAAAATTACTTGTTTTCAATTCATCAATGGAATTTATCATACGGGGGTCAGAGAAACCCTACAATTAGAACGTATTACTTCTCTCAAAGTAGCTCTTACACGAGCCTTGGAAGTGAAAGTTATTAAAGAACAAAATAAGAATTTGGCTTCTCAACGTTTGAAAAATTCTTCAAATAATAATCAAAATTCTTCACAAAAGAGGTTTGACGATGACGCAAAAAGTTCTGACAAACAGGCCCAATCTTTCGATCATCAAGAATGGTTGAAAAATCTTGAATGTTGGGGTTGTCATAGAAAAGGACACATGCGTTCTCGTTGTCCTGAACAGGGAAACTAGCTCGAGTCAAAATTTCAGGGGCAAGTTTGACACCCGATAAAGAGGCTCCTACTGATTTTACTGGTGAATCGAATTATAAGAGTTTGCATGTTTGTAGGGTTCTTCAGAATTTAAAAACTTTTGAATTTGAAGGTAGCATAAATAAAAAATCGTGTATTTTGAAAATTGATTCAGGTTCAGACGTTACTATTCTGAATTCTAAATTTATTACTCCAAATTGCCATCAACTCACTCTCAATAAAAAAAATTTGAAGTATCTCACTGATGAAAATGTTCCTCTTAAGTTTAAAACACTTGCTAGAATTGATTTAGGTCAGTATTGAGTTTAGATGATTGTTTTTGTTGCAGATATTACTGACGATTGCATACTTGGGTGTGATTTTTTGAATAAGACTGGAATTACTGAGTCGATGTATAAAATTTTTAAAGGTATCCCAAGTAGAATCGACAGTGATACGGATGGGCAAAAATGTTGCAGAATTATGGAGTGGGCTGGGGAGTTACCAGATCTTTTAAAAGATGTTTTTGAAGATAACTCCCGAAATTTGGATTCTTTACAGAAAGAAAAATTCTCTCAGCTTTTAATAGATTTTCAAGATATTTTTCAAGATGATGATGTTGCCGAAAAATGTAATTTGGTTGAGCATAAAACTGAACTAAATGATTCCAATCCTGTGAAACAGCCGGCTCGTCCTCTTCCTTTTCATGTAACATGCGAGTAGAAATTGATAAAATGATTAATGATGTGCACAAACAAGGGGTTATCGAGGAATCATCAAGTTCTTGGTGTTCTCCAGTAGTATTAAAACGAAAGAAAGATGACACTTGGAGATTTTGTGTTGATTTCAGAAAGTTGAACGATAAGACAATCAAAGATTCATATCCTTTACCTAGCATCGATCAAACTTTAGATAAGTTAGCTGGTAACTCTTGGTTTTCGACTTTGGATCTTAAGAGCGGATATTGGCAGGTTAAGATCCATCCAGAGGACAGAGAAAAGACAGATTTTTCAATAGGTAATGGTTTATGGCAGTTTATCGTTATGGCTTTTGGACTATGTAATGCTCCAGCTACATTTGAACGTTTAATGGAAAATTTATTCCGTGATCTTTTAAATGAAATTTGCTTGATCTACTTAGATGATGTCATGGTAATGGCAAAATCATTTGATGACATGCTTATTAACTTACGTACAATCTTTACAAGGATTCGAGATGCTAATTTAAAGCTGAATAGAAAAAAATGTGTTTTCTTTCAGCTTGAAATCGAGTATTCAGGGCATATTATTTCAGAAAAAGGAAAGAGGACCGATCCTAAAAAGATAGAGGCTATGGTTTCTTGGCCAGAACCCGTCTGTAAAAAACAGGTAAAAGCTTTTACAGGTTTATGTTCTTATTATAAAGTTTCATTAAGGGATTTTCGTCGATTACAAAACCCCTTTATCGGTTAACCGAAAAGAAGACTAAATTTGAATGGACAGATGATTGTAAGAAATCATTCCCAAATTTAAAGAAAGTTTTATCAACTCCACCTATTCTAGCATTTCCTGGTACCGATTTACCTTTCATTTTGGATACAGATGCTTCTGATCATGGTATAGGCGCGGTTTTATCACAAATTCAGGATAGGGTAGAAAGGGTGATCAATTTTTACAGTCGTGTTTTGTCTAAAGCTGAAAGAAATTATTGTGTTACTCGTCATGAACTACTAGCTGTAGTAGACTCAGACCAAAACTTTCACTATTATTTATGTGGTAGACCTTTTTTTGTCAGAACAGATCACTCTGCATTGACATGGCTTTTGTCTTTCACAAATTTAGATGGCCAATTAGCACGCTGGATAGGAAGATTAGATCAGTACGATTTGAAAATTATACATCGCAAAGGCGTTTCTCATGGTAATGCAGATGGACTCTCTAGACGACCTTGTTCTAATACATCTTGCAAATATTGCTTCAATGTAAAGTCAAAATATGAGAAAGATAATTCTGTAAGACGTATTATTTTTGAGGAAATACCTCAAACTATTTGGAGAGATCGTCAATATCAGGACGATGTTATTCGGGCTATTTTAGAAAGTATAAAGAATGGGGTAAAATTATCATGGCAAGATGTTACTTCTAAAGATGAATATATAAAAATTTATATATCTTAATGGGATTCTCTAGTAATTAAAGATGATGTTTTATATAGAGAATGGATTTCTTCTGATTTAAAAACCAAAATTCTTCAATTAATTGTACCCAGAAACTACATCGACGTGATTTTGGAAGAAGCTCACGATTCTCCTTCTGGTGATCATTTTGGAGTTAATAAAACACTAGAAAAACTTCGTAAAAGATTCTATTGGGCTTTTTATAAAAATGATGTTGAAAAGTGGTGTAGATCTTGTTCCATCTGTATCGTAAAAAAAGATCCTTCTAACAAAGGCCACAGTCAAATGAAAATTTACGATTTAGGTTTACCTTTTTAAAGAATTCAAATGGATATTTTAGGACGTTTCCCAATTTCTTCTTCAGGAAATAAATATCTTTTAGTTTTGATAGATTGTTTTACTAAATGGGTAGAAGTTTTCCCTCTTTCTAATACGAGAACGAAAACTATTGTGGATGTATTTGTTCGAGAATTCGTAAGTAGATATGGAGTTTCTCTTGAAATTCATACAGATCAAGGTCGTAATTTGGACTCTAAATTAATCAAAGAATTATCTCACTTACTTGGTATCTGAAAAACAAGAACAACATCGGTACACCCACAATCGAATGGTCAAGTTGAAAGACAAAACAAAACAATACTTGAATACTTGTCTAAATACATCACAAATAATCAGAAAGATTAGGATCGTTGGGTTTCATTATACCTTTTAGCTTACAGATCTTCGATACATGCAACAACAGGAGTTACTCCAGCCGAGATGGTTACTGGATTTGACTTACGACTTCCATTGGATCTGATGTGTGGATCTCCACCCACTGATGATCTATTCAACCCCGGAGCCTACATACACAAACTCAAGACCACACTCAACAAAATCCACCATTTTGCAAGACTCAACATTGGAATTTCTTCTCAAAGTTGATTTTCAAGATGGTCAAAAAGTTTGGTTTTACAATCCTCGTCGCATCAAGGGTAAAACACCAAAACTCCAAAGTAACTGGGAGAGACCATTGAAGATCATAAAGAAAATAAACGACGTAGTGTTTTGCATCCAAAAGACTCCAAAACACAAGACAAAGAAAGTCCACATTGACCGACTGGCAATTTATCACGATAGGTAACTCGTCTGCTCTGCTGACGAATATTTTGAGCTGTGTTTTTTTCCGTGTGCCACAGGGCAAATGGCAGAGCAGGAACAGAGTTGTGGTACCACAGCACATCAACATTCCCACTCTTGTTTATAACTTATCAAGTAATACATCTGCTTATAATTACAAGATCCCGACGATAACGATACAATTAAGATAAGAGACGGGTCTTTGACCGGATGAGTTGAGGATCAATCCGCTTGACAAGTGGATGATTCCTGATGATTCTATCGAAATTTCAAGATGGATCAATTCAAGAGACGGACCCTTTGGCCATGAGCGAAGGAACAGCCCGCTTGAAGAGGATGCCATTTTCGAGAAGTAGAAGATTTTGAGAAGACTGTGCTAATTTTTAAGAGACGGGCCTTTGGTTGAGAAAATTAAGACTTAACCCGCTTGATGTCATCGGTATTTTCTTCCCTTTCTTTTTGAGATTGTCAGGACGACAATCTGAAAGACGGGGGGATAATGTTATGTGTGGCTCATCTGAAGAGCAAAAGAACGTTTACGTTGCTAAGCAACCTCTCTCTCGTTGGTGTTATGATTTTTTATTAATAATTTGTAATAATTCCTTTATTTTAATCGATTTGATTGGTGTACTGTCTTGGACGTTAAAGCCTTCTAGTAAGATTTCTTCTTCTTCGGTGATTATTCTTTGGTAAGGGTTGAATACTGTACTAAGATGATTTGCGAACTTTTTAGCTTTTTCTTCGTCTGATCTTACTCAATTATCACTAGGATTTCTGATAAGCGGTATAAATGTAATTGAACTTTTAAATCATTTAGTAGTTTTCCATAATGAATAATCTGTTGCTTTTGTAGGCTTCAGTGATCTGAGATAATTCTACGGTTGTGTGTTTTTTCTTCATATAATATTTTCTTTAGATTTTTGGTTGCTTTATTTAATTTAGTTTTGTCTTGACTCGATCTAGTGATTTGAAACCTTTTTCTTAATAATCTATTTTCTTTGATTTTTTGGGTTATTTTAGTGGACGTGATTTGCTGTGTGTTGTTACGTCCCGAGACGTAACTATTTCTTCATTTGATTTCATCAGCAATCAATTAAAAAACGAAATAATGTATAAACGACAAACGGCATTTTTACAAAATACAAACTCAGCGAAATTAAAAGATGAGTAGTCCGAAAATTTGGGGCGCCCGACATTTTGATTTTTTGATTACTTAACATATTAATATGGGCCGAAGAGTCAATATAATAACAGAAGACTCGACTTTTCGGCAGTTGATTCGCGACGCGCGACTACTCAATAACATTAAAATTTGTTACAGTTCTTACGAGCTGAATCGCGACGCGCGACAGCCGAATAACGTATAATTCACTTATTGTTATTTTTGAGAAATCATTTCTGTCTTTGAATAAATAAATAATTACTTGAATCGAGTGTTCGTGCATCATTACCGACCGACCTCATATATATTTCATCGAGATAGAGCTAAGCAGCCAATTTAACTCAAAATAATAACCCAGGTAAGTTCCTGTCACTATAATAATTACTAATAAATGAATGATCATACATATTCTAAAACGACACGTCACGGCTACGTAGTCGCGACATAACAAATTGGTTCCGGTACTAAATGGGTGTTTGTTTTATATAAAATAACATTCTAAATGAAATCACATTTTAATGAGTAACAAAAACCTCTCTAGCCCCATTGAAGCAAAACGACTGACGCGGCTTCAGGTAAAAAATAAACCAGAGTTGGAAAGTGATATATAGTAGTGCAATCGAGCACATCCGTTATAGATCCTTTCAAACGATAAAGGAAATTGGTACACTCTCCTCCTAAAGGAATTAGTAGGGAAAATACGGAAAAAGCATTAAATAATATAGTAACACCTAACGAAAACACGGTACAAGAAGTGTAAGTATTTAATACATTGGACGTAAACAACTCTGTAGAAAATCCACTTAAACGATTAACACAAAATTTTGAACACTTAAATTCATTATTAGATTTGGACTTTACTCTTGATCAGAACTACGAATTTTCATTTAATAATAACGAATACACAGACATTGGTGGTATTTGTAACGAAGAGAGTATTTGCAAAGACGCGAAACGTACAATAGATACGAACGGAATGACCAGACAAGTAGCACTCTATAATCCAATCATCCAAACAAATAACTTCGAACAAGTCGATAACGACGGTATAGAAACAGGCAACAAAATGACGCAACCGTTACGTTTACCACTTAAATACGTTGCAGATTTAATTCCAAAGTTCGATGGAAAAAATATGACAACTAATGAATATATTCAAAAATTGAAACACGTAAAAACAATTGTTTCTAAGTTAGATGAACCAAGTTTAATATCAATTCTGAAAATTAAATTGGGAGGAGAAGTTTATAAAGCATTAGTAAACATTAAAATAGATAAGATAAATGATTATATCAAAGTGATAAGGCAGCTATTTCCCTCCTTTGACAATATTCATAGTTTATATGGGAAATTTACGGAAATCATTCAAAAACCAAATGAACCCGTCTTAGCATATGCAAACCGTTTACAGGAAATAGTTTTGCAAATTAAAGAAATGAAAAAGTTAGAAGCAGATGTAACTGACGAAGATTTCAAAACGTATGAAACGGTATTAAATGCTGACGCGTTAAAAATTTTTAAACAAGGTTTACAACAAGACATTCATTTGGAATTAAGAAATCACATTAATTTGGGCACTGCTTTATAAGACGCTATTGAAATTGAAACAAATTTAAAAAAACAAAAATTATTGAGGGGTGATATCGCTAGTCCCTTTCATAGTAATGTAGACTCGGTTACTGCTTCAACAAATGTTACTCACATATATAATTGTCAAATTTGTCAGGACTATAACCATGAAGCTTTATTTTGTTACAAAGGAGCTTGTGTATATTGTAAGAACAAAGATCACCTGTCAAAGAATTGTAAATTTGTAAATAAAAAGATCGAATTGATATGTAAATTCTGTAATGCTCAGGGGCATTCTATAGACGGTTGCAAATTTAACAGAGTTAAAGGAAATCATTGTCAATATTGTCAGGTGATGGGTCATACGGTTACACAATGCCCATTTATTATAGAATTTGAAGTATGTTGGAAATGTAAGGAAAGCGGACACGCCCCGCACAACTGTTCAAAATCTTTCAAATCAACGAACTTTTGCGCTGTTTGTGACAGCAGCGACCATACGATACGCAATTGCCCGAATGTGACATGCAGGCGTTGCAATGAAATCGGTCACTTAGTAAAATATTGCCCAAACGCGGACGAAACGAAAGAATGTAGATTTGCAATATGTACAATTTGTAAAGAAAAAAATTATGAAGCAAATAATTGTGAATTGTCAAGAATCCTGGTTAGCTATAGTAAGAACAATAGAAGTAACGATAATAAAATCAGTTCAAATACAAATTCTAGTGACAATAAACGCAGAAATGGAAATTTTAATCACGATAACGGACCTTCACGATTCAATAATTTTAGGAAAAGAAATAATGACACTAAGTGTGATTATTTCCACATGAATAATCATGTAATTGACAATTGTTTGAAATTGAGAGCTTTAGAAAGAAACGCAAAAACCACTAGTATTTGTACTTATTGCAAGGAATCAGGTCATAAAGTCGAATCATGTCCAATTATAAAATCACTAGAAAATAACCAAGAAAAATTTTGTACAATTTGTAAACGTACCGATCATACAGAGTCGACTTGTTTCAGACGTAATAATCAGGGAAACGAATAGATTCTTCCGAACATGAGTGCACGGAGGAAATAAATAAAAAGTCACTCGCTGCAGAATTAAGAGACGAAATAACGACAACACGAAAAATGGACATTGATGACCAAAATGAAACTCACGCATTAAATTTAACAAGACAATATGAGTCGCAAACCAAAACGGAAAAAAATAATAAAGTATGCCTCCGAAATGACAAACAAAAGAAACTCTATAATGAATGTAATGGCAATATAGAACTTACAAGTATCATTGAAACTAAAATGCCAATGTATTTCCTAAAGTTAAAAAATTTGTTACAATACATACAGGTACCGAATCCGTTTTCGGGTGTTAATTTTAATTTACTTATAGATAGCGGAGCTCAAATCAATATCATAAAAAGCGATTGTATACCATCAAACGCTATTTTGGACTCAGAAAAAATTTCATTATCCGGTATTATTGATAAAACAATTCAAACATTAGGTTTGATAAAAATAACAATTAATGGGTTGTTACTTGATTTTCATATTGTACCAAGAGAATTTTCAATCCCTTATGATGGCATTCTTGGCATACCTGTTCTGAAAGAAAATAAGTTAAGATTAGATGAAGGTTATTTGGAAATAAATAGTAGGAAAATAAAACTTGTATCAATACTGTTAACTCAAATGAACTCAATCGTTCTTACCGAAAACAAAAAGAAAGAGGAATCAAGGATAACAGAAGAACAAAAGGGATTTTTAAGTAAAATTTTACATAGCATTAATAAGGAAAATAAAACAAAAAACGAAAAAGAAAAACAATACGAAGAATCGAAAATCTTTGAGGAAAATAACAAATTTCATCCACTAGAAAGAGAAAATATACTAGAGGACCCCGAATCTGTTACATTTCCTTGCACAACTACAACGGATAAAATAAATAACGAAACAATGACTGTAAAAGATTTAAAAGTAGAACGCGAGATCGAAAGTTGTAAAAACTCATTACTAATACCTTTTTCTTCCAAGGGAATAACGAACTTGGAAGCTGAATTAGAGAAAGACCCTTCCAAAATAGAGCACATGATTACCGATATAAATGTAGCAATGAGTACTGATGAAATGACTAACACAAAGGATGATTATGCAGACAATTACGATTATAAACAATTTATATCGGTTATAAAAGAAAATATAGGAATAGAATTCCCTTCGGAAAATACTGTTTCAGAAGAAATCCAAACATATCAATATTTATCTTTCGACTTAGAAAACTTTCCAAACAGTATTGAACTAACGGAAAATATAGATTTCAACGTCAATGAAAATGAAATTGTATACGTGGGGAGCATAAATTTTTTAGGAGAAGAACAAGAAAAAATTGAAGGAAATCAATTAAGCCACAAGGAAAAAGTATTAGAAAAAATAAATTTGAGAAATTTAGTCGGAAACAACTATAAGATAATGAAAGAACTTATTGAGGAAAACGAAGATGTATTTTGGGCCGATGGCGACAGATTAGGTACATGTAATATAGAACAACATGAAATTAATTTAACAGACAACAAACCGGTTTACGTCAAACAATTTCCCTTGCCACACAAATTACGGGACATTGCTATTGAAGAAGTAAAATCATTGATATCTAATAATTTAATAAGGACATCAAAAAGTGCTTTCAATGCACCAACATGGGTAGTGAAGAAAAAGAGCTTAGCAGACGGGAAAGCTAGATGGCAATTAGTAATTGACTACAGGAAATTGAATGAAAAAACTGTTCCTGACCCATATCTACACTGCCGTCCATATTTATTTGCCCACCCAGAGAAAAAATTACATAAAATTAAAAGTTTTGTTACTAAGGAAGTATTCACCCTATCGAAGCCTCCGGGAGCTCATTTTGTAGGTTCTGGCGAGTACTTTAAGATACATGTCCTCCCGAATCGATTAATAATTTTTTTCCATGTTTTATCAAGACATAAAGGTAAGTAAAAAATCAAAAATTTTTTGCCCACTTTTAAGTCCGAACATTTTTATGGGAAAAATTTCCACGATAAATCTAAAAGGAGTATTTCGAAGCTTGTTCGAAGAGCTTTCGAATGCGAGGTAGCAGGATGTTTTTTCATAATTAGCTTAAAAGTTACAGACGTTTGAAAGAAAAAAAAACACTTTTTTTCGAGAATTATTATTTTGGTACCATCTACTCGCATGGAAAAACTTTACTCGGAAAAAACGTGTAATTTGTAGCGTAGAATCAACCTAAATTTTCTCAGATTTATTTCGTAAAATTTTTTTTCCTACATTTTGGAGTCGATTATTGTACGACTTTGTGGTATTCCATGAATGAAAAAATCGTTATTTTTATTTTCTACGGTTTTTCAATTCTTTGAAGCCGAAAGCAATCTAGGAATTTTCATAAATACAGCAAGAAAATTATCACAAAAGGTTTTTATCATCTCTAAATTACAAAGTATAAGTAATATAAAATCATATCCAATGAATCAACAACGTTGAATTCTTTCGGAATCATAAAAATAAGATAGACTCTAAGAATTGGTCACTTCACTTCAAGCGTAATTCAGCTTTGTTTATAAACATACGATGACACCGTGATACTCTAGGTAAACTCAGTTAATAAACTGCCAGTTCATTCATACAATCTCTTTAGTCGCCAGCATGGGAAAAACTGCGAATTTATCAATAGAGAGCCGTAGTGAGATCGTGGCTCTTCACAAAATCGGAAAGAGCAATAGGGATATAGCTAAAACGCTCAAGTTATCACGGCGTACGGTTGATTATAACGTAAAAAAGTTTTTAAAATTTGGCACAGTGACCACAAGAAAAAATGCAGGCAGACCGAGGAAAACGACGAAGAAACAAGATGATAATATAGTTCACTTGAGTACTCGAAATCGCCGCCTAACAGCTGTAGAATTATCATCAGAAGTAAGTAAAAGTATTGGTAAATCGATTAGTGTCACTACAGTCAAACGAAGGCTCGCAGAAAAAGGGCTTCATGGAAGAATAGCAGTCAAAAAACCACTTTTAAGAAAAGTAAATGTGGCTAAGAGATTGAAATGGGCCAAAGAGCATAAGGATTGGACTGTGAACGATTGGAGGAAAGTATTGTGGAGTGACGAATCGAAATTTGAAGTTTTTGGTTCAAAAAGAAAAGTTTATGTTAGGAGGCGCAAGAATGAGAGTCATTCTCGGGAGTGCATTGTACCTTCTGTCAAACACGGTGGAGGATCTGTGATGGTTTGGGGATGTTTTGGAGGGTCCAGAGTAGGGGATTGCATCCAAATTGAAGGAATATTAAATAAAGAAAAATACAAAAGTATACTTCAAAGGAACGTAGTGCCTTCTGGAAGACGTCTGCTCGGTCCCAATTTTATTTTCCAACAGGACAATGATCCGAAACATACCTCGAACATTTGTAAAAATTATTTGGAGAGCTTGCAGAACCGGCAAATACTACAAGTCATGACATGGCCTCCTCAATCACCTGATCTGAATCCTATTGAATTATTATGGGAAGAACTCGACCGAGCAGTACGGAAAATTTGCCCTACGTCTAGAGAACATTTATGGACGATCCTGCAAGAAGAATGGAAAAAGATTCCAGCTTCCACCTTGGAAAATTTGATCCTGAGAATGCCAAGAATCTGCAAAGCAGTTATCAAGAACAAAGGTTGGCATTTTGATGAAAAAAACATTTAATTACAGTATTATAATTTTATAGTTCAATCAAATTCAAATAGATAATTTTTTGTGAGATTCTCATACTGTTATGTTATTAGGAGTGACTTGACTGTTTAGATGTTTCTCTTAATATTTATATATACATATATATATTATTATTATTACTATTATTATTATTACTACCAAGAAACATGAATTTCTAAAGCTATCAAAACGTATGGATTGATAATTTATTTATTTATTATATTTATTTCGATAATGGACTAATAAAAACTGAATATTTGATATTTTCTATACTATTGATTTTTTTATTGTTCCTTGTTAAGAAAATGATCATTTCAATCTATAATAAAGTATTCCAGTTATTACAGAATACCACAAAGTCGTACAATAATCGACTCCAAAATGTAGGAAAAAAAATTTTACGAAATAAATCTGAGAAAATTTAGGTTGATTCTACGCTACAAATTACACGTTTTTTCCGAGTAAAGTTTTTCCATGCGAGTAGATGGTACCAAAATAATAATTCTCGAAAAAAAGTGTTTTTTTTTCTTTCAAACGTCTGTAACTTTTAAGCTAATTATGAAAAAACATCCTGCTACCTCGCATTCGAAAGCTCTTCGAACAAGCTTCGAAATACTCCTTTTAGATTTATCGTGGAAATTTTTCCCATAAAAATGTTCGGACTTAAAAGTGGGCAAAAAATTTTTGATTTTTTACTTACCTTTATGTCTTGATAAAACATGGAAAAAAATTATTAATCGATTCGGGAGGACATGTATCTTAAAGTACTCGCCAGAACCTACAAAATGAGCTCCCGGAGGCTTCGATAGGGTGAATACTTCCTTAGTAACAAAACTTTTAATTTTATGTAATTTTTTCTCTGGGTGGGCAAATAAATATGGACGGCAGTGTATTTCATTTCGAAAAAATTGAAACAACGTCATTTTCACCTCAATCTAATGGATCTGTCGAAAGGGCTAACCATCCGCTTTGCGAATACATCAAACAATTTACATCAAAAAAATGTGATTGGGACGAACTCCTAGAGTTGGCCCAATTCAATTACAACACCAGCATACACACTAGTCACAATTTCACACCACATGAATTAGTTTTTGCTTTTCCAGCTAAATTATCATCTAGCGTACCATTAAAAAAATCCGAACAATTACCAACTTTTAATGGATACCTAGAGAATTTAATAAAAAACATGAATATAATATCACACATGGCTAGAGAAAATCTAATAATCTCAAAACAAAAATCAAAAAATTATTATGACCGATTTACAAATCCAGTAAATTTTTAAATTGGAGATAAAGTATGGTTCATGAAAGAACCAAAACCGGGAAAATTAGAGAAAAATAAATATTTAGGACCTTTTGAAGTATTAAAAATAACTGAAAAAGGTAGTGTTGTAATCGATTACAATGGAAAACCAAAAACAATTCATGCCAATAAATTAAGCGTAGCAAAACAAGCATAGTAATCTTATTCTATTTCTAGCAAACACAATGGCGCAACAATCAATGACTATCTTAATCATAATCACCTTCTTTTCAACAAGCAAAGGACTTATTGGCTTCAATTGCGGCTCAACGAACCCTACCATTACAACATACTCACTCTTGGATGCAGGGGAAAGCAATTTTCAAGAAATTCAAGTAAATAACATACAAGCGACTATCGAACTATTACAAAAAACGGAATTCAAATCAATGAAAATTATACAATGTAAAATAGAAATAAGGCGAACAATTTTTCATTGCGGTATGTTTAGTCATTTAGGCCCAACCGAAAATGCAATCCAAGAATACATTTACGAAATATCACACGACAACTGTAAAGCTATACATGATACGGGTATTTTTAAATATGATAACGCACACACAATAACCGACCTAAGGATTAACTCGACAAAAAGTGTAGGTTTAGATCTAGCAGGAAACGTTAAGGGTAAAACTTGTTCAGGGGCAGCCTACGCCGACCGATTTGGTACGTGGAGCGATGTTCTCGTACAGGGACTTATAAAAATAACCTTGTTAGAAAGCTATGCAGCAGTCGAATTAAACAATGATAGATTAAGATTAAATTCGGGTACAGTATGTAAGTTTTCGGACCAACATTGTATCGATATGGAAGGAGGTTACACCTTTTGGTCATTACTACCGCACGAAGGCTGTTTCAAAAATCAATACGATATACTGTATAGGGGAACGGTCACTAAAATAAGCTCACCCGATCATGAAACCATTTTTAGCATAAGTACGAACGAAGTATCCTTTGCATTGTCAACTAGAGGGAACATGAGTTTTTGCAACAGAATCTTAATAACAACTGAACATCCAAAACTTTTTATATATGAACGAACCCAATTCAATATTTTGTACGACAATGATATTCAAACGAAGCAAGGGATACTTAGCTATGATCTATTCACGTATTTCAATAGCAAATTTGTGTATGTAGAAAAGCATTTCAGGGTCGAAATAAAAAGCCTCTATATAGATATATTGCAACAAAAATGTGAATTGGAAAGGAAAGTCCTATATAACTCCTTATCCCTGGCATCCCTCTCACCAGATGAATTTGCGTACAACATCATGGAGAAGCCCGGGTACATAGCTCGCCTGGCAGGGGAAGCCGTACATATTATACAATGTACGCCTACAGAAGTTCAACTACTTCATACAGACAAATGTTTCTCGCAACTTCCAGTCATTTCAAGAAACGAAACATTTTACCTCACACCAAAAACACACATCTTAATGAAAACAGGAACAGAAATAAACTGCAACACAATCATTCCCCAATACTACAAAATAGGAAACGAATGAATAAATTTGACACCAACTCCGAGAAGAACAACCAACGCAGTTCTGACCTTGAAACCGACCACCAAAATAACATGGAAACCGACGGAACTAGAATCATTGGCAACCAGTGGGATCTACTCCCAAGAAGACCTACAAAACTACAAAATCACATCCTCTTTCCCATGGAGAAAGCATCACTCCTCAACGTAATCGCGAGAAGTATGCGAGGCGACGAAAGTGTAGAGGGAGGATTAGTATCAAACCTAATACTGACAGAACAAACATTAACCAACATCGCTGGAAGCACATGGAATAAGTTCATCACCAAACTAACTAAATTTGGTTCTATAAGTTCTGCCATCATAATGACCGCCATTATATTTCAATGCGGAAAAAGTTTAATCAATGTAATAATCAGAGGCTATACTCTACACTCTATATATGGAATTTCTGCATATTTGCTAGGAGCCATATTTAGTTCAATAACACAATTACTGGTGGCACTGAACAAACCACTACTCAAACCGAGAAACCAAACTCCATCGAAAGAGGAAGAATATGCATTGGGTGAAATAGTAATAGACAAACAAAAAAATGAGAACCCACAAGCAATAACCCCATTCACGAATCAGACCTCAAACACCACACCCCTCGTCCCTACTCCTAAAGAAATTTCCACCAGAAAGAAGCAACATATCCCAATTTTCACATTAGAATCACATTAGTTAAAAACACAAATCCGTTATATATATACATATCGAATCCTGAAATGAAGCTCTACTATACCGTGATACGGAGTATTATTATCCGCGTAACATTAAAAGTACTATTAAGGTAAAATTAAAGCGTATTCAATCGATTGCCGAATAACTAAGAGTAACGCACATTTATTTATTTATTTATTTATTTATTTTTTCTCTCTCTCTCTCATTTCTCTCTGTTTATTTTGCGTTGATATCACACCGATATACAACGATCTAGCCACGGAGGTGTTACGTCCCGAGACGTAACTATTTCTTCATTTTGATTTCATCAGCAATCAATTAAAAAACGAAATAATGTATAAACGACGAACGGCATTTTTACAAAATACAAACTCAGCGAAATTAAAAGATGAGTAGTCCGAAAATTTGAGGCGCCCGACATTTTGATTTTTTGATTACTTAACACATTAATATGGGCCGAAGAGTCAATATAAAAACAGAAGACTCGACTTTTCGGCAGTTGATTCGCGACGCGCGACTACTCAATAACATTAAAATTTGTTACAGTTCTTACGAGCTGATTCGCGACGCGCGACAGCCGAATAACGTATAATTCACTTATTGTTATTTTTGAGAAATCATTTCTGTCTTTGAATAAATATATAATTACTTGAATCGAGTGTTCGTGCATCATTACTGACCGACCTCATATATATTTCATCAAGATAGAGCTAAGCAGCCAATTTAACTCCAAATAATAACCCAGGTAAGTTCCTGTCACTATAATAATTACTAATAAATGAATGATCATACATATTCTAAAACTACACGTCACGGCTACGTAGTCGCGACATAACAGTGTTATTTCTAGTATAGTACAGCAATTTTTAATAGTTTCAGTTAGAATTATGTTGAGTAAGTCCTCCTTACTATATATTAGCTGTTTCAAGAGAAACGTTGCACATTAGGCATTGCTCTATGTGAAGAGCATATTTTTTCCAGTCGACTTTTATGTTCTTGTTTACTTTATTACATACTTGGTGATGTAGAGTAATTAGTACAGTTGAATGATATGATATTAAATCTAAGCTTGATGACATTTCAAATTAATTTTCGTTTATACCTTTTACTATAGCAAAGACAATCAAATCAGTGGATATCGGATTGTAATTATTTTTTTGTAGTATTTCATAGAGTACTTTGCCTTTGTACGTTGGAGTTGATGATCTTGATCCCCACCACGGACGTTTCGCATAATAATCGCCTCCTACTATAAAACGATTTCCAAGTGCGTTGCAAAAGTCAGTCTAGTTTTCTTTTGTAATTGTTTCGTTTGGAGGACAGTAAACAATTAATATTGTTATCCGTCCGTCTTTATCCTTGATAATTACAATGGTTGCTTGTAAATCGATTTCACTAGTGTAAGTGTGGATGTCATGGATTATTTTTGACTGCTTATTATGCCATTTTGTTTATTAATACAGTAAAAATATTGTACGTAGTATCCATTCTTTGCATTAGCTGCTCCTTCATATGTTTGAGATTATTATTTGTGTTTACTTCATTAGTATGTCTACTTTGCTCTGCTTGAACAACTGTTTGTTTTGATATTTCTATCTTTATCTGATCGTTTTGTTTTGATATTACCTGTGCATATGTTATATTCGGTCTAACTTTATTGACATTAGCATTTAAATTTGAATTTGAATTTCGATAAACTTGAATATTATTTTGATTTAACGTTTTTCTCTCAGTCTAGAAAATAATTTTTGCTGTAATTGCTGATAAACTTGGCATCTTTTATAGTTTGCGGTGTGATTTCCTTCACAGTTTGCACATGTTCCTTCATTTATTTTTTGTTTAATTGGACATTCTTTAGTTTGGTGTTGTTCAGCAAATTTCAGACACACAATACTTTTGTAGCAGTAGTTTTTTGTATGTCCGTATTCTTGGCAGTTTTGACATTGAGAAATTTCTCTTTTGACGTTCGGTGGCTCAAATTTGATTACCGTGTTTAATAATTGGCAAATATTTTTGGGAAGTTGTTGGCTGAATTTTAATTTTGTTTAGTCCTATAATTTTTAAGGTGTAATTTTCTTTGGCTATTGCGTTTAGTAGATTTTCGAACGGTTTGATATTCTCTAAATTGTAAACGAAGATAGGAGAAGATTTGCTTTTCATCTTATTTGCTTCGTTGTTTTCTTCTTCGCTATGATTTTCATTATTTTCTTTATTTTCTTGAAGTATTTTATACCTGTTTCTTGTGTTACTTAGCTAATATTCCAATGATTGTACTTGTCGTTTTTTTCTTTTGGGTTTGATTTTCTGGACTGTTTTTTTGTTTTATGCCGCTTCCAATTTACCAATTTTCATTGTTTTTGTTAGCATTAGTCTTGTCATCTCCTGACTAAGTGGCCATGTAGATCGTCGTATTTTTTTTAAAGTTTATTAAATGAAATTTTGAATTTATATGTCACTTCACTGATTGACTAATACTTTAACTTTTCGGGTATAGCTCAGTGTTGCCATATCTTCATATCTCAGTGGTCAAACGCTAAATGATGGAAGGATATGAAATTTAGAATAACAAACGTACTGGTAATAAAAAAGAACAACAAAGAAGAGGATCGAGAACAAATTGGTGCAACGAGGAGTGCAGAGTAAAATGAAAGAATATAATGGGAAAGCTACAGTAGATAAGAAGAGGAGAAAGTGATAGAAAACACTACATAGAAGCAAAGAAAGATTTTAGAAATGCATTAAGGGAAGCAACTGAAGAGGAGAGGAGAAGAGTGGTAAGAGAAATGACAGCAGACAAGACATGGACGGTATTCTGGAAACAAATAAACAACTATAGAAAAAAGAGAGAAAGGATAGTCGAAAGTACAGAAAAAAAGCAATGGGTAGAACACTTTAAGAAACAATTAGGAGAGAAAGAGAGGCAGAAAGAGAAAAAAGAATAAAGAAGAGCAGAGATTGAAGAAGAGAAAAAAAGGTAGAAAAAAGAGACGTATTGAGAATAATTAATGGTATGAAGCTGAAAAAAGCCCCCGGAAAATATGGAATCACAAATGAAGCGTGGAAGAAAGAGGAGACAAAGCTTATAAGGGATCTTACGGTTTGTTTGAACAGGATATTAGACGGAAAATGATACCTAGAAGAATAGGGGAGTGGGATTATTGTGCCAGTCTTCATGAAGGAGAGCAAAAAAGAAGTAGGTAACTAAAGAGGTATAACATTAATGAATTCAGGATATAAATTATATGCGGAAATTTTGAAGAGAAAACTTGATAAAGAAATAAAAGAAAAAAGAATATTAAGCGATACACAAATGGGATTCAGAAGAACAAGAGGGACAATAGACGCGAAAGAAATAAAAGAGAAAAAAGGAAAAGTATTCATATTCTTTGCAAATATGATGGCGGCTTTCGACAAGATTAGAAGGAAAAAGATATAGGATTTGATGAAAAAGGCAGGAATAAACAGGAAACTAAGAGAGAAAATAAAGAAAATATATAACAGAACAGAATGCAAAATGAAAATAAATGAGAAATAGGTGGGGGAATTTAAAACATAAAGGAGTAAGACAAGAGTGCTCTTTGAGTACATCACTTTTTAACCTTGCCTTCGCGGGACTGGGAAAAAAATGAAAGAGGTGCAAGAGAGAGAAGTAGTGCAAGGAAAAAAATAAATATGGACAATAGGTTACGCGGACGATATAGTATTGATAGCAAAAGAGGAAAGAGGAATGAGACAATTGCTGATAAAATTGGAAAAATTTCTAGTAGAGAAAGGATTGGAGCTGAGTGTTGAAAAATTAAAAATGATGAAATGCAGGAAGGGTGGAGGAAGAGGAATACAAGAAAAGTTGAGTAGAAAGAAGGGAGAATAGAAACCGCAAAGGAATATAATTACTTAGGATATTAGTGAGAAGGAACAATGGAAACAAAAAGCCCATTAAAAGAACGGAAGGAAAGTTGAACACAGGCATAGTCAGACTTTGGGGAATAAAAGAAAGACTTCTCAAAGAAAATTAGATGGTGAGAATAGATTTATTTGATGCCCTAATGAAAAGTGTGATCAAGTATGGAACGGAGATATGACAATAGAAAAGATATAAAAGAAATGGAAAAAATTCAGGTAATATATATAAAATGTCTTTTAAAACTAGACAGAACGACGCCAAGTTACTTAGTACGATGGACAACAGGAAAGAGGGAGCTAGCAGTTACGGCACTAGAAATAGCGATGAAGTAAGAAAAAAGCAAAGGAAGCTGAGTATGGAACGATAATATAGGAAGTATGGAGAAATCTAATGTAAAAAGAGAGAAGAATGAGACAGACAAAAGGGGGAAAAGAAGAAAGAAGGGAAAGGCTAGAAGAAAGTAAAAGATACAAAGAAAGGAAAGAAATAGAAAAAGATAAAGAAAAATTCTGGGAAGAGGTAAGAGAAGATCTAAAGAAAGCGGAAAAAGAAAAAATAGATAAGAAAATAAAAGAATCAAAGTATGTTAGAGGATGAAAAAAAATAATAAACGAAGTGGAGAATAGTAGGCTAAGGGAAATGCAAGGAAATGGAATAATAAAAGGGCTCCAGGTAAGGAAAAAATTTAGATTAGGAAACGAGACCAGAACAAGCAAATACTGAGAAGAAGAAGAAGCAAAGTATGCATATTATGTGAAAGGGCCGAAGAAAATTGGAAGCATGTTGTGAAAAAATATGAAATAAATGGAAGAAAAGATAAAAAATAGGAAAAAACAATAATGAGAGGAGGGAAATCTAGCATGGATGTTAGAGCTAATCTGGAAGAGGAAGAGAAAAGAAAAAGAAACATAGGAAAAAGGAAAGCGAAGAGTGACAGAAGCCTTAGGAGGGAAAATAGGTTACGGCAAGAGGAGGTAGAGGGCGAGAGACAAGAAATGAAAAGAGGGAAAAGGTGTGCAAGGCTTAAGACGGGAGAGAACAGGATGAGAATGGAGAGGTGAGAATAAGCGGCAGTAAATATAAATAAATAGAATTGGAAAATTTGGAGAGAAAAGTTAAGAGAATGGAGAGAGAGACTGGGAATTGGAAATTGAGGAAGAGAGAAAGAAAAGAAAGAAACTAGAAAAGAAAATTAAAGAAATTCAATTAAGGATGTTAGAGGATAATGAAAATGAAGAGGAGTGAGGAAAGAGACAAGATAGCATGAAGGAAAAGATAAGAGGCGGTACAAAAAAGAGGAAATTATATATGAAAGAGAATTCAAGAAAAATAGGCAGCAGAGAGGTGGTGCTCTTCCTAACGAAAGGACCAAAATAAGAAGAAAGAGAGAAGGTCAGAGAATGGGTAAAGAGAGAAGTAAGATCCAAACTAAATGAAATTAAGCAGATAAAAGAAGGCAATTATTAGGTAAAATTTGAGAGAAAAAGGGATAGAAATGTGATGTAGGAAAAGAAAAGGAAGTACTACATGGAAGGAAAGACAATATTAAATGAATGGATGACGTATTATGGAAGAAGAGCAAGATGGGAAATGATCAGGGCTGCGGACAAAATTAGTGAGATATGCGAGGACTGGAGATAAAAATGGAAATAGAAGTTGAAAATAGAAAAATTGTAATAAAAGGTAGAAGTTTCATGAGGGAAAATGAAAGATTTGAGTGGTGAGAGAAGAATAGAAAGGAAGACATCAGAAGAACGGAATAGGAAGGAACAATACAAATAAAACAGAGCATTAAGCTGGGAAAGGCGAACAAAAAGGAAAATAAATAAAACCGCAAGACATATGTCGGGAGAATATGTGTGAGGAAAAAAGAGAAAAAATGTAACATAAAGTTGTAAAATAAACATATATAAATAATTTGTTTTAACACGAGTATAGACACATCATCGGTCTTTCGTCGCCATGATTTATATTTATTATTTAAATCGTCGTTATCATTATGTTTCCATTTACTACTTTTGACAGGTTGACGAAATACAATAGAATTGTTTTCATTATGACCATTCAGTTCGTAACACAGTATAGCACTTATAAATTTGATACATATCTATCTATAGTCATTGTATATAATGAAAGATGATAATCTAGATATAAGGTGATGACCTAGATAGCGATAAAGAAAAAAATTTGTAATCAGTATTTTGATCGTTTAACACAAATCAGTAATATAAAAATTAAATAAGCAATTATTTTCAATGTGTTTGTTTTCTCTTAAACTATGCACTTATGGTGGAAATTAGTATTCATATTTATTTTCAGGCTATTCATTTAAATTAATCGTGTAAAACTTCAATTAAAAGACGCCCAGTCGACTTTTTCAGATATAGTGAGTTGATGGTTTTAATAAACAGTATAATGCACTGTTATTACAACGATGGCTTGAGCTTACCATCAATTGTCCATAGATAAACTATTCGAATAAAGCTTGAATCTGTAAATGAATTATTTTGCAGGTCCCGCCAATTGCTCATTGATAGATTTTCTAATAAATTAATAAAAACCGTTGATGTTTTCCAAAGATTGTAAAAAATAATAGATAAAAGATTAAACAATTAGTTAATTTAACAAAATATAATACCTACCACAAATTTCGTAATAAACGTGCAACAATAAATCAAATTAATAAAGTAATCACTAAAATTAGAAAAACCTTTGAAGAAAATTAATATTGTACGACAGTGTTTCTTGTTGTAGCTGAAGTCTTCGATAAAGTTTGATATAAAGGCTTATTATCAAATATCAGTAAAATCTTACCTGAAAATCTGAATTTACTTTTAATTGTTTCTTAGGTCACAAAAATATATTTTCTGAAAATGAACAATCGATTTCATTAGCTCATAAGAAATCTATCAATAAAATAATTGGCGTGACTTAGAGAAACTTCCGGACTGTTTAATAAAATAATAAACTTATCGATTCGAACTTTGACAAAGTTTATTTGTCAGCAAATATGAATGGTCGGTGATGAATAGAAACCAATATTGTAATAAACGCGTATATTATTATTTCTTTAAATGGAATCGACAAAGTTTATTTATATGTAACCTTTGATAAAAATACTATTACTTACCTGCTCATTTTACAAGTTTTTCAAAGACCAAGAAAAATAGATCTAACTTGTTTGCCGTGAAATCAATAGGAAAAAAGGCAAACGTAAAATATGGAAAAATCATAAAAATTTGTTGTTCTCGACATATGAACAATGAGCCCTCACAATTGATGTGTGCAGACAAGTTATATTTTATTACATCATTTTTATCGTGTACTCTGTATCGGGGTGATTACTCCGTTTTTATTCCTTAATTCATTCGACGCGCAATCATATCGGAATACGCGCGGTAACATAAAAATACTCGAATTTATTAACTGGAGAGCAGGAGGGGACGGAAGTCAGTCAACCAACTTACTACTACCAAGAAATGATAACAGTAAAATCATCGTTCGAATCACATGCGAGTTAATTTATTTCTCTATGTTCTACAAAATACTTGGCTCGCGTGTTTATGTTCACGTAGCGCGCGCGCGACAATAACATACATCACCGGAGCGTTCGCAGTTCTTTGTTCACAATGTTAATTTACATGCACGCTACCGATTCTTACAGAGTACGGAGGATTAATAATTAGTTCCGCGCGGTCATATATAAAAAGTCGCGATATTAAGCTGGCCAGCTGACCTTGGTATCGGTCGCACTATTAGAGGGGGAAAGAAACGAGATCGTCTATCCGCTTTTCAGTCCGTTTATTAGTCTCTGGAAGGAGGCGATTCTCACTCTCGGTTTCGCCCTCGATGGCGAAACTTTTCACTCACACACTCGTAACAGTGATGACACAGTGACTGAGACGGTAGCGCTAACAAGACGTTTACCGTCACAACTCATAAAAAATCAGCTTACTGAAAGAGTAAGGAATTATCCACAAATTATGTAACAGGAAAATTCTAAAATTTTATAACCTGTCTGTCCATAACGTAACCGTAACCATACTACACTATCCTGTCTGTTATGACAACGTAACGTTTGTTAAAACAGAGAATAAAATGAAAAAAAAGGACAAAAATTATATAGATTTACTAACTTTATTTTCCACGTAACAATGTATAATTATTTATGATATTATAAATATTAAAAATGAAAGTTTTCATGAAATAAGTAGAAAATAATTTCTAAAAGCTTTTTATATTTAACTTTTTAACTTTGACATTTTCATGCACTCTATATAAATTTATATAAAACACGTCATATATCATTGATTATTTATCGATTTCTTCACTGAATAATTTTAGCATCCAGTTATCTAAATTATTAATCTGTGGACTTGGAATGTTATGTGAATCATCATGAAGAATACTAAAATTATCAACTTGTACGCAATCTTTGTCCATCAATTCTACGTGATATGATTCAGCTTTTTTCTTGGTTATTAGTTCTCTATCTCGTTTCGCAATGATCTCAAGTGGTATAACTTTTTCTGAAGAATGAACGGCAAAAATAAGCGTACGGAATAGTAATAAAACCTGGATGTTCTGGCTTGGAATTAATGTCTTTGTAGTACGTAACAAATCGACAAAACACTCTTTTTTCTCACTATCTAATTGGGGCACTTCAACTTTTGTTGGCATTTGTTTTAAGGGGGCTAGACAATTATTTCGGGTCAAAAACATCGATTTTTCTATTCATATATTTTAATGGAATTTTTCGGAAAAAAGATGCCATATTCTGATTTCAAAAATATTCTTTCGTTCAGCAGTTATATACAACTTTGCAAAAAAAATTGTTTCGTTAATCGAAAATTTATGAATTCGGGAATTACGATTATTAAGCACGCAACTAAATTTATGACTATTAAATACTACTGTAACGGTCCAGTCTGATTTGCCTTATCTTTCGCTTCCCACTGCGAAACAGCAACCCGTCATGCATAAGAAAACTGAAGAAAAGCGGTATCAAAACTAAGACGCTTTTTCACATGTACGCGTAAATGTGTTAGGGCAGTTCGTCGAAAATCAAGACCATATAAAGAGCATGACGTCATGAGCGTGGAAAATTTATTGTTGACGATGCAAAATCAATAATTGCAAAGTTTTTTTAACGAACAAAAACATTTTTCAGTCAATTTCCATGCTCTAATCTCAAATCTCGAGTTATTATAATCATTCAATATGTATTTGTTAACTCAATCTAATTTGCAAGTAAATATCGCTAGTAGTTTTGCTAAATATATTTGTTAACTCAATCTAATTTGCAAGTAAATATCGCTAGTAGTTTTGCATAAATATAATCCAAATTCGAATATCCAACAGCGATCCTAGCACCTTAAGAAATAAAAGCAAGCAAAAATTTGACACTTTGATAACTGATTTTTAACTAAGTTATCAATAAATAAAAAATTTATAATTTATTTAAGCAATTAAAATTGCGTTGCGAGATAGAGATCCAACTGTATATACATATAAAATTACTGATAATGATTATTACCCGTTTGGTGCTTTTATAATGGCTAAAAGAGTAATTTACGAATTCATTATTTAATTATTACTCAAACATGGTTTGTTAATTTGGTGGTTTTTATTTTAAATAATGTTCCGCTTATCACGAGTGATTTATTGATATAAAAATTATCCATAAATTTATTGTAAATTTCATGTTACTGACTTATCTGACTTTAATCATTTATAACTTTAAGAGACGATTTTTCCTTGAAAAACGATTTATATTAAAAAATTTGTTATTTCATACTTGATTTTTTAAATCACTAATTTTTAATTTTGATCGAGCCATTTCGCGACAAATCCTGTGCAAAATTTATGCGAATATCAAAAATAGCGTCGTAGGGGCTACCAAGTGTAAAAAGGAGCCGTTTTCGCGGGTATAAATATGCTCGTCGCTGCGATAAGAGGACTTACAATCCTGCTTTGCCTAGCAACGAGCACTGTTTCAAATAAATACTCAGCTATTTCCTGAGATCGAATTTCATTATTCAATGGTTAGCCTTGCTATTCCTTTCTTATATGATAATCTGAGCGCTCAACTCATAAGACTGTCTCTATCTTATGAGAAAAAAGCAGCTTTAGATTATCTCCTCTTTCAAAATTAATATTGCCTAGAAATTGAACTGGATACTCGTTGCGGCGCTGTCAGGTTTTTCCTTGAAAACGACTCATTGAAACAGCGAATTACGTGGATAACACTATGTACGCTATTCGATGGTCGTTACAATATTAAAACACAAAGTATTTTTACGTGTCAACTTCTTGCTTACTCTCGGAAACGTGATTATCAATACCTCTTAGAGTCCGAACTATTTACTTATATAACTTAGGATAAAGGTCAAACGTTACACTACAGCATTCATTACTATCAATTTAAATCATCATATTTACATGTTTAGTTCATAAACTACACCATCGCGTTTCATAATAATTTTTATTTTGAAGTTAAAAATGGTCATTAAAAAAAATGACACTTATTTTCACCGCTGATAAATGCTGATCACCTGTGGCTTGATAAATAAAAACTCTATTAGAAAAGTATTTGAAAGTTTATGCTTGCACATATAAATACTCATTTTATACTATCTATTAATAAAATCTGCAATTGTTATTACAAATAGGCAAAAAAACGTTTTACGCGATTTTACATACATTAGTGCTTAGTGTATAATTATTTATTTTAATTAGACGAAAAATTCATTTTTGAGTTCAACAAGTATAATTGAGTTGTTTATCAAACAAAATTAGAACATGGCAGATTCAGATGATAAAACATTAGATTCTCGGAAGCTTGGAAGAACCAAAATGAGAATTTATAGTGTTTAATGATGTTCCACGGATCACGATGGATTTATGGCTCTCCATTATTCCTTATAATAAGGTGTTTTATAATGTTCTATGGTGTTCCACGAATCTCAATGGTATTTTATTCTCCATGGTTCCCCATGAGTTTGCAAGGTGTTTTATGGTGTTTAAGGAGTTTTATGATGTTTCACAAATCTTGATTGATTCATGGATCTTCCCATGTGCTTCCATGGGTTTTATGGTGTTCGACGCACCTTGATGAATTCGTTGTCCTCTATTGTACCTTATGATATTCCATGGTAGTTTATGGTGTTTTGTGGTTTTCCATGTTTTTCAATGAATTCATAGTTCATCATTGTTCCTTATAGTACTATATGGGATCAGTTTTATGAACGAAACTCAATCTAGTGAAAATAAGGGTTGCACAGTAAAATACTCCAAATCTTGTTCTATTCTCAATCTGGTTCTATTCCTTAATTTCAATTTTTATTAAAACGTTTACATTTTTAGGGATGCTTTATGTTTTGCTTTATATAAAATTTTCAAATGCAATTATCTAATATCAATAGCTTCGACATGACCTATATATGCCGACATTTATCTGCTATGAATATATTGTTTCACAATTTTCATATCTGAAATGCAAAACTTATTTCTACAATAAGACGTTTACCTAAGCAATTATTTTTTATAATAATTTATGGTTTCCTACAAAATAAGAATTGCAACGGTAGTCGATTCAATTAATCGATCCGTTCGCGATTCTGTTACTCGCGCGTTAGTTCGAACAATTAAGAGAGAGAGGGGGCGCGCGAGCATTTGAAATAGGCAGTTACGCCTCAGTTGTTTTCGCGACAATACCGCTAAATCGTTTGCACTGTGTTTCGCCGATTATCAAGTTTGTTTGGGACAATTTAACGTGCGATAGTGTATTGTGTACTGTTCGCACATTTTATGCGTTTAAAGTTGGTTCTTAATAACAAGGTAAAATTGATTCCATGTAATAGTTATTGTGTTAATTACTCTATGACCTTTTTCCTTCTACCTCCTGGATTGCCATGAGGGAGAGCGCCTCACTGGCCCATGCAATATTTGAAAATAGTGGCAACGAGAAATTTTGTTACAGTATAAAAATTGCGTAATAAAGTTAGCATTATGAACATTTTTCATTTTAAAGTACTCGGTTAATGCTTTTATTTTCATTTTTTCAAGTTCCAAAATCTTATGTAAGGGCTCTAGGAAGTTCTCTTAATCATAATACCGTATTTTTGTATTAAATTTCCTTTACCATGCTTTTCTTAACATTAAAGTAAACGAAAATAATTTTTGAAGGACACATTTTCTTCCTTTCGATCAGTACTTTAGATTAAATTAAGGATTTTTCGAAATATCCAATTTTACCATTTTTATGAGAATTTTTATAAAGTTATCCCAAAAAAACTTTAAAAGAAATTTAAAAAAGTTCTTATAAAAATGATAAAATTGGATATTTCGAAAAATCATTCATGTAATTTAGAGTACTTATGGAAAGGAAGAATATTAACCTTTCAAAAATGATTTTCGTTCATTTTAATGTTCAGAAAAACGCGGTAAAGCAAATTTAAAATAAAAAAAGGTATTGTGGATAAGAGAACTTCTTATGGCCCTTACATGAGATTTTAGGATTAGAAAAGAAGAAAATTAAAGCATTTATTAAGTAATTCCAGATAAAAAATGTTCATGATGCTAACTTAATTACGACGATTTTTACACCACAGTAAAGGAAACTTACAATTGTCACCGCACGGTGGTCCTGAACCAACTTTAAATAGCATGGAAAAGCACCACGAAAAAAATCATGGGGTTCGATTCAGAAACACAAAATGTAAGCTCATTTAAATTTTTACAGAATTTCTGAGGGCCGTTTTTGAAAAAACTCATTTTTGAAAAAAGAAATATAAAAAAGTGAAAAAAAATCACGTTTATGTCAATTTTTTTCACGAAAAAAATATTTGCAACGTCTAAATATATTTTTCGAAGCTTAAGTAAAAGTAGTTTTTCTAATTGGTATTCAAATAAAAAATTATTTTTACAAAAAATTCTCTATTAGCATAAATGATGTACATCTTTTCATTATAGTGCGTATCAATATATCAGTCTTCGTCGAAATGTTGAAACAGAGCGTCGCACTCGATTGTCAGGTGTGTTGTGGAAGTTATTTCTCTGTTTTGATCGCGTCAATGCATGAGAAGTATTGTAGTCTTTCGCGAATATGCATAAAATAAAAAGTCGCGCTCTAACCCACGAAGAAAATCGATCGAAAATATGTTTGTTGTGTTTACAAAAGAAAAATGATTTGAGGGATATTGCTGGTGCATTACTGTTAAATATTGAAAAAGTTTGCAGTTATGATGTTAATGATGTTAATTTACCCAGTGCTATTTGTAGTTCATGTAAAATTAAAGTATATCGTGCTGCGAAGAAAAAAGAAAATGGTGATAGTACAATTAAAATCACTTTGCCAGATTATTCTGGTTTCAAAAAAGTTATTCGTAATACGAGGAATGTTGATGGTAATATTTGTCAGTGCGGCTTGTGTATGATTGGAAGATCAAATCGTGCTACATCTAATAAAAATGACACTGCAAAGCAAGAGAAAAGAAAATGTGCCAAGTGTCAACGGAATTACATTTATGGACGAAAACATATTTGTCGAAAAGTTATGAACTATAAAAAAATAGAACGTGTCACACAAGATTTGACCTTGAAAGAAAAGGAATATTTGGCTTGTAAATTGATTAAAAACATAACAGAAGAAACAAATACATCGTTTGATAAATGTAAACTAGTAGCATTATCCCAAACTCACGGAAAGAGAATGCGAATAGAAGTTAATAAATCTGAGCCAAAAGGTAAAAAACTTTGTCGACAAATTTCGGCTGAAGACTTTAACAAAATTTCAATAGATCTCAATTTATCATCAAACAAAGCTAAACGTTGTGCTAGAGCTATACGAGTTGCAACGAATGATAGAACATTTTTCGAATCCAATCTGAATACTAAATTACAGAAACTAAATCACATACTCGATTCTTTTTTTGAAGTCAAAAACTGTGATATAACAGATATAGCGAATGGAAAAAGAACTATTTCCTCCCAAACCCTCGTATTTTGTAACAATGTTGAAAAATTAGTAAGCACAATTGTAGAAAAAAGAAATATTAATAATAAACACTTGAAATTCGGAATAGACGGAGGTGGGGGTTTCTTAAAAGTCTCTCTTTCAATACAAAACGATGATGACAGTATCATAGAAACAAGAAAAAATACACGGCAAAGTTATAGGGATGGTATTGCTGCAAAGCAGTTTAAAGATACAGGTGTGAAAAAAATATTATTGCTTGGCTTGGTCGCACATACACACGAAAATTATGAAAATGCTTTGATGTTATGGCAACTTTTGAAGATTAAAAATATTGAAAGTACAATAGCGACGGACTTGAAATTAGCAAATGTTCTAACAGGTATAATGGCACACTCAAGCATGCATCCTTGTACGTGGTGCACTGCATCGAAAAATAATCTCAATGAATGTGGAGTTTATAGAACTATTCAAAATTGTGAAAATAGTGCCTGTTCCTGGAAGAAAAAGGGAAGTATTAAAACAAATGCTAAAAATTATAATAACTGTACAGATAACCCAGTGTTTTCATCACAAGACAACAATAAGAAAATCATTGATATAATACCACCACCAGAATTACACCTTTTAATTGGCATTGTAAATACTGTATATAAAGATATGCTCTCTTGTTGCGAAAAAGACAGCTTACAGTGGGCTCACGATTGTAATGTAACTCGTGAATTCGTGCACGGTAGTCCAGCATTTGCCGGAAATTCTTGTAAGAAACTTTTGAATAGTGTTGATTTATTACGAGCGAAATGTTGTATCAATTGCTTGAAATACGTTCAGTGCTTACAAAATTTCCGAATCGTGGTTGACTCTTGTTTTTCTTCTGTGCTTAAACCTGATTTTCGGTCTTGTATCGCTAAGTTTAGAAGTAGTTATATTGCTTTGGATATTTCAATCACGCCGAAAGTTCATGCAGTTTTTTTTCATGTACCTGATTTTTGTGCCAAAGTTGGAAGAGGTCTTGGTTTCTACAGCGAACAAGCTTTGGAGTCATTGCATTCCGATTTTCAAAGTATTTGGGCGAAATATAAAGTTCATGAGTCTCATCCAAACTATGCCGAAAAATTGTTAAGAGCCGTTCAAGAATACAATTCGAGGCACATATAAGTGATCGATCAATTAGAAATCTATTCTCGAAAACTATAAACTGTGTTATATATGTACCTTATATAATTGTTATGCGTTACTATATGAAGTTATTTTATTTATTATGTGTTTTATGAAGAATTGTAACAGGCTGCCGTTTAACCTATTAAACCTATTTATTACCTCGGTCAACGACGCCTTGTTATCTACGTGCCGAAAGCACGTCAACCTACCTTGCCCGGGAGTGCACCTGCGCAGAGTCTCCTCGCCAATCCGAGTTCGGTTCCCCAACTCGCCACTTGGCGGCGCTGTCGCTCTTGCTTAGCAGCGCTCCTGCGGCCGCTGCTGAAAACTAGGTTGGCGATTCGCTTCTACCGATCTCTGCGTGATCCTTGCTACGCTACCGGCTTATTCGTATCGAAAGTAAACAAACGCGAACTCCGGACAAAGGAAAGACAAAATAATGATTCGATTTAGCAGTGACTACTGATCGCTTTATTGGATAAAATAGATACACGGGGGATTTGCCGAGAGTCTTGCGCAC
This sequence comes from Phymastichus coffea, assembly GCF_024137745.1. Lineage (NCBI taxonomy): Eukaryota > Metazoa > Arthropoda > Insecta > Hymenoptera > Eulophidae > Phymastichus > Phymastichus coffea. The sequence goes on along the minus strand of NW_026706843.1, from coordinate 616,627 downwards.
GCAAATACAACTGATAATACGCTGGGTGGGAGAGAGAGAGAAAATCGCGACCGACGCGAACTAACCGCTCGCGCGCAATAAATTATTTCTTCGCGCACGCTGCGCGGGATCGCACGCTAACAACAATAAGAGAAGGTGCACCTACCGCGAGATAGTTGAGGATACGGTGGCCAACCGTATCCGATATGCAAATCGCAGATTCGCTGCTCCGCCGCTCGCTGCACTGCCGCTGTTGTTGCTGTTGTTGTTGGTGTTGCTGCTGTTATTGCTGTTGCTGGTGGTGCTGCTACTATAGGCACGCACGTTCACCAGTGCACGCACCACTTCCACAAACCCTTGCTCCCTGGATCTCACTTGGCGATAAAAAATGTTCAGTTCTTTGGCGCACAAAACGTAAAGACGTAAACTCACCGGACTGAGTGGCACAGTCATACTGGCTACCGAACTCTCCCCTCCCGGTCATTGCCCCTACGCGCCCTCTCTCTCTCTCAAACCGATCGCGGCTTTTCTCGTTCAGCCGCTTATTAACCTCACGCGAGTCGAACGATTTTCGGTAATCGTTGCAGAATATATTTATTACAAAAACTCAATTGTCATTTTTATTTCTATTTTCCAACGTATCCTTTATGCTAATAGAGAATTTTTTGTAAAAATAATTTTTTATTTGAGTACCAATTAGAAAAACTACTTTTACTTAAGCTTCGAAAAATATATTTAGACGTTGCAAATATTTTTTTCGTGAAAAAAATTGACATAAACGTGATTTTTTTTCACTTTTTTATATTTCTTTTTTCAAAAATGAGTTTTTTCAAAAACGGCCCTCAGAAATTCTGTAAAAATTTAAATGAGCTTACATTTTGTGTTTCTGAATCGAACCCCATGATTTTTTTCGTGGTGCTTTTCCATGCTATTTAAAGTTGGTTCAGGTGGTTTCAGCTGGTCCCATTTTATAGTATAGGTTGAAAACATCCGATTGATCTTCCTTGAAATCTTACGTAAGTTCTTATGTGTTTTTGTGCAAATAATATTAAAGAATTCATACCCTTATTTACAAGCGGGCATCTATGTTTTTCATGCTGTTGTACTTTTGTCCAGAATGTTAGCTAATTTAAGAGTTCTGAAAATTCATATTGCCTTAGTTTGCTTTATTTATAATAAAAGAGCTTTTTCATAGAGGTAATCTGCAACCTTCAACTAATAACTTAAACTTATAAGTGGTAATAGGATGATGTTGCCGTGAAGAAAAAGTCTATCTCGAGTAACCGGTTAGTGTCTCACAAAAACTCATAAAAATTATGTAGACCCATGTAAAATTTTCCATTGAATCTTTACATTTGGGTCAAAATTCATAAAAAGTGAAGCGTTTCCCGGAAAACTCGATTTTTCGGTAGACTTGAAAAATTGAGTTTTCCGACGTAAAGTTGGCAAGAAACGTTAAATTTCGAACCTTAAAAATTGATAACTGTACGTATAATATTTTCGATATATATGTGTACAACAGATGTAACTTTTATCTTATCTTGAGCCATTTTTTCAGACAAAAATTAACTCCAAGTCGAAAAATTCAATTTTTCATAGCCTAGCAGAAAATCAGATTTTCTGGAAAATACCCCATTTTTCGTAATTTCTGACCTAGATATTTAGATTAAATCAAAAATTTTATATAGGGATAAATAGTTGTTGTGAGGTAAAACCTTGTTGCATACAGAAGGGTATTCAGCTCTCGAATTACATTATTCAAATTATCATCCAGTTTAATTATTAAATGTATCGTATTTCTTTCCTACATAATAAATATGTTTTGAAAATAGGGTTGTTCGTTTTAAAAATTACAAAAGTACACTGAATTTTCTTGACTGCTGTATTTCATCTGTTTTAATTAAAATAATCTGAAATAAATAATAGTTATTAAAAAATAACATTTATCTTGCACAAATATAGTAGTTACCCGATTGAATGACAATGCTTTTTGGAATTGAAGAAATAAAGCAACCAATTAAATTAAACGATGATTAAAAAATGTTAAAAATTGTATAGAGTTTCCATCATCAGGTTGCTATAAAAGGATATTTTTATACGCTGTAAAGTCTTCCACTACTAATCACCATCGTTATTTGCAGTAATAAGTTGCAAGTTACCTCCGTTAAAATATACGCTAATGAAATATCTTATAGCAAAGAATATCATACTTCTCGTACCCATCCGATTATATACTATTAAGTAATATATGAAATTGGCGTGGATAGAAGCTAATTTTAACAATGAAATATGTACCACAAAGAAATAAAAGAACAAGTTTTTTTCGTCAACATTAGTAATTATTAACTTTCTAGAACATGTAAATGACTTTTTTTTAAATATTCGTTAATTGATCATTTATAAAATTAAATTTGTTCGAAAAATTGTATTCCAGCGCTACATTGATTACGTAGGCTAACAATTTTAACAATCTAAAACCAGACATAGTATACTTAATGACTTCTGTGCGCTGATCCCGAATCTGGGCTCAGAATTGCTCAATCACCCTTGATTTTCCAGATATCTTAATCTAAAAGCGTCAAAAACACGTTTTTTTGCTATATTTGACCACCTGTAATATGACAAAGGATTTGTTCTGCGCATTTCTGACCACAGTTCATAAAATAGCAACTCTTGGTTACAAAAAGCATGTCTGATTTCAGATTCTTGACTTTTGTAAAATTTTGTTGGCCTGTGTTATAAACGTTCTAGCGCTGTTGAATATCGACTGTACGATATTAAGTTTCCAATACTCTAAAACAATTAAAGAAATCGGAGTAAGAATTATGGAGAACAGAGAAATATCACGTACAAAGTATTCGGTTTGTAAGTATATTTTATGGATTCGCTAATGAATAAATATGACAGTTTTGCTAAATAACAACAAATAGGAAATGAGAACCTTGAATTTCTCTTATATAATGATATTTACACGACAATACGCATAATGTCATTTGCAATCATTTCTAATAACACAGGTTTACAAAATAAAAAAAGTTCAGGATTATTTGATCGGATCACATAATACTTATGTATTTCGACGCGTTGTATACGAATTTAAGGTCCGTTAACCTCTGTCACGTCAGATTTAAGGTTATTTCAAGGTCAAATTCGTTTATAACAACTAAAATAAAAATTTGATCATGGATTCGGAAAAAGCGGTAAATTTTACGTTCAAATACATATTTTCGATTTTTTCAACAAGACTCTAGGTCACCTAGAAGTCAAATAAGTAACAGACAAGATAAATTTCTTTTCGACTCAATCGAATCTGCATTTCAGACGTCCTATGAACTTCAATAATATACAATCATGTATTTATGTATCCTGAGTATAAACGTGGTATACATTAGATCCCATCGAGTTATGATCAAGGTAATTTCAAGGTTAGTTCGTTCATTTTGCAAAAAACAAATATAACGTTATACCCTTAAACCCTAATTTTCTTAACCTTCAGGTTCTGTAACATTTTCATATTATAATATAATATAAGTATAAATCCAGACCTTTACTTCCAATTTCCTTAACCTCCAAGCACGTAACCTTTCTGCGCTGTAGACGTAACCCTCGTAACCCCGATTTCCTGAACCCTCGAGTACGTTACCTTTCTATACTGTCTCCAACTCTCTTAACCCCAATTTCCTCAGTCGTATAGCGTCTAATCCTGCCACACTGTAATCCCAACCACCCACGCCCCAATTTCCTTAATCCTCGAGAACACAACCCTGCTACATAATAACTCCCTTCACGCCCAAATTTCCGTAGCTTTTGACCTTTGTAAACTGCGGGGCTATTATAACTCCATACTCTAAATTTAAATTTTCTTAATTCTCGAGTATGTAACCGTACCATGCTGTATCCCCGAACCACTGCGCCGTAATTTATTTATTTCTCGAGCTCCGTAAATCCCGAGGCTGTAACTTCAGACACTCAATACGAATTTTCTTGAACCTCTAGTCCTGTAGTCTCGTCAATAATGACAAAAGTAATCGGCATAATTGCAATTCCAAAATTTATACAATTGAAATTTATTGCAACTTACTTTTGGTCGCTGGTTTGCGAGTTTACAAAAGCAAGATTTTAAGAATTCATATTTAATAATATTTCATATTTTATAATATCTTATTATATTTTATATTTTATAAAATAACTTATATTTGTTAATATTTTTTTGCCCTATAGCAAAGTTATTCTTTGAGGGCTAGTCATTTTTCTTGTAATGGTCATCATCAACTCTGCTATCCCATTCACATAGAAAATATGGGTATTCTGTAAAACCACTCTGTTGACATAAAATGTTTGTGACAATTTTCAAATCCATACAGATTTTCCATTTATATGTCTCGTGATTAATTTTATTAAGTAAATATTCTATATTCACATATATTTCATCCATTGTCGTTGAATGAACCAATGAAACAGAGGTTAGTTTATTTCTATTGTTCAGTAATATATCTTTGAGGTTTCTTTTAGAAGAACCAATGAATAACCGCCACTATTTAGGATCATTTTCAACGCCGAATACGCTGAACGACCCATATATATCACTACAATATACGAAAGAATCATCTTGAATGAAGTATTTTTGAAAAGGCTTATCTCTGTTTCTATAGGATGTTACTTTTGTTTTCCTATGCAGGCATCTTTTCTCCTTTAGTCGTGATGCTAGTATTTCAGGTTACGCCTTAGATACCCCTAAATCTCTTACCAAATTATTGAGTTCGCTCTGATCAAATTTTGAAGGGGTTGTAGGTGACCCACTGTACTGACATCAGAATCAGTTTCGTCGTCATTTACTTCATTACTTTCTTCATCATCTTCTTTATCATGTTTGACATCGTCTTCTTCTTCATCTTCTTAGTCATTCTACCCATGTTACTATAGAATTCTGGAAGGTTTTCGTCACTTATATCGCTTTCTGTTGCTTCATCTTTATCATAACTAGTATCATTTACTAACACTGGAATTGTAACAAATGAAGTTATTTTGTAAACTAATGATTTATAGGTTTTTGAGTTGATTTCAAATCTAATGTTTGTATAAAAGTAGCGATCAATATTGTGATTTTGATATGCACCCCAAATTACAGGCGAAGAGAAAACCATTCCTCGCGTTTCACTTTTCCAACGTCTTAAACGCATATCACAACCCCAACAAATGAGTTTCGGGAACCATGATTGATTTAAAACAATATCAGAGATGTTAAAGTACTTTACGTACATCTCTCGAATTTTTCCAGAGAAAAGAACTGAGTTTTTGCTGATATTATATTTACCGCAGACAACACAAAAACTTTTTGAGCATTCATCCATTTTTAAAATTAATGATAAATTAAGTTTTATTTTTGAAGAAACAACTCAATAACCGCTGAAAAAACTGCTGGTCCGATGAATACCCAACTATCCTAAAAAGAGCTATTGGAGACAGCCGTTACAGTGCCGCATATCCTGAAAAGGACTATTGGAGAACCGATGTAGCAAGCGATATTCAACTACCCTGAAAAGGATTGTTGTAGACGACTGCTACAGTACCACATGCCAAAGTATCCTGAAAAAGACTGTTGGAGACAACTTCTACAGTATCGGATACCTAACTATCCTGAAAAGGACTGTTGGAGAGAAGCAGTTCTGCACACGATATCCAACTACCTTGAAAAAGACTGTTGGTCAGAACCGCTACAGCACGGGATATCCAACTGTCTTAATTTAGGATCGGAGTTATAGAGTATTCGGGATCGAGTTTTTAGAGTATTACGGTTCCGGGTAAGAGATTTTAGAGATTCGGATTGTAGGGGTTAAAGAGTAGCAAGGTTCCGGGCTTCTGAGGGTTTAGAAAATCGAGGTGTGGGGAGGGGGGAGTTTTATTCTCAAGGGTTAAGGAAATTGGAGTGTAAGTGGTTAGCATTATAGTGTGGCAGAATTAGGCGCTATATAGTTCAGGAAATTGGGATTAAGAGAGTCGGGACTACACCGTAGAAAGGTTATGTGCTCGAAGATTAAGGAAATTGGAAGTACTCGTAAAGGTCTGAACTTATATATGCAAATGTTATAGGACTTGAAAGTTAAGGAAATTCGGGTTCAAGGATATAAGGTTATATTTGTTTTTTTGCAAAATAAACGAATTGACCTTGAAATGACCTTGATCATAACTCGATAGGATCAAATGTATACCGCGTTTATACTTAGGATACAAAAGTACATGATTGTATATGATTGAAGTTCATAGGACGTCTGAAATACCAGTTCGAATGAGTCGAAAAGAAATTTGGCCTATTTGTCACTTGTTTTACTTTCAGATGACCTCTAACAAGGGAACCACCCCAACCCGACCTCACTGATTTGAATGATTTTGGGATATCTTGTAGTACTTGGAAAAAAATTAGATACCTGTTTTTTTATCAGCCCATAACGGCTTTTAAGGGGTGAAATCCACCCTGAAAATCAATCCCTAAAATCAGTTTTTTTAATATTTCTCAACATCAAATGAATATTTTTCAGTAAACTCAACGTTAAAAAATTTTTATAAAAAAGCGCTTTTAAGGACATAACATTTATACCAAAGGGTTGCAACCCCCTTGTTAATAGGGGTAAATACACTATTTTTGTACTGTTTTACGACATGTAATATAGTAAATCAGCTCGAGTGATTTACAAATCGCACTGATAATGAGAAAATACCAAAATTAAATTGACGTGTTTCAGGATTTAAAGAAAAAATGTTTAAGGGATGTTTCACCAGCTAGAAACCACCCCAGTCGGTTACTATCAGCAGGTTAATCCACCTAAACCTGGGATAAACAAGTTTAGTCGTTTGTATTTTTCTTGAAATAATGGAATTTTGACACCATAAGCGAGTTATCCCAGCTGTATAACATACCTCTTATCCACCTACCCCTAACCTATCTAACCCCCACCCTTATAAACCACCCTTACTGAAACACAAGTAGGCTAAACCTCCTAACCCTGGGAAACACGAGTTAAGTCATTTGTTATTTCCTGAAATAATTTAACCCTACGCCTGAGCGAGCTACCTCAACTAACCAACCTGCCTCTAAACCACCAAACCCCCATAAACCACCCTTATCCAACCAAATATAGGCTAATAGACTTAACTTTGGGAGAATTGAGTTTATTAGTTGCTTTTTCTTAAAATAATTGATTTCTACACCGTACGTGGGGTATCCCATTTTTTTTTTTGATAAAATATATCTGTAGCTCAAACATAATTTATGACAAATAAAAATATGATTAATACATTTTATTTTAATGGCGAGAAATATCTCTTAAAAATAAACACGAGAATAACACTAGGTCTAATTATCATTTATAGATCTATAAATATATATTTATATTCGTATATAGATACATAAATATATTTACGTAAGAGCCATCGTACGCGATAATACATATATTTTAATTTTTCATAATAATTTTCATCTTTTTCTTTTTTTATTTAATGGTAAATTAAAATGTATAATTTAATGAATTCCTTACAGAAATGATAATCATCGAAAAAGTGTTTGAAACATCTTTTACACCAACCACACCGTATTATAGCAAATTTTTACATTCTTCTACTTCGCAATGTATATTGCAAGAATCTCCAAAACTAAAATCAACAGGGTTATCTGTTTTAGCTGGTTTTTCAGCAATGTAGCGGCTTTTATACGAAACGTATTTAAAAATATTTGTATATCTTGGTGAAGAAAGCTGGTTATGGACAAGAGACTGCATTTTTATGATGTTATTTCTTAAATGTTGTGTTACGTCTTACGACGCATCCTTTTTATAAAATGAACATTTGCGAAATTCAAAGCTACTAAAATATTCGCACGTCAGCAAAAAGCTAATTAAACGCGAGGTAAATGACTCTCCGAAATTAAGCCTTACGACGCATCCTTTTTGTAACATATGCACATTCAAAACTGCTAAGCTATTCACACGACAGCAAAAAGCTGTCGAAACACACTCCGAAACTAAGTTACCAAAACGCAAGAATTTATAATCAGCGAAAACAAAATGTCACACAATATCGAAATACTGACCTGAAAAGAACTATAAAAGATATAAAAAGCAATGAACAAATTACTCTCAGCAGTTGATCAGTAGTCCGTCAGTCAGTCAATAAGTACCTGTAAGACTCAACTCCGTACACACCGGTCCGACAATTGGTGATCATTTTACTTAATAAACTCGCTATTGTTACAAAGTAATATCGTGCAAGTATTATTCAACAACCTATCCTATTCAATTCAACAAGCAGTTAGAGCCTGCTACATTCATACAATCCAACAAGCAGTTAGAGCCTGCTACATTTTATCAACAATTAAAGGCTACGATTATCAAGGTAGTACAACAAATAATGTTCCCTATGGAGAGAACATCAATACTCAATGACATAGCAAGAGAAATAACGGGAGACGTGACAACGAGTGGAAGCATCTTCTCAGAAAATACCATAAAAAACATTGCAGTCAGCACCTGAAATATGATCATAAACAAAATGATCACTTGCGGATCAATCTCTTCAGTTATAATTATGACATTGATCTTAATAAACAGAATAAAATTAATAATAGATACAATAATTAGAGGATACGCACTACACGCAATCTACGGCTGGTCGCTCCACCTACTCGGAGCCATCTTCATCTCTATTACACACCTCCTCATCAAACTCGAGAAACCAAGCAAAAACAGAACAGACAACGACAAAGAAAAACACATAGAACTGCAAGAAATCAAGATTATCCCCACAATACCTTTCTCAACACCTAGATGCATAACGCCACCTCCTCTACCAAACAGACCACCTTTTACCTTCAACAATCAAACCACTCTTTCAACTACAAATAAACATTTGTTTTCACTAGAATTAAAATAATACAAACATGACACTCCTCAAATGTGGCCACATTTTAAGCGGGGAGGGAAGCGAGATATTCGCTTTAGGAATCTAAATTAAAAACAAATTCCTTATCTAAAAAACAAAAAAAAAATATATTTTTACAAAATTACAATTATGTTTACAAATATAATTACACTCATATACAATTACAATTATATCGATGGTCTACACTTGGACCTATGATTACATTGTAAAACTCACTAAAAACCTCCACACATACTCGACGAAAACCATTACAATACACTAACAAATCATAAAAAAATAATTCGCGAAGATTCCAAGTATCTTCATCTGGACCGTACTCCCCCAAGAAGAAGGCCGTCTGCGTCACTCGATCGCAATGCCTCAGAGTACGCACTAACTTCCATCTCTGAAACTAACAAGCAAATAGGAAACAAATTAATCAGACATATCAATATACCAATATACAAACATACATTGTAAAACACTTACATCTATTCTCACATATTTTCGGATCCCGGGCTTAGGCGCGACTGGTAAAGGCAAGCCCTCCCGTCTGGCTTTCTTTGCCGCACGGGAATACTGCCAATCCGCAAACTAGAATAAAGAAATATAATGATAATAATAACAATGAATAAGAAATCAATTTGTAAAATACTTACGCAGACCATCGAATGATGCTTCCTTGGAAATCCAAACATTGTAAAAATTGAACTGTACAAAGTCGAGCAACCGCACTCCTCATATACTAAATAAATGCACACACCGCAAAAATTTCTGTATAAACCGCTAGTAGCTTTGAATTTCAAAAGTATTTTTATGCAAACATTGCAATATCTTAAGCCCTGGGGTGTTACGTCTTACGACGCATCCTTTTTATAAAATTAACATTTGCGAAATTCAATGCTACTAAAATATTCGCACGTCAGCAAAAAGCTAATTAAACGCGAGGTAAATGACTCTCCGAAATTAAGCCTTACGACGCATCCTTTTTGTAACATATGCACATTCAAAACTGCTAAGCTATTCACACGACAGCAAAAAGCTGTCGAAACACACTCCGAAACTAAGTTACCAAAACGCAAGAATTTATAATCAGCGAAAACAAAATGTCACACAATATCGAAATACTGACCTGAAAAGAACTATAAAAGATATAAAAAGCAATGAACAAATTACTCTCAGCAGTTGATCAGTAGTCCGTCAGTCAGTCAATAAGTACCTGTAAGACTCAACTCCGTACACACCGGTCCGACAATTGGTGATCATTTTACTTAATAAACTCGCGATTGTGACAAAGTAATATGGTTTAAGTATTATTCAACAACCTATCCTATTCAATTCAACAAGCAGTTAGAGCCTGCTACATTCATACAATCCAACAAGCAGTTAGAGCCTGCTACATTTTATCAACAATTAAAGGCTACGATTATCAAGGTAGTACAATTATCAGACATACATTTCCACATATATTTATTATAAGTGAGACATATCCGACCACTAGTCAACATATTGGAACGTCTCATTCATTAGCTATTCGTAGTTGATGCACGAGACGTAACAGTTGATTCATTTCATAGTCCATCAAAATTACTTGATCTGATAAACGTCGAACGAAGTTTTTCAGGTACGAAATCCATAAACGTCGAGTGCTTGGATGTTCCCTGTCGTTCCTGTGGGAATTTTTTTTATATTAACAATTTTGTTTGTCGGCATTGTTTCCCTTACAGCTTTATCGCAATGTCCACTCCAAAAGTCGAGTAAAAGTACAGATTGAGGTGCATCATTTGGGTAAAAAACTTCTTTCAAACAAATTTTAAAATGATCTAAAATAAAAAAATGTCAAAATTTTTTTATGTCATTGCATTATAATAAACAAAAATATACTAACTTGTCATTAATTTTCCAGATTTACATGCTTCCACATGCACATTTTCTGGTCTAAATAATGAAGATTCCACAATGGGACCGAATTAACCACTTTTTTCTTTTAATACTATTAAAAGTGGTGATAAAAGTTTCCCGGTTGCTGATATAGTTGGCTGAATTGTGTAACTGTACATTGTCGATGAAACCGACTGTACCAGACATTGCATCTGCTTTTCTCCTTCAACTGCTAATGTTGTAACGGTCCTATTTATGAGCTATTTATTAGATCACTGAATTACCGCAACCAGTCTAACGCATCTATCTGTTTATTCAAATCAATATATTAAGCAGCGCTACCTCACTGTTTACTCGATTGTATTCATATAAGAGTCGAATTTCATAATCAAAATAAATAGCGTGACGTCACAAAGTAATAGATATAGATATAATGATTTTTGGTATTAAGAAAAATATGTAAATTAGAAATAATTTTAATATAACAAAGCATTTATTGTATAGATTTTAGTACGTAGATTCGGAATATATTAACACAAATTGTATTAAATTATTGAATAATAATGAATTTCAATATGCAAAGTTAATTTATTTATTACGCTAAAAATATAAATTATTAGAAAAATGTAAATAATCCATATGCAAAATGAATAAGTACAGAACCTGAGTAAGAATTGGTTTCATTAATAACAGCTGAATAATAACTGTTATTAATAAATAAACAATTAATAATTTATTTAAGCAATAAGTTGTATATAAAACGAAAACATTAATTTTATACTTAACAATGATAACTTTATGATTTATGAATCTTAGATAATTAATCTAATAATTGCGTTATAAGATTAGGAAAAAAACCGTTACAAATATGAAAATTGGTTATAATTCAAATGTTATTAATTAATTTAAATATTTCTTTTTAGAAAATACTTCCGAAATTAATCGACTATAAAGTTATATAAAAATTTAATAATTTTCTATTGTAAATATTGTAATATCACGTTAATTAACTTTATTAGTTAATAACTTTTGACGACACTATTTGCTATAATTGTATATTGTATAAAATCAGCAAATAACAAATTCTGTAAAATTTACATGTGTTAAAAGCTTACTATTAATGGTTATTTACTTGTAAATTAAGATAACTCATTTCTCAAAATTCGCGAATGTCTCTCGAATATTCGATGACATCTCTCCTGCAAAAATAAGCGGGAAAATCTGTGTATAAATACACCCACCTTTGCATTCACTTCTAGCCTTCCAAGGTGAGCGCATGAGTCTGAATAAACTTGGTTAATACCTAAGTTCTTTCTCTCATTGTGATTAACTGAGCAAGACTGTTCCTTCCTTATAATTCGAGCTCGACTTATAGAACATCTAGGGCTGTAAGAAATTTAGGCCGAATTATATCCTATCCAAGAAAGACTTTAGCTCTACTTATGGGACAATTCACACCATAAGAAGCTAGGGCATCGTCTGACTTTCTCTGAAACATTGTACTTATTTATATATATTTGATTTATTATTATTAGAGTACATTTGATTTATCTATTTATTTTATCGACAAGTAGAGTAAAATTATTAGAAACAAATTCTTACTCATTAGCTAGATACGACAGTTCGAATTATTATTATAAAAGATACGAACATCACAACGTTCTTCCTGAGTGCATTTCTAATTGGAAACCACTCTGATCTGAATTATAAAAGTTTGCAATGCCGATTTCTGGTATACATGATTTAACATCAGCTACAAAAGCATCAGCATTATTTTATAGTTCTTCTTTACTTTCTAATGTTTTTTTGGTGATAAATTTATTTATTTTTCTAGATACTATTCTATGAGCTTTTTTAAATTTTAGTAACCAATTTTAAGAAGCCTTAAATCTTATATCTTCATGGCCAACAATTTTTTGAGCTTGCAATGCCCATTTCCGTATATCTCAATCATGCACTATCGTACCAGCTGCAATAGGGGCTTTTAAATTATCAAACGTGAATTGGCAAATTTGCGCAATTTTTTCTCGGTAAGTTCCATTTTTATTAATTGTTTTCGCCCAACGTTTAAGTTGATTTATAGATGAAACTTTTTTGAATCTATGTTGTACAGTATCCAGTTTTAAGTTTATATTTTTTCCGCTCCTTCAAAATTCTACGGTTCTTTGTTTATAATCAAATGTGATTTTTTCATCGTCATTTATGCACTGATATGTTGGTGCAAAATCAGGATCAGGAAAGTGATGTTGAACTTCATCTTCGATTATTTTAGCATCAGTATCTTTATAATCATGAAAATCTAACGTCTCTTCAACAATCATATCAATATCATTAAACTCATACACGGCATCTATTAATATTTCTTTCAACTTTTCTGATAATTTAATTTCTTTCAAATTAATCTCGCTATCTGGTATTTGTAAACTTTGAAAATATGCTAATAATAAATTGACTACGTTCAAAGGATTGATCTTCATGTTTTAATCTAAAACAAAATCAAGATATAAATACTCTTTTTTGCAGTTGAATAATTTTACAAAAGACAAAAGAAAACCTAGTCTATAGATAGAATTCGATCATACGTTTTTAACAGTTATATTTCACATGTTTACAAATCAAAAGATTTGAATAAAATTATATATGATAAGTGACATAAATACTTACGTAGTAGACAAAAACTTTTCTTCTTGTTATGTACTATATTTTCGTGTTCGGGAAATTTGTATGTAAATATAGAAATAAGTTTATTTATAAATCCAGCACTATAAAAAAACTTTAACTTTTTAAATACTTGACTTTTCTTCAATTACTATGAATAATGAAATATGTATCGGATGTCTTATTATCGTAAGGGGCGTAGATTTGATATAACTTATCTTCTTCGAGCCATTGATAAGACAAAATTGTAAATAAGATAAAGTGTACAGCAAAGTGACGTACCAACAAAAAGTAAACTAAACCCCAAGTGAAAATTGAAAAAAGTAAACAGTTTATAAGTATAGGAATTGAGACTATAATAACTATTTATAACTATTAATATAATCAATTATTTGTTATAATTTCTTTTCTCATTGACAAATTGTAAATGATTAAAAAATAAATAATAACTATATTAAACTTTCCCTTTTGAAATTAATAATTTTTAACTGTTATTACTTGTTATTTTTCTTTATTACGAATTAGCTTTACGTTTAAGAAATAATAACAATTATTATTACTCTTTTATACATATCTATATATAATACAATGCAAATAATATTTTTAAAAAACTGATACTATAACTGTTATTATTAATTTCGAAAATACAAAATAGTTAATAATTAAATATAATTGATTTTAGTCTCAAGTCTTATATTTATAAGCCGTTATTAATTATTTTTATCTTTTTTGTATTTTGTAACAGGCCGCCGTTTTACCTTGAACCTATTAAACGTGTCTATTAGTTCGGTCAAACGACGCCGTGTTAGCTACGTGCAGTAAGCACGTTAACTCACCTTGTCCGGGAATGCGCTTGCGCAGAGTTCTACTATCGATCGAAGTTGGGTTCTCGATCTTTCCGATGGTGGCGCTATCGCGCTTGCTTAGCAGCGCTCCGTCGGCTACTGCTGGTACCTCAGTTGGCGAACCGCCTCTTACTTCGCCTACGTAATCCGTGCTATTTTACCGGCTTATTCAAATTGGACGTAAACAATGACACGGACAAAGGGAAGACAAAACAATACGATCTTTAGGAATAACCACTAACTGCTTTATTGACTTTAATCTGTTACACGGGAGGGATTTGCCGAGAGACTCACGCACGCTAAATCGACTGACAATATAAACGGGGAGAGAGAGAGTGAAATTCGCGATCGTCGCGGACTAAACGCACGCACGCTTTAAATAATCTCACCGCGCACGCTGCGCGGGATCGCACACTAATTATGATTAATCGGAGTAGACACCTACCGCGGATTTGATGGGGATACGGTGGCCAACCGTATCCGATTAGTTAGCTGCAGATGAACCTCCCTTGTGGTTACTGCTCTGCTATCGTATGACTTGCTGCTGCTAATGTTGCTGAGGTTGCTCCACTCGCTGATGAAGCCGCACACTTTTAGCGGTGCGCGCAGTCCACACTCTGGTTCTCACTCGGGAAAATCGCACACACAGTTCTCTCTTGCTCGCACGCTCGTAAAAACTATGTTGCTGCCGGACTGAAGGACACAGTCATACTGGCTAGCAAACTCTACCCTCCCGGTCATTGCCCCTACGCGCCCTCTCTCTCTCTCAAACCGATCGCGGCTGTTACGCTCAGACGTTCAGTAATCTACGCGAGTCAAAACGATTTTCGGCAATCGTTGCAGCCTCCTCCTAGCTTCGGACTACCGGGCCGAACTATTTTGCTGACTCTCGACCCTAAGGATAGGAGAGGGAATGAGAGAAATCATTGCACTCCATCCTTATAAAATACTCCTTTATTCGCCCCGCCCGGGCCACCACACTCCTTCCTCATTTGCCGGAGCCTCCTGGCGCCTTATGCCGTGGGTAGCGCCAGTGCTCCGCCTTGTTCGGGCACTTGGATGTGGTGGTTATCCCGGGATGACCACAAATGTAGCAGCCCTTCCGCTGTTGTCTGTTGGGGCCAGGCACCGACCCTTGGCCCTGGTTCCCCGTCGGCGGAAGGGGCTACGAGGCCGAGGTTCCCGGGACGGCGGTAAAGGTCACGCCGCCCACCGTGGCGGAGGTGCGTCCACCATGAGTGCGCACCACCACGGTTGAGTCGAAAACCACCGACCAGTCCACGCGGACCGTGAACTCCTGCCCGGCTCCGGGGGCCCCCGAGACTCTCTTGACCTGAGCCTGCGTCGGGGGCTTGGCTGGAGTCTTGGCCGCGGCCCTACTCCCAGGTGCCGTCGGTGGTAACACCTCCGGCGGGCCCGCGGCCTCTGGGAACTCCTGCCCCCGGTCGATGCGCAGCAGGGCCTCGCCATAGGCCCTCTGCCGCCGGACTACCGGAGCCCACTCCCCCAGCATTTCTCGGGCTCCGCAGAATTCCTCCAGGTGCGCATGCACTTGGCGTTGGAGCTCCCCGATAAACTCCCACGCGTTCTCTACTTCCTGGAGGCCCAGCTTCACGTGCCTCCAGGAATTTTCGAGCCCGTTTTGCTGGGGGATCCGGGGGTGGTTGCAGACCCACTGCCCCTGCCCACAGGCCTCCTTAGGCCTGGAGCACTGAGTCGAGCAGTCAGCCACCTCTGGCTTGCTCGGCTCTGGGGTCTGCGCACCTTGGTCTGTCGGGGTCGTAGACCGACGGCCCTCTTCGGACGGACCGTCGGTCTGGGTGGACGCCTCCCGGGTTGGCGCCTTCCTTGGTGGCGGCCTCAACCCTTCCCGGAGGAAGTCGTCCACTCGCTGGCGAGAGCGGTCCTCTCGGGCAGCCACCTCGACTTGGGCCCGGACAAAACTGCGGACCTCGCCGATCAGCCGATCGGCGTCCGGACCCAGCCTAAGATCAAGAAGCATCCGGGTGGCTACCTCGAAGGCTTCTTCGCTGATCACCAGCTTCCTCTCCATCTGCAAAAGAGAAGAGGGTGGTCAAGGGATATCTCAGGTTCAGCCCTTAACCTAATCGTCGTTGCGTCACGCTTGATGCTACGCTTTACGAGGATGTCCCGGTCCCCTGCGCTTCCCTCGCGAATATGGCCCACTTGCGGGGGTAACTGGCCGGACAACCTCCCGCACGTGCTGGATGGTTTTACGAGGCCTGGCTCTTCCCCTCGTCATATTGCCATCCCGGTCATCACCACCCGATGCCGGGAGTTCGCCCACAGGGTTTTTCGTGGTCTACCGCGGCCCCGCTTAGCCGGCGCCTCGATCGGCGTCTTAGGAGCCGTTACGGACTCATCACACTCGCTCGCGGGGGCTGCAATCGCGGTGCGCTCGCATATCGGATCCCCGCTGGAATCCTTTACCTTCGCGGGCGGGTCGCCTGCGCCCTCCTCTTCCTCCAACTGTGCTGAGTCCCCACGTTCCGGTTCCTCGTCGTACTGGTCCGAGAACGAGCCGAAATAGGGCTTGAGATCCTTGGCGTGGACCAGCTTGGGCAATTCTTCCTGCTGGTTATCGAGGCGGTAGGTATTAGTCCCACATACCTCCTCGATAATATACGGGCCAGCATACTTCGGAGCCAACTTCGCCGATACGCCCTGAGCGGCGGAAGACAAGATACGGTTCCGCTTCCACACCCAGTCCCCAACCCTAAAATCGGCTTGACGTCTCTTCTTGTTATAATAGACCGCCTGACGGTCCGCCTCCTCCCTGGACCTGGAGCCGGCGCGTTCCCATAAGTTGGGCAACTGGCGCATGTGCTCACCCCATTCGGACAGTTCTTGAACCTCAGAAGCTTCGCGGGCCAACTGGTCTTGGGCCCTTCTAAAGGTCGAGGGGGGAGTGGGCTGTCGACCGAAGACGAGCATAGCCGGGCTATAGCCTGTCGCGCTATGAGTTGCCGAGTTCAACGTGAAGTTGAACTCTGGCAGGTGCTCATCCCAGCTCTTATGGTCCCGCTCCACATACAACATGAGCATGGCCTTGAGGGTTTTGTTCACTCGCTCCGTAGGGTTGGCCTGTGGGTGGTAAACGGGAGTGAGGGCGCGCCGGATGCCGTTCCTCAACAAGTAGGTATCGACATCCTGATTCTTATACTCGGTCCCGTTGTCCGAAAGAAATATCTCGGGCGCGCCGAACCTAGTTACCACCCTCTCATGCAGTTCCCGCACGATGGTCCTTCCGTTGGCCTTGCGTACGGGTACACACTCAACCCATCGAGTGAACAGGTCTAAAAAGACCAAGATGTACTCAAACCCTCTCGAGCTCTTTCGGAATGGGCCAGTAATATCGCTGGCCACCACCTGCCAGGGTCGCGAGACCTCTCGTCGACCCATCAGTCCGCAAGGCGGCCTCTGTTCCGCCTTGCACTGTTGACAAACCGGGCAACTCCTAACGTACTCTCCGACCTGCTCATACATCTTTGGTCAGAAATACAGGTGCCTAGCCCGGGAGAACGTCCGTTCTCTCCCCTGATGTCCCGCTGCTGGCGCATCGTGTACCTCCTCGAGCACCTGATGCCTTTTCTCAGCAGGAACTACTAGCTTCCAGGCTTCCTCGTTGTCGATGGACCCTTCGCTCTCCTCAGTCGAATTGTAGTGATACAGTCTCCCACCTACTACCTTCCATGTAGGTTGAGAATGCGGGTCCTGGCATACTTCTCGGTATTTTTGTAGATACCAGGCGTCGGCAGTTTCCGGCTGATGAGTAATGGCACCCACTTCTACCACCCCCTCCTCATAGGCCCTAGACAAAGCGTCTGGCACCACGATGAGGTCTCCCTTTCGATACTCTATATCGAAGACATGTCCCTGCAGTGCTAGCGCCCAACGCGCTAGCCTTCCTGTTGGATTCCTCATACTGTGGAGCCACCTAAGGCAACTGATCGGTAATGACTTTGAAGTGGTGCCCCTCGACATAAGGCCGGAACTTCCCGATAGCCCACACTACAGCCAGGCACTCTCGTTCGGAGACTGTATAATTCCTCTCCGCGCTGTTTAGGGAGCGACTAGCGTACTCAATGACGCGCTCCTGTCCATCGATTTCTTGCGTCAATACCGCGCCTATCCCGCTATCGCTCGCGTCCGTTTGTAATACAAACTGTGCGCTGGGATCTGGCGACTGCAAGATTGGTGCAGAGACCATTGCGTCTCGTAACCTTTCAAATGCCTGCTCCTGTTCCTGCTGCCAAGCAAACGGAATGCTCTTCTTCGTCAGGCGGTTTATCCGCTCAGCGATTGTCGCGAAGTCGGGTATAAAGCGACGATACCACGACATCATCCCCATGAATCGCTTCACCTGCTTGATGGTCCGTGGTGCTGGGTACTCCATAATAGGCTTGATCTTCTCCGGATCTGGCCTTACCCCTTCACGGTTCACAAGGACCCCTAGATACTTGACTTCCGATTTACAGAAGTGGCTCTTGGTCTTATTTACAGTGAAGCCCGCACCCAGAATTCGTTGTAAAACCAATTCCAGGTATTGCTTATGCTCCTCAAAGGACGGCGAGAGAAGCGAAAGGATCTAAGTCCGGGCCAATCACTTTATCCATCAACCTCTGGAAGGTTGCGCCTGCGTAGGACAATCCGAAAGGCATTCTCTTGAACTGAAAATGCCCCAGGCCGGGGACTGTGAAAGCCGTAATGGGGCGCGACTCCTTTTTAAGAGGAATCTGGTGGTACGCGCTAGTCAAGTCCAGTGTAGAGATGAACTTGGCATCCCTGATCCTTCGCAGGATGTCGCTCATGAAAGGCAATGGATAGGCGTCAGGCTTGGTTACCGCGTTTACCCTCTGGTAATTTACGCAGAACCGATATTTGCCATCTGCCTTCTTCACCATCACCACTGGACTTGACCACCCGCTGGTTGCTGGTTCAATGACGTCGTTGTCCAGCATGGCCTTGACCAGCGCGTGCATCTCGTCTCGCACCCTGTCGGAGACCGGATAGTATTTCTGTTTACAGGGTCGAACGTCTCCGATGTCTATCTCATGCTCGACCCCCCACAGCACAGCCTAAACTCTCGCCTGCGTCTGGAATTAATCCGTCGACGAAGCTAGCCACTTCTTGGCGCTGTGCTTCCGTGGCTTCTACCAGGCCTACGGGTGCGAGGCACGACGTACCAGTGACGCTTGCCACTTCCAACGGTACCGCCACTTTGGCTTTCGCCAAGTACAACTGGTCCGTGTCAGGGTTCAGGTTGGCGCTGAATTCCCTTACGAAATTCGCGCCTACATAGCAGTCATCAGACAGCAGTGGCGTTATGGCGACCCTTACATCCTTCGTGATTCCCCCCACCGTAAAGAGGAATATCACGTGACCCAAGATGGGGCACGGGTGACCGTCGGCGAGCTTAGCTTCTCCCGCACGCGTCACATCTAAGCCCAGCCCCATGTCCGATGTCAACCTTAGCCCGAGCTGACCCATTACCGTCGATGAGGCTCCGGTATCGTAGAGTGCCCTCAACTTATAGGCACCTATGCCTACCTGGAGCCACCATCTAGTCTCATCCTCGGACGCATACTTACGGGGAGCTATCTCCGTCCCACTCTTCTCTGTGGCCCGGAGGCTTTCGCGGCTCTTATTGCCTTGGGCAGCCGCTACTCGCGTCGACGTGCTCTTACCCGCTAATTTCTGGGTCCCAGGCGTATTCTCTGGAGCGTCGAGTGGTCTCTTGGAGCTTTTGGGGCCGACGGTCTCCTCTCCGACCCATTCGTACCCGTGCTCCACCACTTGAATCCGACCTCCATACCCTTAGAGGATACAGAATGCCCTGTTACCCAGATCAGGCACCTGCACGGTCGTTGTCGCTCCATACGCCACCGCACTGCTGGGTCTCGTAGGATCCAGTGATTCTTCCGCGACCTTCCTGAACCCTAGGGTCGCTGACGGGCCACTGCCACGCTCTAGCGACCCGCGACGAGAGGTCACCTTTATTGGGGACGCGGAGGGGACCTCCGTCCTCCGTTTCCCTGCCCGTTTCCCTTGTTGCAATCCGGGCAGTACCTCCTGGTGAAGCCCAGCTTGCCGCAAGACGAGCACTTGATTGGTTGGGAGAAATCTATTTTTCTCCTTTGACCCTCTCGTCGCTGGCCAGGAGACCCAGGGGGGTTTTATTCCTCCCTCTCTCTTGCGGCCGACCCCTTGGCCGCTTGGGAGAGTTAGCCTTCCTCTCTTTGAAGTACCGGTCTATCTCGCGTCGCAGGGTCGCTACCTGTGACGATAAGTCTTCGAAACGGTCTGTTGCCTGCGTCGCGGAGATTGAAGACCGGTTCTCGGGTATCCTGACTGGTTCCTCACCGGTGACTCGGGTTGCAGCTGCTCTGTACCCCGAGGTTTATTGGACATGGCCGCTGTTCGGGGCCCTGCCCGGGGTGGTGGTGCCTTCGCTGACACACCCATGTGCTCGGGGTATAACGTGGACGTGGGCTCCAGCCTGGTCCTCGGGCGCTCGTCGTCCCGCAAGGCGGTCTCGATTTCAGTCGCCCGGGCGTGGAATTCGTCCACGGTGGAGAACGCGTTCCTCCGCAGCTGCATTCGGATGGCGGGCAGGAGATTTGCGTATAACAAATCTAACTGTCGCTGCTCTGGTAACGGCGGGCGTAGTTGGGCTAGCATAAAGAGGAGGTGGCAGGTATATTCCCGCACCAACTCTCCTTTCTCCTGGTATCGGGCTTGGGCCTCTTGCAGCAATCTTTGTTGCTGCAGCTCACTCGACCCAAACCAACGTCGAGCACCAGCCACGAAATCGGCGTAACTTCTCCACTTAAACTTGTTAAGCTCGTACCAGGTCCTCTGATACCGAGCATAAGATTTCGCCGTCGGTTAGCCCTGAGCCCGCTCGTAGATCCTCCAGTCTTGACAAGAAGGTGTCCACGCATTCTGAAGCCGTCCCCGAGTATCGCAGCTTCCATCCTCGGACTATCCTACCCACATCCCGAGTCGTGTAGTATCCTGACGCCGCATTGGTATCATACCAGGCGGGTCCTTCCGGGGTCGCCTGCTCTTCCCCCATGTCGGCGTTTCTTGATCCTCTTCGCGGCGGCTGCTCCGTCCGCAGAGGCGCCTGCCTTTGAGGAGCCTCTCGAGGTTCGCCAGGGGTCGGTCTCTGGGGTTCCGGGGTACTTCCCGGTACCCTCTGGTCGTAGTGGTACGTATACGTGGACTGGAAGTCCACGGTTCTCCTGGGCCGCTCCGGTATGACAGTTCGTCGATTTGTGGGGTCCCTGTTCCTCAACTGCTGGACCTCCACCTGCAGGGCGGTCACCTGGTCGCTCCACCGTGCGCATACCTGATCGTGTCTCTCCAGCATCTCTAGTATGCGGTTAATCCCGACACGGTTGCGCTCGATTTCTTCCTTCAATCGCTCGGTCACGCACCGTTCCTCCTCTTCTTCTTGAGGTTGTAGCTCCGCGTTCTCGAAACGACGAGCTCTTCGCTTATCTGGCGATCCGGTGGAACCCTTATGTGACCCTTACTACTGACCCCTTCCGAGGGCCCATTGGCCTCGCCGGTCCCCCCTTCTTCAACGGGCTCTCGCTTCCCCATCTCGCTCCGACTATCCTCCTCAAGGTTGTCGAAGACCGCGAGAGTCCGCGTCAGGTTCGCCTCCACTACCTCATCTCTGTATAGCAGCATGAGCGGGTGGGCGACGAGATCCTCGGCATCAGCTGCTTCTAGCTCCTGTCGCCTGGTCTCAAGCCACCTCTCTCGGCTTCTTCGTCTCCGTTGCGCCGCATCTCTATCCAACGCTGCTCCTTGGAAATCCAGGTCGATGTACTCGCCTAACAACCAATACGCTAGCCGAACCGCTTGCATCAGCTTGGGACCATCTGTACGCAACTCCAGCTGCGTCAGGTACCTATCAAGCAGTGTCGAAGGCAGTTCCGATGCCCATCGGGTTATCGCATCGGCGGTATTCTCCATACCGCTTATACTGGGGCGTAGGTGACGGTTGAGGTTAATTTGCCTACTCGACCACTACCGCCTCCTATCGCCCAAGGCGCGAGCGGGGTGTTGCGATTTTTATCGGTAACTGTGCTACTACGCCTTAAATTTCAAGGCAACAACCCACGAGGCTCGTGGGTGTGTGCAGGTGCCGCGTACCCAAAGGAAGTAAAAACTTCCGCTCGCAACTATCTGCCTATAGGTGGGGACTAACTGTTTGCTAACCCCACCGGGTTAGTAACACTAACCCCGCACACACCCAAATTGCGTGCTCTGCTGATACTGTCGCTCCGTGACCAACCCCCGCCTAAATGCTCTAAGGTGTGGGTAACCACTCGAAAAGAAAAAAACAATTTGTCACCTCCCTTATTTCCGATGGAGCGACTCCGGATGTCTCTTCGACCCCTGGGGTTAGTGTACTCTAGGCTTACAAAAGCAGGTGTTATTAGGTCGGAGAGACGTCTTTTCCCCGCAGCAGAGCACGTGCCGAACGAGCCACGTGTTCTTTTACCCGCTCGCAACTTAATACGCACGCGCGCAAACGTCTCTCTCTCCCGTGCGTCGCTCTCTCTCTTCGTGCAAATCGACTCCCCTTGTGTCAGTTCTATAATTTGTTGGGCGCCATGTAACAGGCCGCCGTTTTACCTTGAACCTATTAAACGTGTCTATTAGTTCGGTCAAACGACGCCGTGTTAACTCACCTTGTCCGGGAATGCGCTTGCGCAGAGTTCTACTATCGATCGAAGTTGGGTTCTCGATCTCTCCGATGGTGGCGCTATCGCGCTTGCTTAGCAGCGCTCCGTCGGCTACTGCTGGTACCTCAGTTGGCGAACCGCCTCTTACTTCGCCTACGTAATCCGTGCTATTTTACCGGCTTATTCAAATTGGACGTAAACAATGACACGGACAAAGGGAAGACGAAACAATACGATCTTTAGGAATAACCACTGACCGCTTTATTGACTTTAATCTGTTACACGGGAGGGATTTGCCGAGAGACTCACGCACGCTAAATCGACTGACAATATAAACGGGGAGAGAGAGAGTGAAATTCGCGATCGTCGCGGACTAAACGCTCGCACGCTTTAAATAATCTCACCGCGCACGCTGCGCGGGATCGCACACTAATTATGATTAATCGGAGTAGACACCTACCGCGGATTTGATGGGGATACGGTGGCCAACCGTATCCGATTAGTTAGCTGCAGATGAACCTCCCCTGTGGTTACTGCTCTGCTATCGTATGACTTGCTGCTGCTAATGCTGCTGAGGTTGCTCCACTCGCTGATGAAGCCGCACACTTTTAGCGGTGCGCGCACTCCACACTCTGGTTCTCACTCGGGAAAATCGCACACACAGTTGTCTCTTGCTCGCACGCTCGTAAAAACTATGTTGCTGCCGGACTGAAGGACACAGTCATACTGGCTAGCAAACTCTACCCTCCCGGTCATTGCCCCTACGCGCCCTCTCTCTCTCAAACCGATCGCGGCTGTTACGCTCAGCCGTTCAGTAATCTACGCGAGTCAAAACGATTTTCGGCAATCGTTGCAATTTATAATGAAAAGAAAATAATAATTATTACATAAAATTTGTAATACTTAGGACGTATTGTTATGCAACATGAATGTTATTCAAGAAATACATTCATTTTTCGCTATTTATATAAGGTTAGCCCGCATGTGGTTCAGTAAGGGTGGTTTATTAGGATGGGGGTTATATAGGTTAGGGGTAGGTGGATAAGAGATATGTGATTCAGCTGGGATAACTCGCTTATGGTGTCAAAATTCCATTATTTCAAGAAATAACAAACGACTAACCTTGTTTATCCAAGGGTTAGGTGGTTTAACCTGCTGATAGTTGGACTGGGGTGGTTTCTAGCGGGTGAAACACCCCTTAAACATATTTTTTCTTTTAATCCTGAAACACGTCAATTTAATTTTGGTATTTTCTCATTATCAGTGCGATTTGTAAATCACTCGAGCTGATTTACTATATTACATGTCGTAAAACAGTACAAAAATAGTGTATTTACTCCTATTAACAAGGGGGGTTGCAACCCTTCGGTATAAATGTTATGTCCTTAAAAGCGCCTTTTTATAAAAATTTTTTAACGTTCAGTTTACTGACAAATATTCATTTGATGCTGAGAAATATTAAAAAAACTGATTATAGGGGTTGATTTTCAGGGTGGATTTCACCCCTTAAAAGCCGTTATGGGCCGAAAAAAAAACACGTATCTAATTTTGTATTATTTTAATTTTTTTAGTTTCCTAGTTTATGAGAGTTTAAGATAGCTCTTGGGAGACGAATTTGTTAAATGTGATCTCATAATTTTTCAGGGATCCGTATCGGGTAATGCTGACGTTGACGGTATTTTGCTAAACCATAGGAATATCTTAAAAATGGCATAATTCGGTCCAAAAAATCGTAGAAAGTCAAATTTTTTTTTAAATAGTCGATGAAAAGTGTATTTTAAGATAGTATTTGTGGTTTTTTGAAGAAATATTTGTGCCAATGCAGGTAAACATGCACACTATTGCGTTTTTTAAGAGAAAAAAGTTGGTAGGCATTAAGATATAGCAATGTGATGTTATCTCTCAGCTACTAGAAATTATTTTTTCCTAAAAGTACACGAAATTCTCTACAAAATAAAAAAAAATGATTTCAATACCAAGAAAATTGACCGAGTTATAAGCATTTGAAAAATGGCAATTTTTCGATGAAAAATGTTGGGATAATACTATTGCGGAGTGTATATTAGTCAATGTATTTTTCATCAGATAAAAGATATTACAGAATAAACGATAATTCACATAAGATACCAAAACAAACTGATTCCACTAATGGCGCAGATGAAAAGTACAAATGCTCTAGTAGAAAATTCGAATGTGAATATGAAAGCAGTGAAAGTAAAATTTAACAAATGCTTTACCTTTTTTTATAAAACGAATCACATTCGTTGCGATACCTGCTTTCAATTTATTGATATTGCCAAGCGACATTCTAAAAATAAAAAAAATGTCAACTATTGCTACTGAAACTGGTACCAGGTACATTCCCCATTAATCACTTTTGCCATACCTAAATCAAAATCAGGCAAACTAGAAAGTTTTGTATCTGAGACGGAAGTTATCGTATCGAAATGCGTTTTGAAGGTTATTGTAATAACTTCCATTTAACATGTAAAGAAAGTTAAAAAAATTGAAAACTATGTTTTTTACGATAAAAAATAGATAAACATTTTTTTATATTTTTCACCTTAATTCAAATTAATGTCAGTTTAGAACTAGTAATAGAAGAACAAATATACCAACAGAGATCGAAAGCTAATCTTTTCCCCTTTACGAAGACCACCCGCGGATTTTTGTGCGACCTTTTTTACCGGAGTTACAGTCATTTTTGTAAGACAACAGCCTTTTTCCAAATCTAGCATTACCTCGAATTCTATTTGTTTTAGGAAAAAATGTCAATAAAAAAGTTTAGTTTTGTGCTACAAAAATATAGAAATAAAGTCAAAACAAAGAAATAGAAAAATTTTTTTGATTCATTAAATCTACTTTTATTTCTCTGTAGTCTTGCTGCATGCATTATTTAGTTATATGATTATTTATTCATTAATTATTTATTTATTTATTATTTATTATTTATTGATATTTTTTGTTAAATAATTTTTAAAAAATGTTTAAAATAAAATACTTAATTACGTTACTCTTTTGTGTGATTTACTGCAGCTCTTGACATTTCAAAACTAAATGTTCAAAAAAATAGATACATTTTTATTTTTTTTATATGCTAAAAAAACGAATAAAAAAATTTTGCCATTTCTTTATTTTGATTTTATTTCCGTGTTTTAGGGCATAAAGGAAAACTTTATTTTTTCATGATATTTTTTCCTAAAACCAATAGAATTCGAGGTAATAATAGATTTAAAAAAAGGCTATTTTTTTACAAAAATAATTGTAACTCTGGTAAAAGAAGTCGCACAAAAATCTACGGGTGGTCTTCGTAAAGGATAAGGGACTAGCTTTTCATCTCTTTTGGTATATTTGTCCTTTTATTACTAGTTCTAAACTAACATTGATTTGAAATGAGGTGAAAATTTTTTAATGTTATTTATCGTAAAAAAACATAGTTTTTAATTTTTAAACTTTCTTCACATGTTAAATGAAAGTTATTACAACAACCTTTAAAACTCACTTCGATTTTCTCTTATATGATAATTTCCGACTAAGATACAAAACTTTCAAGATTGCCACATTTTGGTGCAGGTATGGCAAAAGTGATTGATAGGCACTGTACGTATATTGAAAAAATAGCTATAACATATTTAGATTCAGAGCGACATATAGATGCATGCCAAGACATCATACCAATTAGCTAAATTAACAAAAACAGAAATTATGCAAATCACTTATCGGTCAATTTATCCAGCAAGCTAACTTACAAGGAAGGTACCCCAACCCGAACTCATCGATTTTGATAATTCTTGTATATGTTGTAGTACATTAAATAAGCAAGTGATTGGTATTTTTTTATCGGCGGAAAAACAGTTAAGGGGTGAAATACACCCTCAAAGTTCACCCACAAAAACATTTTTTTCAAATAACTTTTCTTTTAGTTAATATTTTTTAGTTATGTAACGAAACTGCACGTTACCAATTCTTTTAAAGGTGGGCAAGTGAGGCGCACTCGCTCATAGCAATCGGGGAGGGAAAAAAAGGGTCAAGAAATGATATTGAAATCGCACTTCAAAAACCATTAAATAAGTTTACCGAATTATTATTAACACAAACTTTACAAACCTTATACACTAACGAACACAACGAAGTTATTAACATACGAGGGTGGTACGATAAGTACTTAGCCTACAAAAGAAAAACGAAAATTTTGGAAATGTGGCGTTTTATTTTTCAACATAGTCTCCTTTTAGTTCAATACACTTGGCCCAGCGATGGTTCAACTTGTTTAACTCGTCTGAAAAATACGTTTCCTCGAGGTCTAAAAAGTAGGCTTCCGTGGCAGCAATTACCTCCTCATTCGACTCAAATTTCTGCCCGACGAGTGACTTTTCAAGTTTGGAAACAAAAAGAAGTCGCACGGGGCTAAATCTGGAGAATATGGTGGATGGGGCAGCAGTTCGTAGCCTAATTCGACCATTTTGGCCATGGCGACGGCGGAGGTGTGAGCCGGTGCGTTGTCATGTTGGAAGAGCACTTTTTTCTTCGCCAAATGGGGCCGTTTTTTCTGCAATTCGACGTCGAATCGGCCCAATAATTCGGCATAGTACAGCTTGTGACCGCTTTGCCCCTCTCCAGGTAGTCGATGTAGATCACACCTTGTGAATCCCAGAAAACGATGGCCATCACCTTTCCGGCTGATGGGGCAGTCTTCGCGTTCTTCGGAGCACTTTCGCCGGGTAAAGTCCACTGTTTTGACTGTTCCTTGGTCTCTGGTATATACTAGTGGATCCATGTTTCGTCGACTGTCACGAAACGACGCAGAAACTCCTTCGGATTGCGCTTAAACAGCGTCAGACATTGCTCTGAAGTTGTCTCACGGTTGCGCTTGTTGTCCGGAGTGAGCAAACGCGGGACCCATCGCGCCGACAGCTTTCTCATGCCCAAAATTTCATGCAGGACATGACCCACGCGGTCTTTTGAGATGCCTACGATCTTAGCTATCTCGCGTACCTTCAATCGTCGATCTGCCAATACGATATCGTGAATTTTTGTCACGTTATCCTCCGTGGTAGCCGTTTTCGGAGCACCTGGACGTGGCTCTTCAAAAATCGACGTGCGACCACGTTGAAACTCGTTAAACCAATTTTTGACGGTTGCTATCGAAGGAGAAGAGTCACCGTACACAGCATCCAAGCGCTTTTTGATTTCGCTGCGCGATTTCCCTTCCAAAAACAAGAATCGAATCACCGACCGATACTGCTCTTTTTCCATTTTTCAAAAATCAACGGGCACACTTGCTTTCACACGCTCTCAAAAATAAACTACAACTTCGATCCGGCTGAAATCTTGACAGTAACCATCGAGAAGGTTGTACTACGTGATAGAATATTTCTTTTGCGAGAGTGGCGCCATCGGGCGGTGAGGCTAAGTACTTGTCGGACCACCCTAGTATACCACATATAAAAGAAACGGAAGAACAAAAAAGCTAAAATTATCTGCTTTTATAAAGCATTAGTGATACATGAGAGGTGACTGCCTTAGCGACAAACCGACTTATTCTAGTTACACTAAGTACACCCGCCCGGCGAAAGATCGCCTTGACGGTTCGCTACCTTAACAATAATACGCTGGCCGTATAATTACAAGCAGGTAGCCGGCGCACTAACGCCTTGCAACCTATTTAACTTTTACACCCTCGCTGTGCCACCAAAGAGAGAGAAAAAATACAAAGGGGTCCTTAACCTTGATTATTACAGGCCAAACGTCGATGGAAACAGGCTGCCGTACGGATGGTTGTCACTCAGACGGATATCGAAAACAGCTTCGCGTGGCCAAGGTGATGGCGACAATACTTTGATGATCGCTGTTGCTCTCTCTTTTCCTTGACTCTCGTCAATCGGCTGTTGCACTCGTCACAAAACTGTTACTCTTTTTCTCTCTCGTTAAACTGTTGAACTGCCTCTCTGCGCTTGACCGTAATCGGCAGCGACCTTCCACTTTCCCTTTATATCTTCCCAACTTGCTCTTCTCATTAGGCGACTCAAGCGCTAATTGGTTACGCGTCACACGCGTGCTTAAACCTGCGTGGGGCACGCGCGCCCCTCTCTCTCTCTCTTTTTATCATCTTTATGTTGTTCATTTAAACGGCTTCGGGCCGGCTCTAACTCGCTCGGCAATCTTCGTCGGTTGAAAACAAAAACCATACATTAGGCGCATTTTTAAACGCCACCGTGCCTTGCCGAGAGAGGGGGAAATGGGGAAAAATACTGACGAGAACAAGCACAATGCTCGTTCTCGTAAAACATAGTGGGTAGTAATCCTTATAAAAAGTAAAACTAATTCTGGTATGTTTGACTTTCGAGGGATGCAACCCCTATTTTTAATACACAAAAAATTGAAAATTTTTCTGTTTTTTTTTTTTTTTTTATTCACTCTCAATCAACTTCACAATCTGTGTATATGAAGACAATAAGTAAATTTTTATAACTGTATGATTAATTTACATAGATACAGAAGATTACTCCAGTGAGTATTCTTACTAGTTCATAACATTATCGAGAGACATTGTTCAATATTCTATTTAAACTTTCATTATTTTATGTTTCTTAAGACTGGTGTTTTTGACGGAAAATTTGAGAAGTTTGCTGATAAGTTCGTTTGAGTTGTTTTGAAGTCTAGTATTGTATTTTGTGTAGAAATTTTTAACTACTTCTTTTACTGTTAGAATCTTTAGATCATTTTTACTGATTTCGTTTAGGACAAACCAAGGCGCAAATACAATATTACGAAGTACTTTCGATTGGAATCTTTCTAGAATTTCAACGTTCGAATTTGAAAAAGCACCCCATAATTGAACGCCGTAGGTCCATACTGGTTTGCGTATAGCTGTGTATAGTTAAAGTTTGTTTTCGATTGTCACCTCTGATTTTTCTCCTATGAGCCAGTACATTTACTTTCATTTTAATCCTAAGTTTTCTTTCTGTAAATATTTGCTCTTTCCATGTTAATCTTCAATCCAAGTGTATACCTAGACATTTTGCCTATTCGATTTGAGGAATGTATTTGTCATTTAATTTAATAGGTGGACAGGTGTCTTTCCGAAGAGTAAATGTAGTATGTATTGATTTGCTCTCGTTTACTACTATTCTCCACGAGTTAAGCCAGCAATGTAAATGTTGATTTATATATTCCTGTAATATTTCTGTTAAAATTGCTTTGTCGTCAGAATAAGTTGCTGTTATAATGCTTGGGAATATTGGTAGGTCCGACGTGTATAGCAGATATAGTGTTGGGTCTAAAACACTTCCCTGTGGCACTCCTAATTTTATTGCTTGACGTTGAGATATCTTATCATTTATTTTAACTTGGAATAACCTGTTATGGAGATATGTTTTTAATAACTCATAGTGATGTTCAGTAAACATTCCCTTGAGTTTATACAGAAGCCCAATGTACCAGACTTTGTTAAACGCCTGGGCGATATCGAGAAATATGCCAGTGCAGTACTGTTTGTCTTCGATGGCTTTTCTCGCAACGTTAACAATTCTGTTAACTTGTTCGATCGTTGAGTGATTGCATCTAAATTCGAACTGATGATCTGGTATAAGTTTTTTATTAACAATAATTGGGCTAATTCTAGTTAGAATTGATTATTCGAAGACTTTTGCGAGTATTGGTAATAGACTGATTGGTTTACTATATAACACTATATATATATATGATAGTATATGTAACAAGTAACAAGTGTCGTTTCTTTACCGGGTTTAGGTATTAATATAATCTCTGCTATTTTTCATTGAACGGGAAAATAGCAAAGGCGGAAACATGCATTTAAAACTATTGTTATATATCTTATTGCTATTAGGGGTAGTTTTTTGATCATTTTCCCTGTAATTTTATCATATTCGGCAGTTATTTTGCAATTGATATTGTAAATTATTTGTAATACTTCCTTCAATTTTACTGTTTTTATTGGTATGTCATCTTGAATATCTGAGTTGTCTGATAGAATTTTTTCTTCTTGTTCAGTGATTAATCTTTGATGAGGTTTAAAGACTGAGTATAGACGTTTTTCGAACATTTTTGTTTTTTCCTCGTCATATCTGGCCTAATTACCACAGTTTTTTCTAATAGGTGGTATAAATGAGGTTGGTCTCTTAAATCGTTTAGTTACTTTCCATAATGAGTAATCCATTATTTCTGATAGGCTGTGAGCTTTTAGACTATTTTGCATTTGTTTATTTTTGTCTTCGTATAACATTTTCTTCAAATCTTTAATTGCTATGTTTAGTTTCTTTTTGTTTTGAGCCGATCTTGTTATTTGGTACCTTTTTCTGAGTGATCTCTTATCTTTTATTTTTTTAGCAATATTTTTCGGTATGATTTGATGTATTTTTTTACTATTTGCAGTAGTGGAGTACTTACAAATAGCTTCAGTTAGGATTGACTTTAAAGTTGTAATACTGCTTTCTATGTCAGTAGCTGTTTTAAGTGGAACATTGCATGTTAAGCGTTTCTCAATAAAGAGAGTGTATTTATTCCAGTCAGTTATTGTGAATTTGTTTTTATTTTGATTTACTTGCGAGTGTAGAGTAATTGATACTGGACAGTGATCTGATGTTAAGTCTAAGTATGAAGATGTTTCAAAATATTTTTTGTATATACCTTTTACTATTGCGATGTCAATTAAGTCCGGTAACTTGTTGATATCAGTTGGCCAGTATGTTGGTTCACTGGTTGATATTGGAAAACAGTTGTTTTTTTGAATAGCATCGTAAAGTATTTTGCCTCTATATGTAGGAGTTGATGATCTGGATCCTCACCACGAGTGCATCGCATTGTAGTGACCTCCAGCAATAAAGCGATTTCCTAATGTTTTGAAGAAGTCTGCCCAGTCTTCTTTTGTTATTGCTTTATTGGGAGGACAGTATACAGCTGATATTGTTATTTATGATGATACTATTTGCTTGAAGATAAATTTGACTTGAGTGTGCGTGAACAAAATGTTTTATTTTCGTTTTAGTTAATATCGCTATTCTTCCATGGGCTTTGTTGAGTGGGTGATTTATGTTATGTACAGTGTAATTTGGAATATGTAGATTTTTCAGATCCACCGTTTTACGAGATACCTCGAATGCCTGCTAATAAGGTCCATATTAACGAAAATATATTACCAACTCTATCAAAAACAACCAAGGAAGTAGAAATGGCTGAAGATTTAACAGAACAATTATGTATTGAAACTTTTGAATCGATAAATAGCAAGGAATAAGTAATAACCTCAAACAAACAGGTACGAGAGTGGTCCGATAAGTACCGAGCCTACAAAAGAAAAACGAAAATTTTAGAAAAGTTGCGTTTTATTTTTCAACATAGTCTCCTTTTAGTTCGATACATCTGGTTCAGCGATGCTCCAACTTCTTTAACCCATCTGAAAAATACGTTCCCTCGAGGTTTGCAAAGTAGGCCTCCGTGGCGGCGACTACCTCCTTATTCTACTCAAATTTCTGCTCGTCGAGCGACTTTTTCAAGTTTGGAAACAAAAAGAAGTCGCACGGGGCTAAATCTGGAGAATATGGTGGATGGGGCAGCAGTTCGTAACCTAATTCGACCAATTTGGCCATGGCGACGGCGGAGGTGTGAGATAGTGCATTGTCACGGTGGAAGAGCACTTTTTTCTTGGCCAAATGGAGCCGATTTTTCTGCAATTCGACGTAGAATCGGCCCAATAATTCGGCATAGTATGGCCCTGTGACCGTTTTACCCGTTTCCAGGTAGTCGATGTAGATCACACCTTGTGAAAATAAGAAAACAGTGGCCTTCACATGTCAGGCCGATGGGGCAGTCTTCGCCTTTTTCAGAGCACTTTTGTCGGATAAAGTCCACTGTTTCGACTGTTCCTTGGTCTCTGGTGTATACCAGTGGATCCATGTTTTGTCGACGGTCACGAAACGACGCAGAAACTCCTTCGGATTGCGCTTAAACAGCGTGAGACACTGCTCTGAAGTTGTCTCACGGTTGCGCTTGTTGTCCGGAGTGAGCAAACGCGGCATCCATCGCGCCGACAGCTTTTTCATGCCCAAAATTTCATGAAAGACATGATCCACGCCGTATTTTGAAATGCCTAGGATCTTAGCTATCTCGTGCACCTTCAATTGTCGATCTGCCAATACGAGATCGAATTTTTGTCACGTTATCCTCCGTGGTAGCCGTTTTCGAAGCACCTGGGCGTGGTTCATCAAAAACTGACGTGCGCCACGTTGAAACTCATTAAACCAATTTTTTACGGTCGCCATCGAAGGAGAAGAGTCATCGTATACAGCATCCAAGCGTGATCCCTTTCCCAATTCCCTTCCAAAAACAAGAATCGAATCACTGACCGAGACTGCTCTTTTTCCATTTTTCTAACACGCCCGCTTCCACACGCGATCACAACAGAACTATAAGTCCGATTCGACTGAAATTTTGACAGTAACCATCGACAAGATTGTACTACATGGTAATATATTTCTCTTGCGAGCACGGCGCCATCGGGTGGTGAGGCTAAGTACTTATCGTACCACTCTCGTATGTTTGTTGTTAAAGGAGTCCACTGGCTAG
This sequence comes from Phymastichus coffea, assembly GCF_024137745.1. Lineage (NCBI taxonomy): Eukaryota > Metazoa > Arthropoda > Insecta > Hymenoptera > Eulophidae > Phymastichus > Phymastichus coffea. Next base: position 583,044 of record NW_026706843.1, on the reverse strand, counting down.
TTGCAGTTTTTGTCATAGTATTAATGATTAGCATTTAATATAAGCTTAATAACGCGAAGAAATTTTTAATTCTGCGGATTATATCGTAGGGAACGTCGCCTGTAGTACTAGACCAGGTGCGTGTAATAAAAGTTCTCCTAGTGTGACTAGAGTAGTTCGTCGATTGTAAAATGTTAATTATCTAGGATTAGAAAAGGAAAAAAAGGAAAATGGGTAATTAGAAAAGATAAGTGCTAAAACAAACGGAGAAGTAGAAATTCGTTAATCTATATGAAACAGCAGAGCAAGTAATTTGAATTAGATCAGTGAGAAAGATATACGCTAAATTTGTGAGCAGCAAGTTGATAAGTGAAAGAGATAATTGCCACGATTTTCTCTTTAACGAAGAAGGTGTTGTGCAACGAGACCCTCTAGGATTGTTCGAGACTAGTAAAAATTTCTGCAAAACACCTGACCCTTTCCATATTTATCGCTGAGGAGATCGCCGCTGGCTAAACGAAACCATTAGTTAATGTGGGTATAAAATACAACTGTTCCAGTCGACCGATAGTTATGAGAGGATTGGGAAACTCCTATACACCAACTCAGTGGAGATCCGAAAACTATTCGAAAAAGGTGCAATGAGGATAGGTTACCACCTGTTAGGTCCAGTAATACTCGGACTCATAGTGGTGCAACAACGAGCCAGAGGAAGACGCTTCGTGTTAAGAAGTAATAACGAGCTTTTGAAACATCCAGAGTACACCACAGTACCGAAAAGAAGTATATACCGGAATCAAGAAGAGTGGACGATAGAAAGGGAGCACTGGAACCAAGATTCACTTTACTGTCGGTCTCAAACAGTCACAGAACGTACTAATACATTCATTCTGCATGTGTTCAAGATCGACTACGGGAGTTTTAATCAGGAAGGTCAAATCGCCTTTGGATACTGCGCCGTATGCCAGGTGCCGTTACTGGCACTACGTGAGTGTCGTTATCCGAAAGTGTTTTATTTAAGTAATGAATATCAAGACGTGTTAGTTCGGCTTATAACGTGCACTTTTGCGGAATATCGAAAATCGCTGGAAAATGTACGTGTTTCATCAAGGTGGTATCGAGTTAATTGAGGCAAGGAGTAGAGAGGTGGACGAGTTATACTGAGAAAACGGTAGCTATTAGGTAGATATATAGTAAATAAAAATTTATATATATACATATTAACTATTATTTTCACTTAAATTGCTGTGGATTCCTTATTAATTAATTAATTGCTGCAACTAACCGATAAGGCTCCTGCGAAAACAGTTGTCGAAGGCAGGACTAAACTGAACGCATGGTTCTTGAATAAATTAGCTAGTCATATAAAGTTATCTAGTAACAGAAAAGGACTGAAATTAAAATTTTTATAGCGAGATTAATGATTAACTTCCTGGTATGAAAGGTGAGCTAGAATAAAAAGGGAGCTAGTTGTCCGTAAGACGTTGTTGTGTCAACTAGCTCATTCGTCAATAGAAGTGCAGGTCACAGTTCAACATGTTTGTGCGGAAGATTTTACAAAAGTTAGAATTGACCCTCGGAGAAGAGCACGAATTCGTCATCACTGAAGAAGGAATATTAAGTGATCCATTAAATTTATAGTCATAGCCCTGAAACCGATGAAAGTGTAATTTTGTCGGAGATGTGTCGGCGTCGTATTGTGATATGGCTGAACAGCGAAGCAGTTATGATGGGATGGCCGTTCAGAATAGGAAGCCTGGCAAACAAAGTAAAGTTTTGGGTCAGATGTGCTATGAAAATTGTGCGAACTATCGAAGAGCATCGGAACTTTCTGCCCGAATGATGGGCTATGATCTTCTCCTGCCGTTAGCTCCTGGAACAGAAGTACGAAATAAACACCTGAGGATCTATATGAAAAGATGGAAGTTGAGACAAGAAAACGATCAATAACAGCATGTAGAGTTTGTTTCACGACCGCATGAAAGAAGCACTCGAGTGGAGAAACAGAAGTGGCTGGATTATATGGTATTATAAGACGAGGGAGAAGTTGGCCGTGGAATCGTTGTATACAATGCACTCGTCCCTTACCAGTGCGGCGTTTGTGCAAGCTGTGTATCCTGAAGTACTTAAGCCATGGCTCCAAGGATATCTTTTTGATTAGCTGGGATTGCTGGTCGACCACGTATCAATATGTTCTGCAAGGCGGAGAGAAATGCCGTACGTGCAAGCGCGACAACATCGGAGAAAAGATCTTCCAGCGAAAATTGAACGTTGTGTGGAGGGGAAGTTTTCTATCCTTCGAGGAATAGATACTATTTAAGGACGTGATAAGTGATGTTTGTGGATCGTTTTTTTTTTTGTGTGCAAGTTAAATAAAAAAAAATATATATATATGTATGCGTATTAACCTTCATGTTAAATGGATATATGCGTAGTAAAATCGCTGTATGTGAATTATAAGTGTATATGGATTGTCAAGTAATTATTAGAGGTATGTCAATAGATCATTGTTTAATAGTATTGTGTCGGAAAGCGTTTCAAATAAAATTTGTAACACATTATACAACGAATAATAATGAGTGCAACTTGGGAGCGCCCTGCGTCGCTATTCTTCAGGGGCGGGCGTATGACGTCGGGAACAGATCAGGCGATATAAAAGCGGGAAATTAAAAATTTTATAGAGGGGTAATTCCTTCAATCAGAATAATGTATAATTAAAGCTTGACCTTGTTCTTGGTGATGCGCGCTCCCCTTATGGGTGTAACTCTTTATGTGTTAATTTTAGGTGTTTTGCTCTATAAAAGAGGTGTGAGAGCGCCTATTGAAAGGACTTAGTACTACACTCTGGAAGACTCCGGAAGTCTCTGTATCGCTTGTTCTGATTAATAAATATTTACAGTAAAATATCACTTGTCACTTATTTTAAATTAGAAAAGGTCTTGCGCCTACTTAATACAGCTACAATCCATCCCTGGATTCTACAGTACGAGTTATATAACAAATCAACCTACAGGTAAATCTATTTATATTAATCGTTACTTTTTCTAGTCGCCGCCTTAGTTTTATTGCCAGCCTGCTCTTGCTTAGTCTCATATCCGTGGTAAAGCGCTTACGCGTTAACCGAAAAGAGACAGTCGCGATTGAGTAATTATTGTCAATCCGCGACCGTTGCCTGAGACGTAATATAAATAAGATTGATACAAAAAGTGTATAAAAAATTGTAGTAAATAGTAAAAAAATATCAAATCAAATATAAGTATCATTTTTAAATTAAGACTGTTACAAAAGTATTCTTTAAATTTTTCACTTTGACAAAATTTTTTTTTTGCAATATTCATTCTTTACCGTATGTTCAAGCTTTTTCTTTCACATGAATACAGTAAAGGATAACAATGAAATCTGTAACTACTACGCAACTAAGTTACACAATACTAATTATGATTTCTATTTTTAATTGGAAGAAACTTATAAATATTATTTACAGCTCTAATAGAACTAAAAGTTATTGACCATATTGGGACAAATTGCACTAAATATTAGAAAAAATTGTACTAGTCCTTGATCTACAACTTATCACTTTATCACTTAATATACAGAAGAACTTAAACATAATGTAATCCCTACTAAGAATTTTAACATCAGCTCTGATGTAAGAACCATCGCTAGATCCCGTAGGATATTTTCATCCCCTATTTCTTATACTTGAACATATTTTCATTCAAGATGCAACGTAAGAAATATATAAAAATGACTCGTATTCGATTCTCATGAAAGATCTGATGTATGAAACTATCCTCGCATATGATCTAACGTATTCGAATGGATAATGAAGTTTCATAGTTTCGATAAAGAAAGTTTATTAACATTTGTAATTTAACTCGTAAAACCGATGGCTTGTAATTATCTGAAAGGCTTCACATGTTAAATTGTAAATCTTAATGAAATTTTTCTCGGAGACTGTGCCTCTAATAAAAAAAATTATAAAAACACTTTTGACTCAAAATTTCGTGCTCTTTAAGAATTCAAGGTCAAAAGTAGGGGTTCATATTTAAAAAAACCAAGTTGACCTTGAGATGCCCTTGAAAATCATTTCCAAGGTCAAATTAAAGGTCACCGCTGAAATCCTTGACTGATTTACTGAAATTTTGTATGTTTTATATTTTCTGAAAATGTGTTTTTGAAAAACTACAAGGGGTGGACGGGTGGTCTTGGACACCCTATAAATTAAATTATTTATTTTAGTAATATATCAGTTTGTTGTAAATTGGAAATAATAATAGCTAGATTATATGGATGTATAAACAATTTATTTTTTCATACGCTTGCCTATTATTTCTATAGATTCAACCTGCGCAATCTATATTTGAACGGATGTGTCAGAATTAGAATTAGTATAAAAGTGTTAGAATCGTTCTGTGACCTTAAATTAATTTAATGTAATTATATGAAACTTATGCGGAGAATTTCAAGCGGCGTTTAAAATGGAGCCAGATTTACAAACTATATTTTCAATAGAATATTATTATTTAACGCGAGTAAAACGTGAAAATATAGAATTCCTGATTATAAATTAATGAGAAGAATATAAAAATTGGAAATAAACATAAACAATAAGTAACACACAACTCAATTGATGATCGAAACTTTGACCTCATCAAAAACCTCGTATCTTCAAACACAAATATATCTTCCACACATATGTTTAAGTTAGTTCATATATACTCACGTGTGTATGTGTGTATTATAAAATGATATGTTACTAAATAGTTGATAAATTATAATAGTACATTACGATACAAGTGTGGGAAACTAGATTCCTGTCTTGTGTAACATTTACGCCCGAGCAAAGCGAGGGTGAAAAAACATAGGAGACGAGAAACTCATTCCTGAACATGTGTCGTACCGTATTTTTTGATACGACGTGTGGAAAATACGATTTTCAACAGTCGTTTTTCGCCAACCGTGTGGAAAAGACGTACTTTGGGGATAAAGTGTCAAAAATGTTTTAATTTACTTCGCATAATGAAGCGTGCTATAACCGAATATAATCATATTTCTTATTAAACAAGATTCGGGTATTTGAAGAATACGTAATTGTTACTTATTTTTTAGAATCTAATATTTTACGAAAGCAGCTTAGTAGTGCTCCAGCGAAACCGGTTTACAGCAAAGACATTTCATCGTGAATTTGGTAGTATAGTTTAAAGTATGTTTGAGATCCTTTTAAACAGTATATCCAAATTTTTTCGGAATCATTGTTTAAATTAATGTTTTCGAAGTCATATTTGATTCATCTGTATATTTTGAATTAATGAACCATGAATTTTCTCCATTTCACATCTATAAGAATTTCTTTAGCTTACTCGACTAAATTATTTAACAAAAACACATAGTAGAGCACGGTTTAGCACTCTATAATGATATTATAACAATTGCTTTATAACAGACACATTAAAATGTTTGTTAAATTTGTCCAATTACACGGAAAAAACTTTTACGAAATTTACTAATCTTATGGTACATGGTGATTTTTATAGATTTTAGAATATTTAAATTTTTTATATTTTCAAAATATATTATAGTATAACAATATATTCACTTTGTTAACTACACAAGCAAACTTTAGGTCAAGTTATTTGGTTAACCAAAATGTTTACAAAAACCGACTATGTATCGTAAGTTTAGAAATTTAGATCGAATGTTGTTTTTGTTGTATATGGATACATTTCAAAACGGTACTGAAACAATAAGAACTCAATTGTGTTAACTCAGTTTCCATAAATATTGGATTTAGCCAGCAAAATGGTGGCCATTGAAATATATATTTTATTTCAATGGCCACCATTTTGCATGGTCGCCATTGAAATAAAATATATATTTTAATTTGTAATGATAAATTTTAAGACTGGTTATAGTTAAAACGTTTCACTTTAAATTTGAAATAAAAACAATTTTTACTAGACCTAAGAGACAACACGGCTTTGAAAAATGAAAAAGAAAATTAAAATATTTTACTATGTTGAACTACTATCTCTTAATTTTATCCAAGACACACGAGTAAAATGAAAAAATGCAGGAAAATAAAGGAATAAAAGAAAAATCTTTTTTTTTTCAGAAAGCGTAGAAATGTTAAAATAGAAAAACTAATTCTTTGATGCAAATAAAGTAGTTAAATGAATTGGAAAAGTGTGGCCGTGTTGCCACGGTTATTGTTAGTCACAGCATCCGAACACGGAGTCAGAAGATGTTTAGGCGAGCTTAAAAAGCGGTGCTGTTGTGGACCTGGCGAGTATGACTGAGGGCCGAAGGTTGTTGTGCTCCAATTTGTGTAAGAAAGTCTTCTCTACTGCCAACCGGCATCGCTTGCTCTGGCTGTACTGCTGAGTAATCTGGCTCCATGTCGTAGTCCGGTTCGAGTGCTGGATTCACTCGCCCGTTTGATTCGTCCTTGCTGCCGTAAAGCCTACCGGCACCAGCTGCCAGAACTGCCATTTGTTCACCCTATAACATTTAAAATTAAATAAATTCGATTCTTCTGTTATGTTAATTATTAATTGCTTTTATATTTTTACTTATGTATGTCTATTATCAATATTTTTTTATGTTCATTAGTTACTAAAAATACCTCTGCTGGGTCAGGGCCGACCCGTTCGACATCTTCAGGAATATTAACAACGCAATGGAAGTAATCATAGCCTGGAGCAAGTCTGCCACTCAGGAAGAGCACCTGTGTAGCGTAGGAAACGCCAATGAGAGTGACAAGAGAAATGAGCATGGCCATAGTTCGGAAAGGAAACATCTGTATTCCATTTTTCTCGTCATAGCCGGGATAGTGAATGAGGGCAGGTAAGCCCATTATTGGTTCACCACCACTTATGCGTACAATAAATGCTATTACATAAGCTGAAAGGCTGCCATAAGTGTTGCAGTAGGGTTTGAAATGCACGACCATCAACAGCTGCGGGAACAGGATCACATATACAAGGTCTGAGCACATAGACCATAACCCGTAAATTGAGGGGATGGTTAGAGCCATTATTGTGCTCAAAACTCCTACTACCCCTATGCCCGTGCGCATCACCCAGATTATTTCCATTTCCGAAGCCTAACATCAATAAAAACTTTATTAGTAGTAGAAAACCAAAAATATATTCAATAAAGATCTTTGCTGAAGCCCACCTACTACAACTTACCCTTTGGCGAAATATCAGTTTATATACATTTCTGGCGAACATTGAGCTTGCCGAGAGGATGCTGCTGTCCGCTGATGACATCACAGCTGCTGATACGGCTCCCAGACCAAAAAATGAAACGAAGTCTGGTGTAAGGTACTGCAGAACCATTGGTAAAATCATGCTTGTCTCCTTTTCTGTTAATGGATAAGGACCCTTGTAACCTGTTTCGTTCCACGCTGCAACATTCATTATTGATAAACGAGCGTTAACATTACTGTTTATTTATGATGGCAATAGAGTACATTAAAATTAAAGATGTATCCATATGTCAGTTATAATATACCAGTGAATATTATGAAAATTAAATTCTTCTTATAGTCATTGATAACACTTGTGTTTTAAAAAAAGTCAATAAGCTTATCTTAGTAAAATGAAGTTTTTAAATCATTCATATAAAATTATTTATTTAAATAATAAAGGAGACCTATAGAGATGAGATTTTTTCACGCATCTAAATAAAAAAAAATTTCAGTTAACCTCTTTGTGAGTATATTTATTCTATTGAATGTAAAAATTTGAACTAATAAATGGTTAATAACACAGAAAAAATATATTGTATAGAATAAGCTTAAAGGTGCAGGCTCTTAATTTTTTAATTTTATTAGTCCGTGTATTTTTGTCTAACCGAAATTAATTTAGTTCTCTATCATTCATGCTTACGACAATCTTTTTTACTTATAAACATGCTGGTTTTAACAAAAACGATAACCTTGCATTTTGATGTATTTTATCAAATTGTGATATTTCAAGACTTATGGAGGTTAAAGTATAAGCAAATTATTGGTTCCCAGGAAGAACTGGTGATACTTTGGTGTTAGGGTTTACGACATAAAGGTTTTCTACTAATATTATATATATTTTGATTAATTGAATGTAAGAAATAAACAAATCAGATCAAGATTAAGAATTCAAGCTAACCACTAACGTCTAATACACGCGCTTTATAACTCAAAAGGCACACTCATTCATAATCATACAATTCGTTGATTTACACGCATAATTGATTAATTAAAGGATGTGTCCAAATTTGGACATTTTTCAGTCAGAACGTACTAAAAATCCCGTAAAAATCGTCGTCATTGAAATATACCATATTATAAACTACATAAACTCATGCTCTATATCGCTATTTCATAATTATTAATTAACAAATTGAAATTGATGTCGATAAGATATCTTAAATTATTTATATAACTAAGCAAGTTGGAATTGACACAACAAATGAGTTCTTATGAACACAGGATTAACAGTCAACGCTTACAATAAATAAAACGTCTGCTGATTGACCATGCTGATTGGTGATTACTCCTTCTATGAACGATATTGTCTTAAACTGGGCGTTGCCTGATGTTTTTGAATTTATGCAAGTCTTCTTACTTTTTCGCACGATTACCTAACCTTTGCTTTATGAACTACCTATATAGAGATGCGCAAATATATATGTATATTACACGAGTATGTGAGTGCTCAACAGAGGTGGAAACGCGCTAATTCCAAATTTAGAAAGCGCTGGTTTTAGAATCCTATATAAAAAAGAAGATGGACTGGAAAGTATCGCATTTTATTCATGATGTGATTAGCTGAGAGATGGTTATGTGGTATGGCGCATCAAGTACAGGCATATATGACTGTCGTTGATGTGATTAGGCACGCGAAATAAGTCTGAAAAAATAAGATATTACGTTTTAGGATTATGTTAAATATTCATCATTACTAACCAATAATATTATTTTGTCATCTGTAAAAATCTTAAAATTATTGACGCTATAGTAATAGTAATAAAAAATAATGTATAATAATTATCCTGGAAAATTATAGATGGGAAGATCGTTAAAATAACAGTTTTCATTGTAATAAATTGTGAAGTTCAATAACATGAAATATAACTGTTTTTTAAATGAACTAATTTTCCAATTGCAGACTGTAATTGACTAATAACATAAATATATGTATTAATATTAAGCAAAATATTAAGTAATTAGTCAAATAATTATTTTGTACGAAAACGATAAATTAATTTGAATTTTTAACTATAAAATCTTTGCAAACAATCAATTTTAAGTAAGTTTATTCATTTCGTCTTAACCGTAAAAGGTCAACTAAAGTTTGCTGTTTATAATATCAAGTTATGAATAAGATTACCCACAATAAATATCTTTGAAAGTAATATTATTTGACAATTATTTCTATATTTATATATTTTAAAATTTGAAATAACTTTCTTACTTCTCCCAAACACAAGTTGATTACTTATTTATTTAATATTCAAAGTTGACAGTTACGACATTTTTAAATTATATAAATATACAGGGTGTCCTATTTTAACTTTCGGATGAAGATTACTCGGAGATTTCATGGGTATCGGAAAAAATGTTTCAGATGAATATTTCTCAACTTCGAGGGGGCAGTATTATGGTGACCTTTTCGTGACCTTGAAGGCCATTTTTAAGGTCATTTCAAGGTTAAATTCATTTTTTTAAATGACAACCCCTATTTTTGACACCGGATTCAGAAAGAGCGGAAAATTTTACGTCTAAAACGGTATTTCAAAATTTTTTTCATGACCTTGAGAAGGTCGATTTAAGGTCAATTACTTGATAAACTGGCTACGGGTGATTTTTTTTTAATATTTAAGATATCGGAAAATGACCTTTACAAAATTTGTACATAACAGAGTCGAGCCCCTGAGGGTATCAACAACTTTGACCTTGAACTTCATCTTCAAGGTCATTTCAAGGCCAAGGTCTTTTAATATTACTAAACTAATATTATAAAATTATAAATTTTACTGTGGGACTATTTAACCTTTTAAGGTAAATTATTATTGGTTTATTTTATTTGCGTGAAAATTCTTCAAATCATAATGCTATCACTTAGGTTCTTATTGCATAAAACGATCTTTTTAATTTCTGATTTCGTAATTGGAAAAGTTGGATGGGTAGAAAAAAATAAATGTTGATAGAGATTTTAGAATAAGGTAACTTTATTAAATTTACAGTAATTTTGGTTTCTTAAAAAACTTAAAATTACGATAACGATTTCATTTAACGAATAATGATAATTATTTACCTAAACAATATTTTCCAAATCGACAAAAAAACTTTCAATTAGAATGAAATGAACTAATAATATTTGAAAAATTTAATTACATAAGATGCTCAAATGGTCCTCCATTGTTCGCCAAGCAAATTTTCAGTCTGCGTCGATCACAGGCCAACAAAATTAGACAAAGGTTCAGAACCAGAGACCGGACATAATATATTCGAAGGATTTTGATGCGCTGAATCCAAATCCGAGCTCAGAATTGCGCCAGCACGTCAGGATTTTGAGATATCCTAACCTAAAAGTGCGAAAATCACGTATTTTGACTACATTCGGTACTTTATAACATTGTGAATAAATTTTTTCACGCAAAACTAATAACGGCATCTGAAAGAGCAACTCTTGGCCTACAAAATGCACTAAAGATTTTTGTTTTTATGTCTTTTGGTAATGTAGATATCGTCGTTTGAAATTTAACACCTATGAATTTGTTTATACTGCGACACACCAGACCAGACCAGAGTAACCAGACATAGTACGCCCGAAGGATTTTAGTACGTCAGAATTTTGAGATATCCTAACCTAAAAGTGCGAAAATCAAGTTTTTTTGGCTATATACGGTACCTTATAACATTGCGAATAATTTTTTTCGTGCAAAATTGACTACGGCATCTAAAAAGCAATTATTATCGTACAAAAGCACTAACAATCTTTAGTTTATGTCTTCTTTTATCGTCAATTGAAATGTACTACTTATCAATTGGTTTATACGGCAACGCAATGAATTTCGACTATTATAACTCAAATCCCTGATCTTGGAGCATTGTAACCTGCGGGGCAATAAGCCTTGCCCACTTAACCCTAAATCCCTTAACCCCGAGCCCTGTGACCTTCGATGCAACAATCCCCGTCCCCTTAGCCCCAAATATTTTAACCCAAGAAGGTTATAACAAGCGCGGCAATAAAACCTGCCAACTTAACCCCGAATTTCTTCACCTCGGAATCCTGTAACCTGCGATACAATAGCCCTGGATTCCTTGTGGCGCAAATTACTGGGATTTGCGTAACGGCATCGAGGGTTATAACGTCACAGGTTTCAGGGCTACAGGGTTAACGGATTTAAGGTTAAGGGGGCAGTTAAAGGTTAAGCGGTCGGGGGTTTTTGGGTTAACGGATTTAGGGTTATGACCACGCAGATTATAGCCTTCTAGAATATCTCGGAATACTGACGTGCTGGCGCAATTCTAAGCTGGGATTTGGATTTAGCGCATCGAAATTCTTCGGGTGCGTTATGTATAGTTTTTGGTTCTGAAGTTTGTCGGCCTGTGACAGACAAACAAATATTAGAATTAAAAATTTTAATAATTTGTTTAAATAAATTTAAATGTACAAATCTGACATCAAACTCGTGACTAGTAACCCCCAAAACCATGGAAATGTGGTGCAGCTTGCAAAAATATTCTATTATACAGGAATTTGTTTAAAGAAATTTTTGAAATAAAATACATTTTGCAAATCTGATATCAGATACGATCAGCGGAATCAAAAACCGTGAAATCTTTCATTCGTTTTTGAAATTCTGTAGATAGATGATGTAGAATATTACGTAACTTGAAATGTATGATTGTATGCTGAAGCTGAGATAGGTGAAAGCTGAGATAACTTATTTTGTGACATGCTAATCCTTCCGTGTTAGAGATCACGTTTGAGTGGTGGGCTAACGGTTGAATTTCCTGTAAATGCTATTATCTTATTTTCTTCTACTTTATTTATTATAAGAATATTTATCATAAGAACATTTTTTATCCTCTTTGTTATTTATTATAAGAAAAATGAGTTCCAGATGCCCTTGTGCAAGAGAAATTGATACATTTTGTTATGTTTATGGGAAGTTTGAAACAACTTCTTATCAACGATCGATTAATGATTCAATCAAAACTCTATATATGAAATGTTATAAGGTTGCGATCGACAATTTAGATAAGACATGGGTACCATCTTCAATTTGTAATTCTTGCAACTTGCTATGTTGAAGTAGGATGATAATAGCAGCAATATGACTGTTATTGAACCGACCATCTGGCGTGAGCCCAAGGACCATGAAACTGATTGTTACTTCTGCTTATGTAATACAGCGGGTTTCAATAAACAAAATTCAAATAAAATCATCTACCCTGCGGTAGCGAGTGTAACACCAGCCAAAGTAGGAAAAGTAAGTAAACCCGGAAAAGAAGTTGGTTCGGCAAAAGTTGAACTGATGGATATTGATACAACTAAAGATGTCTCTTTTGAAGATAGTTCTGATGACGAGAGTCCTAAGCTTTTTAACCAAAGTTCGTTAAATGATTTTATTCGAGACCTCAATCTTCCAAAGGATAAAGCTAAACTCTGTGCTTTAAGACTCTAAGAAAGGAAGCTATTATTACCTGGAACAAAAGTGTCAATTTACAGAAACCGAGAAGAGGCGTTTATAAAGTACTTTACAATGGAGGATGTGATGGTGTACTGTAATAACATCGAAGAATTGGTTAACTTGTATATCCAAGATTTGTACAAGCCAGAAAACTGGCGTCTCTTCATTGGTTCTTCTACACAAAGTCTCAAAGCTGTGTTACTACACAACGGAAATAAGTATGCGGCACTTCAACTGCACTAAAAGAATCATACAATAGTTTTTAATTTCTACTGGAAAAAATAAATTACAAGACTCACAATTGGCTTTTTTGTGGTGACTTTAAGATGATAAATCTTATAGTTGGCTTGCAATCGGGAAATACCAAATTTCCGTGTTTCCTCTGCCTTTGGGACAGCCGTGCAAGAGATAAGCATTGGGTAACAAAAAAATGGCCCACAAAATCAAAATGGAAAATAGGTTCTCATAATGTCGCCTACGTAGGTCTTGTTGATAGAGAGAGAGAGTATTACTGCCACCACTTCACATCAAATTAGGTTTAATGAAACAGTTTGTGAAAGCCTTGAATAAAGAAGATAAATGTTTCAATCATTTGAAAGCCACATTTCCGAAATTGAGTGATACAAAAATTAAGGAAGGCATTTTCGTTGGGCCTGATATACGAAAACTCATGAAAGATGATACATTTATCGAAACCATGACTCTCGTTGAAAAGAATGCTTGGTTGAGCTTCAAAGATGTTACAGAAAAATTTTTAGGCAATAAACGAGACCCGCAGTTTGAAACTATTGTGTCCAACATGTTACAGAATTTCCGAAAAATGGGTTGTCTAATGAACCTTAAAATACATTTCCTTCATTATCATTTGGACTATTTCCCAGAAAATCTTGGAGCATATAGTGAGGAGATGGGTGAACGATTTCACCAAGACTTTAAACAAAAGAAACAACACTACCAAGGAAGGTGGGACGAAAAAATAATGGCCGACTACTGCTGGTCATTGAAAAGAGATGATAATAACCCTACTAGTCACAAACGTAAATCTCTTCAACGATCGTTTGAAATGAAGCGCCAACGTTTTCACAAAAAGAAAGCATAACATCACAGAATTGGCGGTTATAGGTTTAAGAATATACATTCTAAAGATTGTCAGCTTCTTAGTGTAACCTCTCTAACTACATTAGAGCTTAGGTTGAAATGCTATGGATTACAGTCCACTTAAATTAATTTGTCCTGTGCTGGACCTTCATTGTTCACTGCATTTAGTTTAACCTGTTGTGAATTTAGCGCTCGCAGATCATAGTGAAAGTAAGTTCACCTGTACTGGTCTAGAGCTTGAAGGTTACTGCGCACATAGGTTATACTGTCGTGGATTCTAGTTTGCAAGTTATATCGTACTCAATGTACCTGTTGCGGATTATAGCGCGCTTAAATTAACCTGTAGCAGGTTATAGCCTATTTAGGTTTACTTGCCGTGATTTTGAGCTTGCAGGTTATAGCGCACTTAAGTTAATTATTGAAATTAGTAAAATGGTAGACCTTTATATGCCAGTGTAAGTTTTTCCTACTACTGAAGATAGCAAAAAAAAATCAAGATTCTTCATACTCCAGTATAAATCAATTGATGAATGGCACATTTCAATTGACGATATCTCTGCTGGAAAAAGACATAAAAAAATCGGTAATGCATTTTGTCGGCCAATAGTTGCTCTTTTAGATGGCGTTGTCAGTTTTGCATGAAAAAATTTATTCACAATGTCATAAGGTACCGTATATAGCCAAAAAAACTTGATTTTCGCACTTTTAGGTTAGGATATTTCAAAATCCTGACGTACTATCGCAATTCTGAGCTCGGATTTGGATTCAGCGCACTAAAATCCTTTGGGTGTACTATGTCTAGTCACTCGTTCTGTAGTGTCGCAGTATAAACAAATTCATAGGTGTTAAATTTCAAACGATGATATCTCCATTACCAAAAGACATAAAAACAAAAATCGGTAATGCATTTTGTCGGCCAATAGTTGCTCTTTTAGAAGGCGTTGTCAGTTTTGCATGAAAAAATTATTCGCAATGTCATAAGGTACCGTATATAGCCAAAAAAACTTGACGTTCGCACTTTTAGGTTAGGATATCTCAAAATCCTGACGTACTAGCGCAATTCTGTGCTCGGATTTGGATTCAGCGCACTAAAATCCTTTGGGTGTACTATGTCTAGTCACTCGTTCTGTAGTGTCGCATTATAAACAAATTCATAGGTGTTAAATTTCAAACGATGATATCTCCATTACCAAAAGACATAAAAACAAAAATCGGTAGTGCATTTTGTAGACCAAGAGTTGTTCTTTCAGATGCCGTTGTCAGTTTTGCATGAAAAAATTTATTCACAATGTCATAAGGTACCGTATATAGCCAAAAAAACTTGACTTTCGCACTTTTAGGTTAGGATATTTCAAAATCCTGACGTACTAGCGCAATTCTGAGCTCGGATTTGGATTCAGCGCACTAAAATCCTTTGGGTGTACTATGTCTAGTCACTCATTCTGTAGTGTCGCAGTATAAACAAATTCATAGGTGTTAAATTTCAAACGATGATATCTCCATTTCCAAAAGACATAAAAACAAAAATCGGTAGTGCATTTTGTAGACCAAGAGTTGTTCTTTCAGATGCCGTTGTCAGTTTTGCATGAAAAAATTTATTCACAATGTCATAAGGTACCGTATATAGCCAAAAAAACTTGACTTTCGCACTTTTAGGTTAGGATATCTCAAAATCCTGACGTACTAGCGCAATTCTGAGCTCGGATTTGGATTCAGCGCACTAAAATCCTTTGGGTGTACTATGTCTAGTCACTCATTCTGTAGTGTCGCAGTATAAACAAATTCATAGGTGTTAAATTTCAAACGATGATATCTCCATTACCAAAAGACATAAAAACAAAAATCGGTAGTGCATTTTGTAGACCAAGAGTTGTTCTTTCAGATGCCGTTGTCAGTTTTGCATGAAAAAATTTATTCACAATGTCATAAGGTACCGTATATAGCCAAAAAAACTTGACTTTCGCACTTTTAGGTTAGGATATCTCAAAATCCTGACGTACTAGCACAATTCTGAGCTCGGATTTGGATTCAGCGCACTAAAATCCTTTGGGTGTACTATGTCTAGTCACTCGTTCTGTAGTGTCGCATTATAAACAAATTCATAGGTGTTAAATTTCAAACGATGATATCTCCATTACCAAAAGACATAAAAACAAAAATCGGAAGTGCGTTTTGTAGACCAAGAGTTGCTCTTTCAGATGACATTGTCAGTTTTGCATGAAAAAATTATTCGCAATGTCATAAGGTACCGTATATAGCCAAAAAAAACTTGATTTTCGCACTTTTAGGTTAGGATATCTGAAAATCCTGATGTGCTGGCGCAATTCTGAGCTCGGATTTAGATTCAGCGCATCAAAATCCTTCGGGTGTACTATGTCTGGTCTCTGGTTCTGAAACCTTGTTGGCCTGTGTAATTATTCATAACATTTTCAAGTATTTCGTGAGTGACTGCTGCACAAGCTCTTCTGATCCTCGCGATCATATCTAATTTAGTCGTAGGCGCGTCTTCGTAAACGACATTTATACAATATCCACAGAAATAACTATCTAATGGATTAAGGTCCGGTGACCTTGATGGCCAAGGAACTGGCCCAGCACGACCTATCCAACGATTTGGGAATTGATTATTTATAAATGCTCTCACATTTATTTCAAAATAAGTTGGAGCACCATCTTGTAGCCACCACATTTGCTGTCGAACATTCAGCGGAATGTTTTCCAAATATCCAGGTAGATCATTTTCCAGAAAGTCGATATATCTATTAGCGTTGACAGTGCCATTAAAAAAATGCGGGCCAACGATCTGCCCATTACAGATTCCGACCCAAACATTAACGTTCCAGCGATGTTGATTAATTACTTCTCGATGCCAATGAGAATTAACAGGAGACCAGTAGTGAGAATTATGTCTATTAAGGGTACCATCACTTTTAAAGGTAGCCTCATCACCAAAAGAAACATTTCAAAAAAAATCTGGATCCTCATTTAGTTGATTGAGCGTCCATCTACAGAAATCCATTCTGAGTAAATAGTCATTTTCATTCAACTTCTGATGCAGTGTAATATGATATGGGGGGTAACGCACTGATCTTAACATACGATGAGCTGTAGAATGAGGAATTCCGATTTGACGTTCAATTGTTCTTGTACTTATATGAGGGTTTAAATGAACCATAGCCAATACGGTAATAAGTCTTCCATCATTACTATTTAAATTTCTTTGTCTACGTCTCTGTCGATGTAGCTCATTTGTACGACAGCGTCTTTCAATATTTCTTATTTACATATCGCTCGGATGACGCTGGTTGGGAAAACGTTTGGTATACAGCCGAGCAGCAGCAGTATAATAACGACGGCATTCTCCAAGAATCAGTAGTATTTCAACGCATTCATTTGCTGAATAATTTGCCATATTTTTTCAAAATATCGCAAATTCAAAAACTTGCGGAAGTTATATTATTTTAATAATGAGGAAAAAAATAGTATCGTAGAAACTAAGACACGCCGAAAGAATCATGCTTCCTAAGAAAGATTGCATGAAGCGCACATAACAATACTAGTCATAGCAAATTTTCTAATACGGGATGCCAACTCAATTCTTGACAGTTGATTGAGTAACAATTATTATTAACGAAAAGCACTGACAGTGAAAATAAACACGTACCGTCGTAAACACATTGAACTACACTCGAGCCAAATTTATAATTTTAAAATATTAGTTTAGTAATATTAATTAATAGCCTAGATCATTATTTTTTGACAATTATTTCATGTTCAATTTTACGTTATTTTGTTACAATTTAAAAATAATAATTTAGTTATTTAGAGCCTAAAAATTATTATTGTTTCCAATCGTGGTGATCCGGTGTCAGAGATAGGCGTTGCCATAAAAAACATTACTTTGATCTAAAAATAATCTTGAAAACTGCATTCAAGAGCAAAAAACAAGGTCATTGGTTCACCAGTTCATCTTAATATTTACTCGTTCATAAACTTTAAAAGCTTAAAGTAAACGATTTTTAGAGAAATTTTCAGTATTTACCCTTGATTTGATCTTCTAAAGGTAATTGTAAAAAGTTTAAAATGTGAGTTTACATTTAAAACTTTTCGCTTTTTTCAAATTCAATGTCAAAAATAGGGGCCCCATTAAAAAAAACACTTTGACCTTGAAATGACCTTGTAGATAAAGTTCAAGGTTAAAGTTGTTGATACCCTCAGGGGCCCGACTCTATTATGTACAAATTTTGTAGAGGTCATTTTCCGCTATCTTAAATATTAAAAAAATCACCCGTAGCCAGTTTGTCAAGTAATTGACCTTAAATTGACCTTCTCAAGGTCATGAAAAAAGTTTAAAATTTCCCGCTCTTTCCGAATCCGGTGTCAAAAATAGGGGTTGCTATTTAAAAAAATGAATTTAACCTTGAAATGACCTTAAAAATGGCCTTCAAGGTCATGAAAAGGTCACCATAATATGGCCCCCTCAAAGTTGAGAAACATTCATCTGAAACATTTTTTCCGATACCCATGAAATTTCCAAGTAATCTTCATCCGAAAGTTAAAATGGTACACCCTGTACCGGGTGTTCCAGACCATCCGTACAGCCATTTTAAAATCGAAAATTCGTATTTTTGTGAAAAATGTTTCAGATGAAAGTTGTTTACGACAAAGGGGGCCATCTATCTGTATAATTAGTTTTGACCTTCAACATTGTTTTCAAGGTCATTTGAAGGTCGAATGGTTTTTTTTAAATGGGAACCCCTATTTTTGACACCGGATTCGGAAAGAGCGGAAAATTTTACGTCCAAAACGGTATGTTTAAACTTTTTTCATGACCTTGAGAAGGTCGATTTAAGGTCAAATGCTTAAAAAACTGTCTAAAAGCATTTTTTTTAATTTTTAAGATATCGAAAAATGACCTCTACAAAATTTGTTCAGAACAGAGTGGGCCACCCAATGCACCAAAAATCTTTGACCTTTAACCTCATTTTGAAGGTCATTTCATGGTCGAAGTGTTTTTTGTAATGGAAACCCCTCTTTGTGACCCCGGATTCGCACATAGCGCGGAACTCAACATAATACCTTATCCAAACGTCGGATTTCGCGCTATGTGCGAATCCGGGGTCAAAAAGAGGGGTTTCCATTACAAAAAACACTTCGACCTTGAAATGACCTTCAAAATGAGGTTAAAGGTCAAAGATTTTTGGTGCATTAGGTGGCCCACTCTGTTCTGAACAAATTTTGTAGAGGTCATTTTTCGATATCTTAAAAATTAAAATAACGCTTTTAGGCAGTTTTTCAAGCATTTGACCTTAAATCGACCTTCTCAAGGCCATGAAAAAAAATTTTAAAATACCGTTTGGACGTAAAATTTTCCTCTCTTTTCGAATCCGGTGTCAAAAATAGGGGTTCCCATTTAAAAAAAACCATTCGACCTTCAAATGACCTTGAAAACGATGTTGAAGGTCAAAACTAATTATACAGATAGATGGCCCCCTTTGTCGTAAACAACTTTCATCTGAAACATTTTTCACAAAAATACGAATTTTCGATTTTAAAATGGCTGTACGGATTGTCTGGAACACCCGGTATATATATTTCATCATGTTTTGGAGTATTTAAGTTCATTTGAAAAACTATTGGTTTATGAATAGCCCATAAGATGACATAAAAAAAATGAAAAAGGTGACATGAATGCGGGAAATGCGCTAGACGTGTCCACTGTAATAAAAAACAAAAATTGATACCATCAGTTCTACGTTAATGTCGAATTTCACGAATAGAAATACACTGGAAACCATAGCTTGATTTACTATACTGCGAAAAAACAATGATTGTATTAACAGAATATACAGTTGATTCAACGACGGCTCAGACTATACAGTTGATTCAACTGATCCGTCGTCGAATCAACTGACGGCTGTTATATCAACAAGCAAGCAGTCGGTTTGAAATATCATGCTATAAATTTAACAGCAAGGCTCAGTTGAAATACAGTAACAACAACTTCTGTTGTTTTGATCATCAAAACTGGTCAGACTAATAGCGGTGACGTTAAACCGAGAAGAATTCTCCTATCAAACAACTCACCTTTATTCGGTTAAACTAAATCATTAATTGTAGTTTATATAATTATGTTCTCTGTTGTTATGACTGTGTATGCGGCACTGTATATCACACCCCGTCACGCGGTCGCCTAACCTTCAAATGGAAGTATTGTCCGCTATCGATCAGAAATTCAAATAAACTCACTCGTGACTTGCTTATCATTAAAAGTTATTAAAAATGGACATTAATGAACTATTGCTTAAACTTGACTTCGAGCGTGAACATTATTTCACCAGCAATCATTCTAACTGAAATAAGTATTGGTATACTAAGTAGTTTTACAAAAGAAAGCATACATAATCAAGTTAAAACTCTGTCATATACAGATGTAAGAAATATTTCACCAGCGGACCAAGTAGAACTTTTTTGACAAAGTATAAAAAATTATTTTTACAGAAACATGTGAGTACGCAATTGATTTAATATTATAACGAAATAATACATGTGCAAGTAAATTAACGTATTAGTTCTAAATATTATCATTTGGAGTCAAATATACAATCAAACTTTGCATAATTTCAATATTAATATTTTGGTATTATTGATATCTATAAATTTTTCAGGTTTCTGAATCTTGCTCTTTGGACAAGTCTCCTAAAGAAAATCAAGATAATCAAATAGTCTTCTAACTATAGTTATTTGACTATAGATATTTGACTCCAAATGATAATGTTTAGAACTAATACCAGTTATCAACTCTATCTAAAACAATTGATATTTGTTCCATGTCTTCCATGCAAAGTATCAATTACAGAGTGTGCGTTTATGGTTACAGCATGGACTTATCGATTTCGAACTCGATAGCACCCTGATTTGATAACGTTCAAAGTCGATGAATTAATGAAAGATGTTGTCTTACCGTTGCGAGACTGGGAAAATTCTACAGATTCAAAACCAATAGTTTTTTTAAATAAAAATTTTAGATTTTTGATACTATCATTCTTTTTTAATATTTTACTATACGACGCACAGTGTTCCAAATCAGAAACAAATCTCCAAAATGAAATAAATCGCGAACCAATACCCCTAGCGAAATGAATCCAACGGCATTTTAAAGCTGAAATGATGTAGAATAAAGGAGAAATGGTCGCGTATGAATCACTTAAACTTTTGACCTTCAAAATGAAGGTCAAAGTTCAAATTTTCTCAAGAAAAAAGAGTTTTTCGAGTTTTAAATATGGTTTAGTAATTTTTTTTTAAAAAGTCAATAGGCCATTTTGTAGCTTTTTCAATAACAAATAATAACCTGTCATTCAAAATTTTTTTTTATTTATTTTTGAACAAAAAAAATTACGTCAAAGTATCAACATTTTCAACGAGTCTATAATCTCAGCACACAAAACAGAAAATATGTATAACAAGCATATTATATAGATTATTTCTATGTAATTTTTCCCGCTGAACACCACTCCGTAGTCAGAAGTGGCCTACCACGTTCCCTTATCATTTTTAATGCGAAATACTCCTTAAAATACGGCTAATTCGCGATTACAAAATGAACGAAGCATTACGAAGCGATTCTACTTTAGGTTCAGATTCAGCGAATCAATCAAAATCAATACACGTGAATATATATACATGAATGCTATGGCCTTGGCAGTGTCATGACAACTATAGAAGGTAGGTACTGCAAGTAAAAAAGGAATTTGTAGAGTGTGCCTCTCTGGTTGTTATTTACACACTATAGTTTGCTAAGGTCACGAGTCTCGTAAGTCGTTCATATATTTGAGCCTGAGTTTTCAATCGTGTGTGCCATTCAAGATCATATTTCATATTCAATATTTTTTCTTGGCAATAAAGAAAATTTGTTACTTCAAGATAGAAATATATTATTTGGCTACATAAAATTTGGTAGGTATTACCATAAGTGAATCACAAGTCCAGAAAATTATAATGTGGTTTAATTAATCCACGCATAAACGATTCAAAAGATACTAGCAAAAATCAAGATTACGGGACAAAAAGAAAAAAAATTGTATAAAAATCTATAAAAAAGCTTCTTAAAGCATTCATATACAATATATTTAACCCATTGAATGGTAATGGTACATATAAGTACAACTTTTTTTGTCTCGGTTTCTTTTATATTTCCATTAAATTTTTAATTTCTATACGTGCACATATATATTTTTTAGACTCTTGCAAATCTAACTTATCAATATTTGATGAGAAATTGCATAAATTTATTTATTAATATGTGTATTATAAACAATTAATGTGAAAAAACGCTCTTTATCTAGATTTACATTTACAGTTCACAATATTAGACATCATGGGTCGAACAAAAAAAAGGCCCAAAACAAAAGCACATAATAGAAAAGGAAGGCCTCGCAAAAGAGTTTGGCAAACAGTGCGCACTGGTAGGAAAAGCAAGAATATGAAATCTAATGTCTCTATATCAACTTTTAATAGAAGAGCTGAAGAAATTGCAACTCAATGTAATAATGACATCGCACTATTAGAACGGGCTTTGCAAATTGCAAATCAAAGTGTAATATTAATTCACGAATTGATAAAAATGAAGAAAATGAGAGTTCAATAATTCGGCATGATAAAGATTCTGCTTTAGCATTTTATTTAGACTATGACTATAGTGTGCGTCAATACAAAGGGTTGGTAGCATATTGTAAATCGAAAAATTGTTCGATTTTCCCACCTTATTTGGAGATAGAGGCGGCCAAAAAAGAATGTCTTATTGGGACAGAGGTTGAGCCCGAAACTGAAATCATAGTAAACTTGCAAGCTATTTTAAATAAAACTGTTGAACGCTTAGCTAACAGTGAGGCAAAAGATTGGGACGATATGAGTTTATTGAATTTAGAAATGACAGTAAATCTTGGCTTTCATAGCTCTGCTAATCATTTGAATCCTCAACAAAAATCTAATAGTCCAGATGAAAATATTACCAGTGCTCAGCAGTCTCTTTTTGTTACCTGTTTTAATGTTATTCAAATTGCCAATAGTTATAACGATAATTATGGTTGGTTAAACCCTACACCTCAAAGCATTCGTTTAACTCGACCACTGAGAATGTCTTTTGAAAAGGAGGATACTGCGGCAATAACAAAAGAGATTGGACGAGTAAATGAAGAAATCACTTATTTGAAAAAACAAATTTAAATTGGAAAATGGCAAATCGGTCTGCGCAATAAATGAACTTGTATGTCCATCGACATAAGCTATGTACTCCTACGTATTTTTGCGCGCTGAGTCCGAATCTGGCATTCGTTTAACCTCAGCACGTCGGGTTCAAGGGCATTTGAAGGTCACATTGCAGAAATCAGCAACAACTAATACAAGACATCTGTCTGTTAAGTTTTTGGGGTCGCTGAGTTTAAATCCGGTATTTGTTTTTCTCCATGAGGTAAGTTTGAAGGTTAGTTCAAAGTCAAAGCTGTTTACTCTAGGAAAAATGAATTTTTGACTGCAGATTCTGAAAGAGCGGGAAATGTTACGTCCAGATAGATATTCAATTTTTTTTAATATAACCCTTAAGGTCATATAAAGGTAACTTAATCTTGTTGGATGGAGGATTCCTATGACAATAAGATAATGGATTTTCATAGGGCAAACTATTATGTCGTTATGTTTTCATGATCGCCGAATCCAAATCCGGTGTCCGTTTATCTCCATCAGGCCGGATTGGAGGTCGTTTGAAGGTCAAATCCTCGACAATTAGTCAAAACGAGTCAAGTTATTATTCTGACATAGTATTTAGGCCGCTAAATCCAAATATAAAGACCGCTTAGTACCTCAGGGTCAAATATACATTTTTTTACTGAGAAAGAAAATTTTTACCACAGATTCAGGAAAAATGGCAAATTTTACACCTAGTTGTGACCTTTATTTATTTTTTTTATCATACTCCCGAAATAATCGTGTGCTGCAACCCTGGGTACTTCCACGTGGTGACGGCGGAAAACGTCTTTTTTTTTTGCTTTTCGTTTTCCGGAAATTAATTAGTCAAAGAAGGGAGTAGAGTTACTTGCTTCGAGGTTGAAGGAAAAAAATTTACTGACGAAAAGTACTAAATGTTCTTACTATCGGAATAGAGAAAAAGACTTCAGAAAATATTTCTCTGCGGAAAATGATCTCCTACATTGTAACAATGTTAAGGGCCTGATTGACGAATTTAAGACGGATTTTTATAAATCTGAGGAATGGACATTATTTCTGTATTCTTCTAAGCGAAGCCTGAAGGCTGTACTATTACATAACACTAATAAATATTTTCCAATATTTGTAGCCCATTCGGTTACCCTGAAAGAAGATTACAAAAATGTTAAGTTAGTATTAAATAAAATACAAGGAACACAACTGGCTAATCTGTGGTGATTTCAAGATTCTTACCATGATGCTAGGTCAGCTAAGGTTTCGCAAAGTTTCCATATTTCTTATGTATGCGGGATAGCAGGTATCATAAGAATCATTATGTAAAAGCAGAATGGCCTGCTAGATCAACGTTCGAACCCCGTAAGGATAACATCATTAACAAGCCATTAGTAGAATCATCTAAGACCCTTCTTCCTCCTCTCCATATTAAACTTGGTTTAATAAAACAATTTGTTAAAGCGTGGTATAAAGAAGGTCAATGTTTCTCGTACCTGGGAACAAATCTGACACTAAATTGAAAGAAGGTATATTTGTAGAAGGTCTTGTATAAAGCATTCACAGACAAGATGGATGATAAAGCGAAAACAGCATGGATTAGCTTCAAGGATGTAGTGGAAAACTTCTTAGGGAATCACAAGAGCGAGAACTACAAAAAACTAGTTGAAGACTTACTTTAAAATTACAATAGTTTGGGTTGTTTGATGAATTACAAGCTACACTTTCTACATTCACACTTAAACTACTTTCCACAAAATCTTGGAGAGTCTAGCGAAGAACAAGGGAAACGGTATCACCAAGATATTAAAATAATGTAATAGCGATACCAGGGCCGATGGGATATTAATATGATAGCGGACTATTGTTGGACATTAAAAAGAGAACATATTGACGGAAAGAAAAGAAAGCGGAATCCCCTACACCGATCGTTCGAAGATAAAAACAAGAACAAAAGAAAATCATGAGTTTTGTAATACATGATACCCATGTCTCCGTGTGTGTCTGTTTGTCATACGACGGTTGGTCAGTTTCACTATTTTTCTCAAATACTAATTTATTGTACATCATTCATTAAAATGTAAAATTTTCCATTTTTCCTGAATCTGTAGTAAAAATTTCCTTTTTAGTAAAAAAATGTATAATTTATCTTAGGACGACCCTGAGGTACTAAGCGGTCTTTATATTTGGATTTGGCGGCCGAAAAAAAATGTCAGAATAATAACTGACTCGATTTCACTAATTGTCAAGGATTTGACATTCAAACGACCTCCAATCCTGCCTAATGGAGACAAACGGACATCGGATTTGAATTCGGCGACCATAAAAACATAACAACATAATAGTTTGCCCCATGAAAATCCATTATCTTATTGTCATAGGAATCCTCCATCCAACAAGATTAAGTGACCTGTATATGACCTCAATGGTTATATTAAAAAAAATTGAATAACTATCTGGACGTAAAATTTCCCGCTCTTTCAGAATCTGCAGTCAAAAATTCATTCTTCTTAGAGTAAAAAGCTTTGACCTTGAACTTACCTTCAAACTTCCCTCATAGAGAAAAATAAATATCGGATTTGGATTCAGTGCCTCCAAAACTTAATAGACAGATATCTTGTATTGGTTATTGCTGATTTCTACGAATGCAAGATTCGTACTCAGCGCGCAAAAATACATAGGAGTACATATCTTTTGTTGATGAACATACAAGTTCATTTTTTTGTGGATCTGTGTTAGCTTACTTCAATCAAAAAGACTTCTGAATTATGTAATAAGTTTTTGTGGAAGGAGCAGTACAAAATTCACGAGTTTGCCGAATCAATTGGCTTTCTAGTCTCTTTAAGTCTGGATATTTCCACACCAAAATTTTGAAACGTCAAAAATGTTTATCTCTTGAGGTATCAAATGGTAATTACGAGGTAAAAATGACTTTGTCTAAACCTATATACACGGAATTAAAGTTGAATTAGATGAGCAATAGCTTGTGACGGTAAACGTCAAATTAGCGCTGACCATTTAGCATAATTGCTGCCTGTGAGGGCAGCACCTGCCGGGGGGGCAGAATCGGTAACGAAGGAATTCGGCACGCGAGCAGACGGAACGCGTGCGAACGAATTTGAACCAGTGAAGCATCGACCATCATAGTGTCCGTCCGCTTACGCTATCGTTCCATCGATTCACGTGCCCTTGACATCCGTACGCTTTGAAAACAACAGCAATTAGTGATCCAGGAGTGCAGCCGCCAAGGAGCTGTCGAGTACGAGCCAGAGGCCAGAACGAGAGAGAGAGAGAGTGTGTGAGGTTTCGCCATCGAGGGCGAAACCAGTGTGTGCGCGCACTCGCGATCCGCGAACAAAAACAATATTAAAACTGTTCCGTGCTGTGCGACCTGTCGTAGTTTTTCTCCGATCGCCTGCAAGTAAAAGGTAAGCTGGCCAGCTTAATTTCGCGATCGCGATCATACAAATAATAACTCGATTCTAACATTCAATGCGTGCATGTAACGGCTCTAGTAACAAAGAACAGCGAGCGTACCGGCAAAGCGTGTTGTCGACGAGCGAGCGTGCATGTAAACAAACGCGCGGGCCGACCTTTTGTGAATTTTGAGGGATAATAAAAGACCCGATTTACATTACTAACAAGTATTTTCATTGAATCTCTCATCTCACATAGCTTCCACTCAATTTTATACAGGTTATTAATGATTATCGGTTGACTGGCGCATACTTTCTCGTGCTCTCCCGGAATAGTAGCGAGCATTGATGATTTACGCGTGTCCCTTAATGTAATTACGCGATATAATAATTAAACGGTTTCACCCCCGTTACATGGCGCCCAACGTTAAAGAACCTACGGTGTTTCTGATTGTTCAAAACACCGGTTCTTAATATTAACCTTGCGCTCGGTCAACCAGTAGCTCAGGTGGCAGTCAAGTGTAGTCAACTCGACACCGAAAGCCACAATAGTAAACAAAGCCCGTTAGCTAGCTTGCGAAGGCCCGCCGCGGCGAAAAATTGTAAACATTGACTGTGAACGCGTGCAAGTGCGACCGAAAGATTCTCGAGCGTAAACACCAACGAATTTTGAAAGTTGCCGTAGATAATATTATACCCGTTGGCCCGGGGAAAACTAACACCGGCAATTTTCAAACGAAATTAATTTAATCGAATAATTTTATTTGTCATTGTCGTAACGTAAAAGTTTTTTTTATTATTAAAAGCGGTTGTTGGTGATTACGCGCAACGCTCGTTACAATATTTCGAATACTAACTCACACAGCCGTACTAACAAACAGTTAGTGCGTCTGATAGGTAGGATAATTATATTGCGTACTAACGAGCGAAGAATCTTTCGGCAAATAATTCATAAAACGCCGTTGATCAAGCCCAGTGTCGGCTAATAAAATTTTATAATTTTTTTTTCATTCGACGTACGAATTATAACGCAACACTCGCACCCGCGTAACACAATTGTAAATTTTACATAGAATTTAACTGCAAGCGAACAAACAGCAATTATGGACCGCACTCAAACCGAAGTGGAAAATTGGGTATGGACGCTCCAGGAGGAGGAAATAGAAGAATACCTCGACCAGCTGGAGCTCAAGACTAGCGGGAGCAAGCTCTCGAGAGCTGCACGACTGCACAACTGGCTACTCGGCGACTATTCCGCAGCAGATTTCGCGGAAGTCGAACACCAAAACAGCAGTCCAGCCAAAAGAGCCGCCCTACGCTCGGAGCTAATTGCGTCCCTATGCCAGGAACACACAGCATCCGAGCAGGAAGGAGAACACCCGCTAGCCCAACTACTACAGAGTGCGGACGTAATATCGCGAGTTCAAAAAACCGCGATAAACATCGCGAATGCCCTGGACAGCGGAGAAAAATCAAATAGTAAGAAGGAAATTACTATAACAACTGACGAAGGATACCAGTTTAAACTCCCGCCGGCATTCGCAGTGATGATACAAGACCTCATCTTCCGGTCCAGGGAACATGAGAGAAAATGGGAGGTACAAGATTCAAGAAATAGAAATGCGTCTGACCTAACCCAAGTAATGCAAGAAATCGTCCAGACCAACATCAGGGTGCAGGAACACATGGACAACCTAGCAACCAGGATTACGGAACTGGAGAATGCCGTAAACAAAATTATGCGGCTAGACGAGTCGAACAGTTCCAATGAGGAACCGCAACCCGAAAACACGCGCAGGAGCGTCGCATTCCAGGACACATTCACATGCCACTACGACGCAAGGCTACCCCAGAGCACTCCAGCCGGACCCGGACTGAGGCCCACGGGGGCCCCCGGCAGGACCCCCCGCCGAACGCCCCCTTTCGGAGAGGGTGGACAGCATCAACTCGGTGGAGTTAATGCTGAAGTGAACAACCACCCGCCGAGCATGTGGTCATCCCAACAGACGTCAAGCCCGTTATCGACAACAAGGGACGTCGGCCGCATCGTCAGGGGATGGAAGCTCAGGTTCTCCGGAGAAGGCAACGCGAGCATCGACACCTTCTTAACAAGGTTAGACAACTCGAGGAGCAGCGCTGGACTTACGGAAGACGAGATGCTCACAGCTGTCTCCGAGCTACTCACCGGTCCTGCCCTCGTCTGGTTTGAGGCGATGCGGAATGAATGGTTCTCCTACGCGGATTTCGAGGCAGACGCCAGAGCATGGTTTGGAACTAGCAGGCAACAGCAGCAGCGTCTAACCAAAGAGGTCCAAGGCCGATATCAGGGCCCAGACGAACCCGCGAACGTATATATCGCGAACCTGATGGGCCTAATGAGCCGGCTAAACCGCAGAATGACGCACGAGAGCCAGCTGGACCTGCTACATACCAACCTCCTGCCGGAAATCCAAAGCCTTATACGGAGATCAGAAGTGGATTCCGTACGAACCCTAAACGTCCTGGCCATGACGGCCCAGCACAACTTGCATCAGCGGAGGATGGAGCGGACGATGACAGACCCTCAGTCGACTTTGTATCCTGAGATGGCGTATCATCCCCGCACCGACGCGAGCAAGGGTCGTAAAGGGAAAGTGGCTTCCATGTCCGGTGATAAACCGGAAGTCAGCGATAGATTGGAACGCATGGAAAAGGTACTCGAAAAGGTGACGCACCAGGTCGTCTACACACCGACGCCTCCGGGGGCAGCACCTAACCCGAGTCTGGAATCCGTCGATGGTGAGGAGAAGGTTCCACCCATCGACGTATTCAACCAAATGCTGTTATCCCTTAAGGAAATATCGGCGGAAATGAAGAATAACCGCGCCGACAAAAGCTCGACTTCCGAGGACCGAAGTAAAAGGCCGGAGACTCCCCGTAAAAGAGGAAGAGAGTTCTCTGGGCCGATCAAATGTGCCGAGTGCGGCCTACTGGGTTACTATAGGAAGTTCTGTCCCCAGTGTAATAAGGGAAACGAGCAAAGGAGTGGATAGGTGGGGTTGATCCCACTCCTTCATCCAGTAACCCAAACCCCGTCGAAGAGATCTCGCGGCCTCCGCCAACACAGCCCGCACCGTTAGAAACGAGCGTGTTGGGCGTCGAGAACGAGAACTCCCTTGCCGACGCCAAAGACAAGCGTGGCGGAAGAGTGCGCTCGGAGAAGAAAGGTT
Organism: Phymastichus coffea; assembly: GCF_024137745.1. Classification (NCBI taxonomy): domain Eukaryota; kingdom Metazoa; phylum Arthropoda; class Insecta; order Hymenoptera; family Eulophidae; genus Phymastichus; species Phymastichus coffea. Next base: position 553,439 of record NW_026706843.1, on the reverse strand, counting down.
ACGACGCTGGTAAAGCCAAAGACCCTAGACCAGCCGAGGCGGTGACGTACGGATCGCACACGCCCTCGGGGGCACGGGCTAAGGCAAATAAACCGTCAAAGAAGAACCTCATGGAAACTCCGATCGTCCGAACCAAAGGGGCTCGGACGACAAGTAACGTCACTCGACCACGCAAGAGCACAATGGTTAGCGCTATAACGAATAAAGAGCAAGGCTGTGGAGCCGTCGAAACTGTTTCCCGATATTCCCCGGAACAGGAGACGCGTTGGTGGCTACCAGTGAAGATAGGGGACTTCCAAATACGGGCCCTCTATGATCCGGGAGCTTCCACCACAGCCATGGGTAGTAATGCTCTACAAATAGCGTCTGTGCTGGGCGTCAGATTAGATACTACCCACGCGGGAACAGCAGCGTTACCAGACGGTCGTATGTTAACGATCCTCGGTCACGCCATGATACCTTTCACCGTGGGAGGATTGACGATGCCGACGAGAGTAGCCATCCTCCCTACCCTCGTCGAAGAATGTATTTTAGGAGTGAACTTCATCAGGTTGTTCAGAGCGGTACTTGATCCAGACGATAACACGTTGCTGTTCAAGGGATCGCAGGCCAAAATGGAGCTGGAAGTAGCTAGTTTGGAGGCTGGTCCGAGATTAGCCACAATCGGACTAGCCGAGGTTACGGCTACACAACAGACCATGCTGCAGAAGACCATCGACGAGGCCCTATCCCGAGCCCCGACGGGCTTGGGGTGTGCGACAGGCATCGAGCACGAGATTCGGGTCGGTGATACGAAGCCAATTAAACAGCGTTACTACCCAGTATCGCACAAGATCGAGCAAGAAATGCATAGACTGGTAAGGGAAATGTTGACCCAAGGGGTAATCGAACCAGCCGACAGTGGCTGGTCGAGCCCAGTGGTCATGATACGCAAGAAGGACGGCTCATACAGATTTTGTATTGACTTCCGAAAGGTCAATAAAATCACCGAGCCGAATGCGTATCCCTTGCCGTTTATGCAAGATATACTAAGGCGTTTGCGAAATGCGCGCTATATATCTACGCTTGACCTCAGTAGCGCGTATCACCAGATCCCACTCAAGATCGAATCTCGGCCGATTACGGCCTTTACCGTACCCGGACTGGGACATTACCAGTTCGTACGAATGCCGTTCGGTCTCTCGTACGCCGGTGCCACCTTCCAGCGGTTGATCGATAGTGTGATCGGTCCCGAACTAGGCGAATTCGCCTTCGCCTATTTGGACGATATCATAGTGGTATCGTCCAGGATCACCTACGGCATTTAAAAACCGTATCGGACAGGGTGTGCGAAGTTGGCCTCTCGATCAATCGAGAGAAAAGCGTCTTCTGCAAGTCTGAAGCCAAATACCTCGGCCTGCTGATCAACCGCGAGGGGATCAGGCCAGATCCTGAAAAGGTGCGCTCTATCATGGAGTACCTAAGGCCAGGAAACGTGCGACAGCTGCGCACCTTCCTGGGGGTAGCTTCGTGGTACCGCAGATTCTTGACCGACTTCGCCACGCACGCTCAACCGTTAACGAGGTTAACAGGAAAAAAGAGCGAATATGTGTGGGGAGAGGAACAGGAACAAGCCTTCGCCAAAATTAAGGCACTCATGATGTCCGCACCATGCCTGGGATTGCCAGAACCTGATGGGCAGTACGTGCTGGAGACAGATGCCAGCGCTACCGGAATCGGGGCCGTCCTGATACAAAAAACAGGAGACGGCGACTGAATCATAGAGTACGCTAGCAGAGTCCTTAATCCGGCTGAGCAAAACTACTCAGCTACGGAGCGCGAGTGCTTGGCGGTCGTGTGGGCCATCCAAAAATTTCGCCCATACATAGAAGCGTACCCGTTCAGGGTGGTAACTGACCACAATAGCCTGAAATGGCTATACAACCTGAAGAATCCAATTGGACGTCTCGCCCGATGGGCCTTACAACTTCAAGGCCATACTTTCGAGATCGAATATCGAAAGGGGGCAGACAATGTATTGCCCGACGCCTTATCACGCGCTTTCGAGCCCACGAGGGCAGAGGTTGGCTCAATGAACCAGCCGAAGCCAAGGGACAGCGCCTGGTACACGGATCAATTCCGACGCGTCGAGAGCCGTCCAGAACAATACCCGAATTGGAAGGTTGTCGGCCGGGTGATGTATCACCAAAAGCCGAACCACGATCATCAAGGAGGAGACCGATATGGCGACGAATGGAAGCTCGTCGTGCCCCCGGAAGAACGCAAAGCGGTGCTGTTCGAAAATCACGACCTAGAGACAGCAGGACACTTAGGACGCGAGAAGACCTTCACCCGTGTCGCCCAGTCCTATTACTGGCCGGGAATGTACACGGATGTGAAGGGATACGTCCAAAAGTGCCAGATCTGCCAACAGTGCAAGGTCGGGCAGCGGCCACCGCGCGGGCTCATGCAGGACCGAACATGGTCTATGCCTTGGCAAGTGGTCGCGGGCGACATCGCCGGACCCTTTCCGAAGAGCCCACGAGGGCACGAATACGTCCTGGTATTCATCGACGTATTCACACGATGGATCGAATGTATACCTATACGTAGTGCTAACGGCAAGACGATCGTGAAGGAACTTAGGGAACGAATAATCCTACGTTTCGGCACGCCGAAGATCTTCTTGTCCGACAACGGCACCGAGTTCCGTAATCAGTTGGTGGACGGGTACCTGAGAGATCAGGGGATAAAACGGACCTTCACCCCAACCTATACCCCGCAGGCTAACCCTACGGAGAGGGTTAACCGTACCTTGAAGACGATGATAACGTCGTATCTGCAGGGGAATGATAGGGAATGGGACCGAGCGCTACCCGAACTCATGTTCGCGTTGAATACGGCCGTCCATAGTTCCACCGGGGTTAGTCCGGCCATGCTCAATTACGGCAGACAACCGGGAGCCCCGAATACTCTCCGGAAACGGATGGACGAGCTCGCCGAGCAAGAAGAGAGTTTGCTTCGAATCGGGCAATGGAACGAGCACATGCAGAATAACCGTTCCGCCATTCAGCAAGCTCACGAGAGCGCCTCGGATGAGTCCCTGAGGCAGTCTAAGTACTACAATGCTAAACACAGGGACCACAGGTTTAAAGAAGCCGATTGGGTGTGGAAAAGGAATCGCATACTGTCCTGCGCTGCGCAGGGCATTTCCGCGAAACTAGCACCCAAATTCATCGACCCCTTTATCGTCACGAAGGTACTCGGTCCCAATTCATATCGCCTCGCCAACCAACAGGAGGAGGTCACGGAGCTAACCCATGCGAAGGACCTTAAACCCTATTATGGACGAGATGACGATATAACGGAAAATGGGACCCGAACGCGAGACGACGACGAGATCGCTACCGCCGAGGGAACCGAGGCGATGAACGTCCCGCTTAACGCGAGCGATACATCGGTACACGGAAACGGGAGCGCCAACACTTCAGATAATACACTCCGAAATGACGACGCGACAATTCCGAACTCACCTCGCCGTCCTCGCCGTAATCCCCCCAGCCGAGTTCCGCTACATATCCCTCCTACCAACCCGACGAAGCGCCCACGAGGAAGACCTCGTAAGTCCGCGCAAACAACACACACTACACAACATCGACAAACGACACGAGCCCCTCCTCCCATTATCGTGAAGAGGAAAAGGGGCAGACCACCGAAAGCGACAACCGTGGATGCATGATACACGGCGAACGAAGGACCTGGGAGACCGACGCCAAGGACCCCACCTTCGACTCCGGCGACGAAGGCCCTTGGGCAGCCGAACAGGCGCCCACCTTCGATATCCAAAGTTATTTCAGGATACTAACTCGCTGGACATTTACAGGATGCAGATTACACTCGAACAGTTCGAGCAAGCGGCAGCCGCCCTCATCGGCTTGGACTTAGGTCCCGCCGTCGAGGGGGTGGTTCATGCCGCACTCCACCTGCTCGCCGAGAAGAAGAAGGAAGAGGAGCGAGCACGGGTGCGAGCTCACGAGAGCTCGTCATCCGTGCTCATAGAAGAGCTCCCGATCGAGGAAACCTCCACGACGCCGACAACGATACCCGGCATCACACGCGACGACGCTGCGCCACCGTCTGGACCCCCAAAGGGACCCATCCCCATGAGGGTCCCGACAGCATCAGTGGGCACCCAAACGGAAGAGGGTGCCCCCGACGCGACCTGGCCCCCCAGGTTCCCGAGCCAGGTACCACCCCCTGGCAAAAGGACCTGGGAGGAAATAGTCGAGGGGTTGAGGGAGGTCGAGCGAGGCTGGACGACCCTCAACGCCCTCCAGCGGGCTGTGTACGCCGAATACGATGCGTACACAGCCGCGGGACACCACCCGGATGACCTTGACCATTGGGAGAAAGTGGTGTCCCGCCGTCGCTAGTTCGCGTCGGCCCTAAGGGAGGTACAGCGGCGCCTCCGCCAGGCCATCGAGGGCCCGGCGAGTGGCAATACCACCAGCCTCCCCCAGTCTCCGATCATCGAAGCCAGGACAACGGCTCCGGGAACCAGGTCGGGGAGTAATTCGCACCAGGACCCGCAAAAGTGCGGGGTAAACCTGGTGGTAAATGTGGACGGGAGCCAGGGAGGTCAAGCAACGGGGCCCATCCACATTAATGTGGTTCTAGGCCCCGCGGGTGCGGACTCCACGGTCGAAAGACCATTGTAGTCCGCCCCGAACCGTAGAAACGGGTTGCCTCTGACCCCCAGAGAGCGAGGGCTCCCACGGGGCACCCTTTCCCGCGCTCAGTGGGAAGGGTGCAACGTATGCCACTACCCCGGGGTGACCCGCACGGACCGCTGCCCACGCGTGCGACAACACGCCGACCTGGTCCAAGAGAGGCTGGGGTGGGAGGCGCGCGGCCGACCCCCGTTGGACGACCAGGGCCAGGAGCTACCACCGTGACCAACCAGGTGATGATGCCCTGCCTCCGTGGGCAGGGCCACCGACATGTCGCCCCGCCGCCCAATAAATTATAAGTTAACATCACTTGGACTACAACCCTTTATTATCCTTCCTCTTCTCCTCCTCGGAAAAGGTAGCGCTAATGGAATTATCGTCGAGAACCCTATAGGTTCAGACTGGAAGGGGGCTGTGACGGTAAACGTCAAATTAGCGCTGACCATTTAGCATAATTGCTGCCTGTGAGGGCAGCACCTGCCGGGGGGACAGAATCGGTAACGAAGGAATTCGGCACGCGAGCAGACGGAACGCGTGCGAACGAATTTGAACCAGTGAAGCATCGACCATCATAGTGTCCGTCCGCTTACGCTATCGTTCCATCGATTCACGTGCCCTTGACATCCGTACGCTTTGAAAACAACAGCAATTAGTGATCCAGGAGTGCAGCCGCCAAGGAGCTGTCGAGTACGAGCCAGAGGCCAGAACGAGAGAGAGAGAGAGTGTGTGAGGTTTCGCCATCGAGGGCGAAACCAGTGTGTGCGCGCACTCGCGATCCGCGAACAAAAACAATATTAAAACTGTTCCGTGCTGTGCGACCTGTCGTAGTTTTTCTCCGATCGCCTGCAAGTAAAAGGTAAGCTGGCCAGCTTAATTTTGCGATCGCGATCATACAAATAATAACTCGATTCTAACATTCAATGCGTGCATGTAACGGCTCTAGTAACAAAGAGCAGCGAGCGTACCGGCAAAGCGTGTTGTCGACGAGCGAGCGTGCATGTAAACAAACGCGCGGGCCGACCTTTTATGAATTTTGAGGGATAATAAAAGACCCGATTTACATTACTAACAAGTATTTTCATTGAATCTCTCATCTCACATAGCTTCCACTCAATTTTATACAGGTTATTAATGATTATCGGTTGACTGGCGCATACTTTCTCGTGCTCTCCCGGAATAGTAGCGAGCATTGATGATTTACGCGTGTCCCTTAATGTAATTACGCGATATAATAATTAAACGGTTTCACCCCCGTTACAAGCTCAATAACTGAAAAATCGCTTAAACCGGAGAAATTTGTTCGGGAAATCTTTTCGGGTGCTTCACTCTCAAGCTCGGACACGGCTTGTAAAAGGCAAAGAGTACACAGATTCTAAAATAAAAAGGAACGCTGCCTTCCTATTAACATTCTAGAATTTAAAGCGGCCTTTTTCGCATCAAAATGTTTTACGAGCGAAATGCGAAGTTCTGCTATTTTTTTACGAATTAAAAAAACGATTGCTATTTCATATATAAATCGGATAGACAGCGTCAAGTTTGAAAACTTTAACGAGATAGCATATGAAATCTGATCTTGGTGTATGGGAAAATACCTCTGTATTTTCTTGTCTTTTATAAGTTCAGCGGAAAATACGAAGGAGGATAAGGAACCTTGCCGTCTTAAGTCAGAAACGAAATTTTTATTGTGTAGTCACGTCTTTCGTTTTATTGTTAATTCGTTCAGTCAACCTGTCATCGACTCATTCGTTAATCGCACAAATACGAAGTGCAGACGTTTTTTCTCATGGTTCCAAGATCCCGATAGTTACGTATGCAATGCCTTTACAATTTCGTGGAGAGAATTATTTTTCTACGAGCTTCCTCTATTGGTTATAATTATTAAAGTGTTCAGGAAAATTAGAGATGGCAAGACTGAAGGAATAGTTGCGGTTCCAAATTGGCAGTCACAAACTTGGTACCCGCTATTTCAGTCTGTGATAATTTCAGAAACAAATATTTTTGAACGACGATTTCTCACGGTAACCAAATGATTTCTATGCTAGAGCATAGTACCCGCTTCGGAGAAATCTTGCCCTGATCTCCGCAATGCTATCTGGAAGAACTATCAAATAAGAGGCGCTCTAAAAAATTCTGCGAAATTTTGTACTCCTTCTTGATACCTAGCGCGACTAATCAGTATGACTGCGCCCTGAAAATATGGTGGCCCTTTCGTAAGGAGAAAAATTTAGATTCTTTTAACGGCTGAGGATGTCCTTTTATGTCCGATGTTGATGTTTTACAATAATACCGTGAAATACGGTTCGCTGAATAGCCTACGAGGATGGTCCGATAAGTACTTACCTACAAAAGAAAAACGAAAATTTTGGAAAAGTGGCGTTTTATTTTTCAACATAGTCTCCTTTTAGTTCGATACACTTGGCCCAGCGAAGCTTCAACTTGTTTAACTCGTCTGAAAAATACGTTTCCTCGAGGTCTGAAAAGTAGGCTTCCGTGGCAGCGATTACCTCCTCATTCGACTCAAATTTCTGCCCGGCGAGTGACTTTTCAAGTTTAGAAACAAAAAAAAGTCGCACGGGGCTAAATCTGCAGAATATGGTGGATGGGGCAGCAGTTCGTAGCCTAATTCGACCAATTTGGCCATGGCGATGGCGGAGGTGTGAGCCGGTGCGTTGTCATGTTGGAAGAGCACTTTTTTCTTCGCCAAATGGGGCTGTTTTTTCTGCAATTCGACGTCGAATCGGCCCAATAATTCGGCATAGTACAGCCCTGTGACAGTTTTGCCCCTCTCCAGGTAGTCGATGTAGATCACACCTTGTGAATCCCAGAAAAAGGTGGCCATCACCTTTCCGGCCGATGGGGCAGTCTTCGCCTTCTTCGGTGCACTTTCGCCGGGTAAAGTCCACTGTTTTGACTGTTCCTTGGTCTCTGGTATATACTAGTGGATCCATGTTTCGTCGACTGTCACGAAACGACGCAGAAACTCCTTCGGATTGCGCTTAAACAGCGTCAGACATTGCTCTGAAGTTGTCTCACGGTTGCGCTTGTTGTCCGGAGTGAGCAAACGTGGCACCCATCGTACCGACAGCTTTCTCATGCCCAAAATTTCATGCAGGACATGACCCACGCGGTCTTTTGAGATGCCGACGATCTTAGCTATCTCGCGCACCTTCAATCGTCGATCTGCCAATACGAGATCGTGAATTTTTGTCACGTTATCCTCCGTGGTAGCCGTTTTCGGAACACCTGGACGTGGCTCTTCAAAAATCGACGTGCGACCATGTTGAAACTCGTTAAACCAATTTTTGACGGTCGCTATCGAAGGAGAAGAATCACCGTACACAGCATCCAAGCGCTTTTTTATTTTGCTGCGCGATTTCCCTTCCAAAATCAAGAATCGAATAACCTACCGATACTGCTGTTTTTCCATTTTTCAAAAATCAGCGGACACACTTGTTTTCACACACTCTCAAAAGTAAGCTACAACTCCGATCCGGCTGAAATCTTGACAGTAACCATCGAGAAGGTTGTACTACGTGATAGAATATTTCTTTTGCGAGAGTGACGCCATCGTGCGGTGAGGCTAAGTACTTATCGGACCACCCTCGTAAAATCGGCTATTTCACCGATAAATAAATAACAAATTAGTTCTGATGTGCAAATTAAAAAATTTTTCAAAGAAGTTCAAGACATGAGACTAACAAAATCTAAATACGAGGTCTGTCCGGAAAGTATCGGGACTACCTTTATATTTTCGTGCTAGCGTTATTCTTTATCATCTGGTGGGTGGCATCCTTCAAAGTAATCCCCACTTGATTGAATAACACGGTTCCATCGATGTTTCCATTTTTCAAAATAGTTCTGGAACTAACTTTTAGGGATAGCCTTAAGTACACTCGTCGCATTGTTTTCAACCGTTGTTTTGTCATCGAATCGGTGTCCTTTAAGTGGTTTTTTTAGTTTTGGAAACAGCGAAAAGTCACCAGGAGCTATGTCGGGATTGTATGGAGGTTGTCGAAGCAATGCGATATTGTGTTTGCTCAAAAACTGCTGCACAAGATCGGATGAATGCGCTGGCGTATTATCGTGATGGAGAAGCCAGTCACCACTTTCCCAAAAGTGCGACCGTTTTATTCTTACTACATCACGCAAACGTTTCAAAATTTGAACGTAGTATTCTTTATTGATAGTCTGACCTGTTGGTGCATATTCGTGATGTACAACACCTTCACAATCGAAAAAACAATCAACATTGACTTAACATTGCTCCGACTTTGACGTGCTTTTTTTGGTCTTGGCGATTCAGAATGCTTCCACTGTGAATATTGTTCTTTTGTTTCAGGATCATAACCATAAACCCATGATTCATCACCTGTAATAACTTTTCTAAGTACATTATCATCATTATTGACCATTTTCAGATTGTCCAGAGCGAATTCTAAGCGAATGTTCTTCTGATCTGCTTTGAGCAATTTTGGGATGAATTTCGCACACACGCGTTTCATTCCTAAATTTTCGGTTAAAATTTCTGAAATGATAGTTTTTTGTATCCCAAAGTCTTTTTCTAGTTCTCGCACAGTCATACGACGATCTTGTTCGATTGCAAGTCGCACCCGCTCAATATTATCTGCGGTTTTTGTCGTCGAAGGTCGGCCGTAACGAGAATCACTATCGACAGAAGTGCGACCATCCTTGAACCGATTATACCACTCTTTTATTCGTGTTTTGCTCATACACTCGCTTCTGAAGGCCTTTTGCATCATTTCAATAGTTTCCGAACTCGTTTTTCCGAGTTGAAAGCAAAATTTGATGCAAATTCGTGGATCTTGTTTTTCAGTCATTTTTGACAATATCAAAATCCGACGAACGCGAAAAAGGCACTGTAAACAAAGACACGCTGCGCATGAACTATACGTCCGGCAGGTATCAGTAAGTAACCAATAGCTTCGTGAGGCTTTACTCTTGATGTTTCTGTCCGGTAGAGGTCGATCGGACACGATGGCGCGAAGATATAATGAAATTTGGAATCCGAAGTATATTTTAAATTATATCCGACAAAACTTAAGCTAACAAGAATCTCTCTTTAGAATAATTATTAATGAAAACAATCTTATTATTAGCTTTGGTTACGGGTCAGCGCCTGCAGATGTTGTCGCTTATATCAGTTAAAAATATATCACAAAGAGATAATTCCTTGTTTATTTATATTATAAAATTGATCAAAACCTCGGCTGTAAACAGAACGCAACTACAATTGATTATTATACCTCGCTACGCTCAACATGTGAGAATTGGCCCAATGTTAATTGTAATAGCTTATCAAAAAGCAACGAAGAGCTTAAAAGAAAATGAGGATAATCTTTTCATATTCATTAAAAAGCCGCATTCTTTGGTAATTACTAGTACACTGAGTCGTTGAGCAAAATCTATCTTAAATAAAAGTGAAGAAGACATCTCACGTTTTACTTATCACAGCACGCGTCAAGCATCGACGACGGGTTCTAAATGAAAGGGTATAAGTTTTGAGACGATTAAAGGAGCTATCAGTTGGACTAATGACTCGCAAGTCTTTGCCAAATTTTATAACATTCCGATAGTCGAGGAACCAGGCTCCTTTGCGAACTCAATCCTAGACTTCTAATTGTCTTTTGCGTTTTATTTGTTACCCATTTCAAGTTCACTGTTTTGAACTTCCTATGTATTTAAGAATTTCCATGTATTCTTATTCCACCAATTCATCATAGAATTATTAATAATTAAGGTTTTTTCATTCACTTGATAAACCCTCTCACTCTTGAGTCCATAGGTTCTAGCCGAATCATGGTATCTTATCTATTGCCGTTGGTATTTGAAAAATCTACCAAATGATCATGAGGAAGAGGCACAAAGTACAGTTATATAATTAAACGAACTTACCTAAGTGAACTTTAATTATAATTGTAGAAGAGCCTCTTCTGAAATAATCAATTCCTACTCTATATACCATTCTTCTAAAGATATCTATAGTTTTCCAATAGTAGAACAACATCTTGTTTCTTTTAACGAATGAGAGTCGAGCGACATGGAGTGCCAGTACCGGCCAAGCGAGGATATGTGTCCCACCAAAAAACTTTTAGCTTGGAACATGTGGTCATTTGAGGCAGTAAGGAGAACTACCAATTAATTATTTTGGAAGAGGCGTTTACACAATTATAATTGAACTTCACTTAGATAATTTCGTTTAATTATATAATTATAATCCTTACATGAATGGTTATAAAGTTGTACCAATAAAAGATATAGCTATAAAACATAACCTAGCTATAAAAAATACTTATACCTTTCAAGAAATTGATAAGATATATGTAACTTATAATATGTAATGATGTAATTTTCTTCTTTCATTCAATGAATAAAACAAACATGCTTTCAAATTACTTTACTTTATAATTTCAAATTAATTACTTCATAACTTTTGGCCTCTCGAAAAATAAATTGCAACTGTACAAATTAAAAAAATATATTATAGCTGTTCCCAAAATTACACAAAAAATGTTTTCCACTAGAAGTTTTTTTTGGAACTTTTTTCTCTTTTTATTTAGGGTATATAGAGATGAAAAATACTTGTGAACATCATAAAAGTTAACATTGATTTTTTTTTGCTACTTTGCCGTTGTAATTAACTAATTTCACGAAAAAAATTAAGTATTAGATCATTTTTAGATATCTTTTCAACGGATTGGTATTGGTAGTAGGTAAAAAAGAGAGGCGTTAGCTCTGGGGGATATCAGTTCACTGAGCTGATTCCCCGAGTTCATGCCCATGCAATTTCAGCTCAGCACTGTCAACTCACCTCCCCTCCTCTTACGTGCTTTGGCACTGTCGACTTACCTCCCTCCATATACCCCCCTTACTAAGCTGATGCTCATTTGCCCGTGCTTTTGCATGCTTTCCGTTCATCGTGTGTGTGTGTGTGTGTGTATGAGTGTGTGTGTATTCACTGAAATAAAAGATATATTATTATTCATCATTTATTACTATAATATATATATACAGGGTGTCCAAAAAGTAACGAATCAAGGAAATAACTTTCCAGGTAGCAAAGCTTTTGCGAAGCTCAAGGTTGTTTTAGGACTAACTTTCGACGAGGAATTCGATGGTGACCTTGGATTTGACCTTCAACCTCAATGCCTGAGTGGTAGAGCATGGCATACCTTGATGAGGCTAAATGACCTTGAGGTTAAGCTCAAAGTCATACCTCACTCATGACCTGAGTGCATGTTTGAACGTAAAATTTTCCGCTCTTTCGATTAGCAGTGTCGAAAATAGGGGTTTCCATTTAAAATAAAAAAGTTGACCTCCAAATGACCTTGACATTAGGTTGAAGGTCAAATCCAAGGCCACCATCGAATTCCTCGTCTAAAGTTAGTCCTAAAACAACCTTGAGCTTCGCAAAAGCTTAGCTACCTGGAAAGTTATTTCCTTGATTCGTTACTTTTTGGACACCCTGTATATAATATATATATATATATATATATATATATATATATTATAATAAAATTAAAAAATACAAAAATACAAAAGAACAGTTAATATACAAATTTATAAAATATAAATATAAATACTAAGTACATGCTCAGTTTTCGTTATCGTTATCGTCATCGTGATTTTCGTGGTAGGCGTTATCTGCGGGGAAAAATTTTCCTATTTTATAGCGTGGTGCACCGTCGACGGCATCATCCATGAGCGATCATCTTTTTTTCCCTGCGATAACGAGATCGCACAGTAAATCTGAAATGTTCTGAGATGTGGAAGGTCCTGCAGGGGTATTTTGAGGAGTTGGCGACCTCGATTGAAATAATCGACGCACGACATGTTTGACGAGTCCGGTCCGATTTATGTGCCGCCTGCTTCCGCACTGTGGTGGAGACTCCACCCACTGCGGCCGCCGACTGCAACGACCAGCGGTGAAGTATGCGCACTCCCAGCCCTCGCAGATAGGCATGGTGTCGTCGTGATCGTCGTCCTGCAACAAAGAAACAAAAGAAACTTATAATAAACTATCCCGATTAGAATAAAAGAGTATTATTTGTATGGAAAAAAATTCATACCTTTCCTTATTGGTAGGACGTCTCTCGCAGCTCTTGCTGCTCTGGTGAAACTAAATTCCCCAGGAGCGGTTGAGGCGTCGCGAGGTCTATTACGGGAGCTGGAGGCGTCACCAGGTCGATGTGTGTCACGCGTCGTGGTGATGGTGGTGGTGGACGCGAGACAATAACTTCGCAAACCATCTCCACGTCATCATCATCAGAGCTGTAAAAAAAAATTATTTATGAAAAATTAATTGATATATGTCCATATATAACAATATATTAAGAATTAATACATATGAAACTTATACATGCACTGTCGAAGACGATTGGGGGCATGGAGACGCCGGCAGTGGTTAAAGTGGCGACCGACGCCTGCTGTAATAGTATTATGTATATATTAATAAATTCACTAATTAAATATAAATTGTATAATAAGAACATATCTGTTCTTTATATTAAATTCTCTATATTATAAAAATGAGAGTACACGAAGTAACCGTGCACTATGCTAATAATGACGAAAACTGAGGTGAAAAGTAGCGTAAAAAGAATGCGATCGAGAACAAAATAAGAAATTGTAAGTATATGAGAGAGAGAGAGAGAGAGAGAGAGAAATAAAATTTGAATTTGAGTATATACTCGTATATAATCTCTCTTATATACACACGCACATACACACACACATACATATACATATACATATATATATATATATATATAACAAATAATACTACTACATTAATAAATTAATAAATTATGTATATAAAATCTTATCAATTTATCAATTTATTAATATAATATTATTATATATATAAATTTTTAATAATAACATAATTTTATAATAATTTTAATCTAGTCATTATATTAAGACGATTATCTTTCAAATTTAATTTTACTCCCTTGTACTTACTTATCTTGTTCTCTTTCGCATTGTTTTTACTTTTGACTGTCTATTTGACCTTGGTTTCGTCAGCTTACTCACTTGCTTTATTATGCCCTCTCATTCTTTACTTAATATAAAGAACAGAATCTTTTTTAATGTAAATTATATAAATATAAAGAATATATATGCTCTTATTATTATAAAATGTATGTTGTGACGGTACACGTCTTGTTTGCGCTACCGTCTCGATCACGCGGCTGCCTACGAGGGCAGCACCTACTGGTCGGGGAAAGCAGAAAACGGGAACTCGGTCCGATATAGGACGGAACGCGCGCGAAGGAAAAATAACCAGTCGAGGATTAGCTATCCGAGAATTTAGAAGCGCAGAGGAGCCGGATCAACTTGTACGCAAACACGAACATTAAAAAGAGTGCGGAAGCGAGACTATTAATAGTTTTCGTTGTTGTTGCTGTCCGGAGTGATTGGTGATAACGCCATCGCAGGCCAACCACGAAGTCGCGAAATCCATCTAACAGAGTCGACAGAGCGACGGAGAAAACCCCCGTTTCCAGTTGAGAAAAGCGGCAACCTGAGCTGTATCTTGAAAGGCGATACTAATATGCTCCCCCTGATAGTGCGACTATTCATATGAGGTAAGCTGGCCAGCTTCGCGTCGCGAATTTTGTTAAACGACCGCACTTGATTACTCTCCCCTCACTCCGGCGATTGTGAGAAAATCGGTAGCGAGCATGCAAACGAATATCGTGAGTGAAAAATTATAAATGAAATGCCGATGCGTAAGATTGTCGCGTGCGTCGCATAAGCTAAATGCGCAGGCCAAGCGTATTGTAGATTACATAGAGAATAAACTAGCTCATGTATGATTAAAACGTTAATTTATTGCTGTCATTGCTAGTAATAAGTTGGTTGACTGACACCTGTCCTGTCCTGCTCTCCGGTTAGCAAAACTTGATTATTTCGATCTCGCCGCACGCATTCCGGTACGACTGCGCATCGAGCGAGATAAAGAAATAAAACGGAATTCACACCCTGTTACAATGTATAACCAATGCGATTATATTAATAAATTAATAAAATTGAAATATAATTGTTTTATTAGTATAATGTTATTAATTATACATAAATTTTATAATAATAAGAATATATCTGTTTACATTTAAATGATTCTGTTCTTTATATTATAAAAACAGAATGAGAGAGAGAGAGAGAGAGAGAGAGAGAGAGAGTAAAAGAAAATGAAAAAAGGTACTTACAAGATTGATGGTGGAGGTGTCAGCGGCATCCGGATAATCACAGCTTGATGGATGTCGTTTCTCCTCGGTGCCGGTGTTCGAGGCTATTCGGTGACTTCGTCCACTGCTGCTTCTTTTGGTGACATCAGCATTCCGAAGATATCATCTTCGAAATGATCAAAGTCGTCATCGTCAAGTGCTGCGATGGCTTCGTTGAGAGCGTCTTGCCACGGCACAGCGTCCGGTGAAAACAATTGTTCCAATTCATTAAGCACTGCTCTATCGTCTTCACGTTGCATTTTCTGCACTTTAATGACTTAGCACGACATAAAAAATCACAATGACGTATCGTTGCTAGGCGATCAAATTTTTATTCACTTCCGCAAACACTGGCCGCGCATCGGTCATTGGTCGAAAAATTGGGAGTGGGAGACTACGCGACTGCTCTTATTTTGTCGCGTGCTGAAAACGATCATAATTAATGGTGGGAATGGCTAAAACAATAGCGATTAGTGTGGAGAAGAGAAGCGAATGTGTATTAATACAGGATCGCGATAGCACGTGCGCTTTTCTTCACGCAACGCACGAATCGTAGGTGGTAGCAAGCTATTGGTAGTGGCAAGTTACCGCGAACGATCGGCCCATTTCAGGGACACCTTTTTCAAGTTGGTGAAGCTATACAATCCCTACAGTTAATTGATATTATTAATTAATATAAATTCAAAACAGCATTTTTCAGTGCTAAATTTTCATTATAGACAAACTATTTGTTCAATAAAAAAAACTAATATAATTTTTATAAATCAGCACTTTTAAGTGCTTTTCAAACGTATGTGCAAATATATCGTAGCCGCAAAGGTAAATACTAAAAAAACAAACGTTTCAACAAAAAAAAACAATTCCAAATTATGAATGAATTCAGCCTTGTGTTTTTTCTTTATTCCTACTCCATTTTCAGCGAAACGAGCAGGTAAGTATAAGATAAGTATTTTTTAATTAGTTAAAAAATTTACTATATTAAAATAGTTCGTTTAAGTGCCAAAGCTCTAATAGCTCGACCAAATATTTACAGTCGTGACATTTTCGACGACGAACTAGTGGCGATTCAACTATTGCAGATAAAAATCACAGTAAGAAAACCCAACCCATTTACATAGGTCTTACTATTCTCGACTTGTTCATGACTCTCATGTATCAATTCCACTATGACTACATGACCAATACTGTTGGTGAACGTTACAGGCTTCTGTACAACGACACGAACATTCTAGTGTATGAGATCACTAATGTAGACATGTACGACGTCATGCGTCGAGATATTCACAAATTCGAAACATCGGATTTTCCAGAACTAAATCAGTTCAATATTTCAAGAGCCAATAAGAAAGTGGTTGGTAAGATGAACGAAGAGAACGCCAGAATGCTCATACTCAAGTTTATTGGACTCAGAAGCAAAATATATAGCGTGAGAGTTCAGAATAAAAATCCAATAAAGAAGGCAAAAAGGATAAGGAAATCTTTGTTGAATGCTATGATTACATTCGAGAACTACGTTAAATGTCTCCGAGAAAATGTGATTCTAAGCCGACAGCAAAAGTTTATCAGATCACGTCATCATCAGTTGTACAGCGAGAGACAAACAAAGATCGCACTCAGTGCGCATGATGATGATAAACGCTTCTTGCTACCTGGAACTACCGATACACTTCCTTGGGGTCATTACGGCATTCCATTGGTCGAAAGGGAGGGGATAGAAGCGTTAGGAACGGTCTCAGTCGAGCCGCCAACCGCCGCCGCCACGGCCGACGTCGAGCCACCGAAAAAGACTGGACTGGGGAACGGATTATATCAATCAGCACCCGAGGCTGCAGAGCTCATTCTGATAAAAAAAATTACCTGCAACAACAAGTAGTAAGCGGCAGCAGCAGCAGGATCAGCAGCAACAGTAATTTGCTAATTTCATTTTAAGTCAACTTGCTCCAAGGAAAAAAAAGTTACTGTAAGCTCGTTTTTTCCATAAAATTAAGAAAAAACATTGTTTTTTTTGTGTTTTTTTTTTGTTTTAAGTCAACTGAGTTTAAATATCATTTTTTCTGCAGATGGATCTTGCGCAGCTGAATAATATAGCTTGTTATCAATTCAAACCCACTAAGATTTGTGAATTGGAGACAGAATTCAAGTGTATTCAATGATAATCGGACCGAAACAAGTTGAAACACGATTCGGTGTAATAGTCCTAGTTGAAATGAACGATAAGTTCCAGCTGTCTTTATCGAACAAGTTATCGACTACATTGATCGTAAATAAAAAGCTGCAGACCAATATGGCAGATTACGCTAATAAACTTAAATTATTTCTTACCTATAAAGGTAATAGTTATATATAATTTAGAACTGCATAAATATGTATCAATGTACGTTTAAAAAAAATACACTTATTTTATATTTTTCAAATCAAATGTGTATATATGTGTGTGTGTTTGTTTATTAATTCTTCAATCTACATAATTTCCCTTTTTACAATTCGGTTCAATTTATCCAACTATTATGCGAATGATCAAATCCTAACCACTTTACCAAAACTTGATTACCACGCCTTTTAATAACTTTTTCTACTAGATAGATATGAAGACACTTCGTTTTCTAAAGTTCCTGCTCGTAGAAGCCACCTAGGATAGGCTGATTTTAATAATCTTTCAAATGATAAATAGTTGGATTTGTTGGTGCCATGCGCACAATTGTAAATATTTCCGTTGACCAATTTGGTGTGTATCCTTTTCAAATATTTGCTTCGCTTTGCTCACTCTGACTTTGTCACCAACTTTGAACTTTGACTTTCTTTTTCTTCTTCTTCTTTCAACGTCTTGTAAAAAAATTTTTAATACTTGAGCTTGATTCGCCGCTGTAACTTGGATAGATGTCATACTAATAGGTCTGTGTTTGCGAATATTATAAGCAGCTGTGAGCTATGGTAGTACGTCCAACCATTTATAGCTCCTACGGAGACTAAACTTTTTGCACATAGCATTCTTCAACGTGCGATTAAATCGTTCACATATCGAAGCTTTGAGTGAACTATAGGTAGAGTATAGATTGATATTATATTTTTTACGAGAGCTTTAAGTTCTGAATTGTAGAATTCCTTGCCTCTATCCGTATGGAGATTCTTTCGCAGTCTACCTTTCACTAAAATAGATTTCATGGCCGCCGTCACATCGCTACCGATTTTCCTTTTAACTGGCACAGTCCACGTGTACTTCGAAAAATTATCAATTATCGTAAGAAGCTAATAATAGCCGCGATTTTGCCTAGAGTAGGCCTGCATATCGACGAGATCGGCTTGCTACGTCTCATCTATACCTCGAACGTCGTACTTTCGTCTTGGATAAATACGTCTCATTGGTTTGTGCAACTCCTCTACCACCACCGCTTCCGTCTAATCAACTGTTTTCTAAATTTTGAACACTTGACTTCGTGGTAATTCTTCTTTAATAATTACATCCAAATCCTCAAGATCACTTCTCATTCGTGCGATCATGTCTCTCGTAGATTCGATTTCCATCCGAACGATCTTTTCCACAGTTTCCCAATTTATAGCGTCTCTAGCCTGTCAAGGAGGAGCAATATTTTCTAATCTTATATTTTTTAGGTCGTAATGGTACTCGTAACTTGAACTCAATACCGGGCGGATCGCGAAGAATGTTGACTCCTTGCTCTTTCAATTTACGTCCAAATATATGTTCACTTTGATAATGTTCAAACGATAGGTGTACTCTCAGTATATATATATATATATATATATATATATATATATATCTACCCTGCCGTAGTTGTTCGATTATTGAATGAATTTTGTTGATATGATTATTGTTACCAGCTAATTGATCAGCCACTAACAATTGAAGATGATCAACGAGCTCATTCGGATCATCCCAGTATATGTAATCGATGTACGAGGTCTGTTCAAAAAGTATCGCGAATTATATATGTTTTCAAAAATTATTTATTTATTCATGAATATCTATTTTATCTCCTTCAAAGTAATCCCCCTCAGATATATTGCACTTGTGCCAATGTTTTTTCCAATCCTCGAAGCACTTAAAAAAATCATTTTTTGTGATCATATTCAGCTCCTCCTTAGATGCCATCTTTATCTCCTCAATCGTGGCATAGCGTCGTTCTTACATGGGCCTCTTCAATTTTGGGAATAGGAAAAAGTCACAGGAGGCCAGGTCTAGGGAATACAGTGGCTGCGGCATCAATACTGTGTCGTTTTTGGCCAAATATTCGCGCAAAAGAAACGATATGTGAGCAGCGGCATATATATTTCTTATCATGGTAAAAAGCCAGTTTTTGTTCTTCCATAAATCCGGATGTTTCTCGCGGATTGCTCCGTGCAAATTGTGCATAACTTGTATGTATTATTCCTTATCGACCGTACTATGCTGTGGCAAGAAGTCATGATACACTTGTGATGAGCTTGTTCTCGTCAGTATTTTTCCCCAATTCCCTCTCTCTCGGCAAGGCACGGTGACCAGCGTTGGGCGCATTTAAGAATGCACCTAATGCATGGTCTTTGTTTTAGCCGACGTAGATTGCCAAGCGAGGCCGAGCCGGCTCAAAGTCGTCAAGTGAACGAAAAAGTATAGGTGTTATAAAGAGAGAGAGAGAGTTAGGGGCGTGCGTGCCCCACGCATGATTAGGCAGGCGCGCGTCGCGAACCAATTAGCGCATTGGTCGCGCGCCGCCTAATAAGTAGGTCAAGTGGGGAGAGAAAGAACGAGGAAGAAGTTGTCGATCGAAGAAGTGAACGAGCGACTGAAGGTTTCCAGTAGATCAGCAGACAGACGGTAGTTAGTCGATCAGCAATCAAGACGGTTTAGTCGATCAGCGGTGCAGAGTTGAAATGCAGTTGAGAAAAAAAAGGTCAGCCGAACGTAGACGCCGCCAAGGAGCCAAGAAGAACCGAGAGAAAAAGAGGACGAGTGCCTTATTCTAGTATCTGCTTGGGACGCTATCCGGAGGAACCGGCAAGAGCTGCCCAGCGACGACCAGGAACACCATCCGCAGGACGCAGTCAGGCCTCCCGTTCCTGCATGGAAGGTCAAGGCTCGTAATCTAATTTCTCTCTTTCTCTCTCTCTCTCTCTCTCTCTCTCTCTCTCTCTCTCTCTCTTTAGCGGTATGGCACAGCGGGTAGCTGTAAGGGTCAGGTAGGTAGCAGACGTACAGGTGCCGGCTTAACCCGCCTTAACCCATTAACGTCCAAAATGTCAAAATTTCTTGTACGTTTTCAAAGTGATTTTTTCCTATGTAATTGGCATTAAAAAAATTCTTGAACCACAAATTCTGATGTAAAATTGCATGCTCTTTCAGAATCCGTTGCCAGAATCATGATAAAACTCACAGGTAATGAGATATGCTCGATTGAAACATAAAAAACACCTAAATTTTCGAAAAAAAAAATTTTTAGGATTTTTTTTCGAAGTGTTACGGTGAAGATATCACCTTGTGACCGTGATCAAAGGTGATCATGGGATTTGAAGTTTAACAGGGAATTTTTTTGTTTACCTTGAACCATCGCTTCTTTACAAAATGGCGGAAAAAACGAATTTTTTTTTTTTCAATCTTCATCAACTTTTTTCTCAAAATCTATGGTCTTTAGAAAAAAATTCATAAAAACAAAAATGCCTTAGAATCGCTCGAGGAACATTCTCAAATGTTATCAGAATTTTTTGAGACAATTTTTGATTTTCCGGGAAACTTGGGAAATGGAATTTTCAAAAATGTCTCCAAAAATTCTGAAAAAATTTTAGGATGTTTTTCGAGTGATTCTAAGACATTTTTGTTCTTATGAATTTTTTTCTCAAGTCCATAGATTTCGAGAAAAAAATTGATAAAGTGAACATAGCGGCCGAAACGAATTTTTATTTTTTCAACTTTATCAATTTTTTTCTCGAAATCTATGGACTTGAGAAAAAAATTCATAAGAACAAAAATGTCTTAGAATCACTCGAAAAACATCCTAAAATTTTTTCAGAATTTTTGGAGACATTTTTGAAAATTCCATTTCCCAAGTTTCCCGGAAAATCAAAAATTGTCTCAAAAAATTCTGATAACATTTGAGAATGTTCCTCGAGCGATTCTAAGGCATTTTTGTTTTTATGAATTTTTTTCTAAAGACCATAGATTTTGAGAAAAAAGTTGATGAAGATTGAAAAAAAAAAAATTCGTTTTTTCCGCCATTTTGTAAAGAAGCGATGGTTCAAGGTAAACAAAAAAATTCCCTGTTAAACTTCAAATCCCATGATCACCTTTGATCACGGTCACAAGGTGATATCTTCACCGTAACACTTCGAAAAAAAATCCTAAAAATTTTTTTTTTCGAAAATTTAGGTGTTTTTTATGTTTCAATCGAGCATATCTCATTACCTGTGAGTTTTATCATGATTCTGGCAACGGATTCTGAAAGAGCATGCAATTTTACATCAGAATTTGTGGTTCAAGAATTTTTTCAACGCCAATTACATAGGAAAAAATCACTTTGAAAACGTACAAGAAATTTTGACATTTTGGACGTTAATGGGTTAATTACGATCGGCTTCATTAAATTGTTCAGGTAGAGTACCGTCAAAGTGATCCCTCACCGGGCGGCCGGGCGCCGGCCTTTCTCTTTTGTTTAAGTAGGCTAAGTCGGTTCGTCGTCATGACGGTCACCTGTCGGGTGATGCATTCTGTATATCGGTTAGATTAGTAAGCGCGATAAGTTAGTTAATTTGTTCTTTGTTCTCTATTGTAATAGGTGTTAAGAACACCGTTGTGTTCTATAATGTTAAGACGTGTTTGCAACACCGTTGTGTTCATTAGGTTAAGAGTTTGTAAAAGCTGGTAATAGGTATAATTATACCTATATATAGGTATAATCATACGAAATTTCGTGGTTTGTTCATGTACGGTTTTTGAAGTTAAGTGTAATTTTATTTAGATTAGAATTAGATTTGATTTGAATGCGATTTTCGTTGTGTGTGTAATTTCTTAATTGCTTTCATTTCTTTACCTTTCCCCCCTTTCCCGCCTTGATTGCTATGAGCGAGTGCGCCTCACTTAACCACCTTAAAAATTGATAACGAACGTGCTTTCGTTACACACTATGTCCCTGTAATCGAAGAAAACTGAGTAAAACCTTCACGTTCGACCGAACTTGGCGCGCTTTTTTTGGTTTTGGCTCATGCAGCAGCTTCCATTGGGATGATTGAGCATTGGTTTCCACATCATAATCATAAATCAATGATTCATCACCAGTCATGATCCTCTGGAGTACATTTGGTTCGTCATGGACCGGGTCCAACATATCCTGAGCAATATTAACGCGATGCTGTTTTTGGTTGAAATTGAGCACTTTTGGTACGAATTTCGCGGCGACCCGACTCATGCCCAAATCATTGGTTGAAATCGAATTGCATGAGGCAATCAATATGTTTAGATTCTCAGAAACTTCTCTATCGGTGATTCGACGATTGGCCAATACTATTTTCTTCACTTTATCAATGTTTTTATCTGTTATTAACGTGCTTGGACGTCCGGCACGTTGTTCACATTTTCTCGGCCCTCTGAGAACATTTCGTACCACCGATAAAAGTTGCTTTGGTCCAAAGTAGCTTCACCATATGCCACAGTCAACATTTGGAATACATCCACGTAGTTGATTTTGTTTTTCATACAAAATTTGATTACAGATTCTTTGATCTATTTTTTGGAATAGGCAAAAATCGAAGACGAGCCAAAACACATCCAAGCAAAACAGCTGTCAAAAATTAACTAAACATTCAAAATGGTCGACCTTGTCAACATAAGTAAGGGACATGAATACCAACATAGTATAACATAATCCCTACTATGCTTCAATAAACTATATTTTTGTCTTATTGCGTCTTGCGCTTTTATGAGTTGAGAAAGCACATGTTTTTCCCGTTGATAATCAGCCATGTTGACGCTTCAACGATTATCGAGAGACCGTATACTACATTACTTTCGTGATATATTTATAACAAAACAATCTTAACCTTTTCGATATCTTCCACAATTTATAGCTCTATCTTTGACGATCACTAAAAACCCATATTTATTATCAAACCAGCATTTGCACAAAGTTCTTTAAATTAATTGTAAGTCATATCAGAATTCACATGATCGTCATATATATGTTTCATATTTGCTTCGTTTTGTCGAAAAATTGCCAATAAATTGACGTTATCTCTCACGAGATGTTCAGGAATACGTGCGTACGTTTGCGATAGATAGAAACAGTCGACGCTTCTATATTTGCCCATAAAAAGAAAGCACGCACGTTGTCCTGTTTCTTACAGGCGATGTTATCGAATATCATAATTGAATTGAGTAGTGCATACTCGCGATCGATCACAGATTCGTGCTCATTGAACGGAAAATACTTTACTTTTCAAACGTTAGTCGTGTCTTGGACTTGATCGAGTGATGATCATATGCAAACGATAGTGAGCAAAAAAAGGACAAGGATTGGTCAATGATATCATCAATAAATTTCCATTTTAGCTCCATATCCCAGGCTATCAATATTGATGCCTAGGAACAAAGTTACAGATACGTTTAGCGCGTGGCGATCCAGGAATCAATCCTCTCGACGCAGCTGGCAAGCAACACGATATAATGTATTAGAAAAACCAAAAAAATATATAGGCTAGAAATATTCCAGACAAACTTTTAGCTGAAAAAGCGTTCAACAGAGTCTTCGCTAAGGATTTTAGTTTTGGTGAGAGATCAGCTGCTTACGCTGTCTATCTACCGCCATGAAATAAAAATAAAAGTTTGGTATGGGTCTCAAGAGGAGAAAAAGGACCAAGCCGAAAAGACGCAAGAAAACTAAAAAGTTAATTAATTTGAAAAGCCTGATCAAAGCGACTACATTCAAATGGTCCAAGGGTAAATGTGCACGCAAAATCATCGGTTATACTTTGAAAGAAGCTCGTAATACCGTTAAGAAAGCTGGTGAAAAAGCAAACATCAACGTTCCACGAATTCTGCCAATATTAACTAAAATGGGTGGAGTTTTCCCTTCCTCATACCACTTTTTGCAGACTTGAGTGCAACTGGTGATCTGGCTGGCTGCGCCGCAGGAATCGTAAAAGCTGTAAAGAATGCAAAATCTGCAAAACAACAATTGGAAAAGACTAAAAGACACAACAAAACGATGGAGGCCATTACTCTGGGAAACGCTTGTATCTCAAACCTTATAAAAAAGTCTATGGACTTTATCTTAACCCTTATCTAGGATTAGGTTTAAAAAAAAAAGTTCGAAATAAATCTATTGGATAGAGCCCTTACAAACACTGACTTGATGAAGTATGCAAAAATTTTGAATTTATCAAATTTTCGCGGAGTCTTCATAAGAAATGACTTACTGAGTTCTGGATCATATTATCACAAATCAGCTATAATCAATCTTTATTACGTCGAAGGAACAGGAACGCATTTTTTGGCTTATCGGAAAATCAGAATAAACGTCACATACGAGTATTTGGATAGCTTTGGAGATTTTAGGCCACCTATTGATTTAATGATGTATCTTGGTGATATCGAGATCAAATATAATACAAAAAGATATTAAGATTTCAATTCTCACGTATGCGGTCATCTTTGTTTACAGTTTTTTGCTAGGGTATACTCGTAAAAGTAAAGGTAACGTGAAAATATTGGTAGTCATGTTCGGACAGTAATGAAGGATTCGTTAATTCTGATTCTGTCCGGTAATTATTCACTGTTGGAAGCGCACTATTTTCCACCAATTGAACTATCACATCATAAACATTACAAGTTGGGCTTAGTCGAGTTCCTAACGTTCAACTCGATAATAATATTGACGTACATAATAATAAATTTTACGTCGCAAATCAAATTATAGACATACGAGTACTTGTCGGGATCTACGAAATCTATGACATTGATAAATTTCTTCGCAAAGCTGTGCAGCGTCTCCGCATTGATAATAATATAACATTAAGTTTGAAACGAAACAGCAACACCTTACATTGTACAATCAAGTGTTCTGAGCCTATCGATTTTCGTCCGTAGAATTCTATTGGACGATTGTTGGGTTTTTCACAACGTATATTAGAGGCAAACGTTTCTCAGAACTCTGATTTCCCCGTCAGTATTCTCAAGTAAATGCTATGACAGTCCAGTGTATTATATCCGCTGGCGCTTACTTGATCGGAAACACTGTTCACGATATTCACAAATTTTTTCCAGCAGTACCGCCTGGATATAAAATTGTTGAAATTCCCACTCACGTGATTCATCTTCTAGTTACAAAAAAGTCTGTAGATTATTCGCAATGACGCATCGTCGATCAAGACGGTAATTTAATTAATTTTCGTAGTGAAGTCATAACCATCAGATTACACCTGAAAAGCGTATGATGGAAATTGTTCACAATTCAAATAATCGTAGGGGTAAAATATGTAAGTAAGAAAAAATGCAAATCCACCATCAGTCGTTGAATGAAATTGAAAACGTTAACACGGTGAACTCCAGTCATCAATCGTCATCAAAAAGTGAAAGCTTTAACAGGTCAAAGCATAAAATTCTTAAAAAGTCTTGGGTTAAAAGTAGTTCCTGGTGGAAAATAAATTACCTAATTTTTTTTGCCGCTTTCAGCGGAATAATGGAGAATATTCTCCAAATAGAGTCACCTATCGTCTTCCATGAATCTTTGGCTCATTACGATAACCATCCTCATCAACCTTACACCAATTCATCGTTGAAAAATAGTGACGAGATTCGTATATCAATTCAACATCAAGACATGTGTCTTTTACCATCTCGCAACTCGTTAGATATTTGTGGACGATTATGTAGTAACAATAACACTTTGTTAATGAATACTAATTTTCTTAATAATGCCATTTGTCACATGTTTGAAGAAATTAGGTATGAGCTGAACGCTATAGAAATAGATAAATATAAGAACTTTGATCTCACAATAGTATGAAGAACTGGTTATCTCTTACTCTAAGTCAAACTTTAATTGCCGAAAATGCCGAATGGATAAATATAGAAAAAGAAGACCGTGAAATAACTAATGCGAATAGCGACTTTGACATTTTGATTCCTCTGAGCTTCATACTTGGATTTACTGAGGACTATCGCAAAGTGCTAGTGAATATGAAACATGAATTAATTCTCATAAGATCGAGCACTAATGTAAAGATAGTTTATCAAACAAAGAAAACCGTTAACGACGTTGAAGCTTATGAAGATTTCAAGATTTATGTTTCGAATGCCTTATGCCGAGCAGACCCAAAACGATCGGGAAACTCAATCCCGATCGTAGCTGAGGGGCTGCTACATCTGTGGGGAGCCTGGGGAGACCAACTCCCAACGGTGCCCGAAGAAGGCTACACACTGGTGCTACCCGAAACATCGAATGCCAGGTGTAGCCAAAAAGTGATGTAGGCCCTGGAGGGCGGAAAATAAAGTGGCCCTTAATAAAGGAAGAAAGCTTAATTTATTTGGTTCCTTCCCTCCCTTTCTTTTCAGATTCCTGATGGTGGCGAATCGCGGGTGTTCGTCCTGCCCGGGTAGTCAGGACTTGAAGGGGGCTGCAACGGTAGTCGATTCGATTAATTGTTTTGTGGTAGTACCACCAATTAGTTTGCACAGTTCGCCGTCTTTTTTTATACAAAGTTTTCTTGGGATTTAGATACATGCGTGAATGTAGCGAGGAAACATCACAATAGCAGCATTCGAAGCAGCAGCAGCTAAAGCAGCAAATATTTGGAATCGAGCAAGGCAGTGCAGTTGATCCAAGGAGCACCTTCTACATTTTTCTTCAACAATTACGGCTGATCACCGCAATTGCACCGCAGGGTAGGTGCACCTCCCTTTTACGAGTATTGCGCGACAAAATACTACCGAAAGTATTGAGTCTATCGCGAGCGTTATTTTTTGTATTCGCGTCGAGCGTTAGTTTTTGCGGCAAAAGTTCGAATTCTCTCTCTCTCTTTCTCTCTCTCTCCCTCTCTCTCTCTCTCACCTAATTATTATCAATAATTGTAAATCCTATTCGCGTGCGTTAGTCTTTCGGCCCACAAAAGACTAGAGTTTTTTATTAATTAAACATTATTAATTTTAATCGCCGTTTACTTCATTTCGTTTCCTAATAGCTTAACAGATCTATATAGAATTAAGTTTTAATTCGATTTTGGCTAGGAAATTAGTCGGATTAAGCATTAGGTCACTCACACCTAAGATAGATCGAGTGTCAAAAGTCAAGTGACTCAAGGTGAGTTCAACTCGGTTGGAAAGAAGACACTGAAACGAATGTATCAAAAGTAAAGGCGAATACACGTATAACTATACGTGTTTAACGGATCGGCGGTTAGCTCTGCATCGTGGGAGTTTGTGCGTTAATAAATTTCTCATTTTTTTAGATAACCACCCCGTTACAATATATAATAGCATTATTAGATATATATATATATATATTAACGCTTTTGGGCCCTATACCAATCGTAATATATACAATAAGAACTGTTCGGGTTACTAGTGGCAGTAGCTCTAGCGGTAGAGCATCGGCCTGCGGATGCAGAGAACGCGGGTTCGATCGCCCGATCTGTCCGTTTGTTTATTTTTCGTAAAAATTTATTTTATTACGACTAAAAAGTTTAACACACACACACACGACGAACGGAAAGCATGCGAACACACGGGCATCGGTTCAGAGAGCACATCAGCTCAGTAGGAGAGGGGGCACAATGAACCGAAAGTGTGGAACATAGAACGCACGGGCATCAACTTAGTAAGGGGGGGGGGGGGGTAGAGGGAAATGAGTTGACAGTGGCGAAGCACGACATAGAATGCCGGGACATCAGCACAGGGAATCAGCTCCGTGAACTGATACCCCCGTGAGCTGAGGCCTCTCTTGTTTACCTACTAGTATTTATTTATGAAACTTTATTTAAGATATGCACAGCTATCAAACTTTTTGAATAAAAAAGTGATCATGAGATATGAAAACGCTTATCAACAGTTCTAAGTTTTGATAAATGAGCGGTACATGGAGCGCGACTAGATATGCCGTCTTTTCCGCAATCGCACAGCAAATCTTGTTATTAGTATATAAAGGACTTTAGATCTGTAGATAAAACAATAGCGAATAAGGCAAGTTTGCGAAAAACGTGTTACAAGCGTTGTGAAATATTTATGTATACACGCATGCGTGATCTATGAGCGTTCAAATCAGCGAAATAACTAATCTTCAACGTGCGAAACATTGTCGAGTATGCATATAATGTTAGGATAAAAAAATATAATATAGTTTGAATAGAAGGTAGAGTTGGAAGGAAGAAATGAAGAAAGAAAATATTTTAATTTGTAACTTTCTTTGATATGTTAAATCAATCTAGGTCACTATATCAAATGAATTTACATGTTTCAAACAAATTAATCTACCACCTTGTATTGGTATTCTGCTTAACTGATCAGTTCATCCGATTAATCTGTTTAAAAAGACTGGAATAGATAGTTCATTTGAAGACACCTGGTATATTGATTCTACAATAGGCTCTGTTACATTAATAGCTGAATCTGTGGCTCCATTTCAACAACGCTTCTGTTATTATTTCAACGTTATTTTCTTCGCAGTCTATTTTTTGAAATTTTGACACTCATAAAGTATTGAAAATATAAGTTATGCATTTTACAATTTTTTAAATGCTGTAGGAATAAAAATTAAGAGTAAAAATTAATCGGCTATATGGTTTTCGCCGTAGGTTAGAATGTAAATTGAAGTCAGATTAAAGTTATTGCAATAATTATTCAGTTCGTATAAAATTCCAAAAAGTAACTTTCATAATTCGCATAGTAAAAAACATTATTGAAAAATGTTTATTTAAATTTGTAGAAACAATTTAGAATTTTTAACGGTAATAAAACTGCGGTAAAGTATTTCATGACATGCACACACACATAACACACACACACACGCACACACACACGCACACACACATAACACACACACACGCACACACACACAGGTCATTTCACCAATTTTTTAACTTTAGCTGCGCGGGAGGTTCAGTGGGTTTTGACAGCGATTTTTCTTAGAGTAGAACATAAAAAAATGTCCTTAGGCTATCTCAGTTTTTAAAAATATATACAGGTTGTCCCAGACCACCCGTCTACCCCTTCTAGTTTTTCAAAAACGCATTTTCAGAAAATATGAAACATACAAAATTTCAGTAAATCAGTCAAGAATTTCAACGGTGACCTTTAATTTAACTTTGGAAATGATTTTCGAGGGCATCTCACCTTACAGGTATAAAATCAAAATGTCGGTAAGATTTAATTAATTTAATACCAAATTATTTATCAACTTTTTTTTTCTTAATGAGAAGTCGTCACTTACGCTACTTACACTCTGATCCACACAAGTGTATTAGTATTTGTACTGGTTCTTAATTCCAGTCTTGATTTATTCCAACGAAGAAGCTGTTAAGATTTAAATACTGGGAGAGTGTGGAAATGTTTTATTTGCAACTGAGCAATTGTGGCGACCAATTAATTAATTGAACCAAGTAATGAAAAGTAATGCAATCTTAAATTGATGGATATTTTTTTCTTCATTAAGATATCGACTTCAAGCCACGTCATTCGAATGGATATTCAAGTTTCATAGTTTTCGAAAAATTTTTTAGAAAATCCAGAATTACCATAATTCGTTAAAGGTTTCAATCATTTTGTTCTCAAAAATAAAAGACTTTAGCAAACAATTTCTAAGAACAAAAAAGTTTTAAAATCAGTCAAGGAACACTATCAAATTTTTTCAGAACTTTTAGACATTTTTGGAAAATTGGATTTTCCAGATTTTCCAAAAAGTCGAAAATTATATAAAAAAAATCTGAAAAAATTTGAGAGTATTTTTTGGCTAATTTTAATACTTTTTTATTCCTAGAAATTTTTCGTGAAAATCTTTAGTTTTCGAGAAAAATGCTTCTGAAGTTAAAAAAGAAATATCTACTTCGCCGCCATTTTAAGACGTACATTTTGAAATTTTTAATTTTTATAGGTCATATTTCGAAAGTTTGAAATGTTTGTGCAAACTTGTTCTCATTTTGTTGAATAAAAACATGCTATCTTGTAAGTCGTTTTTAGACATATTCTTGTTAAGTACTTCAAAAATAAACGCAAAGTAAATATAAGATTATTCGCTTTTTCGGCGTTAACGGGTTAACTTGAATAGATTTTTTTATCAAAATAAAATTTAACATTAAAATATAAAATAGTAGATTAAAAGAGAAAAAAAGTACACAATATTTAAAGAAAATAATAAGCACTTTATTAAAAAAAAATAACAAATTAACGCAAAATAAGCGTAAACACGCTTGGTAATACTTTGACGACATGTTGGACAATCGTGATTTCTTGATGCACATTCCATGAAGAAATCGTAATATTAATATACTAAGAAATACAGCATCTGAAGAGAGATCCCGCGGAGTCAGAACATACTCCATCGCAGAAATACTGAAAAGAAGTGACAATGATAACTAGATGTCGTAAGATATGTATGTTTTCTATTTTTTCAAAAAGTCGTCAGCTTTCGGAGTAACTCAGCGACCCATACAACCAATGCATCTTGTCAG
Organism: Phymastichus coffea; assembly: GCF_024137745.1. Classification (NCBI taxonomy): domain Eukaryota; kingdom Metazoa; phylum Arthropoda; class Insecta; order Hymenoptera; family Eulophidae; genus Phymastichus; species Phymastichus coffea. The sequence continues at coordinate 522,847 of NW_026706843.1, read as the reverse complement.
TATCATTATGGTAGAACCTATTTTGATTAATAATTGATCCTTTTATCAATACTGTATACTCCTTACTCCTTCATCCCCTCTTGTAGAATCAGGGGTTTAAGATTGTCGTTGCCTTAGATCTATCAGTCTGTACTTACTACTCTTTTCTTTTCTTCTTTCGTGTTGATTTTTTCTCTGACGAAGATAAGTACAAGATCCTTTTTTTCTGGTGATGACAGCATTGTTGCTATCACGTCGTCTTTCAATAGCCTAAATAATTCTATTTCTGTGGCTATCCTTCTCATTCGATTGCTACGAGTAGCTCTCATGTAGATTGGCCGTGTGCTAGCGCGTTCTAATTAAATTACTTAGTATAGTCGTAATACTAAAATAACATAACATAGAATAACCGAAAAAGAAGAATTAACCTTGATTAATAATACACAAGCAACGAACAATAATAATGATTAAATCAATATTATAAAAGTAAAAGAAATAAACTCTATAATAGGAAATCTTGGAAACAAAAAGAGCCAAGGCCACCATAATATAAATGAAACATTACTTAAGGAACTATCTCTTGAAGCATTGTAATGATTTATAAGCATTATAATTATCGCGAGAATTCGATCATCATACTTTATCGTTAAATGAAAAATGGCAACAGTTACCTTAAATATTAAATTAGGAAAGCTATCCGAACTTATACCATCCTAAACACCTATTCCTTACCGTACAAAAAGTATGTGAAAAATAATAATTAAAAAATTATATAAAATGTCAACAACAAAAATATAATACCTGCACCAATTTGGATTTCGTAATAAATATGTGACAATGAAATAAATTAATAGCTAACTAAATTAGAAAAATTTTTGAAAGTAATACAAATTGTACCGTAGTGTTTCTTAATCTAGTTCAAACCTTCGATACAGTTTAGTATGAAGATCTATTATTCAAACTTAGTAAAATCATTTTTAATAATCTGTACTTATTTTTAACTTCCTATTTAAACCGTAGCACTTTTAGAGTTAAAATAAATAATAAAATTACTATTACTAAACTACATTCAATAGAATCCATTCAATAGATCCTATGTGAACCACACAGAAGAAGGACAAGCCAGACATACATCACGAATAAGACAGAGACCACTGCTATCTAGCTAAGGGGAACCACCCAATCTAGAGTCTCCAACCGCGGTGTCGGAGACGACTACGTCTGGGCTACAGTCGGCGCTGTCATTTATCTTAGCGTCTAATTGACACCTACCTGCACCGTGATGGAGTTCGAAACGAAGGCGGCACTCCTAGAAGATGAGATCAGAGACCTATCCGGGGATGTCATCGTTGCAGGGAATTTCAATGCGAGAGCGATCAAGTGGGGAATGAATAAAATGAATCTACGCGGACGACTAATGCTGGAAATGACCGCAAGGCTCGACCTTGCAGTAGTAAATACGGGACATACGAGGGTGGTCCGATAAGTACTTAGCCTACAAAAGAAAAACGAAAATTTTGGAAAAGTGCGGTTTTATTTTTCAACATAGTCTCCTTTTAGTTCGATACACTTGGCCCAGCGATGCTCCAACTTGTTTAACTCGTCTGAAAAATACGTTTCCTCGAGGTCTGAAAAGTAGGCTTCCGTGGCAGCGGTTACCTCCTCATTCGGCTCAAATTTCTGCCCGGCGAGTGACTTTTTCAAGTTTGGAAACAAAAAGAAGTTGCACGGGGCTAAATCTGGAGAATACGGTGGATGGAGCAGCAGTTCGTAGCCTAATTCGACCAATTTGGCCATGGCGACGGCAGAGGTATAAGCTCGTGCGTTGTCATTATGGAAGAGCACTTTTTTCTTCGCCAAATGGGGCCGTTTTATCTGCAATTCGATGTTGAATCGGCCCAATAATTCAGCATAGTACAGCCCTGTGACCGTTTTGCCCCTCTCCAGGTAGTCAATGTAGATCACACCTTGTGAATCCCAGAAAACGGTGGCCATCACCTTTCCGGCCAATGGGGCAGTCTTCGCCTTCTTCGGAGCATTTTCACCGGGTAAAGTCCACTGTTTCGACTGTTCCTTGATCTCTGGTGTATACCAATGGATCCATGTTTCGTCGACTGTCACAAAATGACGCAGAAACTCCTTCGGATTACGCTTAAACAGCGTCAGACATTGCTCTGAAGTTGTCTCACGGTTGCGTTTGTTGTGCGGAGTGAGCAAACGCGGTACCCATCGCCATCGTGCCGACAGCTTTCTCATGCCCAAAATTTCATGCAGGACATGACTCAGGTGGACTTTTGAGATGCCTACGATCTTAGCTATCTCGCGCACCTTCAATCGTCGATCTGCCAATACGAGATCGTTTATTTTTGTCACGTTATCCTCTGTGGTACCCGTTTTCGGAGCACCTGGACGTGGCTCTTCAAAAATCGACGTGCGACCACGTTGAAACTCGTTAAACCAACTTTTGACGGTCGCCATCGAAGGAGAAGAGTCACCATATACAGCATCCAAGCGCTTTTTGATTTCGCTGCGCGATTTCCCTTCCAAAAACAAGAATCGAATAACCGACCGATACTGCTCTTTTTCCATTTTTCAAAAATCAACGGATACACTTGTTTTCACACGCTCTCAAAAATAAACTACACCTCCGATCCGGCTGAAATCTTGATAGTAACCATTGAAAAGGTTGTACTACGTGATAGAATATTTCTTTTGCGAGAGTAGCGCCATCGTGCGGTGAGGCTAAGTACTTATCGGACCACCCTCGTACGCTGACGTACAGATGGCCATGGATTGGAGACTCCATTCTTGATGTGACGATGACGATGAATAGAATCCTGCCACAGCTGAGAGGGTAACGAGTGATTGAAGACTGTACAGTCAATGATCACCAGTACATCGCCTTCGAAGTGGCGGGACGGACAGAATCGGGGCGAACGAGAATCCACTAACCCCCGAGATAGAACCTATGTAAACTCGACGAACAACAATTTTTGGAGGATTTGATGGCAGCACCAGCTCCAGGGGCAGAAATTCCTCCCGAGCTGAAGGACCGGCGAGAACAATGCTGAAACATCAACAAATACAAAAAATACAATCACAATACTGGTGGACGGATGAGATACCGAGTTACGCAGGATATGCTTGGCAAATCGGCGACGAAGAACGAACAAGCAATACTGGACAGTAAGATGTGATGCTGGAGGAAGCTCGAGGAGGAGGGAGGATCCCAAGGGAACCGGGTACAAGATTGTGACCGGCAAACTCGAGTCCCTAGTTTCACCGAAACTCAAAGATGCCGAAACAACGGATTGTTGACAGATTGTTTCCGACGCATCCGATTCAGACGAACGTGACGGACGACGTAAGCATCGGCGCCCCCCTATCTTTGTCGCTGAGAAGCTCACCAGAGCAACGAGTGCGATGAAGACGGGCAAAGCGCCGGGACCAGACGGAGTACTGACTGAGATTCTCCGGCTCGTGACTCGTCTACGGATGGAGATACTTCTCGACCTGTACAATACGTGCTTGACGACAGGAACGTTCAGCGATCGGTGGAAAGAGGCAAAACTCGTTCTTATCCCAAAAGGTAGGAGCGATCCTAGCACGCCTTCGGCATACCGATCGTTGAGTTGTCTTAATACGACTGGTAAACTCTTTGAACAATTACTGAGGCCGAGACTGATGGACACGATAAAGGCCGGATGGGGTCTCTCCGACTTGCAGTTCAGTTCCAGAAGGGGTCGATAGACGATTGAAGCGGTCCAAAAGGTGGTCAACTCTTTCCTGGAACTAGACAGACACTGCCACGCGGCGCGACCTTTCGTGTTGCTGGCAACGCTCGACATTAGGAATGCTTTCAAATCGGCTTGGTAGAAAGATATCTTGGAGGCGCTGAAAAGTAATTTCGAGATCCCACCATACCTGGTCCGGGTTATAGAGGATTATCTGAAAAACAGAAGGATAACGTACGAGACTATCGAAAGACAGGTAACGAGACAGGTTACCGCTAGAGTAGCTGAGGGGTCGATACTGGGACCTGACTTCTGGAATGGTTTATACGATAGCTTATTATGGCTTGGGATGCCGCTCGGAGTGGAGACCAAGAGGAAAGTTAAGTACCTCGGGGTAACCCTTGATACGAAGATGATCTTTTGGCCTCATATACAGAAGACAATCTGAAAAGCCGCAGAGAGGATAGACCCTTGAGTCGCCTGATGGCAAACACGAGGGGACCAAGATGGGAAAAAAAGTTAATAACGATTATACAATTTTCAATACTACACTCTCCAATCAAATTAAGTGAATACCTGGTACATGGAACGTAAAAAGCCACTTCATTCTCCTTTACTATATGTGCTTACAAGCCTTCATATTGCCCGGACATATTACGAGCGTTATCATATGATTGAGCTCTATAATCATTTATAAATATGTTATGTTCTTTAAATCTGATAATTCATTTTTCAAAGATTTGCTTGTACGACTGTGTATTGGAATAAAGCAAAGAAATCTTTCATAAACATGTGAGTTAAAATAATAGCGAAATATTACCGATAGGTGATCTGCATGGGCTACGTCAGGTGTAGAATCCACAATGAAGTCCTAGTATTTATCATTCTTCTTTTCACGTTTAATACATTCTAGTAAAATATCTCCCATTAAAACGATGAATTTTTCTATCACAGTTTTTGACAAATATGAGATATTTCCTCTTTCTTTATTGCCATAATTATATGCTGTTGCCAGAAAGGATCAAACTCAGTAATCAATTCTAAGACGCCAAGTAGTTTCCAATGCGAATTGAAACGCTTATCTGAGCCGCGAAAAGTTAGGCCTCTTTCATGAAGAAAATGAAGATTTGTTACAACTCTTCTTCAGATTTCTGCGAAGTACTGTGTTTCACTTTCCAATCCATTTATCATATTTTTATCGACGTGTTCTTTTTTCTGTATGAACTGCAAAAAATCAGTCGTGTATTTTCTGTGCTTTACTAATTTCGTGAGATAATATTGATATGTCAATTTTTTTCCAATTTGAAAATTCCTATTTCACAAAGGCACTGGTGTAGTTTGGCTCATTAGCAAATAATTTACAGTGATAGCAGAATATTATCCCAGTCGATTCAGAATACATAATCCATTTTCCGTCAGTTTTTTCACCGTTCTCTAATATTTTCACAAAATATTTCAATGAAAAATATTTGTTTTGATTATTATATGTCCGCTGGGCATTTTAAATAGTCAAATTTTTATATTAAACAAATTTGTATTCTTTATCTATATAATATTGGCGTTCATTATCAGAAAGATATAGGGGCCAGAAGGCAAGATCTTCTTGCTGTTCAATAAACAATAACTTTTTATCATGATATTAAGAATTTTCAATTTCATCATATTTGTATTATTTATGATTTAAAAATGAAAATAAAAATGGCTTTGATATTAAAAAACTATTTACCTACCTACAACTGTTTCAATTGATTTTTCTAAACATAACTCATCATTCTCAATCTCAGCTGTTGCATGTTTAGTTTCTTTATCGCTACGAGTATTGGCCGAGATAGGATTTACATCAATGGAAACATCGATCAAATCACTTGTAACCACATTCGAAAGTTTATCGTCAGTCACTGTAGTACTATTATTTTCAAGTCGATTTGATTGAGATATTATTTCAATAACATTTTCAATGTCTTCACATAATTTCTGATTAACAAGAACACTCTCGTTTGATTCATGCTCGGATTCATGAACGTTACTTTCTTCATTTTATTGATTAAGCTCAGTTAAAAAACCGTAGTTAACTTAGATAAGGATTTTACGAATGTTTCTTTTACTTTTACTTTCTTTGTTTTTGATCATCACCCTCAAATTTCTTGTGCATCTTAATTTCAATCTAATAACAACGTAGACTAAACGACGTATACTTGAGTGCCATGCGTGGCGCATGTTTACAAGAAGGTAGACAACTGATATTTGTTGCACGATGAACAGGTACGCGCACGTCAATTGTCAACTGTGAACAGGCGCTTTTGTTTTTTCGCGAAATTGTTAAAGTCACGAGACGCGCATATATAGCTATGCGTCTCCAAGAAACGATTGTACACAACGCAGCAGTCACGCAGTCACATTTGTGACGGTGGGCTAATACTCTAATGGTAAAACTGTTTTTAATTCTTAGAATTAAAACCAAAAACGGTTAAATTAAAAATAATTAAATTAAAACCAAGAACCTGCTGCCCGTGAGAAGGAGGGACTAGGTTGAGCGTCACAGCAAAAATTTTTCTATATAGTTTCAAAATGGCAATAAAATGTAAACCGGACTTAGTTTCTGGCTTAGGCACCCTCTTTTTATATTTCTTCGCCCGTCGCTCTCTTTCGCTCACATGCAAAGAGCATGCAGCCTCCGTGCACGTATCTGGTAAGCGTACACATGTCGATAAGAGGAGAGGGCCATAAAACTGCGACTACATCCTATTCTCTACTTTTTCTAGCGAATTTTTCTTCTTATAAGATGCTCAAATGTTTATCATTAGAATAAAATGAAAATCAAAAATTGTCCAAATTCAAATATTAAATTTACACGTTATTTAGCAAATAATTATGACTCCTCAAAACCTCTCATTGAATTCTCGCTCCGGGCTAGGTTTAGCCAGAAGAAGAAAAACGAAATTTTTTTATTTTAATAGGGATTTCTGCCATTTGACGGATTAATATCCTGTGAAATTAGATTAAAAATTATTCTATAAATATCTTGTCGAGATGCGCAGATTTTCGAATATAGTTTCCGTTTAAATTCAATTTAATTAAAACAATATAATTAATAAATAATAAAACTTTATATTTAAGATAACAATAACTTGTAGTAAAGATTTGTAATGAAGCTTGCGAGCTTGTAAACTCTTCCCCTTATTTTTGTATAAACGATTACTTATTAATTGTATTTTACAGCGAATTTAAGTTGTATTTTTGTTGTTAGTATAAAATAGTCTATAAGTATCGTTATGATTAAGATTAAAACCGTAGGACTTTTAGAGTTAAAATAAATAATAAAATTACTATTACTAAACTACATTCAATAGAAGCTGTTATCTTCTGAAACAGTATTTTCGGTTTCAGTGGTTTCAATGATTTCGGTCCAAAAGAAAACCCTAAGATCCATCGTAAACTAACGTGGTTTGTCATGAATAAGATAATTAGATATGAAGATGACAACACTAAAAGAAGAATTAGAAGTTACAAACAGAAAGTACACAAACAAAATTTCTAAACATCCAAAATGTTTAGCGAAGAATTTGCATCATACCACACCTGATATTTCAAGATTCAAAAAATATAAAACACAATTTTTATGATCCTAACGCTAATATTATTATCCTTTAAATAAGTACATAATATAAGTATGCATTACTATGGTACAGATTATTGAAGAAGTATCTTCATATATTAATGAATCACAAATTTATAAATAATTATAATTTATAAAATTTATTTATTGCTCTTTTATAAGCAGATCGTTTCCAAATTCCTTATTTTACTTAAAATTGATGTTTTTCATCTAATAAGACATCTTTTTTCAATTTACAACTGTTTTGTATATTTATTAATTTTTCAGATATTAAAATTTGAAAAAAAAATAATCAATTTTTTAATAATATACTTGTAAATCGGGTAAAAATGAACTTATAAACTTGCTTGACCACACATTTTCAAGCTAAAAGCATAGGCTTTTAAATGTTGTATACATTTTTAAGATGCAATATTTGGTTCAAAAACTATACGGAGTTTCATAAGGGTTAATATTTTGCTTTCTTTATCATTATTTTATTGTTCATAAAAAATATATTTTTTAGTTTTTTTAGTACGCAATAGTTTTTTTTGGAAGCTTTAGACTCACAAGACGATCAGGTTGGAATTTTTAAGCTACGATATTTTTTTGCCAAGATATAAAACTTTTGTGCTTTCCAAATTTTTTCCTGAGATTGGCAAAAACATGTAACGGGAAGTGTATATATATGAAAGTTCTATGAATAGACTCAACTATTATGGACAAAAGCTATCTACATGCCTGACATGATTCTTCTATTTCCAGACTAATATCCCCATTGTCGCTTCTTCTTTGACATCGTACTTCAAAGATCACTTATTGCCTAGCCTGATCCTCAAGTGCTTTATCTTGTTCCTCATAGAAATTATTTCCTTATTTGTTATACAATGGGGAGGATTGAATTTTCTTTACCACGTCACAAAACGTGCCATGCCTCATTCATGCACTTTTGACTCCAGTAACTGGCTAGTCAGTCGTTCGGCAATAGTTCTACTGCTTCCAGGCGGGGGCCTTCTTATTTCCCACACGGTTAACTGGCAGTGGCTCCCTGCTTAGCGTAATAACTGAGTTCGCCATTGGCTGGCTTACCAACTCGCTGTTGGCAGAGAACCAAAGGAGGATGGCTGGCGTTTTTGTCCTCTAAGGCCGCCAGTTGAGGTGTAAAGGCGTGCAGCTCTTGGAGCTTTCCAGCACGCTCCTTGATGATGCGCTCTCGCTTTTTATCCTCTTCTTGTCTTCTCTTATTCTCGGCCATCCACAGCGTTTTGCCTCTTCCGTATAGGCCGTCAGATCCATCACCTCCTGCATCTTAGAGAGCTAATCATTCGCCAACTCCCCAGTACGGGTATCCGCATGCCCGGCAAAATCGATGACAGCCTGATAGAATTCCTGTCCCTCCAGAGCTGCTTCAATCCAAGCCTTGCGGCATGCCTTGGCCCGAGCCAGGACCCTTTCTCACTCGACCTATAGGTTCTCCCTGGCCGGCATGGCTGGCGGCACCGAGACCGGAACGGGAGCATTCTCGTTCTTGAACATGATCCGCTTAGGGGCCTGCACGGGAGTGGTCGATATCGCAACAATTTTCTCCGAGGTCACCCGATTAAAGATGGAAACTCGCAGTTTTCCTGCCACTATGGGAACACTGGTCAAGTGACTCTTCAGAGACGCTTCGAGAGTCTGGCAGAGGACTGACGATTTCCGGGCGCACTGCAAGCGAGCTTAGACACCCGAGGATTTTGATGTAGGTGTTGTCTTTAGTTCTTGGATGCCTTAGTTCGGTTTTTCTTGAGCTTTTCTATGCGCTTTAAAAGGTCAACGAACACGAGCAAATATTCGTGGACTTGAGGCAAATTAGGGAACGGTTCCATCGTATCTCCTCAGACTATGTCCCATGGGTGGTAGACTATATGCCATCCCGTAAGTCCCGCAGAGGCTCTCTGATCGACCTTCACTTGTTGGCAGGTGGTACGATTTCTAATATAACAAGTTACGTCTTTGTATATATCATGAGTCAGAAATACTACGTGATCACACATTGATGAGTATTGAAGCGTCCCAAACAAGTGTCTGGCTGTAGCCTCGTTGTGACATGCGAGGATGTGTTCACGCTGATCTGTGGGTATCACAAGCTTCCATGCGTCGTAATTCTGACCGAGTATGTCGTCAACTGCCGGGTTTGGCCGATATGTGAACAGTCTACTCATGATAACTTTCCAGTACGGATGTTCATTTGAACTTTCAAGGACTCTGTGACGAGAGCAGGCCGTGTGCCGGTTTATCGTCTGCGTTTCTCCCTCCTCCACTCGGCAAGACGTGGTGGCCAACGTTAGGCGCATTAAAGTATGCGCCTAACACTTGGCCTTTTTGTTTTAGCGCCGAGGATGGGCCAGCGAAATTGAGCGCAGAAAATTGAAGAGCGCGGAGAGAGTGAGAAAGAAGGAGAGAGAGAGCGAGCATTAGGCTTATGCAGGGATAGGCAGGCGTGCGACGCGTGATCGATAAGCGACGCGTTGCGTGCCGCCTAACTAATAGGTCAGGTAGAGAGAAGAGCGAGCGCCGCTGAGCAGCCGCGAGACGAGCGCGAGAAAAGTGCGTGAGCGAGGCCAGTATAGTATGGTCATGAGAGAGTGCATAGAGTGCAGTTTTTTGGAGATAGCTGAAAGGAAAGCCAACTACACCGGCAACAGCTTTGTCTGCGACCACAGCCAGCCCCACCTGCAAGGAGAGCCAACTCCTGCAGATATATCGGCTGCAGATCTTGGCCAGCATCGTTCGGCAGCAATCTGACCAGCAGCGACGACCGACACTCCTTGCAGCAGTACTTCGTTAGAGGTTCTCTACATTGCGAGGAACATTAACAGGAAAGGTGAAATCTTCATTTCTTCTTTCTCTCTACACTCTCTCTCTGGTGATGCGACGAGCGGTACGCGTTGAATAAGATAGCCAGGCATTCACGTGCCGGCTATCTAAAGGTTGGCGCTTAAGTTTAATTCGTAGTAGTGTAAATGGCGACCGGCGAATTGTCCAGGCGCCCACGTGCCGTGATTAATAATTATTTAGTTAGGAGAGACCGCGATACATTTGTTCGCGATGATGCTAAACCATTTATTTTGTTCTATTCTTCGTTAGATGGTCAATAATTTCAGATTGTATTATGCGCACGTATGTTTAGTGTGAATAATTACTAATAACAATAGGTTCTAAGTTTAATTTGATTCTTGTTTTTGTATAATTTATTTATTGACCTCCCCTCTCTTCTCTCCCTCAATTATCATGAGCGAACGTGCCTCACTTACCCCGAAAAAGAATTGGTGACAAGGAGAAAATTTTGTCACAACTCTTCGTATTTTTTTTTCGTACTTTCGGTATCATGGGTTCTTGACACTCTCGTCAACTCTTAATGAAGCGAGAGCGGCTACTAACTCCTCTTCGTTTTCGTATATACGAGACAGTGCATCCGGCATAATATTATCCTTTCAGTGTATGATATCTAAATAGTAACCACATTTTTGCCGGGCTATCCCTACTTAGCCCACTCATTAGGCGGCGTGTGACAAAACAGTAAATGGTCGCGCATCTCACGCCTGCCTCAATCTGCATACGCACACAAGCTCTCTCTCTCTCTCTCTCTCTCTCTCTCTTCGACGGCTGAAAAAATACAAAGGCCATTAATTAGGCACTATACTAATATGCGCCTAATGCTGGCCACTATTCCCTGCCGAGCGAAAGGGGAGAGAGACAAACAGAGAGCAGACAAGAAGCAAGCACCTTATTTGCTCCCGTCACAACTATAACCATTTAACTTGGTCTGCAAATGTCTCGGTTACATTAATCAAATCGTTTCAGTACGCGAACGCATAGGGCGCTATCTTCGGAGTGATACCATATTCGCTAGTGACTAGAAGGCCACAAGTCCACCTGCAAGCCCGTACGAAATTCTTACGAAATTCTGACAAACTCAAACAATTTCGTACCGGAAACTGTGAGTACTGTAATCGGGATCGATCGCTGGGACAAGGGAATTTGCCAAGATGCACCTGAGTAATCGAGAGCCATAACGTCTCACGTGTTGAAATTCACGCAAGATCATATCCATATAGGGTAATGAATATATGCTGATGCGTGATACTGCATTCTCTTTCCGGAAGTCAATACCAAACCTGTACGAACCATCGTGCTTACGTTCCATGACTACCGGACTGGACTACCATTCGCTGGTCGACTTACAAATTATTCTTGCCTCTAACATCTTGCGCACTTATTCGTGTATCTCGTTCTCAATCCTTGGAGAAACAGGATAATAACGTTGCTCTATTGGACTAGTTCCGCCGACGTCAATATCGTGTTGTATCCAACTGATGCTACCTATCTGCTCACACGAACACGCTGGCAGTAATTTTTCTATCTCTTAACTTTGGCTGTTTGTGACATCTTATATACCCAGGGAAGCCAATGACAAGGTTTTCTCGGTACGCAGAGATGAAAGAACCGCATTTATTTCTTTACTCTCTCCTCCGATTCGAAATAAATTCGTCTTTAGATTCAGAACAGCTGCGAAAGCGCGAATGAAGTTACCTTCGAGATTACACTCAGCATAAGTCTATTTCAAGACAAGGGCATCAACGAAATATGTTACTCCTGCGACTCTGTAAGGCGATTTTACGTTGCTTAGTATCGACGCACACAGTGACCGTCGATGGCACACGCTGCTCGACCTTGACTATAGTTTACACGGCGTTTTAGCGCCGTTGCTATCTGTAAACCTAAAGAGTTAATGATCGTGCGCGAAGCTGCAGTATCACATAGCACTCGAAATGTAAATGACCCGACGCGTACGGTCAATCAACACCTGGGATACTTTTCGACTAAGGCACTGGCTACAGTGCTTCAATAGTCCTGCGTCTGTGCATCACTCGAGCTGCTCGTGGCTAGCGCTAAACCAGGGGCAGTAGGAACCCGATCTACTTGCCCCCTTCCTTGTTTTTTCTTTTCAAACACTCCGAGCAGTCGCGCTTGTATCAGTCTGGCCAACTACAACCCCAGCACAAGAACTTCCCAGCGGGACCAGGCGTCTGATTCTTATTCTTGCTGCTCTTTGGTGTCCGAGCTTTGTTGGGTAAGCCACGTTACCACCCGCCACTTCACCCACTTTTATGTGAGTACGAAGAAGTTCCCTGTGACAATGCGTCTTCACTCCGTTTTAGCTTTTGCTGCGAGGTGCTGTTATCAGCTTGCTTCATTTCTCCAAGTGAAGAGCCTTTGCCTTGATCAAAGCTTAGCTCCTTCATTTTTTTCTCGACTACTTAAAACAACTTCTTCCAATCTGTTTCGGAATCCTTACTATATTTTTCCGTAAGAGAGACTTTTGTGCGGTTTCGTTCTAGGCTACTAGGCTACTTTTGGCAGCAAGCATTTCTCTGCAGGTAGTAAGTGGTGTAAAGTTTTCTTGGGACTCTTCGTTCTTAGCCTCTTGAGCTTTCAACACAAGGTGCTGAAGATCTGAATTTCCTTCACGGTACCTTCGTACTCTCCAACGTAGTTTCGGGAGCATGTTCTCAATAATCAGTTCGATTTGGTTCACTTATTTCATTTATTTCTGCATTTTCATTTGCGATTTCTTTTTCTAAGTTTCTAGCTGTTCAAGCTATTTTATCGCAAGTTTATTACATATCCCGTACATAACGTACAGAGTCGAGTAGGGGTGCGTTTCAAATGTATTTCCAAGAGCTTTCAAATTATATGACTCATGGATACCATTGATTGTTTTTTAATTTTTTGCAAACAATAATTCAACATTGAAAATTCGGAAAATTTTTTGATAACTTTGAAAATCTGCCAGATCTGGAAAAAAAATCTTACAAAAATTTGAGTTTGAGCATTTTTTAGCTTTTATCAAGTTCGATCTAAATCACTGGTTAAAAAATTATTTTCGTCAAAACCGACGCGCGCAAAGGCATTTTTTCCGCGAAGTGACAGTTTTGTTAAACATTTTTTATCTCCGTAAATTCTAAAAATTCAAAAAAATGTTTGTTTTTGTAAGTGGAATATTGTACTATTTTTTTTCACAGCTGGTATGCCAAAAATATTACAAACTACATCAAATTTTTTTTTCACTTATTCAATATTATTCCATAATAAATATTATGAATTTTGCAAAAAAAGAGAAAATTAATTTTTTTTTAACTTTGAAAATTGACTAATTTTGCGGCAGGGGGCCCAAAATAGGTGACCGGCAGTGTATTTTAATAAGGGGATCGCGCCATTATGTAACTACATTAGAAGTAATGTGACTAGATGTTTTCGGTAGCGTTCCTGTGTTATACGTAGATGAAAACATACTTGACATCATCAAAGTTATTGTTATTGGTGGCGTGTATGCGTTTGTTGTTATTTGTGTACGGATCCTAATTTGTTAATTCTTTCGTAGCATATGTTGAGTGCGCATTATTTGATAATATTGGGTTTGTGTTTGCTATTATCGTAAGTGACATATCTAACGGTTCTGTATTACGTGTAGAACTAACTAGTGATTCCTCTGTTCCGAAAACGTCATCGTTTTGTTTTTCTTTTAGTGTGATGTCTAAGACTGAATTAATAAAGTCATTCATAAATCCGATAGGCATGATGTCGCTTTAGATAAATGTTAGGTACAAATTATTCTCTTGTTTTTATGAAATCTTCCGCTGTATAATCTTAGATTAAGCTATTGTACAAGCGTGTCACGCGTACAAATACGAACCTTCCATACGTTCGAGTTTATCGAGCACAATATTTAACGTATCGCTAAGCAAACCGTGTATCCAGTTATAAATCTCACACGGCGTTTTCCATTGTAAGTTTGACAAATCAAAGGAGATCATCTCAAAACATAATATTTATAATATATTTTACCCTGATGATGAACAACTACAAAAAATTCTATACAACGAACGCAGTTGGCGCAAAATATAGTGTATATATACAGCCTATTATGCTTGTTAAATTTTTCAAACAAATTTGTTAATCTAAATATAATAATATAAACCTATACTTAACCGTATGCGTCAGTATATCGATATACGCAAATGAGGATCGCTACAAAATAATGGGGTATAAGAAATAAATAACCGAATTCGCTAAGGTACTACTGTGGGCAAAAAGTAAGGTGAATTTTCAATTTAAACTTCGCGGGCTTAACATTTCGGGCTAGTTCTTTTTTTCTTGAGTTGGTAGGACTGCGAATGACATCTGGGACAAATTTCATGTCAATGTCATCATCAGTAATATATTTACGCTTATGTTTACCAAACGACCAAGATTGCATGTTTCGATTTTTACAATGTCTGATTTAATTGAGCAAAGAAGTGCCATCAAATTTTGTTTGCGGAATGAAATTTCGGCTGCGGAAACGTTGAGGATGTTGCGGAAGGCCTTTGGTGATTCTACCATGTCGCAGAAAAATGTTTATAAGTGGTACAAAGACTTCAAAGAGGGTCGAGAACGTGTTGATGACTTGGAGCGCTCCGGACGACCATCGACGTCAACAGATGACCAACACGTCAATAAAGTGAAGGAATTAGTGCTCGAAAATCGTCGGTTGACTGTTAGAGACCTTACTGATATGATCGGAATATCAGAAGGATCTGTGAAAACAATTTTGAAAGACCATTTGGGCCTACGAAAAGTCAAATCTCGTTTGGTACCGAAAACGCTCAATTTCTTGCAAAAAAGTCGCCACGTTGATGTGTGTGAAACAATGCTTTCTGACTATCAGGACAAGCTCAAATGCATGATTACGGGAGATGAGACTTGGATTTATGCTTACGACCCTGAAACAACCGACCAATCAAGCGAATATCGTGCTAAAGGCGAGGCCAGACCGAAAAGAGCACGTCAAAGTCGTTCAAAAATCAAGGTCATGATGACAGTTTTCTTCGATTTTCATGGTGTGGTGCACTATGAATTCCTTCCACCCGGCCAAACTGTTAATAAGGAATATTATTTGAGCGTTATGCGTCATTTGCGTGAAGCAATTCGTCTAAAAAGACCAGAATTATGGACCAACAACTCTTGGTTTTTGCATCACGATAATGCACCATCTCACACTGCACTCGTTCTTCGTGACTATTTCGCCAAAAATTCGACGCATATCGTTCCGCAACCACCGTATTCGCCTGATTTGGCTCCGTGTGACTTCTGGCTATTCCCAAAACTCAAGAGACTACTCCGGGGAACGCGCTTCGAGTCGATTGAGGAGATAAGAGCTGAATCGAAGAAGGCGCTGATGGCTATACCGGAAATGGACTATTTGGCATGTTTCGAGGATTGGAAAAAACGTTGGCATAAGTGTATTTTATCGGGAGGGGATTACTTCGAAGGGGATGACATTGATGTAGAAGAATAAATAAAGATTTTTCATTTTACAAACAAATTCACCTTACTTTTTGCCCACAGTAGTATAAGTTGAAAAAAAGTATTTTAATCAAGTAAAATTCACAGTGTTATGAGGAAGAGAGAGAGAGCGAGAGAGAGAGAGCGAGAGAGAGAGAGAGAGTATGCCGAGCTAAGCGAGAAAGAGAACCATTAAGCTGGTACTTACAGATTGCGCGTCCACGCGAGTGACAAACTCGCGTTCGAAAGAACTCTTGTTAATAGCGTAAGTGTACCCAGATGTGAATATATCGCATAGTCTTTTTAGGCGGCACAGTCCTACACAGTAGCACGGATCACTTCTCGTAGCTGCACCCGTACATAATCGCAGTAACTGCTCACTGGCCTCTTCGTTAGTCCTTCCAACACCCTGACCTCAGACGAGTTATTAATTCGTCAAAAAAGCAGGACAATAGAAGGCTTTTATCGAAGGCCCGTGGGTTGGAACAGCTACTGCCCGATTCCGCTTGTTTGCTCTCTTGTCTTTTTATCTATGACGACCAATCAGCGCGTGCGGTTACTCGTTACAGCGCGACTATTCTTGTCTCTCTCTCTCTCTCTCTCCGCATATAAATTTTATAAATTTGTATAAAATAACAATAGGTAGTATGTGCTCGTGTACATTAAATAATAGAGAAAGGAAAGCATAACGAGTTAACAATCTGGCTTGTTATAATATGAACAAGTCAATCAAATTTCACAATCTTCATTTTAAACTAAGCCGTATCATCAATAATCGAAGTAAAATCTTGAGCCATATTATTCTATAAATGTATTTTAGAAAACGAATTTTCAGTAACAAAAAATTGAAAACAATAATAAAAAATGATATCGTGCACAAATGATAGAATGATATTTTTATATAATATCATAATATATAATAACTTACGGGTGGCTTTAGCGATAGCTCCAATAAGAACAGGAGGAATTGCCATAAGAATGCAACCAATAGCCGCTACATAACTAAGTACTTGAGCTCTTCCTGCAGATTTGGAGGATAAAACTCGTTGAAAATATACTTGCCATGGAATTCCTCCAAAAATTAATAACAGTCCATTATCCAGATAAGACCAATATTCGCTTGAATCAACTTTACCAATCCAGTCTACATCCATTCCACTTAAAGGAAGTACTTTAGGATGTGCCCAAGAAAAAGGAATACACATCCACTGAAACACGTAAAATTAATAAACTTAATATAAGGAAGAAAGAGAGGAAGAAAGAAAGAAAAAAATAATTAAATAATTATTATTGCTTTTATGATTAATAGTTAACCTAGTTTTGTCAAACGTCAGTTTTTGGTTTATATAGTAAATATACAGATTTCTGCTTGAATGAAATCAAAACTATTATCATGAAAATTGAAAATTCTTAAATACATTACATACACTGCCGTCGGACGACTTTTGCCCACTCTAGACCAAAATTAGCAAAACTTCCAAGTTTAATATCTCGGCTACAAATCATGTTACAGTCATCGATGGGGTGTTATTTTAAAGGTCTT
Source organism: Phymastichus coffea (assembly GCF_024137745.1). Lineage (NCBI taxonomy): Eukaryota > Metazoa > Arthropoda > Insecta > Hymenoptera > Eulophidae > Phymastichus > Phymastichus coffea. The sequence continues at coordinate 505,626 of NW_026706843.1, read as the reverse complement.
TTATAGAGCTTTTGAACAATGTGAAATACGAGTACACATATGATTTTCCTTTTTTCATAGATTGTGACATATATAAAATCAATTTTTTCTGTTTTTTCTCTTGAACTTTAAAGCGAAAAACTAAAAACTTCTGAAAAATTACATAATCCATGTGCAAGAAAATTTTTTAAATTTGTTTTTTATGAGTTAAATATTGTTTTACAAAAAAACTGACCTATTTATAAAATTCGTTGTATCTCTGAAAGTTGTGATTATAAAAAATAACTTCAATAGAAAAAAAATGTTACATTTTTGAAGAACTAACTGCCCATTAACTTGAAATATAGAAAACGAACATTTTTTTAACAAAGAGTCACAAGTTTTCTATGAGAATTAAGAAAAAACTTTAATTTATGTATTTGTTTTGTTATGGTTTATTATTAGTATTAAAATGTAGTTAGTTGATGATCATTAGTATTAAAAAATGTAGCTAGTTTGATATCAAATTGACTTTTCAACAATTTTTGTGCATGTTTCTACTGCGACATGTTAAAAAATTAATTAAAAAATTTGTTTGACGTTAAAAAATAAGAAGAATCGACAAATTAATATAACAATTGTGTTATTTTCGTTTTTCATACATTAAACACATTTTTTTGTCTATAAAAATTATTAAAAATTAAAAAAAATGTTCGATTTTTATATTTCAAGGTAATAGACAGTTAGTCCTTGAAAACTGTAACATTTTTTTGGCTAAAGTTTTTTTTTATAATCACAACTTTCAGAGATTAACGAATTTTATAAAAAGATCAGTTTTTTGTAAAATAATATGTTGCTCATAAAAACAAGTTTAAAAAATTTTCTCGCACATGAATTTTGTAGTTTTTTAAACGAGCTTTCCAATAATATATCTATTTGTCTTGTCCGATAACTTCCCGACAAAAGCACATCGCTTTAAAGTTCAAGAGAAAAAACTGAAAAAATTGATTTTATTTATGTCACAAAACCTATAAAAAAAGGAAAATCATTTATGTATTTCATATTGTTCGAAAGCTCTATAAAATACTTTTAAAATAACATCTCATCGATTGCTGTAACATGTTTTGGAGTCGAGATATAAGATTTTGAAATTTTGCTAATTTTGGTCTAGGATGGGCAAAACTCATCCGAGGGCACTGTACATAAAATAATTCTACGATTTGAAATGCTGAATATTCGTTAATATTAATTAATAAATAATTATTCAAATATCTTGATATTCAAATTTTTTTTAATATATTTGTCAATAATATTAAACTTTTTGCAGAATATTAATAGATATAAATTAATAAATGTTTGTAGAACATTAATAAGTATATTATATATTTGGAGTGTTTCGCGTATCATCAATACAGAGCTACCTATGCAACCATGAACCTTATTTTCTATCCTCAAGATTGATTCTGCGTGCAAGCAACAATAGATAATAATGCCTTGTAATTCATCTTTTGTTCTGTTCGAAGTTCTACAGTATTTAGAGTGATTAATTGTTTTTGTTATTTTGTTAAAGTCAATTTTTTACACTTTTGATTCGCTAATTTTATATGCGCGAATCCCGTCCGACTCTACCTTCGTTACCACGTTCTGTTGTAATCTTACGTTAGAATAGGTACAACTAGCAAAGCTCACAGATAGTTCAGATATCACGTTAGGTTTCGGTACAAGCCTCTGCATAGCCCACAAATATGCTGCTTTTCAATCCCCTCTTTCTCTTTGTTTTATGTAACGTTTATCAATAACGTTTAATTACGCTAACGCACAAACTCTATTGAAATACACAAACGATCATATCTTCCTATAAGTACATAAAACAAGACTTGTGTAGACACTTATTATTGTCAATTGTTACTTGTGCAAACTTTTAGTGTACCTTTACAGATGCTGCATAAGTTTTCGGAAAATATTACGTGAATTGATACTAAAGGAAGTTGCACACCAAATACAAAAATGTAGAAAAAATTATGAAATTTAGTATATTATAAGATTTGTGCATAAAAAAGGCTTGTTTACGAGGGTCGTTTGAAAAGTCCGTGCAAATATAAAAACTGCTTGATTTCTTTTAATAAATTTTTTTTATTTTTCAACATAGTCTCCTTTTAGACTTATATACTTCCTCCAACGCTGCTTTAGTTTGTTAATCCCTTCCAAATAATAGGATTTGTCCAAGTCTGTAAAATAGGCATTCGTTTCTGCAATCACCTCCTCGTTTGAATAAAATCTTTTCCCCGCCAACCATTTTTTCATATTAGGGAACAAATAGTAGTCCGACGGAGCTAAGTCTGGAGAATAGGAGAGATGTGAAACGAGTTGGAACCCTATCTCCATCAGTTTTCCGGCCACAACTGCTGAGGCGTGAGCTGGCGCATTGTCGTGGTGGAAAAAGACTTTTTTGTGGGCCAATCGTGGACATTTCTCTAGTAACTCGGCTTTCAAACGATCCAATAACGATGAATAATATTCGCCTGTAATGGTTTTACCCTTTTCCCGATAGTCGATGAAGATTATTCCTTGCGAATCCCAAAAGACAGTCGCCATAACCTTCCCGGCTGAAGGAATTGTCTTCGCCTTTTTCGGAGCAGATTCCCCCTTGGTAACCCATTGTTTAGACTGTTCTTTGGTCTCAGAAGTGTAGTGACGTATCCATGTTTCATCTACAGTGATGAAACGACGCTTATAGTCTTGCGGATTTTGCTGGAACAGCTGCAAACCATTCTTGCAACACTTCACACGATCTCGTTTTTGGTCACTCGAGAGCAATCGCGGCAGCCATCTGGCGGATAGCTTTTTCATATCCTAATGTTGGTGCAAAATATTATGTACCCGTTCGCTCGAGATGCCTACAGTACTAGCAATCTCACGCACCTTCACTCTTCTATCAGCCATCACTATATCATGGATTTTATCAATGATTTTTGAAGTGGTAACCTCAACAGGGCGTCCAAAACGTTCAGCGTCTTTTGTGCTCATATGGCCACTCCGAAAATTTTGAAACCACTTATAAACCATTCTAATCGAAGGTGCACAATCACCATAATGTTTATCAAGCTTCTGTTTAATCTCCTGAGGCGTTTTGCCTTTGAAAAAGTAATGTTTAATCAATACACGAAATTCTTTTTCGTCCATTTTTTTACAACCACTCGATTTCTTTGATTGAAACGAATGTAAAACGCAAAGTAATTGGCCGATCTGGTTGAATCTTGGTGTGTGCTCTTCCAAGATATGCCACTAACTAAAAATAACCTTGATACGCACTAGTAGCGCCATCTCTCTGACTTTGCACGGACTTTTCAAACGACCCTCGTAAAGTTTGGGGAGATGAAGTTTGTTCTAAAACAAGATATAACAATTCGTTTTTCTATACTTAACGCGGGCTCCTACGGAAATTGGCAATATTTTATCACATTTCAGTTCATATCTCGGAAGAAAAAAAAGATATATTGAACATTTTTTTATAAAATAAAAATAGCGTTGTGACAAAATTCTCTCCTTGTCACCAATTCTTTTGCGGGGTAAGTGGGGCACTTTAGCTCACGGCAATTGAGGGAGAAAAGAGAGGGTAGGTAAATAAATAAATTATGTAGAGACAGAAATCAAATCGCATTTACAACCTATTATTATTAATACCTATTTACATAAACATACGCGCGCATAACATAATCTAAATTATTGACCAACTAACTACAAAATGGAACAGTAAACTACTTAAGATAATCACAAATGAATATTTCGCATTTCATCCTAACCAATACCTAATCGCGCACTTAACCTATTACAAATTTACTTAAAAATTACGCGAATCTATACCGGATGAATTGCCCGGCACGTGGGTGCCTAGATAATTCGCCGGACGCAATTTACACTACTACGAATTAAACTTAAGCGCGAACCTTTAGATAGCCGGCACGTGAATGCCTCGCTATCTTATTCAACGCGCACTGGTCGTCGCATCACCAGAGAGAGAGAGAGTGTAGAGAGAAAGAAGAAAAGAAGGTTTTACCTTGTTTTTTTTGTTAATGTTCCTCGCAACGTAGAGAACCTCTAACGAAGCACTGCTGCAGGGAGTGTCGGTCGTCGCTGCTGGTAATCGAGGATAAAGCTGTTGTTGGTAGAGCTGGCCTTCTTTCCTGCTTATCGGTCACGCGTCGCGCGCCTGCCTATCCCTGCATAGGCTTAATGCTCGCACTCTCTCTCTCTCTTTTTCTCACTCTCACCGCGCTCTTCAACTTTTCTGCGCCCAATTGCGCTGGCCCGTCCTTGGCGCTGAAACAAAAAGGCCAAGTGTTAGGCGCATACTTTAATGCGTCCAACGTTGGCCACCACGCCTTGTCGAGTGGAGAAGGAGAAACGCAGACGAGAAACCGACACACGGCCTGCTCTCGTCACAACGTCTGAGGATTATTTTCATATATTTAAAACATCAATTCATATCTTATGAGTTGGTGAAAAAAAATCTTTAAAAAAGTAGTTTTTTGCGAGAACTGTGTTAAGATTCTACACACTTGCCAACATCGCAAATAGAGTATAGTATACCTTAAAATGTAAACGTATATTTAGTGTAATCATGTCTGATGAGTCATTGAATTGTGATAAAAATTGCAATGAGGAAGAAAAATCCAAATTTTGTTATTGGAAAGGTAAGAGGATTTCTAAGAAAATGTATGAGTATAGACTCAAGCAACAAAAAATGACAAAATGGTTTTTATAATTTTTTCAAACGATTATTCATCGATGAATATTCCAAAATTTTAAGTAAATTTTTAATCTCTTGCCAATTCTAGGGAAATATTCGCAGGAAAATTTTAAGTACGGAACTTTCTTGCTCTTCCTAAGTGCTATCTAAATCACTCATTCAAAAATTATTGACATTAAATACGACCCGCGTTGGAACATTTTTCTCGAAAATTTACGTTTTTTTTAAATGTCCATAACTTTCTAAGTTCAAATCGTAGATAAAAGTACACATGAAAGAAAATATTCATTTTCTTATGTAGAATATTGTGGAATTTCCTTAGATTTTTTTTCGAAAAAAAAATTTTTCTACTTTTAGTGTGCGTATACGTATATATATATATATATATATATATATATATATATATATATATATGTATATATATATATATATATATATATATATATATATATATATATATATATACCGGGTGTTCCAGACCATCCGTACAGCCATTTTAAAATCGAAAATTCGTGTTTTTGTGAAAAATGTTTCAGATGAAAGTTGTTTACGATAAAGGGGGCCATCTATCTGTATAATTAGTTTTGACCTTGAACATCGTTTTCAAGGTCATTTGAAGGTCAAATTGTTTTTTTTTTTAAATGAGAACCCCTATTTTTGACACCGGATTCGGAAAGAGTGGGAAATTTCACGTCCAAAACTGTATTTTTAAATTTTTTTTCATGGCCTTGAGAAGGTCGATTCAAGGTCAAATGCTTGAAAAACTGCCTAAAAGTGTTTTTTTTAATTTTTAAGATATCGAAAAATTACCTCTACAAAATTTGTTCAGAACAGAGTGGGCCACCCAATGCACCAAAAACCTTTGACCTTTAACCTCATTTTGAAGGTCATTTCAAGGTCGAAGTGTTTTTTGCAATGGAAACCCCTCTTTTTGACGCCGATTCGCACATAGCGCGAAATCCGACGTTTGGATAAGATGTTATGTTGAGTTTCGATTGATCCACGACGTTCATCGCTGAGATCATGTGAAATTTAAATCCAATAGTATTTGCAAAACATTTACAAAATGTTTCAGGCTAAATTTATTAAATTCTACTGGGAGCATGTTACAGTGACGGATGTTCTGGAACACCCGGTATATATATGTGTGTGTGTGTGTGTGTGTGTGTGTGTGTGTGTGTGTGTGTGTGTGTGTGTGTGTGTGCGTGTGTGTATATATAATTTTTATTTCTCCAACTATAGAAAGAAAGGTCAAACATTTTTTTTTTCGAAAAAAATCTGAGGAAATTCCACAGTACTTTACATAGAAAACGGAACATTTTCTTTCATGTGCACTTTTTTTATGATTTGAACTAAGAGAGTTATGAACTGTGACGTCCGGGTCACTTTCTCAGGAATGTCTGAGGCAGACGCTTTTTCAGGTAATCTTTTTGGTTTGTGTCCGTACGCTTAAACCAGGATGAGCCATCGGAGAATTAGAGCTTCTACTGCGCGATTCACGTTATAAAAAAAAGTTTCTTACTACAAGTCTCCCATCGAACACCACGATCCAATGGAATCGGGACTTGTATTCAAGTATCCAAGACCTTGCTGGAATGGTCACAAAAATTTATTTAAGTAACTCTTAAGCGGCACGGTTGTTTTATTGAGAGATATCCCAAATCTTGCTGAAATATTTTTCGAAATCTAACATTTTTCGCGTTTCGATTTGCTAAGGTAGGTGTGATAGGAAGAGGCCATAAGATAGCAAAGAAATATTCGGTTGTAACTTACTTTTTTTTATTTAACATGGCTTTCTGGTACTTGGAAAGTTGGCTTTTCACTTCTCGGACCTAACTCGAGTTGGAACTGGGGCTGGAACTAGATTGAGCTTTTTTCGCTTGTGCACGCCTTTTTAACCCTTATGTGGGGTAGATTTACCTCAGACAATTTTTAACAATAAATAAAATTTATTTTTTTTTTTCAACAATTTTTTTCAGCGTGTGTAACATTAAAAATTGTTAACCTGAATATTTTTTTGTAGTAAAAGGTTTGAAATATACTAGAAAAAATTTTCATAACAAAATATCTAAAATTCTCTGATTTATTCGATGTTTTTTGGGCTGGGGTAACTTTATCCCACCGAGCAGTTACGTGGCCAAAATGAGGTGTGCAAGTTAAGGGTTAAAGCCTGGGCGTGGTTGGGAGGATAATCCATCTCTCAGCCCCTCAAAATTTGGGAAGAGTGGAAATGGCAGCAGTTTTTAATTGGCTGACTGAGATCTTTCCACTTTTCTCTCTCGGCTTTCGGTCCCTAATTGGTTCGGGGGCGTGGAGGAAATCGGAGGCGTGCATTCAAGGGTATGGGTCCTATCTCGTTGGATAGCTCTTCAAGTACCATTTTCGTTATAATTTTATCTTATAATTAATAGTTTATTTATTATATAAATTTTGATAGATTATTCTTAATAATAGCGCGGCTAACATAATATTTAAACGTATTTCATGTGAAAATCTTTAATTCTACGTGTTTGTAATATGTAACTTAAGTAATTAACTAAATTCGTTGTTTAAATAATATGGAATGAGAAGGTAAAAATTGTGCATTATTCGTGGGCCGTACTAGAGTCGTTACATCAAACTTGGTGTATTCCTAACTTAAATTAAGTATCGAGTATAAACTATCTAATTAATTTATTGTTTTGAGATTGTGTTTTCGAGTTTTGTTGGCCCTATGATTTACTTAATTTCTACACAATTAATTTTAAAACTTGAACATAAAAGAAATATCGTTAAAAAGTTATATTTGTTATTTTATTTATTGAAATCAATTTTGTTTATTACAAACACAATTTTAATTTGTGTCGCATAATGGACTAATATACTTCTGTTCATTAATGTAATTATCTCTTGAATACTTATTAATTAATTAAGTTTTCTAACTTATTTAGGAAAGATAGTTCCAAAACTTTTGGATATTTTCGTTAATTGTGCTGAAATTATTTCTCTGATCAAAATACGAGCTCTGTCCGGAAAGTATCGGGCCTACGTTTATATCTTCGCGCCATAGTGTTCGAGCGACCTCTACCGGACAGAAAAGTCAAGAGTAAAGGCTCACGAATCTATTGGTTACTTACTGATACCTGCCGGACATATAGTTCATACGCAGCATGTCTTTGTTTACAGTGCCTTTTTCGCGTTCATCGGATTTTGATATTGTCAAAAATTACTGAAAAACAAGATCAACGAATTTGCATCAAATTTTGCTTTCAACTCGGAAAAACGAGTTCAGAAACTATTGAAATGATGCAAAAGGCCTTCAGAAGCGAGTGTATGAGCAAAACACGAATAAAAGAGTGGTATAAACGGTTCAAGGATGGTCGCACTTCTGTCGATAGTGATTCTCGTTACGGCCGACCTTCGACGACAAAAACCGCAGATAATATTGAGCGGGTGCGACTTGCAATCGAACAAGATCGTCGTATGACTGTGCGAGAACTAGAAGAAGACCTTAGGATACAAAAAACTATCATTTCAGAAATTTTAACCGAAAATTTAGGAATGAAACGCGTGTGTGCGAAATTCATCCCAAAATTGCTCAAAGCAGATCAGAAGAACATTCGCTTAGAATTCGCTCTGGACAATCTGAAAATGGTCAATAATGATGATAATGTGCTTAGAAAAGTTATTACAGGTGATGAATCATGGGTTTATGGTTATGATCCTGAAACAAAACAACAATCTTCACAGTGGAAGCATTCTGAATCGCCAAGACCAAAAAAAGCACGTCAAAGTCGGAGCAATGTTAAGTCAATGTTGATTGTTTTTTCGATTGTGAAGGTGTTGTACATCACGAATATGCACCAACAGGTCAGACTATCAATAAAGAATACTACGTTCAAATTTTGAAACGTTTGCGTGATGCAGTATGAAGAAAACGGCCGCACTTTTGGGAAAGTGGTGACTGGCTTCTCCATCACGATAATGCGCCAGCGCATTCATCCAATCTTGTGCAGCAGTTTTTGAGCAAACACAATATCGCATTGCTTTAACAACCTCCATACAATCCCGACATAGCCCCTGGTGACTTTTGGCTGTTTCCAAAACTAAAAAAACCACTTAAAGGACACCGATTCGATGACAAAACAACGGTTGAAAACAATGCGACCAGTGTACTTAAGGCTATCCCTAAAAGTGAGTTCCAGGACTGTTTTGAAAAGTGGAAACATCGATGGAACCGTGTTATTCAATCAACTGGGGATTACTTTGAAGGATGCCACCCACCAGATGATAAAGAATAACGCTAGCACGAAAATATAAAGGTAGGCCGGATACTTTCCGGACAGACCTCATACATGCGGGAGGTTACAGGGAGTTGCGAATTTTTCCTACCATTCTGTTATTTTCTTAATTCATTTATTTAAAAATTATTGTCGAATTTTCTTTCCTATGATAAATTTTTGGCTTTTAAAAGTAGAAACTCTTAGGAGAAATCATGTAACTGGATGTAGATAAAATTTCGCAGCCTCCTTGCTCTATATCTAAACCTATTCAAAACAACTTTACGACTTTTCAGAGTAAAATCAGAACGTGCGCGACAAAAGGAACATCTGTTTCGACTTTGAAATCTTCGCCTTTCTTTATTTAAGCTCCGAATGCTCTTCTTATATTCACTTCCAAATTAAAACCTAAGTTATATGTTAGATCCACACGAAAAAAAACATTTTCGCTAAATTAAACAGTCGGACGTTACAGAACATTTGAAAGAAAACGTAAATTTTCGAGAAAAATGATCAAACGCGGGTCATATTTGATGTAAATAGTTTTTGAATGAGTGATTTAGATAGGATTTAAAAAAGAACAAGAAAATGCTGTCCTTAAAATTTTCCTGCGATTTTTTCCCTAGATTTGGCAAGAAATCAAAAATGTACTTAACATTTCGGAATTTTCATCGATGAGTAATCGTTTGAAAAAATTATAAAAATCATTTGATTATACTCGTCATATATACCATTTGAAATCTCTTGGAAAGAGCTAGTTTTGAAGGAACATATGAAACGTCAAAGTTCGACTAATTTTGCTCGAATAATTTTGTTCGAATAATAGTACGTGAGCGACAGTGTAGGTACAATAAATACAGGAATAGGTGTTACATACCTAAATAAGGTACTTACTGCACTGAATATCACGCTAATGCATTGGAACACATTTAAAATATAAGAGAAATAAGTTAGAGTTTGCGTTGAACAGATGTCTGTGGAAAGTTATACGGAAGTAACTTTGGAGTAGAAGAAACTCATGATTCAAAAAGTTGATGTTTTACAAAAGTTATTATAAGTATGGTTATAGGATATGCTTATTATTTCAGATGAATAAGTATATGTAAAATAATAAAATAATCAGGCCAAAATCATGTGTGAACCAGAAACTGCCCGATTATTATATATTTAGCGTTTTTCTAAGATTTATACGAAACTGCATTTTAGAACCGCTACTCGCTCGATACCTAAGTTATGAGATGTTTGAAAGCATGTTGCACGCCGAGAAATGATTTACGATTGTATCAACGAGTGTTACCTGCAAAAAAATCAGCACCCGATGCTGACTGCGGAGCGTATACATGTTTTCTCTCAAGTTTCCGCGAGCCTTTCTCGAGAAATAATAAACCTTTCCCGTCTTGTTTTACGAGAAATATGCACAGATTTTGTATCCGATAAGAATTACAACTTCGGAAATATTTTTACTTCTCAAAATAGCTAAGAAATTTTATAAACCAGCGACGTCGAATATATTAATTTTAAGATTACTTATAAGCGATGAAAGCAAAGGAATGTAAGAGAGATCGAGCTGCAAGTTTGAATAGGTGCATGCGATCCTACGTGATGCGTACTGACACAATTTCGATTTCGTAAGAAGGGTTTGATATAACTTGAGACGTTGAGTTCCTCGAAACTTTGAATGTTTTAAATTTACGATTAATGAAAACTCTACCTGTGAACGAAAGCCGCTGTCCATAAGCTTTAGTTAAGCATGTGCACCACCAGAACTGATGTTAGCTTGCGAATTAAACCAGCAGATTGGAAACCTGTATTTCCAAATCTCACTTCGAGATAAAGATTCGAAGGTTAAAAATGTTAAAAGCGGAAACCGTGGCTCCCCCTTGAAAACCAATCGAGACACGTGAAGTGAGTGGGACAGCAAGCTAAAACACCATAATTGGCGGCAAGCGAAAACAATCAACGCCCCATGGCCCTTGAGCTGCGAGAGAAAGAAAACAACGGGAAAGCGGGAGAGGGAAAATCGTTGTAGTTTTTTTGACTCGTTTAGCGCTAATCGAGCAGAACCGTTCGACCCCTCATTTAAGCAAGGTAACGTTACCATTTCTCTTTTTTGTACGAGAGTTGTTTGCAGCAACTCATTAAATAAGTGATCTTTTTTTAGTATTTTACTGTTAGCGTCATTTGGTTTATTTCTCATTTTTATGTTGATTAACTGTAATTTAGAGTAGTAATATTGTTAATTGGTAGTCTTAATAAATTTTAAATTTGTATGAACAAAGTTCACCTAATTACATTCCTCAACCCGAACACTTATTTTTAACCTACCATTATATGTCACAATTATAACCTGAAATTTAAAACTATATTTTAATTTCGTTTCGGTTTTACGAGCTAAAGCTAAAAATACTAATTATCTCGCGAATCATAGCAAGTAAAGTGAGTAATAATTAGTATTTTTATATAGTTATGGTTAAGACGAGCGTCACAATTAAATTTTTGATACTGAAGTTTATTTTGAAGTTACTCTTATACATCACAATTACACATTGAAGTTAGTTTATTATTTATTGTAACAGAATTAATTTTAATTTTAATAAATTATTTAACCCATTAACGTCCAAAATGTCAAAATTTCTTGTACGTTTTCAAAGTGATTTTTTCCTATGTAATTGGCGTTGAAAAAATTCTTGAACCACATATTCTGATGAAAAATTGCATGCTCTTTCAGAATCCGTTGCCAGAATCATGATAAAACTCACAGGAAAAGAGATATGCTCGATTGAAACATAAAAAACACCTAAATTTTCGAAAAAAAAAAATTTTTAGGATTTTTTTTCGAAGTGTTACGGTGAAGATATCACCTTGCGACCGTGATCATAGGTGATCATGGGATTTGAAGTTTAACAGGGAATTTTTTTGTTTACCTTGAACCATCGCTTCTTTACAAAATGGCGGAAAAAACGAATTTTTTTTTTCAATCTTCATCAACTTTTTTCTCAAAATCTATGGTCTTTAGAAAAAAATTCATAAAAACAAAAATGCCTTAGAATCGCTCGAGGAACATTCTCAAATTTTTTCAGAATTTTTTGAGACAATTTTTGATTTTCCGGGAAACTTGGGAAATGGAATTTTCAAAAATGTCTCCAAAAATTCTGAAAAAATTTTAGAATGTTTCTCGAGTGATTCTACGACATTTTTGTTCTTATGAATTTTTTTCTAAAGTCCATAGATTTTGAGAAAAAAATTGATAAAGTGAACATAGCGGCCGAAACGAATTTTTATTTTTTCAACTTTATCAATTTTTTTCTCGAAATCTATGGACTTTAGAAAAAAATTCATAAGAACAAAAATGTCTTAGAATCACTCGAGAAACATCCTAAAATTTTTTCAGAATTTTTAGAAAAAAAAAATGAAGGACAAAAGTATTGCATTCATTTAAACAGTAATTTGACATTATTACCCAATAAAAATATGTTGAAGCATGCTCTTCGAGTTGATACTTTATCAAAAAATCGATGCCAAATACAATCAACGTTACAAGCTAAAAAACGTCGTTTAAAAAATAAAAAAGCAAATAGTGAACTTAGGTATGTACAAGCAACAGCAGAAGGTAATAACTATGAAATTTGTATGGGATTATTATAAGATTTTCATTTATCTGTTGTAACAGGCTGCCCTTTAACCTGTAATTTCCTTAGAATGTATCTATTTGATGGTTAAACGACGCCTAGTTATCTATGTGCTCGAAGCACGTGAACCTACCTTGCCCGGGAGTGCGCCTGCGCAGCGTCTCCTCGCGAATCCGAGTTGGGTTCCCCAACTCGCCACTTGGCGGCGCTGTCGCTCCTGCTTAGCAGCGCTCCTGCGGCTGCTGCTCGAAACTATGTTGGCGATTCTCGTCTACCGATATCCGCGTGATCCGTGCTACGCTACCGGCTTATTTGAATCGAACGTCAACAAACGCGAACTCCGGACAAAGGAATGACAAAGCAATGACTCGATTTAGAAATAACGATTGATCGCTTTATTCAAATTAACCAAGTACACGGGGGATTTGCCGAGAGTCTTGCGCACGCTAACACAGATGACAATATATACGAAGAGGGAGAGAGAGAAAACTTCGCGATCGACGCGAACTAACCGCTCGCACGCAATAAACGATTTCTTCGCGCACGCTGCGCGGGATCGCACGCTCACAACAAAAAGGGAAGGTGCACCTACCGCGAGAACGATGAGGATACGGTGGCCAACCGTATCCGATACGCGAGTCGCAGATTCGCTGCTCCCCTGCTCGCTGCACTGCCGCTGTTATTGCTGTTGCTGTTGGTGTTGCTGCTGAGGTTGTTGCTGCTATTCGATACTGCCTCGATCGCTGAAACCGCTGAGGTTGCAGTCACTGCACACGCCAACTATGCGCACACTCACTGCAGCTCTCTCACACGAAAAACCCCTGCTTCCCAGATCTCACTTGCAAAATGTTCAATGTTTTGGTAGCGCGAAACCGTAGAGAGAGTCTATCCGGACTGAGTGACACAGTCATACTGCCTATTGAACTCTCCCCTCCCGGTCATTGCCCCTACGCGCCCTCTCTCTCTCTCGAACCGATCGCGGCTTTTCTCGTTCAGCCGCTTATTAACCTCGCGCGAGTCGAACGATTTTCGGTAATCGTTGCACTGTAATTAATTCAGAATAAATAAAAATAAGTTATTATGCATTGTGAATAAACATTCAATCTCATAAGTTTTATATTTTATATGCATTGATACCACTATGAGTAAATAACTGGATTTTAATAATATTCAGTACTTTTCATGATAAATTGTACTAATAAGTAAAAATATTACTCTGATAAAATTTATCGTGCAGGCAAGTCTAATGTAGTAACAGTACTTATTACAATCTAAAATCACATTGTAACCATTAAAAAACAAACTTTCTAAGTGCATGGCTTCTGCAAAATAAATCAAATACAGAATGTTTTTCAGTAAAAATGCTTAAACAAACATTTACTATAGCAATTTTAAGAAAAAAAGGTAATTTTAGTATGTTACAGTAATAATATATTTCAATAGTAATATTTTTAGTATATTTCAATAAATATACTATAATTCTGAATGGAAAATATGTATCATTAGATTGCTGTATTGTTTTATTTGTTATATAGTGTGTAACGAAGATAAGCAGCCGTTCCCGTTCGGGTAGCTCGTGACTATCCGTACAAATTATTTATTTGAAAAGGGGGGGATTTAGGAAGCAAAAGACGTTCCCACGACTGAATAATGCGTCGAGCAAAACCACGTTAAACGCACGGATTCGAAGTCGGGATGAGGCGTGATTCAGCGGTGAATAAACACAATACCGGTTTAATACACTAATTATTTAATTGTCAACAATCGACTACAAGACGGCGATCTCATACCGATATACTACGAGCGGCACAATCACAAACACGAACGCGCAGGTGAATCGGTGGCTGGTTCCTTCTCGCTGACCTCCGCGCTGGTATTATATTGTCTTCACTATTTAATCTCTCACTCATCCTCTCGTTCGCTCTATCAATATTGCTGCCTCAATCTGTTGTTACGCTCGTCGTTGTCGTTTTAGCTTCCGCTGCGGTTACCGTTGTTCCCATTGCCCTTCGGTCGCTCGGTGTCTGCAGCTAGGACGAAGTCCGCTCACCTCGCCGGTTACCCACACGCACCGGTGCCGAGTATCCTTCGAGACACGTCTGGGCGCGACCCAGCCACAACATTCCAATTCTCGTTCATGCACCGGGCGTGTCTCCGAAAACAAACGTTAACGAGGTCGCGGGAATAACTCCGGAAAACCGTTGACTTCGGTATAATCCGCGCGCGTGACTTTTTCTGCCAAAGCCCAGCAGAGACTCTCCTTAAATTTTCGTGGTGATCCGCAACTAGAGCGCGCTCTCTCTCTCTCTCTTCCTCTACCGCGCCATCTCGATCGCTCCAGCGTCAACTCTGCCCGTACACAGTATCTCAAAACAAAATCCAAGCATGAGTGTGCATGCCCTACGCATACACTCTTAGCTTGGCGTGGCGCGCGGATATTGGTGAGAGCTAAACGGACGAAATCGGCCTAGCCGAGATTTTCCGTTACAAATGTAAAATACGCATGTTTAATTGCAAATTATGAAACGAAAGGCTTCATTGCCAATTTCATTTCAGAAACTGACAACATATAATTCCAAAAAAATTATGTTCTAAAAAAATATACTGTCACAAGGTTTAGATTAAAATAACCATCGCTGATACATTTAATTGCAACATTTATAAATATTTTTATTGTTTTTTGGTGCTTTTTTTTTGAATTTACGATAACTAATTCTTTTATTTACTCATATCATAACTAAAACTAACTAATAATAGATTATAAAAAATTAATTGAAATAGTCAGCGCTAAATGTTTCTACTTTAAGATCAACTTTTTTTACATTTTCAATTTATTTGAACCTACTATAAGATTTGTATTTTTTATTTTTTATTTTTTATTCAGATTCATTTCGTCTTCAGAAAAGGACAATAAACGTCAGTTTTTGAATTCTGTTAAATGTAACAAGAATGAACAGAAAGCTACTAGATATGAGAGATATAGTAGATCACACATATTAAAGAAATGTTTTAACTTAGATGATAAAATAGAAGATAACATATGCCACAGTTGTTATACGATTTATTCATTAAAAAAATAGCAAGAAAAAACCAGCTGAACTAAAAATCCCATGCTAAATTCTTAGTCAAATATCTTCTGCTAGTTCATCTTAGAATACCGATCCAAGAGACTCTCCTGTAATATTTTCTGATAAAAATGCTGTAGAAGAAGAAACTGTTGTTATGTCTATATCAAGATATGTTGCTAATAATAAATATTGTTATTTATAAAGAAAAACTACCAATCTCATATAAATATCATTTGAAGCAAGGCTTCAAGTATTTACAAAGAAAAATATGTTTATTCCTTTTAGTAATAAATTCTACAAAACGCATACGATTAACAAACGCTTTCATGAAGATAATATCAATAGTATTGTAAAAGCATCTAATTATAATGGCACGAATGTTTCAGAAGACACTAAATTAGTTCAAAGAATCAGATTAAATGTTGATGAAGAGCTTACCGATAAAATTGAAGATTAGTCTTTGCCCGAAGAACGTCTTATCATGTTCATAGTTTAACGTGGGAAAATCTTTTTATATGACGATAAATGATGTTATCTTTGCGTAATTCTAATTCGTGAAACGTGACGTAAACTACTGTTATATTTTTTTTGAAAGAGTTCAGGTAATTCTAATAACCTGATTTCTTCTATACTCGGCTTAGAATGTCCCCAACAATTATCAGATTTAAAAAAACCAGTTTTAAATTCATTCAAGAAAGATGTACAATCATCACGCTTTGGAATAAAAGCATTGAATCGAAGATATTTCATTAAAAATCATATAGTATCAGTTGTAGAGTTATTGCATGATGTTAGTGAGGTGCAATGGTTATTAGTGTATGATGACACATATCTTAAGCATGAAAAAGATACTAACAATGAATATCAACGCAAGTCTTACTTAGGTTAGAAAAAAATACCGGTATGCAAATCATTTACAATTTGCACAACTGATGGATACATAAGAGACATGTTAGGACCTTTCTACGCAAATGAGAATGATGCCAAAATTGTTAAAAATATTCTTGATGATCCTAATGGTTTGGTTACTCTGTAAAAATCAGGTGATAGAGGCTTCCGAAATGCTGTGCTAGGCTAATAGAAATGGGATATAAAGTACGCATACCTGCGTTAAAAGCATCAGAAAATAATTAATAGTCACCCAGGTAAATGAATTAAGGTTAGTCACGATCATCCATTGGGGCGTTGAAGCATTGCATGGTGTTATTAATCAAGAATACAAATTTTTGCATAATCAGTTCGATAATAAAATGATTCCTCGTGTCAGAACATATCGTAAAATAGCTTGCTTCTTTATTAATATGTTTGACAAAAGATTCATTTCTAATATTTCAAGTAGAAAAAAAGTAATAGATTTAACAAAAAGTCGTAGAAATATAGGAATCTAAAAAATAGAATCGGTGAATTGACTGATGATCGTATGTAGTGTAACGAGTATTCCTCGTTTCGCGAATTGAATTGCGCGGGCAAAATGACGTCGGCTGCGAGGCGAACAAAACGACGAGCGAGAGAGTGCAAGATAGAAAGAGAAAGAGAGAGAGGCAGAGTGTATATGTACCGGCAGTCTTTTCCTGTCCGCTCTAGTCACTGCACCTAATCTCAAAACCAATAATACGTTTCTAAAATTTCGGCGTGTCGACTAATAGAGTGGACAAGAGAATGCAGGTCTAGTGTGATATTCGTGCAATGAATAACGTCTGTTCGATCCAGCGAATCGTTGCTGCGAATCTTCCGGGTAATTTCACGAGTACTATTGTATGTGATGACCTGCTGGCGAAGCCGCGGTTCAGCTCAAGCACCAAGGTGGAATCCCTAGCTCAATGAGCTTGAGATCCAGTGCCACGTAGAGTATGAAGTTTCCGAGGAGAGGCGCCTATGTCGGCGTCGTCGTCAACGGTATTAGCAAGAGTGAGCCGATAAAACTTTGTAAGCTGGCCAGCGACAAAGCTAAGGTAGCGTCTAATTTATAATGTTTGCGAGCGAAAGCGTGCATGCGATTTTTTTTTAGCTTCGCGTATATTCTCTCTCTCGTGCGTACATCGGTTTATTGGTTACGTGCGCCCAGCCTGACTTTAATACTGTTGTTAAGCCTTTTGTAATGATCGCCCGAAAGCCGATCCAAGCCGTCTATCTGGCAACTCAATAAAATCGAGGTGCTTGAAGTGATATAAAAGACAGCCTTTGTAGTAAGGGCTATAAGGGTTTTAAGCCACTATTACCATGCGAGTTTTTATTTCTTCCTTACCAGCAGTTAGTAACATTACACAGGCCTGCAAAATAGAGAGTCGTCACTGTTCTTTTACAATTTACGGTCATTTCCGAAGTAATTTTTGGCGTAGAATTCGAATCCGTCATCAGAATTTCTCCATCACGTCAGATTTTTGAGAAATCGTCCCCTAAAGGTCGAAAAAACACGTTTTTTGGCCATATTCAAGGCTTGATTACATCGTGAGTTTATATTCTTTTCAAAAATGGTTGACGGCATCTTAAAGAAGCACTCTTACCCTTCAAAACCCATTTTTCAAATTTAAGATATCATTTTTTTTCATCAAGATATCATCAATGGAAATTTTCCATTTTTGAGGTTTCACCATGAGCTTAAAAATTCGGCCAATTGTCCTGGAAGAATACGATATATTTCTTAGTTTTTTTTTTTATAATGATTCTAGAATCATTATAAAAAAAAAACTAAGAAAAAACTAAGAAGAAACTAAGAAGAAACTAAGAAGAAAAAACTAAGAAAAAACTAAAAAAACTAAGAATGATTCTAGAATCATTATAAAAAAAAAAACTAAGAAATAGTTAGTACTATTATAAAAAAAAAAACTAAAAAAAACATTATAAAAAAAAAACTAAGAAATATATCGTATTCTTCCAGGAAAATTGGCCGAACTTTTAAGCTCATGGTGAAACCTCAAAAATGGCAAACTTCAATTGATGATATCTTGATGAAAAAAAATGATATCTTAAATTTGAAAAATGGGTTTTGAAGGGTAAGAGTGCTTCTTTAAGATGCCGTCAACCGTTTTTGAAAAGAATATAAACTCACGATGTAATCAAGCCTTGAATATGGCCAAAAAACGTGTTTTTTCGACCTTTAGGGGACGATTTCTCAAAAACCTGACGTGATGGAGAAATTCTGATGACGGATTCGAATTCTACGCCAAAAATTACTTCGGAAATGACCGTAAATTGTAAAAGAACAAAACCTTGCAGGCCTGTGTTATTAATCCCATGTTACCGACCTATGGGATGTTTTATTGGCAGATTTTGTATCGACAATGGACTTGTTTGACCGGCATTGTAGCAGACCGTTCTGTGTGTGTGTGTGCGTGTACCTATATGCAGGCCCCACCGGTAGTTACCGACTCTTGTATTGACGTGGATGGATACCCCCGGTCCTATGCCCCCGATAATCCATTTTATTCGAATGCTGGCTGATGAATGATCTGATCCTTACGTTGTCTTATTTATAATAGCTGACAATTACATTATGTAGTTACACAGCCAAGAGTAATCTGTATTCTGTGTTTGATAATTTTCAATTTTGGTTTTCAAAGGTTGTAGCACTTTTACGCAGAACCATCTTCGATATGTGTAAGCCGAGTAAACAGGAATAATTTTCACTTTGAAAAGTTTAACTTTGAATTTAGGATCGGAATCAGTATATTAACGATGTAGATATAAAACTATGAATATAAAATGTACATCCATAACCAATTCATTTTGGAGATAATTATCAATGGTGATGCGAACACATTCAGCAACATATTGTATAAAAACGTTTAGTATGGAATGACTAACATTGATCACTACTTTTGTAGCAAATCTATCAGTACTAGAACTAGGATTATCTTCCTGAGTAAACTTATGGCAAAGGCCATTAAATATTCAGATAAGTTGTTCGTTTTCTTATCCTTTGTTATGTACCAAATACCTTTCAATAAGGCTATAGAATATTCAATTATTATGAGATTATTCGTTGATAGGTTGAAAATGTTAGAAAAATGTATCAGCTACGCACCTTCGCCAATGAGTGTGTAACGAGAGCAGGCCGTGTGCCGGTCTGTGTTTCTCCCTCCTCCACTCGGCAAGGCGTGTTGGCCAACGTTAGGCGCATTAAAGTATGCGCCTAACACTTGGTCTTTTTGTTTCAGCGCCAAGGACGGGCCAGCGCAGTTGAGCGCAAGAAAAAGTTGAGGAGCGCGGAGAGAGAGTGAGAAAAAGAGAGAGAGAGAGAGAGAGAGAGAGTACTAGGCCCATGCAGGGATAGGCAGGCGCGCAACGCGTGACCGATAAGTGGTGCGTCGCGTGCCGCCTAACTAATAGGTCAAAGTAGGGAGAGGAGCGAGCGCCGCTGAGCGGCTGTAAGACGAGCGCGAGAAAAAGTGCGTGAGAGAGTCGAAGCCTAGTCCTGCTAGAGTGCAGAGTGCAGTTTGGGATAGCTGAGAGGAAAGTCAACCCTACCGGCCACAGCTTTGTCTGCGACTGCAACCAGCCCCACCTGCAAGGAGAGTCAACGTCGCCTGCGGATACCTGGTCAGCAATAGTAGCCAACAGCTAGCAACGATCTGACCAACAGCGACGACCGGTACTTCCTGCGGCAGAGCATCGCTCAGGATTCTCGACGTTGCGAGGAGCAGTGAATAAAGGTTAAGCCTTCTTTTCTTCTTTCTCTCTACACACTCTCTCTCTCTCTCTCTCTCTCTCTCTCTCTCTCTGGTGATGCGATGACCGGTGCGCGTTGAGTAAGATAGCCAGGCATTCACGTGCCGGCTATCTAAAAATTCGCGCTTAAGTTTAATTCGTAGTAGTGTAAATTGCGACCGGGGAATTATCCAGGCACCCACGTGCCGGGCAATTCATCCGGTATAGATTTTTAAGTAAATTTTTAAGTAAATTTGTAATAGGTTAAGTGCGCGATTAGGTATTAGTTAGGATGAAATGCGAAATATTCATTTGTGATTATCTTAAGTAGTTTATTGTTCCATTTTGTAGTTAGTTGGTCAATAATTTAGATTATGTTATGCGCGCGTATGTTTAGTTTGAATAATGATTAATAATAATAGGTTGTAAGTTTAAATTGATTCATATCATTGTATAACTTATTTATAAGCATCCTCTCATTTCTCCCTCAATTGCCTTGAGCGAAAGTGCCTCACTTACCCCGCAAAATAATTGGTGACAAAGGAAGATTGGATCTTTGTCACATGGCATCCCTTGTGAGTCTAGTAATTAAGAGATAAATGAGAAAAATGGTTTGATGGTGAATTTTTGAAATAACGGTTGACTGATTTTCTTTGTAAACTAAGGGCAGAGAGTGCGCGTAAAAGAATTTCGAGTTTCGGTATTTTAAATTCTTTGTTAGTGCTTGCCAGTGACCTTTCTTAGTAGCGGTGTCGGATGACAACGGTGCGTCATTGAGTCGCTTTGACGCTAGACGATTGCGTTCTTTCCTCGCTTTCGCTTTTCTTTGTTTTAAGAATTTTACTAAACTGCCTATTCAAAAATTACGGTAAGTAAATTTTGATAAATTATAATTTCTTTCTATAGGCGTAAGCAAGGCGACTTCTTGCCGGTTTATAGTTTGGAAAGAAATTAGTCAGTAAAGTATCAGGTTACACGGACTGGTCGAGACTTGCTTAGCCCCCATAAGCTCACGTCGTAGTCACGTTACGGATTTTCATTTTTAGAAATAACAATGTCGCTAGCGTGTAGAGACAAAATAGTCTTTCGCAGAATATTACGCGATGCGCATGCGAAAAAACTAAAACGCAAAATTGATTCCACAGAACCGGCTGTTCTGTTGGAATTAATGCGCTATCGCGAACTTAGCTTACACGGTGATCTTGAGGAGTTACAAACCCGGTATTTCCGATATATGCTGTTAAGAGAGCGGCCAGATTTGCAGCCACCGTTGCGCTCGGGCAATTTTGCGTCAGGCCGAATTCCGGAAAAGCTGTATGACGAACAGCAAGAATCAACGGTAAGCAGCGCACGGAACGCGAACCTGGGCGATGAATTCGCGGTAGCTGCAGCACCTTTAGCGGCCGAATTAGTATGTGAACAAGAGCAGGCGACACAGGCAAGAGCAGGTGTTGCCGCTCCTTGTGAACAAATTCGACGGCCGGGCGAAAATGCAGTCGCGCTCGGTAATAACGACGTGTTACCGATGACGGCTCGTTCGCCGTCGGACAGCAGGACCGAACGCGCACGCGAACAAGTCGCGCAAAACCAAGGCGAGTGTAGCACTAGCGCGATAAGCCAGATTTGAGGGGCCCTAACAACAGTACCGCGTTGGATATATAGATGAGAAGTGCGGCAAGCTGTTACAGACGGCGCGAATTCAGTATTTAGAGTTGAAAGATAGGCGATACATAGTAGAGCGGCTTAGGTCAAACAGCAGGCTTCATTGCCGCCTCAGGCCAAGCCGCTCGGCAACCGCAAGGCGCTAAACGCGCCAGCGGTTGCCACTGAGCCACAGGTCCACGCGTGTGCACCAAACAATAGAGGAAGTAGTACATTCCTCTATGCCGATTCAAATAGATCGGCGAGCACGAAATATTACACGCCTAGAGTAAGTTCATGGGTTGAAGACTGGGAGCGCGAGGTACGGGTAGCCACTAGAGAGGAAACGCAAATACCAGCTCCATTAGGTGAAGGTTCAATTATTAGCGAGAAAGGCGTAATTAGCATAAGGCAACCTAAACAGAAGCAGGCGAGACAGGTAGAAAATATCAGTGGAAGCGACACTAGCTCGAGTTTATCGGATAATGATAGTTGCAACACCTATAAAGTTAAATCACCGCGGAAAACTAAGCAAGTAAGAGCGGAAAGACCAAGCAAAAAGAGTGCTCCTCCAAGAATCAAGTATATAAATGGTATACCTGCGGATGGAGTAAGCGCACTCAATGCCTGGTCTCTCCATTTTTCCGGTAAGGATAGTACAAACGCACTAAGTTTTCTATCAGGTTTGAGTGATTGCCAGCGCTATTATGGCATCTCGGACGAAGAGATGCTGATAGCAATAGGCACTGCATTCCGCGATAAGGCGCGTCCATGGTACGAGGTTAATCACAATATGTGGAGGACGCTGAAAGACTTTAAAAAGAGTTTTTCTAGCGAATTCTGTCGACGATTGAACTGAGAACAACTCTACGGCGAATTGCGTCAAAGGACACAGGGCGAGAATGAAAATATTACGGACTATGTCGCGGCTTTTCAGACAATTTTACGCCGTTCTGATCCGCCCGTTTCGGTGAGACGCCAGTTAGCTATGATTATAGAGGGTCTACATCCAAGATATAAACGATACCTTGAAACTAAGACCTTCTCCGATCTAAATAGTTTTAAAGAAGCGGGTATGACGCTCAAAGATCGCATGGCCGGTTGCAAAAGGTGGCAAAAGCCGCCCACGGCTGACGTAACGCTAATTCCGGAATCCGCATACACAGAGACGAAGTCACCCGGTAAGCAAAAATCGGTCGAAACTATTGACAGTTTAAACGGCGCGATTGGCGAGGTCTTAACAGTCGAATCTCCTAAAAAGAAAGCGCAGCAGCAAAACAAAAAACTAGGTAAAAAGGGCAAGAAGCAGAACGGTGAAATTGCCGTGGCTATTGCCGATAGGCAACAGCCACAGGCAAGAAACCAGCCTGCAAACGAAGCCGCGCCTGCTCGTCAGAGCGCGCAGGCTTCGTTGGCCCCGGCTGCAGGTGTAGCCCCTAGTCTGGTCCCGCAGCAGCGCAACCAGGGAGCTAGCAACTTAAATAGGCCATTTACGGGGGCTTGCTTCAATTGTAACGCGGTGGGACATAGGAGGGCGCAATGCCCGATAGCTCAGGTTAATCCGCGGGTAGTTTGTTACAAATGCCGACAACCGGGGCATTACGCTAACAACTGTCCAATGCGAACTTCAGAGCCGACATTATATTGCCAGGTTTGTGGGGCAATCGGTTACGTGTTTAGAGAATGCCCTACTTGTAATCAAGTAAAGCAGGGAAATCTCAACGCGGGAGCCGTCGACCGCTCGACGACTCCTGCCTAAGATGGATTGAGCGGGCCATTGAGGTAGAGAAAGTGCTTCGTGCAAAGAGCAAAGACACCGTAGAAGAAAGAAATAGAGTTGAGGCAAAATGGGAAGGCGAGAACAAGGCAGAAACTGCCAGTTCTGCGCCTCCTTTCGTGAATTTGGTAAAAGAGGAAGGCGAGAACAAGGCAGGAACTGCCAGTTCTGCGCCACCTCTCTTAGACGAGGTAATAGGGGAATATTTGAAAGTCAAGGCTAAGGTCAAGCGTGCAGTATTTGTAGAATATGAAGATCCGGAAAAAGGGAGTAAGGAAATCGTTGAGTTTAAAAACGTGTTTAAAGGCGAGTTTAGTCGTTCGACATTGAAAGAAGCTCGGGCGCAAAGTGACGAGGGCGTTAGTTTCCCTAGTAGGATCAAGCAATGAATCCGAAGAGGCAAATAAACGTGACTCGTTACAGCAGGACGCGGAAAGTCTTCAAAAAGATCGACAAACTAACACGCAAGAAATTTTGCCCGATAAGGATACGCATGATGCGATCGGGTATAATATATTTTGCGCGATAATTAGCTCGCCCAAGAAGTGCCTAGCGAGGCAAAATGAGTTGCCATCGTCGCGCACGAACACGAAAGAGGCAGGTTCGAGTATTTCGCCCACGATTGGGCAGGTTTCGGAAAAGGCCGTTGCTTTAAGAAATCAGGGCGAACCTGTGGTAGAATTTGCTGGTAAGAATACGAGCTCAGACGCTGCGCTCCCGTCAGAGCGGGCTGCGACAAAGGTCATGGTCACACGCGATAGAAGTGAGCTTGTTGATAGTAGGGTTTTGTTGTTTGGACGTTCGATCGTCGGTGCCGACGCACCTTCCGTTTTGGTGAGGGGAGGATCTGAGTGGAACTCAGAAATCCCGAAGAAAACGGCAGATGAATCAGACGCAGCGTTAGTCGCAGTTGTAGAGAACAGGTTCTTTATCAAGGTCGACATAGGCGAGCAAGTCTATACAGCGCTGCTAGATTCAGGTCCTCAGGTATCAGTAGTAGGACCAAATCTCGGCTTACGGTTTAGGGACCGTTTAAAGCCGCCTACGATATTCGTACAGGGCATCTCGTGTGCTAAGCCACGAACGTGGGGCGACTTAAAGCTGAGTTTTGAAATTGGCGGCAGGACGGATTGGCTAATTGCGACGGTAGTATCTATGTTTAAGCACGGCTTGATTTTAGGAGCCGACTTTTGGATAGCGTGGAATATAAATATTAGCTACGGTAATCGCGCTTGGCGGGCAGATGACCAAGGCGATTGGTATCCGTTAGCAGAGCAGAGTAATAACGAGATAGTTGTTTTTGCGGAATGCGCAGGTTTAAGTAAATACGAGAAGGCTCAACGAGAAACAATCTTGACACTCGTTCGCCGGATTGTCCCGGAGCCTGGTGAATCTCCGGCGGTTACAAAAGTTATTGAGCACGTCATAGATGTAGGTGATGCGCGCCCGATAAAAACGCCGTTGCGCCGAATGTCGCCTCCTATATTAGCATTCACGCAGGAAGAAACCATGCGGCTATGGAAGGCGAAAATAATTAGGCCATCGAATAGTCAATGGAGTAGCACGCCGGTAATAGTACGTAAACAGGACGGCTGTTATAGATTTTGCCTTGATTTCAGGCCGGTAAATAAGGTTACGAAAGTGAACGCGTATCCGATGCCTAGCATGGACGCTATCTTGGACAGGTTGCGCGGAGCAGTCCACCTGTCGAAAATAGATCTGCGAGCGGCGTTTTGGCCAATTCCGCTCTCAGAGAATAGCAAACAATATAGGGCGTTTGCGGTCCCAGGTCTTGGTTTATGAGAGTTTGAGCAAATGCCGTTCGGTTTGGTAAATGCGCCGGCTACTTTCACGCGCCTCATGGACGCACTCTTCGGTCCAGAGTATGAGCCGCACGTTTTTTGGTATCTTGACGATCTGCTAGTAGTTAGCGCAGATTTTAATAGCCACGTGATCTGGTTAGAGAAAGTTTTGAAGCGTTTAGTAAGTGTTGGCTTAGAAATCAACTTAGAGAAGTCCGATTTCTTCTGTACCGAGGTAACTTACTTAGGGTACAGATTAGATAATGAGGGTCTGCGTCCGAACGATGACAAGGTGAAACCAATAGTAGATTATCCTGCGCAGAATAACATAGCTCAATTACGCCGATTCCTAGGTATGGTAGGATGGTATGCGTGTTTTATCGAACACGAGAGTGAGATAAAGGTCCCGTTGACCAAACTCATCCGAAAGGACCAGCCATGGGAATGAAGGAAGAACAGCAAGTTGCATAAGAGGCCAAAGTGCGCATTAACGGAGGCGCCGGTACTCGCGCGCCCTGATGTTACACGCCCCTTTTACTTGCACTGCGATGGCTCTTCCTTCGCAGTTGGCGCGTGTTTGGTTCAGGTATTCGACGACGGCGAGCATCCTATTTGCTACACCAGCCGGATGCTTAACGCGCACGAGCGAAATTACACGGTGAGCGAAATCGAGTTTTTGGCAGTACTTTTTGCGGTAAAAAAATTTAGGCCTTATATAGAAGGCTCACACTTTGTCATCGTTACGGATCATAGTGCGCTCACTAGGATTCTTAATAAACGCGAACTTACAGGTCGATTGGAAAGATGGGTATTAGAATTTCAGTAGTTAGATTGCGAAATAGTATATAGAAAGGGAGCGCTGCACCATGTGCCGGACGCACTTTCGCGAGAATGTGAGGACGAACTCGAGATTTGCGCATTTGATAAGATACAGGATGCTTGGCATCTACAACGCGTGAAAGACGTTCTTCAAAGATCGAAGAAATTCGAAAATTGGAGAGTAGAGAATAACATCCTGTATCGGTTCATGCGCGATCACTTGCTCGATCCGATAACTAATCGCGAGGAATGCTGGTGCATGGTGGTGCCACTGGAGTACCGAGAAAGGGTGTTGAGAGACGCTCATTGCGAACCATTCTCTGGACATTTCGGCCGTGAAAAGACTTACGATCGAATTGTTTGTGAGTATTACTGGCCAGGAGTGTGGTATGATTTGAGGATGTTCGTAGATGAGTGCTCTCAATGTCAGAAGTACAAGGTAGTTCAGCAGGCACCCCAATGTCTAATGGGTAAACGCGTGGTAGAAAGACCATGGGCCGTAGTAGCGACTGACGTCGTAGAGCTGCCCTGTTGCAAAAATAGGTTTAAATACCTGGTGGTTTTTCAAGACTTATTTACTAAGTGGGTCGAGCTAAAACCGCTACGATCGGCGGACGGCCCTGCTCTTGTTGCCGCGCTTGAGTAGTTAATCCTGTTCAGGTGGGAAACTCCGGAATATATCATTAGTGATAATGCGAAGGCATATAGGAGCAAAGTATTTCAAGATAGGTTGCGAGAATACGGTATCGAACATATATTTTGTCCTGCGTATCATCAGCAAAGTGACCCGGTCGAGCGCGTAAATCGTACGCTAAAAACGATGATAGCGATGTTTGTAGATGCCGATCACAGGAGCTGGGATAGGTATTTGCATGAACTTCGTCATGCTATCAATACGGCAACTCAGGCATCTACAAAAGTATCGCCGGCGTTTCTAAACTTTGGTAGGGATCCGCGTCCGGTAAAGAGTTTGAGGCGCGAGATCGAGGCAAAGGCCCCTATTGTAAAGATAGATACGAAGGCGTGGGAAGATAGGCTATCACGTTTAAATGCATTATGCGACTTGGTAGCTAGGCACATTGATGAAGCTCAGGAAAAGCAGAAGAAACACTACGATAAGGGTAGGCGTCAGGTACTTTTTCAGGTAGGTGATTTGGTTTTGCGCAAAGTGCATACGCTTTCGAGCGCAGCGGATGGTAAAAACGAGAAACTTGATCCGAAATTTGACGGACCGTTTGAAATTATTTCAGTAATTTCGCCCGAGATCTACGAGCTAGCGACTAACAGTAAGCATCGTACAGCTAGGGTACACGTCTCGGAATTAAGCGATATATACCACCGCGTAAGGTAAATAAATAGTTTGCGAAATAGGACAGGTGTAATAACTGAATTGTTTTGTTTTAAAGGTACAAGAGGTTCATCGACGTCAGGTGATGATGGCTGAAACTGAGAAATCGGGCCGCATCGCTCAAGTCGCCGAGGCCCAAACACTTATAGGCGACGTGACCGCATCGGTGAACTCGGCGGGAATTGCTGAGGCTATGGAGGTAGACCGGGCGTCGGAGTCTGCCGCCCGGTTTTCAGGCCTTGGGCAGGCGGCCTCCTTTGACGTCGAGGTTGCCTCCTGTGTTTCACAGTTGGCACAGGCATCGGTTGGCGGGGACAGTGACGGGCAGGCGAAGGGGTTCCCTTTGCCGCCACCTTTGCCTTCGCCCCCGACGCCGTTCGTGAGCGATCGGCGAGAGGTCCGTCTGCTAACAGGAAACCGCCGTGCGGGTTCGATAATTTGTCTGGCTGCGCCCACGCGTACATGAGACGAGGTGGTACGTCGTAATTTTAAATAACTCGTGTCTTCTCGCAGGTGGGCACGAGTAGCCAAGGCGAGAGATCGCCGGGTTCTCGAGCTTCCGCGGGAAGATATCTCGCGGGTAGGACGGCAAATCGGAGTCGTACCGCGAGGGCTTCTATTGGAAGGGGAAACTGGAGTCCCACAAAGTGAGGCGCCACCAACGATATACTGGAGGTGGTGCTAAGCTCGAGCGGCTCCGAGGATGAGGCAATGCCGGTGCAGGAGCTGCCTCGAGTGGCTCCACAGCCACACATCCATCCCAATCTCTCTTTCAAACCGCTCGCGTTACAGAGGCTAGACCTCGCGTACCAATTCGTCCGCAGGGGTGGGCCCGCGTAATTCTACACAGCCGGGTATATGGAGGACGAAAGAAGGAAGGAGGCCGAGGCTCGCCAGAACCCGGGTAGGAGGAAGCGCACAATGCGTTTCAACCTATCCGCGTGTAATTTTAAGAGGCCATCCTCCGGTTCGACACCAACTCTATCCAAAATGGCGGAGGGAGCCGTTGTTGAGGCAACAGGCGCCCTCCAGCCACCGGTTTCGTTGGCTGTCGGCAAAGGGAGAGCCTCGGGAGTTAGTGCGAGCATAGTCACCGAGAAGACGGGAGAGGCAGGCACAAGGATGGAAGTGGTGGTGCCGCCGACCCCACGAAGAGTGGAGCCGGTTGTGCCAGAGCGACCAACCCTTAGGCCGGTACGATCTGTCCCTATTCTTCAGGCAGCGAGCCCAGCCCAGCCTCGTCCTCTGCGTCGCCGTGTTGGGTCGACGAAACCGGGTTTCGGCTGGTAAGAGGTAGCTTCCTGCAAAATCTGGTCCCGGTCCCTTGGGATGAGGAATTGGACATGCCCTCGTTCCGCTGTTTCAATTGCAGAACAGGATAACATCCCAGGTTGGCCTGCAGGAACCCGCCTCTCTCGCGTCCGGTCTGTAGAAACTGTGGGCGACTCGACGTCCGCGTGCAAGACTGTCCGCGTTGCCGCGATGCCTTCATGGCGGACCAAGCGCTCGCACGATCGGTGGAGGAGGTAAGGGTTCGGGTTCACCCAGGCGAACCAGTAGAGCTCCCGGCATCGCAGGCAAAGACTGTGGAGCCGGAGCTCGAAGTTCCTAGGTCGGTGCCCGAGGTAGCCAGCCCTGAATCCTCCGTCGGGGAGCCCAAGGCGAAAAAGCCCAGGCACCGATGTGGCAAGCGTTTTCGCGCTAAGCTCGCGCGTAGGTCACAGGCGCTTGCTACAGAGGGAGCCGGGACTGAAGCCGGTCCGGCTGAAAATACGGGGATGGAAATCGCGCCGCAGTCGGAGCAGGCGTCGGTCTCCGCGGGTGTGCTGAGCGATCGGAGCGCCGGGGTGATTGGGTCCGAGGCGACTGAGGATGCCGGCCAAAGACTCTCCGGGGCAAGTGCCTCGTTTCCTTCGGCGGAGGAGCTTCGAGCGCTCAGGCTCCGGTATTTGGAGTCGTTGGAGCGGCAGTAAATGGTAAGATTCTTGGTTTCATTGAATACCGAGTTAGTCGCGATCTTGGCGCAGCGGATTAGTCGGCTCGCTGCGACAAAAGGTTAGGCATATCACTTAGATTAGACTATTGAGTTTGTTAGACTTTGCTCTTAGTTGATCTGGTTTTTACCAACTTAGAATTAATTATGATTTAAGCTAAGTCTAAGATATTATTATATAATTTAGCGTCTATCGTTGGTTGCCATTGCCGGTCGACAGAGAGAGAGAGAGAGGGAGAAACGGAGTCAGGCCGTTCGCGGGTGCGAACTTTGGCCTTGGAAGGAGGTGTGACGAGAGCAGGCCGTGTGCCGGTCTGTGTTTCTCCCTCCTCCACTCGGCAAGGCGTGTTGGCCAACGTTAGGCGCATTAAAGTATGCGCCTAACACTTGGTCCTTTTGTTTCAATGCCAAGGACGGGCCAGCGCAGTTGAGCGCAAGAAAAAGTTGAGGAGCGCGGAGAGAGAGTGAGAAAAAGAGAGAGAGAGAGAGAGAGAGAGAGAGAGAGAGTACTAGGCCCATGCAGGGATAGGTAGGCGCGCAACGCGTGACCGATAAGTGGTGCGTCGCGTGCCGCCTAACTAATAGGTCAAGGTAGGGAGAGGAGCGAGCGCCGCTGAGCGGCTGCAAGACGAGCGCGAGAAAAAGTGCATGAGAGAGTCGAAGCCTAGTCCTGCTAGAGAGCAGAGTGCAGTTTGGGATAGCTGAGAGGAAAGTCAACCCTACCGGCCACAGCTTTGTCTGCGACTGCAACCAGCCCCACCTGCAAGGAGAGTCAACGTCGCCTGCGGATACCTGGTCAGCGATAGTAGCCAACAGCTAGCAACGATCTGACCAACAGCGACGTCCGGTACTTCCTGCGGCAGCGCATCGCTCAGGATTCTCGACGTTGCGAGGAGCAGTGAATAAAGGTTAAGCCTTCTTTTCTTCTTTCTCTCTACACTCTCTCTCTCTCTCTCTCTCTCTCTCTCTCTCTCTCTCTGGTGATGCGATGACCGGTGCGCGTTGAGTAAGATAGCCAGGCATTCACGTGCCGGCTATCTAAAGATTCGCGCTTAAGTTTAATTCGTAGTAGTGTAAATTGCGACCGGCGAATTATCCAGGCACCCACGTGCCGGGCAATTCAGCCGGTATAGATTCGCGTAATTTTTAAGTAAATTTGTAATAGGGTAAGTGCGCGATTAGGTATTAGTTAGGATGAAATGCGAAATATTCATTTGTGATTATCTTAAGTAGTTTACTGTTCCATTTTGTAGTTAGTTGGTCAATAATTTAGATTATGTTATGCGCGCGTATGTTTAGTTTGAATAATGATTAATAATAATAGGTTGTAAGTTTAAATTGATTCATGTCATTGTATAACTTATTTATAACCATCCTCTCATTTCTCCCTCAATTGCCTTGAGCGAAAGTGCCTCACTTACCCCGCAAAATAATTGGTGACAAAGGAAGAGTGGATCTTTATCACAAGTGACTGTACATAATCCATCGTTGTTTGAACCGTAGAATCATCTACATTGTACGGTTTACTAAGATATTCACGCAAGCAGGCTATACCCCGCCTTTAACTTTTGTTACTTAATGAATTCATTATGTGTCTGATGCTGCTGCAGACGGTAAATGAGCTGCAGCGAATGAATCGCGCTCCTTTTGTAACGGCAACTGAGTCAAGGAGAGGGTAAATGACTCATTCAACTTATGAATGTCAGAAAAAACTTCTATGATTTTCATATCAAGTTCTTCTTGATGAAGATCTATCAATATATAAGTTTCTTTTAACTCAGCTTTCAATTTTAAAAGAGAATCTTTAATATTTTCAATCTCTGTTAAAAGAATTTCATGTGAAGTTTTCAAATTTACTTCGTCAGCTCCTCTCAGCTTGCGTCCAAACACATTAATGCTTATTGTTGCAATGAATAAAAGAAAGAAATGAACAGATGATAAATAGTAAATTGGAAATGGTTAATTTCTTTAAGTTTTTTTTATATTTATTGAATTATTGTCACTTATATAAATTGTAATAAGTTGCCGCCAAGGTACTCAAGCGTAACAATTCTGTTTTCAAGTTGACTGAGTAGAGTATTGTACGATCCCGGGTTCGCAATGAAATGTTCGTTTAGTTTGTTCGGAAGGAAAACGTCAAATTCAATCTCCAGTTCGATGACAACTCTTGTTCCGAATTTTGTTTGAACTTTTTTCATGTTAGTGACTGTGTAAAAAATTGAAGAATTCAATTCTTTTAGTTTCTTTGTTGGCAAATAGGATGAAGTACGAGCTACAGCGTTAGTAGTTTCCATAATAAAGATTGATACCTGCGACATGTAAAAATCGAAATTAAAAATTGAAAAAATTCTATGAGTAAAAGTTGATATACAATTTTTGATTAAAAAGAGTATTCAAGCTATATGAAGAATCTGCTGTGAGCGTAGACGAGCGAATGAATCCTTACCTTGATGCTGTCGCATATATAGGGTTAAGCCACTCATCTTAGATGAAGGTGTCGTATCAATCCCTCACCTTCACTTCATTTTCCTCATCGTCTGAATCTAACATTTTTAGTTTGCTGATCACATCACGGTGCATATCATCATTATTCGACTCTGACATTGAAGAATCACTGAGAGAGGTCGCAAGACTGACTTAATTGTTGTTGATTACCATGTTTTTTTACAACTTTTTCTATCAAATAAATATCCGGATATTTTGTCTTGAGTAATTCTTCTTCGTAAAAGCCACCAGCAATAGGTTTGTCTTGACAATCTTTCAAACGATAAGTAAATAGAACTGTTTTCATAACTTTATAAACTGTGAAAATTTCTGTTGACCGATTCGGTGTATATGCCTTTCTCAAAAATCTGTTTACTTTTGCTTACTCGTACTTTGTAACCAACTTTGAATTTTTTACGTTTCGTTAGAAGTAGAGTTTTTTTCGTCAGTAATTTCAATATTTTTAAAACTGTAGCAGCAGTTACTTTGATAGGCTTTATTCCAATTGTTCGTTTTTTGGAGTTATTGTATTGTGAAACTAGATCAGGTAGTATATCCAACCATTTACGATTACCATTCAGGGAGAGTTTTTTTAACATCTTATTTTTCAAAGTTCTATTAAATCGTTCACAAATCGATGCTTTCAATTTACTTTATGAGCAAATCTACAGAAATAGGCCAATTTGAAAATTAAAAAAAAAAATTTTTTTTTTGGAGCACCGTTCTGAAAATTTGTATCGGGATACAGTTTCGGCTTCCAAATGAGAACGTACAACCATAACTCATTTTTTATATGGGCACGGGGGTTAATTTCATGGAATTAAAAAAAAGACAATATTTTAAATCAGTAGTTTTGTAACGATATATTTCTTTTGAAATAATTTGAAACAACATAAATAACAAGTAACAATTGAAAATTGCAACAATTAACTATAATATAAATAGTAAATAATAATCACCTGTCTTTATAATACTCATAACTCATTTTTTCCACTTGTTGATTTTTTTTCAGTACGAGTTTTCTCCTTTGATTGTCTTGTTGCTCTTGTACTTTTCTTAGTTGATTCCAATTTTTTTTTCTTTTTTGGCATTTTAGACGCAGATTTCATTTGTTTTTTCCCATTATTATTTTTACGTTTTTTCAGGTTGGTTGATTTTTTTAGTTCTTTTGACACGGGACGTTCAGCTTTTGTTTGCTTTCTTTTATTTTGATTCTTGTTAGATATTTTTGGCTTCGCGTTTTCTGCATTAAATTCAAATCCTTTACTAGATAGAGAATAATGGATGCAGGGTTTAGTTAAACATGACAGACAAGATAAATAATTAGTGAACAGTGATTCTTCATTGTCTTTCATCCAAAACAACTGAAAAATTTTCATTCTGTTTGGAACTGGTTTCAAATGTTTTGGTAACATTGCGTCTATTCTATCAATATCTTCTGTAGTCACCACAAAAATCTTGGTTTTTCTTTCGTTAGAATTTTCAACAACTTTTACGACATCACTTGCAGACATTACATCTTGCCCATGCAGTACGGCTCGATCGCATGAGCCTTTGATGCAACCACCAATAGCATCCGCAGCGCTTTTTCCATGTCCTGAAGTCGTAAAATTCCACGTTGCATTGTTTAATTGTAATAATTTATTGTGTTCTTTAAATAGAAAAAAATTACTTTTATTACGATACTGGGATGTTGGGCCGTCAGTCTTGTAATGCAAAGTTGTAACATGCGGTACTATTTCTTTTATTTTTTGGAGTATTGGTTGCAGGTATGCCCAAATGGCTGAAGCATCATGACGTAGGTTTTCAGAAGTGGTACAGAAGGAATAGCACTGAACATTTTTATCTGCCAAAGATTTATAAAAAAAAGCACCTGTATGCATACTTATTTGTTTACTAGATGCCCCAAAGTGAACGCCTTGCACTTCTTCTGCATATTTCCCATTATAGTTTTGTGAAAAGTCACCAACCAGCATAACTTCATTCTCAGATAAATTTTGACACATGTTAGTGAGAATATTGTATTGGTGAGTTGTATCAAAAACATGTTTCAAATAGTTTACTGTTTCTGAATTTTATTCTTTTATAAGTTTATCAATAGTGCAGGTGATTTTTGTTTTACAAGTAAATTTAACACGATACATTAAATTTTTAGCTCCAGGCCTATCTTCAGTCTTCATTATCCATTTGTGATACCAGGTTTTGCTACTATTATTTTTTAATCCTACCTTTTTATGTTTACATTTGGTACATGTTCTCGTCATACACTCCTGGTTTCCTAAGTCGCAAACTATGGATTGAATGAAATTTATAGAACTATTAGAAGGCAATATTTTCAAACTTGAAGCTCGATTTAACAGCAATTGAAAATTACTGTGCTGTTTGCAAAGACAAGTGTCGCGCCCGCTTAATTTCTTCGTCACTATCCAGAACGGTTTTAACCTATAAAATAAAGCTCTAGATAATGTTACATGACCTTCGCTTTTGTACTTTAAATATACGAGTAGATTATCAACTGTATCGAGGATGAATCTTTTTCTTTTTTTCTCTCCAAACTTAGTGATGGTATGTTTAATACCGGGTGCTATTACTGAATTATTATCATCTTCAAAAAAACTTTGTACACTCATCCTCAACTGTTTCATTTTTTCATTAAGTTTTCTTCTCTTTTTCAACAGATCGAGGCATCCAAGTGTTTCATTTTTTCTTTGTTGCTTAGCAGAAACAAGGTGGGAGAGTGCAGATGATAATTTGTATGTTTTAATTATCCTTCCGCAAACTATTTTTTCAGTGAAAGTTTTCTGTGAAAACACAGTTTTTTCTATTGCCAGAGAGCATACGTGCAGTATGCTGTGGTGCATTTAATTGTGGTAAGACGAATGCGCTCTTAGCTCTTTTAACCCATCCTGATAGTTTAGAGTTTAAAAATATTTACATATATTCTAAGTCACTTAATCAACCAAAATACAAATTTCTTGAGCAACTTCTTGAACCCATCAAAAGTCTTGACTACTTACCTTTTAGCAAGTACGATCTCGTTGTATCACCAGACGAAGCACGTCCAAACTCTATTATAATTTTTGATGACATTGGTTGTGAGAAGCAAGATAATGTGAAAGCTTTTTATTGTATGGGAAGACAGAGATATTGATTGATTTTACTTATATCACCCATATGCTCAAGTACCCAAACACTTATTGAGAGATAATGTGAATTTTTGAATAATTTTCCGCCAAGATAATATGAATTTAAAACATATCTATAATGATCATGTGAATACTGACATATTATATTGGTATGACATATCATACCAATGTTTTAAACAAATTTCTTCTTCGTGTTGCAAAGAAGATTACAGCTTTCTTCTAATTGATATGGATCGAAAATAGATGCTGGCAGATTCAGAAAAGGTTTTGATAAGTTCATTATAAATGTAAATCATTCAACATAAAACCGACAGTAGGCAACAATATTGTAGATTGACAACATGACTGAGTTAGGTCTACAGATTTTATTCTTCGTCAGGTAGAAAAAGCTCGCGAAGCAATAAAACATAAATATAATTTGTTAAAGTCTGACAAATTAGCAACTGAAAAATTTGTCAAAGAGACTTTCAAGCCTATGATTGAATCACTTGAAAAGTTGTTGATGGAACAACACTTAGTTAGCAGAGAAAAGCCAAACGTAAAAAATTATTGCAACCTAAAAAAGAAGAAAAAGATAGCTATGACATACAAGAATTATCTAAAAAAGAGGAAAAACTATTTGAAAAATTATATGATAGTGGATTGGAACAAGCAATGAATGCTAATGAATAACTGAAAAATAATGATGATGTATTTTATTCTTCTGAAAGTGATTCACTTAATAAGTATTTATCAATGTTGCACAAAATTCAAGTAACGACATTAGATACTATCTGTGGAATACGTCAAATTAAAGATGGTAAAATTAAAAATCTCTTAAAATTGGTGATAGATTATTGAATTTTGAAAATAATATATTATAGGTAGAGATAATGATGAAAAAAGCCCTGGATTGATTGAACTGTTATTCAAAAAAAGCCTGATAGCTCCATTGTAACTCAAGACGATTTAAATACCTACGGTCGTAATATAAATAAAACGAATGCATATAAGAAGCATTACAAACCGGACGAAGAAACACGCTATCAATCAAGTGAAAAATTTCGAGATATCATATCTCAGTTGATCAGAGTGTGACAGGGTTATAGCGATGTTCGCTAGCCCTGTGTGCGGCACTCTCCTCGCGCGAGCGCAGCGACCGAGTGTACGCTATATAGCGACTACATACTTGTGTCGTTGCAGGATCTGGAGAGAGGAGCGCGACGATCGGCGAGGTGTCGCCGTGAGTGCGAGTGAGAGCGAGAAGAGCGAGAGAGAGGAAGAGAGAGCGATTTTGACTGATTTTTGACGGCGAGAGATGTTACGTCCTGAGACGTAAATATTTCTTCATTTTGATTTCATCAGCAATCGATTAAAAACGAAATAATGTATAAACGACGAACGGCATCTTTACGAAATACAAACTCAGCGAAATTAAAAGATGAGTAGTTCGAAAATTGAGGCGCACGACACTTTGATTTTCTGATTACTCAACACATTAATACGGGCCGAAAAGTCAATGTCCAAACAGAGACTCGACTTTTCGGCAGTTGATTCGCGACTACTCAATAACACTAAAAAAATTGTTGAAGTTCTTACGATCTGATTCGCGATGCGCGACGGCCGAATAACGTACAATTTATCTATTGTTATTTTTGAGAAATCATTTCTGTCCTTTGAATAAATAATTAATTACTTGAATCGAGTGTTCGTGCATCATTACCGACCGACCTCACATATACTTCATCGAGATAGAGCTAAGCAGCCAATTTAACTCGAAATAATAAACCCAGGTAAGTTCCTGTCACAATAATAACACAGGTTTACAATATAAAAAAAGTTGATGCCTATTTGACCAGACCATATAACTTTTATGTATTTCGATGCGCTGAACACGAATCCGAAGTCCGTTGATCTCCATCACGTCAGGTTCAAGGTCTTTCGAAGGTCAAATGTATTTAATACAACGAAATTTAAAATTTGACTACGGATTCGGACAGAGCGGGAAATTTTACGTTCAAATACATATTGTTGGTTTTTTCCAGCATGACCTTTGAAGGACATCTAGAGCTCAAACAAATAATAAATAGACCTTATTTGCTTTTTATCCATATGAACTTGTTTTTGAGACCTCCGATGGGCTTCTATTGTATACTGTCATGTATCTTTGTATTCTGAATACAAACCTGGAATCCATTTGACTTCATCCAGTAGCAGAAACAAGGTGGGAGAGTGCAAATGTTTTAATTATCCTTCCGCAAACTATTCGTGAAAACACAGTTTTTTCATGATCACTCTTCAAACAACTCTTATTTTCAAGCAACTGTTGCTCTAAAGTTTCACCAAATATTAATTTCTTTCTGATAGCAGTTTTTCCTAATTTTTCTGTTTGTAAAACTTTATCTAAAATGGGATCATTTTTTTTCTTTTTAGCTTTGGATCTTTGTATTTCCCTTTGTAAAGTCTTTACTTTCTTTTTTAGATTTTCAATAACATTATGCAATTGTGCTTTTTTTCTGCGAATTTTGGCTTCCCTATTTTTCACTGCTTTCAATGATTTTGATAGTTGATCGACTTTTTTCAGTAACTTTGCCTTCTCATCTAATAATTCTTTATTCTGTTTTCTTAAATTTTCATTTTTGGTATAACCTTGCAATTCAGAGTTATCATTTACAACTGACGAGCTATTGTCTCTATTTAACAATTCTTTATCATTTGAGTTACTAGTATCAATAAATATCACATCGGTATTGCAGTTAGTTGTAACTGACGAGCTCAAATTGTCTACTTTGTTTTTCTTTAATGGAAAATAATACATTAGCCAGTTCAACGTACGTTTGTTTACATCTCTATTCGATACATTTTCTGCTCGAGTACGTCTAATGTCATGAGACGTTAGTTCATTTGATATATCAGTGTTTCCACAACTTGAAATCTCTATTGATAACTGATGCGGGTTAGCATTTACACTAAAAATATAAATATTAATATTATTTTGAATGAATCCAAAGTATAGCATATATAGTTTTAATAGTTACGTGTTTCCTGCAAAAGATTTCGAAGCCTTATTATTTAATCTCCATTCTGCAGTAGATATTTTTTTCTTTCTCGCTCCTGTTTTTCTCTTTCCCTTTTTTCTTTCATATGCATTCGCTATTTTTCAAGCTTTGAATTTCTGTCGTTAACTGGCTCACTCATTTTCATCACTATTCACGCTTTTATTCACAATAGAGCTCCATTCCGACGATGTTGCTTGGTCAACTAACGTGGCAAGACTGATTTGTTTATTTACATTCGACGTAAGACCTATTACAATCGCGTATTATATGATACAATCAATCTATGGCCAAATACTCGTCATTTTGAACATCCAATAATTTTATTTTATCAAAGTATATCAGATAATACAATAATTTATGATTATAGAATGTTATGGAAATTTATATGAAAAAATCATTTTGAAAAACTATTTTATTTTACTATTTTATTTGACGCAAACAAATGCACCAATGTTTTTATATCGTAATTCCATGTTAGTATAAGATTACAGTATGTTTTTTGAATAAATTTTCGAAATTCGAAGTGTGCCATCGTTAAAACATCTTTTTTTTTTATGAGTTACGCAGCAACACAATTTGTTAGAGTGGCTCGCTTTTCGACCAATTGAAGAGCACATATTTCGAATGAAGCCCATTCTCTTCATTTCTTGCCGTAGAATACAATCCATTTATTTCCAAACTGAGAAACTGAAGGCACGAGGCTTAAAAAATCAAAAAACTAAAAAATAAAAATTTTCGTCAACATTGGCGAAACAAGTTTAAGTCCCTATCACACCTTCAATATTGATTGCACCTATTCGGTATAGCGAAAATCTGTTTCAGCGTAGCAAAATGACTTGAAAACAATCTTGCACATATAATTTTTCTATGGGCACGATACTTTAAAACATTTGAAAAGAACAAAAAAATCGTTGGCGACATACTGTTTTTTCTAAAAATCGAAGGATTTCACGTGTATTTTCACAAATTACTCAGGCATTATTAACTTCTAATACCTGAAATTCATAGTACACCCTCGATTTGATATGTATATTCAACCATTAATGGTTATAATAACTAGAACATTTGCATTGAAGAAAAATACTGGCGACACACGATGGCCCATTTCTGTAGATATGCTCATATGTAGAATACATATGAATTTTATATTTGGTCATTAAACTTTCAAAATCTTTATTATAAAATTCACGACCTTTGTCAAGACATCTTTTTTGGTACACGTCCTTTCTCAAGTACAGTTTTCATATCCTTTGCAACATCTTTACCAATTGTTTGTTTGACTGCCTCATACCAAACGTACTTGGAAAGGCAGTCAATAGCGTACAAAATATATTTGTAATTTTTATTTTCTCGTTGATATGGTATCGTTTCAACAAGATCGATTTGCCATATTTCGTCAATATCACGAGTGTTAAATGATCTTCGTAAATAATTACGACGAGCTAGCTTATGAAGATCACCTACAACTATTTTATACTTGTTCTTCATTTTTGTTCAGATGCAAAAGTTTTTCTTCAAAAGTATTTAATTTTAAATTCAGTGATGAAATATTCTTGTTAATAGTGAACAATTTTTGTTCGATATCAGTGTATATCAACTGATTATTTGAACTTATTTCATCCACTTCTCGCTTCTAAGCAATAATAATGATGAACATTTTTTCCAACTCGTCACTGATAACTTTTCGCAAAACTTTAAGATTGATAGCGTCTTGAATGTCTGCCACAACAGTAACTAAGCAGAGTCTCTTATTTTCTATATCAAACTGAACAACATCGGTCAATTTGAATCCTAAGGACCCTGAGTGGTAACTGTGGAAAGTGATTTTAATTGACGTCCAAAGAGATCAATGCTGATGATGATAATGAACTTGAAAGCTAATTAATACCGTTAATATATTATTTCAGCTTCTCTTAATTCTTTGATTATAGACTGAATTTCATTCACATGATTTTGATTGCCTGCTGATGTCTCTGCAATTAATAATAATCTAAGACGTTCTACAAGCTCATTGAGATCATTCCAATATATATAATCAGTAAGATTATTGGGTCGTGCAATTTTATAAGGTAACTTCAAAGAAAACCTTATGCTACTTGGCGAATTATGAGGTGTAACTCTTGCGAGAGAGGACAGCCACCGTGCGCCTTAGGCTGGTCTCTGCTAATTTTTCTGGGTTCTTTCTCGGTAAAGAAAGCTGACTTTCACAGGCCGAAGTTCGCTCTGGTTCGGGAGGTTGATACAAATAATCGGACACTTTAATTCACTTATACTACATTTAGCGATCTCATTTATTGACGCCTTTTCATAAATATTGCTACAAGATCTACTTCACCGCGGTGAGCGCGCTCGCTCAGCCTTTCCGCGACCAGAGTTCGCAGGATCACGCGAGCGAGATCGCTCAGCGTGCGCGATAAATTTCTCAAAATACGCCAATATCTGTAATCGAGCGTGAGCTG
Source organism: Phymastichus coffea (assembly GCF_024137745.1). Classification (NCBI taxonomy): domain Eukaryota; kingdom Metazoa; phylum Arthropoda; class Insecta; order Hymenoptera; family Eulophidae; genus Phymastichus; species Phymastichus coffea. Next base: position 464,808 of record NW_026706843.1, on the reverse strand, counting down.
GCGCGAGAGAGACAAACTGGCCTTAGATGCACCGGATGCCGACGGTCCGTCGGTAGAGAGGCGACGCCGGCGAAAGCGTAGACCCGCAGGAAACGGTGCCCTGGCGACGATTGAGGTTGCTGCAGGAAGGGCCGCAGCACGGCCTTTGCCTCGTGGACGGCGAATGGTCGCTGCTTGCATTGGCTCAGCTTCGAACACCTTGTTCTCCTGGCAAATGTGGTAGTCGCACTGATGGCCGTAGTTCCTTTCCTGCCGAAATCTTGTCTCCTCCAGTCTTTTCTTAGGCGGCCCTAATTACTCGAACACTCGCGCCTAACTACCCTTCCTCTCTCTTAATTTTCTAAGCCTCGCGCCGCCGCGCTCCCATTTCTCTGTTATATCGCGACTACGTAGCCATGACGTGTGATTTTAGAATATGTATGATCATTCATTTGTTAATAATTACACAGGTTTACAAAATAAAAAAAGTTGATGCCTATTTGACCAGACCATATAACTTTTATGTATTTCGATGCGCTGAACACGAATCCGAGGTTCGTTGATCTCCATCACGTCAGGTTCAAGGTCTTTTGAAGATCAAATGTATTTAATACAACGGAATTTAAAATTTGACTACCGATTCGGAAAGAGCGGGAAATTTTACGTTCGTCATTATTATTGAGAAAGAACCCAGAAAAATTAGCAGAGACCAGCCTAAGGCGCACGGTGGCTGTCCTCTCTCGCAAGAGTTACACCTCATAATTCGCCAAGTAGCATAAGGTTTTCTTTGAAGTTACCTTATAAAATTGCACGACCCAATAATCTTACTGATTATATATATTGGAATGATCTCAATGAGCTTGTAGAACGTCTTAGATTATTATTAATTGCAGAGACATCAGCAGGCAATCAAAATCATGTGAATGAAATTCAGTCTATAATCAAAGAATTAAGAGAAGCTGAAATAATATATTAACGGTATTAATTAGCTTTCAAGTTCATTATCATCATCAGCATTGATCTCTTTGGACGTCAATTAAAATCACTTTCCACAGTTACCACTCAGGGTCCTTAGGATTCAAATTGACCGATGTTGTTCAGTTTGATATAGAAAATAAGAGACTCTGCTTAGTTACTGTTGTGGCAGACATTCAAGACGCTATCAATCTTAAAGTTTTGCGAAAAGTTATCAGTGACGAGTTGGAAAAAATGTTCATCATTATTATTGCTTAGAAGCGAGAAGTGGATGAAATAAGTTCAAATAATCAGTTGATATACACTGATATCGAACAAAAATTGTTCACTATTAACAAGAATATTTCATCACTGAATTTAAAATTAAATACTTTTGAAGAAAAACTTTTGCATCTGAACAAAAATGAAGAACAAGTATAAAATAGTTGTAGGTGATCTTCATAAGCTAGCTCGTCGTAATTATTTACGAAGATCATTTAACACTCGTGATATTGACGAAATATGGCAAATCGATCTTGTTGAAACGATACCATATCAACGAGAAAATAAAAATTACAAATATATTTTGTACGCTATTGACTGCCTTTCCAAGTACGTTTGGTATGAGGCAGTCAAACAAACAATTGGTAAAGATGTTGCAAAGGATATGAAAACTGTACTTGAGAAAGGACGTGTACCAAAAAAGATGTCTTGACAAAGGTCGTGAATTTTATAATAAAGATTTTGAAAGTTTAATGACCAAATATAAAATTCATATGTATTCTACATATGAGCATATCTACAGAAATGGGCCATCGTGTGTCGCCAGTATTTTTCTTCAATGCAAATGTTCTAGTTATTATAACCATTAATGGTTGAATATACATATCAAATCGAGGGTGTACTATGAATTTCAGGTATTAGAAGTTAATAATGCCTGAGTAATTTGTGAAAATACACGTGAAATCCTTCGATTTTTAGAAAAAACAGTATGTCGCCAACGATTTTTTTGTTCTTTTCAAATGTTTTAAAGTATCGTGCCCATAGAAAAATTATATGTGCAAGATTGTTTTCAAGTCATTTTGCTACGCTGAAACAGATTTTCGCTATACCGAATAGGTGCAATCAATATTGAAGGTGTGATAGGGACTTAAACTTGTTTCGCCAATGTTGACGAAAATTTTTATTTTTTAGTTTTTTGATTTTTTAAGCCTCGTGCCTTCAGTTTCTCAGTTTGGAAATAAATGGATTGTATTCTACGGCAAGAAATGAAGAGAATGGGCTTCATTCGAAATATGTGCTCTTCAATTGGTCGAAAAGCGAGCCACTCTAACAAATTGTGTTGCTGCGTAACTCATAAAAAAAAAAGATGTTTTAACGATGGCACACTTCGAATTTCGAAAATTTATTCAAAAAACATACTGTAATCTTATACTAACATGGAATTACGATATAAAAACATTGGTGCATTTGTTTGCGTCAAATAAAATAGTAAAATAAAATAGTTTTTCAAAATGATTTTTTCATATAAATTTCCATAACATTCTATAATCATAAATTATTGTATTATCTGATATACTTTGATAAAATAAAATTATTGGATGTTCAAAATGACGAGTATTTGGCCATAGATTGATTGTATCATATAATACGCGATTGTAATAGGTCTTACGTCGAATGTAAATAAACAAATCAGTCTTGCCACGTTAGTTGACCAAGCAACATCGTCGGAATGGAGCTCTATTGTGAATAAAAGCGTGAATAGTGATGAAAATGAGTGAGCCAGTTAACGACAGAAATTCAAAGCTTGAAAAATAGCGAATGCATATGAAAGAAAAAAGGGAAAGAGAAAAACAGGAGCGAGAAAGAAAAAAATATCTACTGCAGAATGGAGATTAAATAATAAGGCTTCGAAATCTTTTGCAGGAAACACGTAACTATTAAAACTATATATGCTATACTTTGGATTCATTCAAAATAATATTAATATTTATATTTTTAGTGTAAATGCTAACCCGCATCAGTTATCAATAGAGATTTCAAGTTGTGGAAACACTGATATATCAAATGAACTAACGTCTCATGACATTAGACGTACTCGAGCAGAAAATGTATCGAATAGAGATGTAAACAAACGTACGTTGAACTGGCTAATGTATTATTTTCCATTAAAGAAAAACAAAGTAGACAATTTGAGCTCGTCAGTTACAACTAACTGCAATACCGATGTGATATTTATTGATACTAGTAACTCAAATGATAAAGAATTGTTAAATAGAGACAATAGCTCGTCAGTTGTAAATGATAACTCTGAATTGCAAGGTTATACCAAAAATGAAAATTTAAGAAAACAGAATAAAGAATTATTAGATGAGAAGGCAAAGTTACTGAAAAAAGTCGATCAACTATCAAAATCATTGAAAGCAGTGAAAAATAGGGAAGCCAAAATTCGCAGAAAAAAAGCACAATTGCATAATGTTATTGAAAATCTAAAAAAGAAAGTAAAGACTTTACAAAGGGAAATACAAAGATCCAAAGCTAAAAAGAAAAAAAATGATCCCATTTTAGATAAAGTTTTACAAACAGAAAAATTAGGAAAAACTGCTATCAGAAAGAAATTAATATTTGGTGAAACTTTAGAGCAACAGTTGCTTGAAAATAAGAGTTGTTTGAAGAGTGATCATGAAAAAACTGTGTTTTCACGAATAGTTTGCGGAAGGATAATTAAAACATTTGCACTCTCCCACCTTGTTTCTGCTACTGGATGAAGTCAAATGGATTCCAGGTTTGTATTCAGAATACAAAGATACATGACAGTATACAATAGAAGCCCATCGGAGGTCTCAAAAACAAGTTCATATGGATAAAAAGCAAATAAGGTCTATTTATTATTTGTTTGAGCTCTAGATGTCCTTCAAAGGTCATGCTGGAAAAAACCAACAATATGTATTTGAACGTAAAATTTCCCGCTCTGTCCGAATCCGTAGTCAAATTTTAAATTTCGTTGTATTAAATACATTTGACCTTCGAAAGACCTTGAACCTGACGTGATGGAGATCAACGGACTTCGGATTCGTGTTCAGCGCATCGAAATACATAAAAGTTATATGGTCTGGTCAAATAGGCATCAACTTTTTTTATATTGTAAACCTGTGTTATTATTGTGACAGGAACTTACCTGGGTTTATTATTTCGAGTTAAATTGGCTGCTTAGCTCTATCTCGATGAAGTATATGTGAGGTCGGTCGGTAATGATGCACGAACACTCGATTCAAGTAATTAATTATTTATTCAAAGGACAGAAATGATTTCTCAAAAATAACAATAGATAAATTGTACGTTATTCGGCCGTCGCGCATCGCGAATCAGATCGTAAGAACTTCAACAATTTTTTTAGTGTTATTGAGTAGTCGCGAATCAACTGCCGAAAAGTCGAGTCTCTGTTTGGACATTGACTTTTCGGCCCGTATTAATGTGTTGAGTAATCAGAAAATCAAAGTGTCGTGCGCCTCAATTTTCGAACTACTCATCTTTTAATTTCGCTGAGTTTGTATTTCGTAAAGATGCCGTTCGTCGTTTATACATTATTTCGTTTTTAATCGATTGCTGATGAAATCAAAATGAAGAAATATTTACGTCTCAGGACGTAACATCTCTCGCCGTCAAAAATCAGTCAAAATCGCTCTCTCTTCCTCTCTCTCGCTCTTCTCGCTCTCACTCGCACTCACGGCGACACCTCGCCGATCGTCGCGCTCCTCTCTCCAGATCCTGCAACGACACAAGTATGTAGTCGCTATATAGCGTACACTCGGTCGCTGCGCTCGCGCGAGGAGAGTGCCGCACACAGGGCTAGCGAACATCGCTATAACCCTGTCACACTCTGATCAACTGAGATATGATATCTCGAAATTTTTCACTTGATTGATAGCGTGTTTCTTCGTCCGGTTTGTAATGCTTCTTATATGCATTCGTTTTATTTATATTACGACCGTAGGTATTTAAATCGTCTTGAGTTACAATGGAGCTATCAGGCTTTTTTTGAATAACAGTTCAATCAATCCAGGGCTTTTTTCATCATTATCTCTACCTATAATATATTATTTTCAAAATTCAATAATCTATCACCAATTTTAAGAGATTTTTAATTTTACCATCTTTAATTTGACGTATTCCACAGATAGTATCTAATGTCGTTACTTGAATTTTGTGCAACATTGATAAATACTTATTAAGTGAATCACTTTCAGAAGAATAAAATACATCATCATTATTTTTCAGTTATTCATTAGCATTCATTGCTTGTTCCAATCCACTATCATATAATTTTTCAAATAGTTTTTCCTCTTTTTTAGATAATTCTTGTATGTCATAGCTATCTTTTTCTTCTTTTTTAGGTTGCAATAATTTTTTACGTTTGGCTTTTCTCTGCTAACTAAGTGTTGTTCCATCAACAACTTTTCAAGTGATTCAATCATAGGCTTGAAAGTCTCTTTGACAAATTTTTCAGTTGCTAATTTGTCAGACTTTAACAAATTATATTTATGTTTTATTGCTTCGCGAGCTTTTTCTACCTGACGAAGAATAAAATCTGTAGACCTAACTCAGTCATGTTGTCAATCTACAATATTGTTGCCTACTGTCGGTTTTATGTTGAATGATTTACATTTATAATGAACTTATCAAAACCTTTTCTGAATCTGCCAGCATCTATTTTCGATCCATATCAATTAGAAGAAAGCTGTAATCTTCTTTGCAACACGAAGAAGAAATTTGTTTAAAACATTGGTATGATATGTCATACCAATATAATATGTCAGTATTCACATGATCATTATAGATATGTTTTAAATTCATATTATCTTGGCGGAAAATTATTCAAAAATTCACATTATCTCTCAATAAGTGTTTGGGTACTTGAGCATATGGGTGATATAAGTAAAATCAATCAATATCTCTGTCTTCCCATACAATAAAAAGCTTTCACATTATCTTGCTTCTCACAACCAATGTCATCAAAAATTATAATAGAGTTTGGACGTGCTTCGTCTGGTGATACAACGAGATCGTACTTGCTAAAAGGTAAGTAGTCAAGACTTTTGATGGGTTCAAGAAGTTGCTCAAGAAATTTGTATTTTGGTTGATTAAGTGACTTAGAATATATGTAAATATTTTTAAACTCTAAACTATCAGGATGGGTTAAAAGAGCTAAGAGCGCATTCGTCTTACCACAATTAAATGCACCACAGCATACTGCACGTATGCTCTCTGGCAATAGATCTCAATGTCTTTTACTTTTCTTTTCATTTTTCTCTGTCAACGCATCAAAATTTATCACAGGAAGCTTAAGAGACTATTCCTCTACATTCATTTCACTCTAAACTCCGAATCACAACTGATAATCGATGCTATAAAAGAATTGTGACGGTAAACGTCCCATTAGCGCTAGCAGCCCAACCACGCGGCTGCCTGCGAGGGCAGCACCTGCCGGTTGGGGAAAAATGTAACAAGGAAATTCGGCACGAGAGGGGACGGAACGCGCGCGAATACAAATGAACCAGTCGAGGATTAGAATCCGAGTGCCTAGCTGCAGTGAACAACCAAAAGACAGTTTTTCTGAGTCTTGACGGGTGCCGAGACGAGCTGACGAGTTGAGAGAGAGGAACTGTGCCTTGGTGTGGCGAGAGCAAGTGTGTGAGAAAGTGTGCGAGTGGAGAGTTTCGCCATCGAGGGCGAAACCAAAAAGCGCGAGACACCTCGCCCGCAGATAAACATTTCCCAGAGACTAGCGTGCGCTCCGTGGGTGTTTTCTACCTCGCTTGTTGCCTGTGCGACCGTTAATAAGGTAAGCTGGCCAGCTTAATATCGCGATTGCTGTATGATTGCTAATAACAAATTCCCCGTACTCAGTAAGAAGCTTGCATGTATTAACTCGGCGAACAAAGAACGGCGAGCAATCCGACACTGCATGTTATTGACGCGCGCGCGCCTTGTAAACATAAACACGCGGGCCGAACGTATTGTAGATAAGAGATTCGAATAACGGATACCCATCAGCGTGAGCGGGGATGACCGAAACACAATGGGGAGACGTGCCACGGGACGTCGAAACGATGGACCTGTGAGTCGTGGGAGCAATCCCTTAATACAGGTACGCAGGGTGGGATGTTTTGAACGAGAGCCCAGGACGGGAGGCTTAGCTGGTTGATCGTCTTAGGAATTTCCTCTGGCTGTCCTAGCTGAGTCTCTCTTCTGACATCCCAATTTGGGTTGGCCTCTTCGGGGTAGTGGTACCAGGTCAAGCAAATCTCGTAAGATTTGTATGCCGCGTGCTTCCAACGCGGTAGACGTTGGGGCAACTAGAGTCCCGTCGCGCCCAAACCGAGGGTCAAGCCTTTAGTTCCGCTCTCCTTGAGCGTCGAACAGTGAAAAGATCGGTACTCCTTTCGAGGAGGTCGTCGCCTTAGATCAAAAAGGCTCCGACTCGCTGTGTGCGTCAGGGATGTCGTAGAAAACTTGATTTCCGGATCTCCAAAATGTTTGAAAGCGAAGGAGTGAAAGACAGTGGGCTATGCCAACCTATTGGCGCCCAGAGAGAGGGGTGGTAATGTTTGATTACGCTATGCCACCCTCAAAACGGAAAAATGTGAACCAACGCATACACCAGCTGTAGAGATAAGAGAAAATTAACGATCTCGCATGTGATATTGACTGTAATTTTGGAGTTATTATTTCTTGCTGGTAGAAGGTTGGTTGACTAACGCCCTTTCCCTCCTGCTCTCCGGTAGACGAGTTTAAACGTTTAGACAATCCCGCACGCTCTTAGAGGCGAACGCGCGCATAAGTAAATAGACGGATATCAACCCCGTCACAGAATGTATTTATACATTTTTACACATTCACTACTAAACACTCGACCATGATCGCCCACGAGAGAAAAAAGAAAAGAAAGACTGGTAGAGGTTTAGTAAATAACTTGATAAATAATCTACCCTTCCAAGCTCACATACCAGGTTATCAATATTGCGGAGCTGGTACAAAACTATATAAGTGCTTAGCTCGAGGAGACTCTGATATTAATCCTCTGGACGTTGCATGTAAAGATTACGTCATTGCTTATTCTAAAAATAAGGATATTCAAGCAAAGTATTGGCTGAAAAAGCTTGGCAACGTGTACATAGTTCTGACACTAAGTTAAGTGAAAGAGCTGCAGCATATGCCGTTACAAACATCATGAAAGCAATGTTCGGAATGGGACTTAGCAAAAAGTGTTCTAAGAAAAGGAAAACTTCATCAAAGAAAGTTTAAAAAAAGGCTTTAACAATGAAAAAATTTATCAGCATTACAAAAAAATGTATAACTCCTAACAACGATTCGAAAATTGTTATTAAGAATGTTTTGAACGCAGCACGAAAAACCATAAAAAATGTTAATGAAAAGAAAAATATTAATTTACAAAGAATACTTCCAATCCCTAAAGTTGGAGGTTTCCTACACTCATTCCAGTTTTCGCGGGACTTAGCGCACTTGAATCTTCGGTAGGTGGTGTAGCAGGGATAGCACAAGCTGTAAACCGAGCGAACGCCGCAAAAAAACAATTAAAAGAACAGTCGAAGCACAACAAACGTGTTGAAGCTTTAGCTCTTGGTAAAGGCTTATATTTGAGACCATATCAAAAAGGTTTTGGTTTAGCCTTCAGTACAAATAGTAAAGTCAAGAAGCCTAAAAATAAAGTTATTAAGAAAAAAAAATTACAAAGATATTAAAAAAAAACTTCGATTTAAAACTGCCACATCGTCCTTTAACAGATTACGATATAAAAAATATGCTCATGAATTACGAATTCCAAACTTTCGTGGTGTTTTTATGAGAAACTCTCTACCCAGTTACAGTTGTAAACCTTGATGATGATTCTCAACCAGGTACACATTGGGTGGTATACCGAAAAAATGGTAAAAATGTCTTCTACTTTAATAGTTTTGGTGATATACGACCACCTCTAGACCTCTTGAAATATTTCTACAATTATAACAAATATCAAAATTATAATACTTACACCTGTGGTCATTTATGTTTAAAATTTGTATGTAATTCGTTAGAACATCACGACAATTATCATTTGTATAGATAATAAGAACTGCGAATAAAGAATTCAATTTTGTACAATCACTCAACATGGTTAAATCATTGACCCTCAATTTGTCTGGTACATCATGTGTACTAGAAACATACTATTTGCCACCTATAGAATGGATAAGGATAAAACTTATACTCTTGGTTCGGTAGAATTTCTTACATTTAATTCGATACCAAATATTGATGTTGGACACAATAAGTTCAAAGTTGGTGACATTGAAATTGAACTACCTACAGGTAATTATGAAATTGGGAACGTAGATCGATATTTGAAAGAAAAGTTAAAGTCAACAGATATTAAAATTGAAATAAAGCCTAATAACAATACTTTATGCAATGAAATAATTTGCAATGAACTTGTCGATTTTCGACCCATTAACTCTATAGGACGTTTATTAGGTTTCACTAAATGATTGTTGCCAACTAATATAAATAATGTCTCCAACATGCCTGTAACTATTCTCAAAGTAAACGCTCTACGCATTGAATGCAGTATAACATTTGGAGCTTATATTAATCAAAATAGAGGTCATATCATTCATGAATTCTTTCTAGCTATACCACTAGGATATAAGATCATTGAAGTTCCTAAACGATTATATATTACTCTTTAACTGTCAGAGTTATTAATCATTTACAGCTACGACTAATTGATCAAGACGACAATGTAATAAACTTTCGTGGAAAAGTAATCACGATTCGTTTACATATAAAGAGAGTATAATGGGAATAGTTTATAATGCTAAAGTAGGGAGTGACTATATAACAACACCGTCATGCGCTCAAAAAGTCAGTCATCGACGGATAGCCAAAGGTCTAACACGTCAAACTATTCAGTTTCTGAAAAGTCTCGGACTGAAGATCGTTCAAGACATTGCAACAAAAAGAAGAAAAAGTAACGTCAACAGTTTGAAAAATTAACGTATATATTTGTATTTTGTTGTCATTTCAAAAATAGAAAAAATACTTAGTGTGTAAGCACCTATCATCTTTGATGAATTCATAGCTCACTATGAAGTTCATGCACATCAACCTTACAATTCACAAACATTTAACAATAGCGATGAAATTCATATATTAATACAACATCAAGATTTATGTCTCTTACCATCGAAAATTTCTCTATATATTGTAGGAAAAATAAGAAGACGAGATGGTAATGCTGTTACAAGAACAAAGTTCGTAAATAATGCTATATGCCACCTATTCGAAGATATCCACTATGCAATTAATGCCATTGAGATAGACAGATTTAAAAATGTTGGATTGATGAGTACTATGAAAAGTTTGATTTCATTGAATCAAAATCAAAGTGCATTCCTCGAAAATGCCGGATGGCTTGATATTGAAGAAACTAAGACAATAATTGACAACAATGGTTACTTTGATGTGTCGATACCACTTTCCATGATTTTAGGATTCGCTGAAGACTATCACAAAATTGTTGTAAATGTAAAGCATGAACTTATTCTTACCCGATCAAAAGATAATGTAACGCAGTCATACAAAACTTGGTGAGAATTGATGATACTGAGTAGTATAAATCTTTTGAAATAGAACTCATACGAATCGAATGGTTGTGCCTTATATAATTACTTCAGATAAGTGTAAAATACAGTTATTCAATTTTATTCAAAAAGATGTTCCTATTTCTATGAGTTTTTAATCGTGGGAACTTTATGAGTATCCAGTATTACCACAAACGTCAAAACATCTTGGAACAGTAAAAACATCCAATCAATTAGAAAAACCAAGATATATTATATTAAGTTTTCAAACAAAACACAAGTCTGATCAAAATAAAAATCCCATCAAATTTGATCATTGCAGTGTAACTAATGTTAAAGTTTTTCTCAATTCTCAGCAATATCCGTATGGAAATTTAAATCTTGATATAAGTAATAATCAATATTTTATGTTATATGACATGTATGCTAATTTTCAAGTGAGCTATTACAGCAGAGACTGTATGTATAATCCACTTTTGGATCGAAAACAATTTATTACGTTTGCACCTCTAATGGTAATATATTGTTCTAAGCAAAATGAATCATTGAAACAAGCTGCTGTAATTGTACTTTTAGAGTTTGAAACAAAAAATGATATACCTGCGGAAACAGCTGCATATTGTTTAATTTTACACGATCGTATAGTTAAGTATAATCCAATAAGCGGTAACGTTACAAAACTTGTATAAGTATTATAATATAATAGCCATGTAAACATTTTTATCAAATAAATGTATTTAAAATTTTAAACGTATTCAAAATTTAGTGTTTTTGTTCATTTTCCAATAAACCTTATCTCACGGGGCATGCGCACGAGTACGCCGATAAATCCGGAACTTTCTACGAAATATACCGACTAGGCATACTAGTACGTCATCGATATCATTAATCGTATATTTTTTCAATATGATTCATCAATCATCGGAGGCATGTAGCCGGGGACATCCATCCATGTCGATACAAGAGTCGGTAACTACCGGGGGGGCCTGCACATCGGGAGACATACACACACACACACACAACGGTCGGCTACAATGCCGGTCAAACAAGTCCATCGTCGATAAAAAAAATCTGCCGATAAAACATCCCATAGGTTGATAACATGGGATTGATAATGTTACCGACTGCTGGTAAGAAAGGAATAAATCTCGCATAGTTTAGAACCTTTATAGCCCTTACTACTAGCCATCTTTTGCCTATTATTTTCTCGAAGTTCCTCTTCTAGCACTCTTTGTTCACCCACTCCTCGACTTCTCACGTCCAGAGAGCAATTAACGGGGTAACAGCTACGCTGACCATCTTCGCCGAGGTCCGAAGCCAGCCCAGCTATTGGGTGAAGATCCAACGTCCTCCACACGTGTGTGCCCTTGCACGCGAACGCGGCACCATTTGGGAACGAGCACACACTCGTGGTCACGTACGCTTTGGCGTTCCTTCTCCTGAATATTCTCCCCGTTATATAGTAGCGACAGTAGTTTATTATTTATCCGTGACGAAAGCAGTTATAGATGTTTTGTTGTGTTTTGTCGTGCTTCCGCCCTTTCCTCTACTCTCCTAGCCTAGCTCCGACATTGGGCACATTTGAAGAGTGCGCCTAATGCGGTTTGTTTTCCTTCAGCGGCCAATAGTGATCAACGAGCCAAAAAAGAGGCTAACGAGGGCAACAACAATCGAGAAAAGGAGAAAGCGAAGAAACAGAGAGAGAGAAAGAGAGAGATAAGGGACCATGTGCTGGTATTGGGCAATGGTTCGCGGCAGGCGCGCAATCGATTAACGGCGTCGCGTGCCACCGCAAAATTAGGTCAAGAGGAGATATGTCATGCGTGAAGAGAGGAGAGAGTTGAGTGACAGTAAGAAAAAAGTAGTCAGAAAGTTATGTACGAGGTGGAAATTAAGGAAGGAGTAAGCGAGCGAGTAGCGAGTCAGTTAGTGGAGGACGTGAGCGGCAGAATCGAGTGCGAGGAGTGAGTACAGCAGAGGTCGTGAGAAGAAGAGCTGAGTCCGAGGAGCAAGAAGTCCAGGAGGAAGCTCCTCAGCGGGAAAACGACGACGCGCCTTCAAGGGGCGGTGATCTATCTATATTTTGAATTAATAACGCAATTACTTGAACTGAATCAAGTAACTGGTTATATTTTATTTTCAGTATATAATCAATGATGACTGCTATAAGAGTTATTTAAAAAAATTTCAAAGTATATAGAGAACATAGATAGAAATAGAAAATGGAAAAGGCATTTTATCTTCAAATATCAATAAATAACTGACCAAGAAGAGCTCTGCCAAAAGCTCATAGATTTTCAACCCAACGAAAACCCTCTCAAAAACTTTGTCACTTCTGAAAATTTAGCAATTTTTTCCTCTCGTCAAAAAATTAACTTCGCGCTTGAGGGCTATCGAGATAAGATGATTTTAGCTTTGAGAGAAATTTCATTTAAGCAACTCGAGAAGAATGTTAAGTAAAAAGTAAAATTGATGGTGAGAAATCGTTTCCTATAAAAAGTCATGTTTCTCTAATATATTTATTTTTGAGTATGCAGAAAAAAAAGTTCTAAAAAAAGCACTCAGTGACAGAGGTACTGATATCCAAACGTCCCCCCCCCCACCTTGTGCCTAGTATACATAGTGAGTCACCGTGATTCAGAACATATATATATATCCCTTATACATTGATCCAGAACATACATAGCTATATTACTCTCCTCTGAACTAAATTTATCCGCTCTCAGTCTATTTGTGATCGAAAATAGGGGTTGATATTAAAAATTCCTATGTTGACCGTCGAACAACCTAGAAAATCGATTTTATGGTTACCTGAAGCTTACCTTATATGAATCTCTCTGATTCCTACAACTTTTGCAGAGATCATTTCTCGCTGCCACATACCTTTAAAATCTTATATTCCACCTCCTTGTTAAAAATGGCGAAACCCGCATATATATATATATAGGGTAGTCCATTTTAATCAAGGGGGTTGAGAAACGGATGAAGGGTGATTAACATCAAAAAATGACCACGTGACGGTCCACGTGACCCCCTAAGTCCATATGATAATCATTTTTCTTTGCCACATAATTTATCCAACAAAAGTAACATTTGATTGACGTGTCAAACAAAAGTTGGGTGACTTTAGGAGGAACATGTTGTGATGACTTGGACTTTGAAGATCATTTCAAGGTCATGTCAAGGTCAACTGTAAATGTATGAATAGAAACCCCTATTTTTTATCCCAGATTTGGAAAAAAACAGAAATTCTCTATTATTGAGATAGTGTCAACAATCAGCCTTACCTTCTTTACCATGCACTAGTGTTCTCAAAAAATCATTCATTGCTCCAAGAAGTTTTCTCATACAAACGTGGAAATCTTGCATAACTCGAAAGCTTATCATAGAGACCATTACTCTGGTTTCAAACAGCGCACTGTAAGATTTCTCGCTACTGAGCACTACGAGCAGTGTGGGAAATTTAACGTTACGACATTTACTGTTAGTTTTTCACTGTTAAAGACGACCAGGTACTCAGTTGTGCCATCTCTGACTACAACCCTTGCTGAAACTGACATTATGAGGAAAACGAGACATCCAGCCTATTCCTCGTTTTCCTTATAAGTTTCTGCTCTGACCTTCTACGTATACCAATCGCAAGCTCATTGGGCCTGTCCAAAGCTTTATGCAGGAGAATCACCTGCGACAACGTTTCGTGCGCAAGATCCACCTTATACAGCTGGAGCCCTTGACTATCGGGCCCGTCACGCACTTTCTGACGTTCGTTGTCATCAGCTATCTATCAACAACTTTAGAGTAGTTTATTCAGCTCTCATCAGTACTTTTTATTTGTCTCAGCCCCCATTTACGGATCGACTTGTAGATCACGCACGTACGAAACATGCATTTGGATGCTTAAAAATTTTGGCAAGTTTCCGTCAGATCTCCTGATGGGTAACAGAAGTTATAATGGATCACCCTGTTGCAGTGGTACTTCATTAAGAAATTGTAAATTATTATAAAAGCTGCATCTTGAACAACGTAGAATACATACCTAAGGTCTAATATATCCCACCCCTCCTATTGTCCCCTCTCCATGATTATGAATCAGTTTCTGTGAGTAAAGTCAAAACCAATTAGACATTGGCTTTTATTTATTAATTTTATTTTTTAGTTCTACAATGTGTAGTCTTAATTGTAATAGTTAATTGCAGAAACTGATTCATGATTATGGCCAGGGGAAGTAGGGGAGAGGGATAAGCTAAGACTTTAGGTATATAATCTCGATAATAGAGAATTTCTGTTTTTTTGAAATCTGGGATAAAAAATAGGGGTTTCTATTCATACATTTACAGTTGACCTTAACATGACCTTGAAATGATCTTCAATATCAAAGTCATCACAACATATTCCTCCTAAAGTCACCCAACTTTTGTTTGACACGTTAATCAAATGTTACTTTTGTTGGATAAATTATGTGGCAAAGAAAAGTGATCTTCAAATGGACTTAGGAGGTCACGTGGACCCCAACTGTGTAGAGATCTCAAGATCTGGAGTATATACTACCTAGTTAATATTCATGATGAACAGTTCAATCAGTTTTTAAATGGTTAAAAATTATTTCAGCAATGGTTAGTTTATAATTACGTAAAAGTTGAAAAATGTCGAATACCATTTTGTCGTGATAATAAATAGAAGTTAAAAATAAAATCATATGTACATTTAGTCGATTATATGAATAATAAAGATTCTTCGGAAACGAATACTCGAGTTTGTAAAATTAGACCATGACAACATCTCAGTGGCAGGAAATTCAAGAAAATCTATAGTCACATCAACAAATATCTGATCTTAATTATTCGGTTCACTATTTGGTTCATTACATTATTAATTTGGAAAAAATGAATTGATTGATATGCTTAAGAGTGAACGAATTGGTGATACCCTTCCGTTTATGTTGTAGAATTTCAAAAACTACGAATACCGCATATGCTGGTAACTTTGAAAGATGACTGCAAATTTAATATTACAGAAATAATAGATAAAGCTATTAGTGCTGGAATGCTTAATCTATATGAAGATCCCAAAAATAATTACCAATACCCTGATGATATTTATAATTATCTCTATCGAAGGAATGGTCGAAAAATGGTAAAAAATGGCGTTGAAATAAATAATCAAAATATCGTTGTACCACATCTTTACGAGTAGATATTAAAAGTGTTCGATATCGTATAAATATCAAAGAATTAACAAGTAACAAAGCTGTCAAGTACCTTTATAAATATATTTATAAAGGGTATGGTACTGCAAACGTTTCAATAACAAGTATAAATTAATGTTCAGTCTTAAATTATGATGAAATATAAAATCATATAGATTTGGAGTTTCTAGATTTGCAGGGAGACATCTCTCGCATGACTCCTATCTGAATTTGCCCTAGCTCTCTAACCTAGTTATTCCTAAGCAACCTTGCAAATCATTCTTATTGTTGGTAAATAATAGATGGAGTAACCTGTAATGTAATTGTATATACCACCAACATTAGAACACCCAATATACACCACGTGGAAGTTGCAGAACAGATTTTGCAGATTATAAGGCCCTGGAAAGGGCAAATTGGTTTTTGATGAGTATGAATTTCCGTTTATTTATAGGTTTTAAGAGTATCTTTTAATTATTCAAGATATTTTTTCAAAACGGTGTGGCAAAGTCTTATTGTCTAATGCAAAAAAATGTTACATACAAAGGACTTTTGTACACTATGCACACTTAATAATTGTTTAATCACTACAAAGTTTACACAGGGGATCAATATTGTGAAAGTAGCACTGCATAGGTGTTTGCCAATTTTCTGGCTTGTCTGCTATGTAACCGCTTTTTCACCATACATATTTACATATGTTAGTAAATCGTAGCGATGAAAATTGGTGATATGTTAGTGATTGTAATTTTAATACATTATTGAGTAAACAAAGATTTATATCGAAATTGTAGAGCATGACTACGCCTAAAAAGTGCTTAATAAAACTTTTTCATGGTCTAAATTTAAAGACATCCAGAGGTTGAATTTGACCAGTCGTTAAAGCTGATATAGTTTAAATTTTTACAACTTTCTCTCCTTTGTTAATTTGATCGAATAGTTGTTCAATCTGATTACACCAAGAATGTAACATTAATGAACTATTAATAACTATTGGCATAAATGCGTTTACGAACTATTTCGTAACAAGGTTAGATGTTAGCTTACTTAATTTTGAAGAATAAACACAAATGTTGTCTGCTTTGTAAATTGTCTTCTGCACATTTGGTCCAAATTGACCATCAGATTCTTTTAAAACTTTTAGTAAAGGAGAATGAAGTTTATATTTTTTCGCATTTTTTCTACGAATGTAGTAGTCGTTTTTTCAGTTCATTTGCATTTGATAGTTGAACAGTTGTTACAAACTTATTAATTTTTATAGAAACTATTTTATGCTTCAATTTTTAATTATACACCCACTTTGGCAAAGCCTTAAATAAATTGGAAGACAATTTAACATTATCTCTTGCTATTAATGCCTATCTTTTTAAATCAATATCATGGCTTGGTAAGCATTTTTCAGAGGCATTATTTAAAAATTGTTGAATTCCGTAATTTGATGTATCGAATAACTTTTATAATCTTGAACCGCCTTGGTCTATTTGTTTTTCCTATCTGTAGAGCGATAGAATCGTTTTTATTTTTTTAAATTTGCTTTGAACAGATTCCAAACTTCTCCTGTTCTTGTTACTAGAACGCTAAAATTCAACAGCTTTCTGCTTATATTCAAGATCTATACCATCCTCTGGTTGCTCAAAAGTATCTTTTTCGATAGCATCATCTAATTTTTCGTCTATCTCATCTTCAACTTCAATTGCTTCAGTATCTATGTTATTTTAATAGTAGCATAAAGATTCATGAGTTGGGACAAAATTCTCTCCTTGTCACCAATTCTTTTGCGGGGTAAGTGTGGCACTTTCGCTCACGATAATTAAGAGAGAAAAGAGAAGGGAGAGCAATAAATAAATTATATAAAGACAGAAATTAAATCGCACTTACAACCTATTATTATTAATACCTATTTACATAAACATACGCGCGCATAACATAATCTAAATTATTGGCCAACTAACTACAAAATAGAACAGTAAACTACTTAAGATAATCACAAATGAATATTTCGAATTTCATCCTAACTAATACCTAATCGCGCACTTAACCTATTACAAATTTACTTAAAAATTACGCGAACCTATACCGGATGAATTGCCCGGCACGTGGGCGCCTGGACAATTCGCCGGTCGCAATTTACACTACTACGAATTAAACATAAGCGCGAACCTTTAGATAACCGACACGTAAATGCCTGGCTATCTTATTCAACGCACACCGGTCGTCACATCACCAGAGAGAGAGAGAGTGTAGAAAGAAAGAAGAAAAGAAGGTTTGACCTTTTTTTTTGTTAATGTTCCTCGCAACGTAGAGAACCTCTAACGAAGCACTGCTGCAGGGAGTGTCGGTCGTCGCTGCTGGTCAGACTGCTACCGAACGATGCTGGCTGTAGTTGCTGGCCAAGATCTGCAGGACACGTCGGTCGAGGTTGTAGACCCATAATCTGCAGGCGACGTCGGTTCTCCTTGCAAGCGGGACTGGCCGTAATCGAGGATAAAGCTGTTGCTGGTAGAGCTGGCCTTCCTTCCAACTATCCCAAAACCTACACTCTCTGCACTCTAACTAGACTGGACTCGCGCACGCATTTTTTTTTCTCTCGCTCGTCTCGCGGCCGTTCAGCAGCGCTCGCTCTTATCCCTTCCTGACCTATTAGTTAGGCGGCACGCGACGCGCCGCTTATCGGTCACGCGTCGTGCGCCTGCCTATCCCTGCATAGGCTTAATACTCGCACTCTCTCTCTCTCTCACTTTCTCACTCTCTCCGCGCTCTTCAACTTTTCCGCGCTCAATTGCGCTAATCCATCCTTGGCGCTGAAACAAAAAGGCCAAGTGTTAGGCGCATACTTTAATGCGCCCAACGTTGGCCACCACGCCTTGTCGAGCGGAGAAGGAGGGAGAAACGCAGACGAGAAACCGGCACACGACCTGCTCTCGTCACAGAGTCTTAATAAAAGTTTCATAATTAGATGAAATCTTTATCAGATCTACTAAACCAAAAGCTGAAATGATTATTGAAACAAAATTACTCACGTACTGGCGCACTGAGAAAGGTTACGATCTTTGAACTTTAAAAAATGACCTTTTAAAACAACATTTTCTTCATCATATTTTCTTTTTTTAGTATGAACTAGAATATTTTCTATATTTTTAATATCACCTGGATTAGATAGATTTTTTCTCATATTCAATACATCTATGTACATATTTTCAAGATTCTGCAATACAAATTGTTTCACCAAATCATCTGGATGATTTATCAGCAATCCAATATTTTGAAATTCATCTTGAATTTATAGATTTTCATCTAAGACATTATCTGATTTATCATCAGCTATTTTATCATTATTCTGTATTGATGAAGTAGCAGTAGTCTTCCGTGGAGCTAAAATATCTACAGTTAATGACTTATTCAAAGCGCTTATTGTTGATAGTGGCATTGCATGAGCCGATGACAGACTCTTTACTATTCCTTGAAAATTCTGTTTCTTAGTCATACTTGAATTACACAGGCCGACAAAATTTAAAAAATGGAAAAACCCAGAAACCAGACAGTACGTTTCCAAACGTTTTTGGTGCGCTGAAACCGAATCTGGCCTCAGAATTTCTCCATCACCCTAGGTTTTCGAGAAATCCTAACCTAAAAGTTCAAAAAACACGATTTTTCACTATATTTTGCGTAGTATTACGTCGTAAGCCAATTTTATTTTAAAAAACGAGTAATGCTGTTGCCAAGTACTACTCTTACCCTTCAAAACCCTTTTTCAGATTTAAAAAACCTTTTTTTTTTATCGAGATATCGTAGATTGAATTTGAGTGATTTAGCGATTTCGTTACAGCACGAAATAGTGGCGAATTTCCGAATAAGGAGTTATAGTGTAATTATATGTTTTTTGGGTCACTGAATCCAAATTTAACGTCATAATGACTCTATAATCTCAATTCCCTTAATCCTAGAGCCCCATAATCTGCGACGCTGTTACCCCTGACCGACATACTCCAAAGTCCTTAACTCTCGAGCCCTTTAACCTGCTGCGGTATAACTCCCGACCCTTACACCCCAATTTCCTTAACCCTCGAGCCTTTAACCTGCGAAGCTATAACCCCCGGCCCTATCGAGGGTTAAAGAAATTCGGGTTTGGAGGACGGCGAATACCGCTGGGTCAATGGAACAACGATAGACGTCATTTCTGTGGTAAAAGAAGGTAGAAGAATTTATGTTTGTGATAGGAAAATTCATAACCAACTTACGTATACAAGTACAATTTACGTTTACATACAAGTGTCTATAACTTGCGAAATCGATCAGCTAGGATTTTTAATCTTACATTTTTCTGGTCTACTAACGATGAAGAAAGTATCTAAGTTAGCAGATATCGCATTCACTTAGGGCCTACATTTCCTTACTTGAGGATAACCGTGTATGACATTGCTCAAAAACTACAAATTTTTGTGCTTCGTTCTTCATCCGTGTTAGGGATCGTGTTTGAGCGGCAGGCTAACGGATAAGTCACTGGAATTGAATTTTTGGTATTATTTCTCGTACAACACTGCGTGCAGTACTTTCATTGATTTTTATTATAACTTCATTTTTCAGAAATTTTATCATTACCCCATTCCGGTATTAGAATAAGTTTATAATATTATTCGTGTTTTAACACTGCTCGAAAACTCCAAGTTTTTCTGTTCTACTCTTCATCCCTGTTAGAGATCGTGTTTGAGCGGCAGGCTAACGGAGAAGTCACTGGAATTAAATACTTTCTATTATTTCTCATATAACACTGCGTGCAGTACTTTTACTGATCTTTATTATTACTTTGTCTTCTAGAAATTTAATTATATTTACCCATTTCGTTATTAGAATAAGTTTATAATATTACTCGTGATTTCCAATTAACTTATAAGTTATTGAAGATGTCGGCATGTAGAATTCCATGCAAAGGAAAAATCGATTCCTTTTGTCATATCTGCGGTAAATTTGAGGTAGCTCGACTTCGTCGATCAATCACTGATATCATTAAAGATCAGTTTGAAGAATGTTACGAGACACCTATGAAGAATTTAGACAAACCATGGGTTCCTAAATATATTTGTGAAGACTGTCGCCGAAGCTTGAAAAACTGGAATAAAACTAAAACCGAAGTTGTTCTCCAACCAACAATATGGCGTGAACCTAAAAATCACCATGATGACTGTTACTTTTGTAAATGTGATACTTAAGTTTTAATCATAATAACAAAGCTTCTCTCCTTTATCCGAACGTTTCTAGTGTAACAGCATCTCAGTATTGAAAAATAGAAAGAAAAAAAAAATCTGATTCTGAGCCAAAAAAACTTCAACCAATAGAAGTTCCGGTAACAGACAAAAGCAGCAGTAGTGATGAAGAAGATTTTTCTGACTCAGAAAAGCCCAAACTTTTCGACCAAAATTCTTTGGATGATCTGATCCGTGATTTGAATCTTCCGAAAGATTCTTCAGAACTCTTAGCTTCAAGACTAAAAGAAAGAAATCTTTTATTACCTGAGACAAAAGTTTCTATTTACAGGAAGAGAGATATTAAATTTCGGCCATATTTTACTTGCGTGGATAACCTTATTTACTGCAACGATGTAAAGCACCTCATCAGTTTATATGGAGTGCAAGGAGGTTATAATCCAGAGAACTGGCGACTCTTCATGGATGCATTTGTACAAAGTCTCAAGGCAGTACTTCTGCACAATGCGAATGAGTATGCAGCTATTCCCATTGCTCATTCCACTGTGATGAAAGAGACTCACGATAACTTTCGATTCCTTCTTGAGAAAATCAATTACAATGAACACAAATGGCTCGTTTGTGGCGATTTCAAAATGATTAATATATTAGTTGGCTTGCAATCTGGAAATACGAAGCACCCCTGTTTTTTGTGTCTCTGGGACAGTCGTGCACGAGAAGAACATTGGGTTCGGAAAGAATGGACGAAAAGAATCGGAATGGTTGTTGGATCCCACAATGTCGTCCATGAGAACCTTGTTGATACTAAACATATCTTGTTACCTCTATTCCATATAAAACTGGGCTTGATAAAGCAATTCGTCAAGGCACTAGATAAGGAAGGCGAATGTTACAAGTATCTTCAGGGCAAATTTCCTAAATTGTCTGAAGCGAAAATTAAGGAAGGCATATTTGTAGGGGCAGACATTCGAGCACTTATGAAAGATGATGAATTCCTCTTGACAATGACGATTAATGAGAGAAATGCTTGGATAAGTTTCAAAAGTGTCACCGAGAATTTTCTCGGAAACCACCGGGACCCTGAATAACCCTAAATACAAAACTATTGTGTCGACAATGCTACAGAATTTTCAAAAATTAAGGTGTTTGATGAGCCTGAAAATACACTTTTTGTTTTCACATTTGGAATACTTTCCGGACAATGTTGGTGCGTTCAGTGAAGAAATGGGTGAATGATTTCACCAAGATTTCAGAAACAAAGAGGAACATTATCAAGGTAGATGGAATGAGAGCATTATGGCTGACTATTGCTGGGCTCTACACCGACACGATACATTGGCAGATCATCATAGATGCAAATCTCTCAAACGTTCATTTCAAGATAAACGACAGCGTTTTCATAAAAAAAGAAGTGAAAAACTATAGGGTTGCAGATATTCAGATGCAACACTCGCAAACTGAATAAATGAGATTTAAAACGCGTAATTGAAAGCTGCGTAGAATACAAGGCTTGGATATTGAAGGGATTGAAATGTAGAGACATACGGTTATACGATAGCAGCTTGAAGTGCTGATTGAGAAAATTCTGACAAAGGAGTCTGAGGTTGCAGACTTGCAGGGCTCGGGGGTTGAATATAATTTGGAGGCTTGAGGTATTCTACGTAGCGAATTTCGGTATGAGGGTTGGGAGTTACAGCATCACGGTAATAGGGCTCAAGGGTTGAGGAAATTGGGGTGTGAGGGTCGGGGGTTATAGCTTCGCAGGTTAAAGGCTCGAGGGTTGAGGAAATTGAGGTATGAGGGTCGGGGGTTATACCGCAGCAGGTTAAAGGGCTGGAGGGTTAAGGAAATTGGGGTGTGAGGATCGGGGGTTATACCGCAGCAGGTTAAAGGGCTCGAGAGTTAAGGACTTTGGAGTATGTCGGTCAGGGGTTACAGCGTCGCAGGTTATGGGGCTCTAGGGTTAAGGGAATTGAGATTATAGAGTCATTCTGACGTTACATTTGGATTCAGTGACCCAAAAAACATATAATTACACTATAACTCCTTATTCGGAAATTCGCCACTATTTCGTGCTGTAACGAAATCGCTAAATCACTCAAATTCAATCTACGATATCTCGATGGAAAAAAATGTTTTTGTTAAATCTAAAAAAAGGGTTTTGAAGGGTAAGAGTAGTACTTTGAGATAGCATTACTCGTTTTTTAAAATAAAATTGGCTTACGACGTAATACTACGCGAAATATAGTGAAAATAGTGTTTTTTGAACTTTTAGGTTAGAATTTCTCGAAAACCTAGGGCGATGGAGCAATTCTGAGGGCAGATTCGGTTTCAGCGCACCAAAAACCTTTGGGAACGTACTGTCTGGTTTATGGGTTTTTTTCCTTGTCGGCTTATGTTATTAATATACCTTTGAGCGACAAACTTCCAGCCACCTAGATTTATCGACTAAATTTTTTCCTGAATTAGATAAAAGCGTAGCTCCAGTTATTCTTAGTGAATGACCAGTATATAACTCTGAGTTTTCCCGATTCAAATAAGAAGCTACAATTTTTGGCACATTAGCAATTTTACGTAGTAAACCACCACATATTTATATTTAATAAATATGTGGTGCTCTTTCTTTCTTCTACACTCTGTATTTCTTTTGCTCACTCACGCACATACACACACACGCATATACATTCCTGACGTCTGTTCCTAATGCATGTGTGCATAAACCTACATTTGACTTCAGGTTAGTTTTATTCAATTTAAACATTTATAATACTTTTTTTTTATCACGAACATTTGGCCGGTTATGAAGAAAAATAGCCTACCCACCTCAGGCGTAATATACTATTTCTTTCATTTACAGATACTTCCTGCCAATAAATAGTAATAACTGCAGCTTTAGTTATAAACAATTTGATTATTTTTTTATATTTTGTAACATTGTAATTTTAAAGTTTATTACAAAGTACAAATTTTTCTTTTGGTTTGAACCTCCCGAATAATAGAATAGGTAGCTAAGCTAAAAAAGGTTTTTAATATTATGTGAAAAGGAGAATTCATCCATCAGTAAAGTGTTGGTCTCACAGAAACTAAATATTACAATAGGTTAAGTGAGAATTCCGTGGATAAAAACTTGCTACAGCATCAACGCATTCGGGACGGAAAGCCGAGATACTTCATGACGCTGTAGAGATCTCTGTCACAGTTATTTCGCTTCTCCTATTGGATGAAATAAGAAATGGATGAAAAATTTGGAATAGGGATATACCACTACTGTCAAGTACCTGTGGGGATGCGAAGCCTACAGGAACGACTCACAGGGAGATAAGATAGGAAGCTATTTTCAGTAGGGAGCAAAACATTTAACTCAATAATCAGGTCTTTAGGTTGATTTATTAAGCACAACGTTTGCTTAATCTTACTGGACTATAGCCAGAGCTAGAATGATTTCAGCGTATTGAGCTCCTTCTTTTATACCCGTTTCCGCTGGAACCTTTTACATTCAAATGTCATTTTACGCTCTTTTTGATTTTGTGATTTTATAAATTGAGCTGTAAAATATTAAATATTTACATTACGGCTCTGCTTTTCCAATTAAAATACATTTTTGATTACACTTTAATTTTGTATGAATACAGATTATTTTTTACAATGTTGGTATATTTTATATAATGGTTTAAAGTTATAAATAATGATATTTATAGATAATAAACTGTAATTGTGGTAGAAAATTATATGTACTTGTAGCTCATAATTAAACCAACCTATTCATTAAAACAGAATGTTAGAAATTACTATTGTTTATGAATTATGACGTTTTCTTACTTTTCACTTTATTAACCCATTAACAAATTGCGATATCTCGGCTTTGGCTCAACGTTTAAACTTATTTCGAATTTTATTTACCTTGTTACGTGACGTTTCATTGTGTTATAATTGTATTTTGTCAAATAGTATTTCGCTCTCGCAATTTCCGTCCGGACATAGTATAGCTAGCAATATTCGTGTGCGCGACTCGGTAAGAATGAGCGGCAGAGGCAGCATGCTGCCGCAGCGTGAATAGCTAGGTAAGACGAGCCGATACGAGAAGCGTAAACATCTAAAGCATATATGCGAGAGAGAGACGGAATGCGAGGGACAAAAGATATATAATGAACCGGCGAAAACAACGACCCATCTTGAGTCAGGAGTGAGCGCTCAACTAAGAAGCCTGCATTTTTCGTACTGAAGTTAAATCCATAATAAGAGTTTGAAAATATAATTGTTCGAGTTACAATTAAGTATTAGAAGTGTCGAGTACAATTGTTTTAATAATTTCGTGAAAACGAAAATCATAGGAATTATCATTTTCTCGTGTGTTGCCACACTATTGGATAAAAAATATATTGGACCACGAAAATCATAGGAATTATCATTTTTTTCTGTGTTGCTACACTATTGGATAAAAAAATATATTGGACCAGTTAAACTGATCAGATTCAAAGAAAAAGTGATTGGCCACATCACGAAGCAAATAATATTTTGGACCGATTCATATTTACAATATTAATACAAAGTGAGTAACACATTTTATGTAACCAAAAAATAATAGACATCGCGAGGCGAAAATTACGCGTCTGAGAATTTATATATATATATATCTCTATTCTGCTTAACTTATTTATGTTGTGAAAGAGACTAGAATAAATATTATAAATATAAACGCCTATAAGTGTATCCATATGCTTCCCCATTATATTAAAGAAAATCGCTATCACATTTACCTTTTAATAAACAAGCGAAAATCGTTATAAACGTTCAATCAATTATTTTACACAATCGATATCAAGTGTCGGATTATAATTAACAGGGATTTCATTATTGACGCGCGAACGGGCCGGGGTGCCCGAAAGCCTGACTGCCGCCCGAGTCTAAGGCCGCTCGGCTGTTAAAAAGGCCTTCGTACGGGACAAACTCGCCTCGCGCGAGTTGTCACCTATCAACTGGTAGCAGAGCGTGGTTTCTCAGGCTTTATCTTTTCGCTTTTCTCGCGTTGATAAAATCTTAATAATTGAGTGAATAACTTCACAAAATTAATACACATTGATTAATATATATTGATTGGCACGAGTATTAATGTAATGGGTATTAATACACTATATTATTAGTATATATATATTATTGATTGGTGTGTAATATATCGTATTACATAGTGTTAATATATGTTGATGCGTATTAATAATATTAATAATTAATATAATATTAATATATATATATTATTATTATTAATATTTTTATTATTAATTTTTTATTAATTTATTATTTTTATTATTAATTTATTATTAATATATATATTATTATTATTATTAATATTTTTTTTTTCTCCTCTCATATCTCATATATTATTTTACCTTAATTTTATGTAATATTTACGTTATATTTAATTATAATTGCGATTAGAAAAATATAATTTCTTTCCTGTGCTGTACGAAACGCGATACGGGTGAATAGGACGCTCGTTTTTGAGCAGGCTAAAGCTACGTCGGAGACGTGGAAAATTGTTTTTTTCATACGATCGGGCGCTCAGGTATTCGGTGGAGTTTCGTTCTTTTAGGTCGCGTAAGCGTAATTAGAGTTTTCGCTTCTGAGACCGGGTGCATCCTTCCGTTCCTACAATTCGTGCTTAGTTGACGGAATAGCATTGGCAACGTGATTTTTTGCTTAAAAATATTTGAAAGTCGAAACGCGGCTTAGCAAAATTCCTTTGGGGTATTATTTTATGAACGATCGTTTAAAATTTGATGCGCGCGTTTGCGAAATATTTTCTTCTGTGAAATAGACGAATTTATTCTTTTTTTTATTCTGTTGCAATAGGGGATTGACACTTGGCATTATCCCGTACCATTCTGTTATTCAAATTTCCCTTAATTATTTTTACTTTTAGTTTTATTACCAAACGATAAGTATATATTAGTTAATAAAATATATATTTTATTCGTTAATAAATTAATTTATTAATTAATAATTTATTTTATTAATATAATTTATTTATTGATTAATGGAATAATATAAATTAATTATTAAAATAAAAATTTAAAATTATATATATATATAATAACTTGTTGTTGATTGATAATAATAATTAGTATTTTATTGGTAATTGTTATTTGAATAAATTATTATCTTGTTAGGAATTATTATCATTATTGACAACGGAAAATTTTATTGTATTATCGCCTTTATTTATTTATTATCTATAATATTAACAAAAAAATAATAATAAAAAGGACCCTGGGCCATATATAATCCGTAAACCACTGCGGGAAAATTTACTGCGACCTTATATGAAAAAGAAAGCAAGATACAAATATACATAGGAACTGGAAGCCTCGTTACAAAAATTATCAGGATAATGGACCGCATGCAGGACGATTATATAACCCGGATACAGACTCGTATCACCATCCCTCTGTAAAACGTTATGTGGGACAATAGCCTATGACCAGCAGCAAAGAGGCGAGCTTAGACCTAATCCAAAATACCAGCAACAGAATAATGCAAATAATTTAAGCTCGGATGGGGCTCGCCCAGCAGCGAATGGAACGGGCCCCTGTCAGACGTGCCGCCAGAACCAAGACAAAGTTCAACATCAACAACCGAAGGCGAAGACGATGTTGACCGACATCCAGGAAGAATCAACTTCCGAAAAACCGGAAGTGCCTCCGGCAAAAGTGATGACGATACTAAGGAACCCGCAATCGTTAATGAACCAGTCATCGCAGTTGCCTCAAATTGGGAACTTGGCACAGGAAATAACCAGATCTATGCGCCAACAAGAGTAAGGTTTCGTATACCAGAAACCTATAAAAAGTGGACCGTGTTCATGGTTGATAATGGATCAGCCGTGAACTTAATTAAGTTTAGTGCATTAATTGGACTACGAGGTTTGATCCGAGGGAGGTCACTACCTTGAGCGGTATTACGGCACACACCGTTCCGACCATAGGTACGGCAATATTAACCATTAATGGAAAATCCGCAAAATTCCACATAGTATGGAACAATTTTCCTATTGAAGAGGATGGAATGTTAGGCAGAGATTATTTGATCGACACTGATGCAGTGATTTCGTATTATAATAACAGGTAAATAGTGATGTAATGAACCCAATACCGTTCTTACCGAATGATGTTCCCACTGACCGACTACAAGATGATCTGATACAAACGATGAGTGTTAGAGCTCGTGAGGATGAAATGTTGGATATTGAAACTGCAGTGGACCTAGATAGAGAAATAGAACGACTGGCTTTTAAGGAGAGCGCGACTAATAAGATTACAGATAGCAAAAAGAGACCGGCGTTTGGCACGGTACGATATACATTAGCACCAAGGACTTGTCAAGTTATACAGATTAATTTGCAGAAGAGTACGCTCGCAGAAGGGTATCTACCTAGAATAAATGTGGGCGACGAAAAAGTGTTTCTGGGGGAAGGCATAGTCATTAATGATCATGAGACCTGCAAGATTATGGCTATCATTACCCATGAGAGAGAAATAACCATAGAAGTGGACCCAAAGGAAATTATTCCATTTGAGTATTACAAATTGAAATTCTCTAGTGACACGAATTCAGATCAGAAAGGTAGCCTTCAGGGATCGCGGGGTATAGATCAACCCGAGAAACGGCGTAATCAATTATTGCAATTGATTAGAACAGGACACCTTAACTCGCATGAACTCAAGAGTATTAAACGCTTATTGAAGAAATATCCGAATGTGGTTTTACTCCCAGGAGAACCTTTACCATGTACTAACTTAATAAAACATGAAATACACTTAGAAAACAGAGTACCAGTCAATACCAAACAGTATAGGCATCCTCTTGTGCACCGAGAGTTTATATCGGAGCAAATTAAAAAACGCTTAAGGGAAGGAATAATCGAAGAATCTAACTCACCTTATAACTCGCCGCTCTGGATTGTCCCTAAAAGCCCGGCGAGTGATGGCACACCAAGGTGGAAGATGATCATCGACTTTAGAGAATTAAATAAGAAGACTATTGGTGATGCCTACCCTTTACCTAATATTGCTGATATTCTAGATCATTTGGGAGGTTCGATGTATTTCTCTTGACTTAATCAGTGGATTTCAACAAATTCCCTTAAGAGTTGAGGACAGGGAGAAGACGGCATTTTCAACTTTTGATGGACATTTTCATTATATCAGAATGCCAGAAGGACTAATGAACGCGCCAGCGACCTTTCAACGAATGATGAATGCGTTGCTGCAAGGACTGTTGAACGTAGAAATGTTAGTGTATTTGGATGACGTGATAGTTTACGCTAAGAATTTACACGAACATGATGTTAAAGTAGGGAAATTGTTTGAATGACTTACCAACGCAGGATTAGTCTTACAACCGGACAAGGTAAATTTCCTACGTCGAGAAGTAAAATTCTTGGGACACATTGTTAGTGCGCAAGGAGTTCAGCCGGACCCTAAATTGATTGAAGCCGTAAAGAAATTTCTGACGCCCAATGGAGTGAAAAGTGTCAGATCTTTTCTTGGACTCTCCGGATATTACCGTCGGTTTATCCAGGACTACTAGAAGATAGCCAAGCCTCTCAGCGATTTAACGAAAAAAGACCAAGCATATAACTGGGGACCGCCACAGGGAGAGGCTTTCGAAAAGCTGAAGCGGATGCTTTGAGAGGCTCCTATCCTAGCTTTTCCTGATTTTGAAAAGACCTTTACCTTAACCACAGACGCTTCAGATTACGCAATAGCAGCGGTTTTATCACAAGAAGTAGATGGTCATGAAAGGCCTGTAGCATATCTTTCAAGGTTGTTGAATAAAGCGGAAAGAAACTATACTACCACGGAAAAGGAGTGTGTTGCAGTTTTATACGCAATGAATCAGTTTAGACCTTATCTCTTATGCAAGAAATTTACCCTGATTGCTGATCATGAACCTTTAAGCTTTATGCATAATCGCAAGGACCCAGGACAAAGGCTAATGAGGTGGATGTTTAAATTCACAGATTACCAATATACATTCAAATATAAACCCGGAAAATTAAATTGCAACGCAGATGCACTTTCAAGGAACCCGATTAACTTGCAAGAGTATTTAGACGAAAAGGTTCAGAAAGAAAAGGAACTGAATGAAAATATCCCGAAGATTCAGGTAATGATGCTAAAGCGTAAGACTGAAGGAAAAGGAACAGATGAGAAAGAGAAAGTAGGACAAGGAAACCTCGCCTAAAGTTACAGAGCGGGAAGGAGTAACGAAGACTGATGAATCTGCTATCGAAGTTGCCGTGAAGGAGGTCGATAGCAACGAGTTCGTTAAAGATTCGTCTTTTGGACAATATCTGCCGAGTGGACGACACAATCGGGTACAGGATATTTTAGATCGATTGGAAAGGGAAAACATTAGCGCCGGTGTTTCGGATTCTGATAGAGAGGTGGGATTGAAACAGGCAAGCTCCCTTCGGGGACTCTTGTTATCCTTAACTAGGATGGAGGTTAAAGATCCAAAAAATATCCAGGACAGTACGGATGACAGACCCCCGATAGAAGATCCGCGACATAGTGGGCTGAGAAAGGAAACCGAAACGGAAGGGAACAATTCAAACAATGAAGTTCAGAGTGATAAATCGGAATTCACTGAACGAATAGAGCTAGAAGTTAGTGGACCTCAAACCAGCGGGAACTCTGGGAAAGACGATGAATTATCAGAAAATGAAAGTTCTACTAAAAGATGCGAAGAACGAGCCCCGACACAGAGGACTAGTTTATCGGCAAACGAAGTGTGGGAATCGGCAGAAAAATTCGAAGCCAGTTTGCGAAAACATAAAAGTTTAGATAATGAATCGTACTATTGGGACGACATGGGCCTTGCGCGAGACAACCGAACCATAGAAATGCCTTCTCATTTCTCAGATGGAGGCGAGTCCCCCCAAGAACTACAAGAGACACTATGGAGGCTTGACCCATGTGATGAAATAAATGATTCTGATGAGGTAATGGCGAATAGGATAACGAAGCTAGTGGAAGATTCGCAAAAATTAGCGGAAACTCACCTAGAACACGACAGTGGCTCGGACACAGATCGCCCGGATGTAAATGAAAATCAACGTCTCTCGGATAGGTCTAAGGAAGAAAGTCCCGAAAGAATTAAGGAAGCCAAAGAAACTTTAAGGCAGCCACGATATCGAGAGATATCAGTAACCCCGACTATTAAGACAGGAATACCGGGAGCTAGAAGTACTCCTATGGTTAAAGGACCTCGACTTATGCTAAGATTCGAAGGGCTTGAGGGTATATCCGAAGAGTCAGACCCTAGAAACAAGAGCCCTGTGGAATTACACTTTTCAAAAACGCCCGTAGATGATGAATTATTCTTCCTGTTACCGCCGACAGGACCAATTCACCAATATCGAAGACCGGAAGATTATAAGAACCCAAGTTCAAGCAGTGAAACCGGGAGTGGAAATTCTTCAATAGGACCTGCAAAATATATCTTACAAAATAATGTAAGCACGAGCCAACAATGTCTAACCTATCGACGAGATAACATTGTACATTTTATGTCACGAGACTGTAATAACCAAACTGCTATCTCGAAATTATTAAGTGAAATTAGGACCATAGACCTACGCAATATGAAATCTTTGAAGCCTAAGATTGGACAAATATTAACAACCAAATATAAAAACCATAATATTTTCTCTGTAGTTATAAAAGACAGATATAATGACCCCATTACTATAGAGGCTATAAAAGTCGGACTTACAAACTTGAAGAAGATACTGATTAAAAGAAATGTAGTAAGCTTCCGGATTGCTAGACGAGGGAACTATACTGATGACCTTGGACCTGGATTACTAACAGATATATTAATAAGAATTTTTGAGAAGAGTCCTATAAAAGTAATTGTTTGTTATGGGAACATGGTTCTCCCACCGCAAACCAGCGGATGGAAATAATTAAAACACTACATGACAGCCTAGTGGGTGGCCATAAAGGGATTAACCAGACATACCAAAAATTTTGAGCAAGATATTATTGGCCTGGACTACGAAAGGACATATTAAATTACGTACGGAAATGTCCGAGTTGTCTTGAGAAGAAAATTGATCGTCACAAGACTAAGGAACCGATGCTGATTACGGACACACCAATCGAGGCGTTCGACAAGGTAACGATAGACACCGTAGGAAAACTACGAACCACTCCTAGTGGAAACTCTCATCTGCTGACCATGCAATGCAATTTGACCAAATACTTAATTATAGTGCCAATAAAGGACCTTAGAGCAACCACTATCCCTGACGCGTTGGCCAGACACTTAATATGCCAATTCGGTGCCCCTAGAGCAATATTGTCAGATCGCGGGACAAGCTTTCTTTCGGAGATTGTAGAATCACTTATTCAAAATTCATCATTTAACAACTTCCGGATATAGACCTCAGACTAATGGGTCTCTTGAGAGAAGCCATGCACCATTAATCGATTTCCTACGTATATATTCAGAGCGTTTTGACGATTGGGATCGGTTAACCCCCTTTGCGGTTTTTACATATAATACAAGTATACATAATGGAACTGGTTACACCCCCATTGAACTAGTTTACGGACGAATCGCTCGTTTCCCCATGAAGATACCTAGGGAGGAAAAATTAGGGATCTATAATCAATACCTACGCGATCTAGTCTTACGTTTAACAGAACTAAAGATAGCGACGGGTGATAATCAAATTCGTGAAAAGGAAAAATCTAAAAACCAATATGAGAAACACGCTAGACCCTTTAAAGGGAAAGTCGGTGATTACGCCTGGATATTAAACGAACCTCGGGTAGGTAAAGCCGATAGTTATTATAAAAAACCCCTAAAAATCGTCGAAATCTTAAATCATAAAAACGTTTTATTAGAATTACCCAATGGAAAAACAATATGGAAGCATATGGATAAACTTAAACTTCAGGCGTAGCCTTATAAATTAAATTACTCACTTATCTTATCTGTTCTATATCCTTCGTCTATACTATTTATTTTGTTCTGTTCTTTCAGATACTATTTCTTTTAATATATTTCCTTTCATTTAATATGTATCTAATCTTACTTTCCTTTCTCTCCGTATTCGCCCCGTCTATTATGGACCCCCAAGCTTATTCTGTAGAAAAGTTAGACAACAACCCAGGAATTTACTACGAAAGAATAGATCCAATGAGAATAAAGAGGGCAGATTGGAAAATATACATATCTATCAACTTCAATTTGTTCCTGGCAAAAACCACTACTATAATTGACCTACAGTCACTGCTACAAAATTGTATTGGGCATCTCAATGAGGAAAATTGCTGTAATATAATCGGCAAGGATCACATTGATCTGAAGACAATAGCTCTTGAACAAATACGAATGAAGATTCAAGAAGCTATTGAAAATATGGAACATATTCAGCCACCCGATGTCCAAGGACCTAAAAATATCAGGCCGAAAAGACTGGTACCCTTTGGAGGCATAGGAAGATTGAGTCATAGTTTATTTAGATTAGTGACCGTTGACGAAATCTGAAAATTCTTCGGGTTTACCAATCCAGACAGCAGAGTCTGTATGAATTTCTTTTTTTTTAATCAATAAATTATTGATCATTTGTTTCAGTACCCAATATCGCCATGAGTGACATGTCTGACCACTTGATAATAGACCCGACTTGCATCAAGATACGGTACTTAAAACATAAGCCGCTAAGCGAACTCCTGACACGATTAGAGAGTATCGGACCCATAGAAGAGTTTCATTCACTACAAAATTTCACGAACAATAGTACAAGAATTGTTCTCTGCAAATTTACGAGAATTAAATATGCAGTTGAAGCAAGAAAAATAAATAACTGGAACATAAGCGAGATAAATCGTGCCCGTATTGGAAAACCGAAACCGTTACGAACAAACGATTCTAGGCCTACGGAGAAAACCAGACTATTTTGTCGACTTCCCTGGACAATTGAAGAGAGTTATAGGGAAATTTCATTTTTCCAACACTTCGTACAATTTGGACCCTTAGTGTATCATAAAGTGGTGCGAGATAACGAAGGAGCCTTCGCTATATGCTACGCTCAGTATTACAAAGCTGCTGATGCCGCAACAGCCTTAAAAGAATGCAACCCTATTTACGGCGCTAGATATGCTGATATAAGGAAAAGAAGATGGAACCACAGTGATGAAACTAGGCACCACTGGCTTTGCGATGAATGGATAGACGCATCAATCTATGAGGAACATGATACCACCTGCAAATGGCAGTACTAAAATAAACTCAGGCAAGGAAAAATAAAAAAACAATACCCTAAATCAGAAGTGAGAAGAGTGTATAAGGTGAATCCTACCAAAACAAACCAACCTAACATAGGATTAGACAAAAATGGACCCTCTACAGATCTTGTTACGCTCACAGGAATTAAATTAATGGACCCTACTCCTAATCCACGGGCAACCTTACGAAAAGCCCGACAAATTGACCTAACGGAAAAAGACGTGATAACAGGAATCGACCCTGAAGATAGAAGATATGTTTATCATGGTGCCTGTAGACACTACGTTACCAAGACGGAATTAGAAGTACATAGGACCAATACTTTGTCAATACCTTTGCCAATACCAAAACAGGAATGTGCTGAGAACGCATTGGTTCTGTGGAAGGGCAGTGTACCTTTCCGATTGGGACCAACATTTGCGAAACTGTAATCTAGGGACCTACGATTACAACGGGTTCCCCTATGATAGTATAAACAAGCTGACCTTATTTTTGCAAACTCCCTCGAGCAAACCACAGGATCAAATTTCGTTATTCCAGGACCAAATTTCCTGTCTGCAAGACTTAGAGGGGCTAGACCTAACGACCGGACAGGATGACCGCCAACTTGCGTTGCGCAAATAAAGAGGACCATTTATATTATTTTACTATTATTATTTATCATTATTATGTATATTATTATTTTCTTCTTGTACTACCCTAGTTAGACCCAAAACGTTACCGAGGACCGCAACTATTCTAAGGGGGGAGGGATATTACGTGACGTTTCATTGTGTTATAACAAATGGATCAATAAGTCCCGAGACTAACAATGAAAACAACATTTTTTTTGCAAAATTTTTTTTTATTCATCAACATAATCACCTTTTAAGGTGATACAATGGTTCCAACGCTTTTCCAATTTTTCATGCCATGTTTATAAAAAAATTTATCTTTCGCTTCAAAATAAGTTTCAGTTTCAGCGATGACCTCCTCATTTGTGCCAAATCCTTTTCTCTGGAGCATTTTGTTAAGATCAGCAAAGAGCCAGTAGTCACTGGGGGCTAAATCTGGCGAGTATGGGGGTGGGGAAGCAGATCAGACCCAATTCGTTCAATTTTGCCATTGTTTTCATCGACTTGTGGCAGGGTGCTTTGTCTTGGTGAAAAAGGATTTTTTTTCTCTTCATGTGCGGTCGTTTTTTTGCGATTTCCTCCTTCAAACGCACCAGTAAGTCAATATAATAATCACTGTTGATTGATTTACCTTTTTCGAGGTAGTCAATGAAAATCACGCCATGCGTATCCCAAAAAACTGACGCCATGACTTTGCCAGCCACTCAGATGACTGTCGCTTCGACTCTGGAATGTAGTGATGTATCCATGTTTCGTCCATGGTCACGTAACGACGCAAGAAATCTTTTTTGTTGCGAGTAAAGAGCGATAAACAGCTTTCTGAATCATCGACTCGTTGCTGTTTTTGTTCCATCGAAAGCAATCGCGGCACCCACTTGGAAAAAACCTTTTTCATGCTCAATTTTTCATGAAGGATAGTAAATACACTTCCATATGATATCTGTGTCATCTCAGCAATCTCACGGAGCTTCACTTTACGATCTTTCATTATAATTTTTGTCACGTCACTCACATTTTCCGGTGTAACGGCTTCCAAAGGTCTACCCGAGCGTTCCGCGTCATTTGTGTCAGTACGACCACGTTTAAACTCGGTAAACCACCAATAAATCGTTGCTTTTGATGGACAAGAGCCCGGGTAACATTTTTCAATCCATTATTTCGCTAGCACGGTGTTTTTACCCATTAAAAAACAATATTTTATCAGAACATGAAACTCGGTTTTTTCAATTTTTTAAACAAACTACAAAACGACTTTACTCCAACCTCGATAACTCAGCTGTTTCTGGTCCGATCGACTTAAAATTTTGACACGTTTCAAGCAAAGGTTAGTACTCTAGAAAGACCTGGTTACTGGTTCACTACGAGCGCCATCTCTGGGTTAGTCTCGGGACTTATTGATCCATGTGTTAATTGTATTTTGTCAAATAATATTTCGCTCTCGCAATTTCCATGCGGACATAGTATAGCTAGCAATATTCGTGTGCGCAACTTGGTGGGAATGAGCGGCAAAGGCTGATTCACGCTGCGGCAGCATGCTGCGACATCATGCTGCAGTCAGCGTGCTTAGCTAGGTAAGACGAGCCGATACGAGAAGCGTAAACGTCTAAAGCATATGTGCGAGAGAGAGAGACGGAATGCGAGGGACAAAAAATATATAATGAACCGGCGAACACAACGACCCATCTTTAGTCAGTTAGGAGTGAGCGCTCAACTAAGAAGCCTGCATTTTTCGTACTCAAGTTAAATCCATAATAAGAGTTTGAAAATATAATTGTTCGAGTTACAATTAAGTATTAGAAGTGTCGAGTACAATTGTTTTAATAATTTTGTGAAAACGAAAATCATAGGAATTATCATTTTCTCGTGTGTTGCCACACTATTGGATAAAAAATATATTGGACCACGAAAATCATAGGAATTATCATTTTTTTCTGTGTTGCTACACTATTGGATAAAAAAATATATTGGACCAGTTAAACTGATCAGATTCAAAGAAAAAGTGATTGGCCACATCACGAAGCAAATAATATTTTGGACCGATTCATATTTACAATATTAATACAAAGTGAGTAACACATTTTATGTAACCAAAAAATAATAGACATCGCGAGGCGAAAATTACGCGTCTGAGAATTTATATATATATATCTCTATTCTGCTTAACTTATTTATGTTGTGAAAGAGACTAGAATAAATATTATAAATATAAACGCCTATAAGTGTATCCATATGCTTCCCCATTATATTAAAGAAAATCGCTATCACATTTACCTTTTAATAAACAAGCGAAAATCGTTATAAACGTTCAATTAATTATTTTACAATTGCGATATCGAGTGTCGGATTATAATTAACAGGGATTTTATTATTGACGCGCGAACGGGCCGGGGTGCCCGAAAGTCTGACTGCCGCCCGAGTCTAAGGCCGCTCGGCTGTTAAAAAGGCCTTCGTACAGAACAAACTCGCCTCGCGCGAGTTGTCACCTATCATACCTATTTGAGACCCACTTATTGATTACGTAAAATTAGTTTTGTTTAACTAAATTGGTGATTTTTTTGTAACTTTTAAGTTATTGATTAATTTTTCCTATGGAAATATATATTAAATCGCATAATTTCTTACCGTGATATACGTTACGTTTCTTACGTTTGTTTCATCACTATTATTGTTATTTGTTCATAAAGAGTAAATTAATCTTTGCAATTAAAAAACCATAATAATAAATACATAATTTATGTAAAATAACATATTCGTAAAGTGGAAGTCTCATTCTTCAAATTTCACAAACGAGTCCTTTAAAAGTTAATTAATTATATTGTTTTTCAAGAAATATACGGAAATAATATATCTATATAGCTTCTTGCGACGTTAGTAAATAAGCATAGCTAAATAGTTTGTGATGTAGCGGGTAGTCTATGTATAGGTATTTTCATATCACGGGAACCAAGACATAAACGTTATAATTCATAGAGAAGAGTCTCCACCATCCTTCATGGACTCAGAATGATGTCTATATCATTATCATTTTGCTGAGACCCAGTTTTAATACTCCGAGAAATTATAAACATCGATGTAAGTAACACATATGAATATGCACTGACACGTAACATATGTTTGTGTGTGTGTGTGTTATCGATTATCGATTTCGCAAACAAAAAAGCACGGTGCCTGATACATGTTTATGTTTTTATTCTGATTGGTGTTGTTTTTAACGTTTTGAGTTTAAAAGAAAGCTGTATTTAAGATAAAAAAAAAGTCTCTTTTTTTTAAAAAACTATTAGTTAATTTGTGTCTGAATGAGTGCGTATGATAGGTGACAACTCGCGCGAAGCGAGTTTGTCCCGTATGAAGGCTCTTTTAACAGCCGAGCGGCCTTAGACTCGGGCGGTAGTCAGGCTTTCGGGCACCCCGGTCCGTTCGCGCGTCAATAATGAAATCTTTGTTAAT
This sequence comes from Phymastichus coffea, assembly GCF_024137745.1. NCBI lineage: Eukaryota > Metazoa > Arthropoda > Insecta > Hymenoptera > Eulophidae > Phymastichus > Phymastichus coffea. The sequence goes on along the minus strand of NW_026706843.1, from coordinate 426,488 downwards.
TATTATCCGACACTCGATATCGATTGTGTAAAATAATTGATTGAACGTTTATAACGATTTTCGCTTGTTTATTAAAAGGTAAATGTGATAGCGATTTTCTTTAATATAATGGGGAAGCATATGAATACACTTATAGGCGTTTATAATTATAATATTTATTCTAGTCTCTTTCACAACATAAATAAGTTAAGCAGTGTAATAGTGTCGGCCTACAACGCCGATCAATCTATTGCTATTACGAATTTTTAAAAAGGGGGAAGGTAAGGGAGGCGGTGTATCGCTCCTAACAAGGTAAAGAGAAAGGGTGAATCAATGATTATTCCTCTTATCTCGGTAAATCTATTTATAATAACACGCTACCTTGAGCGTTAACAGATCGGTCACTCTATCGCGCGCCTTATCTAACTATATTGACAATCTCTGATCACCGAAGGAGATGGCCGACACGTTAGCGCCTTGCCATCTCACTACCAACTCGATACAATCTAAATTATCTTAAATAACTAAACTAGCTGTGCCGGCCCGTGAGAGCCTGGCACAGCGCACAAGCCGCGAGTAGCCGTAAGAAGAAAATTTAAGAGAAAGAGAGAGATTAGATAACGACCTGACGAATGTAGATCTTCTTCCGATACAGCGCCTTGCCGATGATGGTGATACGGTCCTGCAGGCAAATCTGTGGCTGGAAGGGCTCGCTGAAGTGATAGACTGGACCCGGGCAGATTACTAATGCCGTCTCGGTTTCCTCGCCTTTTCTTGTTGACTGCAGGGGGTCTGTGCACCTCTCTCTGCTGTGGGCAACTTTTTACTGCCCGCGAGTATGCTTCCGAGTGCGTGAGAGACTGCTTCTCACGCTCTCCCCACTCACTTGCCTAATCGGCGGCACGCGGCACCGTCAAGCGCGGCCAGTGTCACGCGCCTGCCTGCACTATAGCCGCATTCTTTTCTTTCTCTCTTTTCTCTCTCTTTTTCTCTCTCTCCTTTTCTCTCTTACAAGAGCGCATATTACTGCGCGCTCTTGTTGACCAATGCCGCTGCCTCTCTCTCTTTCCTCTTCTTTCTTGCTGCGGCAAAGCAATGCTGAAAATATAAAGGCTGGCATCAGGCATGTAAAACTATGCGCCAGATGTCCGCCATGAGTCCTTGCCGATGGTAGAGAGATAAGGGACGCACGGTGCAGGTCAAAACCCACCGGCACTGTTACAGCAGAATAGAGATATATATATATATAAATTCTCAGACGCGTAATTTTCGCCTCGCGATGTCTATTATTTTTTGGTTACATAAAATGTGTTACTCACTTTGTATTAATATTGTAAATATAAATTGGTCCAAAATATTATTCGCTTCGTGATGTGGCCAATCACTTTTTCTTTGAATCTGATCAGATCAACTGATCCAATATATTTTTTTATACAATACTTTAGCAACACGGAAGAAAATGATAATTCCTATGATTTTCGTTGTCCAATATATTCTTTATCCAATGGTGTAGCAACACGCAAGAAAATGATAATTCCTATGATTTTCGTTGTCCAATATATTCTTTATCCAATGGTGTAGCAACACGCAAGAAAATGATAATTCCTATGATTTTCGTTGTCCAATATATTCTTTATCCAATGGTGTAGCAACACGCAAGAAAATGATAATTCCTATGATTTTCGTTTACACAAAATTATTAAAACAATTGTACTCGACACTTCTAATACTTAATCGCAACTCAAACAATTATATTCTCAAACTCTTATTATGGTTTTAACTTCAGTAGGAAAAATGCAGGCTTTTTAATTGAGCGCTCGCTCCTAACTGACTAATCTATCTGTCTCCGGTCGTTGTTTTCGCCGGTTCATTATATATCTTTTTTTCTCGCATTCCGTCTCTTTCTCGCACATACGCTTTAGACGTTTACGCTTCTCGTATTGGCTCGTCTTACCTACCTAAGCACGCTGACCAAAGCATGCTGTCGCAGCATGCTGCCGCAGCGTGAATCAGCCTCTGCCGCACATTCCTACCGAGTCGCGCACACGAATACTGCTAGTTATACTATGTCCGAACGAAAAAATCTCGGGTCCGAAATATTATTCGACAAAATACAATCATAACACAATGAAGTGTCACGTAATAGCGTATGACTGTTACATTTTGAGGGCTCATCCGGGATCTAAAAAAAATAAGTTGACGATGGAAGAATCAACTTGAACACCTCGTATTCTACCACGTATTTTACGTTTCCAAACAAGAACGAGATCATAAATTATTGCTGATGGCGTTATTACAGTCACCACTAATAATTCCAATGTTACTAATATAGCTACTATTACGATGATTTCCACTGGTACAGAATAAAGACAACAACAACTACAACAAACTAATAATACTGAAAACTCAAATATTCATAACTTTGCAAATACTAATTCACCTCTTATCGATTTCGAGAATTTGGCTGCCAATACTGCGTTGACAACAGTTACGTCACATTCCTATTCTCTACGAAGTACTCTTGGTACTTTATAAAACGAGGATTGAATTAGAGACATTTTGAACTGACTGTGAGGTTAAGGCTAAATAGGTGAATCTTGCAACGGAATTACGTTTACGTGACAGTGAGGTCATCGAACGCGGATGAATCATCAAGAACTTGCAAACATAACAGCAGTCTCTTGAACAATAACTTACTAAATTTCAACGACGACGGATGCACCTGACTAGGGAACCACCCCAACCCTCCGCCTCCTATTTTTCTGCCATTGAGATATGTTATAGTTCGTAAAATAATAAAAAACCCGTATTTTTTTTATCGGCGGAAAAAACTATCTAAGGGATGAAACCCACCCCCAAAAAACAGCCCCAAAAGCAGTTCTATAGCAATATCTTTAGTTGTAATGAATATTTTTTTATGAAACAAAAAAAACACAAGATACTTATAAAAAAAGTAATAGACACACATCAATTTGGTCCCCGGGGGTTGCAACCCCTACGTTGTATAGAGGAAAAACTGTATTTTTAAGTATATTTTTACCTTACAAAATCAAAAAATTATGTGAAAAAAATTTTAAAAAGAATATTCAAGTAAAAAATGATTCAACAAAATTGACGTGTTTCGGGGTTTTCCTATTATCTATTATTTCGAGGGTGAACTACCCCTTAATGTTATTAATACAATATAAGCAGTTGTTAATCGCAGATTCTGCTGGTTATTTCATGTTCTATGACACTCAAAAAAGCCACACACGTATATACTTTTGTTCTGCCAAATAAACTATTTAGAGAGTGAAAGCTACCCCGAAAGTTACCCCTCAACACCATTTTATAGCGAAATTTTCGTATTTTATGTACAGTTTTCGACGAAACAAACTAAAAAATTTTAGCTAAATATATGGATTTCGTACAGGGGTTGCAACCCCCTAAGTCGCCTGAAAGAAAAGCTATGTTTTCAAATATTTTCTTGCAAAATTTTTTCAGAAGAAATGAAGTTTATGAAATTCCGTTTAAAATCTAACATAAAAGTATACAGTATCCGTCACCAGGGGCTGTTACCCCTTCATTGGAGAGTGAATAGAGCATTCATTTGTTACCCTGATCCCCTACCACCCCGAACCCAATTTCCTCGAGCTGGTTACCCTGCCACGCTATAATCCGTAACTCCTAGATCACAATTTCATCAACACTCGAGCTGGTTACCCTGCCACGGTCTAACCCAGAACTCCTACACCCGAATTCCATCATTCCTCGAGCTGGTTACCCTGCCACGCTGTCACCCGTAACTCCTACACCCGCATTTCATCAACTCGAGTTGGTTACCCTGCCACGCTCTAACCCCGAACTCCTACACCCGAATTTCATCAACCCTCGAGCTGGTTACCCTGCCACGATGTAACCCGTAACTCCTACATCCCAGTTTCATCAACCCTCGAGCTGGTTACCCTGCCACGCTGTAACCCCGAACTCCTGCATTCCAATTTTCTGAAATCCGGAACCCAGCTCCCTGTCATTCATAATCCCGATTTCGAAATATTTATAGTATCTTTAAATGAAAGGACATATGCACATTTTTTGTAGAAGATAATTTTTAATTAATTACGTATATTTATGTATAGGTAGGAAATAGCTAATGCAAATAAGAAATCATGCAAATTTTTGAAGTTCGAAATAGCTACGGGAAATTTCATTTTTAAATCATTATGTTCAACAAATATTACTACTATCCCTGAGGAAATTCGATTATTATGTTATTACGAAAAAATTCATTAGACAAACTGATTTTAGGATACTAATAGGTATATATGTACGTAGTTCGCGAGGCGGTTTTAGCCAATATAAAAATACTGACATGAGATAATGTTACTCTTATTTTCCACCTTAAACTCGTTCGAGTATATGCGTGGCAAAACAAAATAAAACTGTGGCATGACGTGGGAAACACAATCAACGAATGCGGTTCATGTGGTTCAAATAGCAAGATTGGAACTACAACTGTTTTTTTCCTTAATAGAAACCACAATCAACGAATTCGGTTCATGTGATTCAAATAGCAAGTTTGGAACTACAACTGTTTTTTCCTTGATAGAAACCACAATCAACGTGTTATGTCGCGACTACGTAGCCGTGACATGTAGTTTTAGAGTATGTATGATCATTCATTTATTAATAATTATTATAGTGACAGGAACTTACCTGGGTTATTATTTCGAGTTAAATTGGCTGCTTAGCTCTATCTCGATGAAGTATATGTGAGGTCGGTCGGTAATGATGCACGAACACTCGATTTAAGTAATTATTTATTTATTCAAGAACAGAAATGATTTCTTAAAAATAACAATAGATAAATTGTACGTTATTCGGCCGTCGCGCGTCGCGAATCAGCTCGTAAGAACTTTAACAAATTTTAATGCTATTAAGTAGTCGCGCGTCGCGAATCAACTGCCGAAAAGTCGAGTCTCTGTTTAGACATTGACTTTTCGGCCCGTATTAATGTGTTAAGTAATCAGAAAATCAAAATGTCGGGCGCCCCAAATTTTCGGACTACTCATCTTTTAATTTCGCTGAGTTTGTATTTCGTAAAAATGCCGTTCGTCGTTTATACATTATTTCGTTTTCAATCGATTGCTGATGAAATCAAAATGAAGAAATATTTACGTCTCAGGACGTAACAAACGAATGCGGTTCATGTGATTCAAATAGTAAGATTGGAACTGCAACTGTTTTTTTCCTTGATAGAAATCGCAATCGTTGACGTATGTGATAAGCCAAGATCTAACAGTGGAGGAACCTGGGGCACCTTGATTTGATATCGGTTTGTGTGGTGCCAACTTCAAAACATGTTTTGTTCACTTACATTATATATAAGCATATTTGATTAGCATACTTCAGTAACTTAGTAATAGAATTTTGCTTTACATCTACGTTTTTGAATATCAAAAGTGTGTTAGAATGGCAATTGAAATTGATTTCTACACCGTACGTGGGGTATCCCATTTTTTTTTTAATAAAATATATCTGAAGCTCAAACATAATTTATGATAAATAAAAATATGTTTAATACATTTTATTGTAATAGTACCAAAATGGCGCGAAATATCTCTTAAAAATAAACACGAGAATAACATGAGGTCTGATTATCATTTATAGATCTATACATATATATTTATATTCGTATGTAGATACATAAAAATATTTACGTAAGTCTATGTTACGTGATACTACATATATTTTGATTTTTTATAATAATTTTCATCTTTTTCTTTTTTTTTATTTATTGGTAAATTAAAATGAATCATTCAACGAATTCCTTACAGAAATGATAATCATCAAAAAAGTGTTTGAAATATAATGATCTTTTACACCAACTACGCCGTATTATAGCAACATTTTTACATGCTTCTACTTCGCAACGTATATTGCAAGAATCACCGAAACTAAAATTAACAGGGTTATCTGTTTTAGCTGGTTTTTCAGCAAAGTAGCCGCTTTTATACCAAGCGTATTTAAAAATATTTGTATATCTTGGTGAAGAAAGCTGGTTATGGACAAGAGACTGCATTTTTATGATGTTATTTCTTAAATATAGATTCATTTCATAGACCATCAAAATTACTTGATCTGATAGACGTTGAACGAAGTTTTTCCAGATACGAAATCCATAAACATTGAGTGGTTGGATGTTCCCTATCGTTCCTGTGGGAATTTTTTTTATATTAACAATTTTGTTTGTCGGCATCGTTTCCCTTACAGCTTTATCGCAATGTCCACTCCAAGAGTCGAGTAAAAGTATAGATTGAGGTCCAACATTTGGGTAAAAAACTTCTTTCAATCAAATTTTAAAATGATCTAAAATAAAAAAATGTCAAAATTTTTTTGTCATGGCATTATAATTAACAAAAATAAACTAACTTGTCATTAATTTTCCAGATTTACATGCTTCCACATGCACATTTTCTGGTCTAAATAATGAAGATTCCGCTATGGGACCGAATCGACCACTTTTTTCTTTTAATACTATAAAAAGTGGTGATAAAAGTTTCCCGGTTGCTGATATAGTTGGCTGAATTGTATAACTGTGCGTTGTCGATGAAACTGACTGTACCAGACATTGCACCTGCTTTTCTCCTTCAACTGCTAATGTTCTTCCCGAGTGCATTTCTAATTAGAAACCACTCTGATCTGAATTATAAAAGTTTGCAATGCCGATTTCTGGTATACATGATTTAACATCAGCTACAAAAGCATCAGCATTAGTTTGTAGTTCTTTTTTACTTTCTAATGTTTTTTTGGTGATACATTTATTTATTTTTCTAGATACTATTCTACGAGTATGAGCTTTTTTAAATTTTAGAGAAGCCTTAAATCTTATATCTTCATGGCCAACAATTTTTTGAGCTTGCAATGCCCATTTCCGTATATCTCGATCATGCACTATCGTACCAGCTGCAATAGCGGTTTTTAAATTATCAAACGTGTATTGGCAAATTTGCGCAATTTTTTCTCGGTAAGTTCCATTTTTATTAATTGTTTTCGCCCAACGTTTAAGTTGACTTATAGATGAAACTTTTTTGAATCTATATTGTACAGTATCCAGTTTTAAGTTTTTGTTTTTTGCGCTCCTCCAAAATTCTACGGCTCTTTGTTTATAATCATATGTGATTTCTTCATCATCATTTGTGCACTGATTTGTTGGTGCAAAATCAGTATCAAGAAAGTGATGTTAAACTTCATCTTCGATTATTTTAACATCAGTATCTTTATAATCTTCATGAAAATCTAACGTCTCTTCAACAATCATATCAATATCATTAAACTCATACACGGCATCTATTAATATTTCTTTCAACTTTTCTGACAATTTAATTTCTTTGAAATTAATCTCGCTATCTGGTTTTTGTAAACTTTGAAAATATGCTAATAATAAATTGACTACGTTCAAAGGATTGGTCTTCATGTTTTAATCTAAAACAAAATCAAGATATAAATACTCTATTTTGCAGTTGAATAATTTTACAAAAGACAAAAGGAAACCTAGTCTATAGATAGAATTAGATCATACGTTACTAACAGTTATAATTCACATGTTTACAAATCAAAATATTTGAATAAAATTATATATGATAAGTGACATAAATACTTATGTAGTAGACAAAAACTTTTCTTCTTGTTATGTACTATATTTTCGTGTTCGGGAAATTTGTATGTAAATATAGAAATAAGTTTCTTTATGAATCCAGCACTATAAAAAAACTTAAACTTTTTAAATACTTGACTTTTCTTCAACTACTATGAATAATGACATATGTATCAGATATCTTATTATCGTAAGGGGCGTAGATTTGATATAACTTATCTTCTTTGAGCCATTGATAAGACAAAATTGTAAATAAGATAAAGTGTACAGCAAAGTAAAGTATCAACAAAAAGTAAACTAAACCACAAGTGAAAATTGAAAGAAGTAAACAGTTTATAAGTATAGGAATTGAGACTGTAATAACTATTAATAACTATTAATATAATCAATTATTTGTTATAATTTCTTTTCTCATTGACAAATTGTAAATGATTAAAAAAGAAATAATAACTATATTAAACTTCCACTTTTGAAATTAATAATTTTTAACTGTTATTACTTGTTATTTTTCTTTATTACGAATAAACTTTACGTTTAAAAAATAATAACTATTATAATTACTCTTTTATACACAGCTATATGTAATACAATGCAAATAATATTAAAAAAAAACTGATACTATAACTGTTATTATTAATTTCGAAAAAACAAAATAGTTTTAATTATTTATAATTTATTTTAATCTCAAATCTTATATTGATAAGCCAATATTAATTATGTTTATCTTTTATGTATTTATAATGAAAAGAAATGAATAATTATTACGTAAAATTTGTAATACTTGAGACATATTGTTATGCAACATGAATGTTATTCAAGAAATACATTTATTTTTCGCTATTTATATAAGGTTAGCCCGCATGTGGTTCGGTAAGGGTGATTTATAAGGGTGGGGGTTAGATAGGTTAGGGGTAGGTGGATAAGAGGTATGTGATTTAGCTGGGATAACTCGCTTATGGTGTAAAATTCAATTATTTCAAGAAATAACAAACGACTAAAGTTGCTTTTCCCAGGATTAGGTGGGTTAGCCTGCATGTGTTTCGGTAATGGTAGTTTATGGGGATTTGGTGGGTTAGAGGCAGGTTGGTTAGTTAAGGTTGTTCGCTCATGCATAGGATTAAATTATTTCAAGAAATAACAAACGACTAAACTTATTTATCCCAGGGTAAGGTGGAGTAACCTGCTGATAATTTGACGGGAGTGGTTTCTAGGGGGTGAAACACCCCTTAAATATATTTTTTTGAAAAATCTGGAAACACGTCAATTTAATTTTGGTATTTTCTCATTATCAGTGCGATTTTTAAATCACTCGAGCTGATTTACTATATTACATGTCGTAAAACAGTACAAAAAATAGTGTATTTACCCCTATTAAAAAGGGGGTTGCAACCTTTCGGTATAAATGTTATGTCCTTAAAAGCGCTTTGTTATAAGAAATTTTTTAACGTTGAGTTTACTGAAAAATATTCATTTGATGCTGAGAAATATTAAAAAAACTGATTTTAGGGGAGGATTTTCAGGGTGGATTTCACGCCTTAAAAGCCCTTATGGGCCGGTAAAAAAAAACACGTAACTAATTTTTTTTCAAGTACTACACCTTATCCCAAAATCATTTAAATCGGTAAGGTCGGGTTGGGGTGGTTCCCTTGTAAGATATTCTATATCCTCTTTTCCATTTAACGTACGAGGATCGTTTTAAAAGTCCGTGCAAAGTCAGCGAAATGGCGTTACTAGTATGTATCAAGGTTATTTTCAGTTAGTGGCATATCTTGGAAGAGCACACACCAAGTTTCAGCCAGATCGGCCAATTGCTTTGCTTTTTACATTCGTTTCACTCAAAGAAATCGAGTGGTTGTAAAAAAATGGACGAAAAAGAATTTCGTGTATTGATTAAATATTACTTTTTCAAAGGCAAAACGCCTCAGAAGATTAAACAGGAGCTTGATTAACATTATGGTGATTGTGCACCTTCAATTAGAATGGTTTATAAGTGGTTTCAAAATTTTCGGAGTGGCCATATGAGCACAAAAGACGCTGAACGTTCTGGACGCCCTGTTGAGGTTACCACTTCAGAAATCATTGATAAAATCCATGATATGGTGATGGCTGACAGAAGAGTGAAGGTGCGTGAGATTGGTAGTACTGTATGCATCTCGAGTGAACGGGTACATAAAATTTTGCACCAATATTTGAACATATCTACAGAAATGGGCCATCGTGTGTCGCCAGTATTTTTCTTCAATACAAATATGTTCTAGTTATTATAACCATTAATGGTTGAACATACATATCAATATAAGACGTACAATCAATATACATATCAATATATAATAAGACATACATCAACAGTCGTGCCTGAGCTACTGTCAGAGTAAGACGTGTTGTTGATTGTGGTTAGCAGTTAAGCCTCGCTCAATTTAGCCTATTTTGTTTGTGATTATTTCGTTCGTGAACATAACGGTTTATAGTTGTTACTAATTAAATAATTTTTATAGTTTTATATTTATAATTATTAATTGTTCAGTTTTTGCATTGTGACTCTGTAAATAGTCCTTGTTAAGGATGGCTCCTCCTCAGAATCCTGTGATTGAGCATCGATGTTTCTCTTGCCCGAATAAGGGTTTCATCAATCTGGCTGATGCAGTGCAGTGCCCGGGCTGTAAATCGTACTTTCATCGCAGCTGTGCTGGAAAAGCGGTCAAGCTATCAAACGGCGCATTCAAGAAATGTTGAGGAAGGAAGGACATCGAGCGACCCGGGACGGGATCTCTGCTTGGGACGGAGTTGGAGATTTCCGTGGATGGCGATGATGCGTTGTATAATCCCTCCAAGTCCCCTAATCCGCCTAACATTACCGGTGGTGAAGGGCGATTATCACATATCGGCTTAGCAAGTTGTTCCCTAAGCCAATCGAAAGATAATAAGCCGGTATGCCAGTCCATGCAGACTCTTGCTTCTCCACAGCGGGCACCAATATCGTCGTGGGATGAGATGAAGGGCTTTATAGTAAATATAAAGTCCCAGATTGTTGAGCAAATAACAAGCTCCCTCAATGAAAAGTTCTCGACTATTAATGAACAGATAACGGGGTTGCAGCAAGATATAAACAATACTTGTGTAGCGCTGACGAAGCAGATTGATGATTTGCATTCCGCGATTCAGGATAATGCTGGATTGATTGACCAGCACGAGCAGAGAATTTCACAGCTAGAGTCAAACGCCTCAAGCATGCCAAGCGATATGGAGGATGCCATAATTGCTGAATGCACGGAAATTAGAAGACGGGAAAAAAACTGCATATTATATGGCTTTGCTGAGGCGGGATCGGCAGCTGCGGATCTTGCCTCATTGCAAGCATTACTTTGTGACGCGCCCTTCGATCGTGCTGGCCTGCAGGTGGTGCGACTTGGTAAACAATCAGAGTCCACAGTTAGACCAATGAAGATTGTTTTCATGTCATCCAGTGATGCGGTTTAGCTTATTCGGAACTCGTCAGCGGTTTTCAAGGATAAGAAGGGTGTCAAATGCGGTCCTGATCGTACTCCCAAGCAACGTGAGCAGCTGAAAAAGTGTATCACTGAGCTGAAATTGCGTGAGCAGGCGGGCGAGCGAAATTTGAAGATTAGAACGGTAAATGGCATCGCAAAGATTGTGACTCAGGGAAACTAATGAACGCAACCACTTCAATTTCATCGCCGGCAATCAGCATATACTATCAAAACGTCGGTGGCCTTAAGTCTAAATTGGAATCATTTATACATGGTGCTCTCATGTGCTCTCCCAGGACGGATTTGATTGTCATCATAGAGTCATGGATGGACCCGTCTGTGCACGATTCTGCTCTCAGGATACCGGGATATAATTTGGTTCGTCTTGATCGAGATAGCATTGGGAGTGGTAATACACGAGGAGGCGGTTTGCTTATCTGGTTAAATGATCAATACTCGTACAAAATAATAACTTCCGCTTCATTTAATTTAGAGTATTTGATCCTGCGACTGATTTGCCCTCATGAGCTGCTATTATCTGTTGCGTATTTGCCACCAATCACTTCATTAACTGGGGACGCATTTGTTTCATCCATGGAGTTATACTGCCAGACACTGGAGGGCATCTGTCTATCGTCTCCTGATATGCCTGTTGTGATTGTTGTGATCCTGGGCGATTTCAATTTGCCGCTGTGCACATGGTCACGGGGCTCTGGACTAGGTTTTGTGGACGATCGTCGTGTGAATTCATCGATTCGAGCGGCGGCGGAGTGTTTGCAATGCTGCATGGTGTCTCTTCAGTGCTCCCAATGGATAACAACGAAAGGATTGAATGAGTATACACTAGATTTGGCCTTCACGAATAGGATTTTCGAGGTGCTTTCTCCGCTGGATCCATTATCTCCATCAGATGGTCATCATGCTTCTCATCTGCTGTATGTTCGCGAGGTGGGCCAGCGCTGTGCGGCAAGGAATGGAGCTGTGAAATCACAACCTCCATCCTTTAACTTTAGGTTGGCAGATCATGTGGCCATTATAGATGCGTTGTGTGCGGTTGAGTGGGGCGAAGTGCTGGATGACCAAGCTCCATTGGACTACAATGTGAGCGTGTTCTATGTTAAATTGTTCGAGGTGATTGGTTGCCATACTCCTAGAGTGAGGAGGGTTGTATCCACATATCCGGCATGGATGTCCCGTGGCTTAAGAGAGTTGATCGTTAAGAAGAAGGCTGCTCATGCCTGCTATAAGGCGTTTGGTGATGTATGTTCACTGTCTGAGTTTCGTCGATTACGCTCGTTGTGTAAGAGTAAGCAACGAGCTGATTTTCGTGAGTATGTGCGTGCATCCGAGGACTCCCTTTGCGCGGATCCTGGCAGATTTTGGCGCTTTATTAATAGAAATTCTGGTGGCACCACTTGTCCTCCGTCGATGTTTCTTGCTGATGAAAGGTCAGATGATATTCAGCATATCGTGGACTTGTTTGCACGGCACTTCTCATCGGTTTTTCAGTCGACGGATTCGCCTTTTGATCCTGCGAGTTTTAGGGTTGATGACAGCTCTCTGTCTGCATTAACTCTCAGCATACAGGATATTGAACGTGGCTTGACTGGCATTGGTGACTCCATGAAGCCGGGACCAGATGGCTTACCGGCGGGTTTCATCTCGCGGATCGGGTTGGCGCTTACTGAGCCGCTCTATTTATTATTAAATCAGTCTCTTACTCAGGGTGTGTTTCCCGAGGCTTGGAGGAAATCTTATGCAATCCCAGTGTTCAAAGGTAGGGGTGATAAGGCTGACATCAAAAACTATCGTCCGATTGCCAAGATGTGTGTTTTCTCTAAGCTCTTCGATGCTCTTGTGACGGAAGGAATTTCGTCTTTTCTGCTGCGTGGTATTAGTCCTGCTCAGCATGGATTTTGCCCCAAGCGCTCCACAGTGTCTAACCTCTCAGTGTTTCTGGAAAACGTAGTTGATGTTCTGGATGCTGGGAAGCAGATGGACGTTGTTTACACTGATCTGACCAGTGCATTTGACCGAGTTAGCCATTTGCTTTTGATAAGTAAATTGGAGTGTTTTGGCTGTGCTGGAATCTTATTGCGTTGGTGCACATCATATCTGGCTGGGCGCGTGTACTGCGTGCAGATGGATGGGGTATGCTCTTCCCCATATCTCGCTTCATCAGGTGTGATTCAGGGCTCTCATTTGGGTCCACTGTTCTTCATTCTGTTTATGAATGATTGTTTCGCTTCGATAAGGAACTCGACCATACTTTTTTACGCCGATGATGCGAAGATTTTTAGGAATACCTCGAAGGCGATTGGCTATCGTGCACTGCAAGATGATATAGATTCGTTCCATTCGTGGTGTGTAAACAATGGTATGAGCATAAATGCCTCCAAATGTGCGGTCATGTCCTATGGGCGCACTAAGCAACTGACACGATATGACTACTCGATCTGTGGTGTGGCTTTGGAGCGTGTCTCGGTAGTTAAGGATCTTGGTGTGACATTTGATGAGAGGCTGACATTCAGTTTCCACGTAAGTCGCATCTGCTTGTCTGCATCTAGGGCACTGTCATCTGTCCTCAGGGGCACGCGTGACTTTCGTAACTCGAACACACTCGTTGTCCTCTATAATGCTCACGTGCGTTCCATTCTGACATATGCGGCAGTTGTATGGGCGCCGCAACAGCGGTATAATAGAGCTAAGCTTGAGTCTGTCCAACATAGATTTATCCGTTTCCTCTCAAATCGTTTTGGCGCAGGGATGCACCCCCTGTCACATGACTACTCTGCTGCGGCCAGGACGTTTAGTATTGGATCAATATCATCAGTTATTGAATATCAAACTGCATTATTCCTTTATAAGATCTGCCATGGCTTGGTAGGCGTGGATTATCTCTTGAGCAGGATCAGATATGTTGAGCGTTCGAGAGAATTGCGTGAGCGTCATGTGATCTTCACTGTCTGCATGAGGAGAGGCGGTTTGGGACACATTTCGGTGATTGATCGGGCATGCAAGATTGTAAACGATCTTCAAAATCCACCAGCTATAATGTCCTGCTCCGTGAGACAATTTAAAAATGCGATTAGCACTAAACTCCTGCGTTATTGTTAGTTATTTCTAATTATTTAATTCACTCTTTAATTATAGTTCTTAGATGTATAAGTTTGGTTGTTGGTTGCGATAATAGTATTAGTATACTTTGCCATTATAAATTAGTTCTAACCTCTTTAGTATTATTACTCTGTTTTTTTTTCCAATTTTTGTGTCACGATTAATAGATTAGATTAAGTTTTGTATTTTTTATTTAGTTATTGTTTTTTTTTTAATATGTTATAATATATACGTTTGTTCTTATATTTTTTTTTTTGTAATCTTATTTTTTAATTTTGTAATGTGTTAAAAGGGAGTTATTCTCCTGTACAAATAAAATGAAATGAAATGAAATGAAAATGAAAAATCGAGGGTGTACTATGAATTTCAGGTATTAGAAGTTAATAATGCCTGAGTAATTTGTGAAAATACACGTGAAAACCTTCGATTTTTAGAAAAAACAGTATGTCGCCAACAATTTTTTTGTTATTTTCAAATGTTTTAAAGTATCGTGCTCATAGAAAAATTATATGTGCAAGATTGTTTTCAAGTCATTTTGCTACGCTGAAACAGATTTTTGCTATACCGAATAGGTGCAATCAATATTGAAGGTGTGATAGGGACTTAAACTTGTTTCGCCAATGTTGACGAAAATTTTTATTTTTTAGTTTTTTGATTTTTTAAGCCTCGTGCCTTCAGTTTCTCAGTTTGGAAATAAATGGATCGTATTCTACGGCAAAAAATGAAGAGAATGGGCTTCATTCGAAATATATGCTCTTCAATTGGTCGAAATGCGAGACACTCTAACAAATTGTGTTGCGGCGTAACTTATAAAAAAAAAGATGTTTTAACGATGGCACACTTCGAATTTCGAAAATTTATTCAAGAAACATACTGTAATCTTATACTAACGTGGAATTACGATATAAAAACATTGGTACACTTGTTTGCGTCAAATAAAATAGTAAAATAAAATAGTTTTTCAAAATGATTTTTTCATATAAATTTCCATAACATTCTATAATCATAAATTATTGTATTATCTGATATACTTTGATAAAATAAAATTATTGGATGTTCAAAATGACGAGTATTTGGCCATAGATTGATTGTATCATATAATACGCGATTGTAATAGGTCTTACGTCGAATGTAAATAAACAAATCAGTCTTGCCACGTTAGTTGACCAAGCAACATCGTCGGAATGGAGCTTTATTGTGAATAAAAGCGTGAATAGTGATGAAAATGAGTGAGCCAGTTAACGACAGAAATTCAAAGCTTGAAAAATAGCGAATGCATATGAAAGAAAAAAGGGAAAGAGAAAAACAGGAGCGAGAAAGAAAAAAATATCTACTGCAGAATGGAGATTAAATAATAAGGCTTCGAAATCTTTTGCAGGAAACACGTAACTATTAAAACTATATATGCTATACTTTGGATTCATTCAAAATAGTATTAATATTTATATTTTTAATGTAAATGCTAACCCGCATCAGTTATCAATAGAGATTTCAAGTTGTGGAAACACTGATATATCAAATGAACTAACGTCTCATGACATTAGACGTACTCGAGCAGAAAATGTATCGAATAGAGATGTAAACAAACATACGTTGAACTGGCAAATGTATTATTTTCCATCAAAGAAAAACAAAGTAGACAATTTGAGCTCGTCAGTTACAACTAACTGCAATACCGATGTGATATTTATTGATACTAGTAACTCAAATGATAAAGAATTGTTAAATAGAGACAATAGCTCGTCAGTTGTAAATGATAACTCTGAATTGCAAGGTTATACCGAAAATGAAAATTTAAGAAAACAGAATAAAGAATTATTAGATGAGAAGGCAAAGTTACTGAAAATAGTCGATCAACTATCAAAATCATTGAAAGCAGTGAAAAATAGGGAAGCCAAAATTCGCAGAAAAAAAGCACAATTGCATAATGTTATTGAAAATCTAAAAAAGAAAGTAAAGACTTTACAAAGAGGAATACAAAGATCCAACGCTAAAAAGAAAAAAAATGATCCCATTTTAGATAAAGTTTTACAAACAGAAAAATTAGGAAAAACTGCTATCAGAAAGAAATTAATATTTGGTGAAACTTTAGAGCAACAGTTGCTTGAAAATAAGAGTTGTTTGAAGAGTGATCATGAAAAAACTGTGTTTTCACGAATAGTTTGCGGAAGGATAATTAAAACATACAAATTATCATCTGCACTCTCCCACCTTGTTTCTGCTAAGCAACAAAGAAAAAATGAAACACTTGGATGCCTCGATCTGTTGAAAAAGAGAAGAAAACTTAATGAAAAAATGAAACAGTTGAGGATGAGTGTACAAAGTTTTTTTGAAGATGATAATAATTCAATAATAGCACCCGGTATTAAACATACCATCACTAAGTTTGGAGAGAAAAAAAGAAAAAGATTCATCCTCGATACAGTTGATAATCTACTCGTATATTTAAAGTACAAAAGTGAAGGTCATGTAACATTATCTAGAGCTTTATTTTATAGGTTAAAACCGTTCTGGATAGTGACGAAGAAATTAAGCGGGCGCGACACTTGTCTTTGCAAACAGCACAGTAATTTTCAATTGCTGTTAAATCGAGCTTCAAGTTTGAAAATATTGCCTTCTAATAGTTCTATAAATTTCATTCAATCCATAGTTTGCGACTTAGAAAACCAGGAGTGTATGACGAGAACATGTACCAAATGTAAACATAAAAAAGTAGGATTAAAAAATAATAGTAGCAAAACCTGGTATCACAAATGGATAATGAAGACTGAAGATAGGCCTGGAGCTAAAAATTTAATGTATCGTGTTAAATTTACTTGTAAAACAAAAATCACCTGCACTATTGATGAACTTATAAAAGAATAAAATTCAGAAACAGTAAACTATTTGAAACATGTTTTTGATACAACTCACCAATACAATATTCTCACTAACATGTGTAAAAATTTATCTGAGAATGAAGTTATGCTGGTTGGTGACTTTGAAGAAGAAGTGCAAGGCGTTCACTTTGGGGCATCTAGTAAACAAATAAGTATGCATACAGGTGCTTTTTTTTATAAATCTTTGGCAGATAAAAATGTTCAGTGCTATTTCTTCTGTACCACTTCTGAAAACCTACGTCATGATGCTTCAGCCATTTGGGCACACCTGCAACCAATACTCCAAAAAATAAAAGAAATAGTACCGCATGTTACAACTTTGCATTACAAGACTGACGGCCCAACATCCCAGTATCGTAATAAAAGTAATTTTTTTCTATTTAAAGAACACAATAAATTATTACAATTAAACAACGCAACGTGGAATTTTACGACTTCAGGACATGGAAAAAGCGCTGCGGATGCTATTGGTGGTTGCATCAAAGGCTTATGCGATTGTGCCGTACTGCATGGGCAAGATGTAATGTCTGCAAGTGATGTCGTAAAAGTTATTGAAAATTCTAACGAAAGAAAAACCAAGATTTTTGTGGTGACTACAGAAGATATTGATAGAATAGACGCAATGTTACCAAAACATTTGAAACCAGTTCCAAACAGAATGAAAATTTTTCAGTTGTTTTGGATGAAAGACAATGAAGAATCACTGTTCACTAATTATTTATCTTGTCTGTCATGTTTAACTAAACCCTGCATCCATTATTCTCTATCTAGTAAAGGATTTGAATTTAATGCAGAAAACGCGAAGCCAAAAATATCTAACAAGAATCAAAATAAAAGAAAGCAAACAAAAGCTGAACGTCCCGTGTCAAAAGAACTAAAAAAATCAACCAACCTGAAAAAACGTAAAAATAATAATAGGAAAAAACAAATGAAATCTGCGTCTAAAATGCCAAAAAAGAAAAAAAATTGGAATCAACTAAGAAAAGTACAAGAGCAACAAGACAATTAAAGGAGAAAACTCGTACTGAAAAAAAATCAACAAGTGGAAAAAATGAGTTATGAGTATTATAAAGACTCGTGATTATTATTTACTATTTATATTATAGTTAATTGTTGCAATTTTCAATTGTTACTTGTTATTTATGTTATTTCAAATTATTTCAAAAGAAATATGAGGTGTGTTCAAAAAGTAAGGTGACTTTTCAAATTTCACGGGCAATGTACTTTCGATTATCGAATTTTTGTTTTGTTATGTTGGTACACTCTTCCCGAACATCTGTACCAAGTTTCAAATGTATAGCATTTTTTGTTTGGTTGTGAAAGGTGTAAAGGTTATATGTGTTTTGCGTGCTCGGCGATTTCTTGCTATCAAAAAATATGGATCAAAGGATTTGCATCAAATTCTATGTAAAAAATAAAATAAACTGCTCCGAAACACTTGAAATGTTGACGGTGGCATACGGTGAAACTGTTCTAAGTAAAAAAAATGTTTACAAGTGGTACAAACTCTTCCAAGATGGCCGGGAAGATGCCAATGACGAGCCTCGCTCTGGACGCCCAAGCACGTCAACAACTGATGAAAACGTTCAAGCAGTGAAGAAAATTGTTCTGGAAAATCGTCGAATCACTATCAGAGAAGTTACTGAGGATGTTGGTATATCGCTTGGCTCATGCAATGAAATTTTTTCTAACGTTTTGGGCATGAGACGTGTGTCAGCGAAGTTTGTTCCGAAATTGCTAAATTTTGACCAAAAGAACCGCCGCATGAGCATCGCTCAAGAACTGTTGAATGACGTCAACGACGACCCAGATTTACTCAAAAGGGTCATAACTAGTGACGAATCATGGATATATGGTTATGATATCGAAACCAAACTCCAATCGTCCCAATGGAAGAGCCCAGATGAGCCAAGACCGAAAAAAGCACGCCAAGTTCGATCAAATGTCAAAATTTTGCTCACTGTTTTCTTCGATTACCATGGCGTGGTGCATCAGGAGTTCTTACCATATGGGCGTACGGTCAATAAACAGTATTATCTTGAAGTTATGCGCCGTTTGCGAGAAGCAATACGAAGAAAACGCCCAGAATTATGGAAAAACAATTCATGGCTTTTGCATCACGATAATGCCCCTGCTCACTTATCTTTGCTTGTGAGAGATTTTTTGGCCAAAAACAACACCACAATCATGCCTCAGCCACCATATTCACCGGATTTGGCCCCATGTGACTTTTTCTTGTTCCCAAAACTAAAGACACCTATAAAAGGACGGAGATTTGTAACGATTGAAGAGATAAAGACTGTATCGATGAAAGAGCTCAATGCTATACCGAAAAGTGCTTATGAGAAGTGCTTTGAGGATTGGAAAAATCGTTAGCATAAGTGTATTGTATCTGAGGGGGATTACTTTGAAGGGGACAATATAAATATTGATAAATAAATAAATATTTTTTCTTAAAAATACAAAGTCACCTTACTTTTTGAACACACCTCGTATATCGTTACAAAACTACTGATTTAAAATATTGTCTTTTTTTTAATTCCATGAAATTAACCCCCGTGCCCATATAAAAAATAAGTTATGGTTGTACATTCTCATTTGGAAGCCGAAACTGTACCCCGATAAAATTTTCAGAACGGTGCTCCAAAAAAAAAATTTTTTTTTTTTATTTTCAAATTGGCCTATTTCTGTAGATTTACTCATTTGGACATGAAAAAGCTATCCGCTAGATAGGTGCCGCGATTACTCATGATTAACCAAAAACGAGATCGTGTGAAGTGTTGCAAGAATGGTTTGCAGCTGTTCTAGCAAAATTCGCAAGACTATAAGCGTCGTTTCATCACTGTAGATGAAACATGGATACATCACTACACTCCTGAGACCAAAGAACAGCCTAAACAATGGGTTACCAAGGGGAAATCTGCTTCGAAAAAGGCGAAGACAATTCCTTCGACCGGGAAGGTTATGACGACTCTCTTTTGGGATTCGCAAGGAATAATCTTCATCGACTATCTAGAAAAGAGTAAAACCATTACAGGCGAATATTATTCATCGTTATTGGATCGTTTGAAAACCGAGTTACTAGAGAAATGTCCACGATTGGCCCACAAAAAAGTCTTCTTCCACCACGACAATGCGCCAGCTCACACCTCTGCAGTTGTGGCCGGAAAACTGATGCAGATAAGGTTCCAACTCGTTTCACATCCCTTCTATTCTCCAGACTTGGCTCCGTCAGACTACTATTTGTTCCCTAATATGAAAAAATGGTTGGCGGGGAAAAGATTTTATTCAAATGAGGAGGTGATTGCATAAACGAATGCCTATTTTACAGACTTGGACAAATCCTATTATTTGGAAGGGATTAACAAACTAAAGCAGCGTTGGATGAAGTGTATAAGCCCAAAAGGAGACTATGTTGAAAAATAAAAAAGATTTATTAAAAAAAAACAAGCAGTTTTTATTTTTGCACGGACTTTTCAAACGACCCTCATATTTTTATGTAAGCCAATGTGTAACATTTCGGATATCCTTCGTTTCTTATCATTCTTTTCATAATCCAATATCTTAGCTTTTTTCCAGTCCAGTATTCCTAATAATTGCAACATCTTCAGAAAATGTTCATCTGTGTTAAAAAAAACATAGCATTATGCCTATCCCGTTATTATAAAAACCATTACAGGAGTTGATCCGTTTAGGAAAAGACAAATCGGATTTATTAGACAATGCTGGATTGTCTACAGTTTTAACTGCAAACAATGTTCAGCAGTCTATATAGGTAAAAGTAAACGTTCATTAAAAATTAGATTAAACGAACACTGATGCAGATACAGTAGTAGCTACACATAGAAGAACGTTTTCACACGAATTCTACTGGAAAAAAGCTAGGATATTGGATTATGAAAAGAATTATAAGAAACGAAGAATATCCGAAATGTTACACATTGGCTTACATACGAGTAAAAATACGTTAAATAGAAAAGAGGATATACAATATCTTAGTCACACCAGTAAGCCTTTATCAAGATCGATGAGGAAGGGCCAATAGATGAAGAATATATATATGAGTTGAAATACTTGATTTCTCACTTTAATCTTGACTGTGCTACGATTTATTCGTTTTAGCCTACAATAATTTGACTACGAGAGAAATCAGGAGTATATATACTTATAACTATATACTTTTAAAATTACTTGTGAAAACTCTATTGTTAATAATTTGTTGAGCTTTTTTATTAATAAAGCCTGAAGAGGTGAGCAAATGTGCTGACGAAACGTTGCTGAATATAATTAAAGCTGAGTGATTTTCCATCTATCACTATTTCCCTTCAATCTATCATTACAGGATTTATCATTTAATTATTTTTAACAATTAATTTTAAATATAAAATAAATTAATAATTTCGCACAGCAAAATTTAATTGTTTTTAAAGAAAACTCAAAAAAATATTATAATTGTTTTATAAACGCAGTAGGTTTTCATAAAGAAGACCAAGTTAGGTTCATTAAATAACTCAAACCGGGTAAATTAGAAAAAAATCAGAATCTATGACTTTCTAGTCAAAGTCCTAGATGCCACTAAGAAAAGCAATATCATCATAAATAAAGATGGAAAAACAAGTACCGTTCATGCAAACAAATTAATTATACATAAAAAGAAAAACTAAATATTTTTTTCTGTTTTACAAAATTTATAAGTATAATTTTTCCTTTATTCCTACTAGCTATAGCATTTAAAAAAACTATGGTAGTTACTAGCTATGACTGCGGTACAACAATACCCAACAATACTAGTGAATTCAACCAACATAGATATAGAACTGATACAAATCGCTAAATTCCGAGAAGTTTCCATATTTCAATGCCAAATAGAAATATATCGAACAGTGTTTAGCTACGGAATATTTGGATCCATACTGATAAGAGAACAAGAATATATACATACTCGTATGCGAACTAAGCCATAATCAATATACGAGGGGGGGGTCAATAAGACTTTACAAAATCCAAGAGATGGCGCTCGTCACGCTTGAATTGTGATGTTTTTGGCAAGCAATACTACTAACTAGATATCGTACAAAGTTTCAGCTCGATTCATTAAGTCGTTTTTTTGTGAGCGTTGGTTGAACAAAAATGTTATTGGTTTATTTGAAAAATGGAAAAAACAGAGTTTCGAGCGGTGATAAAACATTTTCATTTGAAAGGCCTTATACTAAAAGAAATCACAGTTGAGATGAACGCCGTTCATGACAAGTCTGCCCCTGTGTTTGAGACTGTTTATAACTGGGTAAATGAATTTAAAAGCGGCCGTACAACAACAAAAGATGAACCTCGTTCAGGACGCCCCGTAGACGCCCGAAATGGTCAACAAAATCCACGATATGGTGTTGAGTGATAGAAGATTAAAATTGCGTGAATTAGTTGAGGCCACAGGGGCATCAAAGGGTACGATCATTTCAATTTTCCATGAAAAATTGGGTATGAAAAAAATATCATCAAGATGGGTGCCGCGTTTGCTTACTGTTGAAAACAAACGAACGTCGGCATACATACGTTGGCACGCATACGTCGTAATCCGGAAGACTTCTGGCGTCGACTCGTAACTGTAGACGAAACATGGGTACACCACTACACTCCTGAAACCAAAGAACAGTCCAAACAATGGATTACCGCAGGAGAACCAGCCCCAAAGAAGACAAAGACAGTAAAGTCAGCTGGCAAGATTATGGCAAAGGTTTTCTGGGATGTGTATGGAATCATCTACATCGACTACTTGGAAAAGGGCCAGACGATCACTGGACAATATTATGCGTCATTATTGAGTTAGCTGAAAGAAAAAATCAGAGAAAAACGTCCTAACTTGAACAAAAACAAATGCCTCTTTCTTCAAGACAATGCTCGAGTTCACACGTGTGCAGTTTCAATGGCATTAATTAAAGATTTAAAGTTCGAATTAATTGACCATCCACCATATTCATCTGATTTGGCTTCCAGTGACTTTTTCTTATTTCCTAAC
The DNA here is from genome assembly GCF_024137745.1 of Phymastichus coffea. Classification (NCBI taxonomy): domain Eukaryota; kingdom Metazoa; phylum Arthropoda; class Insecta; order Hymenoptera; family Eulophidae; genus Phymastichus; species Phymastichus coffea. Next base: position 403,376 of record NW_026706843.1, on the reverse strand, counting down.
CTCAAAAAATGGCTTGCCGGACAACGATTCACGTCGAATGAAGAAGTCATCGCCGAAACAATGCCTATTTTGAGGGTTTTCAGAAATCATATTTTTCTGATGGCTTAAAAAAACTGGAAGGCCGTTTAATAAAATATATCGACCTTTAAGGAGATTATGTTGAAAAATAAAAAAAAATTACACACGCAAAACTTTTTTTTTCCTTTCTTTTGTAAAGACTTATTGATCCCCCCCCCCCCCCTACTCCTCGTAAGTTTATTCGTGAAACTACATTTTTTAAAAACGATATCGTTTATGCTATTGCAAACTTGAAAGTAAATTCAACAACAACAAAAAGTATTGATTTTGCAAGTAGTGAAGAAAATTTTTGCTCTGATATATTTTGCACTGATAGTTCTCGATCATGGAATGGAGTATTTCTTGATGGCTTAATCAAAATTACGCTGATTCAAAATAGGAATAGTATTAATTTAGATAATGATAAGTTAAGATTAAATTCTGGAACAGTATGTAGTTTTTCAGACAAATTCTGTATAGATTGTGATGATGCGTCATCACGTAAAAATCCCGACCTACAGGACTCGCGCGAAATCCTGTTCCGATAAGAGGACGCGTACGCCCGATCAGCTGATGCCGCTTAGCTCACATAAGAGCATATGAATAGCCCCGAGACCTCGCGAAAAACACCTCTCAGGACACGCCCAAATCGATATGCACGACCTTTACACCCCCGTATACACTCGGATCGACGATCCCCCAGGAAGCCAGGCGACGAAGAAGGTCGTAGCCGAGATCTGCTGATACTGCTGACTAATTCACAAGGAGAACACCGCACATACGTACTAACACCATTGGTCATCCAATTAGCACATCCAAAGGACCGTCCGAAACACACACACACGCACGATTGACTTCACACGCCCCTGAAAGCGACAGGAACAGCGGCAATAGGATGCGATGCAAATGCGTGAGCTGAGCGGCGGCCATGTTGCGACGTGCTCGTTAGCAAGCTTGAGCTAGATCGAGAGTGGGGAAGGGAGAGAGAGACTCGGCGTATGAGTGTAAGTAAGACGACTGATAGGAGAGTGACAGAACGCGAGAGAGGGGCAACCAAGCGTATGAGTGCAAGTAAGATGATCGATAGGAGAGCGATCGGGTGCGAGCGGGGGAATAGCGTAGAGCGTGCGTGTAAGCAAGATAGATAATACCGATACTCATGTAGGGGCGACCGGTAGAGCTAACGAGCGTGTGCGCATAAAAGATAGATGATAACAACGCGAAACTAACCAACGCGCGTGACTAGACCGACCAATAACAAATAGGATAGGGGTATACTGACGAATAGGGTAAAACCAACACTACTGAACTAACAAATAAGGAAATTTGAAGCCGAAACCCGACCAGTAACAAAATTGCGCGGGCTAAAAGACTATTATAGACGGCGCTGATAATGGACTTGACAACAATTTGGACCAATAAGATAAAAAAAATAAAGGGAAGTAATCGAAGAGACGCGACACGACGCCGCGAAAAGTCGGAGCAGTAGTAGCTAAGCATTAGCTGTGGGAGGATGAGAGAGGAGACGCAAAAGTGGCAGTGCACAAAGAGGACGGAGGACCGAGAAGTATAGAGTGCCGCAAAGCCCTCGCGAGTGATAGCGATTCTAGCGCAGAGAAACAGAGAAACCAGAGAAACAAGGACGAAATGGGCGGAACAGCGAGGATGTCCCTTTTCTTCTCCCTAAGAAGATTCACAAGTGAGTACTTCACCCTTCTTTGTTTCGCGTTCGTCCGTAACCAGACAGCCGCCTAACCGACCAGTACCGCATGATCTTCGCGATCGCCGATTTACCCGCGCATTAACAGGAGTGCCACTTGACCTTCGCGCAATCGCCGAATTAACCCGCGCATTAACGGGAGAGTCACCAGACCATTCGTGCGATCATCGATTGTCCTGCGAATAAACGGAGTATTCGTGTGACCGCTCGTTCGCGAACTTCGCGATTTTGGCTGATGAACCGCGAGCGAACGGGAGTAAGCGAAGTTTTCTCATGGCCATCATTCGCCTAAGTTTCCCTCATTTCTCCTCAATCTACGACCCGAGTCGCGCTCATTGTGAGGATAGATCGCGGTTGCGTCGCACTGCGCCATTCGCGGAATCCATCGTGGAATTTGAGCAATAGGTAGACCACCGTGGGGAAACTCGTTGAGTCCAACAAAGCATAGCTCGAGCCGCAGTGGGGACACGATGTCCAGGCGCCATTAATTTGCCCTCTCCTCTTTTTCCCCCCACGATTTACGGCATAACCAATTTTCGGCTGACCCACGGAAGCTGACCGTAATTATTTAAATAAACATAAATTTTCTTAATAATTTTTTTGTCATTGATTCCACCTGCGCCCCAAAACTCCGCTTCCCCCGTAGCTAACGCGATCGGGCTGCACAGAGCCGGCTAACGCGTCGACGCATATACGCCATTTTGTGGGCGCGACAAGTACCCACTATACCTCATCGCCCATTAATTGTTGACTTGGCGTCTTTAGACGCCGCTCCGACTACCCGCTGCTGAAAGAAGAGCCCTTGACCCGAAATTTCGACTAGCCGCCGCCCGCATTTTCTTCTGCACGCTAGATAGGATTTCGTGCTTCCGTTTTCACACTTCTAGGTGGCCAGCGAGGCTAGCGTATGGAGAAAACAGCAAGCTGTCCGACTATTTAGCTACCAGAACCAGCCGACCTGTAGGGCTACTTTCCCTCCTAACGCAAGGACGGTAGCTGGCGCCCAACAAAATCAAGCTGCAACGATTGGCTGACTGCGCCGCTGGTGGCAGTTGAGGCCAGAATCCAGAAGAAAAATCTAATAAATTTCCCGTCTCCCTCTCCCCGTCACAAGATATATAATTTATAGATTATAAGTTTCGGGAATTTTAATATAAGAAGAAAGTTTCAAAAATTCATTTGACATTCTATTTAGAGGAATAGCAACTAAGTACTTTAGTGATAGTAATATCACAACGTTGTCCATGTATAAAAAGTTTTTGCCGATTACTCGAGAACTACTTAAGATAATTGATTACCACAAATTTTCTAGTGACCTGTGAAACGATGCGCATATTTTTGTGTAAAGCGAATTATCAAAAATAGAAAAAGTTAATGAAAATAAAAAAAAATTCAGAACAAAAAAGGATGCACGTGTATCACATGGCCCTCTTTTTATTACTTTTCCGAGATCATCGTGCTATTCGTATCTAGAAGGCGGGCGAAGGCTAGCGATCTTAAGAAGTACAATCATAAAACTGCCCTAGGTATATATAGGCTAATAGGCTGTACTTGTATGAGAACTGTCTAAGGAAACAGTCAAGTGTATATTTATTTTTAGCCAGATGCGGCCTTCAATTTTCGTGAAAAGGAAAAATACACACAGCTGGTATGATAAATTAAGTAATAACTAGAAATCTTAAAATATATTTCTAACTGCTGTTACAATATTCAGTATTATACGTCCTATTACTCGTACAACCATAAGCAAATATGCCGTGTGTACTGACTAAGCTCCTTCGTGCCCTCGGTGATTTGGACAGCACGCGCCTTCGTGGATAAGCGTGTGGTAGGCACCCGCGCAGTTCCAGCAGGTGCTGTTCGATGGACAGTTTCGAACTGTATGGTTGCTGTTAAGACAATTGTAGCAAAATTTTCGAGTCGTTACTAGTCTTTGCTGCTCCTCTGGGTCCAGTCCACGAAACGTAAGACAATAGCCGATGTAATGTGCTTCTTTGCAGGCTGGATAGCCGCCTTTCTCTCGCTGCACAGCAAGAACTCGGATGGGTCTCAAGCTCGTCGTTTGATTGAGTCTTCGCTTGCCGCTGGCCGGTGCCTTTGACAAAGCAGAGGGTGACCGACATAGGGATCTCAAGGTACGATATTGACGCTAGAGAAATTCGGAGAATTGGCAGAAGGTGACAACGATTGAGGTTGTGACAGGCTCAGAGGTGCCTTGCTCTAACTCCTCCTCCCAGGCTCTTTAGCCCGCCGAAGAAGATGAACTAGTCATCCCAAGATGCGACTGGTTGTCTTAGCCGCTCGAACTAAGTCCGGTGCTTGTGCAGCTTATTAAGTAACGCGACAAGGTCTTTTGGTGTTTTCTTCTCTAGCGGGCTCAAAAAATCGACGAGTGCGGCGTGATATCTCACTTGCAGCTTGGGCTGATCGAAGCGACGACAAAGAGCCTCCAAGGCCGGTACACGATCCGCGTCCACGGCACGAAAGCCACGCAACGCCTCGACCGCCGGACCTTCGACGCTCGTCTTCAAAAACATAGTCTTAGTCGCGTCTCTAAGAGTAGAGTTGTGGTGGACGAGGTCAACAAATAAATCCCTTAAGACTTTCCAGTCCTCTGGATGGCCGCTGAATGTGAGCAGCGTCAATCTGAGCAGCTTCGAGAGGGGCACATGGCGTCTTTCATCGATGCCGATGAAGCGGCTGATGTTGCGCTGTCTTCTGAGGCAGCACGGCGAACTTGATGATCTAGCAGAATGCCTCGGTTTTTGACATAGAGCTTCTCAGCCGTTGGGTAGTCATTACCGGTCAGGTAGCTAAGTGCCGGCTCTTTGGTGAGCGTAAGCAGTTGGCCATGGTTATCATTGAAATTACGCCAGTAACCCTCAAGCAGGTGAAGGACGTCAATAGAACCTAACGTCCAACTGACTGCTGGTGTGTCAGCGATCTTCTCCGCTGTCCGTTGAATAGCCTTCTGTAGCTCGTTTTGGATGATGATTAGCTCCATCTGCAGGGAGTACCATCATAAAGTGAGTTGTGGTAGGGAAGGGAGGAAGAAAAGCTGACTGATAATTAGAATGGAGAGAGAAAGACACAATGCAAATTTTATGATATCGTACGCATGCAAATAAGTTCGAAGATTCTTGTTATTGTGGATAACTCATTTGTTTTTCACATGAACTTGTTATTGTTCGTATTCCCAAATGTTTCGTTACTCATCGCCAGGTCATATTTAGAATGAATATTCATATGAATATTCATATGCCGAATGAATGATCGTTGATTCAACAGAATTAGATATAAAAAATTTTTTCGTTTTCTTCCTCTTGTGATTTATTTTATATTATAAAAAAACTAACTGCATCTTTCCTATTATCAAAATAAGATATTGATATTTTTTAAATATTTTCAATATATTGTTTCCTTGAAGAGAAAATTTTATTCTGGTGAACATTTTTTGGATTGCTTTTCATCACAAGTGAAAAGGAAGTGCATTTTTTGTGGTATTCATTTGTATATGCGCGTATAATTACACTGTATGCCATGCAATGATCCGAAATGGCGAAAAAGTGTCAAATTTTTGTAAAATTAGATTGTAGATAGAAATCTACTTTGTCAGAATTATCTCATCACTCTTCCATTTATTTCCTAATTGCAAAAATTGAAAAAAATGGCTCTTTTCTAATTGCAATTAAAAAACTGAAAAGAATGTTTGACACAGGTTTCGATTTTCATATTGAAAAGTACATTTAAAAACTAATATTGTGCATTTAATTTAATTTTACACTTACAATTAAATTTGATCCGAGATATAAGTATGTATTCGTACGGAGCTCGCTACAAACACATGTTTTTTAATCTAGGGAAGAAAAAATATGGCTTCGCATTGAAATCAATTTTTGATTCATCGTCAGAATACGTAGAAAAGATGTATTTCAATGTATCGAACCCAAACCTAAACTATGCAGAAATTTTGACAGTTTTTTCTACCGTTTTAGATCAGGGTGAATCGGTACGTCGTTTCTACTTTACGTATTCTTACATTTTTTTTTATTCAGACTGTAACTCGTTAAGTTAAAATTAGAAAATATCAAATCAAAGAAAAAAAGACGTTTTTTTGGAAAATTTTTTTATTAAAAAAATAAGCATTAATATTTTACGGTACTAATTTTGTCGATTTTTATTTCGGTTACTCTTCAAAGAAGCTCTTCAACAAAGTATTTGCCAAAGTTTTTTAATGCCTTTTTCAATCATGTAAACACGCCTATAATATTTTTTTGTAGCGTTAAACGTTTTTGTAAAAATCACCATGAAAGTCAATCCGATGAACGTAATCAATCTCCTTCTAGCTACATTTCAATCATTAAAAATACCAGAGTCTTATAAATAATAACGAGAAGGCTTTGAAAGAACAACTTGAATCGTATCTATTGGATAATGAATGAATTCAATGATATTGAAATGGTAGTAGAAGATACATAAGATTTTTAAGAACTATAGAGAAATATGGATGCACAAATACGAGGGTCGTTTGAAAAGTCCGTGCAAAAATAAAAACTGCTTGATTTTTTTTAATAAATCTTTTTTATTTTTCAACATAGTCTCCTTTTGGGCTTATACACTTCATCCAACGCTGCTCTAGTTTGTTAATCCCTTCCAAATAATAGGATTTGTCCAAGTCTGTAAAATAGGCATTCGTTTCTGCAATCATCTCCTCGTTTGAATAAAATCTTTTCCCCGCCAACCATTTTTTCATATTAGGGAACAAATAGTAGTCTGACGGAGCCAAGTCTGGAGAATAGGAGGGATGTGAAACGAGTTGGAACCCTATCTTCATCAGTTTTCCGGCCACAACTGCTGAGGTGTGAGCTGGCGCATTGTCGTGGTGGAAGAGGACTTTTTTGTGGGCCAATGGTGGACGTTTCTCTAGTAATTCGGTTTTCAAACGATCCAATAACGATGAATAATATTCGCCTGTAATGGTTTTACCCTTTTCCAGATAGTCCATGAAGATTATTCCTTGCGAATCCCAAAAGACAGTCGCCATAACCTTCCCGGCTGAAGGAATTGTCTTCCTCTTTTTTGGAGCAGATTCCCCCTTGGTAACCCATTGTTTAGACTGTTCTTTGGTCTCAGGAGTATAGTGATGTATCCATATTTCATTTACAGTGATGAAACGACGCTTATAGTCTTGCGAATTTTGCTGGAACAGCTGCTAACCATTCTTGCAATACTTCACACGATCTCGTTTTTGGTCAATCATGAGCAATCGCGGCACCCATCTAGCGGATAGCTTTTTCATATCCAAATATTGGTGCAAAATATTATGTACCTGTTCGCTCGAGATGCCTACAGTACTAGGAATCTTACGCACCTTCACTCTTCTGTCAGCCATCACCATATCATGGATTTTATCAATGATTTCTGAAGTGGTAACCTCAACAGGGCGTCCAGAACGTTCAGCGTCTTTTGTGCTCATATGGCCACTCCGAAAATTTTGAAACCACTTATAAACCATTCTAATCGAAGGTGCACAATCACCATAATGTTTATCAAGCTCCTGTTTAATCTCCTGAGGCGTTTTGCCTTTGAAAAAGTAATATTTAATCAATACACGAAATTCTTTTTCGTCCATTTTTTTACAACCACTCGATTTCTTTGATCGAAACGAATGTAAAAAGTAAAGTAATTGGCCGATCTGGCTGAAACTTGGTGTGTGCTCTTCCATGATATGCCACTAACTAAAAATAACCTTGATACGCACTAGTAGCACCATCTCGCTGACTTTGCACGGACTTTTCAAACGACCCTCGTTAGAAGATCAAATTTCGCATACTATACTTGATTCTCCTTACTCACCAACAGATGAATGCACAAAAAACAAAGAAGATTTATCTTATGATTATAAATCAAGGGCAGTAGAATACTGCAAAAGTGGAAAATTAAAAAATCTGAGCCTTGAAAGTGTAAAACAAAAATTTAGAAAAGTAATGTCTATAAAGCAGCTTCAACGCTGAGCTCATGCATTGAATCAAGGTGGTACATACGGGGAAAAATTGCTAGAATTTGTGAATTTACATTGGAAGACTTTAAATCAGCAGTTGATGCTGAAATGATTGTCCACGATCTAGATTAACGTAAATGAGCATTATAAGCACAGAAAGAAATAGGTCTGAAGACTTATGGGTTAGGGCTTCAAAACATTGATTGTGTCAATTTAAAAAAGCACATAGAATAACATCGAGGAAAATGAATAAATTTTTAACTAGAAAAACGTTGGAAAGCGCTACGGGATTAGAAAAGGAAGCAGATAAATTTGTGGCTAATGTAAAACAATGTGCGGCAAAAATTGGAATGGAAAACGTGTGTAATTTAGATCAAAGCAGAGGTTGGACACTTCGGTAGAACTCTAACAGTTGAAGGTGAAAAACAAGTACAGTGTGTTGTACAGTCAGTTGCATCAATAACTCGTAGTTACACGATTCAACCATTAATATCGGATGATGAAAGACTTCTATCGCCTCTTTTTTTTATTTTAGAAAGAAAAAACTAGGAAAGTGGACCGCAAGAGAGTAAGAAATTATTCAGACAGAAAATGTGCTTATCGCAACATCAAAATCTGGAAAACTTACTTCAGGTAATAACAGAATGATACATTTACTATAACAATCAGAAAAGATGAAATAAGTAAAAGTACTTTTTATATTTATTTTTAGATCACTTTGAAATTTGGTTCGAGAAAATTTTCTTCCCAAATGCAGAACCAAATAGTATATTATTACTTGATTCTTGGAGTGGCCATTGTCCTAAAATAGTAGAAGAACGAGCACCTCTAAATAAAATTGTAAATGTAAAAAAAGATTCTAATTGGAACGACAGGAAAGATTCAACCACTGGATAAATATGGTTTTTGAATTTGTAAATTATTTTCGGCATTTTTTAGATGCTGCTATGAGAATGAACTATAGTATGAAGTTACATAACAGAAATAATATTATAATACTGCAGTCATTAATCTATAATAAATTTTCATCACCGCGATATAAAAACTTGTTCAAGTATTCATGGTACGCCAGTGGGTATATTGAAGAAAAACCTGCAAAATTCGAAAATCCTGAAGATTTCGGTTTTAGAGATTCTTGCAAAATATACTGCGAAATTGAGGGTTGTAGAAATGTAGATATAGTTCGCTGTAGTTGGTATAAGAAATTGCTATGCTTCAAACACTGTTTTAAAAATTATCACTACTGTTTGAATCGTACACAAATTTGAATCGTATTGGATAAAACATTTATTTCGCAAGAAATTATTATAAGTTTCTACCTAGACGTATAAGAAATTTATTTAATATATCTTTTATCAATTATCTCGTATCACTTCAATAAATTCAATTTATATGATAGCTTAATTTTTTTTAAGTATTATTATGATTTCTATTACAGCTATCTATATTGTCACATAGCTATGATTGAAGTAATTTTCTTTACCCTGGTGAAGATTATCCTATTTACTGAACTGTTTCAAATTACTGTTAACCTTGGTAAATCAAGTGCTAATGCTAATCAGGTTTCTAAAGTGGTTATTCATAGTATAAAATAACATCTAACAATAAGAATTTTTCGCATATACTTTTTTTGGGAATGAGTACTTCCCACCAACACATGTAAGTTTGATAATTGTGCGGAACATTTTCGGTATGCTATAATAAACAAAACCTGTTAAATTATGTTATTATTTCGAAAAAAGATCCCAATCTTCTACTAATACGTGATAAAATATACGAGGGGTGGTAATCCTTTGACAACAATTTTTTAATGCAAATACACGTTAGCTGACAACGAGATATATATGTTTGGATAACATATATTTATTCAGATTTCTTTTTCGATTAAAAATTAACTTTTTAATCTCATTTTTTTAATAAGATTTTTTATAAATTAATTTTTTGTTTATGCTTGAAAATAGATCAAATTTTGTGAACTAACTGACGTATACCAGCGTTATTTGTAATATAGATTTTTAAATTTTCTCATTTTTCAAAAAACTATTAAAGTATGCTATTATTTCTGATAAAGATCCCAATTTTGTACTGATACATGGTAAAAGATTTGAAGGCTGGTTATGCCCTTGAAAAATTCTATTCAGAAAAAATAAAGAAATACGTCACCTGAGATATATATTTATGTGTAACATATTTTTTCAGATTTTTTCACTCAAAATTAACTTCTTAAAGTCACTCTTTATGAAATTTTTTATAAATAAATTGTTTAGTTATACTAAAAATAGATCAAATCTTGTCAACAAATCGACATTTTTCATCCCTTTCAGTAACAGAAATTTTCCACTGAGTTTAGTTAAAAAATATTAAGTTATTCTATTAAAAATTTTTAAATCACCCGTTGGCGACTAAAATGTTGAGGGGCTATCTCACCCCCTAACAAGCTTATTCCGCAGATAAAAAAAACACGTGTGTCTTATTTTTCAATGTTCTCCAACATATCAAAAAAAGACTGAAATCGGTGAGGGACTCCTGGGATAACTTTCTTGTTAGTGTGCTAATTGCAACTTCTCCTCAATAGTCCACAGCTAAGTTATCGTACGTTAATAAATGCTACTGTTGTTTTCCATGCATTGATATATTACATGATTCCAAATATAAATGGCATTAATGACTGAAGATTTTAAGGGTTGCACGACTTGGAAATTGATGTATACTGTAACGGGGTGTAAGTCCGTTTTAATTTCTTTGCCTCGCCCGATGCGCGCGACGAGATCGAAGTAATCAATTTTGTTAACTAACCGAAGAACAGGAGAGGACGGGTATTAGTCAACCAACATACTAATAGCAAAGACAACAATAGATTAACGTTTCAATCATGCACAGACGAGTTTATTTATCCTATAATCTACAACACATTTGGCCCGCGCATTTACGCTTATACGGTGTGCACGACAATCTTACATACCGTCATTTCATTTATAATCGTTCGATCGAGTTATTCGCTTGCATGCTCGCTCGCTATCGATTTTCTGGTATTCGCAGGTGTGAGGGGAAAGCAAAGATGTTACGAGCGGTCACTTATCGAAAACAATAACGTGAAGCTGGCCAGCTTACCTTATGTGATTAGTCGCGCTGTCAAGGGGAGCAGTTCTACGTCGTCTTTTAGCGTGTGGCTCAGGTTACCACTTTTCCAATTTGAAGACGAGGCCTCTTTTTGTCGTCGCGCTGCTTCTGTCGGACGGATTCAGCAACCTCGTGGCTGGCCTCCGATGGCGTCTCGACTAGCCACTCGAACTCACAGCAACAACAAAGGATTATAGGCCGTCTAACGTTCACGCTCCTTGTGGCGTTCACACACACGCACGTCGTTTCCGGTGCTAGAGGCACTTCTAGGTTCGGACACGCTATTCGCGAATTTCAGGTAACTGCTCAACTCTCGCGTTAGTGCTCTTGGACTCCTGCACGTTGTTACCGGTGTCAGAGGCGCTCTCCCACTGGTCCTTTTTGCTTCACGCGCGTTCCTTCCCATTTCGAACCGAGTTCCCATTTTCAACTTACCCGGACCGATAGGTGCTCCCCTCGCAGGCAGACATGTGATCCAGACGGTAGCGCAAACCGGACGTTTACCGTCACAATACATTGGTGTACACATTTCATATACTGGAAATGCTTTACATCAGGTAGGTGTGTGTTCATGTGTGTGAACAAATTTTCAAATTTTTGTGAGGGATAATAATGAAAACTATTTAAATTAACTAACATTAATTTCGGTTATTTTTTACTTGCTTTCTAAATTTTTTCATCACACAAGTATAAAATCGGCAAATTTACGAGCTCAAAACATTGTTATAAACTGACGAAATAATTTATTGAAAAGAAATTTGAAATAGCACTTTTTAAACCCTTTCATAACCTTTTTTCAGAATTATTCTATCTCTGATTTTGAAAAAACTATAGCCGATTAAACAAAAATGAAAAAGTGCAACAATATCTGAAGTTTTTTACTCGTTTTAATATTCGTAAAAACATTCCTGAGAAAAATCAAGGAAGCCAGAAAGAACGCTTTTGGAGAGAATTTCAAAATGACTGGCTCAGAATTTTTTTAGACTAAAAATTGAAGGACCTACGCTTGCTCAAAGTCGGAGCAAAAAATTATTACCTGTTCAGAATTATTGGCCGACACTATATATGCAATTCAGCCAGAGCTATGAAAACATTCACTAATAAAGAAACATTATTACAATTATTCTGTATCAAATAAAGTATTATGGCATTATCTTATAACGGGGAGGGGAATTGGGCGGTGCATTACCCCGCTATAATTAATTTAAGTTGTAACGAGGATTTAGACCGCTACAATATATTAATTAAACCGAGATTGAGTAGTAGCGTGCACAAATGCAACTCTTCGCGGCACTGCGTTTTCTGCTGCGCAAGACCGGCCCGGTAGGTCAGATCGCCAACTAGCCCGCGGAGAGCGTCGTGGGTCACACAGCTTAAATCGCGAAAGTTGAGGGAAGCGATAGGAAGGAAAGGGTAGTTCAAAAGAAAAGCCATGCAGTTTTAGCAGTATACAAATATATATAGTTCGTGTACGAGTCAGTGTACAGGGTGGTTCAGAGAGAGCGGTGAGATAGGCAAAGCGAGAGAGAGATCCAAGGAACGGTCGGTACTTAATCGAAACCCTTCGATTACACCTCGGCACAATTGCGGAATTCGCCTAACAGTATAGTCGCTAGTCGCGAAGGCGGAGGAGGTATTGCACGCACAGTTGCACCTCTCTCACTTGTCACAGTTAAAAGTCACTCTCTTGCAACGAGGCGATTCACAAAGAAAACCAATAGAAAACCAATACAAGCGTACGCACAACCGAATGCCTCTGCACGGCTCGCGAGCTATCGGCTAATTGCCGGCCCTTCGTCACGCGGCGCGCGGCTCGTCATACATATCGCTATGCCTACACGCGCACGCGGTCTCTCTCTACCGGCGCTCTCTCTCTTACCTTCTCCGCAGTCATCGTCTGCTGCTGCTAAGGAGAAATATAATTCAAATAATGTAACATTATAAATATATGATATTCTTAATATTATGGTCATATAGACAGAGGGACATAACGAGTTGCCGTCAAACTCGTTATAAAGTTAAGTGTCCAATGGATGATGAAGTAGCATGGAGCGGGCCGCTAGAGTGAAGCGAAACCCAACCTGGTAGCTGCAGAAATGTCTCTTACACGGCTTTCTTACCGATGGGCCCGTGGAGGCGTCGTGCGTCGATTCGTCGTGGCTGAAAACGCGAAATATAAAAACGGCTAAGCAATAGAAAAGCACTAGGAGTGCGGAGGATCGGGCACAAGTAAATGAAGCACAAAATTGTAATATAATAGCTTTATATATAAAGAACAAAAGAAAGATTACACGCAGCGTAGGTGCGAGAAAGAAGGTGCGCAAGCGGAAAAGAGAGAGAGAGATAAGTCGGGCTAGCACTTACATATAAGAGGCGTGTTCGCTGGGGCTGTCGTAGCCGTCTCTCTCTATAGGTATAGCGCGAACACGTCGTCGCAGGTACAGGTGCAAGAGAAGACGGGCGGCAACAAACAATGCCGGCTCGCCAGAACGCACCTTAAGTCACTCTGTCCACACGTGGGCACTGTCAAAGTCACCGCACTACACACGGGATCGCAAGAACAATGCACTCGATGCGAAGACAATCAAATCGTAATAGTTTATAAAAGAACAAGTACGGATAGCAAAACAAGACAAAAAAAGAAAAGTGCTGAGGGCTCAGACGTGTCGCTCTGAATGCCGTCAGTAGTACGCCGAAGGGCTCTCCTCCCACTTATTTCATTATGCCGCGTGCCTAACTAAGCGGTGCTTCGGAGTCGCGTAAATGAGTTGTCGCACGCTCTCTTTCTCTCTCTCTCTCTCTCTCTCTTTCTAATTGAACTAAAATTGGCGCGTGTATTCTTGCGCTCTCTTGCACTTACCTCTTGAACTACTGAAAGAAACATCATATATTTGTGTATGTGATACATATATATTGTATATAGAAAAAAGCAGAAAGGAAGGGGAAGAATGGGAAAAAATAATAATAGGAAGCAAAGAAAAGATAGCGTGGATGATGGAGATAAAATGGAAAAGAAGAAGAAATGAAGTGAAGAAAGAAAAAGAAAAGCAAGAAGACGAAGCTACAAGACCCTAAGGAAAGACGGAAACAGAAGACAGAGAAGCAAGACTCGCAGATACATCTACACACACATACATACACACACATACACACAAAACACAAACATACGCGCAAACATAAACATACACATGCACACACACACACAAGACACAAGTAACAGCAACTACACAAGCAAGAGGAAGTAGGTATTGGAGGATGGAGCAAAATGGAAAAGAAGAAGAATCGAAGAAGAGAAAGAAAAAGGTAAACTAGAAGGCAAATCATAAGATACTAAGGAAAAATAAGTGAGGTTGAGGGAAGGAAAGGCAGAGGGAGCAATAGGAAACAAGAAAAAGGTGTCAAAGCCTTAATAAGGAGAAAGATAGATGAAATGATTAGCAAGAAGGAGAGCAAAAGCAAAGGAAAGACAAAGGTGAAAAGGCAAAAGAAAGTAATAAAGGAAAAGCTGAAAAGAAAACATGCAAGAAAGGGAAAAAAAACAGAAGAGCGGAAAAGGCAGATCTTGGAGAGAGAAAGAGGAAGAGAAGATTAATCAGAAGAAAAATGAGAAGAAAAGAGGAACAGGCAGGCGCAGAAGACAGGGACACAAGAGTTGCAGACATACCTACAAAGGCACATATTTACACAACACATACACACACACGCACGCGCGCACTCACACACACACACACACAAAACACATACATAATCAACTACACAAACTAGATACGAGACACAAATAGTAATATAAGAAATGTAAACCAAATGTAACATATAAGTTGTAAATAAATAAACTAACTATATTGTATATAAATGTGTATGGGTCTGAGGAGAGAAAGACATAACGAGGAAATATTCACTCATTATAATCTATTAATATTCAATATTATTAAATATGATTAATATTGTCAAGTAAAAACTAGAAAAATGGAACATAAGAAAAGAGATTCATAAATTAACACGAAGTAAAATGTATTTCGTAAATATTAAAGGATGAGTACTCGTACCATAATTTAGAAGTTTTTTATTTTTTATTCTTTTACTAAATTTGGTATTGTTTCACGTGAAAGTATTGTCAAAATTTATCCAATATAAATTTGATGAACGTTTGGGATAACGTTATAACAATTAATATAAAAATTATATAACAATTAATAATTATCGACTTTCTATAATATAATCGGGACTTTGTAATTTAATCACTCTAAATAATCCTCCAGATTAAAAATAAGTTCGTCTATACATAGAGAAAAGAATTTATATTTTGAAGGGCTGTCGATATAAAGCTATATTATCTATATTGATATTTATATTTAATAAATTGATGAATAACAGTGAATAAACTAAAAATCTAAGTAACTCACTAGTCCAATAAAGATGCAGAACAGTTGAATGACGTCGGTGTAGGCAACTGAATAAAGACCGCCAAAAAGCGTATAGAAGACGGCAATACAGGCACTGAGTATTACCGATGTACCCTGGTCCATATCGATAATTACGGCAAGGGTAGCACCGAGTGCTGCAAGAATGCCAGCTGCCCAAAATACCTCACCGCATAGAGCTGGTAGAAAAAGTAGTCCGCCCATACGTTCACCAAATGCATCCTGCAGAGGATCCAGCATAGTTATGTAACCTTGTTGGCGCATCTTGTTTGCAAAAAATACACCACCTACATAAATAACATAATACGTAAAAAATTCTAACTAAAAAAACACGCAATTAAAAATTCATCATCACCATATATGGTAACAAGGTCATCGTTAATGTTTATTATATACCATAACAAAAACATTATTCAAAACGATTTCGTATAAATTGAAACTCATAATTATTATACAATGTGCAACGTAATATTTAACAGCTCATACTTTAAAAAAATATAGCGTGAAATTAGGACGATATCAAAAAATAAAACTCCATAAAACGTTTTCAATTCACTACTAAAAAAGGGACATTCATGTATGTGAGTCCTGGATTTTTTAAGTTTTGCACATACCTTCTGTAATGTTTGATTCTTATCCTACGTTATTTAAATAAATAGTTCGTAATCTAAGATATATTGATAATCACGTATCCGAGAGTAAGCAAGAAGTTGACACTTAAAAGTACTTTGTGTTTTGATATTGTTATGACCATCGAATAGCGAACATAGTGTTACCCACATAGTTCGCTGCTTCGATAGGCCGTTTGAAATACAACTAAGTACTGTTGTATCTATCGAGGAAAAGCCTGACAGTGCCGCAACGAATACGCAGTTCAATTTCTAGGCAATATTAATTCTAGGCAAAAGAAAGAGGAAATAATCTAAGACTGCTTTTTTCTCATAAGAGAGAGAGAGTCTTATGAGTTGAGCGATTAGATTATCATATAGGAAAGGAATAGCAGACTAACCACTGAATAATGAAATTCGATCTCTGGAAATAGCTGAGCCTTTATTTCAAACAGTGCTCGCGCCGTTAAGCAAGGCAGGATTGCAAAATCCTCTTGCCGCAGCGACGAGCGAATTTATACTTGCAAAAACAGCTCCTTTTTACGCTTGGTAACCCCTATGACGCTATTTTTGATAATCGCTTAGACTTTGCACAGATTTTGTCGCAAAATGGCTCGCTCGAAATTAAAAATCAGTGACTTAAGAAATCAAGTCGAAGATAACGAATTTTTAAATATAAATCGCTTTTCAAGAAAAAATTGCCTTTTAAAATTACAAGTGATTAAAGTTAGATAAGTGAATAACACGAAATTTAGAATAAATTTATGGAAAATTCTTACATCAAAAAATCACTCGTGTTTAAGCGAAAAATTTGTGATGAGAGCGAATTATACATTATTCAAAATAAAAACCACCAAATTAACAAACCGTCTTTGAATAATAATCAAATAATGAATTTGTAAATTACTCTTTTAACCATTATAAAATCAACAAACGGATAACAATCGTTATCAGTAATTTTATATGTATGTATAGCTGGATCGCTATCTCGCAACACATTAAATGTTTAAATAAATTATACATTTTTTATTTATTGATAACTCAGTTAAAAATCAGTTATCAAAGTGTCAAATTCTTGTTTCTTTTTCTTAAGATACTAGGATACTGATGTGAATTCGAATTTCCATCATATTTATTTGTTGCAAAACTACTAGCAATATTTACTTGCAAATTATATTAAGTTTGTGCCGAGAACACGCGTTGCGCTTGTTCTCGTCGGTATTTTCTCCAATTCCCCCTCTCTCTCGGCAAAGCACGGTGACCAGCGTTAGGCGCATTTAAGAATGCGCCTAATGCATGGTCATGGTTTCAGCCGACGGAGATTGCCGAGCGAGGCCGAGCCGGCCCGAAGCTATTACACTGACGATAGAGTATAGAGGTATTATAAAGAGAGAGAGAGAGTTACGGGCGTGCGTGCCCCACGCAGGATTAGGCAGTCGCGCGTCGCGAACCAATTAGCGCATTGGTCGCGAGCCGCCTAATAAGTAAGTCAAGTGGGGAGACGAAGAACGAGGAAGAATCTGTCGATCGCGAAAGAAAAAACGAGTGACACAGACAATAGTGAGTCGAGCAGTCAGTCAGAAGGTTTCCATTAAGATGGTTTAGACGGTCAGCGGTGAAGAGTCGAAAGTGCAGTTGAGGACAAAGGGTCAGCCAAACGCACACGCCACCAAGGAGCCGAGGAAGACCGAGAAGAAAGAGGACGACTGCCTTGTTCCAGCATCTGCTCGGGACGCTACCCGAAGAAGCCGGTAGGAGTGGCCCAGCGACGGCCAGCAACATGGTATGCAGGGGGCAGCCAGGCCTCCCGTTCCTGTATTGAAGGTCAAGTCTCGCAAACTAATCTTTCTCTCTCTCTCTCTCTCTCTCTCTCTCTCTCTTCAGCGGTATGGCACAGCACGTAATTGTAGGCGTCAGGTAGGTAGCAAGGCGTGCACACGCCGGCTACCTGCCCTAATTACGGTCGGCGTCATAAATTGTTCAAATAGAAAATCGTCCAGGTGATCCCTCGCCGGGCGGCTTTCTCTTTTAATTAAGTAGGCTAAGACGGTTCGTCATCAAGGCGGTCATCTGCCGGATGATGCGTGCTGTATATAGTTTAGATTTGTAAGCATGATAAGTTAGTTAATTTGTTCTTTGTTCTCTATTGTAATAGGTGTTAAGAACATCGTTGTGTTCTATAGTGTTAAGACGTATTAGCAACACCGTTGTGTTCATTAGGCTAAGATTTGTAAAAGTGGATTATAAGAGTTCATATCATTATACGGTTTGTTAATGTGTGGTAACGGTTAACGAACGAGCTTTCGTTACAACACCATAATCAATTAGATTTCCGCTGTCACAAATATTTCACTCCGAACAAGGCCACTCCTGCTGCCAATCACACATCATTATTGTTTGCCACGTCCACTAATCATATCCAGAATTTCCTTCAGTTAGCCAAGAAGCAATTGGTCTCTCCTACGTCACCATCCTACTCCCGACTGCTAAGCAACTTTGTTTAACCTTGGTTCATCCGTCACCTAAGTTTGCAGAGCTTTCTATACCTCAGCACCTATAACCACAGAATCCACAATTAATTTCTAATTCAATCTCATTATCTACTATGCATCAAGAAAATGATCATGTGAATGACGCACTGGCTTACTTCTACGCAGAAACTCATTTAAGTGCGCAAAGATATAAAGAAATTCGTGGATTCATGGCACATATTGTGGTCGATACTCATGCACGAGATTCTCATTTTGCTATCACCGATGAACCGGAGCTCCTGCTGTATAGCCTACACATGGATAAAAATGGCACACTCTATCAGGCTACTATCGGTGTTCTTAGAACTTTAGGATTCGGAGGTGATCATGATTTGCCACCAATCATCCACACCCATAAATGGAACCAATTAAAGTTACAGCAACAGTAGCACTCTAATCTTGCTCAAATTTATTCTCAATACCAGCACAACCAATCGCACTCGCAATTACAAGACCGTCCTGCTTTTAGCTCATTTGCCTTCTTAGTTGAGTCGCCATTCATCAGAGAACGCATCATAGGTTTCTTGAACCATTTAAAAGATTATACTGCTCAGGATATCTTCGGATGTGGTGGAAACATATGTGTTTGTGTCTGACCCATATTGCCTAAACCAGTGTTTGACCTACTCGTAAAATCTACGAAGGTGAGCACTGATCTTACCTATTCCTGGTTACTTGTTAAAAATACCAGGATTTTTTTAGGCAAACAACATGCTCTGAGCTTATCCCTATTGTCACTAAAACCGACCTTTATAAGTTCTTGCCTATTACTGCCCGGACTTCCTTCCGATCACCCGAACAGGCTCAACTTCATTATCCTCCGATACCGCCAATTTACCGGAATAACTCTAACACAATCAACCTTCATCCAACAGCTCCCGCAATCAAATTTCAACAACGTACCTATCTCAGCAAATATCCGGCTTTTTACTATGACTGAAACCAGTAAACGCTATACAAATACCAGAACCCCAAAAACTCACACTTTCAATAGTATACATTAACATAAATGGACTAAACAATACATCACATTTTGCTATACTCGAAGCCCAGACCCTCATTAAAATCTACGGTCTCATAGCCGTCACCGAAACTTTACTTAAAAATATTTCCAACTCTTACCTCGCCCTTCAAAATTACAAATTTTTTCGACTAGATCGCGTGTGAAGGTAAGCAGAGTGGTGGTATGCTTTTATGTCCGTGATCAACTGATAGTGAAAATTCTTGCAACTTCAGATCTGGACTTTGATAATACCCCGGAATTTTTGATAACAAAAATAAAATATCGTGATTGTAAACTTTAATTTAAAGTGGTTTATCGTCATCCCACTGCTAATATTCCAACATTTTCTTTTGAATCCACTACTTCTTTCCTTCCATTATACATCGATATAGTTATTACTGGAGATTTTAATTCCCACATCATTGCTAAATTTCCGCAAGCTCGCTCACTGCGTGACCTGATCGACATAAACGCCTTCAAAGTAGTCTCCTTTGAACCAACACGTCATCTTATTGCAGACAACAGCTCCGTCACTCATACTACTCTCGACCTCTTCATAGTAAACTACACTATATCTATACAAAATTTTTCACAATCTCTCTCCCCTTTCGCTCCATTACATGACCTAATAGAACTTTTCATTACTTTCTCAGTTCTCTGTGAAACACTAAAGATATTTTTCTCAGGATAACTGTATAGAGTCAAAAACACTGCCCTGAACAAACTGATTATACCAAAGCTGTCTCTACAATGCAACTCTATTTCTTCCTCTAATATTCCTTCACCCACAGTTCAAACCCTTGAGCGCATTTTTTCCTCAGCCGTTCTTGAATCGTTCGATAAGTTTGCACCGAAGCGTTCAATAAAAAATTTCTGTGATTTAAAGAGAATAGAGGATGAAGAAGCAATTTTAACTTGTGTTCAGAGGGTAAATATACATGGGAATATATAAAAAAAGGCTCTGTCTCAGAGCCTTTTATTATTTTTGAGTGCCGGTGTATTTGCGACGGCAATGTGACATTAGCAGGTAAATTGGGCTCCCATTGCTCAGAAAACGTCGGTACATGAAATTTCCTTTTTACTATACCGTCTAAAGCGGCTAGTCTTTGGATCAATAGGGTGTCATCATCAATTCCATATTCAATACAGCTATAATCATTACTAAACAATTGATTTATAGTTGAAGAGCCTGCTTGATTATTCACACTATCACCAATATGATTTTCAGAAATAGCTCCAATGACGCTATCATTTAAATCATTATTACGAGGGGGGGGGGTCAATAAGTCTTTACAAAATCCAAGAGATGGCGCTCGTCACGCTTGAATTATGATGTTTTTGGCAAGCAATACTACTAACTAGATATCGTACAAAGTTTCAGCTCGATTCATTAAGTCGTTTTTTTGTGAGTGTTGGTTGAACAAAAATGTTATTGGTTTATTTGAAAAATGGAAAAAACAGAGTTTCGAGCGGTGATAAAACATTTTCATTTGAAAGGCCTTATACTAAAAGAAATCACAGTTGAAATGAACACCGTTCATGACAAGTCTGTCCCTGTGTTTAAGACTGTTTATAACTGGGTAAATGAATTTAAACGCGGCCGTACAACAACAAAAGATGAATCTCGTTCAGGATGCCCCGTAGAAGTGAGTACGCCCGAAATGGTCAACAAAATCCACGATATGGTGTTGAGTGATAGAAGATTAAAATTGCAAGAATTAGTTGAGGCCACAGGGGTATCAAAGTTTACAATCATTTCAATGTTACATGAAAAATTGGGGATGAAAAAAATATCAGCAAGATGGGTGCCACGTTTGCTCACTGTTGAAATCAAACGAACGTGGTCACCTCTAAGGCTCTTTTGGCACGCATACGTCGTAATCTGGAAGACTTTTGGTGTCGACTCGTAACTGTAGACGAAACATGGGTACATCACTATACTCCTGAAACCAAAGAACAGTCCAAACAATGGATTACCGCAGGAGAATCAGCCTCAAAGAAGGCAAAAACACTAGTCAGCTGGCAAGATTATAGCCACGGTTTTCTGAGATGCGTATGGAATCATCTACATCGACTACTTGAAAAAGGGCCAGACGATCACTGGACAATATTATGCGTCATTATTAGGTTAGCTGAAAGAAAAAATCATAGAAAAACGTCCTCACTTGAACAAAAAAAAATGCCTCTTTCTTCAAGACAATGTTCGAGTTCACACGTGTGCAGTTTCGATGGCAAAAATTAACGATTTAAAGTTCGAATTGATTGACCATCCACCATATTCGCCTGATTTGGCTCCCAGTGACTTTTTCTTATTTCCTAGCCTCAAAAAATGGCTTGCCGGACAACGATTCACGTCGAATGAAGAAGTCATCGCCGAAACAAATGCCTATTTTGAGGGTTTTCAGAAATCATATTTTTCTGATGGCTTAAAAAAACTGGAAGGCCATTTAATAAAATGTATCGACCTTCCAGAAGATTATGTTGAAAAATAAAAAAAAATTACACACGCAAAACTTTTCTTTCCTTCTTTTTGTAAAGACTTATTGACCCCCCCTTATCAACATATCCACTGTCTTCACTTTCTTCCCCACTTGAAATATCAGTAATATTCATTGCTTCAATTATATAGATAAGTTGAGTAATTTTTGTCGATAGCTACTGCATAAATTAATTTTTTTCTACCGGATCTCTACTGACTTATATACTTTTACAGGTAAAAATTTCTTGTGGATAGTACGAACTTTTATGCGCCATCTATTGGCAAATTTACCTCATGACAAAGTAAATTTTTACATAAGTCAAAAAAAAATGTAGTTGTCTGTTTCTTTAACTATCGGCCGCCATATTGAAGCTACCATGCTAGATTTTGTAAATTTAGCTACCATATGGGATTCTACAATCTTTGTCAATCAATCAAATAATTTCAAGCGTCAAAAGCATATGTTATTTCTTAAATTTTAGCGCTAACGTATTAGTATCCTAAAAAAAATTTTGTTAATCAATCGTTTATTTATAATAATTATAAACAATTACATATAAGCAGTTTACCCCCATTACTCAATAGTCTAGATATAGTAATACCTAAAAAAGCCAAAATTTTCAAAATCCCACATTGATTTTGAAAAATACGGAAAAAACAGTCAAACAAATAAAGAAGGTCATATATGGACTCCTGTGACTGAAAGGGTTAAAATATGAAGGATTAGTTACTTATTAGTTGCGATTTTCCGACCCTATTCCCGACGATCGCCATAAATTAGGAACGGCGGTCTGGCGCCCAATTATTAGTCGGGTGAAAACGGTTCAACCAGGCCTTGTGACGGAAGTACTTGGAGTGCGCGGCTGAAACCCCCCGAAGTTCACCACCACAAAGATTGAATTAGATAAATAAAGTATCTTAAAAATATGCGCATTATGGTACGATAATTGCTAGAACAATCACTATTTGATTTCCTATAATAACAATCTACGAAATTGATCAATACCTATTAATATTACGGATATTTTCTTAGTGTTTTCTTTATTTTATGACTATTATACCGATAATTTGGTTTTTGAATGTGTAAAATTTGAATTGAAATAAATTGTAACGGGGTTAATACCGTTTATTTATTTTGTGCGCGCGATCGTATCGAAGAGCACGTGGGATTATCTGAACGTTCAAACACGAAAACCGGAGAGCAGGCGAGAACGGGTGTCAGTCAACCAACTATCTACTAATGCGAAATAAATACGTCGGAAATATTGGTAATATCACAAGCGAGAACGTTTATTGCCTCTTAATGCTACACTTCATTCGGCCCGCGTCTTTATGTTTACATGCCGCGCGCACGAGAACATGCAGTGTCAGATCGCTCGCCGCTCATAGTTCGCAGAGTTATTACGTGCACGCTTTTCGTCGAGTACGAGAGATTAGTTATAGATAATTCTATCGCGATCGCGAAATTAAGCTGGCCAGCTTACCTTATTAACTCTCGCACGGGTAACAAATGAGACGAAGAAGGCTCGTACGGCACACGCTATGTCTTTCGGTAATGTTTATCTGCCGGCGATGATGTCTCTCGCTTACGGTTTCGCCCTCGATGGCGAAACTCTCCGCTCACGCACACTTACACGCATTCTTGCACGCACACTTTCCGGACGTAAGGCTATGACACGGCTCCTTTCTTTTCGACTCTGCACTCCGGAAAACTCGGGAAAAACTCTGGTCCTTCTGAATGGCGGTTGAGTGTGCGGGTTCTAATTTTTCACTGGTTCGTTTTTATTCGCGCGCGTTCCGTCGCGTGTCGTACCGAATTCCTCCAATACATTTCGCCCCAACCGGCAGGTGCTGCTCTCGCTGGCAGCCGCATAGTTGGGCTGTTAGCGCTAATACGACGTTTACCGTCACAAAATATAAAGTTACAATATTTATTCAAAGAGTATGGAAAACGCTTAATAATGAAAATTCGAGCCGTGTAATTGAAAAGA
Source organism: Phymastichus coffea (assembly GCF_024137745.1). Taxonomy (NCBI): domain Eukaryota; kingdom Metazoa; phylum Arthropoda; class Insecta; order Hymenoptera; family Eulophidae; genus Phymastichus; species Phymastichus coffea. Next base: position 379,445 of record NW_026706843.1, on the reverse strand, counting down.
AATAAATTTTTTGTAGTTTATGATATGATGAAAATTGAAAAGATGGACCTCCCGCTCTCATCACAAAATGAAACGGAAAAAACGAAAAATTGGAAAAAAGTTGCAGGAAAAAGAATGAGAAACAGCCCAGAAAACAGTAGCGGCGAAAACAAGCGTCCCGCATTCACCCTGGAGAATTGGCTAAGTGCTACACCAACAAATAATCTTTTCGAACCGTTGAGCGCAGAATCAGGGAAAGAAAACCAAGAGGATGATAATGCAAAAAATGATGTCAATAAACAGGTTCTTAAATCACCGCCGATATATGTAAATGAAGTAGAAAATATCAAACCTCTAGAAGAGCTGCTAAATAAAATAGCCAAGAATAGCTATACTATTAAACTGCTAAGTAATAATAAATTAAGCATACAGCCTGCTGACTCAGAAATATACCTGCCGATTGTCAGGGCGTTGAAGGAGAAGAACACTCAATTCTACACCTTTCCACATAAACAAGACAAAGGATTCAATGTTATGCTAAGGGGATTGTACCCTTTGACTAATATCGAAGAAGTAATAAACGAACTTGAAGTTAAAGGACACAAAATCACGAAAATTACTAACATACTCAGCAGAATCACCAAGGCGCCAACTCCGCTCTTTACAATCGAACTAGAAGTAAGTGGAAATAACAAAAATATTTTTGAAATCAACAGGCTGCTTAACTCAGTGATCACTTTCGAGCCATTGAGGAAAAGAAGAGAAATCCCTCAGTGCCTTAACTATCAGGAGTTTGGACACACCAAGAATTACTGCAGCAAGGTCCCAGTCTGTGTCAAATGTGCAGAGCATCACAACACTAAAAACTGCCCATTAAAGGGTAAATCTAACAAGGTAATATGTGCTAATTGTAAAGGAGACCACCCTGCAAGTTACAGAGGATGCCCAACACATAAACAGCTCCAGCAAAAGTTATTCCCCACCTTAAGAGAAAAAACACTACAATCTCACCCAAGTAACGTTACCAACAATAGAAAAGAAAATATCGCAACTCACACAATAAAGCCAGAACTTTCATATGCTCAAGTAGCAACTAGCAACGACAAAGTAGAAGATAGCAGCGAAACACAAACTACAAACGCTACCAATAGTCGACAGACAGAAAACACTGAATCAAGCCGAGTAAAAAGATTAGAAGCACTAGTGGAAAAACTAATGGACAGAATGGAAACCATGTTTAATCTACTGACAACGTTACTGGGTAAGTTTACACAATGAGAAACCAACTTAAAATAATAATTTGGAATGCCAATGGTTTAAATCAAAGAAAGCTAGAGTTGGAAAGCTTCCTAATCAGAGAAGATGTAGATATTATACTGATTTCTGAAACACATTTCACTAACCAGCATCAATTTAAGATCCCAAACTATAAAGTATATCAAGCGGATCATCCAGATAACAAAGCGCACGGAGGTGCAGCAATTATTATTAAATCTTCGATTAAGCATCATTCAACAGTTAATCATCAGAAGCTAAATATCCAGGCGGCAAGCATAATAATCACAGATTGGACGGGGCCAATTACAATGACAGCAGTATACTGTCCTCCAAACCATACAATAGACAAAGAGGAGTTCAAGTTCTTTTTCAGCTCTTTCGGTCATAGGTTCATAGCTGGCGGTGACTTTAACGCGAAGCATCCATGGTGGGGATTCAGATCGGCTACTCCATCTCCTAGAGGAAATCAACTTTACAAGGTAATGAAGGAAAACGACTACTATCCAATTTCAACAGGTGAACCTACATACTGGCCATCAGACCTAAACAAGCTTCCTGACCTAATCGACTTCGCGATAGTCAAAGGAATAAACTTATACTACTTCGAGGCCACATCATGCCTAGAATTATCCTCAGATCATTCCCCGATAGCGATTTCCTTACAAGCCAAGAAAATAAAAAAAGAAGCAACAATAAAAATCACCGACTGGAACAAGTATAAGCAGTATATAGAAGAGAATATCCATAGTAATATACCACTCAAAACCACTAAAGATATAGATGATTGTATAGTAAACTTTAACTCAATATATAACAAGCACAAATCAAGTACACTACTTCAACAAAGAAAATAAGCTATCACGATACTCCAAACCACATTATTAGAAAAATAAAGGAAAAGAGAAAACTCAGAAAGAACTGGCAAATTACTCGACACCGGATAGATAAGGCCAAATGGAATACTGCAACAAGGGAAATAAAAAAACTTGCTACAACAGGAAAAAAACCGTAAAGTGGGAAAATATCTAAGCGAACTTACCCCTACAGCATCCACTAAATATTCCTTATGGAAAGCCACACGAAACCTAAAGAATCCAAAAAGATTGATTCCACCTATTCGTCAACCTTCTGGAAGCTGGGTCAAGACCAATAAAGAAAAAGCTCAAGCATTTGCAAATCATCTCTGCAAAACATTTACACCTAATGAAAGAATTATTACAGAGACTGAAGAAAGACAATTACTAAATAACTCAATAAACGAGGAAGATGGTCAGACTAAATCGGCCCAACTGACTGAAGTTATTAAGCTAATAGGTAAAATTAAAAACAGAAAAGCCCCAGGAATAGACAATATAACCGGGAAAATGATTAAGGAACTACCCACTAAAGCAATAAGACACATAACAATCATTTTTAATGCTTGTCTCCGAATTTGCTATTTCCCACTTATATGGAAAAAAGCAGAAGTCAATGTTATCCCCAAACCAAGTAAAAATTTGGAACAAGTCACAGCTTATAGACCTATCAGTCTGCTATCAGTTCTTTCGAAAATCTTTGAAAAAGTCATCCTCACCAGAATGAACAAATATATAGAAGAAAAAAAATTGATACCGGATCATCAATTCGGATTTCGGCAGAACCATTCCACATTTGAGCAGATAAATCAAATAGTAGTGCAGATCAGAAAAGCGTTAGAGGACAGAAAATTTTGCTCAGCAGTGTTTCTTGACATTCAGCAGGCTTTTGATAGAGTCTGGCACGACGGACTAGCACACAAGATCAAAGAGGTATTTCTAATCAACCTAGCAAAGTTGCTACAATCCTACCTAACTAACAGACATTTCAGAGTAAAGGTTGGAGATGATTTCAGGGATGATCTGCCAATCAAAGCAGGTGTTCCACAAGGTAGCGTTTTAGGCCCTGTACTCTACACTATTTACACAGCGGACATCCCTGTTATGCAAAACATCACAACAGGAACATACGCGGATGATACAGCACTGCTGACCTCACATGAGGATGGAGAAGTGGCATCCCGCACTCTCCAGACATATCTCAACGAGATACAAACCTGGTTAAACACTTGGAGTATAAGAGTGAATGAGGACAAATGTAATCATGTCACATTCACTCTTAAAAAGAAAACATGCCCACCGGTCTTCCTAAACGGTAAAAGTGTTCCACAAAGTGAGCATGCAAAATATCTGGGAATGCACCTGGATCGAAGAATGAACTGGAGGGTACACATATGGACAAAAAGAAAACAGCTTAACTTGAAGCTAAGGAAAATGTACTGGTTTATAGGGAGAAATTCTCAACTAGCCCTCGATAATAAACTACTGCTATACAAGTCAATTCTTAAACCGGTATGGACTTATGGAATACAACTTTGGGGCACGGCTTCCAATTCAAATGTGGACATCCTGGAAAGATTCCAATCAAAGGCCCTAAGGACCATTGTGGACGCACCTTGGTTCATTCCCAATGAAATAATAAGAAGGGACACAATGATATCTACAGTTAAGGAGGAAGTGGGAGTGTTCTTCAACAAATACAAAACTAGATAGCAGGCTCATCCTTACCCGTTGGCAGTCCGCATACTACACCAATACATTCGCAACTCTCGACTCAAGAAACATAAACAATTAGTATAGATTTTGTTTTTTTTTCCGTAATAAGTCATGTAATTTGATCATCTAATCCAGGTACGAGCATTCCAATGGGAAGCTCGCCTTTTCCAAATGTTTTCTTTTTTCTATAGTGTCATACAATTTACAAATGCATTTTTTTGCAGATTGTAAATATAAATAGGAGTAATAAAAAAAAAAAATAAATAAATAAAAGATATGATACCTCATAAATTTTTAATACAATATTGAACCATATTGAATGTTATTGAACTGATTCACTAATACATATTTCTCTGCTGTAATATGTATTTTATAAAAGAATTCAAAAACTTATTATTTTTGTTGTTGAGAGTGGATGGGTATGGGTGAATGAGCGAAACGGAAAGAATAAATAAGTGAAAGAGAGAGAGAAAGAAAGGAAGGAGAGTCCATGCTAGCATCCTTAACTGAATGAAAAGAGACAGAGAGAGAATCATTGTAGTGGACGCTTCATTTCTTTTCTTACGTAAGACTGTTAACGGGTTTGATTTTTTCTCATTTAGATCCCCCCGCAATCACCCGCTATAAAGAACTTCGTTTTCAAAATCCAACTTTAAAAAAGGTATTGCTGTTAAATATGGTACACTGCCGGTCAGTCACTTCCCCCCCCCCCTCCTCGAGCAAAATTGCTTGAACTTGGAAATTTCATATTTTTGGTCAGAATTAACGTACAGAAACGAGCGGGAGCGTATTTGGAAGCTTTTTTCAAGAGCTTTCGAATAGTATGCATCGCAAAATTTATGAAATCGGGCTTCTAATTTTTTCAATCGAATATTCATCAATGAAAATTCCGAAATTTTCAGTCTAGCATTTTCTTCCTTTTTCCAAACCCTATCCAAATCACTCGTTAAAAAATTTTGTCCATCAAATATGACCCTTGTATAAGAAATTTTCTTGAAAATTGACACGTTTTTTCCACTTTTTATAACTTTGTAAATAAAAATCCTAGAAAAAAGTGTACATGAAAGAAAATGTTTCCTTTTTCACGTAGAATACTGTAAAATTTTTTCAGAATAAAAAAAAGTATTTTTTTTATCCATCTTCCTATGGTCGTTCAAAAAAAAAAAAAGTAAAATATTCATCTGCAACGTGAAATTGTCTTCTTGTAAAATAAAAATTTTAGATTTCAAAAACTTCTTATTCCCATTTTTTTTTCCTCACAAGAACACTGTTTTTCAATAACAATAATGATATGTCATGATTCAAATGAAAATACATGCTTAATCTGGAAAGTTATTTATTTGAAATAATAACTTTACATAAGTTTCATTGAGCCTAAAACTTGAAGATTATCTGCTATTTCACTCTGGATTTGATTCTAGCGTGTTTTTAGTAAAATGTCATAACATGGAAATAGACAACAAAAAATAGACAAATGCGATAGGACGATGAACCAAATTGTTTGCTAAATATCATTCGAAATAAATAAAATTAGAATAAATAAATGCACCGTCTTATAACAATAACACGTAACAATAGTGACTTTGTAATTAACAAACATAAACTTGTGACAATTAGAACTTGTATCACACAAATTAAACTTTTTTTTCATCAAAGTGCCCTCCTTTATGCTTGATAACAGCTTTGCATATTCTTGGCATCCTTGCGACTAGTTTGTCCAATGTGGTTTCTTGGAAATTGTTCCATTCTCTTTGTAAAATTTCCCATAAATTAGTTGCAGAGCTTGGGGAAGATTTTCTCACTGCTCGATCGAGCTCTTCCCATAGCAGTTCGATGGGATTCAAATCAGGCGACTAGGCTGGTCATTGCATAACTTTCAATTTTTTTTTTTTTCCAAATTTGAGAGATAATTTTCATATAATTTGGATGTATGTTTTGGATCGTTATCTTGCTGAAACACAAATTGTGCTCCCACTAGTCGAATTCCTGATGTTACAGCGTGCCTTTGTAGAATGTTTTTGTAACTTTCTTTCTTTAAAATTCCATCAATTTTCACAATATCACCTACTTTTGATCCAGCAAAACAACCCCATGCCATAACTAAACCACCACCATGCTTCATACTTAGAACTAAACAATCACTATTATATTTTTCACCAACCCGTCTTCTCACATACGTACACTCTCCTTCTACTTTCAAAAATTTAAAATTTTGACTCGTCAGACCACAGAACATTTTTCCGATCAGAAATAGTCCAATTTTTATGACTTTTTTCCCACTGTAAGCGTTTCTTTTTATTTACACATCGTAGAAGTGGCTTCTTAACGGCAACTCGACCAAAAATTCCTTTCTCTCGCAAACGTCTCTTTACCGTACTCACACTCACAGGTTTTTCTAAATGTCTGTTGACATCTGCGGTAAGTTCAGAGGCAGTGGCTTTTCGATTACGCAAATTTGTTCGACAAATGTAGTCATCTTCTTTGGCAGTAATTTTTCTTCTTGGTTTGCGTTGCCTATTTTCGATACTTCCAGATATACTATACAGAACTTTTTAATATTATAAGCCCCTGTACGCCTATCTATTTTCAACTGCTTTAAAATAGCGTGACTACTCATTTGTAGTTCATGAAGGACAATGATCTTATTACGTTCACGCACGGACAAATTTTTCGATTTTGCCATGTTCATTACACATTACACAAACAGTTGTTCACACTTGAAACGCTCGCGATCGACTAGTTTGCTCATAATCGTAGACACAGAAATATTTAAGAAGATACCATATTTCATATGTTGAGCGTTCGTATATAACTATATTTGTAAACACCTGAGTATACAGCGTGTTGGGTACCTACGAAATAAGCCTGTGATTACTGGGTGTGAATACACACACGTATACTCACTATCGTTTCCTGTATAATATATATTGTTTTTTGCACCGGCTATAAAAACAGCAATGAAAAATAATTAAAAAACAACGTTCTTGTGAGGAAAAAAAATGGCAACAAGTTTTTGAAATCAACAATTTTTATTTTGCAAGAAGACAATTTCACTTTGCAAAAGAATATTTTACTTTTTTTTTGAAAGACCATAGAAAGATGGATGAAAAAAAAATATTTTTTTTTAATCTGAAAAAAATTTTACAGTATTCTACGTGAAAAAAGAAACATTTTCTTTCATGTACACGTTTTTCTAGGATTTTTATTTACAAAGTTATAAAAAGTGGAACAAACATGTCAATTTTCAAGAAAATTTCGTATACAAGAGTCATATTTGATGGACAACATTTTTTAACGAGTGATTTGGATAGGGTTTGGAAAAACGAAGAAAATGCTGTGCTCGAAATTTTTGTGGGATTTTTTCCCTAGAATTGGCAAGTTATCAAAGATAGACTGAAAATTTTGGAATTTTTATTTATGGATATTCGATTGAAAAAATTAGAAAACCGATTTCATAAATTTTGCGGTGCATACTATTCGAAAGCTCTTGGACAGAACTTTCAAATGCGCTCCCGCTCGTCTCTGTACGTTGATTCTGACCAAAATAATGAAACTTCCAAGTTCAAGCAATTTTGCTCGAGGAGGGGGGGGGGGGGTAAAAGTGACTGACCGGCAGTGTACCATATTTAACAGCAATACCTTTTTTAAAGTTGGATTTTGAAAACGAAGTTCTTTATAGCGGGTGATTGCGTGGGGATCTAAATGAGAAAAAATCAAACCCGTTAACAGTCTTACGTAAGAAAAGAAATGAAGCGTCCACTACAATGATTCTCTCTCTGTCTCTTTTCATTCAGTTAAGGATGCTAGCATACCGCGATTTCCTAAACTCTCGGAAGCCTGAAACCTTGCTATTCTGTTAACCCCTACATCCCGAATCTCTTAATCCTCTTACTCAAACCAAGAACCATCATGCTCTATAACCCAACCCAACCTCGATCCCAAATCAAGATAGTTGGATATCCGGTACTGTAGCGGTTGTTTCCAACAGTCCAAACTATACTGTACACAAAACATAACATAACATACCAAACTGTACTGTACACAAAACAAATCACCCACTTAATAAAGTACACGGAAATACTCCGATCATAATCAAAACAAAAATAAATCACTACATCCACTCACACATTAGCGAAATCAACCTACAAGCAACCAGTGTAAACATTACAGATAAAAACGGACCGACAACAATATCAGCTATTTACTGTCCTCCAAATAAAACAATTACTTCATGAAAATGGACAAACTTTTTCAAAACTTTAGGAAATCATTTTAGAGCAGGTGGTGATTACAATATGAAGCATCTTGGTGGGGATCTAGATCATCAATTCCAACATATAGAGGTAGAATACTCTATGAAATAGTACAAAAAAATGATTTCATTCCGATATCAACTGGAGAACCAATATACTGGCCTACAGACATAAACAAGCTCCCAGATTTGATTGACTTTGCTATAGTAAAGGGTATAAACAAAAATTATTTTGAAGTATCGTCATGCTTAGACTTGTCATCAGATCACTCGCCGATACCGATTACATTATACCAACAAGTATTTGAAAATATACAAACAAACTAAAGTTGATTAGAAAAAATATGCCTCCTATATAGAGGAACGCATAACGTGTAACGTTCTTCTTAAAACAACTACAAATATTGAAGATATCATAAATTCATTCAATCTGCTACTAACTAAATCAATAAGTAAATGCTCTATAGAATTAAATACAAATAAAACACAACAAAATACGTCCAATAAAATAGTCCAAAAAATAAAAGAAAAAAGATCGTTAAGAAGAAGATATCAGATAACCAGATAAAGCTAAAATAAAACAAGAATAAATAAAGGATCTAAAGATCTAAAGAAATCGTTATACGAAGAAAAAAATATACAAACGCAAAACTATCTCAGAACACTGAGTTCAACAGTAGCAACAGACTACTATTTCTGGAAAGGTACTAAACAACTTAAAAGGCCAACGACATTTATATTGTGTAACGGGGGGCTAAATCTGCAAAAATGAGAAATTTATTTAAGAACAAACTCCCACGATGCAGAGCAAACCGCCGCTCCGTTAACACGTATGTTAATACGTGTATTCGCCTTAACGTCAGCTGACTTAACTTAGTTGTCTTCGATCAAGCAGAGTTGAACTCACCTTAAGTCACGTGCCTTGTGACACACGATGAGTTTCAAGTGTAAGCGACTTTACTCCAAATCCACTTAATCCCCTAGCTATAATAGGATTAAAACCTAAGCTTTTTCTAATTGTTTAAACAACTAGGAAAAATCATATGACGAAATCGGCGAATAAGTTTAATAGATTTTATTAATAAAAATCTCTACAGTCTTTGTCGGGCCGAAAGACTGACGCACGCGAATAGGATTTACAATTAAATAACTTTCGGTGAGAAAGAGAGAGAGAGAAGATACGAAAATTGGCGCGATCTAACGCTCGGCGCAAATACAAAAAATATCAACGCTAACACGGTTGAACAAAATACTAAATGTATTTTGTCACGCGATAATTAAGGGAGGTGCACCTACCCTGCGGTGCAATTACGGTGATCAGCCGTAACTGTTGATGTCAGCAAAATATCAACTGCCCCTGTCCTTTGAACAATTGGCTGCGCTGCCTCACTCTGCTTATCAGCTGCAAACTGCTTCCGAATCCTCGTACTTGCTATAATATCGCTATTACACTCACGCACGAAATTGTCCCAGGAAAACTATCACTCGGCGAGAAAAACTGTGCAAATAAAAATCGGCGATGCTCGTTCGAATACAGCTGAAGCGTAACTGCTCATTTAAAAGACCGCCGCCCCCTCTCTCTCAATACTTAGAACTAACGCGCGAAAATCAAAATCGCGAACGGTTCGATTAATTGAATCGACTACCGTTGCAATTGCCTATCAGAAAACTTGGCGGAAACTAGGCAAGGTCGGACGAGGGAAAGCTGAAACGTTTGCAAATCATTTAAGTATAGTATTCACACCTCACGAAAGTATAATCTCCCAACATAAAGAAGAAATCTTACTCGAATTTTTTGACGTCCAAGATAGTTCACTGATCGAATCGATAAAAATAAAGGAAGTATTGCAAATAATTAATAATATTAAAAATATAAAAGCCCCGAGATTACATAATGTCACAGGAAAAATGATTAAAACTTTACCTAAAATTGCAATAAGATACTTCAACAATTGTTTTCAATAAATGCTTGCGTTTCTGCTATATTCCTTCTCAGTGGAAAGTAGCAGAGATTGTCTTAATACCTAAACCTGGTAAAGAACCAAAAATGGTGACTTCATATAGACCGATTAGCCTTTTGTCAGCAGTCTTTAAAATTTTTGAAAAATTAATACTAGCTAGAATTAACCCAATAATACTAAATAGAAAACTTATCTCCGATCATCAATTCGGTTTCAGGTGTAATCACTCTACGATCGAGCAAGTAAACAAAATAGTATCTGTTGAGAGGAAAGCCATTGAAAATAAATAACTACTTTATAAGCTGAAGACTTTTTTTCCGGAGCCCCATTACAAATTGTTGCAGTTATATCTACAAAATAGAGAGTTCCAAGTTAAAATGGATACATACATATCAAAATGTCAGTTAATAAAAGCTGCAGTACCACAAAGCAGTGTTCTAGGCCTAACACTATATTTATTGTACACATCAGATCCACCAAAGTCTACAAATATCGTGACATCAACTTTCGCAGACGATACAGCAATATTAAAAGTTCAGTCAGAAGTAACAATAGCATTTAAAACGTTACAAAAATACATAAATAACCACCTTCAAAACTGGTTTAACTCCTGGAGAATAATAATAAATGAAAGTAAATCAATGCATACGACATTCACACTTCGAAAAGATACCTGCCCCCTATTATATTAAACGAAAAATTCATTCCGTAAAGTAATCAAGTAAAATATCTAGGTATCCATCTAAACCGAAGACTTACATGAAGGGATCATATATTCATCAAACGTAAACAGTTGGGTCTAAAATGGAGGAAAATGTACTGTCTCATTGGAAAAAAATCGGAGCTATCAATTGAAAACAAACTGCTGTTGTATAAAGCTGTGCTTAAACCAGTCTGGACTTATGGTATTTAACTATGGGGAGCTGCTTCGAACTCGAATATTGAAATCCTGGAAAGATTTCAATCGAAAATCTTACGCAATATAGTACGGGCCCCACATTTCGTACCGAACGAAATTATCCGAAACGATCTACAGGTTACAACAGTCAAAGAAGAAATTACAAATTTCTACGCAAAATATTACTCCAGATTTCAAAACCATCCTAACAAACTTGACAACAGACTCCTCAAGACATCTATCACAAATACCAGACTTAAAAAACATACTTATGAATACGCAAATAAAATAAATTACATTAAACTATTAAAATCCGTTGTCAAACAAAGTCAAAATACACATTGGAGTATACTGGTTAAATGTTAATATATATATGTCTAATAATAATAACATTTGCTTAAAGTCTCAATCTATAGGACAGATTGTAAATATTTTTGGAGTAAATAAAAAAAAATGTTATCGAAATTAAAATTTCAAATAAAATCAAATAACAATGATTTATTAAACTATGTTTCGTATGCAATTATCTCATAATTTATATGTAAAAGTTATAACTAAATTCATTGATTAAGATAGAGAACATGTGTTGAACGGAGTTCACGAAACAAAGATTACTTTGAAAACGAACGAACGAATGAAACAAACGGACTACCACATGGTTTTTTGTTAGTTTTTACTTAAAGTAAATTTTTTCATATCGTTAAATGTAATAATTGAAATACCCTCAACTTGAAATTAATAAGAACAAATATTCATTAATATACCTTGATTATTAAAATCAAAAACTTAAGGGAGTTGAGTACCTACAAGAATTAACGAACAGAAAAATCTGAAACTTTGCAGAGCGTTAGAATGTAACAAATTATGTACGTAAACCAATTTTCGGGAGCCTAGGTGGGTTTTTATAAAAGATAGTCGTACTTTCATTTTCGGTCGTTACAAGCAAATTGAACACGTGGCCTTATGCGGAGTCACAGAGTTTTACGCATAAGATCGTTGATATCTTTTTAATTGACGAACAGATTTTAATGATATTTGAGAAGTAGATAGATAAGATATCCTAGAATACTTATCAACTTTAATAACATAGAAGGGTGAGCTCTATCAGTAATAATTATTACGATAACTACTGTAAATAGCTGTTTTTAGCTTGTTTGGTTACACATGTGGCAACGTCGCATACGCAGTTAACAGTTCGTAGTGACTAAGTATTAAAATTTGTTTGAAAGATTGGATTTTTAATATATAAAATTTAATATATAATTATTCGTCTAATACATTATTGTAGTAAGAATATACAAAAAAGCTTTATTTCTATATATAGCGACATACATGTAAATATTGTTCCATGCAATATTGATACATGTACGACTAATACTTACACACGCACGCGCACACAAGTTAACAAAACGCGACGTTGCCAGATCGACTACCGCTATAGTCAACCTGAGTGTTTAGCTCTTATTTTACTAGGCGGGTAGGTACTCAACTCCCTTAATCGCAGATGCGTGTTTCGTCGTTCGTTGTCAAGCACTGAACTGTGTAGACCACTGTCACTTTATAACGTCAAAAATATAATGTCAAAATACGTCATCATATGTCATTCTCACATCAATTTCATTAAACCAAATCAATCAATCATACATGAATACTCTATCTCAAGTCAACCAATCAGAATCAATAGAGGCTTCACTATTTAAAAATTCTCTCTTTTAAGGAGGAATTGACTATTTACGTTTAACTTTGACAAAGGTAGATTTGGAGCATTATCGAACTTAAGCACTAATTTCTTATGGTCCTATTTATTACAAGATGATACATAAAAACCGGCTGAAACTGTGAGTATATGTGAGGGACATGTACAATGTGTGTTCAAAAAGTAAGGTGAATTTTTAAATTGGGCGGGTTACATAGATTTGATCATCAATATATTTTTTTTTATTATGTTGGTATACATGTCCCTCACATATGCTCACAGTTTCAGCTAGTTTGTATGTTTACTTTTTTTGCGAGACAGGAACTTTAGATGTGTTTTTATGCTCGGCGATTTTCTGCTGTAGAAAACAATAAATCATAGAGTTTTCATAAAATCTTGTGTAATAAATGGAATTAAGTGCTTCAAAACATTTGAAATGTTGACAGTAGCATACGGTGAGTCTACTTTAAGTCAAAAAAATGTTTACAAGTGGTATAAGTCTTTCAAGATGGCTGAGAAGACACCAACGACAAACCTTGCTCTGGACGACCAGCACTTCAATAACTAATGAAATTGTTGAAGAAGTGAAACAAATGGTGTTAAAAAATCGTCGAATCACTATTAGAGAAGTGGCTAAAGACGTCGGCATCTCTGTTGGCTCGTGCCATGCAATTTTTTCCGAAATGTTGGGCACAAAACGTGTAGCAGCAAAATTTGTTCAGAAATTGCTTTATTTTGAACAAAAATACCGTAGAAGAAGCATTGCTCAAGAGCTGTTAAACGACGTCAATGATGATCCTTATATGCTCAAAAGAGTCATAACTGGTGATTAATCATGCGTTTATGGTTATAACATCGAAACTAAAGCCCAATTGTCCCAATGGAAGACTCCAGAAGAGCCAAAACCAAAAAAAGCACGTCAAGTTCGATCTAATGTCAAGGATTTGCTCACTGTTTTATTTGATTATTGTGGTGTAGTACATCAAGAGTTCTTACCACAAGATCGTACGGTCAATAAAGAGTATTACCTTGAAGTTATATGCCGTTAGCGAAAAGCAATACAAAAAACCGTCCGGGATTGTAGGAAAACAATTCATGGATTTTGCATCACGATAATGCACCTGCTCACTTATCGTTGCTTGTATCGAACTTTTTGGCCAAAAACAAAATCACAATCATTCCTCTGGTACCATATTCTTTGGATATGGCCTCCTGTGACATTTTTCTGTTCCCAAAACTCAAAAAACCCATTAAAGAACGAAAGTTTGGAACTATTGACGAGATAAAGAAAAAATCACTGGAAGAACTCAAGGCTATACCAGAAAGTGCCTACCAGAAGTACTTCAAGGATTGGAAAAAACGTTGGCACAAGTGTATTATATCTGAGGGAGATTACTTTAAAGGGGACAACAAATATTGATGAATAAATAAATATTTTTTCATAAAAGAAAAATTCACCTTACTTTTTGAACACACATAAATAGATGTGAATAAGTCATTTCGTACATGGTAATCAATTTTTTACGATATGCATTTTTGCAAAACTCTGTTTTAAACATTTTTTGTTCAACTACTTGTTCTCTTAAATTTTTATGGCTCAATTCAAAATTTCTCAAAGTTTTAGCACTTATGTTTAGTAATCTTTGCCTTTTCGTGATTTTCGTTCACTTTGCGACATATTTCTGTCCCGGAGCTTAAAGTCATATTAAATATTTTTCTTCGAAGAATGCGAATATTTTGTGTATGAAGTATCTATAGAATATAAACAAAGTATTTAAATGTCGTCCTATACATACAAGTTTATTTATTCTTTTTCGATTTTATTTAAACAATTAATGATTGCGATTTTGAATGACTATCTTAGTAGATATAATGTAAATTGTAAAATCTTTCACTCGAATTAAACGTTAAAGTATTCAAATCAAGTTCTTATCGTCTGCAAATTTCAAAAAATTCAAACAAATAAGAAAAGGCTTTTTTAGGCAAAAGCCCTTCTTTCGTTTAATACCTTCAAATTTTTTACTTCCAAATTCATATAAAAATTTATACACATATGCATAGAAGTATTTGAATTCAGAATATTTAATAGACGGAAAAACGGCTTTTTTCGAGAAATGCACTTATTCCGTAGAACAGTTCAAACCATAGACAATAATGGTAGGGGCCTATTTAAAGAAATTATTTTGAGTCAATTAATTATAATACACGCAAAAATTAACTCTAAACTTAAAGTCGCATAAATTATTGCATAAGAAAACATATGTATTCATTTATTTTTATACAACTTGTAACGAATAACCATTTATTATACGAGTAGCTCACTCCTACTCTGAGAAAAAGGTCCTACGTAGGTGATCCCATGTGTAAAGCACCCCTATTTCTAGACAGAAAGAGTATGGATCAGGATGGCAACTTAATCATCCACTACTCTATAAAATTACCTTTATTTCCGGAGCAATCCAGGGATCACTACAGGTGTTGGATTTCCTATCATTCGTTTGTCATCAGCAAACACGCGCACGGAAAGCTCCCCAGGCATTCATTGTTGTAGAGCATTGCCGTGTATAAGTAACTTCCATGTGGCTGCAGTAGAAGAAGTCTGTGATGGTCCGACAACGATACCTGACGCGGAATGCGTCTTTCTGCATAGACATGGATACCTGGGACGTAAGCGTGGCCAGCACTGACGTTGATTTGGGGATACTATCATCTCTCAACTAGAAAATGGTGGTGAATTCTCCTCTAACTGTCACATCTATGCACAGGCCAGTATTAAGGCCTATCTCTATGAACGGTACAGGGACGAGTATTCCGGTCGGAATGAATGCGTGAATTGAGGTAGGTTATCGCTCATTCCAAGAGCTGGCCAGTAAATTCGCACCTCGATAATCGAGAAAGTCACTAAGCCCCCTGAAAATTAAGCACTACAGGTAATAAATGGAGGCTCACATCTCATCCTCCTTCTGAAGCCCTTATTTCACGATCGCCCATTGCTTTCAAGCGCAAATGAGGTAGCCCACTCCAGCGGTGAGGCCGGTAATTCTTACATGCCGTGGAGATCCGTCGAAGTCATTTCTGCCTGGTGAAAGTTACATTCAGCCATATGCCCGTCCGTCTGAATCGAATAGTTAATACCAGGTTGAATTTTTTACGAGATAGTCCCGGACTCCTTTACGACCACATGGTCACCGAAAGCTTCTCCTAATCCCTAAAGTTCGAGGATCGCCTAACGATAAGGTTAGCTTTCTTAGTGGTTGAGGTACCATTCATTCACGGTTTCCTCTACTCATACGACGACGCTGATCGTAGGCTTGTCCTTCTCGTACCTCCACGACAGGGCATTAGCAACCGCGTGTAAAGATCCCTCGTGATGCTCTACATCAAACCCGAATACCTGCAACTTAAATATCCATCGTATCAGGCAATAGGTGGATTTCTTCATACTCTGAAACTACCTCAGATATGATGACCTGTGATTAGTTATCACTCTTAAATGGTAATCTTCTAGGTGTTATCTGTACTTCTTCCAGACCTATATCGCTAACGACGGCTTGGAGGATGAATTCTCCGTCGGGAACGGGCGACTATAAGATCGGAGCATTGTTCATGAGGTGCTTGGTCCTTAAGAATATGTGTTATCGATCTTGACTCCAGTGACGAAGAACAGCCTTCCACGTCAACAGAATAAATGGATCTACGATTGAAACGAAATCGTCGATGAAGCGCTGATACCACGATACCATGTCCAAGTTTTTCTCTCTCCTAAGTTTCTTTATATTCTTTCATCCATGAGGAAGGGTCTCGGTACCAAACGCGATCACCGGGAAGGATTCATCATCATCTTCGAGCCGGCCATATTAGAGGTTACCCACATACGAATAAAACGTTGCCTATATGGATATTTCTGATTTTTTCCCTATAAAGCTCTAATAAGTCGTCATTTTTACGGTTTTTTATAAATTACTCACAATTAGTTGTACTTTTTGACGTTCGAGCGTCTTACTGCAAGCATTAATATTATTATAATTATTAACAATATAAGTGAAAAAACAATACATCAAATTTTCTGGATGCACAATGTTAGTTTTAACGGCAATAATAAAAGTCATTACAATATTATTTTCCTAGATCATTAATTTTTCACTCTTTTTTATTTAATAAATCATAGTTAATTATAGGCTATCAGACTTTTTCTATCCATAGAATCTGGGATTTTCAATTACGCAATCGCTTAATATATAAATAATTTACATGAACAATAAATAAGAAATTAGTATAATCATGACTTTATACTCTACATATTTCAATGATATTCAACCTGCAAAATACAAGTTGTTTAGACAATACCAATTCCCTTTAATGTTTTCGTATCACCTTCTATATAATTTGTTGTAAAGGTTTATTCAATAGTAATGCCAATGTAATATTATGTTTTTTTTTAAATAGTGAAACATTTTTTTGAATATCTTACAATTATATGGAGTAGCGATAACATAGTCCCACAAAAAAATTTAAGTGCCAAAAACTAAATTGAAATACCTATATGTTTTCGAGCTTGCTGATTCCGAATTCGGAATCACTTTAACCCTTTAAGATTGTGTTAAAGGTAATTTCACGATCAAATCCACAGAGTTCTTCAAAAATAACTTAAAATAGTGGGTCTATAGGTTTTTCGAATAGCTGATTTCGTAGTTGGGATCGGTTTGACCATTAGGTAAGTTTTAAGTTCATTTTATGTCTCCAACATAAATAGACAGACATAGCTGGACACGTGCTCACATAAGCTATGACAAAGGACGAATATTTTTACATTTTAACATATACATGTACAGACAAAGTAAAAACAGAGAATTCAAAGAGTGATAACAGAAACAACAAAATAAATATTACATATTCAAAATATATCATAGTCAGCTCTATTTTAAGCGTTAAATAGGAGTACTTTCAGGAATTATATAAAATAATTTCAAGTTTATTATTCATTTTTATATTATCAAACAACTTTGTTGTAAAAGTGAATTTCTCTTCGTTTTCTGAGGTTCTGATGGTAAATTTCTTTTCAAGAACCAACAGTAATTTGTTAATTACTCCATTTCCTTAATATCCTAGTAGAATGTAAAAAGTGGAGCATTAGGCTCATCATGATACGGGAATTCGGAACCTAATATCAGTGCAGGTCATGCTAAGCAATACTGCTAGTCCTTTAAAAGAGATTTACTATTAGAACCAAAACACGGAAGAGATATCATTTGAAAATAAAGTTCTTTGATATCTTCAAAACGCGTAATAAGTTTGAGGTAATTTTCTATAATTCCTAAAGGTACAAATCCTCTTTACCGCTTGAAATATAGCTGACTATGATATATTTTAAATATGTAATATTTATTTTGTTATTACTGTTATCACTCTTTGAATTCTGTATTTTTTAATTTTGTCCGTACGAAATTAGCTATTGAAAATTTGAATTCAGTAACCTAAAAAACCTATAGACTCACTATTCCAAGCTAGTTCTTTTGGGTTTTATTCTGTTCTATTCTGTGGATTTGATATTGAACATAATCTTAAAGGGTTAAACTAACCCCAATTAGGACTCATCAATTCGAAAATCTATAAAACTGCTATATCAAGTTAGTTGAGAGTAATTCTACGGATTTAAACTACAAATAACCTTGAATATAATCTAGAAGGGTTAACCTGACCTCGGGTTGGGATTCAGCAAACGAAAAAACTTATGAACCTGCAATTTCAAGTTAGTTTGGATGAATTCTGCGGATTTGATCTTGCACATGATCTTGAAGGATTCAATTAATCCCAATTGAGACTGAGCAACCCGAAAAAAACTATAGACCTGCTATTTCATGTTAGCTTGGAGTAATTTTGGGGACTTTACCTCAAAATGACTTTGATCATGACCTTAGAAAGTTAAATTAATCCAGCATTAAGATTCAAAGACCTAAAAATCTATAGACCCATCATTTCAAGTTAGTTTTGATAAATTCTCCTGATTTGTCCTGGAAATGACCTCGGATATAATCTTGAAGGGTTTAACTGACGCTGGATTTGGATTCAGCGACCCGAAATTTCTATAGACTCACTATTTCAAGTGAGTTTTAATGAATTTTGCAAATGTAACCTTAAAATGACATTGAACCTAATCTGATCAGGTTAAACCAACCTCCGATTCGGAATCAGCGATCTCCAAAACATAAATACCTTTGTTACGTCTTACGACGCATCCTTTTTGTAACAAATGCACATTCGGGAAATTCAAAGCTGCTAACCTACTCGCACGTCAGCTGACGAAACGCGTGGTGAATGACACTCCGAAATAAAGTGTTACGGCTTACGACGCATCCTTTTTTGTAACAAATGCACATTCATGAAATTCAAAGCTGCTAAACTACTCGCACGTCAGCAAAAAGCTGACGAAACACAAGGTAAATGACACTCCTAAATAAAGTCACCAAACGCAAAAATTTATATTCAGCAAAAACAAAATGTCACACCATATCGCAATACTGACCTGAAAAGAGCTATAAAAGATATAAGAAGGAATGAACAAATTACTCAGGCAGTTGATCAGTAGTCCGTCAGTCAGTCAATAAGTACCTGTAAGACTCAACTCCGTACACACCGGTCCGACAATTGGTGATTACTTTACTTAATAAACTCGCGACTGTTACAAAGTAATATCGTACAAGTAATTATTCAACGACCTACCCAAAACAATTCAACAAGCAGTTAGAGCCTGCTACATTTATACAATTCAACAAACAGTTAGAGCCTGCTACATTTATACAACTCAACAAGCAGTTAGAGCCTGCTACATTTATAAAATTCTACAAGCAGTTAGAGCCTGCTGCATTTCTGTCAACAATTAAAAACTACGATTATCAAGGTATTGCAATTATCAGACATACATTTCCACATACATTTATTATAAGTGAGACATATCCAACCACTAGTCAACATATTAGAACGTCTCATTCATTAGCTATTCGTAGTTGATGCACGAGACGTAACAATTGGTTCCGGTACGAAAATCAGACAATATATATTATTATATATCTAACAAATTATTTTTAACATCTCAATAAGTAATAGTGTTTCTATATATTTCTACCATAATTTTTTGCTAACAATTATTTTTCTTATTTTATATATTTTCCCTACTTCACTCTATTTAATTTTGTCGAATTCCCTTTGTTTATTCCGTTGATTATCAAGTGCAATGTCCAAATGAGCAAGAAGTCCCGTACAACGAAGGACACATCATCCGTAATTAGGAAACTTACACGATCACAAATCGACAAGAATCCAAAATTAGAAGACCTTTTAGAAAAAGGACTGGATGAATTAGCTTTCAAAAAAAGTAACAAACTACGAAGATCGCCGACTAAGATCAAGACCCAAGAAGAAATCGCAGGAAAAGAGAAAATCACGGGAGCAATAAGGAAAATCATACCAGCAGCTGATCAATTAATTGATTTAACAGAAAACCAAACAAACAGAACATACTACACTGATTCAGACAGATACTCACTACTAGACCAGACGTTCGACACATTTGACTTAGAAAAACACGATAGATATTCAGACATTGGAGGATTTTTAGGTGAACAAAGTCTAATATTAGGGACACCAAAGGACATATTATTCACCATAAACAAAAACGAAGAATTAGTCTACACACAACACGCATTACCAAAAATCTCTGACGAATCTATTAACCAACACCAGAACAGTGAAGACTCAAAAAAAGACATTAGGCAAATAAACAAAACACAATACACAAAAGAAAAAGAAAGTGAAAGAAACACTCAGCAAATTCAAGGAAAACAAATTCAAGAAAACCAACGTATCACAAGCCCAGCAACAAACCCAATAAATATGGCAAATTCACATCCAATCAAATTATCTCTCAAAGAATTGGTAAATTATGTCCCGGACTTCGATGGTAAAAATATGCCACCCGTAAAGTACATCAGGAGACTACGACGAGTAAAAAATCTAGTAGATAACCAAGATAAACACAATGTAGTAGAACTATTGAAAGTGAGAATGAAGAGAGAAGCAGAAGAAGCTTTAGGAAACAGCTGTGTGGAAACAATAGACGAATTAATTACAACAATACGAAGTCTATATCCAATTCAAGAAGACATACACGAACTGCGTGCTAGGATACGTAAAATAACACAAGGAAATACAGAATCAATTATTCAACATACAAATAGATTATGTCAACTAGTATTAGAAATAAAAGAAATATACAAAATACAAGAAACAAATGAAATAGCTAGATGCAGACGCAGTAAAATGCTTTAAGAAAGGAATGCGAGCAGAAATAAAATACGAACTAGGCAACGAGACAACATTACAAGAAATGTCCAAAAAAGCTATCGAAATTGAAAATGACATAAATATTAGAAAAGCAACAGACAATGTGACAATTAACAACACATATGCCGACTACAATGATTATTATAATAGACCCGAACTACCAAAAAAAATTATGATATGTCAAATTTGTCATGACACCCAACACGAAGCGCTATTTTGCTATTCTGCAGCATGCGTCTATTGTAAAGGATCAGATCACTTTTCCAATAAGTGTAAAAATTCAGTAGACAAAATCAATTTGATATACAAATACTGTAGTCAAAAAGGACACTCAATAAGCGCTTGCCCACTAAACAAACGAAGAAATATCCATTGCCAATACTGTCAAGAATTAGGACATGAAGTAGGTCAATGCCCCTACATTGCCGACTACATAAAATTTTGGAAATGCGGAGAAACGGGACATGAAGCCATCAAGTGTAAAAACAAGATCACACAAAAAGTAAACAAATGCGATATTTGCGAAGAGGGAAGTCATCCAACGCAAGAGTGCCCTGAAGTCTTTTGTAAAAAATGCAACAAAAAAGGTCACTCTATCAAATTTTGCACAACAGGTAAAAATAGATCACCCTATAGAATATGCACCCTATACCAAGAACAGGGTCATGAAGAACAAGATTGTGAAGAAGCGCGAATATATTTCATAGAACAAAGAAGCAAATCAAGTTACAAGTGCCAATTATGTGTTCAATTAGGTCACACAGCAAAGTTCTGAAGAAAAATCGCGAATACACAACAATCTGCAAACCCCCAGCAAACTCCACAAAACTACAACACCTACAATAGAAACTACAATAACGGCTACAGAAACAATTTTAACAACTATCAAAGGAAAAAATTCTGAGCTTCTTGCAAAAATATGGGTTACACAGCAAGTGAATGTAGGAACTACAAGCACTAAAAAATTATCCACCTCAAAATATTTCAATCACATGCGAAGGTTGCAACGAAACAGGACATAACCTAGATAACTGTGAAAAAGTTAAAAGATTATACGAAGAAAGAGTATTTTGCAGAACCTGTAAAGGTGTCGGTCATACAACAGAACAATGTCGCAAACATGGGACAACCTCGGAAAACTCTGGAGCTCCTTTGGGAAGGAACGCCTAGGGAATGAGCAGACAATAAAAACGTTCCACGACGAAACATCCACTCTCCCAACACAAACAAAACAACACATAGATATATACAGCAAATTCTAAAAAAATGTAAAGAAAATAGAGAGTACCATGCTACAGACAGATATAGCTAAAAACAGTACTGATATTGACCAACAAATTACAAACGACTGTACCAAAATATACATTGTCAAACTTAAAAACCTTCTCAAGTATATAGAAATATTTCAACCAAATTCGAATAACAAACTGTAACTACTAGTAGATAGTGGAGCACAACTAAACATTATCAAAAATAGCAGCATTCCACAAAAGCATTTAAATAGAAATGAACAAATATCTATATCAGGAATCACAGAAGACGCCATAAGAACAATAGGCTCAACACAAATGCATATTGCAGATGAACCATTTGATTTCCATGTAGCACCAGATAACTTTTCTATTCCTTACGATGGAATAATAGGAATAAATGCTTTATCCAAACACAAATTAAGATTAGATAGAGGTTACTTGGAAATAAACAATCAAAAAGTGCCATTAAAAGAAACTACTAGCAGAAATCAAACAAACACATTTACAGTACAAACATCAAAAGAAATTAACGAACATCATGACACATGGGAACCCATAGCATTTGACAAAAAATACATAGTAGACAACAATGATATCGAAACAAATACGACAACACACAGCAAAGAAGTATCAATACATAAAGATGTAACACAAATCTTAAATATAATAAGTGACATACAAAAAGAAACGAAAAAAGTACGAATGATCAAATATATGGGAATCCAGAAACAAAAATATTATCTCAACCTAACTATCACTCAAGCTTGGCACAATTTATTGGAAATATTAGTAAAGCCCTGGAAGACGAATCCAATGAAACCGAAGAAAATTACACTATTAATGATTATTCAAATTTTTGCGACACGTTAAAAGATAACGTTGCAGGAGAGATTGACAGAAAATACGACAAAATGACGAACCAGCAAATTCACATTATGAATGATATAGAAAATAACTTCAAAAACATCAATGAAAAATTCACACCTAAAGAAACTAATTTAAAATCGACACATATATTTACAACTACGCACAACGAAATCGCACAAAAAGAGATCAAGAACACGAAATAAAAATACGACGAAAGCAATTGATAGATACAATAAACTTAGAACACCTGACTCAACGTTAAAAAGAAAACATAGAAAATTTAATACTGTCATTCGAAGATATATGCTGGTTAGAAGGAGATAAACTTGGCCAATGCAACATAGAAGAACACGAAATTAATTTAACTGATGATAAACCAGTATATGTTAAACAATTTCCTCTGCCATATACACTCAAACAAATCGCATGTGATGAAACAAAGAAGCTAATTACAAATAACTTAATTAGACCCTCAACAAGTGCATTTAACGCGCCAGTATGGATCGTGCCAAAAAAGGGAATAACAAAAGACGGAAAGAAAAAATGGAGAATGGTAATAGATTATTGAAAATTAAATGCAAAAACTATTCCAGATCCATATCTTATACCCAACATATTAGAAATTTTCGACTACATAGGAAAAAACAAAGTTTTCACCACCATCGATATGGTTTCTGGATTTCATCAACTAAAAATGAAAGAGTCAGATATACATAAAACGGCGTTTAGTATCCCTGGCGTGGGACGTTTTGAATTTAAAGTATTAACTTTCGGACTAATAAACTCACCTAGGGTCTTCCAAAGAGCACTAACAAAAGTACTCGGAGACCTATTGGAAAAAGGGTTCTGTTACCTGTACATCGATGATATAATTATCGTTGCAAATACGGTTGAAGAACATAATAAAAGATTCAAACTCATAGCAGTAAAATTAAGAATGGCAGGATTAAAAATTGAAACGAGTAAATGCAAATTTCTCCAAAAGGAAGTAGAATTCTTAGGCCACATTATAAGTGAAGAAGGCATCAAAACAGACCCAAAGAAAATAGAAGCAATAAAGAAAATTCCTATCCCAAAAACTATCAAAAATATCAGAGAATTTTTAGGCCTAACAAGCTACTACAGACGCTTTATTGGACACTTCTCACAATTAGCAAAGCCTATCATAGATTTACTGCAAAAAGAACAACCATTTATTTGGACTGAAGAAAGACAAGAAGCATTTGAAAAATTAAAAAATGCCCTATGCACAACTCCAGTTCTTCAATACCCAGATATGAAAAAACCATTCATCATTACAACAGATGCTTCAAACCACGCGCTGGGTTGTGTACTCTCTCAAGGAGAGATTGGTGATGACAGACCAATAGCATTTGCATCAAGAATCTTAAAATCAGCAGAGAAAAAATACCATACATACAAAAACGAAGCACTTGGCATAGTATTCACAATAAAGGCATTTAAGAATTACACATACGGAAACAAATTTACCATCGTTAGTGATCACAAACCATTGTTATCCTTCAAATCAGCAGATAACAATTCAAGAGTACAAAAATGGAGACTAAAACTAGCAGATTATGATTATGATATTATCTACAAACCTGGCAAAATAAATACAAATTCCGATGCACTATCACGAAATCCGATGGAAGATATAAAAATAAATGTAGTTACCAGAGCACAAAAAGCAAAACAAGAATTAATAGAAATAATAACAAATGAACGACAAGTACTAGAAAAACAAGAGGAACAAATCAAAATAACAAGAAAACAAGACAAAGAAAAAGAAAATAGAAATAAAAATATTGCACAAGCACAAGTACATATGGAAAACGAAGAAAACACAAATAATGAAGCAAAAATACAGAAACAACATAACATTCGATTTACGAAAAAACCCAGCGAATCAAGAAAAGACAACATTATACATTAACATCAATCATTAGATAACGCAACAGAAAGACTAATAAAATGCAAACAGATATAACCAGACAAAAATCTACAGCCCCAGGAAATTGAAATAATACAGTCAGGAACAAAAAATATCTTCATAGCCTGTCTTGACACAAGACAGTCCGCTATGTGGATAAAGGAGAATCTCAAAGATCTCTTCAAATTATTAAGAACATTAATTTTTCGCAAGAAAATAACAACATTCAGCATCTCAAGAGACCTACAATTAAAAAACATACATTGGACCGAAATAGAAAACATTCTAGCAACAACATTCGAAACTTCTGAAACTAAAATTATCAATTGCCTAAATTACATCGACTACGTAAAACTCACAGACCGAGACAATATATTCGACCAATATCACTCAAGCACTAGGAGGACATTCGGGAATCAACAGAACATGGAACAGAATAAAGAACAAATACTATTTAGTCCGGGCGAAATTGGCGCATTCGTCGAAGATCATTTAGAGTGGAATTTTTTTGCATATTCGCGTTCTTTAGACTCTTCTGAATAATAAACCTCAGTTTGCCGGCGGCTAACCTGGTCAGTAATTGTTTAAACTAACTTTTTTTAAACAAATGATTAATACTTGTTTTTCGGCTCTGAAAAAAATATTTTTCAATTAATTGAACAATTTGGAACAAAAAAAGTTCTGATTCGTTTCCGCCTAAAGTTGATAGTTTTCGTGTAAAAAATGATTGAAACTCGAAAAAATGCCAATTTTGTGATTTTCGAAGCCTTTAATCAGCGTGAAAAACTACGAATTTCGAATGGCAAATGAACGATATATAAACTTACAATCTTCATCTACAATGTTAAAAAAAAAAATCGAAAAGTCAACGGCAAACCCCATTTTTAGCAAGAAACACTTCGCGTCTGAGCGCGTAATTTAAGGCAATGCAGCATGGGTGCTCAACCGACCGCTTCTCTGCACTGTCGCGTCGCAATAGAAGGTAGTTTAATTAATTTGTAACGGGGGCAGCGCTTTATCCGGCACTGACGTCACTAATTTATTAAGGGGAGAGTAAGAGAGGCACTTTCGCTCTTTAACAATCGGGGAACGAGAGGATAGGTCGAACGAATAAAAAATTTTCTTTACTTGGAACATACAACTTAAATCTATTCAGACAAACAAATACAAAATCGGTTACAATAAAGTTTACATCACGCGCACATATACAGAACAACTTAAACTAACGCGGGAGGACGAATGGCCCGGCGACTAAATCGCCTTGGCCATTTGCCTCCTCACAAAGGAAAGAATACGTCGAAACCTCTCTACCGCATTACGATAAGCGTAGCCGGCAAGTGATCGCCTGGCTACCTATCGTTCCTACGCGGCCGCGCATCACCATGAGAGAGAGAAATACCAGGAGAGAGAGATAACCTGACCTTTGTCCTTGGCGATGAGCCGGCAACGGGGAGTTGACCTGGCCGCTGGCTGGACGTCTTCCTCGACGTAGCCCGTGGTGCACCCACTGGAAGTCATGCCGTGCATGGCGGCGGGGGCGACACTGAATGCCCTGCTGCAGGTGTTGCCTCCACACGTTGCCTCGGCTCGCCCTGGTCTGGTCACTGCTGCACGTGTACTTCTTCTTCTCTCATTGCGCTGCTACTTCCAACTTCTCTCCTTAACTTTCTTCCGGGAACTACCTCACGTGACTTGACGCATGGTCAGCGTTTGCGCTCTCGCCGGGCTCTCCCACCAAGCCCACTCATTAGGCGGCGTGCGACAAAAGCGCTAATTGGTCGCGCGTCACACGCCGGCCCAAACCTGCATAGTGCGTACATAGACGCGCACTCTAGCATGCTCGCTAACTTTCTCTCTCTCTCTCTCTCTCTCTCTCTCTCTCTCTCTCTCTCTCTCTACCTCATAGTCGCTGCGCTCTTGCTTCTTCGGGCGCTCTCAATCTTGCTCGGCAATCTTCGGCGGCTGGAAAAACATAAAGGCCAGTGGTTAGGCGCAATAAATATATGCGCCGAACGCTGACCACGTCGCCATGCCGAGTGATAAGAGGGAGAGAGAGAAGGAGGGCAGACGAGGAGCAAGCGTACTGCTTGCTCTCGTCACAAATTAATTGATAAGTGGATAAATTAACGAATAAGTGGATTCCATTCACTACAATTCGATTTTATTAAAAAAATTATATTAAATTCTTACATAAACAATGAAAATTATATATTTTTACACTCGTCTATGTTACATTTACATAAAGGTATACATTGTACATTATTTTTTCTACAACTACAAGACTTAGTGCCACACGTTTTCAGATATTTGCAAGGTTTAACTAAATTTTCTGGTAACGCAGCTTTTGTTATAAATAATGGTAAGTACATACCATCTTCTTCTTTGTATCCATAATCAATAAAATTTAATACTGTGTATTGAGGCCAAATTGCATTTTTCCAAATATAAGTTTGTAAATCAGCTCGTAAAATATGTAAATATAAAGCATTTGATGTACAAGGAATATTTGAGAGATCGATGTTTATTCCACAGTTTTGCGAAATAATAATTGCTCGAGCTTCATCTGCGGATTCGCTTTTTTTATTAATAAGTTTTAGGTAAAATTGCTCTAATGCTTTGTAGTCCGAAGTGGTTAACGGAGATCCACAGCCTAGAAGAACGAGAGCTCTTTGAAATTTTTTATCAGGGATTAATAAATCCATTGCCTTTTTTTTTGTACCAATCTTACTGGTGCTATCACAACCTGTAAAGGCATGTAAGGCAGGCAAAAGTGCAGATATACAATTGTTCAATGAATGAGCTGCCATATGACAAGCTAATAGTTTTTGTTGTTGATTGATTACTTTGATCCATAAACCCGAACAATCCAGGGCTTGAAATATAGGCCAAAAATAAATTCCTATAATAAAAATGTCTGTATCTACAGTGTTAATAATTATTTCTGTTTTAGGATTAAAATTATACATTGCATGAGAAAAAATTTTAGTATCGGCTTCTAAATGATTACTGCATAATTCCGTGATTTCTACAATGCTATCATTTTTAATTTCGTAACATTTTTCGAAATCATCAAAACTTCCTGCAATAATTAACTGCTGGTTATTGTTCAAGTTAACGAATTTTCTGGCGTTTTTGCACAGAAATTGAACCAATTGTAGTTTATTTTTAGGATTGGCCATGAATTCAGAAACATTACTAGGAATTTTACTTTCAGAATTTTTTATTATAAATTCTGATGTATTATAATTTTTTTTTCTCAATAAACTTTCTAAATGTTTAACTCCTAGATCATCATATCTATCAAATATTACATCTATACGACTTACATAAGGTTTGAAATGCCCCGTGATAAAATTAAAAAAAGCTTGAGAAAAATCACCAAAAGTTGTAAATTTCGATAGCTGTAACAAATGCACTACTGCCATTCCGTCAAATAAATGAATCTTCATATTGGAAGTTGAAATAGCTGAATAATCTTGAATACAGTAGGTACGTTTTTCGATATCATGCATCAAATCTGCTTTAGTAGATTTTTTGTAAAACCCCTCTGCATTTGCTAAAGCTTTAGGATAATCAAGTAATTCGTAAGATGCGATGTCGAGTGTGGAATATCCTCTTTGCATTAATATCATTATTAATTTTTGTACATCTATCATTTCTTTAGTTTTTTCCAGTTCTTTATCTGTCTTAGTTTTACAATTTTTCTGTTCGACATAACTAAAATTTTTTACAACTACTCTGTCAAGTCTATCAAAGACACTCTTTTCTTTATTTAAGAATCGTTCAGTAATAAACTGTTGCAATAAAATATCACCATTATCTTTTAGAGCAAGCAGGAAAGAAGTTACTTGTTCACTAGCAAATTTACCGTTGGTTATGTTATACAAACCTTTTGAATCATTACTGTGGTCAAAAATATTTAATGAATTTAATTCCATTATAATATTATTAACATCAACTTCATCAGCGAAAATTTGATTTGTATTCCATTCATTGTGTTTAAATGACAATACATCATCTGACGAATCATTTAAACCACAGAACGAAATTAATATTTCCCGAAATGAATTTTTTATAGGATACAACATAAGCCATTCTTGCATCAATTTTTCACTCTCTGTCCTGACGATTAATCCACCAGGTACAGCTGAAGCTCGATTTTGTGATTGCTCTAAAGCTAAATCACAGCCAACTCCATTGAAAATACCTTCACTTCGCTTAACAGAAGTCATTCCTTCATTTAAATCATTTTTGACAGGTGTTGGAAGATGTGCCATATCTTGAAGATATAACAATACTCCTCGAGCGTACAATGGATGATTCATTGCAAAAAAATAAGGTAGTATTTGTCTTGTTGATGCCAAGTGAAGATCAAAATTTTCTTCTCTATCAGCTTTTATCGAGTCCAAGAGAATTTCAACCATTTTACAATAATTATTGAAGTACAAGAAAAGCTGATTTTTTTGACTTCTTTTTTCTACAAATTCATTAAATTTATTAAAAAAAATGGTTGTTTTTTCATGAATAAGTTGGAAGAATTTAATAATTTCTTCAAAATTACGATCAATAATCGAATTTCGAAATGATTGAAATTCTGACAATAAAAGTAGTTGTTTCAGAATCGTACCATTATAACTTTTAGCATATTGTAATATTTGACAAACTCTAATACTTTCATATATCAGCTTTGCTGCTCGAACGCCTCGATTGTAATGCAATCCCTTGAAAATTGCCGTTACGGTGTTTTCACCGTAAACATTCGCATTAACTAAAATAGTTTCAATCCCGCAACCCTCCAAATATTGACCTAAAATACCTAGCCAATTTTTTTGCAAATGAAACGAACCAATTCGTAGTATCAGCTTGGGAAAATAATTTGTTGACTGCATTTGAATCAACTTTTCTATTAAATAAATTGCCATATCTGCACTTAAAACACTGTATTCCTTCCCATTTGATTCTGATAAGGCAACAAAATTTTTCATAGCTGTAAATATAACTGCGAGAGACGTAGGAGAATGAGGAATTAAATTACAAAATCCAACATTGGATACTACAAAACTTTCAGTACTAATCACTTGATGAAACGGAGCCCAACTCGGAATAACTTGTCTCTGTTGACGTTCAATCATGCCGTTATCATTCATTTTCAACTTGCAAAGTATCCATATTAATTCTGAGTGATGATTTTTCGTTATTTTAAACGTATCTAGATCTGCATAAGAATTAGAAACGTGTGGTTTGCGATTGGCGACAACAAAGTTTTCTAGGGGTTGGCTGAGTAAAAAATCTAAACTAATATCTTTTATGTTATCATTTGAAATAAAATTTATAACAAGTAGAGAGTCGGATAAGCGCGGTTGATACAATACCATAGCTGTGACATGTGTCGTTTTTTTCCCGTTTAATGTTTCCTCCATAAAATCATTATTATCTATAGCGCCATGTAAAAATAATGATGAGTTCTTGATAATATTACTTGGATTTCTAATAAGATAATGATTTTGTTCATAGACAATTTTTTTAATTAAATTAGAATCTAAATTTAATAAATCGGTATAGCTGATACTATGACTTAGTTTTGATAAAATATTTATAAGTAGTTTTGAGCCTGTTGTATGATGAATCATTTCAGCTAATGCAATGTGCTTTGGAGTATGTGTTCCATTTGTAGCATATTGAAAATCCATGAAGATAGATTTTGCGCGACGTAATTTAATATCACTTAATGGTTTCTTATTTGTAAACAACTTGTTAAAAAATGTAGACCAGTGCGGTGGTAACTTGAATTTGTTAAAATAGAAATCAGTTACATTATCATCGCAAACATAACTAACCATGTCCGCGTTAGTCGATAGTAATTCTGGTTTTAAAATATCTAAGCATTGCTGAATAATTGTTTTAGGATCATTAAAGTTCCGCATACGTTCAACTATCTTATTTAAAGATATATCGCTAAGAAAAACCAATGACGATTTTGATTTGTTAACGGAATGAGAAAATAAAATATTTTCACCATACTCTTTAATTAGCAGCTCTTTAACCTTATTATTATTCACTGGTTGATTTGCATTGTTGGCGTAAAAATTAACGCGGTCTGTTATAAAACTTAATTCACACGCTGAATTCGATAATTCATACTTAATTTCACACAGTACGCGCTTAAAACTGTTATTAATAATATCAACTTGTTCTCTTGTATCAGATTCAATTTGCTTTGATAGAGTTATTGATTGATAGATGTAATTTTTTAAACATGTTTCATGATATCGAGTTTTTCGAGCAATAACTCCATCAGCAGTACAAAAAGTAGAAATTCTCGTGAAAACAGTTTTAGTTTCAAACAGGCTACCGATACTAATTTTTGAGCAGTTGATTTGTTTGATAATAATGATGTTGCAATAACTTTATTCTTGCTTACTTGATTACATACAATGCAATTGTCACCGTAGAAGTTATTCACATTTCTAAAAGAATAACTGGCAGTTAGTGAGGCTGCGCCGAGATTTTCACTTTTTATGCAATTTTTGTTTTCTTCTTTCTGCAGAAAGATTTCTCTTCGCCGGATTTTTTCTTCACTCGTATAGGTTGCATAACAGCTTGCATGCCATGAAAATGACTGTAAAATTTCACTTGATTTGTATAACAAATTAAAACGTTCCGTTACATCGTCGTTTCTACGAAAAGCCGCATTTTTAATAATC
This sequence comes from Phymastichus coffea, assembly GCF_024137745.1. NCBI lineage: Eukaryota > Metazoa > Arthropoda > Insecta > Hymenoptera > Eulophidae > Phymastichus > Phymastichus coffea. The sequence continues at coordinate 347,714 of NW_026706843.1, read as the reverse complement.
AAATACGAATCGAGTTTTGGATTTGCTGTAGTGTTCTTTTGTTCAGTAACATTATTGCAAATAATACATGGCAAACTAATCACCTCTAACTTCCTTTTCTTAGCAAAAGTAATGTACTCAGACATATTTCAGCACTTGCACTCGTAATATTAAAATTAATATGCAAAATACATATTACACACTAAAAATACATATTTAAAATGGTCTTAACGATTAAATCGTCTGTCTTGTACGACAAGAACACTGAAACTAATCGTATTTTGTTTTTTGATACGTCAATTTTAAAAACAAAAGCTTGTCATGACATGCAAGGAATATTTCTAGAAAAATAAGCTTGAAATTCAAGATAAAGGATTTGCTTTATGAAACAAAATTAAATTGAATTTAGAGTTTTATAAGTTGATAGATAATTTAGTAGATAAATGCGTATGGCACTAAGTCTTGTAGTTGTAGAAAAAATAATGTACAATGTATACCTTTATGTAAATGTAACATAGACGAGTGTAAAAATATATAATTTTCATTGTTTATGTAAGAATTTAATATAATTTTTTTAATAAAATGGAATTGTAATAAATGGAATCCACTTATTCGTTAACATATCAATTAATTAATTAAACTATTTTCTATTGCGACGCGACAGTGCAGAGAAGCGGTCGGTTGAGCACCCATGCTGCATTGCCTTAAATTACGCGCTCAGACGCGAAGTGTTTCTTGCTAAAAATGGGGTTTGCCGTTGACTTTTCGATTTTTTTTTTTAACATTGTAGATGAAGATTGTAAGTTTATATATCGTTCATTTGCCATTCGAAATTCGTAGTTTTTCACGCTGATTAAAGGCTTCGAAAATCACAAAATTGGCATTTTTTCGAGTTTCAATCATTTTTTCACGAAAACTATCAACTTTAGGCGGAAACGAATAAGAACTTTTTTTGTTCCAAATTGTTCAATTAATTGAAAAATATTTTTTTCAGAGCCGAAAAACAAGTATTAATCATTTGTTTAAAAAAAGTTAGTTTAAACAATTACTGACCAGGTTAGCCGCCGGCAAACTGAGGTTTATTATTCAGAAGAGTCTAAAGAACGCGAATATGCAAAAAAATTCCACTCTAAATGATCTTCGACGAATGCGCCAATTTCGCCCGGACTAATTGGGAAAATCTGAAAACTGATATAGAGAACCGTATCAAAAATTGTGAAACTTGTCAAAAAAATAAACTAAAAAGAATAAAAACTAGACAACCAATCATAATAACGGACACTCCCATGAAAACATTCGACAAAATCGCAATGGACATAGTAGGACCTCTAAACGTTACTAATAATCAGAACAAATACATTCTTTCTATACAAGACCTACTCTCAAAATTCATAATAGTTGTTCCACTCATTGATCAAACCGCAGAAACAATTGTAGACGCCCTAATCAAAAGATTTATATGTATTTTCAGTTCACCAAAAGTAGTCCTCATCGACAGAGGAGCAAACTTTACAAGTAAAATTTTAAAAGCCATTGCTCGTAGATTTAAATTTGCAAAAATAGAAACAACTGCATTTTCACCACAATCAAACGGCTCCCTAGAAAGAGCACATCACCCCCTTTGTGAATATTTGAAAAATTTTTCTAGTAAAAAAATTGAATGGGACAATTTATTAGAATTAGCCCAATTTCATTACAACACAAGCGTTCACAGCGCACATAGATTTACTCCGCATGAACTGGTCTTCGCTTATCCACCACGATTACCATCTAGTGAACCGTTAAAAACTTCAGAACAATTGCCAACATTCAATAATTATCTATCAACACTTATACAAAACATGCAGGATGTTGCATGCTTAGCGCGAGAAAATCTCATAACAGCAAAAGAAAAATCAAAAAAATATTATGATCGCCACATAAACCCTTGCAATTTCAAAATAGAAGATCAAGTGTGGCTCATTAAAGAACCTAAACCAGGAAAATTAGAAAAGAATCACAACCTGGGTCCCTTTGAAATATTAAACATCACAGATAAATATAACGTAACAATAAATAAGGGTGGAAAACCGAATACAGTTCATGCAAATAAATTAATATTACACAAGAGTATATAAACTGATAAACTTTTCTCTGTTTTAGGACAAAGAAATCATGTATTCAAAAATAACGTTATTCATTACATTCTTTCAAATTACTTATGCATACATTGGATATCACTGCGGCACCACAAACACTAACATCACAACATTCTCCCTACTGGACGCTGACGAATGCGACTTTAACACCGAAACCATAAACTCAACAATAGTAAATATAGAACTTATTCAAGCAGCCGAATTTAGAAATGTTCCAGTACAACAATGCAAAATTGAAATCCATCGGACAGTATACCAATGCGGATTATTCGGACGCCTCGAACCTGAACAAAACGAAGAACAAGAATACTTGTATGAATTGAGCCATGAACAATGCCAAACTATCCACGAAACGAGAATTTTTAAGTATAACAATTTTCATACAATTGCCGATTTAAAAATAAACGCCAGAACAACCAAGGGCATAGACTTCGCTGGTGATGCAGGAAGCTGCAGCGGCGTAACCTACGCAGACAGGTTCGGATCATGGAATAAGGTACTTGTTCAAGGCACAATTAAAATCACATTAATACAAGCCTATGCGAAAATTTGTCTGAGTAATGACAAATTACATTTAAGCTCAGGAACGACGTGTAAATTTTCAGACATAACTTGCGTAGACTCTGACGGGGTTTATACATTTTGGAACATTTTACCTCAGGAAGAATGTTTTACTAACACTTATGATATTTTATATAAAGGTCCATTAACAAAATATTTTAACACACACAATAACGATATAATATACATGGTAAACACTAGCGACACGACCTTTGCTTTAACAGCCAAAGATAAAATATTGAAATGCTACAGAGAGTTCATAAGAACAGAACACCCAAAACTCTTTATCGCGGAAGAAAACAATAACTTCAACAAATACAAATTCGATAAAGATACTGTTACTAGCAAAAGCAAGGTCAACATAGATTTATTCACATACGTAAATTCTAAATTTGTATATGTCGAAAAGCATTTGGGCAGACAGCTGAACGACTTTTACAGAAAAATCATTACAGATAGGTGCGAAGTAGAGAGGAAAACAATACCAAATTCCCTATCCCTTGCAACCCTCTCCCCTGACGAATTCGCATACAACATCATGAAGAAACCTAGATATATTGCCAGGATCGCAGAATAAGCAGTTCATGTCATAAAATGCACCCCTACTGTAGTGAAGGCACAGCACCTTAGCTAATGCTACAACGAATTACCAGTAATTTCAGGTAATGAAACCTGGTTTCTTACTCCAAAAACACATATCCTCAAAAGAAAAGGTACTCCAATGAACTGCAACTCCATAATACCTACATACTATAAAGTAAACAACAAATGGATAAAACTAACGCCCAAACCAATGGAAACAATACCACCACAAACACTCAAACCTAACACAAACATAAAATGGAAATTTGAATCCATAGATTCATTAGCAACTAGCGGCATATACTCACAACAAGAATTGGACCAATTACAACAACAAATAATGTTCCCCATGGAAAAAGCATCTCTGTTAAATATTATAGCTAAAGAGATATCAGGAGAAGGAACATCAAAGAACATTTTTACAGAAAATACACTTACGAAATTGGCTGAAAGCACGTGGAATCACATGTTCAACAAACTAATAACGTGCGGATCAATCTCGTCAGTAATCATAATGATATTAATATTACTGCAAATAATAAAATTGACGATTGACATCATCATCAGAGGATATACGCTGCACATGGTTTATGGCTGGTCTATGAACCTACTATGGGCCTTCTTCAGCTCAATAACCCACCTGCTAATAATACTAGGACGACAAAACCATGACAGTATGACAAAAAATAACAAACAAAACGCAGAAATTCAACTGGACACAATACACACAAACCTGAACGACACAGACGTCAAGATACAAATTTACCGTGATACCCACTGTCCTATTCCTTAACAAAACTTACCTCTCGAATCAATAATAATCAAATACAAACATGACCTATTTTCAACAAAAGTCTAATTGTCGTGTTGTTCAGTACCCCAAATGCTTTACGTCATGGCCACATTTTAAGCGGGGAGGGAAGCGAGATATTCGCTTTAGGAATCTAAATTAAAAACAAATTTCTTATCTAAACAACAAAAGGAAAAAAAAGATTTATTTTTACAAAATTACAATTATGTTTACAAATATAATTACACTTATATACAATTACAATTATATCGATAGTCCACACTTGGACCTATGATTACATTGTAAAAATCATTAAAAATCTCCACACATACTCGACGAAAACCATTACAATATACTAACAAATCATAAAAAAATAATTCACGAAGATTCCAAGTATCTTCATCTGGACCGTACTCCCCCAAGAAGAAGGCCGTCCGCGTCACTCGATCGCAATGCCTCAGAGTACGCACTAATTTCCATCTCTGAAACTAACAAGCATACAGGAAACAAATTAATCAGATATATCAATATACAAATATACAAATATACATTGTAAAACACTTACATCTATTCTCACATATTGCCGGGTCCCGGGTTTAGGCGCGGCTGGTAGAGGCAAGCCCTTCCGTCTGGCTTTCTTTACCGCACGGGAATGCTGCCAATTCGCAAACTAGAAAAAGGAAAATATATAATAATAACAACGAATAAGAAAAAAAAAATAGAAACTAAGTAACAAGAACCACAATCAATTTGTAAAATACTTACGCAGACCATTAAACGACGCTTCCTTGGAAATCCAAACATTGTAAATTACAAGTCCAAATTGAACTGTACAAAGTCGAGCAACCACGCTGCTTATATACTAATTAAAGTGCACACATCGCAAAATTTCTGTATAAACCGCTAGTAGCTTTGAATTTCATAAGTATTTTTTTTGCAAACATTGCAATATCTTAGGCCCTGGGGTGTTACGTCTTAAGACGCATCCTTTTTGTAACAAATACACATTCATTTCTGTCAACAATTAAAAACTACGATTATCAAGGTAGTGCAATTATCAGACATACATTTCCACATACATTTATTATAAGTGAGACATATCCGACCACTAGTCAACATATTGGAACGTCTCATTCATTAGCTATTCGTAGTTGATGCACGAGACGTAACACCTTTATCTAATTTCGATACTTAAAATTTTTTCTGTGTGGCTGTGTAATTAGTTGTTTTTGATAAACATCATTTTTATGCTTTTATTCTTTATTATACGTTTTTGGTTATATTTTCTAATAAAATTAATTAGATGTTTATATCTTATTAATATATCTGTTAGCCTCTCGGCTAACTCCTTAAAGTTTTATGTTATTTTTGTACTGCTGCTCGCGATCAACTAATTTGTTCTCGCACATCGATTTTGTTATATACACTTCTCATTAGTTTGACGATTATTCTTATTGATCAAAAAGTAGCTGTGGGAGTTTGCACATTTGTTTATAGTAGGAGGTTAAATAATTTTAGTGGGAAGATAGCATAAAAACGTTAAATTATTTGAGGGATCGCGCAATCGATATCATGCAGTTCGCTATGGATGTTTAAAGTTTCAAGGCTTCGTCAAACGGTAGTGTATTTCAAGAAGTCGCGATCATCTCGTTCAAATAAGACGCAACTCCAACAGTGTTACTTTTCAAGCCATCTTACGCATGGTGTTGGCTGCAGGCGCAAAATAAGGCAGAAAACAGCTGACTATAAAGAAATTTTCATGGCCTTTCGTAGGATACAGGCCTTATTATACTCTCTGCAAAATTATACAAAAATTCTATTTCAAGCAACTGTTTTCGTCATGGGGCATAAAAAACTAAAATGGTTACTTTGCTTACTGTACAGTGCAAAGTAAGTTATTTTACGATTAATACGAGGGTGGATCAATAACACCGTAGAAATTCCAAGAGACGGCGTTCAAAGTATCTCAACTTATGTTACACCAAAAAGCATCGCTATTAAATAGAGTGTTGTCGAAGTTTCAGCCAGATCCATCGAGTAGTTCCGTTTTTATTGTCGATTAAAGTGAACAACTTTTGTTTCTTGTTAACAATGGAAAAAAGTGAGTTCCGAGCTGTGATAAAACATTTCTATTTAAAAGGCCCTACACCGAAAGAAATCAAAGCTGAATTAAATGCAGTTCATGGTGTATCTGCTCCTGTATTTTCAACTGTTTACAATTGCGTAAATGAATTTAAACGTGGCTGTACATCGGCTGTAGTTGAATTTCGTTCAGGCCATTTTGTAGACATAAAGACTCTGGAAATGATCAATAAAATCCATGTCATGGTGTTGAGTGACCGAATAATAAAATTGAACGAAATAGTTGAAGCCACAAGGGGTTTCAAAAGTACAGTCATTTCGATTTTGCATGAGAAATTGGACATGAGAAAAATGTCGGCAAGATGGGTGCTGCGTTTGCTCTCAGTCGAGAACAAACGCAGTCGAGTAATCTGGACGACTTTCTGCATTGATTCATGACCGTATACAAAACGTGGACACTACACTCCTGAGAAGAAGGAACAGTCAAAATAGTAGATTGTGAAAAGTCAACCAGCTCCAAAGAAGGTGAAATCGGCCGGCAAAGTTATGTCACTATTTTTTGGAATGCACATGGAACTTCGTTGACTATTTAAAAAAAGGACAAACAATCACCGGAGACTATTATATGTCGTTGTTGGACCGGTTAAGCAAGAAAATAAAGGGAAAACGTCCTCATTTGAACAAAAAAAATTCTGTTTCATCAAGTGCTTAGTTTACAATACACACGTGCTTAGTTTCAATGGCTAAAATTAAGGAATTGAAGTTCGAGTTAGTAGAATCCACCGTATTTGACAGATTCGGCCCCTAGTGACTTTTTTTTATTCCCAAACCTAAAAGCGTGGCTTGCCAGACAGCGATTCATCTTAAACAAGGAGGTCATAACACAAACTGATGGCTATTTTAAGGAATTTTCAAAATTATTTTTTTTCTAATGGCTTAAAAAAAACTTGAAGAATGCTTGGAAAAGTGTATCGAGCTAAAAGGAGATTATGTCGAAAAATAAAAAAAAATCTACTATAACGGGGATGCGCATGTGACGCACGCTACAGCCGCCATCATTAGAAAATAATGAGAAGGGTAGATTAGCGGATTAAGAAACGTTGACCGGGTAGCACAGCTCTCCCGTCGTGGGAGCGGTCTAGCTCCTAACTCCGCAAAGAGCGTCGTGCAGCTCACTTGCGCTGAAAACGCGAAAGGACGCAATGCGCAGTCGTAACGGGCGACGGGGAAACGGGAAAAATAAGGTTTAAAAGAAGCAAACGGTTAGCATGAAACAGATGATATAATAATGCTAGAGATGCATGTGCGCGATCGCGTGGTCAAACCTATTCTCTCCGTTTTGTATCGCTCGCGCGAACCGCGGGAGGCCAGCAGCGCGCATCTCTTACGCACGTCACGACTTGCTACATATTTCTCTCTTTTTCTCTCACGTGACTCCCCTCTCATGCTGTTGTCATCTACGCTAGTAGCTAAAGGTAGTACACATAATAATAATACATAATAATATATATGCACATGACTTGCCGTGGGAAGAGAGAAACATAACGAGGGCTAATTGCGCTACCAAAAAAATATTGTTTTTCTATCTTTTATTAAGGACTTATTAATCCACCCTCGTATAATAACCAGATTTATTCATAAAACCATTTATTTTCAACTATCCTACGTTAATATGCTACCTGTCTGCTTAGATAAAAATTGTTTTATTAATGTAAAGAGAAGTAAGAAATAGTTTTTTTTGCGTTTGTAACACGAATTTAGTTGCCTATTGTTTCTTGCGATTGCGTGGCATGAATTTGGCCGAAGCTCCATCTGACAGACACTACTTGTACAGTAAAATGGCTATTCTAAAAACAACTGAAATTTATTTATTTTTTTTCTATTTTCCTATAAACCTTCTTATTTTCTATTAGTCAAATCAAAAGTTGATGATAACATCTATGCCTCAGAAAAATTTCATTCTAATTATTGCTGTTTTTTCAAAATTATTCAAGAATAACTTCTCTTGGTTTTTTGTCAAACTATAATAATTAATATATATAATAATTCTTCTCAGGTGTGTATCAAAATACCGTTTATATTTCGTTACATTTTACGTTACTTACGTCAAACTCTGAAATTAAATGAAAGAAAATAGCACGGTTACTATAACTCTATGAATATTTTTTATATATAATTATTATATTATTATTATCATTTTGTAAGTTAATAAAATTACGATATTTTAATAATATATTAATTCAAATTAATTCATTTTTTATTTAACTCTTGATAATATAATTTTTCAATTTTATATCAAGGTAGATATAATATACGTATTATAGTGCTTTTGTTATTGTAATATTGTCTTATTATAATCTTAATGTTATTTTAATAATTTTTTGTATTTTCTTATTTTATTTAATAAATTTGAAATATTCATGGTCATATTATTTTTATATACTGTAATGGGGTATGAAATTAGTGTGGGCTACGTCGAGCACGGTTGTAGATTCGCCTCGTATCTGTTCGCAAATGAGCCCGAACTGCGAGAACGTTGCCACTGCGATACACAATGCCCAGACTTTAACGCCGGATTGAAATTTTTTAAGAGATTGCCTACACGGGCAATCACAAGCGCTTTTTCTACAGTAATTCTCCCGTAGATACCTTACCTCAGGCGTGAACACTTGTCTCCCTACGAAGTCCCCGTAAGTTACTACCATTACTTTATTCATTAGCCTCAGCCTCGCTCAGAAGTATTTGGATAAAATTCGGCTAGCTGAAAACAGGCGCGAATGCACGAAGTTGTTTTTGGAACGAACATACCGATGGAAAAATGGATTTTGTCAATGGGCCAGTCAATGATTATTTTATATAGAATTGATTCGTCATTAAAGCGTTCTTTATTGTTTCATTATTCTGTAACGAAAGCTCATTCGTTAGCTATTATTTAAGGTGGGCAAGTGAGGCGCACTCGCTCATAGCAATTGAAGCGGGAAACAAATATAATTTCAATCAATTCGAGGTCACATTACACTTAAATTTCGCAATTACCGCACATTAACACCGCATTATGATAAGCCGTATTACACATACTCTTAACCTAATCAACACAACACCGTTCTTAACACCTATTACAAAAAGAACAACATAACTAACTAATTGCGCCTACAAATCTATAGAAAACGCAACGCGAGTCGCCCGGCAGATGATCGCCTTGACGATAAACCGACTTAAGCTATAAAACTAAAAGAGAAAGTCGCCCGGCGAGGGATCGCCTGGACGATTTCTCTTTGCGCGATTTATTACCCGACCGTTATTAGGGCAAGTAGCCGGGGTGTGCACGCTTTGCTACCCACCTAATATTAAAATTTACGCGCAGTGCCGTCGATGAAGAGAGAGAGAGAAAGAGAGAGAGAGATTAAATTGTAAACTAGACCTTGGATACTGGAGCGGGAGTCCTAGCTGCGCCCTGCGCACGGTGTTGCAGGTCGTCGCTGGGCAACTCCTGCCAGCTTCCTCTCGGCCCTCTATCCTCGGCTGCACTTCTATCACCGCTGGCCGTCCACCGTCTAGCTCCGGTCGACTCGGAAAACTTTTTGAGTCTTCCCTCGACTTACTACCGTCTGTGTCGCTCATTTTTCCTCGCGACCTACAGCTTCTTCTTCGATTTTTCTCTCTCCACTTGACCTACTTATAAGGCGGCGCGTAACCAACGCGCTAATTGGTTATAAACGCGCGCCTGCCTAATCTTGCGTAAGGCACGCACGCTCCCCGATTATTTCTCCCTCCCTCTCTAACATCTCTACACTCTCTCTATCGCCAGCGTAGCCGCTTCGGGCCTCCTCGGCCCTGCTCGGCAATCTCCGTCAGCTGAAACAGAGACCATGCATTAGACGCATTCTTAAATGCGCCTAACGCTGGTCACCGTGCCTTGCCGAGGGAGAGGGGAACTTGGAAAAATTCCGACAAGAACAAGCGCAACGCTTGCTCTCATCACAATTCACATATAAACTTTGGGCCTGCGCTGCTATCGCGATTTGCTACACGTGCCGTATACGGACACTGCCGACTTATCTGCTGCCCCGTATGAGCCACGCTCACTCGCTTTCGCTACAACCGTTTTACACGCGCGATCACCTTTTCTCGTTTTGCGATCTCACGTGAAATCGCCAACGACTTCATCTAAACGCGCAAAACTATTAACGCGAAAATGGCCAGCTTACCTAGCAGTTCCTAACTGTGTCGTTATTCAAATCAGCCTCCTTGGCCTCGCTGGAGAAGTTGCCTGTATAGAGTTGGGCGGCCGATGAATTATTTACGTACAACCTCTCAAGATACCCTCCTCTCAGCTGATATTCTTACACACACCTCGTTGTATTCTCCTTTTTAAACGCCAGGAATAATCACGCTCTGTAAGGGCTACGTCCATACTCCGCGAGCAGCTATCGTAGACTTCTTTGCTCTCTACGAGGTGTGATCAAAAAGTAAGGTGAATTTTTATTTTTCTCAAAAAATATTTATTTATTCATAAATTTTTATTTTATTTCCTTCAAAGTAATCCCCCTTGGATATAATGCACTTGTGCCAACGCTTTTTCCAATCATCAAAGCATTTCAAAAAATCATTTTTTGTGATCTTGTTTAGTTCATCCTTCGATGCCGTCTTTATCTCCTCAATCGTGGCAAAACGCCGTCCTTTCATGGGCCTCTTCAGTTTTAGGAACAAGAAGAAGTCACAGGGGGCCAGATCTGGGGAATACGGTGCCTGTGGCATCGTTACTGTGTTGGTTTTAGCCAAAAATTCGCGCACAAGCAACGATGTGTGAGCAGGGGCGTTATCATGGTGCAAAAGACAATTTTTATTTTTCCACAAATTCGGACGTTTCTGGCGGATTGCTTCGCGCAAATTGCGCATAACTTGCAGGTAATATTCCTTATTTACTGTTCTATCCTGTGAGAACTCATGATGCACCACGCCCCTGCAGTCAAAGAAAACTGTAAGCAAAACCTTTACATTTGATCGAACTTGGCGTGCTCTTTTTGGTCTTGGTGATCCAGAATGCCTCCACTGGGACGATTGAGTCTTAGTCTCGACGTCATAACCGTATACCCATGTTTGGTCACCTGTTATAACCCTGTTGAGTAAATCTGGATCATCGTTGACGTCATTCAGTAGCTCTTGGGCGATGCTCATGCGACGTTTCTTTTGGTCGAAATTGAGCAATTTCGGAACAAACTTCGCTGACACACGTCTCATGTCTAAAACACTCGTCAAAATTGATTGGCACGAACCAAATGAGATGCCAATATCATCAGCAATTTCTCTAATGGTAATTCGACGATTTCCCAACACTTTTCTTCACTTCTTCAACATTCTCATCAGTTGTTGATGTGCTGGGGCGTCCAGAACGAGGTTCGTCGTCGGTGTCTTCTCGGCCTTCTTGGAAGAGTTTATACCATTTGTAAACATTTTTTTGGCTTAAAGTAGACTCACCGTATGCCACTTTCAGCATTTCAAGTGTTTTGGAACATTTGATTCCATTTTTCACACAAAATTTAATGCAAACTCTTTGATCCATGTTTTTAGACAGCAGCAAATCGTGGAGCACGCAAAACACTTCTAACTTTGATGCCTCTCACAAACAAACCAAACATACTACAAAGCTGAAATTTGGAACGTATGTTCTAGACGAGTGTACCGACATAACCAAATAAAAAAGTCGAAGATCGAACGGACGTAGCCCGCTAAATTTCAAAATTCACCTTACTTGTTGATCACACCTCGTATATATGTCTCTCTCTTCCTGCGCAGTGTGCGCCCACAACTCATATCTGGTAGGTGCTTCCTCTCGCGGGCAGTCGTCCTAATGAAGTGAAAGCGCAGATGTATCGTTCATCGGTATAATATATAGTTTTTGTTCTTATAGTGTGATTATTGGTTAAAACTTTAGTACCTTTAATGAATTATTTTTCCCTCACACACCTTTTTTCAAGAAAGTTAAAAACTAGCTGTCGAGTAGACATTACACAATCTTTGTATATAATACTTATTTCAAAATATTGCCTAACTAACTGCATCTGCTTTGATTTGTAAAAATGAATTTTTTGATAGTAGCAAATATTATTCCTGCCTAAAGCTCTGAGTAATCAGTATTATTTCCTCCAATAATAGTATAATTTTCTGTATTCAAACATACGAAAATTTTCAATATCAATCAAATCAATTTTTTTACAGAAAAAGTAATATTTCAATAATTATGCTTATTATCTTCTATGTTCTATATAGGATATCAAAAATTATTAGAAGATATAACTTAAAAATGTAATTGTTAGTCTAAACTTTGAATAAACCAAAGAATAATGTGAAATCATTTTTATACATCAGGCGAGTTTATTCATATACGAGGGTGGTCCGATAAGTACTTAGCCTACAAATGAAAAACGAAAATTTTGGAAAAGTGGCGTTTTATTTTTCAACATAGTCTCGTTTTAGTTCGATACACTCGGCCCAGCGATGCTCCAACTTCTTTAACCCGTCTGAAAAATACGTTTCTTCGAGGTCTGAAAAGTAGGCTTCCGTGGAAGCGATTACCTCCTCATTCGACTCAAATTTCTGCCCGGCGAGTGACTTTTTCAAGTTTGGAAACAAAAAGAAGTCGCACGGGGCTAAATCTGGAGAATACGGTGGATGGGGCAGCAGTTCGTAGCCTAATTCGACCAATTTGGCCATGGCGACGGCGGAGGTGTGAGCCGGTGCGTTGTCATGGTGGAAGAACACTATTTTCTTCGCCAAATAGAGCCGTTTTTTCTGCAATTCGACGTCGAATCGGCCCAATAATTCGGCATAGTACAGCCCTGTGACCGTTTTGCCCCTCTCCAGGTAGTCGATGTAGAAAACACCTTGTGAATCCCAGAAAACGGTGGCCATCATCTTTCCGGCCGATGGGGTAGTCTTCGCCTTCTTCGGAGCACTTCCGTCGGGTAAAGTCCACTGTTTCGACTGTTCCTTGGTCTCTGGTGTATACCAGTGTATCCATGTTTCGTCGACTGTCACGAAACGACGCTGAAACTCCTTCGGATTACGCTTAAACAGCGTCAGACATTGCTTTGAAGTTGTCTCACGATTGCGCTTGTTGTCCGGAGTGAGCAAACGCGGCACCCATCGCGCCGACAGCTTTCTCATGCCCAAAATTTCATGCAGGACATGACCCACGCGGTCTTTTGAGATGCCTACGAACTTAGCTATCTCGCACACCTTCAATCGTCAACCTGCCAATACGAGATCGTGAATTTTTGTCACGTTATCCTCCGTGGTAGCCATTTTCGGAGCACGTGGACGTGGCTCTTCAAAAATCATCGTGCGACCACGTTGAAACTCGTTAAACCAATTTTGGACGGTCACCATCGAAGGAGAAGAGTCACCGTACACAGCATCCAAGCGCTTTTTGATTTCGCTGCGCGATTTCCCTTCCAAAAACAAGAATCGAATCACCGACCGATACTGCTCTTTTTCCATTTTTCAAAAATCAACGGACACACTTGCCTTCACACGCTTTCAAAAACAAACTACAACTCCGATCCGGCTGAAATCTTGACAGTAACCATCGAGAAGGTTGTACTACGTGATAGAATATTTCTTTTGCGAGTGTGGCGCCATTGGGCGGTGAGGCTAAGTACTTATCGTACCACCCTCGTAGTTAGTAAATATAACTATTATTATGTTGGATTTCAAAAAATATGGTTATAAGTCACATAATCAGACGTTCGTTCTTTATCGTTACCATAAGCCTCAAATAATCGTTATAAGACTACTCACCGGGCCCTCATTGTGGAAATTAATAACGAAACTCAATCTAATGCAAATAGGGGTTGCACGATAAAATACTCCAAATCTTGTTTCATATATGTAATATGTATTTCTATGTAAAATTTTCAAATGTAATTATTTAATATCAATAGCTTCGACATGACCTGTATATGTTGACATTTAGTTGCTGAGAAATGTTGTTTCACAATTTTCATATCTGAAATGCAATACTTATTTCTACAATAAGGCGACGTTTACCTATGCAATTATTTTTCATAATAATTTATGGTTTCCTAAAAAATAAGGATATATTTAAAATTAAAATATATATTGTAACGGAGAATCTCGGCTAGGCCGATTTCATCGGTTTGGCTCTCGCAAATGTCCGCGCACCGCGCCAGGTTGAGAGTGTGTGCGTGTGGCACGCACACTCATGCTTGATTTTTGTTTTCAAGTCAACAGTTTTTCGAAGTTGGCTCCGCGACCTCGTTAACGTTTTCATTTTCTGAGACACGCCCGGTGCGCGGACGAGTATTGGAGTGTGTGGTTAGGTCGCGCCCAGCCGTGTTCCAAAGGATACTGAGCATCGGTGCGTGTAGGTAACCGGCGAGTTGCGCGGGTGCGCGCGTGAGCGGACTTTAACGCTGCTGTAGTACCGAGCAACCGAAGGACAGCGGAAGTAACAACGAAAATAGCAACGAGCGAAACAACGGATTGAGGCAGCAACATTGGAATAGCGAACGAGAGGACAAGCGAGAGAATAAGCAGTGATGACAATAACACTAGCGAGGCGGTCAGCGAGAAGGAGCGCACCAGTGACGTCGTATAGAGAAGCGTTCTAGCAGTCGGAGAGGCTGAAGGTCGAGGTCGGTGCCGTGTTTTCTCCTGTTTCTCTCTCTTGCATGTTTGGGCGCCAGCTGATGGGTGGTAGCGCGATCTGCTGGCTACCCCGTTGATGAAATAACGGCGGAAATTATTTGTCGGGCGTTTGTTGTAATAACTAGTTTTAAACAGGGAATCGTGTTTGTTGGGCAATTAATTATAATAATTGGTTTTAAAAAGGGAATCGGCAAGCTGACTAGCCACCGATTCACTTTCGCGTTCGCGTTTATTATTGTGCCGCTCGTAGTACATAGGCGCGAGATCGCCGTCTTGTAGTCGATTGATGACGATTAAAGGATTAGTGTATTAATCCAATGTTGTGTTTATTCACTGCTGTATCACTTCTCATCCCGACTTTGAATTTATGCGTTTAACGTGATTGTACTCGATGCATTATTCAGTCGTGGGAACGTCTTTTGCTTCCCGAATCGCCAAATAAATAATTTGTACGGATGGCCGCGAGCTACCCAGACGGGAACGGTCGCATATTCTCCGTTTCAATATATATGTATTGTAACGAGGTGGGTACCTATGCTCGATACGTTAGTCGGAAAGCAAGAGGGAAACAGATCTCAGTCAACCAACTAACTTAAAATGTGAGTGGAAGCAATACGGAATAAACGAGCCGAAAGCACTTGTTAAATATCACGAACGAAAGCCTTTATTGTCTTCTCAAATACTACATCAGAATCGGCCCGCGTGTTTACGTTTACATCGGCGCTCGCTCGACAACAACATGCAGTGTCGGGACGCTCGCTGCTCTTTGTTAACAGAGCTATTACATGCACGCTTTGAGCACGGGGAATTAATTATTACGCATGTAATCGCGATCGCGAGATTGAGCTGGCCAGCTTACCTTTATTTAGCAGACGTTCGAAGACAAGAATGCACGATTTGCACTGCGGATAAATTTGTCTGTTCTTTCGTCGCGGCTCGCGAAATCGCGCGCACGTGGTTCCGCCCTCGATGGCGAACCTCACACACACTCTCGCTGTCGCGGGGAATGACGCTCTCCTCTGGCTCAGGTCCGCACTCGTTCAGGCACTTCAATCCACTGGTTCAATTCCAATCGCGCGCGTTCCGTCTGCTCGCGTGCCGAATTCTTTCGTTACGTTTTTCGTCTCCCCGGTAGGTGCTGCCCCCGCAGGCAGCAATTAGGTTATATTATTAGCGCTAATTTGACGTTTATCGTCACAGTATATACATTTATATATTATCAAATAATTTCTATAACAGTGTATTAAAATCATATATTGCTTACAAGTACTTAAAATTAAAAATCCTCGAAACTCATGGTTAATAATTATTTATTATAAACGAAACTTTACAGAATATCATTGATTTTGGTAACTGGTTACAAGCAGATACGCTCTGTGTAAGTGGTTGTAATAAAAAAATTCACCAAAGAGTCGATGTTTCGTACCCGAAAAAACTACTAATTCTACAATTCCTAGTATCGGATATTACAAATATCAAAATTAAAGATGTCCCACGGTTAATAATAAATATAAATAATAGGATTTATAGCGTTATAAGCGGAATTTTCCATGTGGACTTTAAACAACGCGATAATTATAATATGCTTAAACGGGATAATCAGTGGTTCAAAGCTGTTAATTTATACGTCAGTAAGAAACAATGGCCAAAGTGCGCTAAGGGTGTCTATATATTTTTCCTCCGCGAATTTCCTACCTAAAAATATATAAAATAAGTCTTAAAATAGAGTCTCGTTCGGACCACCGTCGAGGTAGGACATGTTTTCCTGCGAGTGCGTACAAGTGCTTACGTGCGTCTGTATTTAGTTTAGTGAAATAAGTGTGTTACCTGTTCGCTGTGAAATTGCTTTCAAAAGGAAATCTGCTCAAGCACTTTTCAACTTCTCGTCTTCGTTGCATTTGCGGTGACCGTTTCTGGTAACAGGGATGGTCTATCAACGCAAAATCTAAACTCAACAATGTCTCAAACTAAAGGAAATTTATCGAAAGTATTGAACTCCCACGCTCTTTCTTTCCCTAAGAAAGATGAAGCAATCGTCACAGACTCAATTGAAGGTCTCTAGATAGAAGTTTATTTTTTAGCTATAGGAAAACTCATTGGTTCTCGGAATATTCGATTTGCCTCAAGAATCTCTCAAGGCAGAGTTTGCTTATACCTCAGTACCCAGGAACTCGCAGACAAGATTACCGCTCCAGGTGCGAGTATAAACATGTAACAATTCATCTACTAGTTCGGAGCAAATTACTACCGTTCAAGAAAATCAAAACCAAAACGTTCACCCTCATCAATCTTCTAACGAAAAGGCATCTAAGAGTACTGAGCAACCCACTAGCGCTCTATCCCTTGATGGAGAAAACGTCAACGATGCTAAGCTTATGCCCCTCCTATCTTGCTATCTAATCCTTTGGCTCTTCACGATACAGGTATCAAACGCCATCACACCTCGTCATCAAGCTCAGTTAATATTGACTTTATTCCGAAAGAAGACTCAAATATAAAAGTTGCGAGAACCTCTCAGTCTACAATTAAACCATCAGCAAAATATGTTACTCCCTTTGACATTAAAACTCAACTTAATCATGCTACAAATTATATCATCGAACGATCCAGTGATTTTCCCCTTTCATTTGAGGACCTCACGCGCTTTTTCTCTGAATTCTATGGCAACAGTGATATTCCTGGAACAGTTACTAACAAGGAAGGTACCTGAGGTGTATCTCACCGATTTTCTTGAAATTGTGATATGTTGTAGAACATCAAAAAATATTCGACGCGTATTTTTTTATACGTGCCCATAAGCCTATTTAAGGGGTGAAACCCACCCTTGAAGTTCACCCCTAAAAACAAATTTTTTTTAATTTCTCAAATACAATTCGTAATTTTTTACTGAAACAAAGTGGGTAACACTTGTTATTGAAAAGCACATATTTATGCATTGTTTTTAGTTATCAGACTCGTAACCCCCGTTTTTTATTAATGAAAAACTATATTTGATGACCATTTTTTTCACTATACACATTCCAAAATCTGTTAAATCTTGACAAAATTAATTGTTTTATGCACAATAATCAAAAATAAAGTTGAGCTGTTCCGGCATTTTCAAAAAAAAAATCCCTTGAGGGGGTGAGCTACCCTAACATTTATACTATTATATTTCATTATTCCATTACGATATCATGGTGTAAATCTCTTGGATACTATTAAAATTGTTAAGTAGTTGATGTAGTTTGAAATTTTCTGAAATCAGCCCTTACAAATGAATTCATCCCTAAAACTCAATCTCAAGTATTATTTTTTCATTACTTGAAAATACCCTAGGACTATTCAGTGGCGTAAAACGTGTAATAATATTAGTTCACATCCTTGGTATTGAATTAGAATTCTTCACCCCACTAATGTATCAACCCCTATTTTTCAATAAAAAAATGACACCCTTTTCCATATGAAAATACTAGTTTCTTGAGTTTGACGAAAAAAATTTTGGCAGTATGCACAATATTCAAATACGAAATCGACTGTTCTCACCTTAATAAAAATAACCTATAATAAGGGGTGTACCAGCCCCACAGGAGATATTGTCGTATCTCTATGATTTTATTCTTTTTCTATGGGACTTTCAAAAGTAATAAAAAATTAATGATTCAAAGTACAAAAAAATTTTAAATTTAATATTTCAATAGTTTCGAGTTTTAATGTTACTTTTTATAATCCTGGCAATAATGATAATCATTAAAAAAATGTTTCAAGCATAATGATTTCTTACACCAAGAGCATCTTACAATTGCTGAGTTAGAGCAACCAGGAACTTCACAACGCTCATTACAATCATTACCAAAACTAAAATCTACGGGGTTATCAAATTTATCTGGCTTTGATTCAACGTAGCCACTTTTATACCATGAATATTTGAATAGGTTATTGTATCGAGGAGATGACAATTGATTATGTACCAAGGATTGGAGTTTTATAATGTTATTTCTTTTATGAAGTTCTATATCCTCATTCATTAATGTTACACTGTCCTCGAAGCGACGGACGTAATTTTTCCACACTCGGAAGCCGAAAGCATCTAGTGGCTGAATTTTGCCTGTTGTTCCTTTTGAAATTATTTTTACATCAACAATTTTGTTTGGAGGTGCTGCTTCCTTTACAGCATCAGGGCAATGCCCACTCCACGAATCAATTAATAAGACACTTGAATGCCCAACATTGGGAAAATACACATCCTTCAGCCATGTTTTGAAATGTTCTGTAACCATTGAAAAAACTCATTTTTATTCACATGACATAAGTTAAAAACTGTAATCATCAATAATAAATATCATACCTGAAGTCAGTTTGCCAGAAGCGGAAGGCATCACGTAAATATTTGATGGCTTGAATAGTTTGGATTCTACTACCGGTCCAAAGGTTCCTTTACTTTCTTTTAAAACAATGAATAATGGGGAAAGCAGTCTCCCATCACCTGAAATGAGTGGTTGAATTGTGTAACTGTGAGTCGTCGAACTTACAGATTCTACAACACATTCAATTTGCTTTTCGCCTTCAATAGCTAGTGTTCTTCCCGAGTGCATTTCAATTTGAAATCCACTCTGATCTGAATTGTAAATTGATTCCAAACCTTTGCTTTTAATTATTTTTTTCACATCTGAAACAAAATCATCAGCTGTTTTTTGTAAATATTCTCTCCCTTCAACAGTCTTTTTTGTTACGAATTTATTTATCTTTCTGCTGACTATTCTGTGAGCCTTTTTAAAATTTTGTAGCCAATGACATGACGCTTTAAACCTTACATCTTCATGTCCAACGATTTTCTGAGCTTGTAATGCCCATTTTTGTAAATCTCTATCGTGAATTATATAACCGGCATCGGAAGCCGACTGAAAATTATCTAATACAAATTTATTGATTCTTCCAATTTTTTCTTTATAAGTGCCTCCTTTATTCAAAGTATGCGCCCATCGTTTCAACTGTGTAATTGATTGGACTTTTCGAAATCTATGCTGCACAGTTTGCAGAGCGAGATTTTTCGTAACTCCGCTTCTCCAATAGTCCACAGCTTTTCGTTTGTAATCCCAAGATAGATCTTCTGTATCCGCTGTACATACTAGTGAGTGTTCATCAACATCCGCTGACCAGATTTTATCAATATCTTCAACAATATGCATTTCAGTATCCTTAAATGGTTCTTGAAAAGCTAATGTAGATTCCACAATGAATTCTGGATCCTCAAAGTTATTTGTACAATCAAGTAATAGTTTTTCTATATTATCCTTCAAAGCAATATCATCTTTAGTAATGGGACTTTCTTGTATATTCATAGCTTGAAAAGATAATAATAATAATTGTATAACATTTATAGGATTAATAGTCATTTTTCCAATACCTAGAAATAATAATTATTATTTGTTTTTTATATGATGAAATCCGAAGCGCATTAATTTGAATATTTTTTTACAAAGTCAGGCAATAATTTTTAATATCATTTAAATCAACATTACACTGACAATTACGTATCAATTTCATTTCTAATTTCTTCGAACGATAATTGAATATTGAAAATTCCAAAATTTCTTGTCCATCTTTGATCCCTCACCAATTCTGGAAAAAGACCACATAAAAATATGAAGTATTGCATTTTATAACTCTTTATAAGCTATATCTAAATCACTAATTAAAAAATTATTTTCGTCAAATACGATGTGAGTATGAAAATTTTTGAGCTTTTTTCTTCGGAAAAATATTTAATTCAAAAATGTAGAGTAAAAAAATGATGAAAATAATTTTTTATGGTTTCTTTAGATAGGGCTTGTAAAGAGCTGTAAAATAGAGTACTTTCAATTTCTGTGCGTTTTTTGAAAAATGGCGAGGGCATGTATACAATATCTATCAATTACCGCGTTAAGAAATTTTACGCAAAAGGAAATTTTACTTACAATCAGGAAAGAAGTATTGACCAAAAATTATATGGTAGAATTAATATGTACGAATTCCAAAATACTATGTTATACTTTGATGAAATTTGAAGTTTGAAATTTGGTTGCACATTTATTGGATTCCAATGTAATTTCTTGTAAATTCAACAAACACTGCACTCACAATTAATATACTGATTCAAACGAGCTCGATGAAGCTCTGACTAAAGACTGATGATGAGAGGTAATATCGAGTATTCGAGTGTTGTTTTGGCGAGCTGATTGTGAGTTCAAGAGTGTGATCGCATCGTCGAAAAAGGTCTTATCTATCCAAAACATAGCAAGACAATAATTTAACCGTTGAGGTTTTTCCCACCGTCCGATCTCGATAACAACAACAAGAAAATGATAAATTTAATCTTATCTTGTTATTTTAAGCTGTTCACTTCTCTTAATTTGTTTTCCAAGCGTTTATACGTTTATTCTTCGTATGCATTTATTCGATAATTAGTTAGTTCTTCTTGCTTTGAATCATTAATTTTTTATTACTTTTGAAAGTCCCATAGAAAAAGAATAAAATCATAGAGATACGACTATATCTCCTGTGGGGCTGGTACACCCCTTATTATAGGTTATTTTTATTAAGGTGAGAACAGTCGATTTCGTATTTGAATATTGTGCATACTGCCAAAATTTTTTTCGTCAAACTCAAGAAACTAGTATTTTCATATGGAAAAGGGTGTCATTTTTTTATTGAAAAATAGGGGTTGATACATTAGTGGGGTGAAGAATTCTAATTCAATACCAAGGATGTGAACTAATATTATTACACGTTTTACGCCACTGAATAGTCCTAGGGTATTTTCAAGTAATGAAAAAATAATACTTGAGATTGAGTTTTAGGGATGAATTCATTTGTAAGGGCTGATTTCAGAAAATTTCAAACTACATCAACTACTTAACAATTTTAATAGTATCCAAGAGATTTACACCATGATATCGTAATGGAATAATGAAATATAATAGTATAAATGTTAGGGGTAGCTCACCCCCTCAAGGGATTTTTTTTTTGAAAATGCCGGAACAGGTCAACTTTATTTTTGATTATTGTGCATAAAACAATTAATTTTGTCAAGATTTAACAGATTTTGGAATGTGTATAGTGAAAAAAATGGTCATCAAATATAGTTTTTCATTAATAAAAAACGGGGGTTGGGTTACGAGTCTGATGACTAAAAACAATGCATAAATATGTGCTTTTCAATAACAAGTGTTACCCACTTTGTTTCAGTAAAAAATTACGAATTGTATTCGAGAAATTAAAAAAAATTTGTTTTTAGGGGTGAACTTCAAGGGTGGGTTTCACCCCTTAAATAGGCTTATGGGCACGTATAAAAAAATACGCGTCGAATATTTTTTGATGTTCTACAACATATCACAATTTCAAGAAAATCGGTGAGGTACACCTCGGGTACCTTCCTTGTAAGTATACTTCTAATCCAGAAGGCCTTATTTTTACGCTCACGTTGATAAAGATAGTAAAACTATTAAATCTAGGATCACCAGTATTATAAAAAGAATCCAAAAAACTTAAAAATCGACTAACATTAGTTCAAACGACGAGTACGATGAAAATCCAATACAGTGGCTTCTTGAGCAAATAATAATATCATTAATTCCAATCTCAGAATAATCTTTTGGAACGCTAAAAGTGTAATAAAACAAAAAGAAGAAATTCAAGTTATGCTTCAAGACATTGACATTTTAATATGCGCCGAAAGCTGGCTTAACGACTCTAAAAACTTTCGATTCCCAGGCTTCGTAACTTTTAGAAAGGATAGAACATCAACCTCTGGTGAAGGCATAGTTATTCTCTTCCGTAAAAATATAGCATACAAAGAAATCTCAATGCTTCAGTCTATACTGTTGAACTTTGCGGCGTCTTTTTGACCAATACCAATGCCGTCCTTAACCTTTATGTTTGTTATCGAGTTCCAGATGAAACATTAAACCTAAAACAATGGTATACTATTTTTCCGAATTTTGATTTAAACTTTAATAATGTATTTCTAGGAGATTTTAACGCTCATCACGAAAAGTTGGAACTGTAAAAAAACTAATGACAATGGTAAAAACTTACTCGACTGTATTAAAAAATCTAAATTTTTCATACACAACACTGACATGATCAGTTATATTGACAGTACATCTGAGTCCAATATTGACTTAGTTACCACGAGCAAAAAATTAAAAGAGAAAGTTGAAAAACAGGCTCACTATCTCGTCGGCGATTCCGATCATTATCCAGTATATGTAAAAATTAACACTCAAAAAGCGTATTACTATCAAAAATCTTTAAAAATTTCATCAACACGTACTAATTGGTAAAAAGTTAATTAAGATCTGAATTATGCATATTCTCAATTTGTGTTCGCGCGTCTGCGCATCGAAAATTTTCTTTACTATGAGAGAGAGAGAGAGAGAGAGATAGTTGGGCGGTAATAGGTTCTTAAATTATGGTGCATGCTCGGACCGTCTTCGCTACATCTGTTTGTATTTGCGTTCAACTATCGCTGCACATTTGTGCGCCTCACGTTTGATTCCAGCCCTGAGATACTCGAAAAGTAAGAGGCACACGTGTCGGTGATGATATGAGATAAGGAAGACACGTCTTGGACGAGCGCAGGTAATCAACTCGGACCACGGGGCCATTTAGTCCTCGCAAAGGGGGGGGGGGGGTCCTCTAATAAGTTTTGACAAGGGCCTTAGGAGTGGGGACAAATTTTCTTGTAAAGAAAAATAGGCGATGAAGTTCAGTTCCTTCAGGGAAAACAGCAGTGACACTTCTCTCTCTATCTCGCATAGTCGTGAGCCGTGTGTGATACTGCGTTTAGCGATAGACAGTGGAATTGAATAAAAACAGCAATTGAAGTGTGTATGTTTATGTGTGCACGAGTACAGTGTGAGAAGTTGCGCTAGGCGTTTTCGCGATTGCCGGTGAACCGACTAAAGGGCTAACTACGTTAGCAGAGGACGTCTTCATAACTCTAGGTGCTGCCACAACTCTTCAAGCCCATCAGATCGGCATCACAGGTCATCGCAACATTGTGTGCCCGAGACGTCGGGGCTGCGGTGCACCGAGGTGTGTGTGTGTGTGTGGTGGCACTTCCTGGCTATCTGTGTGTGGGCAATGATCTGGTAAGCGAACGCCACTCAAATATACGTGCTTTGTACAGGCTCTGCGAGCCTTCAGGTAACAATTTTATGTAATTAGCGTTTAAGTTATTTGTTAAAGTTCAACTTTGTACTTAGATGGCTTTTCTCCCGCTTAGGACTGGGGTTTTTTATGACGGATAAGTACATATGTTAGCTTTTGTTTCTTTCCTGATTAAAAAGTAAGATTTCACTTAATCTCTGAGTCAGAATTTTTACTTATATTACGCACACACCCCTAACCCCAGTCTAATTTAAATACAAAACATAAGCCTTCATCTCCAGGTGAGTTCATTAATAAAATTTCTCTTATTCTTACTCTTACGTAGTAATTGAACAATTTGTTTCCTCAGGCTATGATGTTTTTACCACCAGCAAAAGATACGATAGATTGGTTAAAATTACACAGCCGCACGGGAAAAAAAAGTGGCCTGTGCGAAAGACAAGACCATGATACCTTTACGTTTTCGAGGTCGCTGAATCTGATTCCGGAATCCGCTTGACCAGGTTGGCTCTCGTTCAAGGTCAAATGAAGGTCAAATTCAGAGAATGCATTGCAAATAAAATATACCAGTATATTTACATGTTTTTGAGGTCGCTGAATTCGAATCCGAGGTCAGTTTAACCCGGTCAGGTCAGGGTCAAGGTCAGGTCAAGGTCAAGATGATAAAATGCATCACATTCAAAGTGAACAAGGTATCTTTACATGTTTTCGAGGTTCCTGAATCTGATTCCGGGGTCCGTTTGATCCTATTGGCCCTCGTTGAAAGTCGAATCAATGTGAAATTTAGAGAATGCATTCCAAACAAAGTAAAAGATATATTTACATGTTTCTCGATCCATACTCTCATAAAACATCTTTCTAATTTATTTTCCTTTGCTATACCGCACTCGTTTATTAAGAAACGGTCTCAAGAGTGGTTTTCTTTTGCGTTTGGCGCCCCTTTTCTCTGTTTCTCTTTTTAAGTTCCAACAGAAATCTGCCATCATATTGACATTCCATCGTCCTTGATACCGTCTTTCCATCTCTTTGATGTCTTGATGGAATCTCTCTCCTTGTTCTTCACTGTAAGCTCCTAAGTTGATCGGGAAGTAGTCAATGTGAGAGTCAAGAAAATGTAATTTCAAATTCATATTGCAACCTAATGCCCCAAAATTTGTAACCATTTCGGCTGCTATTTCTTTATAGTTTTCACTTTTTTTATTACCCAGGAAATTTGTTACAGTTTCTTTGAAACTACATGAATGATAAAGAAAAAGCTGCATGGAATAGTTTCAAAGAAACTGTAACAAATTTCCTGGGTAATAAAAAAAGTGAAAACTATAAAGAAATAGCAGCCGAAATGGTTACAAATTTTGGGGCATTAGGTTGCAATATGAATTTGAAATTACATTTTCTTGACTCTCACATTGACTACTTCCCGATCAACTTAGGAGCTTACAGTGAAGAACAAGGAAAGAGATTCCATCAAGACATCAAAGAGATGGAAAGACGGTATCAAGGACGATGGAATGTCAATATGATGGCAGATTTCTGTTGGAACTTAAAAAGAGAAACAGAGAAAAGGGGCGCCAAACGCAAAAGAAAACCACTCTTGAGATCGTTTCTTAATAAACGAGTGCGGTATAGCAAAGGAAAATAAATTAAAAAGATGTTTTATGAGAGTATGGATCGAGAAACATGTAAATATATCTTTTACTTTGTTTGGAATGCATTCTCTAAATTTCACATTGATTCGACTTTCAACGAGGGCCAATAGGATCAAACGGACCCCGGAATCAGATTCAGGAACCTCGAAAACATGTAAAGATACCTTGTTCACTTTGAATGTGATGCATTTTATCATTTTGACCTTGACCTGACCTTGACCCTGACCTGACCGGGTTAAACTGACCTCGGATTCGAATTCAGCGACCTCAAAAACATGTAAATATACTGGTATATTTTATTTGCAATGCATTCTCTGAATTTGACCTTCATTTGACCTTGAACGAGAGCCAACCTGGTCAAGCGGACCCCGGAATCAGATTCAGCGACCTCGAAAACGTAAAGGTATCATGGTCTTGTCTTTCGCACAGGCCACTTTTTTTTTCCCGTGGGGCTGTGTTATTTTTGACACGATAAAGAATAATACTCCTAAGAAAAAAATTGTAAAAATCGAAATCCATCGCAATCCTGTTCCTTGGTGGGACACCGAATGCCAAGAAATTAAGGACTTGCACAATAAAGCCTTTTATAGATGGGAGCTATTTAAAGAACTAAACGACTTTAATGAATTCAAAAGACTAAGAGCGTTTGTGCGCAGAACATTCAAAACTAAGAAAAGAGATAGTTTTATATGCTTTGCGGAGAGCCTTGATTATCATAGCGAATTAAAATATGTCTGGAATATCTCTAAAATTTTAAAAATAAATGGGTCAATGTTACTCCATCCTACTTGCCTGAAAATCTTCAAACTGAATACAAAATTAAAACTATCAATAAAATTTGCCCTCCATGAATTCCAATCAACCTAGATTATATCCCAACATGTACGGAGAATGAATTCCTTGATAATGAATTTACTTTCGCAGAATTTAATCTGGCATTAGACTGGTGCAAGCCCAAATCTTCCCCTGGTTTAGTTGGGATCGACTACTTTACTATAAAAAATCTCCCGATAATATAAAAAATTATTCTTGTTGATATTTACAACGAGATATTCCGAACAAATAAATTTCCTGATAATTGGAAAAAATCGTATGTTAACCTCGTTAGCAAGCTTGATGGAATTAACTTTCGGCCCATATTTCTTAATTCCTCATTCTACAAGCTTTTCAAATCAATAATCGAAAACAAAATGCAATGATGGATAGAACGAGGAGGTTTCATTCCTAATTCGCAGTGTGGTTTCAGAAAAGGTCAGTCGTGCTTGGATAACCTTATGAATCTTACCATCAAAATTTTAGAATGTTATAAGCAAAACAAAAATTTGTACTCAGTTTTTCCTGACGTCAGTAATGCATTAGAAAATGTAAATAGCGACCTACTAACTAAAAAGTTAGCAGAGATAGGTTGCCCTTTGAAACTCATCAAGTTCATTAAGTATCTTACTTACGAAAGAAACATATATTGTGAATTACAAGATCAGTACTCTCATTCGTATAAAGGAGTTCTTCAATGTGGCGTTTTGCTCTATGCTCTACAAATTTGAAATCTCTTCTCAAAGTTATCAAATCCATGAATGATAAACTTTCTTTATTAGGCCCTGAGCTCGCTCCCCACAAAACAAATTTTTGTAAAGCAGGAAGGTCAATAGGGCCGATTTCGGCCCCCTCTGAATTTGATTAAAACCTATTGGAAAATGTTTCCTAATGCTTAAAATAGAATACTAGAGAATTTAGAGCCTAAACGCAGCATCTAAATATGTAGATAAGGTCATATAACGGTCAAAATAAGTGAGCCTTTTATTTCAGAAACTGATAGCAATCACAGATCCATAAATCTTTTTAAATGTGCTACACGAATAACATTATGTATAACTTATAATTTTGAGGTCGCTGAATTCAAATTCAACGTTGGTTTGACTTCATCAGGTCAGGATGAAGGTCAATTCAAGGTCAAATGTACAGAATCAGCAACTTACGAAGTATACCAATGTATTTATACGTTTTAGGGGTTGCTGAATTCGAATTTGGGATCTGTTTGACTTGATCAGGCCATGGGTAAGGTGAGTTCAAGGTTAAATCTAAATTAACGGAGTTTACGATAAATCAGAACCCTATTTCATTGTTTTCATTTTAATATTTAAACTCTCTGTCATGAAAAGTAGGATCAGACAAAAGTAGCATCAATGACCTTGCTCTTGATCTTGAATTTGGTCGACTCTCAATGTCTTCTATTCACAAGTCATGAAGCTAAAAATAAAATTATTTTATAATAGCAATCATTATTACCGTCGACATTAGCGTAGTATCCAATGTGCACCACGGGGAGGTTGCGCGATCGGGTTTTGCATATCATGTTTCTGTGTCTGTCTTTGTATGTGTCTATTTATTTCTGTATTCGTCTGTGTTTCTATCTTTGTATTGTACTCGTATGTTAGTATTTTAGTGATTGATGAATCTATCAAGTATTTCAATATCGAAAGCGTTTTTCTATACATAATTCTTAACCGTTGTCAGAACTGTCATTGTCATCTAACGTATCGTCTGATTCAGACCAGTTCATAGCGTCGAACTCATATTCGAACCAGTTATCACTATTATATTGTGGTTTCTCTTGTAAATACCAATAATATCCTAGAAACCATAAAACTAAGGCAGTATGTGCACAAAATCCTACTGTACAAGCTCTGGTCTTACACTGATAATACCAACCTTTAATTGGATCAAAGATATCTTATCCAAAGTTGGTACTGCTTCGATGAAATATAACATGATTGTAGATTAATATATCGCTTTTTTCTTTGTGTGCATAAACATCGCAACTGCTATCATCGTTCATATGCTCTCTCGTATACGACTTAGCCTGTTTGACCTCATAAACTCCTACTGTGATTCTTTGGAGGTCATTAAGTGTTAATCGTGGAAAGTCAAGTAAAGATCCAGCTGCTATCTCATTCCATATTAGTGTCTTACGAGCCCACTTATTATCTTCAACTACCTTTTGAAGTACGTTCACTTTTTTACTCAATACGAGGTGTGTTCAAAAAGTAAGGTGAATTTTTAAATTGGGCGGGTTACGTAGATTTGATCATCAATATATTTTTTTTATTATGTTGGTATACATGTCCTCACATATGCTCACAGTTTCAGCCAGTTTGTATGTTTACTTTTTTTGCGAGACAGGAACGTTAGATGTGTTTTTATGCTCGGCGATTTTCTACTGTCGAAAACAATAAATCATAGAGTTTTCATAAAATTTTATGTAAAAAATGGAATTAAGTGCTTCAAAACAGTTGAAATGTTGACAGTGGCGTACGGTGAATCTACTTTAAGTCAAAAAAATGTTTACAAGTGGTATAAGCTCTTTCAAGATGGCTGAGAAGACACCGACGGCGAACCTTACTCTGGACGCCCAGCACTTCAATAACTAATGAAATTGTTGAAGAAGTGAAACAAATGGTGTTAAAAAATCGTCGAATCACTATTAGAGAAGTGGCTAAAGACGTCGGCATCTCTGTTGGCTCGTGCCATGCAATTTTTTCCGAAATGTTGGGCACAAAACGTGTAGCAGCAAAATTTGTTCCGAAACTGCTTTATTTTGAACAAAAATACCGTAGAAGAAGCATTGCTCAACAGCTGTTAAACGACCTCAATGATGATCCTTATGGCTCAAAATAACTGGTGACGAATCATGGGTTTATGTTTATGACATCGAAACTAAAGCCTAATTGTCCCAATGGAAGACTCCAGAAGAGCCAAGACTGAAAAAAGAACGGCAAGTTCGATCAAATATCAAGGTTTTGCTCACTGTTTTCTTTGATTATTGTCGTGTAGTACATCAAGAGTTCTTACCACAAGATTTTGCGGTCAATAAAGAGTATTACCTTGAAGTTATGCACCGTTTGCGAGAAGTAATATGAAAAAAACGTCCGAAATTGTGTGAAAACAGTTCATGGATTTTGCATCACGATAATACATCTGCTCACTTATGGTTGCTTGTATCGAACTTTTTGGCCAAAAACAAAATCAAGATCATGCCTCAGGCACCATATTCTTTGGATATGGCCCCCTGCGACTTTTTTCTGTTTCCAAAACTCAAAAAACCCATGAAAGAACGAAGGTTTGGAACGATTGACGAAATAAAGAAAAATCGATGGAAGAACTCAAGGCTATACCAGAAAGTGCCTACCAGAAGTGCTTCAAGGATTGGAAAAAACGTTGGCACAAGTATATTTTATTTGAGGGTATTACTTTGAAGAGGACAACATAAATATCGATGAATAAATAAATATTTTTTCATAAAAATAAAAATTCACCTTACTTTTTGAACACACCTCGTATATAATATTAATAGCACAGCAACTCATATTTTGCTATGCTACTAAATATTTCGAGTCGTTTACAGTGATTTTATGTTCATTAATTGAATAAATAAAATAGTAGTAAGACGTTCTGTGAATAATAGAAAAAGAATAACATCAACATATACTAAACACCCGAACCTGAAAATAACATGATAAATAATTTTAATGCTCTTCAATTACATTTATTTTCACGACACATAAGCTTATTGAATACCTCTGTTATAAGGTTTAGCTTCGCATAGATATCATTAAAAATTAAGCAAATCATAAACTGATAGATTATTTCATAAAGCATAAGATTATTTCATATAATACCGTAAACTAAATTTATGTCATCTGGTTCAGTAATTTATTTAAAAAATGTTTGGAAATTGAATTTATACATGGAAAAATAACTTCAAAATTTTTATGGATGAATAAAGAAAAAATAATGGTTCTGTTGCTGAAATTAAAATTTTTAAATAAAGTTTGTGAAAAGTACTACTCCAAACAGATCGAAACTCCTAAATGAGTTCTAGTATTTTTGTTAATAAAGGAAATTATTAGAGTTATTAAATATCAAAAAGAAGTAACGAACTTGGTTCACTGTCTGTTATCTATAGCTTAGCTATCACCTAATAAAGTTTGTAACAGGCTGTCATTTAGTCAATCAATCGTTGAATCCACCTAAAAGTGACTATACGACGCCTTGTTATCTATGTGCGTATAGCACAGTAACCTACCTTGCCCGAAGTGCGCCTGCGCAGAGTCTCTCCGATGTTCCGAGCTGGGTTCCCCCAGCTCGCCACTTGGCGGCGCTGTCGCTGCTAGATAGTAGCGCTCGTGCGGCCGCTATCGGAACCTAGATTGAGAATTCCCGCCTAATGTTTCGCACACTTCGTGCTACGTTACCGGCGAATTCGAATATAATGTAAACACAGCTAGGCGCGACCTTCGAACAAGGGAATGACAAAATAACGACTAATAAACTCGTTTGAAAGGAACAAAGGATGATTTATTTAATCAAGTCAATTACACGGAGGGTATGCCGAGAGTCTCACGCACGCACGCGTGAATGACAACACACGCTTTTCGAGAGAGAGAGAAAAAAAAACCGCGATGCCGCGAACTACCTGCTCGCACGCAAAACAATAAACTCTCCGCGCTCGCTGCGCGGATTCGCACGCAAAATCGTTATTACAATCGACAAAAGGGGAAGGTGCACCTACCGCAACACCGCAGGGGATACGGTGGCCAACCGTATCCAAAAGACAAGTGTTGAGACGCCGCTACGCTGCTCTGCCTCTGATGCTGTTGCCGGTGTTGTTGTTGCCGCTACTGCCGCTGCTGTTATTGCTGTTGCTGCTGTTGCTGTTGCAGTTGCTGCTGCTACTATCGCTGCTGCTGCTGCTGCTGCTGCTGCTGCTGCTGCACCTCACCCACGCACGCTCACCAGGAACAATGTCAATGTCCAAAACGAAAACGAACGGCACGGAGAATATGGAGGTTAGGCGCACGGATCGACTGAGTAGCACAGTCATACTGGCGCTCGGAGCCTCCCCTCCCGGTCGTTGCCCCTTACGCGCTCTCTCTCTCTCGCGAACCGAACGCGGCTCACCTCGCTTAACCGCTAATTACATCGCGCGAGTCAAACGATTTCGGTAATCGTTGCAAGTTCTGTTACGGTATTAGGTTTCACATAATACCTAAATCTACGAATATCAACGTAATTGGATTTTTATTTGCCAATTAATATCGAGAGATGTTAAGTACATGAAAACATCGATTTATTTTTTTGTACACAATATATTTATACTAGTTTTGATTTGATTGAAGTATAAAATTAAATATTAATGTAAACAATCGAAGTGCGCTTGATGACACTAGTATTTTTAAACTAAGATGATATCCACAGTTCACGTTAGCAGCGATTTGAATAATCGCTACCAGGCACGAACACGAGATATGCATTTGAAACAATATATGCTACGGTGCCATACATATAACTGTTCGTTTTGGCTTCTCTTTCTATTTCTATCTCTCACTCTCTTTCTTGTTCTTTATCATCTATTAAATCTCACTCTCTTGTAAACTTGTACACTGCATCGCGCACTTGTAATCCGATTTTTTCTATTACTAGATGATACTACTGTTTTTGTTACTTTGATCGCTGTCCTACTTTACAATCTAATCTACAATAGCTGCCCGCTCTCTTTTCATCTAATTCTTAATTCTTGTCTGCGCGCTGCTATTGCCTAGTATAGAGAGGACTTCACTAAGAACTTAAAATATTTTCTATTTTTTTCATAATTACTTTTGTTAGGTTAGAATATTGCTACTTTTCCCTGTGATAGGATATTTTTTTACAAAGATTTCTTAAATCTTCCATTAGCAAAGTAGCATAAGATTAGATAAATAAATATTAAGCAAGAAAAATTACAAACATGAAATATCAATTGTTATATATAGTATAAAAAGCAAGAGTTTTTGTGTAATAAGTAAAGCATTAACATACCAAAAATTAAACTAAGTGAGTAGCCGAAGGGAGCTTGACACCAAACTAGGCCTCGCGTATAGATTGCTTCGGCGGTTCCGTTGATATAACCTCCGCCTACCCAGGTGGCTGTCATGGTAAAAATTCCTACAAAGAGGCCAATAGAGCGGCCGGCCAGCATAACCTCTTCTTCTGAATCATTGCCAGCTTCTTTTTTTCTTGCAGCCCATATTCCTACACCTAGAATTAGCAAGTAGAACAGCACAATCGAGACGACCCCTGCTACATTTATCATTTTTATTACTGTTGCTACTTCTGTTGATGCTGACTCAAGCTCAACCGGCCTTATTTCCAATTTAAACACACTGAACTCAGACAAGTTTGACAGATTCGCAACTTCTTTCAACTTATCAAACTGCGAAAACCTGCAAGACGAAATTTAACATAAATTATATTTTAATTGAGTGCAAGTTAGTCTAATTATTTCTATTAATCTACATTCAAAAATTTGTCTTAATTTGTCTATTAGTTTATTTACCGGCCATTAATGCATCCAGAATAATTTGTGTACTTAATTATCAATATCTCTAAAAAGTTTTAAATTCATTGCTTGCATTTTTTTCGAAATATCTACAATAAAAAAACTTTAAATACTAACTCTAAATTAATAAAGTGGCCTTTACAGCCTAAAATATTCTGAACTGATTTGTATCTTACTAGCTAAACTATCATACTTTATAACATCTAATATAATAGAGTTTAAACTTCGTAAGTAAGTATAATAAGAAAATCACACCTGTCCATTTTTTAAATAATTTTTAACTTAATGGTACCTGTCTGTTATGGATAATTAATTGAAATGAAGGGACACACGGTTTGGACATTTTTTCTGGACTGTCTAGGACGTATGAGCAATAAAATAAGAAATCTCGCTCACTTCAATGAAAATCATTTATTGCTTTTTTCATTAATTTTATTAATTCATTGATTAATTAAGTCATGGTTCTCATTCGAAAAAGGTCCAAAAATCGGTGTTTGATGACACCGCAATGACCGGCGTGGAGTTTACGCTCGAATATTCGAGAAATTTACGGCTTTGTATCCGAATCGGAGTCGAATAGATCTAGAAGCGTATAAGCAAATGGCACGTGTCCAGATATGTATGTCTTCGTGGGCCTCTTCAAAATACCGGTAAATTATTTCTTACAGACGTTGAACATTAGCATGTATGGATTAGAAGAATCGGCAACGTTGCATCACGATCGCCACTGCACAGTACACGCCAGCTACTGAGGTGAGATGTCATGTTATAACCTTTAATTATATAGTCCCAGGGGCAAAAAAAGTTGTATGTGCGAAGCATAAGCCCATGATATCTATAAGTTTTCGAGGTAGCTGAATCCGATTCCGAGGTTCGCTTGATATTTAAGTTTTTTTGCTATACGGCACTCGTTTATCACAAAACGATCTCAGGAGTAGTTTCCTTTTGCGTTTCATGCCTATTTTCTATGCTTCTCTCTTTAAGTTCCAGAAATAATTCAGCAGAAATTTGCCATCATATTGACATTTCATCGTCCTTGATACCGTCTTTCCATCTCTTTGATGTTTTGATGGAATCTCTCTCTTTGTTCTTCACTATAAGTACCTTAGTTGATTGGGAAGTAGTCCATGTAAGAATCTAGAAAATATAATTTCAAGTTCATATTTCAGTGCGGTATAGCAGAAAAAATTAAATTAGAAAGGTGTTTTATTAGAGCATTGATCGTAAGAAGATTTAAATATATTTCTCTACTTTATTTACATAGAACTCTGAATTTGACTTTGATCTAACCTTGAACCAGAGCTAATCTGGTAAAATGGACCTCGAATTCGGATTGAGCGACTTACAAGACATATAAATATACTTTTCTACTCCATTTTCAATGCATTTTCTAGATTTGACCTTGATCTGACCTTCACTCCGAGCTGATCGGGTCAAACGGACCTAGGATTCTGATTCAGTGACCTCGAAAATATGTAAATGTGCTGGTATATTTTATTTACAGTGCTCTCTCTGAATCTGATTTTGATCTGACCTTGAACTAGAACTAACTCGATCAAGAGGACCTTGGAATCGGATTCAGCGATCTCGAAAACGTATACAGGGTGTTCCAGACCACCCGTACACCCCCTTTAGAATCTAAAATAATGGATTAATCAAAAACTGCTTCAGACAAAAGTTGCTGGGCTTCGAGGGGGACATATCCGTACGACCTTGGCTTTGACCTTGGAGGTCATGTTCAAGGTCATTTCAAGGTCAACTTTATTTTTTTAAATAGGAACCCCCATTTTTGACCCCGGATTCGGAAAGAGCGGGAAATTTTACGTCCAAAACGGTATTTTTAAATTTTTTTTCATGGCCTTGAGAAGGTCTATTTAAGGTCAAATGCTTGAAAAACTGCCTAAAAGCGTTTTTTTAATTTTTAAGATATCGAAAAATGACCTCTACAAAATTTGTTCAGAACAGAGTGGGCCACCCAATGCACCAAAAACCTTTGACCTTTAACCTCATTTTGAAGGTCATTTCAAGGTCAAAGTGTTTTTTGTAATGGAAATCCCTCTTTTTAACCCCGGATACGCACATAGCGCGAAACTCAACACAATACCTTATCCAAGCGTTGGATTTCGCGCTATGTGCGTATCCGGGGTTAAAAAGAGGGATTTCCATTACAAAAAACACTTTGACCTTGAAATGACCTTCAAAATGAGGTTAAAGGTCAAAGGTTTTTGGTGCATTGGGTGGCCCACTCTGTTCTGAACAAATTTTGTAGAGGTCATTTTTCGATATCTTAAAAATTAAAAAAACGCTTTTAGGCAGTTTTTCAAGCATTTGACCTTAAATCGACCTTCTCAAGGCCATGAAAAAAAATTTAAAAATACCGTTTTGGACGTAAAATTTCCCGCTCTTTCCGAATCCTGGGTCAAAAATGGGGGTTCCTATTTAAAAAAACAAAGTTGACCTTGAAATGACCTTGAACATGACCTCCAAGGTCAAAGCCAAGGTCGTACGGATATGTCCCCCTCGAAGCCCAGCAACTTTTGTCTGAAGCAGTTTTTGATTAATCCATTATTTTGGATTCTAGAGGGGGTGTACGGGTGGTCTGGAACACCCTGTATATATATCATGGGCTTGTGCTTCGCACATACAACTTATTTTCCCCTAGAGCTGTGTTATTTATGTTATTTTTTATGTCTCTCGAATAAAAATTATAAAAGTACATTGCTATAGGAAAATTTCTTCTTTTAATTTAGCATCTGATTTTTTATGAAAAACTTTTTCTAATTATTTAAAACATTGGCCATTTTTGTCAAGGACTAATTATTTCATCAATCCAAGCTTTATATGCAGAGGAGATATTAAAATTTTTGACGGATTCAGGAGAGGTTCTTTAAGAATATTTCGTTTTCCAGGTTTAAATGTTCAATTCTGTTTTTTTTAGTGATGTATTCTATCTCTACTATCGAACATACACAACTAAAATGGATATTTTGCGAATCTAGATTGTTGTCCTAATATCATGGATAAAAATTTTAAGTCTCCATATATTTGCCAATTATGTCCTTTGTACTTTATTTTTGTCAAAACTAATTCAAAATTTGTATACTATTTTTTGAGCGTAGTTGAATGTGCTAACGGTATAGGAGCATACTTGTTTGTATTATGAAGAAGTACTACTTTAAGACTGCATTGTGATGAATCAACGAACAGTCTTCAATCCTCAGGTTTGTATACGCCTGGCTTTAATTCATCGATGAGTCCTTTTACGTCAATACAGTAAACTAGATCTACATCTTCATTAAAATACTTTAGAAAGTTTCCCTGTCGGTTACGGTATGCAGTTACTTTAGTACCCTTTGTCACCATATTTCTCCTTTTATGTCTGAAGCTAGTAACTCCGATTGTTTTTTGGTGAAATCAATCTTTCTAATTAAATCGTTAAGACTTTTCAGATAATATTTTTCAACAGTTCGCTCTCTATCGATAGGATTATACTCTTCATTATTGTATAGAGAAAGAATTCTCTCAATTTCTAGCGTTTTCTTCCTGCTTATTATTTCTCTTTGTACGGTGCGAATGATTTTTTTTTTTAATTGTCGCTCAGTCTCTGCTGCCGGTCATACAACCAGTGTCGTCCTTCTGTTTTCTCTTTTATCCGCGCGCATCTTTTGCTATCGCAACTCAAAAATTAAACGTTATCACTCTTAATGAACTTCGCTATTTACAATGCATATACAGAGGGCGTAACAAAACCGAAGTACCGAAACGGTCCTGTATTTTTTCAGATAAGGTATTTTCAAAAAAGGTTAGGGAATAGTTATCTTTATTATTAGTTATCTTTCGTACCGTTTTGCAAGGAATTCAATGGTGACCGTGGATTTAATCTTGAACCTCACCTTCAAGGTTATTTAAAGGTCAACGTTTTTTCAAATGGAAACCCGCCTTTTTCATAGCAGTAATTGAAAGTGCGGAAAATTTTACGTTCAAATATGTATCAAGGTCCAAGGTCAAGGACAACGCTAGAGGTCAAATAAAGGTGATTAGTGATCCCAAAAATCACTATACAAGCTGTATTTCCAACGCTACTGATACCATGGGGGCGTGACCTTTATAATCTACAAATTACCACAGCGTAAAACTTTTCATAGCCTATATCAAAAATATATGTTTTCGTTTGAAAAAAATTTGTCATTTATGTCCTTTACTAATCCTGCGATATTTCCAGACGATTTCCAAACAACTCATATTTGACCTTTATTTGCCCTATAGGGTTGTCCTTGACCATAGACCTTGATACATATTTGAACGTAAAATTTCCCGCTCTTTCAATTACCGCTATGAAAAAGAGGGGTTTCTATTTGATAAAAAAGTTGACCTTAAAATAACCTTGAAGATGAGATTCAAGGTCAAATCCAAGGTCCCATTGAATTCCTTGCAATAAATTACGAAAGACCTGACCCTAAACTTTTTCAAGAATACCTTACCTGAAAAAATACAGGACCGTTTCTGTACTTTTGTTACGCTCTATATATATACTTTTTCTTGTTTTTGAACCATATTTCTCGAAAAAAATGACTCCGCACCAAAAAACTTAGTTTTTCATAATACATCGAAAAATAAAATTTTCCGGAAAATGTACCACCTTTTGTGATTTTTGATCAAGATATTCGAGAAATTTTACATAGAATTACATAGTTTTTGTGAGGTTTATACCCAGTGCATACGGGAAGTCACCTAGCTTCCGGAGTATTTAGCAAAATATGCTAATACGAGTACACATAATCGCAATATTATTTATAATAATTTTGAGGTTGTTGACTATGGATAGTACAAATCCAAGAAACTATTTTTTGAAATGTCGCCTGAATAGCTGAAACAATCTGATTTCACAAAAGTTACAGCGTTTAAATTTCGTGTGATAAAAAAGGGACATATTATTGTATCGCTTACCAGTTATGCCCACACGTTTAATTTTTTAGGATATTGAGTGTGACTTTCTCTCATCTAATGAGAATTTTGTCGTACCAATATCTAAGGTTATGGCGATTTATTTCGCCATTTCATTGACATGTAGCTTCGTCTGAGAAAACAATATATTTTTTTAAATACAAAATCAGGGTTGATTTTTGCTAGAAAACGAATAAAAAGCAATTTGAAGATCTGTCTTTCTCGTATTTTTTTAGAATTTTGAAAAAAGAAGTCAAGTCTTTTTTTACACTACACAGTTCATCT
This sequence comes from Phymastichus coffea, assembly GCF_024137745.1. NCBI lineage: Eukaryota > Metazoa > Arthropoda > Insecta > Hymenoptera > Eulophidae > Phymastichus > Phymastichus coffea. The sequence continues at coordinate 309,530 of NW_026706843.1, read as the reverse complement.
AAATCTCATTTTTTTCGCAGTCTTCATCTTTCATTTTAGAAAATAGAAAGTCACTACTTTGAGCATAAAATATCATTAAAATTGTCAAAACCTGGAAAGTCACGTTCATTTTCGTCAAAAGTTACGTTTTCTACTCTTTCATGGGATGTAAAGCTAATTGTTTATTAGAAATACAAAATTATTTGGAAGGCATTTGAAAAAAGTGAAAATTTAAAAATAAAATAGAAGTGCTTTTACAAATAATAATAAAAAAATTGTTATCATTTAGATTTTAAAATCTTATATGTTCTTGACTTCTACTAATTGGAAGTTGAAACCATATTTTATTGTTTTCATAGTAAATAGGCTCTAGAAAACAAAATACTCAACCAATAAAAAAAAAACAAATTTCTAAAAATTCGTCAAATATTTCATAGTTTCTTTTTAGTTACAATAACAAGATTAAATTTTTGTTTTTTTCAAACTTTTAAAATGTTTCGTTTGTCCGAAAGAGAACGAATATCTCTTCTAATGATGAGGAGTTCGGATGATCAGCGAAGGTCGTATACTAATATTAGTAATCACTTTAATAGAATGTTTTGAAACGGCGATGGCGAAACTTCTTTGTCTAAATTCACAGTTTTAAAAACCTTAAGACGTTTTCAAGAAACGGGGTCTATTAAAAATCGTTCTATTACTGAAAGACCACGAACAGCAACAAATGAAGAAAAATCTTTAGATGTTTTACTGTCTTTTGTGGAAAATCCACATGAACCATCTCGATCAGTGGCTTTACAACAGGAGATCGATAAAAAATCTGTTCTTAAAATTTTAAAGGTAAACAAGTTTCATCCTTATAAAATGAAACTTGTGCAGGAATTGAATGAGGATGATCCTGATCGTCGAGTAGAATTTTGTAAGACAATGATGCAAATGATTACTGAAAATCCAATATTTCTACAAAATATTGTTTTTCCAGACGAAGCGATATTTCAATTAAATGGCGAAGTCAATCGTCATAACTTTAGATATTGATCCAACACAAATCCTCATTGGATGAAAGAAAATAAAATTAAACGTGTGGGCAGGAATAGTAGGCGATACAATAATAGGTCCCTTTTTGATCGAAGGAAATTTGAACGCTGTAAATTAAAAACAACTTTGGCTAAATCAAATTGTTCCAGCTATCCAGTCCTTAAGAGGTGATGATTTTGAAAATGCATGGTTTCAGCAAGATGGTGCTCTAGCTCATTACGGTGTAAATGTCAGACAATACCTCGATGAAACATTTTTTGATAGATGGATAGGTAGAAGAGGTGCAGTAGAGTGAGCTCCCAGATCTCCAGATTTAAGCCCTTTGGACTATTTATTGTAGGGGTATTTAAAAGATCGGGTATACAGAAGTAATCCACAAAATCTTGAAGAATTAAGACGTAGAATAGTTCAAGAAATTCATGCCATTCCACGGCAGATGATCTAAAATGCAACTCAACCATTCTACAATAGGATTGGTTACTGTCGAAAAGCGAATGGAGAACAATTTGAACATTTCTTGTAAATTCATTTACATGAAAGGCAAGGGGAACTCACTAATAAAAAAGCACTCGGAAGGGAATAGATTCCTTCTACGTCCACGTCGTTGTTCCTAGATAGCGCTAAAAGGAGGATTAAGAGTTAGGATATCTTCGGACTTGAATCGTTCCCACCCGTAAAATTTATTACTCTTTTTGATTCCAGTATAAAAAATATAAGTTCTCATATGAAAAAATGAGGTTGACCTTGAAATAACCTTGAAAATGAGGTTCAAGGTCAAATCAGAGGTCACCGTTGGGTTCCTCGTTGAAAGTTACATAGGGTAAACCTTTGTTCATGACTAACCTCATGCGGTTTTCCGAATTTTCCGGGGTTTCCATACTTTTTCCTCACCATGTATATACGAGTATACATATATATACATATATATGTATAAATATATACACATATATCATATATATACAAAGTCGATTAAATCAGCTAATTTCAGTTAGAAATTGCACTGATTATGATAAGTAAAAATTAAATTTTACTTGTTTCGGGATTATTCAAGAAAAGATTTTTCATGGATGTTTTACTCTTACAATCCACCCTTACCAAACCATAAGAAGGCTATTCCATCTATCCTTGGAAACATCGAGTTTAGTTGCTTTTTTTTTCTTAAAGTAATTAAATTTTGAACCACGAGTCAACTAACCGACTTCATCACCTACCCTCTAACCCGAACCAATAAAAACCACCCCTACCAAATCACAAACAGGCTAACCCACCTAACTCTGGGAACAGCGAGTATAGTCGCTTTTTTTTAATTAAATTTCACACCAGAAGACAAGGTAACCAACCTAATATCTACCGTCTAATTCACCTGACCCCTAAAATCAAACCCTACCAAATAACTACCATGCAAACCCCCTTTAGCATTTACCCTAAATCCACAAATTAGAAATACACAACCCACAAACATTTAACCAACTAAGCCTAAACCAACCTATCCAAAAGCTAACCCAACCCATATACGAAATCTGTTCAAAAAGTATCGCGAATTTTGAATTTCCGCGGGCTATGTAAATATAATTTTTGATTTTTTTGTAGCGTTATATTGGTACTCATGTCTCTTACTTATGCTAACAAAGTCGGCCATTTTGAATGTTTAGATAATTTTTAATAGCTGTTTTGCTTGGATGTGTTTTGGCTCAATTCGATTTTTGCTTATTCTAAAAAATGGATCACAGAATCTGTATCAAATTTTATGTGAAAAACAAAATAAAGTGCGCGGACGCATTCCGAATGTTGACTGTGGCATATGATAAAGCTACGTTGGACTAAAGAAACGTTTCTCGGTGGTACAAAATATTCTCAGAGGGCCGAGAAGATGTGAACGACGAACAACCTGCCGAACGCCCGAGCACGTCAACAATAGACGAAAACATTGATAAAGTGAAGAAAAGAGTATTGGCCAATTGTCGAATCACTGTTAGAGAAGTTTTTGAGGATCTAAACATATAGATTGGCTCATGCCATTCGATTTTAACCAATGATTTGGGCATGAGTCGATTTCGACTCAATTTCGACCAAAGACAGCATCGAGTTAACATTGCTCAGAAGATGTTGGACTCGGTCCGTGACGACCTAAATGTGCTTCAGAGGATCATAACTGGTGATGAATCATAGGTTTATGGTTATGATGTGGAAACCAAATCTCAATCATCCCAATGGAAGCTGCCGCATGAGCCAAGACCGAAAAAAGCGCGCCAAGTTCGGTTGAACGTGAAGGTTTTGCTCACAGTTTTCTTCGATTACAGAGGCGTGGTGTATCATGAGTTCTTACTACAGAGTAGTAAGGATAATAAGGAATATTACCTGCAAGTTATGTGCAATTTGCGCGAAGCAATCCGCTAGAAACGTCCGGATTTGTGGAAGAACAAAAACTGGCTTTTGCACCATGATGACGCCCCTGTTCACACATCTTTGCTCGTGCGCGAATATTTGGCCAAAAACAATACAGTAATGTTACCGCAGCCACCCATACCGCACCGTATTCCCCAGACCTGGCCCCCTGTGACTTTTTCCTGATCCCAAAACTGAAGAGGCCCATGAAAGGACGGTGCTACACAACGATTGAGAAGATAAAGATGGCATCAAAAGAGGAGCTGAACAAGATCATAAAAAATAAGCCAAAAAGTGTTTGGAGCGTTGGAAAAAACGTTGGTACAAGTGCATTATATCCGAGGGAGATTACTTTGAAGGAGATAAAATAGATATTCATGAATAAATAAATAATTTTTGAAAACATACAAAAATCGTGATACTTTTTGGACAGACCTCGTAATTGAGTTATAATGATTAGGCTTTGGGGTTTCAAGGTCTGAAAACGTTTTCCATTATCAATGTATTATCTCTTTTTAGATTATGATAAAATACGAGTATACAATTAAATTACACCTTTAGTTAATAATATGATCTTTAATGTTATTGTAGAAATTTGATATGTTAATTTCATACTTTGAAAAATTAATTTTAAAAATGAATGATGTTATCTTTTTTGGAAAATTTTAATTTTTCTAAAAATATAATATACGTTATTTATCAATTATAAAAAACATTTGAAATTTGTTAATATTATAAATTACCAAAATACGATTTTTAATTTTCAATTTTTCAAATTATAAAATTTTTAAATGTTATATAATTATATAATTTCAAAATATTATTTCAAATTACTTACAATTTTTTATAAATCGCTACATATATTTATTATTATCACTAGAAAGGTTATTTGCTGTTTATAATATACGTACTAATAATAATTTTGTGAACCTTAGTTATCGAATAATGAGTAATATAAAAATAAGTTATTTTTGGTATTTTCATTTATAAATTACTGATATTAACGTCCAGTTATCTTGTTGATAAATTTATCTTTATACGTGATTCTGGAGCTGGAAAAAATAATGATAACAGCAATTTTACTTCAAGTTTTCTTCAGTTTGAATGTTTGTTTCAACGTGTCAAATATAATCAAAATATTTTCATGTATCAATATTTAAATTTTTTAAAGGTGATAGAAAATGATTGTAAATCCTATTAATATTCCCAATTTAATAACGTTTCAAGCTCTTAAACTGGAAGAAACTTCAATAACGCAACAGGAAAAAAATTAAAAACAAATGAAATTAAGAAATATTGTTTAATGCCATTGAAATATTTAATGAAATTGAGGTGGTCGAAGATGAAACTCTAAACTTCATAGAGTTTTATAAAGATACTGAAATATAACTGGTAGAAGATGATGAAAGAGATATTTTCACATACGAAACTTCCCAAGTGTTGAAGAATCAGATGTTGAAGAATTAGACCATGAATACAAAGCAAGAGCAGTAGAATTTTGGAAAAGTGGTGTAAATAAAAATTTGAAATTAGAAACTGCTCGAAGTCGATTTCGAAAAGTGAAGTTATTAACGCAATTAAAAAGTTGGACAAAAACTTTGAATAAAAGTGGAACTTTTATTCAGAAAAGATAGCTAGAATTTGTTCGTTTGTGTTCGAAAATTTTATAATTGCTGTCAATGCTGGATATGTAATTTAAAATATATATTTACTAAAATAGATTTTGAAAGCCCAAAAAGATATTAGACATGCAGATTTTCACTTTAAAGTATCAAGATATTAGATGAAAAATTTTACAAGAACCCATAGAATTGTTGGAAGAAAAATTAATGAATTTATTACGAAAAGAACAGTAGAAGAAGCAGGTTATTTACAAAGAAATGCTGATGAATTGATCATTGAAATAAAAAATCTTATTGAAAAAAGAAATATATAATGCCTAAACTCCAATCAAAGCGGTTTTCAGTTAAAATTACATTCAGGCCGTACTTTGGCAATTGAAGGTGAAAGAAAAGTGGAAAGTTTAGTTCCGTAGCTTCCACAAGCCATAGTTATACAACCCAACTAATAATTTATGGTGATAGTCGATTTCTTTCCTCTCTTTTTATTGTTTTTAAAGAAAAAAGCGACAAATGTGGAACTATTGTATCACGACATTTATTTAAACTAGTTAACTTACATGCAATGCCTTCAAAGTCTGGAAATTAACTTCAGATATTTTTTTATATGAAATATATTCGAAAAATTGTGATCAAATGCCGCTTTTATGGTTTTATTTGTTATGATTTTTAATTAATATTTTGAACAATCGAAATTTTGTTTAATTTAAATCATTTTAAAGTATGGCTTAGGGAAATGTACTTTCCGCATGTTGATTTATCAAACGTACTATTAATTGATTCATGGAGTGGTCACTGTCCTTCGGCCGTATAAGATGTAAAGCCCACTAATAAAGAAATAACTTTAAAAATTATTCCAAAAGGAACTACGGGTAAAATAAAACCTTTGGAGGTATTTGGCTTCAGAGTTTGGAAGAATTATATTAGAGCTGGCTACCAATACTTTCGATAACGTCATCCGCTCATTAACGCTTCAGCCATTTGTTATTGAAAATCACCAACTCCTCTATGATGTCTAAACAGGAGTTGTTCACCCTTTCCTCTCTCTCTCTCTCTCTCTTCCTCTCTTTCTTTCTCTCTCTCTCTCTCTTCCTCTCTCTCTTTCTCTCTCTCTCTCTCTGCGATACACGGTGTTCAACGGAAATCACAGTCCTGCCTACCCAACCCAAGTGGAAGAGAAACGATGAGAAAATTGCAACAAAAGTTCATCTGACCAGGCATACGTAAGAACGCGCTAGCCTGGGTGCACGAATGCCTGGCCTGTCAAAGAGCGAAAATCTATCACCACGCGCAAAACCAGCCAGTGAGCTTCAATCACTTGCACCTAGACATCATAGTCATGCCACAAGTAAACGATTACAAAACTGTCTTACGATTATAGATAGATTTTCCAGGTGGCCCTAGACAATATCCTTAAAAAACTAAGATGCTGGAACCGTGGTTCTTGCGTTTAACGCTGGCTAGGTTGCCCAATTTGGGACATTGATCATATGAACGATTGACCAAGGATCGCAGTTCGAATCTGCGTTGTTTCTTCTCTAGCCAAACTAATCGGTGCAACGAGACTAAGAACAACTTCTTATCACCCATAATTCAATAGGATTTTAGAACGCTGCTACCGTATTCTAAATGCGACTTTAATGTGTCAACCTACTTATCCCTGGATAGATTTGCTTCCACTGGTATTCCTCGGTCTAAGAACGGCCTACATAGAAGATATCAAAGCATCTACAGCTGAACTCGCCTAGAGTTCCTCTATAAGAATTTTAGATGAATTCTTTGTTTCTTAGGACTAATAAGTTAATCCAGTAACTTTTTTGGACCATCTCAAGCAAAACATCGCTATTATCTCACCAACACCGACATCGCATCACATCAGACAATACCAGTTTATGCATGGTAATTTACGCACCTGTTCGCACGTGTTCAAACCCTTGCGCTCCAGTTAAACCGCCGCTCACGCCGCCATACTCAGGCCCTCACCGATTGATTGAGCATCTGAATAACGCCAGATATATCATAGATGTCTATGGTAGACCGCAGACCATTTCTACGACAAAGCTTAAGCCTGCCTATATTGCCTCGAAAATCTCACAGCCAGCTCAATAGTCTAGACGTCTACAAACAAGATCAGTCTCTTTTCAGTTGTCAGGGCGAGCTGCCAAGCCTGATACTGCGTCTCCGGCCTTTCCAAGTGATGAGAGGGAACCTCAACCACCTCAAGGTGCGCAGCCAGCACCAGATGACGTCACGTTTCTATTTTGAGACAGACGAGCAAGGAAACAATTCCTTGTTCCGAGGCTGATCTTCAGCATTATTGGAGCGTAAAAATCGAGTCAACGACTCACTCAGCTTCCGGTATCCAAACTGGTAACAACTCCGGCTTGATGGGCAAAAAGTTCACTGGAACGCTTGCAAGTCCTTTAGTAACTAGGCGTGCAAAGCCTTTATATATAAGCAACACTGTCAACTTTCATCAATACATCAATTATTCACAAAGTGCCTACGCTATCTTCATTTAAGGCCCAAGTACCTCTGCGAAACACCCGAGATCCGGTAGAGTACGGATAGCGACTCTCCGCTAGGCTCGTCGCACGAACGAATCTGCACATCGCAGCTCCCTGCTCGGTGTGCCGCGTTCTACGTTCTAAAGCCGCCCGCTGATTGACTGTTCTTTAAAATTAATTCTCTCATTATCTGATTAACAAAAAATTTCTGAATAAAAGTATAGCTAGTTAACATGGTCAAAGGTGCCCCTACCGATTTTGAAAACGTGAGTAGACTAACTTGTTTGGCTTGAAAAATAACCAAGATTCCTAAATTTCCAGACTCCTAAACTCTAATAGGGCCTTATTTTGTGATTTTCGATTTTTTTTAAGATATCTCTGTTTGTTTTTGAGATAGGAAAAATTTTTTTATCAAATTGTAAAATCCGACAAAATGATTTTAACGCAAAATTCAAATTTTTACATGTGTTCAAAAGTTTAAAAATTCGATATTTTAAAAACAGAGCCAAACACATCTTTGGAAAAAATATATATCATGTATTTGTTGCTCTGAAATGTCTGAATTTTTTCAGATTTTTAGGAGTGGCAGAACGACCTTAAAAAAAAATACAGTTTTTAGCCTCCAGCGGTTCGAAAAAACTTCTTATCTAAAAACCATTTATGCCACCGTCTTCTGCGGGAAAAAATATATCGAAAATAGGTATCACATGTTTGAAAATAAATTAAGCCTATCACTAAGTCAGCAAATACGATAATCGTATACATCGATCGACCCTTCCAGGTGCAGACATTTTCGCCTTTTTTATTCAAAAGTAACCCAAAGTTACTCTCGAACTTGCGATACATATTTTCGATGTATTTTATAGAAGAAGATGGTTCTATTTATTTTGTAATATAATCTAAGATGCGTCAGAAGTGAAAAACTACCAAAAATCCCAATTTTCCGCTTGTATTGCTATGTAGCTTGTAGTGGTTGTACGCGCACAACCCTTACGCCCGCGTACAACCACTCGCGCACTCATGACCCGAACCGATGATCCCCCAAGAAACTGGACGTCAATAAAGATTGCAGCTGGAATCAGCTTAACTTAATCCGCCGCTTAACTAGAGTAGACCTAGCTAGAGCAAAGAAGGGGCAACCGAGCGCGTGAGAGCGAGCGAGACAACCGATATGAGACCGATCGGACGCGAGCGAGGTTAGACTAACGAGCGTTTGCTAGACAAAGATAGCCGATAACGACGCAAGACTGACCGACGCGTACGATTTTATTAGCCAATCGATAACCGGATAGGGGTAGATCGTCGAATGAGTTTAGATGACGCTAACTAACTAGCCAATCGGTAATAGCTTAGGGGTAATCTAGCGAATAAGGCAAAACCGACGCTATATACTTAGCGAATAGGGAAATTAGGCGCCAAAAACTAGCTAACAGTAAAATTACGCAGGCCTAAATTAGTGAAATAGACGGCGCTGACATCCGACTTAGCAACAAGACCGACCAATAAGGCGATTTTTAAGGGGAAGTAGCGAAGAGAAGCGACGCACCGCCGAAAAAACGCCGCGCCAGTAGCCGATTGTTAGCCGAGCCGAGAAGTAGCCGCTAGACTCTGGAGCCGACTAGAGGTCCGAGAAATATAAGCGAGTGAGTGAGCCGAGGACAAAGCAGAGACAGTAGAGCAGCAGAGCAGTAGCAGCAACGAGCTGCTTAAAGAAAGAGTCAATTCATGAATACCCCTCCCCCCTTCCTAAATAAGTTTTTACACATCTCCATTTATCGGATTATACTGAACGATGTGATCATGTAGAATAAGACAATATGCTGTAGTTCCTTCAGGAATATTTTCTCTGGTTTCTAACTCCAAGCGCACATCTACTGGAGTAGTCTTCAATGACTCGTTTTATTTTGAACAATCTATCACTGTGACTGGCTTTTTTATATTTGAGTATTTTGAGTATAATGGTAATTTTGATATTCGAATATTTTGAGCATCGGTTCGACATCTTTACCGTAGTATATGTTCTCAAAATTGGCACACATATCGTACAACATTGTGTACTGGTTTTTACTGAAATCAATGTTGAGATTACCATATGGATAGCACTGAAAGTTGAGGTACAGTTTTACATTTCTGATGTTACAATGATCAAATATACTTGTTAGAGTTTGGTTCATTTTTTCGATTAGTTTGGAAGGCTAAGATGATGTAGCGTGGTTTCTCCATATAATGTGTTGTTTTAACTATCTATACGTGATTTGTATTTACAGGCAGTGCTAGATATTCGGACAGTTCCCAGCTACGAAAACTACTTCTTTCGCTTTTTAGAAAGTCGAGTAGACGTATTTTCTTTGCATTCGATGCAGTCACATAAGGCATAAGGCATTCGAAACATAAATCTTGAAATCTTCATAAGCTTCAACGTCGTTAACGGTTTTTTTGTTTGATAAACTATATTTATATTAGTACTCGATCTTATGAGAATTAATTCATGTTTCATATTCACTAGCATTTTGCGATAGTCCTCAGCGAATCCAAGTATGAAGTTCAGAGGAATCAAAATGTCAAAGTCGCTATTCGCATTAGTTATTTCACGGTCTTGTTCTATATTTATCCATCCGGTATTTTCGGCAATTAAAGTATGACTTGGAGCGAGAGATAACCAGTTCTTAACAGCTGTTGTAAAACCAACGTTTTTACATTTATCTATTTCTATAGCGTTCAGTTCATACCTAATTTCTTCAAACATGTGACAAATGGCATTATTAATAAAATTAATATTCGTTAAGAAAGTGTTATTTTTGCTATATAATCGTCCATAATGTGTAACGAGCTACAAGGTAGAAAAAAGACACAAGTCTTAATGTTGTAGATTCGAAAATATTTACGTGTACTCGAAATCTCTTAATCAGCCAAAGTATAAATTATTGGAGGAGATGTTAAAGCCGATAGATGGAATAAAGTATTTTCCGTTCAAGGAGCACGAATCCATGATTGATCTCGAGCATGCACTACCTAATTTGATTATGATATTCAACGACATCGCCTATGAGAAACAGGACAATGTACGTGCTTTCTTTTGTACGGGCAGACATAGAAGCGTCGATTGTTTCTATCTCTCGCAAATGTACGCACGTATTCCTAAACACCTCATGACAGATAACGTCAATTTCCTGGCAGTTTTTCGACAATAAGAAGCAAATATCAAATATATATATAACGATCATGTGAATTATAATATGACTTTCAATCAATTTAAAGAACTTTGTGCAAAATACGTACTGGTTGGGTGATAAATATGGTTTTTAGTGATCGACGAATAAAGCTATAAACTGTGGAAGATATCGAAAGGGCTAATAATAATAACAATCAGTTTTGTTATAAATATATCACGATATTATTGCAGTATACAGTCTCTCAACAATCGTTGAAGCATCAACATGACTGATTATCAACGGGAACAACATGTGCTTTCTCAACTCGTAAAAGCACAAGACGCAATAAGACAAAAATATAGTTTATTAAAGTATATCCGAGATTATATTGATGATGTCTTGAATAAAACATTGAAACTAATAGTCGACCCTTTTAAAGTCATAATAAGTGAAGTTATTCGAACTTCACTTATTATGCCGGGAATGCCGATCCTGTCTGGCTCGCTCTCTTTCGTGACTCGCTCCTTCGCTGTGGCCATGACAAGCGTGATAGAAATCGAGAACCATTACGAATGCTCGTAACGCTTTATTTTAGACCAATACCTATGCCGGGAATCGTTAGTGGGGGCTAATTGGGAAGAGAAAGGAGTAGATGCGTCAGGTAAGACGAGTAAGCGAGCGCAAGCGATCCGTGGTGATTCGCTCGAGAGAGCAAAGCTGCCGGCGTTGCTCGAGCTAGCGTTGCTCAAGAAACTTTTGCATAGAAAGGATCGACCGTGACGGTCAAGAGCGTACGCTAGAATATAGAGCGACTAGATTTATAAATCGTCAGGCAGAGACCGAGACGACGCTAGGCAAACTGTAGCGAGGAAAACCTCAGATTGTCGCCTAGGGCATTAGAAAGACGTCATCCAGCTTACCTTCGACATACTAGCCACCTCAATAATGATTCCCGCCAGCAGCCTTCGTCAGGTCAGGTCGTATCTCTCTTTCTCTCACTTTCTCCTTCCATTCGCAAGTATACGACACGTCAACGGACTGCTCGCGATTATCCGCAAGCACGGCGATAACGGCGAAGCTCTCCTTTAGTACCTCTCAATCTTATTGTTGTACCGTTCTTCCGTGAGTTCTTCTACACGAGTGAAGGCACGCGTTATCGCTGACGAGGTAATCCGATGTTTTCCATCGCAGCAATATCAACTCCTCGAATGCACGTGCGAGCGACTTTCTATCCGCCGGGCTCAATGGTTTAAGTTCTATCAATTTCGTGAATAGATCCTGAAAAACCACGATATATCGATAACTATTTTAGCTCCTCGGCAATTCCACCAGATCCATCACGACCATCGCCTAAGGATATTCAATCAAACGTCTGCCTATCAACCCCAGGGGCGCTCGTTGCTCGACCTTGTACCGTTGACACTCCTGGCACTGGTCGATGAAGCTCTTTACATCGTATCAGAGGCCTCACCAATAGTAGTCGCGAGCCACGCGGTAATAAGTTTTGTCCTGACTGAATTGTCCTGCGGACGGCTCACAGTGCGCGTCCCGCAGCACTCTTTCTCTATATTCAAGAGGAACCACGAATCGCCAACACTCTTCGCGAATGGTAATTAGGTCGAGCAGATGGTCTGTCATGTACCGGAAGAGAAAATCGTTCTCCACCTTCCAATTTCTATATTTCTCGGCGCCTTTGCAAGTACCAAGAGTCCTCGATAGCTGAGAATTCTCAGACCTCTGCCATGTCCTCGAACTCATGCGAGAGTGCATCTGGAACGCGGTGCAAAGCACTTTTCCTACGCACGATCTCGCAATCGAGCTGTTGGAACTCCAGCACCCATCGCTCGAGTCGCCCGGAAAGGTCTTACTTACCCAGAAGTTCAGTCAAGGCGCTATGGTCCGTCACCACCACTAAATGGAACCCCTGGATATACGGACTAAACTTTTTGACTACAGAACGAACCGCCAAAAACTCGATCTCGCTAACCGTATACCGACGCTCATGCGGGTTCAGCATACGACTCGTATAACAAATCGGTTATTCACCATCATCAAATTTTTACACGAAGCACGCGCCCACCGCGTATGGAGAATCATCGCAGTGCAGATAGAACGCTTGCCTAAAGTCCGGCCACGCAAACACAGGCGCTTCCGTGAGCACACGTTTTAACCGCTCGAACGTCTTCTGCTGCTCGCCGCCCCATATCCACGGTTGATACTTTTTGATCAATTTCTTAAGCGGTACCTTAGTATCGCTCTCGTTCTCAATGAACCGTGCGTATCATCCGACCTTACCCAAAAATCGACGCAGCTGCTCTATGTTTCTTGGCGCTGAATACTCTAAGATCGGCTGAATCCTTTCCGGGTCAGGGTGCAGACTCTCGCAGTCTAGTCGGTAGCCGAGATATGTAACTTTGTATATAAAGAATAATGGGTGGGTGGGTCACACAGAAATTACCTTCGACTATATTTAGTATACCCATCATTCCCTTTCTCTCAACTTATCACCCATCACGCCAACTTCGTGACGAAGCCCATCGCCACTGTTGCAGTAAAGCGAAAGAGCTTACCGCACCTTCCCCTTAAAAAAAAGTGGTACGTCGCTTGGGGACGGGTCCATTGCAGGGATCGTGGGAATAATCAAATACGATTTTTTCCCAAATGTGCATAGTGAGTGTCAGAACAGTTTATCTGATCCGAGCGAAGATAAGCGTTTAGCTGGTGATAAGTACGAGTACATGAATGCATTAGATAAAAGTGATTCTAATTTTGTGGACTTGATTTATGGAGTATATAATGAACGAAATTAGTCATAGATGCTTTGTAAATCTACGGTGATTTTTGACAAAAATGACTTAGACGTCGATAGGTTTAAGTTCAAAAACACAGAGCTTAATGAAGTTACTGGTAGCAAAGCAACCTAATCAAAGTTTAATCAGTTAAAATAATCTCAAGAGCTCAAAGAAATCTTGGAGATATTTAGTATTCATATAAAAAAAATATAAACAAGGCTATATAACGAGCGCATAATAGTAACAAATTCAATAACATAATTGGTCCATAGTTCAGTTTCATTAAAAAGACAAAAGGAGGATATAGGCTACAGACTGGTACATCTTTACCTATCTGCAAAGTTACACGAAACAATACTATTATAGACTACGTATACTAGGATCATCCAAATAAGCTCATTGATCATTTTCGATTGTTAGTGGCTGAAAAATCAGCTGGTAACAATAATCATATCAGCGAAATTTATTCAATAATCGAAGAACTACGTGAGGATGGATATATATATATATATATATATATATATATATATACTTAGAGCACACCTATCATTTGAGCATTATCAAAATGAACGTCGACATATTCGCACGTAAATTTAAAGAGCAACGAGTCAAAGGTCTTCGCGGTCCACCTGGTATTGGGTTCAAGCTCACGAGTGAATACTATTACGATCTGAAGAATAAAAGATTAGAAAATCTTGCTTCTCCGCGATGGGCTAGAGACCCTATAAATTGGGAAACTGGAAAAGTTCGTTCAGATGGAAATCAAATCTACGAGAGACATGATCGTACGATTGAGGAGTGATTTTGAGAATTTGGATGCAAATATGAAAGAAGATTTACCACGAATAAAGTCAAGTGTTCAAAATTTAGAAACAGTCGATTAGATGGAAGAGGTAATGGAGGAGTTGCACAAACCAACGAGACATAATTATCCAAGACTAAAGTACGACAAGCCGATCTCGTCGATATGCAAGTCTATTCTAGACAAAATTGCGACTATAATTGACTTCTCACGATAATTGATAATTTTTCCAAGCACGCATGGACTGTGCCAGTGTAAAGGAAAACCGGTAGCGATATGATAGCGGCCATTAAATCTATTTTAGTGAAAGGTAGACTGCCAGAGAATCTCCATACGGATAGAGGCAAGGAATTCTACAATTCAGAACTTAAAGCTCTGGTAAAAAATATAATATCAATCTATACTCTACCTATAGTTCACTCAAAGCTTCGATATGCGAACGATTTAATCGCACGTTGAAGAATGCTATGTGCAAAAAGTTTAGTCTCCGTGGGAGCTAGAAATGGTTTGACATACTACCAGAGCTCATAGCTGCTTACAATAACCTCAAACACAGAACTATTGGTATGAAACCTATTCAAGTTACAGCGAGAAATCAAGCTCAAGTATTAAAAAATTTTATACGTACAAGACGTTGGTAGAAGAAGAAGAAAGTTAAAGTTCAAAGTTAGTGACAAAGTCAGAGTAAGCAAAGCGAAACACATGTTTGAAAAAGGATATACACCAAATTGGTCAATGGGAATATTTACAGTTGTGCACATGGCACCAACAAATCTAACTACTTGTCATTTGAAAGATCATCAAAATAATCCTATCCTTAATAGCTTCTATGAACAGAAACTTCAGAAAACTAAGTATCCTGATATCTATCTAGTAGAAAAAGTTATTAAAAGGCGTGGTAATCAAGTTTTGGTAAAGTGGATAGAATTTGATGATTACCATAATAGTTGGATAATAATAGATCGAACCGAATTGTAAAAAGAAAACTATCTAGATTAAAGACTTAGTAAATAAACACACATTTGAAAAATATTAAAAAAGTTGTAGAGGAGGTGAGATTGCGTGAATTAATCTTTATTCATTATAGGTTATTGATTTACAAATTTTTAAACGAAGAAATTACAAGGCGATGCATAGTTGGCGAAAGCTGAGCAGGTACTGGTGCGCAACTGACAGATACTTGCTCGAGACAAAAGGCCATCGAAGCTTACATTTTTTTTTTAATAAACGACTGTTTCGCGCAGTCTTGATGGACAGTCGCACTCTCTCTTTTTTTTCAAAATAAACGACTGTTTCGCGTATCTCTTCCTGCTCCCCGCGCTCTCACCCGCTTTCCTCGCCGGTCTAGAGTTAGCCATGTGCTAACTCTTACCGTAAATGCATCCAACAGTCCGGTAGCCATGTGCATACCGCGGGGTCTATAGCTTCCAGAATTCTGGAACTGTAATTGGCGTTACGGCGACGAAAACACACAATGCGTTCGCCCGCGTCAATGGGTCGAGCTTTCAGCCAAATGAGAGGTGTAGACGCTCTTTGCTGTTATGGTTGCATCTTCAATCGATCGTAGCATATCATTCGATAGAATGAAGCCGCAACTTACAGCATTCCTACTCACATAATAACTTTAAGGTGGCTCGACGCACAATATTGAGCCTTTGCGTTTTTATAATTGACCGGATTAATCGCGAGAACAGCTGCATTTTTTTTACTTTCAGCGTTTTTCACAAAAGTGTTTTTTTTCTTATACGTACATTGATACACATTTATACAGTAGTAAATTCTATAGAGCCATCACCATTATAGGTCAGAAATAATTTAAGTTTAGTAGCGTAATCTACCATTTACGATCAATGCAGTCGATAACTTGTTTCATAGAAACAGCTGGAACTCGTCGTTCACTTCAGCTACAACTTTTGCACCGAATCGTGTTTCAACTTATTTCAGTCTGGTGATCATATACTTGGATTCTGTCTCAAATTCACGAATTTTTTTAGTGGGTTTGAATTAAGACAAGCTATATTATTCAGCAGCGCAAAATCCATCTGTAGAAAAAATGACATTTAACCTTTTCGCTCAGGGACTAACAAGAAAAATGAACGTAATAGATGTTTATAAGATCAATTTAAGGGTGTTGCCTAGTCGGCGGTGTAAAAAAATTGCTATTTTTTGGAATTTTTTTTTGAGTAGATTATGAAAGATATGGATATAAAAATACATAGGTATAATAAATTAGATCTTAAATTCCAAAAAAAAATTTTTTTTTATTCATTTTTTTCAAGTTTATTGTACGAAATACGTAGATGAATATTGAGCGGTAATTTCAAGACAGCTTAGTCGCAACATGATTTCTCAGCAACGGCTTATCTGAAACAAAAAAATCAAAGTGTTTTAGATTTGGTATGATAATAGCTACAGAATGGACCATAATTATTAAGTTTGGGCTAATTTTGTGGATTTTACTTAATAAAATGTGAAAAGTTGAAAAAAACGGCTTTTTTTTGCCATTTTTTGGAAAAAAAAAATAGTAAAAATCAAAATTATAACTTGTAAGTGGTCCACTTTGTGGATAATTATGTATAGAATATGTGGTCTAAATTTCAAAAGGATCGGTCCACTGGTTCCAGAGAAATCGTGTTGCAGGTCCGAAAAAACGTTGTTTTGAGAATAACGCGTTTTTAAAGTTTTTTTAAACAAAAAATATAAAAAATATCTTACCAAAATTTAATCTGCAATGCCTGCACCGTATGAAGTACCTTCTGATTGATCGAAACCTTGATTTTCATCCAATCTAGCCTTTTTTCTCGCTGTTCTAGACTCTTTGGAAGTATTCAAGCTGTGGTGATTTGCTTTTTGAACACGCGTAGAATCGTGATCAGCGATGTAATTCACAGAGCTTCAAAAAAATACACTTATACTGCTCCGATCTTTATAAAAATTTAACACAATATTCTTACATACACATATACATTCGAAAAATGTAAAAAAAAAAAAATCGATTTTTTCAAAGTGCCCGACTAAACAACACCCATAATGCACTAAATTTATGGAAAATATTGAAAAAAGATCCTGGTTACTTCTTTGACCTTCAAAATTAACTTTGAAGGTCAAGCAATGAAAATGCGTATCTGCGCTTGAAAATTGGTATACCTACGTTTTATCAGTCGCTGAATATAATAAAATTAGTAAAAAAATTCTAGTGACTTTTTTGACCTTGAACTTTGAAAGTCAAAGTATAAAAATGCGTATTTGTCCTTAAAAACTTGAAAATTAGTGTACCTAGATTTTATCTGCTATAGTAAATAAGAATATTAGTAAATAAGTCTAACTACCTCACCGACTTTGAAGTTTGAAGATCAGTATGTGCAAAAAATTATCTTATCTGAAAATCAATAAAGAAGCGTTTTTAGTACGCTGAGGTAACACTAGCTCTATCAAGATCGTCTTGTCATCTTTGTTCAGTAAATTCGGAGTATAAGTACTGAATGATAACAAATGTATTTATATGTTTTTCATTGTGTAATATCTAGAAGTAATAGCTACAAGGGGGGGTCAATAAGTCTTTACAAAAAGAAGGAAAAAAAAGTTTTACAATGTAGATGATTCCATACGCATCCCAGAAAACCAAGGCCATAATTTTGCCAGCTGACTTTACGGTCTTTACCTTCTTTCAGGCTGGTTCTTCTGCGGTAATCCATTGTTTGGACTGTTCTTTGGTTTCAGAAGTGTAGTGGTGTATCCATTTTCATCTACAGTTACGAGTCGACGCCAAAAGTCTTCCGGATTACGACGTATACGTGCCAAAAGAGCCTCAGAGGTGATCACGCGAGTTCGTTTGTTTTCAACAGTGAGCAAACGCGGCACCCATCTTGCTGATATTTTTTTCATCCCCAATTTTTCATGCAAAATTGAAATGATTATACCCTTTGATAGCCCTGTGGCCTCAACTAATTCTCACAATTTTAATCTTCTATCACTCAACACCATATCGTGGATTTTGTTGGCCATTTCGGGCATACTCACTTCTACGAGGCGTCATGAACGAGGTTCATCTTTTGTTGTTGTACGGCCGCGTTTAAAGTCATTTACGCAGTTATAAACAGTCTTAAACACAGGGCAGACTTGTCATAAACGGTGTTCAACTCAACTGTGATTTCTTTTGGTGTAAGGCCTTTCAAATGAAAATGTTTTATCACCGCTCGAAACTCTATTTTTTCCATTTTTCAAATAAACCAAAAACTTTTTGTTCAACCAACGCTTACAAAAAAACGACTCAATGAATCGAGCTGGAACTTTGTACGATATCTAGTTAGTAGTATTGCTTGCCAAAAACATCATAATTTAAGCGTGACGAGCGCCATCTCTTGGATTTTATAAATACTTATTGACCCCCTCCCCGCCCCGTACATCAAAGTCAATTTTTATACATTGTTAATTCTATAAAAACATTTCTCTGTGCACTTGTTGGAAAAACTGATTTTATAGGTGAACTCCAGGTAAAAGTATCGGAAAATTGTCATTTAGTAGCATCTGACAACAAAATTTAGATATTTAATTTTTTCGCATTTCCACGTATACTCGTATATTCTAATTAGCATAGTAGTTGTTCGTTATTGTTATTACATTTTGCTATTCAAGAAGTGTTGCATCACTTATTTTTGAGATAATGGCTACCGACGAAGCTTGGACAAGCGGCGAATCTCAGCCAGAGGAAAGAAACTCTGACGATGAAGAAATATATGGTATTGATTTAGAAGATTTAGAAAATGTGGAGTATGTCGAAGATCAAATTTATGAAGACTCGTGGTTTTTTTCATCAATAAAGGATTTCAACGGTACCTCTGAAATCAACCAAAACATCAATGTAGCAGGTAATACACCTATAGACTTCTTCAATTATTTTTTCAACTCCTCACTGATTGAAATGATTATTGAAGAAACTAATCGTTATCATTTTCAAAATCCTAGAATACAAAGTGACCATGTGAAGTCTTGGATACCCCTCACAAAAGAAGACTTCGAAATTTTTCTTGGCCTTTCGATTCTCATGGAACACGTTCGGAAAGGCGAATTGTATAGTTATTGATCGACTGATCAATTAGTACAAACTCCAATTTTTCATTAGATGATGTTTTACAATAGATAGTTGCAAATTTTTTATTACATTCATTTCCCAACAATGAAAATACGATATCGGATATTGCAGACCATACTTTAGCGAAAATCAAGCCAGTAATAGATTTTCTTCAATCTAGATTTTCAGCAGCTCTCACTCTAGGGAAAAAAGTCTGTATAGTATTCCAAAGTCTGTGTCTATATTTCAAAGTATGAAAGTCTATTACTTTGGAAAGGGCGGCTTAGATTCAAACAGTATATATCTTTAAAGCGAAATCGGTTTAGCATCAAGCTCTTTGAGTTAGTTGACTGTAAAACGGGATTCATTCTAAACTTTATCGTGTATACAGGAGCAAACACTGACTATAGAAAGTTCGGATTAGGTATTACCGGAGATATTGTCCCCCACTTTTTAGAACTATACCATCGTCAGAGTCGCGTTATGTATGTTGACAATTGGTACACGTCTCCTGCCTTGGCAGAATTTTTGCATAACCGAGATACTAGCCTGTGTGAGAAAGTAAGCAAATAGAAAGGGAATACCAAAACTGAAAAATAAGTTATCACGAGGATAAATATAAGTTGTTTACACTGACCTCTGGATGGCAATAAAATGGGAGAACAAAAGAAGTGTGCGTATGTTATCAACTGTACACGAGGTTGATTTTTGTCCAACTTGCAAGAAACGTTGTGGCATATATGAGGATATCATAAAATCAACATGTATCCACGACTATAACCAAAATATGGGAAGTATAGACAACGTAGACAGACAACTATCCATCACTGAAACTGTACGAAAAACAATGAAATGGTACCGCAAACTATCTTTTCACCTAGTGGATTTGTGCCTTTCTGACGCTCACGCCATGTATAAAATGAGAAATGCAGGACCTGTTCCATTTCCAGAGTTTCGATGAGAGGTTGTCAGCGCTTTGTTAAAGTGTGTTTCTGAGAGCAACGTTGGTCACTCTAATCGATTAATTGGACGTCGTTTTCCGAATGACGGTACACGACGAAGATGCCACTTATGCAGTTTGCGAAAGATAACGTGAAGAACCTCGTACATTTGTTCCACGTGTGATATTCTTCTGTGTCTAACTCCATGCTTTGAAGAGTACCACACACAACAGACGCTAACGTGATGTTTAATAGTATGATGTGAGAGGCAAAAGGACTTACAATAAATAAGCACCCCAAGTGAGAAGCAAGAGGACTCACAATAAACAAGCACCCCAAGTGAGAGGCAAGGAGACTCATAATAAATGAACACTCCAAAAGAATCATATTTTCGCAACATCTACATCGTTGATTTTAGGTAACGCTAACAGCGAAAGCCTTTTGTAGAATTATAAAATTCCAAGGTGTATGGAGCTAGTGAAAAAACTTACATTCATTCTCACTAACTAAGGGACTGTGAAGTCCCATTAGCCGGTAGAACGCATACAATTCTAGGGTAGAACTTAGTACTTTTACACTACGGACTGTTTAGAATGCCTTCTTACTAACAGAAAGTCTATGAAGTACCATTTTTCAAGCACCAATACCCAATTTCATGCTTTAACCTTCAAAGTTTAAGATCAAAGAGGTGATTAGAACTTTTTCTACTATTTTTATCGAATTTAGCGTTTTATAAAACACAGGTATACCAATTTTCAAGCTCAAATACGCATTTTCATTATTTGACCTTTAGTCCGGTCATTCTGGTACGAAAAAAAATAGATCTATATTTTTTGCGAACAGCAAGATTTTTTTTTTTTTTCGACGTGGAATATGTAGATAATGGGAAAAATAGTTTTGATTTCCAAAAGTTTCCGAAACATTATTTTATTAACGATTTATTGCAAAAAAAGGCACTTTTTTTAGTTATTCGCTTATATCCTATCGATATAATATCAACGGAATTCGATTCCTGAGATAATTCTACATAAGGATAAGCATGTTCGAAAATTAAATTTTTTTTATTAATAACTATATCTTGGGTTCCAACTCGCTTCACATCTTCCCTATTCTCCAGACTTGGCTTCGTCGGACTACTATTTGTTCCTTAATATGAAAAAATGGCTGGCAGGGAAAAGATTTTATTCAAACGAGGAGGTGATTGCAGAAACGAATGCCTATTTTACAGACTTGGACAAATCTTATTATTTGGAAGGGATTAACAAACTAGAGCAGCGTTCGATGAAGTGTATAAGCCTAAAAGGAGACTATGTTGAAAAATAAAAAAGATTTATTAAAAAAAATCAAGCAGTTTTTATTTTTGCACGGACTTTTCAATCGACCCTTGTACTCCGTAGCCAATAAATTCATTTTAAATCCGGACCAAATGGCATATCTTTGTGCGCATCATGAGTTTCTTTTGGATACTCCAAATCCACCTCGAGTCTGTATCCAAAGGTTGAATTATCGGAAAAATTGAAAGAAGAGTTTGAGTCAATGTCGCACCATTCAAAATCACCGCGTGAAAGAGGCTCAGTCATACACCACCCGTAAATGTTACTCACGTCGAAATACATCAAATGTTTGTCATTTTTCTGTGAATTATAGTCATTCTCTATGTATGAATTGTTCACGGCAGCATACTTGTTGCAACACTGGCTGATTCCACCACGAATTCCGCGCTCGATAAACATGAGCATGTCAATATCTATCAAAAGCTCCAACCTTACACCCATACATCTCAACATAGCATCCCAACTCAATCTAGCCATTGTATAGTAGTGGGCTGGATCCGAACAATACGCCGTTTAAGATTCAGCCCTGAAGTTTTCAAAAACTTCGACCAACAAGAGAACGTCCGTCTTGCGATACAAATCCGAATAGTTGCCTAGATCCGTGGTATTATTATTATTATTATATTATTGAACGTTCTCCAAACATTTTCCGCATGACTGTACTGCTTATCACTGATATCTGAATCGTACAGACAGCTTTAAAAATCTTGTTGTCGTGGAAGAAGTTTGGTAAATGACGATAAATAGTCATACGGAAATACAACTTTTCTATTCAGTAAGGCGATCTTTGGCAATGTGTATCCCTTAACTTGCAGAAAATTTCACTAGAATATTGTGTTTTTCCAAGTACGACGATAGTTTGTCGAGAGAAGATGCCATAAATCGAAACGAATTGACGAAGCGTAGATTCATATCGATACATTCCACGTACTTAGCAAAAGATATGTATTTTTCCTTGGTTTAAGGAATGAGGCTCATTCGACCAGGGAATTCGTTCGTGATTTCTCGGATAAATAGATGCGCATCGTATCCACTGAGATTATACAAAAACACGGGTATGTGTTCAATCATAAAATTCAAGGGCCCGACATATCGGAAAGCGTAGCCCTAATCAAAAGAAGATGCCTCAGTGTACGTCGCAACGACAGCAGGACGTCTTCGTGGTCTTACGCCGAGGCGTCTTCTTTTGATTAGGGCTACGCTTTCCGATATGTCGGGCCCTTGAATTTTATGATTAATTTCGATAGCAAAAATCCTCAGGAATACGTAGGAGCAAGAATTTTTCAAAAAAAAAATATACTTTTTGAGATATTAGCAATTGTTTAAACAAAAAGTTAATAACTTTCGAAAAAAAATTTTTATTGTTTATTGTTGTAATTATTTCGAAATTTTAAGGCATTATAAGTATTTTGAAAAAAATCCGACTTCGATATCTTTATTAGTTTTTAAAATATAGCTGTTTGAAAATTTTTTATCATTTTTCTTTAATTGTTAATAACTTTTGATATAATTAATGTATCGTCTCCAAAATTTGGGAAAAATCTCAGTTTTATCTGTACAACAATTGTGCCAAATTAAAAAAAAATCCGTAACCTAAGGGTTACAAGTCAATCGAAATAGCCTAGAATTACCCATATATATATATACGTATACGGCTTAGGCGCGGCAAAATTCAAGCATAATTACTTATTGCAAGGACAAGAATTATTATAAGGACCAGTCGAGATAAATGGTTGGACAAACATTCTAACAACATATATACACATATAGCAATATAAATCCAAGGACAAGTCCATTAATACATATATAAATATAGCGATATAATTGACACCAATTAATAATAATAAATAAATATTTAACAAGTAAGTAACTCAAGGTTTATTATATAAAACTGTCTTCTTCTTTCTTATTTTTCTATAATAATAATTATTCTTGGAGTAATTACCATTTGGCAAATTCCACGTATTCATTTTGTGTATAACTACATATATATATGTGAATACATATATATATATGTATATATATATGCGTGATTGATAAATTCTTAACTATTTTGGCTTTGGCATTTTATTCTCGCGATTCTTTTTATTTTATTGTTATAAATACCGCTCGCGCCGACCGGTCGGACTAGCGTCATACGACCTCTACGAAAACGTCGTATAATAGCTTACGCTGACGAAGTGTTTAACAATCAAGCGCGTTGCCAGATAATATGATATGCATGTGTATAGGATAAATAGTACATCTGCAATATTTTGATTGTATTTAAAAGAACTTAATTTCAAATTGCTCGTCAAACGCAGCCATTACTACCTTTTATATCTTTGTCTTTAACCAGTGCAGTCGAGACTAATAAGAGTTTCGATCTATATCATTATTTTATTATATATATGAATAATTGTGCCTATATTTGCGATAGTAATAGAAGGACCCCTATATAAATATATTTTATTTATTTTAATTTTATTTAATTACTATTTATGTCCCATAAATATACATATATATAAGTTATATTTATCAAATAACTTGCGAGCGTTAAGTGAGCGGGGTCTCATACATGCAGCAGTTCACCACAACGAGTTGTAGTGTCACTCGTTTGCTAAAAGTACACTAACGACGTGTGTGTCTACTCGAAAACACGTCTCAGTGCGTGAAAGCAAGTATGTATCTAGACTGTTAGCATTGGTGTTATTGTAAGGACGTACACGATGGTTTGCTATCAGGAATTGTATTGGTTCAGGTTAGTTCAAATTTATTCGTTCACTGTAATATTTTTAGCTTTTGCTAATTTGTACATATTATTAATATTACAGTTGATTACTACATCATACAAATGTTGATTCTTAACCCAAACTTCACTCCTATTTAAGTTCCTTAAATACTAACTTACAAATCAATACAATGAAGAGTAAAACAAAGTTTTATTTTATCGCGGAGGTTGATGCAGATCCGAAAAGCACTGTAGTTAAAGTGAAAAAAATTCAGCTGCCTATTGTTAAAAATGTCGTTGAAAGTTTAAAAGTTTGCAATAAATTTCGTAATACTGTGTTGACTATCTGACGAATTTGGCAAAATTTATTTGGATACAGAAAGTAATGTGATGTTGTATGACGAATATTTGGAAGAAATCAGTACAGTACAAGAGTCAATTGTAAACAGGGAGTCAACAGAAAAAGGAAAACAATTTCTCTAGTAAAGGATATAGTGATGGAAAAGTTTAACGGAGAAAATATAAATGCGAGCTTTTGGATTAATTTATTTGTGCAGGAGTGTAACAGAGTGGGGTTTGCCCAAAATAAATACGCGGAAGTATTAAGATTGTTTTTCGAGAAATCTGCATTAGATTGGTATAATGTATTTGTAAAATAAAACTTTTTGTTAAATTGGGAGACATGGAATAATGCCTTCATTGACAACTTCTCTGTACAGTCCTGGATAGATTGCAACTGTAGTCGATTCAATTAATCGATCCGTTCGCGATTCTGCTTCTCGCGCGTTAGTTCAAACAATTAAGAGAGAGAGGGGGCGCGCGATCATTTGAATAAGCAGTTACGCCTCAGCTGTTCACGCGAGTTTACCGCCAATTTGTGTTTTGCACTTTGTTTCGCCGATATAAAGTTTTCTTGGGATAATTACGTGCGTGAGTGCAACGGTATTTCCGTGACAATTAACAGCAGCAGTGTAGAAGCAGTATAAAAGCTGATAGAAGCAGATCGAGGAAGCGCAGCTGATAAATAGGAGAGCAGCAGCAGTTGATCTATTTCATCAACAATTACGGCTGATCACCGTAATTGCACCGCAGGGTAGGTGCACCTCCCGTCATTATTGCGTGACAAAATACATTCGGTATTTTGTCAATCGTGATAGCGATTTTTTTGTATTCGCGCCGAGTGTTAGTTCGCGGTAAATTTCGAATCTTCTCTCTCTCTGTCTCTCTCACCGAATAGTATTCATTGTAAAATCCTGTTCGCGAACGTTAGTCTTTCGGGCCAATAAAGACTGTAGTTTCTTTTTATTAATTAAAGTTAATTAATTGCATTCACCGATTACGTCATTTAATTTTCCCATTAGATTAAGTAATTTGTAAAAGGCTTAGATTTTAATTCGATTACATCTAGGGGATTAAGCGGATTAGGCATAAAGTCGCCCACATATAAGATTCATCGAATGTCACAAGGCACGTGACTTAAGGTGAGTTCAACGCCGTTGGATAGAAGACAATCAAGCGAAATCATCTGAAGTAAAGGCGAATACACGTACAATCATACGTGTTTAACGGAGCGGCGGTTAGCTCTGCATCGTGGGAGATTGTTGTTAAATAAATTTCTCATTTTTCAGTGAACCTTCCCCGTTACAAGATATAGTGTATGCTTATAATTTTAAGTTTTATAATAGCTCGCTACTAGAATATTCGTTAAAGAAAAGAAAATTTTTGTTAGAAGTGGATGATAGCTTGTCTACAAACACACAAATTAACTTGATTGTGATTAGCTTACCAAATTTTATTCAAAATAAGTTAGACAGGCAATCTATTATAAATACAGAAAATTTAATGTCATAATTAAAACAATTTGGTAAGATTAACGATTCTAAAAACGATAATAAAAACAAAAGAATTCTAAGTGAAAAAAGACTATGTAGTATTTGTGGTAAGTTGGGCTTTATAAATAGATTTCATTTAGAAAGTGTATGCTGTAATAAAGATAGGCAAATTAAAAATTTTAACAATGAAAATATCAAGGTTACAAATAACAATGAAACATAGGAAGTAATAGCAAGTTATGATGAGACAAAAACGAATAGTCCTACCACTTATTATACTAAAGATTTTTACAAATGGTTGTCCAGCAATTGGTTTATATGACTTCAAATCCAATGTTTCTTTGGTCACTAGAACATTTTTGAATGATAAAAGAAATATTTCACAAATAATAAGTGGGAGAGATACTATTAAAGGTTTAGCTGGAATGGCGAAAACGGAGGGTATTGTATTAAAATTTGTAATTTATAAGAGAATTTTCAGTTTTTCATTGTTAAAGGAGGTGTAATTGATTGTAAATTTCTATTAGAATTAGACCTAATAAAAAAATTCAAGCTCTGTCGGAACGAAAATTTGATCATATCACAGAAACAAGAAATACAAAATTTAGATAAGCAAAATAACATTAGTAAAATAAGTACTTATAAAATGGAGAATATTATAAAAAATAAGATAATTTTTGCTAAGTCAAAGTTTGATATAAGAACAGTAAAAGATTACGAAATCACAGTGAAACTGACAGAAAATAGATATATATCAACGAAACCTTATAGATGCTCTTTTCAAGATAAATTAGAAATGGAGAAACAAGTGGAAAATTTGTTAAATGTAGGTTTAATAGAGGAGTCAAGCTGTCCTTATGCAGCTCTTGTAACCATGGTCTTCAAGAGAGAAGAAAAAAAATCACGCTTGTGTATTGACTTTAAAGAGTTCAACAAAATAGTAGTGCCAGAAAGTCAGCCTTTTCCAAGGATGGACGATCTTATGGTACGTGCCAGAAATTGTAAGTTTTTCTCAAAATTGGATGTGAATTCGGCGTTCTGGTCGATCTCGGTGCTTGCAAAGGATAGACATAAATTGGCTTTTGTGACTCATCATGGATACTGGCAGTGGAGATTTTTAGCTTTTGGTTTGAAATCTGCCCCTGCTATTTTTCAAAGAGTTCTAGAAGGTGTGGTAAAAAAAAATAAATTAGATGCTTTCACAGTAAATTATATAGATGATATATTGGTGTTTTCTAAAACTTACGAAGAGCATGTAGATCATATAGAGCTAGTACTGCAAGCATTATATGAATAAGGTTTTAAATTGAATAAAAATAAATGTCGGTTCACTCAAGGAAAGATAACATATTTAGGACACGAAATCGGAAATAATATGATTAGACCAATAAATGATAACCTAGTGGCTATTAAGAAGTTTCCTATACCTAAAAAAAAAATGCAAATTAGATAGTTTTTAGGTAAGATTAATTTCTATTTGGAGTTCAAACCAAATCACGTTGTTTTACTGGATCTTTTGAGAAACTTGTTAAGAAATAATGTGTCTTTTGATTGGTCTGAAGCGTGTAGGAATAGTTTTAATGTGACAAAAGAATATTTATGTACAGCTCCTGTTTTGGCGATTTTCAATCCAGAGGCTCCAATATTTATTTTCACTGATGCAAATGTTGAAGGGGTTGGAGTAATTTTGACGTAGCCACAAGAAGATAATTCTTTGAAGTCGGTGTTTTACTTTTCTAGGAAGTTGACAGAATCTCAGAAAAGGAAAAAAGTTATCTTTATAGAATGTTTAGCAATTAAAGAGACCATTTTATATTGACAATTTCATTTGATAGGAAAGAAGTTTATTGTATTTTCAAACCATAGACCATTGGAAAATTTTAACATTAAAAAAAATAATAACGTTGAACTATTGCATTTCATAATTTGATTTTTAAATTGTATATAATCCTAGTGAAGATAATATTGAAGCTGATTATTTGTCTAGAAACCTGGTTTTAGAATCACATAAGTATACAGATAATGATTCTGTGATTAAAACTTCAAATTTATTCAAAATAAATGATCGTATGAATGTTGATTCTTGACCCAAATTTCACTCCCATTTAAGTTCCTCGAATAGTAACTTACACACACACACACACACATATATATAATTTATAAATTTAGTAATGTAATAGTATTATTAGTTATGTGCGTGCGCGCGCGTGTGTGTGTGTGTGTGTGCATTAATAATAAGAGCATATCTAGTCAATATATTTATATGATTCTCTTCTCTTTCAAATTTAATTTCACTCTCTTGTACTTATAAGTTCTCGTTCGCATTGTTTTGACTATCTATTTGACACCTCGGTTTCGTCAGTTTATTCGGTTGCTTAATCATGCTATCTAATTCTTGTTTTAATATAAAGAACAGTATCTTTTTTAATATAAAGAATATATATGCTCTTATTATTATTAAATTTATGTATAACTGATACCATTATATTGATAAATTAATAAATTAATAAAATTTAAATATAATAGTTTTATTATTTTATTAATATAATGGTATTAGTTATATATAAGTTTTATAAAAATAAGAGCATATCTGTTTACATTTAAATGATTCTGTTCTTTATATTAAAAATGAATGAAAGAGAGAGAGAAGGAGAGAGAGAGAGAAGGAGAGAGAGAGAGAGTAGAAGAGAATTACTTACAATATTGAGAGCGAAAATTTTAGCAACATAACAATTGTTCTAGCCTCTGAAATGTCAATATTCGGAGGTGGTGATATCAGCAATTCCTCCTCCTTCTTCATCACGTTGTTTCGCGATCTTGCTGGAAAATTTACGTTATTCTCCAGAACATCGAAGTCTTCGTCGAGTGCTTCTACAGCTGCATTCAGCACGTCTTGACACTCATTATCATTTAACGAAAGCATCCCCTCCACAAGTCTGAACATTTTGTTCTCACTTTCACTTTGCATTATTATCACTGACGTAATCTCGTGAATTAATATAGTTTTTATTTGCTCCTGCAAACGTTGACCGCGCATAGGTCATTGATCGACAACTTTGAGGAAGGAGGATACGCATAATTAATGGTGGGAGTAGTGAAGATTAGAGTACAGCAGATTCAGCAAATGGTATTAATATATGATCATGATCGCGCGCGTACTTTTTTTCCTTACAACTGTCAAAATATTCAAATCAGTGACAACGATGGAACTGCAGAGATCTATCCAGTTCAGGACTACGCAACGAGCTGCAGTGATCGATTCATTTTGGCGCCTCGTCTTCTTGTCGATAATAAAAAAAAGAGCAATTCTCAGTGCTACACATATGAACAAATAAAAAAAAAAGATAATTATTGATCAATTGTAATCTTGCCTTTTTTTCATTATTCTTATTATATTTCTTTTCAACGGAAGTAGCAGGTATCTTTTAAGTTTTATTCATTATATTAAAGACAATTTATAATAATTTTTTTTCTTATTTGTTAAATCAAAAGGTAATATAGTCAGCACCTACTATACCTATAAGAGTTGTCACAGATCAAGCAGTAGAGCATTGACGTGCGGATGCTTGGAGCGCAGGTTCGATTCCCCGTAATATCATTTTTTTAAATTTGTTTTAAATTCTTTAATGGAGTTCTAATTATAGGTTTTTTGTAAATTTATTTTGAAAAATGTTAAAAATATCGACTTTTTACTGTAATGTATACAAGGGTATACAAGGGTTGTAATTTTTCAAAGGAATATATGGAATGTATGGATTGTATAGAATGATGGAATGTATGACATGTATGGCATTTATAGAATTTTTTTAATGGAGGGAAAATTTCAACCGACCGTTAAAAAGTTAAAAATAATCTACATCTCATGAGCAGTCGCATTCGCATCCAGCATGTACTACATAGTGTAAAGTGTAAAAGAAAAAAAAGGTGATACTAGGATTCTACAATGAGCTCTAACAAGATTGACTATAGGTAATTATATTTTTGTTATGTTTATAGAGAATATTTTATATTTTACATATAATTTTTTTAAATATTTGTTTGTAATTTTTATTTGTGCAGATTGGAGCGACCGAGGCTGGATAGCTTCACATCTCAATAGACATCAGCAAATCTGGCCACAGTCGGCTTTTACTATACAGGGCAGGTAGATCGAGTGCGCTGTTTTGAATGTGGTCTGGAAGTTTGTCGTTGGAAAGAAGGTAATGACCCTGTGAACATCAAGGCTGGACTGGCCTCTGTCTTTTTAATCGCAACAGAAGTTGCGGCAATGTGCCGATCGGATCGAGGACCGTACCAGTACCTCCTCGAAAAAGTAGGTATGATTGTGGATGGTATAAGCTCGAGTATCGGGCATCAATAACGTGGAAAGAGCCAACGCGCGCAATGGCTAGCTTATTTACTGCCAACCCGAAGGCATGTACAGACAAGCCTGCGTTATTATCGATGAAGAGTCTTGTGATAAAGCTTTTTTATGACTTACATTTGACGGAAAAATGTGTTTCCGAAAACGAATCAAATGCAGTCAGTAGGATGGTATCTGTTTATGAAGAACTTGTGTGTGATCATTAAAAAAGTATTGACAAACAGAATGAAAAAATGAATAAAATTAGCGAAAGCGTTGAACTGCCACAGCGAGATATAGTCAATATTTTGTGCCAACTTGAAATTACTAGTTGTAAGATATGTTTGGATGCTAGGATTGCTGTAGTCTTTTTACTTTGTGGACATATCGCTGTATGCATGGAATGTGCATCAAGGATTGATGTTTGTCCAATATGTTGTCAAAATATTATTAAGTGTGTTCCTGCTTATTTTGCGTAGACTTGCTCTTTTTTTTTAATAAAGTGCCTATTATTTTTCAAACATGTTTGTATACTTTTTTTTTCTTTTTTAATCTACTATTTTGTATTTAATGTTAAATTTTATATTAATAAAAAAAAATCTGTTCAAGTTAATTAAAAATTTTGGAAATGTGATTTTTTTTATGTTTCTTATATAAATATATGCTCAGGCCTCGGTCTGCATTTTCCAATTTTCCCCTTAACATCGGATTTTTGTGTAGCAGGCTTCTTTTTCGCTCAAATCAAGGAATTCATGGTAAACAGTTATGATGTAATGGCTTTACAAACATTGAAAATAAATATTTGGCCTCATCCCCTATCTCGCATGTTTAACCAAGTTTAACCAAGACAGGTCGAGTCTTTCTTCTTGTTAACTTACAACATTATTGTTAATGATACTTGTTTTATTTTTTTGATTACAAGTAGCAACTGGAAACGAATCTTCTCTAAAGTCACAAATTCACCTAGAACTGGTCTTATAACTCACCAGAGGGCGACTCCTTATGGACCATTTTGTTCCTTCTTCCAACAAATAATAAATGACAGAAAGCATTCTGAACAAGCGTATAAAAATCAGTGCACCGGCTCATCCAAGCCATTATTTCGAGCATTATTCAACCAACTTCGGATCTCTCAGGGATAGAAGTACAACCACCAGTGCCTGCTACTAAACTAAGTGAGTATTCAGACGCATTTCCAGAGGAATTTCGAGGGGCCTTTCCAAATGCCTTTACAGTGAACTTTCTAGAGGCTTTTCCTGAGGATTTTCCGGGAAGATCGCTTGTGACTACCAGGTTCTACTATTAAGGCGAGATAGTTTCCAGTAATCTTTCCTGAGGCTGTTCTAGTGAAATAACTAAGTGTTCAGTGGCAGTATTCTTACTCCTGTCTTTGAGTCAGCGTTTTTTCAACTAAAGCATTCAAAATTTGTTTGTTTTTCTTTCTTTATTTTCTGATAAGACTAAATCTGATAATAACAGCGTTATATCAAACAGTCTTGATCGTAACAATATATATATATATATATATATATATATATATCAGAAACATAAAAAAATCAATAATACACAATTATAATTTATATATATATATAATTTTATGAATTTATCAATTTATTAATACAATATTATTATTAGATATATGTAAATTTTTAATAATAAGAGCATATTTAGTCGCTATAATTAAAATGATTTTCTTTCAAATTTAATTTCACTCTCTTGTACCTACTTATTTTGTTCTCTTTCGCACTGTCTATTTGACACCTCGGTTTCATCAGATTATACGGTTGTCTATTCATGCACTCTTATATCAGAAAACATATTATTTTTATTGTCTTTTCTAGTGTGATTCCGGACAAGCCTACAGAGTTTCAACTAAATCAGAAAATAACACTTCTTTAGTATTATTTATGAAAGAGGTGACTCGTGAACAGTCATTTTCAGGATAGTTCACGTGGAAATTTCTTAGTGTCTAGCGAATGAAAAGGGCCAAATATGCCAAATTATTCGAGAAAAGAAATTGTTGACATTCTGTTATCTCTCAGGGTATGTCAAGGCCGATATCGCGATGCAGCAAAATATTATCGTCAAAATTGCCCAGGGAAGCTTCGGTACCCAAACCACGTGAAAATCTGATTTATTGAATGAAGAGAGAGACGTCGACCACGAATACGCAGAAGTCGTCGTCGCATTATGAGACAGAACAACGATGATCCACGAATTCTCGTTGTTTTGGCAATGGTTGATTTAGATCATCATATTTCTTTGCGTGAAATTCAGAGACGTACTGGAATTCCAAGAACAACAGCCGGTAGAATTTTGCGACTTCATAGATTAATCCGTATCACATAACTTTGACTCAAGCTTTGATGCCAGATGATACTCTTTCGCAGACTCGAATTCTATAATTGGGTACAAGCAAGGATTCGTGAAGATCCTGAATTTTTCAGATACGTAATATTTTTGGACGAAGCTACATTTCATAGTAATGGGCAACTCAATCGCCATAATAGTCATTATTGGTTATCCAAAACCCTCATTGGGTACGTCATGTTGATAATCAGCATAGATGGAGCCTCGTCGTTTGGTGCGGTATAATAAATGGTTATCTGATAGGACCTTATTTTTCGATGGGAATGTCAACGGTGCAGCATATCTTAATTTCCTGCAGAATGAATTACCAGAATTATTGGAAGATGTGGACTTGGAAACAAGACGACGAATATGGCTTCAACAGGACAGTGCACCGTGTCATCGCTCACAAATAGTTCGTCACTTCTTGAACCAACGATATCGATGACAATGGATAGGCATTAGTAGTGACATTACTGAGTGTTATCCAAGATCATCAGATCTAACAAGTCCAGATTCCTTTTTATGGGGCTATTTGAAAAGTGTTGTTTATGCACAGCAACCAACAACAGAGCAAGATATGATGCAACGTATCATACAAGCTTGTAGAGCTATTCCGCGTCACGTTTTGTTGTCCACAGTTGAAAACTTCGAACATAGAATTCAACACTGCATAAATTTGAACGGCGGTATTTTTGAACATTTTATGAGATAAATGTTTGTGTTACAACCTTGACCACAACTCTATCTGTAGTCATCGTCTTGTCTTCATTGGCTGAGCATTCCCACTTTGCCTTAATTGACTGGGTAATCAATACCTCGCCTTCATTGGCTGGGCATTCCCACCTTGCCTTAATTGGCTGGGTAATCAATACCTCGTTTTCATTAACTGTGTATTCCCACCTTGTCTATATTGGCTGGGTAATCAATACCTCGCCTTCATTGGCTGGGTACCCAACGTCTTGTCTTGATCGGCTCAGCATTCTCACCTTGCCTAGATAGATTGGACACTCCCTCCCTTATTATTATTGTTATTATTATTATTATTATTATTATATTTTATTTTACAAGGAGTTACTGAATCCTTTTTACGGATAGCCCTTAGTCTTTCTGACTGAGGGGTTATGTGGGACCCCCGAAAAAAAATAGGCCTACCCACTAAACCGCCATCTCCTTGGTGTCTTTTCCCTAGCCAGGGACTATGTTGATATTACTTCTGACTGGAGGTTCTGTCTGTGTTCGTCTGTTCGTGCCGTTCCTCCGTATCTCGTTACGTCGCGTCACTTCGTCTGCTCAGTCATCTGTCAGGCAGCCGTCCGCGTTCTTACGTCTCAGTATAGTTTCCATATAGGTAGCGACTAAACGCCACCATTCGGGTTCACGCAGCATCAGAGCCACGATGTTATCGGGGGTGATGCTGCCGATCGTTTCTTCCAGTTCCTCTCTAAGTCTTGTCCAGCGGTCCCACGCGAAAAACGTGTGTTCCGCGTCGTCTCGTTCGTGTCCACAGTACTTACAATCGGGTGTTCGTAG
Source organism: Phymastichus coffea (assembly GCF_024137745.1). NCBI lineage: Eukaryota > Metazoa > Arthropoda > Insecta > Hymenoptera > Eulophidae > Phymastichus > Phymastichus coffea. The sequence goes on along the minus strand of NW_026706843.1, from coordinate 275,147 downwards.
TTTGTTCATATTGTAAAGATACCGTCGAAAGTACCCGTGGCCCGTAAAGAGCTGGGTGACGAAGAAATTTACATCACCAAATTTCCTCCTGAGCCACAGCCTCAAGTCCCCTATCAATCGTCTCGTCCAGTTACCACTTCGTTCCTCTATCCATCGGCCTTACCAAATGTCAATTGTCCTGTCGTGCTCAGCGATTGCCGCGTGTTTTCGTCCTATGTCCGCGCTACTCCCGTAGATCCTTTTGCGTTCAAAGGCCAGAAGATCCACGGGTATTACGCCAACCACCACCAAAACAGCCTGCGCAGAGACTGTTCGGTAGGAGCAAGCGATTCGCAGTGCTCCCTGTCTCTGTATCATCATCATCGACTTACAGTATTTCTTTGTCTTCAGGGAGTCTGCCCATATTTCCGCGCCGTATAGAAGGATCGAGTGAGCTGTCGCCATTAACAGTCGTCGATTTTGCGATCTCGGTCCCGTCGTATTTGCCATCAGGCGACTCAAGGATGCTATCCTCTCTGCCGCTTTTCGAGCTGTCTTCTGTATGTGAGGTCATCTTGGTATATATATATATATATATCGAGGGTTACCCCAAGGTACTTGACTTCTCCCTTGGTCTCCTTCTCGCATGTCCCCACCCTAATGTGCAGTATCGTCTGTATGCGTCTTCTCATGAGAAACATCAGTTCCGTTTTTTCCGCTGCGAGTTATAGTCCGTGGTCTGTCATCCATCATCCGACTCATCTCATGGTCTGGTTCAACGCCAGATGCGCCAGCTCGGGGGACCTCTCCGTAATCACCGCCGCCACGTCATCAGCGTAGGCGACGAGGGTCACTCCGAGCGGCATCCCAAGCCGAAGCAAGCTATCGTATAAGCCATTCCAGAAGTCAGGTTCCAGTATCGATCCCTGTGCCATCCCAGCGGTGACCTGTCTCGTTACTTGTCCTTCGATCGTCTCGTACGTTATCCGTCTGTTTTTAGGTAATCCTCCACAACTCGAAGCAGGTATGGCTGGATCCCGAAGTTGCTTTTCAGCGCCTCCAAGATATCCTTCCACCTGGCCGGGTTGAAAGCATTCCTAATGTCGAGCGTCGCCAGCAACACTATAGGTCGCGCTGCGTGGCAGTGTCTGTCTAGTTCCAGGAAACAGTCGACCACCTTTTGGATCGCTCCTATCGTCGATCGACCCCTCCTGAAACCGAACTGCAAATCTGATAAGCCTCCTCCGATCTGTATCGCGTCCGTCAGTCTCGGTCTGAGTAATTGTTCAAAGAGTTTACCAGTAGTGTCAAGTACACTCAACGGCCGGTAGGCCGAAGGAGTGCCAGGGTCGCCCCTACCTTTTGGAATAAGAACGAGCCTCGCCTCCTTCCACCGATCGCTGAACGTTCCTGTCGTCAAGCACGTATTGTACAGGTCGAGAAGTATCTCCGGCCGTAGACGAGCCACGAGCCGGAGGATCTCGGATGGTACTCCGTCCGGTCCCGGTGCCTTACCCGTCTTTATCGCATTCGTTGCTCTGATGAGCTCCTCAGCGGTAAAAGCGGGGGGCATTTATGCGTCCACGTCATCCATCACGTTTGTCCTAATCGGGTGCGTCGGAAACAATCCGTCAACAATCCGTCCTGCTGTTTCGGCATCTTTAAGTTCCGGTGAGACTCGGGCCCCTAGTTGCCCGGTCACAATCTTGTAGCCGGTTCCCCAGGGATCCTCGTTCACCTCCTCGCAGAGTTTCCTCCAGCATCGCGTCTTGCTGTCCCGTATTGCTTTCGTCAGCGTCTTCCGTGCTGTTTTGTATATGGCCTGAAGGTTTTCCCTTTCGGGTCCACCTCCAGCCCTCGTCGCACATCGCCGATTTGCCAGGCATATCTTGCGTAGCTCGGCTATTTCGTCCGTCCACCAGTATTGTGGTCGTCCTTTTTGTATCTGTCGTCGTTTCGTCATTGTGCTGGTGCACAAGTTGTTTATTAATTTCGCCGTCTCTTCTGTCAGTCTTTCCGTTCTTCGCCGGCCCGTTAGCTCAGGAGGAATCTTCGACCCCGGGGCTGATGCCGCCATCAACTCCTCCGAAAATTTTTGTCGGTCAAGTTTGTTAAGGTTCCACCGCGGGGGTTGGTGGATTCTCGTTTGTCTCGTTTCTGTCCGTCCCGCCACTTCGAAGACGATGTATTGATGGTCGCTGGCTGTATAGTCCTCGACCACCCGCCACCCCCTCAGCCGTGGCAGGATTCTGTCCGACGTCATCGTCACGTCAGGGATGGAGTCTCCAATCCCTGGTCGTCTGTACGTCGGCGTGTGTCCCGTATTTACTACTGCTAGGTCCAACCTTGCGGCCATTTCCAGCAGCAGTCGTCCACGTCGGTTCGTTTCGTTCATTCCCCATTATTATTATTATTATTATTATTATTATTATTATTATTATTAATAACCTCACCCTTGCTCCGGTGGGATAGGAGTGGGGTTGACCACACCCCACACATAATACCTTACCTGACCGTTAGAATTTCCCGCTCCTTCCGAATCCATGATAAAAAATGGGGGTTCTTATTAAAAAAATTACTTGGTTATTTAGTTATTGGGGTTATTGGGGTTGGTTTATTGGGTTATTCGAGTTTTTGGGCTATTAAAATTAATCTTACCCTTGCCCGATCATCCCTGTGCATAGATGGAAAAAATAATAAATTTGACCGCAACATGTTATTACGCGGAAGAGGAGGTTAACCGCACACCACACATAATGCCTTATCTGAACGTAGAATTTCTTGCTCTTTCCGAATCCGGGATCAAAAAAATTATAGATTCCTATTCAAACAATGACTTTGACCTTCAAATAACCTCGAAAATAAATCTCAAGGTCAAATCCAATTTCTGGCAAAGATGTCCCTCATTGTCCCAAACAACTTTCGTCTGAACAATTTTTTTGTAGTATGCCAACCGTAGAAAATTTCGGGGTGGTTCCTTTAAAATGGGTCACCCTGTATAAACTACCTACAGTTAAAATCTCAACTTCCTACGTCATATAGATCCTGAGATTTATAATTTTTACACAAATATTTTACATTTTTCCTAATGTGTGTCGCGTCTAGGCAATTGAACATTCATGTGTGAGCTGCTCAACAGAACATAAAAAGTAAAAATGAGAAGTAAGCCTTAGCAATTCATAAAAATTAAAAAATACATAAAAGAAAAATAAAAATAACACGAAAGTAAATATTTGATAATATTCAGATTTTTTATTGCGAAACCTTGAATACGAAGCGTTTATTTTCAGAAATATTTTACTTGTACTCCCTTATCCCCTTATTAAAAAGTGATATATGCTATGTTGAAGCATTTTATTTGTAATTTGATTGGATGAGTTATGGTCACGTGATATATTGCTATGTGGTGGTAAATAATCGTATATGTATGGAATCGAGTTGAGAATTTAGTAATGCAAATTTAGCTAATAATAATTGATATGTCGTTTTGAAGATCATAAAAGTAAAAACAGTAAGCTGCAATGTTATTATTTTAACACTCATTTTATGAAACTAACTGCTGTAATGTATTGTTCTAAACATTCAAATTACGCAGCACATACTTTTGTTTAACATTTCATTTATTACTATGACATTCTTTTTTCAAAAAAAGAATAAACTCAATCATATTGTATTCTGCCATCAATAAATTCTGTCATTAAGTTCCAATATCAATCATCTGGCGACGAGGATAAACTTAAAAATGTAGTGGGCAATGATGAAAGTACCAAATCAGAGGGAGAAAATAATATTTTCGTTAATATTGACGAATTGAATGTGGAAGAAAAAAGCAACAGAGCAATGACTGGCAAAGGCTTTATAGGCACGATTGCTGAGTACAATTCCGTGGAAGATTGGGAACTGTGGCAAGAGACATTGGAGCAATTTTTCATGGCAAATGATGTTAAAATTGGAAAAAAGGTTCTATTATTAATTACATTTCTTGGAAAAAAAGGTTATGCTTTATTAAGAGAGCTGTGTACGCCAGACAAATCTGCAACTAAAAACTATGATACTCTGAATTTTTGAAAAAGCACCTTAAACCAACCTCTAGTGAGATAAGTGAGCGCTATACGTTCAAGAAATGTTGCCAAAAGGAAGGCGAGGATATCAAGTCATTTGTTGCTAATTTGAAAAAGCTTTCGATGAACTATAATTTTGGCACAGAATTAAATACTCATTTAAAAGACCAATTCGTTTTTTGTGTCTTTAGTCAATCTACAAAAGAGCAGCTACTCAAAGAGAAGTCATTGACGTTCGATTCCGCGGTGACATTGGCTCAAGCTTCAGAGATGGCAGCGCGCGATGCAGACGGCATGGGAGAGTCGACATCAACGACGCGTTCAACGGCGGTCAATTACATGGCAGATTAGAAGAAAAAGAAAAGTGCGAATGAAAACGACAAAGTGAGCGCTAAACAAGACAGTAATGTTAAGATTAAATGTTTTTGTTGTGGGAAACTTAACCATAAAAAAGCTGATTGTAGATATCACAATTACAAGTGTAATGTATGTCAAGTTGAGGATCATCTAGCTGTAGTTTGTAAAGAATTGAAATCGCAGTCAGGACAGTCAGGTTATAGTAAGGGCGTAAATAATTTCTGGTGTAATGGTCAAAGTAATAATAGTCCGAAAAATTTTAAAAATTATAATAATGGTAATTGGGCTAATAATTTAAAAAAAACTAATATGAAACATAATTTTATTAATAAAGTATTCGGTTTAGAACAAGATTTTGACAATTTGTATCATGTAACTGAATCTGAAAATGTGCAAAAAATTAGGTTTTTAAAGATAAATGTATCTATTGAAAATCTTAAAAATACTTTTGAAATTGACACAGGATCACCAATTACAGCAATGTCGAAAACTTATTTTTATAGTAGAAAAGAGTTAACTCATTTGCAAATGTATGAGTTAAAGCGAGTTTTTAAGAGCTACTCTGGTGATGAGATTGTACCGATAAGCATAGTGAAAGTGAGTGTATTATTCTATGAAAAAGTTATGAATTATTATCGTATATATTGCCAGGTAATAGTGAACCTATTCTAGGTAGAGATTGGTTATATGAACTGGGTATCATTAAGAAGTTTAAGTACGAAATGAATAAAATTAATGTAATAAATGAATTTGAGAGTAACTATAATGACACTGTAAGAGAGTTTAGCGATGTATTTATAGACAAGTTAGGTACTTATAACAAGTGCACGTTTAAACTGGAATTAAAACAAAATGTAATACCGAAATTTTTGAAACCGCGACCGGTACCGTATGCTTTGAGAGATAAAGTTGAAGCAGAGATTGATAAATTAATTGAGCCAGGTATTGCAGAAAAAGTTGAGTCAAGTAAGTGGGCTACACCGATTGTACCTATAATGAAATCAAATGGTCAAGTGAGGATTTATGATAATTATAAAATCACTTTAAATCCACATTTAATCATTAATAGACATCCCATTCCGAGGGCGCAAGATTTATTAGCACAATTAAAAGATGGAAATCTTTTCACACGGTTTGATCTGATGAATGTTTATCAAAAATTTTTGCTAGATGTAGAGTCGCAAAAATTGATAACGATCATACCCAATAAGGACTCATCCAATATAAAAGACTTGTGTTTGGTATTGCAACTCTACCGAGAATTTTTTAAGGCGAAATTGAAGATTTACTTAAAGGTATTGCTGGAGTATTGAAATTTTTTTATGACATTTTAGTTACAGGTAAAAATGTTCTTGAACATGATACTAGTCTGAAAGAGATTTTATTGAGGTTTAAGGATTCTGGACTGACAGTCAGAAAAGAAAAGTGTGAGTTTGTTAAGTTAAAAATTGATTTTTTGGGATATACTATTAATGCTAAAGGTATTCACGTATCAGACAAGAAAATTTAAGGCATTAAAGAAGTAGAGCCTCCAAAGAATGTTGAAAAACTTCAAGTGTTTTTGGGAACGATGAATTATCATTCAAAATTCATACAAAATTATGTATTCATTGTAAGTGCAATGTACAGGTTACTTAGGAAAGATTATCGCTGGAACTGGACAAACGAATGTCAAGAAGCATTTAAGAGAGCTAAGGTGAGCTTGAGTTTTCATCAAGTTTTGGTTCACTATGACACAAAGTTACCTGTCAAAGTCACCTGCGATGCTTCACCCGTGGGTGTGGGCACTGTATTATCGCATATTTTTCCTGATGGTAGTACTAGACCTATAGAATTTACATCAAGATCATTGACACCGGTAGAGCGGAATTATTCATAGCTCGACAAGGAAGCTCTTGCCTTGGTATTTGGCATAAGAGCTTTTCATCAATATATTTATGGTAGGCATTTTATTTTTGAAACAGATCATAAACCACTTATACTCGTATATATTTTTGGAGACAAAGAAGGTTTACCCACAATGGCTGCGAATAGAGTTCAACGGTGGAGTATTATTTTAGCTGGGTATGATTATGAAATTAAGTATATCAGAGGCATTGAAAATGAGAGTGTTGATTTATTGTCTCGATTTCCTGCTGAAAATAAGGCTCGTTCTGAAGTCAAAGAGTTTACATATTTAAATTATTTTAGCGAAGGAGTAAAAACATTTTTGCTAGATACTATTTGCACTGAGAGTGACAAAGATTTCATTTTAAGCTTAGTTGAAAAATATTTATTGCAAGGTTGGCCTAAAGAAGTGCACGATAGTTTATTACCTTTCAAACGCAAAAAAGAGAATTAACCTTAAAAAATGGTTGTGTTATGTGGGGTCATCGTGTATGTGTACCAGCATCTCTTAGAAAATATATGCTGAATGAACTTCACAGCTTACACATGGGTAGTGTATGCATGAAAATGTTGGCTCGCTCTTACATTTGGTAGCCAGCGTTGGATTTTTAGATCGAAGATAAAAGTAAATGCTGTAAATTTTGTTTGAAAAATGCATCAAATCCACCAAAAGCGCCACTTCATGTTTGGAGTTGGCCAGAAAGTCCGAATTTAAGGTTGTATGCAAATTTTTGTGGACCAATATTTGGAAAAATGTATATTGTAATTTTAAATAGTCATTCAAAGTGAATTGATATTTGTGAAATGAATAATATTAACATAGAATCTACAATTGATATTTTTAGAGATTATTTTGCTACTTGGGGTATTCCTCACACATTAGTTACTGATAATAGTCCGAGTTTTTGTTCAAAAGTGTTTGAAGATTACATGTGTTCTAATGGAGTGACTTATCAAAGAACTGCACCTTACCATCCTTCCAGTAACGGAGCAACTAAAAATGCAATTCAAACTTTTAAGACTAAATTTAAACTTTTGGTTTCAGAAGTTTGAACGAAAAAAGAATCCCTTGCTAAATATTAATTTTATTATCGTTTGTCTCCACACTGTACGACAGGAGTGAATCCAGCTGAATTACAGATGGGAACAAATTTTCGTACTCTTTGGGATTTATTTAAAGAAAAGGTTGAAAATCATGTTTTGCATAAGCAACAAGATCAGAGAACACTTTTCAGAGATAATAGAGACGTGTGCTTTTTTGATGAAGGAGGAATTGTGATGGCCAAAGATTATGCAAAAGATAATTGGAGAAAAGCTGAAGTTACTGAGCAACTTGGTCCTGTTACTTACAACGTTGCTATCGATGATCAACGAGTATGGAAACGACATATAGATCAATTGCGAGCTTGTAATTTGTCAATGAATAAAAGTAATAATATTCAAACACCAGAAAAATGTAACAAAATTAATGTAGAGTAGAGTGATTTGAATAATAATGGTAATTTAGGTGTGCATGAAAACAATTTGGAAAAGTTTACGAGTGATAATCAATTAGAAAAATTACAGAAAATTCAAGTAGTCAAAAATCATGTAAAATTGTACGAAATGTAAGTGTAGGACCTAAGACCTCTGTTGTAACACTATCACCAACCATTTTGCGACGTTCTACTAGAATTATTAAGCTGAGGGACATACTTGATTTCTAATGGAAAATTAAAGATGATATCTTCTAAGGGGGAGGAATGTAACGTATTGTTCTAAATATTCGAATTACGCAGCACATACTTTTGTTTAACATTTTATTCCTTGCTATGACAGATTGGTTTTTAAAAAAAGAATAAACTCAATCATATCGTATTCTTCCATCAATAAAATATATTATTAAGTTCCAATCTTCTAGTTATTATTGATATACAACAACAATAATTGATATACAGCAAGCAGGTAAATGGTTTTGAATAAGCAAGAGGTTATATACACTGAGAAAAAAAATTAATTGAATCGATTACGATTTAACTGATTCTACAAAATATGTATCATCCTTCATTCCTTAATTAAGAAAACAAAATCGCATCCTTAATTCACTTAACATTTATTAGAAGAAAGTAATTATTTAATAGAAAAAATTGAGAATTAAATATTTAATTGAATCAGTAAATACTTATCCCCTTCGATTCCGTAGGATTATATAACCAATAAGATGGCTTTAATGAGATATCCGAAATATGAACAACTAAATCCCTTATGCAGTTGATAAAATATTTCATTTCCTTTATAAAATTATTCAATAATTTCACTGAAATTCTGAAAACTACTATATACTATATAGAATTGATCAAATGATTCATTGCTTCCAATACAATAACACTGATTCATACACAACATTTTGTTTCAAATTAGATATATCATATTAATATTGAAATGATAATATTACTATAATGAAATAGAGGTTAGATTTCACTCGAGGGGAGTGTGAACGTGTCTTGGATGTGAGCGCGAGTTTTGGTGAGAAAGTCAAAGAGGAAAAGTGTTTGAGGAGAGAAATAGAGGTGAAAAGAGCGTGGAGGTGGAGGAGGAGTGGAGAAGAGAGAGAGAGGCCTGAAGAAGAGCAGGAAAAAGCAGAGAGAAAGGAATAAAGAAAAAAAATAAAAGTTGAGGTTAAGAGAGAAAATCAGAAAGCGGGAAAGGCAGGCAGAGAGAAGGGGCGGTAAGAAGTAAAGGCAGAGACAGAAAAGGTAAGACAGGGAATAAAGGTGGGATCACGGGTAATTATAGAGAGTCGAACTAAGGCGTACGGGATAGGATGGAAAGATTTGTGACAACAGAAAAATTAAGAGATAAAGGTGGAAGGTTGGATAAGAAAGGCCCAGAGGAGGAAAAGAAGAAAGGAGTAAAGGTGGTGAGGGGAAGAGTGAGCGGGGAGGGGCTGAGGGAGAATAATAGAGGAGAAATGAGAGAGGCAAAGAGATGCAAGAGTGAGAGCGAGGGAAGCGAGATGGATGGGGAGGGGGGAGAAGGATTGGACAACACGATAAGAGAAGTGGGAAAAAGTAGTGGTGCAGAAGATATATTGGAAAAGATACGGACAGACATAAGGGAATTAAGAGAGGTATGGGAGGAGGAAAAGAAAGAATGGACAGAAATGTTTAAAGAAATAATGGAAAAAATGGAAAGAATGGAGGCAGAGGGGAAAAGAAGAGAAGAAAGGTGGTAGAAGGAAATAGGAAAAGTTAGGAAAGAACATGAGAGAGAGAGAGAGAGAAGAAAGAAAGAAAGAGACGAAAGAAGAAAGGGAAAAAGCAGAACGTAGAGAAAAGAAACTGCAGGAAAAATTGGGAGAGAGGATGGACCAGTTGGAAGAGGAATGCGTGAAACTAAAAGAAAGCATAGAAGGAGGAAACAAGAAGCAAAGAGGAACAGAAGTAGGCAATAAGGAAGAATTAGAGCATATGAGAGAAAAAATGGATAGAGAAAGTAGGATAAACAATATAATAGTGACAGACCTAGAGGGTGAGTTAAGATGGGAAAAGAAGGGGGAGGCAGAGGTCTGGTTAAGGGAGGTACTAGAAATGAAAGGAGAGATAGTGAATCTGAGAAGAATAGGAGGAACAACGGAGAAAGATGAGCGGAGAGAAAGAAGAAAAAACATGTGGCAAATTAGATGCGCGTCATGGGAACAAAAAGAAGGAATTATGAAGAAGAAAAGGAATCTGGCACAGAAAAAGATATACATAGATCAGGACTGGACCTGGAAGCAGAGAAGGATAAGAGAGGAAGTAAGAAGGAAAGCGAAAGAAATAAGAAGTAAAGGTAAAGAGGTAAAGATGTGGCATAACGGGGTGAAATCAGAGAAAGAAGAATGGTAGTGGAGCGAGAGAGAGGGAAAAATGGTAGGAAAGGGGGTGGAAGGGTTTCGAAAACAATAGGGATAAAAGAGAGAGAGAGGAGAGAAGAGAGAGAGAGGGGAGAAAGGCAGTAACAATACTATTCTGGAACGTGGCGGGGGTGAGGAGCATGGAGGAAGACGACTGGGAATATGTTAGGAAATTCGACATAATAGGGCTAACGGAAACCTGGGTGAAGAGGCAAGGGGCAAGAACTGGTGTGGAGAAACAACTGAAAGAGTACAGCATAGAGTGGAGAGACTCAAGAAGGGAAGGAAGAAGGGGGAGAGAAATAGGGGGCGGAATAATGGCGGTAAGAGAGAGGAAAGGGATGAATAAGGTTGAATGGAAGAAAGAAAGGACAAGTGAGGTAATAGTAGGAGAAATAAAGATCGGAGGGAGGGAATACATGATAGCAACGGTGTATATGCAACATGAGAAGAAGGAAAACTATGAATACCTAAGTGAAGAGATAGAGGAGAACAGAGGAAAAACAATAATTATAGGAGGAGACTTCAACGCAAGAACAGGAAACGAAGGAAGGGAATGGGAGACAGAAGAAAACCTAGAAGAAATTAAGGCCAAGGATAAAGTGTTAAACGCAGAGGGAGAAGAAATGATAAAATGGCTAGGAGAAATGGGCTTAGTGATAACGAATGGGAGAAAAGAAGGAGATGAAGAGGGAGAAATAACATATATAGGAGCGAGAGGAATGTCAACGATAGACTATGTAGTAGGTAACGAGGAAGGTGATGAGGCTATAAAAAAGGTTCAAATAAAGGAGAGGGTAAAGTCGGACCACTTACTAATAGAGGTGGAATTGGGAGACAAAATAGCGGAAGAAAGAAAAGAAGAGGAAGAAAGAATGATAGACGACTGGAGTGAAGTAGGTATAAGGGAGATTCAGAGATGGATAGACGTAATAGAGGGAACAGATAAATGGAAAGATATAAAAAATAGAGTGAAGAACGCAGTTGTAAAAAAGAAGATAAGGAAAAAAAAGGATCAAAAAAAGCTGGTGGAGAAAAGAATGTAAGGCAAAAAGGGATAGGATGATGGTAGAGTTAAATAAGGTAAGAAAAGGGGAAGGAGACAGAGGCAAATACTTAGAAGCAAATAGAGAATATTGAGAGGAAATAAGAAAAGCAAAAGAAGATGAAGGGAAAAGAGTTGCAGAAGAAATAAGAATAGATAAGACGAGAAGAAAATTCTGGGATAAAGTGAATGGCAATAGGAAGAAAAGAATTGGATTAGATGAAAATATAGGAAAAGAAGAATGGATAAAGCACTTCAAGGAACAATTGGGAGAGAAAGAACAGGAAGAAAGTAAAGGGGAAGAAACCGAAGACAGCGAAGGAGAGGAAGGTGACGAAATCAAAGAAAGAGAAGTAAAAGAGGTAATAAGAAAAATGAAAAAGAAAAAGGCGACAGGAGAAGATGGTATAGCAAATGAAGCGTGGGTGGAAGGCACGGAAGGCTTGATAAAAGATATGACAAAATGCTTAAAAGGAATATGGAACGGAGAAGGATATCCGGAAGAATGGAGGAAGGGAATAATAGTACCAATATATAAGAAAGGGAGGAAAGAAGAAGTAGGAAACTATAGAGGAATAACGCTGATGGATACGGGATATAAAATATATGCGGAAATACTGAGAAAAAAGCTGGGAAGAGAACTAGAAGCTAAAGAAACGCTAAGTGATATGCAGATGGGATTTAGGAAGAAAAGAGGAACAATGAACGCGATATTTATATTAAAAACAATAATAGGGAAGGAAATAAGGGAAAAAGGAGGAAAACTGTTCGTATTCTTTGCAGACATGAAGGCCGCTTTTGATAAAATAAAGAGGAAGAATATATGGGAAAAAATGAAAGAGAAAGGGATAAATAGAAAAATTAGGAAAAGAATAGAAGAAATATACAAGAAAACAGGGAGTAAGGTAAAAGTTGGAGGAGAAATAATTGGGGAGTTCGAGACTTACAAAGGCGTAAGGCAAGGGTGCCCTTTGAGCACCACGCTATTTAATCTTGCCTTCGCCGACCTGGAAGTGAAGATCAAGCAGGTGCAGGAAGGAGGGGTAGTGATAGGAAGGAAGAAAATATGGACATTAGGATACGCAGATGATATAGTGATGATGGCAAAGAGTGAAAATGGAATGAAAGCAATGATGAAAAAATTAAAAAGATACCTGGAAGAAAGGGGATTAGAGCTAAATGTAGGAAAATCAAAGATGATGAAATGCAGGAGAGGAGGAGGAAGGGGAAAGGAAGAAGAATTCGAATGGGAAGGTTACAAGATAGAGATGGTTAAAGAGTACAATTACTTGGGATATGTGATAAGCAGAAATAACGGAAATAAAAAGCAGATAAAGAAGATAGAAGGGAAAATAAATATGGGACTCAGAAGGTTATGGGGGCTAGGAAAAAAACTATTTAGAGAAAATTGGTAGCTAAGGATGAACCTGTTCGACGCACTGGCGAAAAGCGTGATTATGTATGGAGCAGAAATCTGGAAATGGAAAAGATATGAAGAAATAGAGAGATTACAACTAAAATACATAAAGTGAGTATTGGGATTAGATAGAAACAAGCCAAGTTACTTAATACGATGGGAAACAGGAAGACAAGAAATTAAAGAAACAGCATTAGAAAGAGTAATGAGGTATGAAAACAAAATAAGAGGAGAAAGAGATGGCTCAATAAAAAAAGAAGCATGGAGAGACTTAAAGAAAAGGGAAAGAAATGACAAAGATAAAAAGGGTAAGAAGGAGGAGAGAGAAGAAAAGCTAGAAAAAAGTAAAATATACAGAGAGAGGGAAGAGGGAGATGAAATGAGGGAAGAGTTTTGGGAAGAAATAAGAGATGAGCTGAAGAAAAAAGTTGAAAAAGAACTAGAAGAAAAGCTAGAAAAATCAAGATACATAAACGAGTGGAAAGAGCTAAAAGAAGAAATGAAAAGGTATAGGTGAAAGGAAATTCAAGGAGAGGGAAGAATAAAAGGCCTGCAAATAAGAGAATGGTTTAGGTTAGGTAATGAAACGAGAGGAAGCAGGTATTGGGAAAAAGAAGAAAATAAGAGATGCAGAATGTGTATGAAAGAGGTAGAAAATTGGAAGCACATGGTAGAAAAATGTGAAAAAAGCATAAAGGAAGGGGAAGAATGGGAAAAAATAATAATAGGAAGCAAAAAAAAGATAGCGTGGATGATGGAGATAAAATGGAAAAGAAGAAGAAATGAAGAGAAGAATGAAAAAGAAAAGCAAGAAGACGAAGCTACAAGACCCTAAGGAGGGACGGAAACAGAAGACAGAGAAGCAAGACTCGCAGACACATCTACACACACATACATACACACACATACACATAAAACACAAACATACAACTCCGCCACCGCCGGTCCCAAGCCCGGGACCCTGCTACTCAAGAAACAGGGAAGGAGGAGGGGGAGGAGTATCAACCTCGTTAAAAAACCAAGGCTCATCTGGCCCGGAAGATAGCACCTTCTTAAAGGGCCCCCGTCCAGGGTAACGGACCCCCCAAGCTGAAGGTGTGAAGCGACCCGTGCCGATGTAGCCTGGTTGGCTCTCGGGGGTAACAGAGAGTCTCAAACGGAGCCTTGGGAGCACCTGGCGAAACTCCCTCGTATCTAGCCTTGTCCCACGCACGCGGGGCTCTGCGTGGGATCGACGACAACTTCCCTAGCTACTCGTGGGACCAACAGGAAGAATAACCAATTAAATAAAAAAAAAGAAGACTGCAGTGAAGCTGATAAATGCTTCAAGAGCCTGGAGAGAAAGGTCAAAAAGCTGGTGGAGTTTATTCTAGAAAAGAAGAACCTCCACGCAGAACTGAAGACCATGGCCAGAACGGCAGACTGTATGATAGAGGAGTACGCGAAGCTGCGCGTGCTCTCCTGCCAGGGGGCCAAAAGAAGTACAGAAAACCTGACGGTAAGGGACGATGAGACCCAAACATCGCCCATCTTTAGAGAAAAAGCGAAAAAGCGTGGAAATTTAGAGACGCAATCGCCGACGATCCCGCCAGCAACGAAGAAGGCCAAAAGCGACCAGGAAAAAACCCTGCTCACAAGGGAGAGCGAAGAAAGAAAGGAGATTGCCGAGAAAAAAGCCTCCGAATGGAAAGAGGTAAGAAGAAAGGGCAAAGCTAAGAAGAAAGAAGAGAAGAGAAAAGAGACCAATAAAAAAGAAGGCACTAGAGAGGGAAAAACCACTAAGACCACGAGCAGGAAGCCTCGCCCAGAAGCTATTAAGATCAAAGCACTGGGCGAGACTTCGTATGCCGACATCTTGAGGAAGGTCAAGGCAGCACCCAACATGAAGGAGATAGGTGAAAGAGTCACCCGAATACGGCGTACTAGAGCAGGAGAACTACTCCTCGAACTGGGGAAACCGGGAACCAGGTCCCCAAACATAGAAGAGATGGTCCTGGCCACACTTGAGGAGTCAGCAGAAGTCCACCTGATGACCGATAAAGAAACCCTCAGGATCAAAGACATGGATGAGACAACCACACCTGAGGAAGTGATAGAAGCTGTAGCTGCAGTTATCGGACCAGAGGCAGCTGCAAGTAGCAGCATAAAAATCAGAGGACTATACAACGGCACACAAGCGGCACATATCCAGCTCCCGGTAGCAGCGGCCAGAAAGCTACTTGAAAACGGGAAGCTGAGAATAGGATGGGTGAACTGTAGAGTTCAGCCTTACACACCGACACAAAGATGCTACCGGTGCCTGGAGAATGGTCACATCGCAAAGGACTGCAAAAGCGATGAAGACCGCTCCAAGCAGTGTTTCAGGTGCAGAAAGGAGGGGCATAAGGCAGCGGTCTGCACGGACGCAAAGACGGAGGGATCTCACGCTAAAAATGACTAAAGTCCTCCAAATCAACCTCAACCACTGTGCAGCGGCTCAAGACCTACTGCACCAGTTGGTAAGGGAGGAAATGGCCGACATCGTCATAGTTAGCGAAAAGTACCGTGATCTCGATGAGCCGAACTGGGTGAAAGATGCGACTGGTAGGGCGGCTGTCTGGGTATGCAGACACCTACACGTATCGGCAAGGATGACCGATCCAACCTCAAACTTTACGTGGATAGAAGTGGCTGGCATGCGTATATATAGTTGCTATCTCCCACCTAGCGAAGAGATAAGCGAGTTTAAGAAATCCTTGGATGACATTGTTACCAGCGCAATGACATCACGCCTACCGGTGGTCATCGCAGGCGATTTTAATGCATGGGCCGTAAACTGGGGAAGCGCGAAAACAAATGCTCGCGGGCATGCACTTCTAGAGGCGTTCGGAGTATTGGAGCTCGAGGTAGCCAATAGAGGAACGACCCCGACCTATTCCAAGGCGGGGAAATCGTCCATAGTGGATGTTACCTTCATAGATGCCAAACTATTGACGGAGGAGCTCAACTGGAGAGTCAGCGATCGGTACACGGGCAGTGACCATCAAGCCATAATGTACCGGCTCCAGTTGACCAAAAAAGCGGTATCCACCAGGACAACGGAAAACAAGAGGAGATGGGCACCAAATACCTTCGACAGAGAATTATTTCTCTACTCCCTTGAAGGAATATCAGTATCCGGAACCGCGGAGGAAAAGGCGCAGGGTCTCACACGAGCTCTCAACACTGCATGTGATGCATCCATGGCTGTCAAGAGCAACGCAAGGGGTAGACTACCGGTTTACTGGTGGAATGAAGACATCGCAAGCCTGAGGCATAAATGTCTTACAGCCAGAAGGCGCCATCAAAGAGCAAGGAACAAGCCCAACTTCCGAGCTCTGACCGCAAAATTTGAAGAGCTAAGATCACTGCTCAAGGTCACCATCAAAGCAGCTAAGAGACAGTGCTGGCGAGACTTCTGCGAGGAAGTAGATAAGGACCCCTGGGGCCGGCCGTATAAAACGGTCATGCGCAAGATCAAGCCCAGGAGTGGCGCACCACCATCTTGCCCATTATTCCTCGACAGAGTAGTGCGACATCTATTCCCAAGACATCGGGAGAGACCAGAGCAAACAGGCCTAATGGAAAGAGACGATGAAATCGAGTTTACAGAAGTAACCCAAGCAGAACTGATAGTAGCCGCGAAGAAAATTCGAACCCGGAAAGCGCCAGGGCCGGATGGGATATCGGGAATTGCCATCAAGACGGCAGCACTGAATGCCCCGGAAATAATTCGCGATACATTTAGTGCGTGCCTGCGAGAAGGACATTTTCCAAACTCGTGGAAGCTGCAAAGACTGGTGCTGCTACCCAAGGGAAAGAAGCCTCCCGAGCAGCCTTCGTCCTACAGACCACTGTGCATGTTGGACATTATAGGAAAACTGCTGGAAAGAGTAATCCATGCCAGATTGGAGGCAGCTATAGCCGAAGCGGGGGACCTGTCTGGAAACCAGTTCGGCTTCAGAAAAGGCCGTTCAACCTTAGGCGCTATTGGTCGAGTTGTGGACCTGGCCAAAGATGCCATTAGCGGAGGACGGAGCGCAAGACGCATGTGCACTGTGATCGCATTAGACATCCGAAATGCGTTCAACTCGGCAAGATGGGACATCATTATGACAGCCATGGAAGGACTGAGGGTGCCGCTGTATTTGCGTAGAGCCCTATCGAGCTACTTAAGCAATCGAATCCTGCACTATAAAACCGACGATGGCACACACTCATACAACATCACGGGAGGAGTACCGCAGGGATCGGTGCTTGGCCCCTTGCTATGGAATGTCCTATATGACGGACTAATAAGACAGCAGTTACCAAGGGGAATAGAGATAATAGCTTTTGCCGATGATGTAGCACTAGTGGTCACGGCAAAGAGCGTTGAGGAGATAGAATATATAGGAAACGTCTCCATCGAGGTGGTGGCTCGATGGCTAAAAGAGCATGGGCTCAGTCTCGCTGCGGAAAAGACGGAAGCGGTGCTCATCTCCCGCACAAAAGCTCGGAAGTACGCCACATTCACGGTGGAAAATAAGCGAGTACAGTCGACTGACGCGGTGAGGTACCTGGGAGTTATACTAGATGCGCGGCTATCGTTTAAGGAACACCTCTCGAAAACAGGTGTCAAAGCCACTAACGTTGCTAGAGCGTTGGCAGGTATCATGCCAAACGTCGGGGGGCCAAAGCAACCACGTAGAACCCTCCTATCGTCGGTCGTAAGCTCGGTAATTCTCTACGGAGCTCCTATATGGGCGGATGCGCTAAGAAATAATGCAAGCTACGGAGGGACGTGTCGAAGAGCCTGCAGAGCAACAGCGCTACGAGTTGCCCGTGCATACCGAACTGTATCGGACATAGCAGTCTCGGTAATCGCGGGAATAGCGCCTATCGACCTACTAGCATGCGACAGAGCAGAAATATACCGTGAAGGAGGTCGTAACGAAGAGAACAATGCTGATAGACATGTCCACAGTAAACGGTGGACGTAAAATTTAATGCGAGAATGGCAGAGAAAATGGGACAACGCAGTGAAAGGTCGCTGGACTCATCGCATCATCCCGAACATTGACAAGTGGACAGGCAGGCTCCACGGACACCTCACCTTCCAACTAACACAGGTGCTCACCGGTCATGGCTGCTTCCGCAGTTATCTCCAACGCATTGGTGTATATGCGAGTGCCGAATGCCCATCCTGTCCAGGCACTGACGAGGACGTAGAACATGTCTTATTTGTGTGTCCCCGCTTCACTGAAGAGCGGATGCATTTCCGCACGGAGTGGAATGATCCAATGAGTCCCGAAGGGCTCGGAGCTTGCCTGCTCAGCTCGCCAGAGGGATGGGAAACGGTAGTGACCTTTGCCACGTCAGTGGTAAACCGGCTGACCGAAGTAAGAAAGGAGGAAGAGAGAAGACGCGACAGGTCTATCATGCATAGATAGAGCGAGGTGCCAGACTATGGGACTAAAAAGCGCTCCTAAACTACCACAGAGTAGTTGGTAGAGCGCGGTTACCCCATCCGATGCAGAGGAACGTAGGCTCTGGGGTCACCTATGTCCATAGGATAACAAGGCGCCAGCCTATCCTAAGCGCTCCCCTGCCTTTGCGGGAGAGCAAAGCATATTGGGTTGAGCCCAGACTCCCTCATCCGATGCAGAGGAACGTAGGTGTCGAGGTAGAGTCTGTCCAGAGGATGACCGGACGATGCCGATAGAAGAAGACGACCGGACGATGCTGCTGGAAGAAGACGTGTAAATCGATGCCGTAAGAAGAAGACGAGGCTAACATATCCGAAGACGATGAAGATCGAAGAAAAATACACAGCCGAAAGGTAATGAAGAAGACAAGGCTAATATAGCAGAAGCCCCCCCACGAAGTAATGCCTAGCGGCGGTTCCCGCGGGGGATACAGGCAGGACATAGAGAGATGGGAGTTTAGTGGGTATACCATGCTTAGGGATTCCCACACAGGACGAGCCGGAAGGCCGTTACGTGCATAAAGCATTCTCCAACTCTTCAATAAAAAAAAAAAAAAAAAAAAAAAAACACAAACATACGCGCAAACATAAACATACACATGCACACACACACAAGACACAAGTAACAGCAACTACACAAGCGAGAGGAAGCAGGTATTGGTGGATGGAGCAAAATGGAAAAGAAGAAGAATCGAAGAAGAGAAAGAAAAAGGTAAACTAGAAGGCAAATCATAAGGTACTAAGGAAAAATAAGTGAGGTTGAGGAAAGGAAAGGCAGAGGGAGCAATAGGAAACAAGAAAAAGGTGGCAAAGGCTTAATAAGGAGAAAGATAGATGAAATGATTAGCAAGAAGGAGAGCAAAAGCAAAGGAAAGGGAAAGGTGAAAAGGCAAAAGAATGTAATAAAGGAAAAGCTGAAAAGAAAACATGCAAGAAAGAGGAAAAAAAAAACAGAAGAGCGGAAAAGGCAGATTTTGGAGAGAGAAAGAGGAAGAGAAGATTAATCAGAAGAAAAATGAGAAGAAAAGAGTAACAGGCAGGCGCAGAAGACAGGGACACAAGAGTTGCAGACACACCTACAAAGGCACATATTTACACAACACACACACACGCACGCGCGCACTCACACACACACACACAAAACACATACATAATCAACTACACAAACTGGATACGAGACACAAATAGTAATATAAGAAATGTAAACCAAATGTAACATATAAATTGTAAATAAATAAACTAACTAACTATAATGAAATATTTTATTGCAAGTACATAAAATTACATCATAAATATTCATTTATTTCAATAAAACCATTTAATACAGTGGAAGAAATATTTATTAGATTCTGTGCTGATTCAATCAACACATATATCTAATTTCTTTGACAAATCTATTATAAAACTGATTTCATTCATTCAATCAAATATTTCACCGTAGAAATATTATTTTTGATATATCTTTTCGGAATGAAGCGAATTCATTGAACTCAATAAAAAGCTTTCATAACTATCTATTTCATTATATCTACGCAAGCTTGACAGTTTGAATTGCATCGAACTACTGTAACAGTCCAGTCTGATTTGTCCCCTATTTTCCTCTGCAAAACGGCAACCCGTCACACACGAGACTATTAAAGAAAAGCGGTAATTGAGCGTAGGCGCTTTTTACACGTATATGCAAATGTGTTAGGGCAACTCTGCGAAAACATTATCATATAAGGAGCGTGACGTCACGACCGTGGGAAAATTTATTGTTTACAACAGAAAATCGTCAATTATGAAGTTTTTTAAACGAACAAAAGTATTTCTTAGTTAAATTTGATGCGCTGATCCTGAATTTCATGTTGTTATAACTCTCAAGTCGATATTTGTTAGTCAAATCTAATCTACAAGTTAATATTGTTAGTTATTTTGCAATAAACAACGATATTGTTATTTCGAGCATGCGATTACAACCTCGACGTATTGAAACAGAAAAGCAAGAATTTGACACTTTGATAACTACTTATTCACTAAGTTATCAATAAATAAACAATTTATAATTTTTTTAAGCAATTAAAATAACACTGTTAGATAGCAAATCGATCATACGTATCTGTAAAATTGATGATTATGATTGTCACTAATTTGCTGATTTTTAAACCGCTAAAAAAGAAATTTGCAAATCTGTTATTTAATTATTATTCAAAATTAGAGAGCCAAATTAATCATTTTTTATTTGAATAACATCCTTCTAACCACAAGCGATTTTTTCATGTAAAAATTTTCCATAATTTTATTGTAAAAGTGGCGTAATTTGATTATTGAATTGTATAACTTATAACTTTGAAAGGCGATTTTTCCTCGAGATGTAATTTATGTTAAAAAATTCATCATTTCAAGTTTAATTTTTTAAATCGTATAATTGCAATTTCGATCGAGCCATTTTGCGATAAAACATGTACAAAATTTGCGTCAATGACAAAAATAGCGTTGTAGGGGCTACCAAGCGTAGAAAGGAGCCCATTTCGCATATATAAATTCGCTCGTCGCTGCGGCAAGAGGACTCACTATCCTATCTTGCTTAGCAGCGCGAGCACTGTTATAGAAATAAAGCCTCAGCTATTTCCTTAGATGAATTTCTTATTCAGTGGTCAGCCTGTTAAACTCCCATCCTACAGATATCTAAGCGCTCAACTCATGAGACTATCTCTCTCATGAAAAAAAAGTAGCCTTAGACATCTTCCCACCTGAAATATATTTGCTGTTGAGAGATTAAATTGAGCAGTGATTGCGGCGCTGTCGGGCCTCTCCCCGATAGATGCGATTATTCTCAATTGCATTTCGAGACAACTCATCGAGTTGGGAAGCCTCGTGGTTTGCTACTCGAAAGATTTTCTTTTATTACTTAGATTACGCGCGTGTCAACTTCTTGCTTTTCTCGGCGACGCAATTGCGAATTCAATATAAAGAGTCCGAACTATTGTTTTCATAACACGAGATAGACTCAAACGTTACACTACTGATTCAATAAAGTACATTATTCGTAAACTAAATATTATTTCATAAATACTGATTAATAGTTTAATTGAAACAATAAAATATTTGTAATGAAAAGGTACTTGATATGGTAATAATGATTAGTTTACGAGTAAAGTACTTTATTGAATCAGTAGTTCAATGCGATTCAAACGGTCACGCTTTCGTTGAGATAATGCAATAGTTTATTCAATCAAATGAGTGAGCCGGTGATTTTTTATCACCGTGTTTCAATGATTATCAACCGTTAAGTGTACTAAACAAATAGAATTGAGGCAAAACCAATTCTATGCGATTTGAAGCAAAACTTAACAATCTAGAAATAGTCTAGTGAAAATATTAATACGAATTTATATTTATCAACTATTCAATAGGTAATGTAGATTTCAAGCGGCATTTGCTCGCGACCCCCCTCCTATTTTTCGTTGTTCTCGTCTACAGGCATTTCGCGAATGGCGTTTATTCTGACTTGGGAAGCTTGACCGGCAAGCAGGACATCGGCAATTACATAGTTCCACATTTATTGTGATTGTGTTTGTGAGATTTAATTACAATGGCCGACGAGGATGGGAAAAATCTTTTACGTTCTTGGGGTTTAGCGGACTTCATTGGTGCATTGAAGGTATGTGTACATTATTATTTATTTCTAACAACAGAAAGAGATAGAAGGCTTTGTCTTTAAAATATAATGTTCAAAGATTCCGTAAAGTTTTATGAAATTTTCAACTTTAATAATTCGCTACATTTATTATTTCTGTAACATATTGCGATATTGAAATAATAGAATGTGTATTATAATATTTTTTTTGTAAAACGGTAGTCAAACATTATTTATCTAGTACAACAAAGCAGCTTAAAAATTTTATTTGTAAACTATTTTGTACAGTGTTATATTTATGATGTTTTGCTCTAAACACGATGCATTTTACGGTGGCTTTGTTTTCGTTTCTTAGAAATTCCTAAAAAAGTCATCTTAACCGCGCCATTGTAAACAAACTCGATAACGGTTACGATTCGACGCCGGGTCAGTATATATCATTCTGCATTCTCGAAATTGCTGACGGCTCGGATCACGTAAGAATGTCATTTTTAATATAACCTAATTTGTTCTTTTCTCTCAGAAAACAAAATCACGATTGATGTTTTTCACGCATTGGATGATACTAGTATAGCAGCTTTAATTCCTCTTATCGGGGATCAATTAAAATTTAAAATTAAATATCGGCAACACTTTGCAATAAAAGAAAATTTAGATAAAACATTGAATCGGAAAAGAAAACCAGTAGAGGTGTGTAGTAGGCGTGTCTTATTATTTCATTGATGTGATGAAATTTAAATCATCAAAAACATTGAGATAATTAAATATTTAATCGGTATACAAGTGCATTTAATCAAATAATCAAATAATTTTGTTTAAAATAAGTCATAATTCGTTATTTTGTGAGAGATTTAAATAATGATAAATAATTTTTACGTAATTCTAATAAAAAATAATAAAGATGAAACAAATTGTAATTAACAATGTCGACTTGTTCTCATTTGATAAAATTTATAATTGACTGAGATAAATTATTTTCTCGAAGTAAATTCGTAATTCCAGTACTAGATAAATAGATTGAATAGGTATTAGCAATCATTTATCATCGCTAATAAGTTTTTGAATGTTTAGGATTCTGAGGTGGAAGCAAGTATCCAGGAGAAAAGGCTCCCTTTACATGAGCAATCATTAAATGAGATCATTAAGAATGTGGACCACAGCATTATTTTATTTAAAATGACTGATATTCGAGCTATATTGAATAAATCAGAAGTAGGCCAGTTGATTATTCATCAACACAAGAAAAAGAAACAATTGTTTTCACTAAGCTAGAAACAAGCTCGTTGATATTATAATCCATGAATTGCGTGCTTTGACGAAAAGGTATAGTATCGCAATTTTTATATGCCTATTGTTTGAAATTTCAAACTGTGTATTTTTAAAGTTTTTACTATTTTTTCAGCGTTACAAACGATTTGTTTCATAAAATAGGACAATTTATTGTTGATAGTTTTCCTTCAGAAGTTTTATCCACTTATTACGTTCCACCTATCAAAAAAAAAGATTCAAATTCGAAGAATAGATCTATACCTTCCAAAGGCAAGTTGCCCATTAAGTTGAGAAACACTTAGTCAGCTAAACTTGCTTCAGTTGATAGCAGTGATGAGGAAGTACAGGCTAACGTGGATGAGCAATTTAAAATCGTCGATTCTGAGCCTGGTACGATATATATATATATATATATATATATATATATATATATATACACGTATACTCGTATATCATAAATATACACGTAGATACATTTTATATATTTTCGTTTTTAGATGAAACTGTAAAACAAAGTTTAGATTAGCTAGCTGCTAATGATTGTTCATCAATCAATGATGTAACGTTAGAGCATTGGAGGATTACTGCCGATTATAGAATACATTCGATATACTGAAAACCTAATCAAACCGTCACGAATTTGTTTGAAGAATATCCTATACTTAAGCAAGCCGGTGCTTATCCGCTAATCGAGCAGGATTTTACTCACTTAGGATTAACTAATTTTTATTTAAATGAAGATTCTTGGCAGAGAATATTTACACAAATTTTAAAGCTGAAACCAATTCAAAATAAAGATGCTACTGCTAAATTAAAAAAAAAACTGAATAATGAAAACTTGAGTAATAGTAAGTATTTTATATGTATGAATAATTTTTGTTTTGCATTTATCGAGATATCAAATATTCAATTTATTATCAAATACATTTTCAGATGGTAAAATTATTATTCAACTGTTATTATTATCACACTTAATTCCACCAACTACTGTACTTAAGGTAAAAAAAAGTACCTGGAAGATTTCAATCGGAGATTGCAAGCAAAGCATGATACAATACGTAATTGTGAGTATGTCATGTACTTATAAAATATGGTTTTTCATTATTTATTTTAGGTTAATCTTAAAATAATTATTTTGTTTGTACGTGTGTTTATGTAGACGGATGGCGACATAGCAGCTGTGATGAAAGAACAAATTAATTTTGTAGCTAATCATAAGCAGACACTACAGCCGTACTCAATTGCTGTAGGTGAGACGATCGAAAAAATCGACCATTGTTACGTGTGTATCGATAAGGTTATGTATAACTTTGAATCTGTGCTGGAAGCATTGAATATTTGCTTTAAAAGCTTTCATGTATTTAGTTTAAAATATCCTATCGAAAGTGAGCATTTATATTTCATCATACAAAAGTTTTTAAAAATACGTATGCAATGGGACAAAACTTACGCTCATACGGAACATGTGATTCATGTCTTGCAAAAAAGCGATTTATTTGCAGCAGTTGAATCGGTAGACCGACAGTCTGATATTTCAGAGAATGAAAGTCTATCTGATATTTAAATGGAATCATTTTAAATTAATCTTTTTTTCAGTAAATTTCAAGTATTATTGTTAAGTACATTTGTTCTCACGTTTTTTTTTTAATGAAAATGATTGTTTGCCCATTTTGCGAAAAGCAAAAATCGGAATCGGATTTTTTGCCTCATGTAAAAGTTAATCATAAAACGTAACTAAATAGTGAAATTCAGTGTTCACACAGTAATTGCAAGAAAAAGTTTTGCCATATATATGCTTATAAAAAGCATGCGATTCGAATACACAATGAAAGTAATTACGTTAATATTAATCCAACTTTTATAGCAGATGATGTTAAATATTTAGCAGAACCGGCTGGTGTAAATGAAATTGATTTAATACAAAAAGATGTAGTTTCGATAATGGGAAGCTCACAAGAGCCAGTTTTAGGTCTTGAAGATTTTTCTCAATTCATTACTAGAAAATCCGCTTTGTTGGTAGCAAAATATTTTGCTAAGCCCTCAATAAACCGCAAAAATATTTTAGAAATAATTCATTCTTTTTCGCAATTTTATGAAGTACCGTTAATATATCTTGAAAATAAGTATAAAGCAATGTCAGAACTAAGCGTTGAGCTTTCCTTAATACGCAATGCTTTCAGTATATTTAAATCTGAACACCTTGTAATTAAATATCTTATCGATCAAAGAACTTTAATTATGCCAAAAGCTGTACCGATAATGACTTATCTCAAACCTAAAATTATTAAAGGTCATTATAAAAATGAGCGTGTACACGATGACGTACAAATCGTGCCTATCAAAGCTTTATTAACACAGTTTTTGCAATTACCTGGCGTTTTTATGTCTATATTTTCAAATATAAATAAATATAAAAAAAGTGACACGCTTGACTCTTTCTTTACTGGCAGATTGTACAAAAAAATACAGATGACTTTCGCAGATGAGACGATAATTCCGCTCATGATCTACAATGACGATTTTGAAATAAATAACGTAATTGGTTCACGTAAAGTTCTCCGAAAAATCGGAGCTGTCTACTTTAGTATTCTCGGTATTTCTTACGAATAGTCTAGCCAGCTAGAAAATATTTTCTTACTTCAGTTGCACAAATATTGGAATCATAAAAACTTAGGTAACGAACCGGTTTTTTGAAAAGTTATTGAAGATTTAAGTAATTTAGTTAAAGAAAGTCTATTATTCGAAAATAACAAGATTCGCTTTCTTATTTTTCAAGTAGTCAGTGATAATTTAGGTGCAAACTCAATTTTAGGATTTTCCAAATCATTTTTAGCGAGTAATTGCTGCCGAATTTGTACTGCTGACAAAAAAACCAGACAAAGTCAAACTAAAGCAGATCCTTCACTTTTAAGAAATTTCCAGAACTATGAAACAGATTCTTGAGCTTGTAGCAACGGAATTGAAAAAATATGTATATTTCATAAAATACCCTATTTTCATGTAATGGATAATTCATGTGCAGACATCATGCATGACTCGTATGAAGGTATTTGTCGGTATGATCTGGGGCAGATTCTTAATTATTTTATTAATATCAAGCGTTATTTTACACTAGAGGTGTTGAATTCCAGAATAAGTTGTTTGAATAAAAGTTGTTTGCAAGATAAATCATTTTACCCGAAATACGAGAGAGTGTTTTTTGTAAAAAAACATTAATTTGTTCGGCAAGTGAAATGATGTTTATCATTGAATATTTTGGTATACTAGTAGGAGACTTAGTACCTAAAAGAAACAAGATTTGGCATTTTTACTGTGTGCTCAGAGAGATGTGTAACTTAATTAATACTCCTGAAGTAAGCAAACTATTATTGGAGCGGCTTGAAAATGTCATTGACGAGCATCACTCACTTTATATGAAATTATTTAACGAAACATTAAAGTTTAAATTTCATGTTCTTCTCCATTATCCAGAATTAATGAGATCACTTGGACCTTTGATTCAATTTACAGTTATTCGTTTCGAAGGCAAACATAAAACATTTAAAGATATTGCAAATTAAATTACTTCATGGGTTAATCCAGAGTACAGTCTTGCTTGGAAACACCAGCTTCAAGTCTCTTACCGATTTTTATGTAAAATTGGGTTTGAAACGCGCTTAGAAAAAGGATGCATAGAGCAAACTCGAATAGAAATGTTAGTAGATTATAAAAAATTCCATTTAACATTGTCAAAATTACTCAATTCTACGAAATATGAAATTGTAAAGTGGGCTCGAATAAATGGCACATTGTATAAACGTGGCTCTATCATTTTTATCAATAATAACACAGGTCTGCAAGATTTTGTTATAGAAAACCCATAGGTCATTTTCGAAGTAATTTTTGGCGTAGAAAACGAATCCGGAGTCCAAATTGCTCCATCACGTCAGGATTTTGAGATATCCTAACCTAAAAATGCGAAAATAGTGGTTTTTTGCTATTTTTGAGGCTATGTAGCACCGCGGCATTCTCATTAATCAGAAAAAAACCAACGACACCTTAAAGTATAAGTCTGACACTTTCAAATACCGTTGAGTTTGCTCAAATAGCTCATTTCTGCATCAAAATATTCCATCTTGAATTTTTCAAGTTTCATGAATTTAGTTGTTTACTTCGTTGGTAAACTCATATAGTTCTGGAGAAAAAGTGTTTGACTAATCGCCTTTCTTTTAAAAAATAAACAACTTAACCTCAGATAGGCTAACATGACTTAACCCTCAAGTATTTTATCCAAATACGAGGTGTGATCAAAAAGTAAGGTGAATTTTGAAATTTAGCGGGCTACGTCCGTTCGATCTTCGACTTTTTTATTTGGTTATGTCGGTACACTCGTCTAGAACATACGTTCCAAATTTCAGCTTTGTAGTATGTTTGGTTTGTTTGTGAGAGGCATCAAGGTTAAAAGTGTTTTGCGTGCTCCACGATTTGCTGCTGTCTAAAAACATGAATCAAAGAGTTTGCATTAAATTTTGTGTGAAAAATGGAATCAAATGTTCCAAAACACTTGAAATGCCGAAAGTGGCATACGGTGAGTCTACTTTAAGCCAAAAAAATGTTTACAAGTGGTATAAACTCTTCCAAGAAGGTCGAGAAGACACCGACGACAAACCTCGTTCTGGACGCCCCAGCACATGAACAACTGATGAGAATGTTGAAGAAGTGAAGAAAATAGTGTTGGGAAATCGTCGAATTACCATTAGAGAAATTGCTGATGATATTGGCATCTCATTTGGTTCATGCCAATCAATTTTGACGAGTGTTTTAGATGTGAGACGTGTGTCAGCGAAGTTTGTTCCGAAATTGCTCAATTTCGACCAAAAGAAACGTCGCATGAGCATCGCCCAAGAGCTACGGAATGACGTCAACGATGATCCAGATTTACTCAACAGGGTTATAACAGGTGACGAAACATGGGTATACGGTTATGACGTCGAGACTAAGACTCAATCGTCCCAATGGAGGCATTCTGGATCATCAAGACCAAAAAAAGCACGCCAAGTTCGATCAAATGTAAAGGTTTTGCTTACAGTTTTCTTTGACTGCAGGGGCGTGGTGCATCATGAGTTCTTGCCACAGGGTAGAACAGTAAATAAGGAAACAGTAAATAAATAACCTGCAAGTTATGCGCAATTTGCGCGAAGCAATCCACCAGAAACGTCCGAATTTGTGGAAACATAAAAATTGGCTTTTGCACCATGATAACGCCCCTGCTCACACATCGTTGCTTGTGCGCGAATTTTTGGCTAAAACCAACACAGTAACGATACTACAGGCACCGTATTCCCCAGATCTGGCCCCCTGTGACTTCTTCTTGTTCCCAAAACTGAAGAGGCCCATGAAAGGACGGCGTTTTGCCACGATTGAGGAGATAAAGACGGCATCGAAGGATGAACTAGACAAGATCACAAAAAATGATTTTTTGAAATGCTTTGAGGATTGGAGAAAGCGTTGGCACAAGTGCATTATATCCGAGGGGGATTACTTTGAAGGAGATAAAATAAAAATTGATGAATAAATAAAAATTTTTTGAGAAAAATAAAAATTCACCTTACTTTTTGATCACACCTCGTACATCTTATGAACCCTCATAAACCACCCTAGCACATCAAACAGACTAGCCCACCTAACCCTGGGTACACCAACTACTTTTCTTTAAGCAAACCGAATTCTCCATCACTGATGGACTACCCTATTTTAAGCTTTATAGACTTCATTATCACATACCCTTAAAACCCTTGTAACTGCTATACTTATACTTCTATACTCAAATAGGTGAACCCACCTACCCTAGGTAAAACAAGTTGGTAAATTTTTTTTTTTCGAAAAAAAACCTAATTTTGTTATTTAGCAAATCCGATATTTTTGCAGTTTATCTAGTTGTAGATTTATACTTAAGATGTAATTCTAGTTTTAAATCTTGAATCGACTTTTTTTTTTATTCAAAAGTTTTTAAAAGCCAAAATGACTCAAAGTTCAACATCCTAAAATACCTTTGAGTATCCTAAATTAGTGAAATTAGTGATATATTGTTATTCAGTTTATGTTTCTGTGTATTTCTGTAAACTTTTGTATTTTCATTACTAAATCTTCGTTTCCAACTTCTTTCGTAACCGTATTTTCATGGGATTATTAAACAAAATTCGTATTCAAGTTCATACAATTTATGATTAATGTAAATGACGAGTGTTAAGTACTTTATTTTAACCTTTATAAAAACTACAACGTGAACTGCTATAACTAACTTTTTTTATAATACCTATCAAGCTTCAATTTTTAAATGAGTAAAAAAAATTTATGCTGTAATCAATATTGTTATTTTTTTATTTTTATTGATAGAGTCACCTTAACCTGGTGCTAACAACTTGTGAAGCTATATACTTCTATCGTAATTTAATAAATTTTGGTAATAATTTGGTTGCTTGTCCACAAATCAGCCGTTATAACGGCTACTTTATTTACACAATGGGATCTCGTAAGTGTTCTAATGACCCTGATCAATTTTGCTATATTTGTGGCCGTTTTACGTTTGAGAACAAAAAAGTAGGTATCAATGAATCTATTAAAACTCAACATGAAACTTACTTTAATATGCCAATTTCTCATCAAGATAAGCCGTGGGCTCCACATGTTGCATGTAAGTCATGCGTTGCATCTTTAAATCGTTGGAATAATGCTACGAGCACGACGACACCAATGCCTTTCAAAACACCTATGATTTGGCGAGAACAATCTAATCACGATGAATGTTATTTCTGCTTGACTAAAACTAGTGGATTTAACAGTAAAAATGCACATAAAATAGAATACCCCAATGTCTTGAGTGTAACAAAAACCATTTCTTATGATTCTCATGATAAACCTCCGATTCCTCCTCTCTTACAGCAAAAAGTTAAAGATGATGAAATCCTCGATAAAAGTGATTTATATGATGCAGATTTTTGTGACTCTGATCCTATTCTCTTTGATCAAGCTGCACTAAATGATTTAGTTAGAGATTTGGATTTACCTAAAGATAAGTCCGAGCTACTTGGTTCACGACTGAAGGAAAGAAATCTTTTAACTACTGGAACAACTTTTGCGTGGTATAGACATCGAGAAAAATCTTTAATAGAATTTTTTTCTCAAGGCGATAACTACGTCTATTGCAGTAATATTAAAGGCTTAATGCAAAACTTTAAACTAACTTATAATCCTGAAGATTGGAGATTATTTATTGACTCATCTAAGAGGAGTTTAAAAGCAGTTTTGTTGCATAACACAAATAAATATGCTTCTATACCTATTGCTCATTCCGTATATTTGAAAGAATCTTATGATAATGTAAAAACTATCCTGAATGCAATTGATTACAAACAGCATAAATGGAAGATCTGTGGGGATTTGAAAATCATATCGATGATACTTGGACTTCAATCAGGATATACAAAATATCCGTGCTTTATTTATTTATGTAATAGCAGAGATAAGGATCAGCATTATATCCAAAACAGTTGGCCTAGACGTAACTCTCTTAAAGCTGGAGATCCAAACGTTCTTGAAAACCCTGTAGTTGATAGCAAACAAATTTTACTACCCCCCCTTCATATTAAACTAGGACTCATGAAGCAATTCGTGAAGGCTCTTGATAAAGATGGTGCTTGTTTTAAGTATCTTGTACACACATTTCCCGGTTTAAGTGATGCAAAAATAAAAGAAGGTATTTTTATTGGGCCCCAAATACGTCAACTGATGAAAACAATTGAATTTGAAAATGTGATGACCTCCGTTGAAAAGAATGCTTGGACCAGCTTCAAAAAAGTTGTTAAAGGATTTTTAGGAAATAACACAGAAAATGATTATGAAAATTTAGTAAAAGACATGCTAGTTAACTATAATAAACTAGGTTGCAACATGAGTATTAAATTACACTTTTTGCATTCTCATTTGAACTGGTTCCCAAAGAATTTAGGTGATGAAAGTGAAGAACAAGGAGAACGTTTTCATCAAGATATAAAAGAAATGGAACGTCGCTATCAGGGAAAATGGTCTCCATCTATGTTGGCAGACTATTGCTGGTGTCTTCAACGTGATGAGCCAAATGCCAAACACAAAAGACGATCCAATACAAGAACACTAGAAGAAAAGAAAAAACGGTTTCACAAAAATGACGACAGCGATCAGCAAAAGGCCACACAAAAATCAAAGATTCCGATTCGTAAGCAATAAAAAAGCAAACAAAAATCTAAGATACCAGTTCTCACGTAAATCCAGCACCCCGTAAATCCAGACTCACGTAAATCCAGCACCCCGATTCGTGAGAGGCGAGGGGACTCACGTAAATCCAGCACCCCGATTCGTGAGAGGCGAGGGGACTCACGTTAATCCTGCATCCCTTTATGAAGACGTTAAACAGTGTTAGTCTACATATGATTGATATTTTAGTTTGCTTAAATGGAAAATGTTGATTGAACTCGCTCTACCCAGGGTTAGGTGGGTTAGTCTGCTTGGGGGTTGGTAGGGGTGGTTTATAGGGGTAGTGAGGGTGTGTGAAGGTATGTGGAGATACGATCCATCAGAATTGAGTCTGCTCATTTTATTTGTGATTGTGGTATCAACTTTTTCAAGGAAACCAGTCGATAAAACTCGCTCTACCCAGGGTTAGGTGGGTTAGCTTGCTTGGGGGTTTGTAGGGGTGGTTTATGAGGGTTCATAAGATGTATTTGGATAAAATACTTGAGGGTTAAGTCATGTTAGCCTATCTGAGGTTAAGTTGTTTATTTTTTAAAAGAAAGGCGATTAGTCAAACACTTTTTCTCCAGAACTATGTGAGTTTACCAACGAAGTAAACAACTAAATTCATGAAACTTGAAAAATTCAAGATGGAATATTTTGATGCAGAAATGAGCTATTTGAGCAAACTCAACGGTATTTGAAAGTGTCAGACTTATACTTTAAGGTGTCGTTGGTTTTTTTCTGATTAATGAGAATGCCGCGGTGCTACATAGCCTCAAAAATAGCAAAAAACCACTATTTCGCATTTTTAGGTTAGGATATCTCAAAATTTTGACGTGATGGAGCAATTTGGACTCCGGATTCGTTTTCTACGCCAAAAATTACTTCGGAAATGACCTATGGCTTTTCTATAACAATCAAAATTCTGATTTTGCAGACCTGTGTAATAAAGTAATAATTAAACTAGAAAAAATTTATCACATAATAGTAACCTCTCAAGACGATGTAATATTCGTCTATAAAAAGCTATTAAACGTTTCTAATAATACGCACATAAATACTTACAAAGTCGTAGAACGAAATGCTTGGCACTGCATTTACTTATTACAACGATCTTGATACCTTCTTGCGATCATTTAATGAGTGATGGCAAACGTTACGTTCCTTCAAGAACTTAAGTATCTTTTATTATAATAATTTGATATTGTATTGTATATTATTGTATTGTATTGTATTTGAAGTATTGTATAGGATATAAGGCTTCGATAATATTCACTCACTATATTTTAAATTCAGTATTATTTAATAAAAATATTTATAAAAGCTCTTTTTGTTGAAATATTATGCATACGGTTATTGTACGCTTGTTTCAAATATTATGTCATGATAAATTATATCTAAATAATATTATGTTTTTTATGATTACATTCAATGGTTTCACTGATTGAATATTTCTCAAATAGTTTAGCTAAAGTAGGTTTCATTATACGATTCAACAAATTTGATAATACTCTGTCAATGAAAAATATATAGGTTCAATAAAATATTTTTTTCAATTCTCTAATTAATCTCTCATGACTAGATGGCACTAATAGTACTTAACTGCAAGTGGCTAGTTATGATGTTGGTTAGTATATAAGACTGAAAAAATTTATGAGCGTGCGTTTAGAAAGTAAGCGAAAAATTGTATTTGCGATCATTAAGCGACTATTTGTAATCAATATGAGATGTATCATCGATATAGCTCTATAATTGTACTGAGGTAAGTAAATATTAATATTTAATATAATATAGATAATATAATAACAAAACAGCGTTTCAGAAAACAGGTATGCCGCTTTATTCTGCAATAATTATACCAATCATCTAAAGTACTAATTGGTTATGAATAAACTAATGTACTGAATCAATTTAATTAATAAAAATATTTTTTTATGACATGGAAGCTTAATTCAATTAAATAACTTTTTCACTGCAATGAAACATTAATTAGATTTGAAAACAGAACAATTAATTTATATACACTCCTCGCAAAAATTAAGGGAACAAAAAAATTTGTCAAATTTTTGGCTGATTTTCAACAGGCGGTATTTCAGTGAGAAATGGTCGTACAGGAAATAAAAAAATAAAGCTGTTGAAGCTTGAAGACTGTAGTTTTTAGTTTTTTTGGTTAAAAATTTTTTGGGGCTCCGTATTTCATGCAATCCTTATAAGAAACGCAAAAAAAATTTTATCCAAAGTTTTTACATTTTGTTTCTTACTCTACGGGCATGGAAAAATTTGCTCGAGCTACGCCAATACATAGATCTTTTAGCCTGTTTATTCAGCTTCACGCTGCTTTTCGCGGAGCTCAATTACGATCATTTCTCTCCGAGATATCTAACTTTGAATGCAAAAGGATCCTTTTGCATTCAAAATTCGATATCTCTGGAACTACTGATCGCACAGCGAGCGGACACTGAATTTCATCATCTGTATAAAATTTCCGATGAAATACAGTCAAACGTTAGTAAAGAGAAAAATTTTTTTCCATCTCTAACATTGAATTGAAAAAAGTGAAAAAAAGTGACATTTTCACCTTTTTTGGTTACTTGACTGTATCTTCAGTAATATGGACGGAAAAGGTACGGTTAAAGAGAAATTTTACAGTCTAATGTCCCCCAAAGAACCTCCTAAATTTTTGGAGCGATCGGTTCAGCGGTTTTTCCGGACCAATTGTTCAAAATTTATAAAAAATTAAAGGAACAAGGTTTTTGTTCCTTAACTTGAAGCAAACTTTTTAAAAATTAAAAATTCCATTTTTTTTTTGTCTGTTTACACAATTTTATGTCTGTTTACGATTAATTTTGAAAAAAATGGAAAACAAAAACATTTTTTTTCAAAAATCAAAAAAACATTTTTCAAAAATCTAAAAAAATTTTTCAAAAAAAAAATGTTTCAAAAATCAAGTCACACACACACACACACACACTTTGGAAAGTGAGTTTGGAGTCGTAAAATACTGTGGAGTTGACGAGCCACGGGATCTCTTCTTTCCAAAAATCTTTCGCACACGTGCGTAAACACAAAAGAAGCATAAATCCTACCAAGCAACCTCCACGTGGTATGCTTTGGATAACGCTAATGCCGGCAGTAGCCGGTCATCAATCGCTAGAGAACAATATTTTATAGTCAGTGGAAAAAATTTTTTTTTATTTTTGAAAAATGTTTTTTTGATCTTTGAAAAAAAATGTTTTTGTTTTCCATTTTTTTTCAAAATTAATCGTAAACAGACATAAAATTGTGTAAACAGACAAAAAAATGGAATTTTTTGATTTTTAAAAAGTTTGCTTCAAGTTAAGGAACAAAAACCTTGTTCCTTTAATTTTTTATAAATTTTGAACAATTGGTCCGGCAAAACCGCTGAACCGATCGCTCCAAAAATTTAGGAGGTTCTTTGGGGGACATTAGACTGTAAAATTTCTCTTTAACTGTACCTTTTCCGTCCATATTACTGAAGATACAGTCAAGTAACCAAAAAAGGTGAAAATGTCACTTTTTTTCACTTTTTTCAATTCAATGTTAGAGATGGAAAAAAATTTTTCTCTTTACTAACGTTTGACTGTATTTCATCGGAAATTTTATACAGATGATGAAATTCAGTGTCCGCTCGCTGTGCGATCAGTAGTTCCAGAGATATCGAATTTTGAATGCAAAAGGATCCTTTTGCATTCAAAGTTAGATATCTCGGAGAGAAATGATCGTAATTGAGCTCCGCGAAAAGCAGCGTGAAGCTGAATAAACAGGCTAAAAGATCTATGTATTGGCGTAGCTCGAGCAAATTTTTCCATGCCCGTAGAGTAAGAAACAAAATGTAAAAACTTTGGATAAAATTTTTTTTGCGTTTCTTATAAGGATTGCATGAAATACGGAGCCCCAAAAAATTTTTAACCAAAAAAACTAAAAACTACAGTCTTCAAGCTTCAACAGCTTTATTTTTTTATTTCCTGTACGACCATTTCTCACTGAAATACCGCCTGTTGAAAATCAGCCAAAAATTTGACAAATTTTTTTGTTCCTTTAATTTTTGCGAGGAGTGTATATAATTTCATAACTGCAATGAAAGGTTTCATCAGGCGATTATATATAGGCACAATCCAAACCAATACACTGTTATTTCATTGAACGAACTATTCAATTCAATTCAATAATCAGTATATTTGATAAAATATTTAATTGATTTAGATGAAAAACAATTGTCTTGTACATCTGACTCTATTACTGCAATGATATACGCTATCTAATCAGTTCGATATTAATCCAATTAAAAAAATCAAGTCAGTATTTTAACTAAACAGCCATGAAAATCAATATAATAATTAGTGTGATTTATTAAATATTTCATCAGATCGATCACTGAACAATCGTATCGTACGCGTCACTTTCCTACTGTGCCCGTCATGGCCTGCACCGTGTGCTTGCCTCCCTCTCCTTCCTAGGCAAAGGCGCACGGCCGGCATCAAGCGCACGTTGTTATCACGTGCCTGATGCCTGCCCTTTTATTTTTCAGCAAAGCACGAGAGTGGAAGGAGAAGCCGTAGACGCAACGACGCGCTCGAGTATTGAGAGTGCGAGAGAGAGAGAGAGAGAGAGAGAGAAAAGCAATAGTTTGAGTGTTGGGCTTGGCGCGCGGCACTTGTCGCGACGGGCATTGCCGCGTGCCGCCGATTAGGCGAGTGGTGGGAGAAAGCGTGAGAAGCCGGCTCTCATGCACTCGCGACGGAGAGTGAGTTACGCGACGCGCGCGACAGCAATAAGTCGTACGAGTTCGTTGGTGACCATCGCTGCCTGCCCTTTGTTCGGGAAGAAGTCAGCATTCCTCAGCAGATTGGCCGGACGGGACTTCCTCTGCCAGCGACGCAGCAGTTGCCCTGCAAGAAGCCGTCATCGGGGCAGCACCCGACAGCCTTTTCCTGCCAGGTTGCCGGCCACGCAGCAGCCAGGGGTTTTCCAGCCTAGCCGCCGGTGGTACACCTTCAAGGCTGCCAGCAACAGCGACGTCCAACAAAATTGGTCAAGTCCCGATTCCTCTCTCTCATTGTCTCTTCCTTTCCTCGGCGATTCTCACGGTTCGCGTTGCTACGCCAGGCTTTTCCGAGCCGGCGTAGTTTTCGGCAGTGTGTAGTTTAAGTAATTGTTTGAGCCGGTTAACGAGGTGACATGGCGCTAACGTGCCGGTCATCTCGTTTAGACTAAGTTTCGCGTGTTATTAGTAATAAGTGATTTGTACTCTCGTCGGCACTCGAGGTAGTGCATTTGTAATAAACGGTTTGTCAACGAGTTGTGTGTGAAATCATTTGCCCGCCGTTCTCCTTCCTGCTTTGCTTGGAGCGATACACCGCCTCCCTTGCCTTCCCCCTTTATAAATAATTGGTAATAGTAGTGAATATATCGGCGTTGCACGCCGACGCTATTACACTACAAAAGTTTTTATCGGGACAGTTACATGAAAGTTTAGTGTAAATAAATATGTTGGTATTGTCATTAAATATTTAGTATAATTGATTAAACTTTTCAAGAATTCCAGAAAGGAATAATCGTTTCATATTTGTGATTTCATCGTATCAATGAAATATTTTTTGGAACCAAAATAATTGTTAGTACAAAAAATAATGTATTTTACTGCATCTATTAATTTATATAGTTGCATCTATGAACAATAGACAAATTGATTTAATTAAATTATTTAATGGATTGCCGGTGATTAAATAATTTCATTGAATCTATTCCATTTTTATTGAAACAATGAATTTTTTTTTTCAGTGTACAAACAGCAAGAGTAGCGTCTTCGTCTTCAACGTCATCCTCAGCAGCAGCGACAGTGGTAGTAGCAGCAGCAAGAACGTTCTTCGCGGCAAGCAGATCACTTGTAACATCATCTCGGTTTACTAAGTCTCCAAGTAAAGGCGAACTACTGTCAAAAACCAAAATCTGCGGTCACTAATGCAGTGGTTGCTGCCATCATCTCGTATGCCTATGCCGCTGCAACATCGGGCTCCTTCATGGCTTTTCCCAGAAACGTAACGTTCTCGCTCACCTGCATCGTTTTTACGTAGGGCAGCGTCTGCTGGCTTGCCTGTACATTATTCTCTAAAGCCTCCCCTAGGACGTTACTTTCTCACTTGCCTGCCTTTACATGAGAAATCGACAGCTCGTTACCAGCAATGTCGTGGGATAGAAGATGAGCTAAACGACAATGAATACCGAAGGGTACACGTTCAAAGACGACGACGTAGAAGTAGAAATGAGACATTTTTTTTTGAACATTTTTGTATAATCTATCTGTCTCTTGACAGTAATATATTTTGTGTTATTTTTTCAGCTTACTCTTTACAGCTACAGATATAAGGAAGTTGTCCTCGCTCTATAAATGGATTTATCTAGAGACTTTTTATGAAATTATTGATATCGTTTCTAATACATTTATTTGTTTTCAAATTTAATAGAAAATTTCTAGACCTTTATGATTGTTTAGGAAAGTAAGCTACGAAAATGTTGCATTATCAATATTTTACACATTAAGTCATAGGTTAATTTCTCTAAAAATAGTATCTTATAATAAGGATTTTACTATGGATGTTTGTTTTTTAAATCTATTTTAAGGATGATATAGCTTTTTTGTACGTATTTAAATTATTACTCATTAATTAACAGATTTATTTAAAAAATCAACTTCAAAGTTATTGATATTTTTAAGTTTATATATTTTAGCCCTGTAACTTTCTAATAAATACATTTTATATCATACTTTCAAATTTTTTATCATTAACATTCACTAAAGGTGATGAATAACAATGTGGATTTTCGTTTTCTTTTTAAATCGTTCACAAAGATCTCATAATAAATTTCAAGTGAGATCTCATTCAAAAGCGATTTTGAGCCCGCCATAATTCACCGAGATCTTGACTGAGAAACCGAATCAAATGGCAGCTGAATTCTTAGGATAGGCCATAGATGAGATATTATTTCACTGACAGAGTTCTCACATGAGTTCGCTTGCAGAAATCTTGTTTGAGATCTCAGCCGGTTATTTGCACTAGGAATACTTTGAAATTGTACTAATTACTTTATATTACTAATCGATAATCCAGTTTTTGAATGAATAAGATTGAAATATATTTTGTAATGTCACAAAATTGATTCAATAAGTAGAATTAACGTTTGACAATACTTAGGCCCAAATAGTTGAAAATAAAAGATTATTGCAATTTTCGATATAACAAAATCGTAAATTTCGAAAGCTGGAACTAACACGCATTTTTGACGATATATTTCTTGTACAAAAATTTCAAAAAATATATTTTTAAAAAAAGTATATTATATTAAATAAGTTAATCAATACAATAAGAAGTGATGTAAATGGAAATAAAAGAGCACAAAGCCCGTCTAATCCTCTGTATAAAATGTCCTATGTAATAAAGTGATAGCCTGCCGAGTAAAATCATTTTCTTCATAATCTGATTGGCAAAAGTTTGTGAATAAATAATCTTTATGTAATAAAATAATGGCTTGTCAAATAAAGTCATTTTATTCATGATCTGACTGGCTGAATGTAGTTACGCAGGTCATTGTTCTGAGTATTGGCACTAAATAATAGACCAAGATGTGTGTTTTACATTCATTTATACTGTAACGGGTTGAATGCTCCGTCTTTTTATTTCGATTATTTATTCGCGCAATTGTATCGAAGAGCACGCGGTGTTGTCGAAACGTTCAAATTCATTAATTGGAGAGCAGGAGGGGACGGGGGACAGATAACCAACTTGCTACTAGTGGGAAATAATAACAGCGAAATTTTAATCAGTATCAAATACGAGTTAGTTTATTTACCTCTTCTCTACAGTATATTTGGCCCGCGCGTTTACGTTTACAAAGCGCGCGCGCGTCAATAACATGCAGCGTCGGAGCGATCGCAGCTCTTAGTTCGCCGGGGTAGCACATGTACGCTACCGATTCTTACAAAGTGCGAGAGATTAGCAATTAGTTACGCACAGTCATGAGAAAATAAAACAAAGTCGCGATATAAAGATGGCCATCTTACCTTCATATCGGTCGCACTACTAGCAAGGGGAAAGGAGACGAGTTCGTTATCAGTCCTTCACAGGAACAGTCCGCTCTCGGTTTCGCCCTCGATGGCGAAACTCTGCACTCACGCTCACTCACTCACACACGTTACCGCAGCGTCGAAAACAGTTTTCTCGAGTTCGCAGGTGTCACTTCCACGCAACGTCCTGGAAATTCGGTTGGCTCACTCCGTACACTGCCGGTCAGTCACTTTTATCCCCCCCCCCCCCCCCTCGAGCAAAATTGCTTGAACTTGGAAGTTTCATATTTTTGGTCAGAATCAACGTACAGAGACGAGTGGGAGCGCATTTGGAAGCTCTTTTCAAGAGCTTTTGAATAGTATGCATCGCAAAATTTATGAAATCGGGTTTCTAATTTTTTCAATCGAATATTCGTCAATGAAAATTCCAAAATTTTCAGTCTATCTTTGATAACTTGCCAATTCTAAGGAAAAAATCCCACAAAAATTTTGAGCACAGCATTTTCTTCCTTTTTCCAAACCCTATCCAAATCACTCGTCAAAAAATGTTGTCCATCAAATATGACCCTTGTATGAGAAATTTTCTTGAAAATTGACATGTTTTTTCAACTTTTTATAACTTTGTAAATAAAAATCTTAGAAAAAATTGTACATGAAAGAAAATGTTTCTTTTTTACGTAGAATACTGTAAAATTTTTTCAGATTAAAAAAAAATATTTTTTTTTATCCATCTTTCTATGGTCGTTCAAAAAGAAAAAAGTAAAATATTCATCTACAACGTGAAATTATCTTCTTGTAAAATAAAAAGTGTAGATTTCAAAAACTTCTTATTCCCATTTTTTTTCCTCACAAGAACACTGTTTTTCAATAACAATAATGATATGTCATGATTCAAATGAAAATACATGCTTAATCTGGAAAGTTATTTATTTGAAATAATAACTTTACATAAGTTTCATTGAGCCTAAAACTTGAAGATTATCTGCTATTTCACTCTGGATTTGATTCTAGCGTGTTTTTAGTAAAATGTCATAACATGGAAATAGACAACAAAAAATAGACAAAAGTAACCAAATGCGATAGGACGATGAACCAAATTTTTTGCTAAATATCATTCGAAATAAATAAAATTAGAATAAATAAATGCACCGTCTTATAACAATAACACGTAACAATAGTGACTTTGTAATTAACAAACATAAACTTGCGATAATTAGAACTTGTATCACACAAATTAAACTTTTTTTTCATCAAAGTGCCCTCCTTTATGCTTGATAACAGCTTTGCATATTCTTGGCATCATTGCGACTGGTTTGTCCAATGTGGTTTCTTGTTCCATTCTCGTTGTAAAATTTTCTATAAATTAGTTGCAGAGCTTGGGCAAGATTTTCTCACTGCTCGATCGAGCTCTTCCCATAGTAATTCGATGGGATTCAAATCAGGCGACTGGGCTGGCCATTGCATAAATTAAAATTTTTTTTTTTTTTTCTAAATTCGAGAGATAATTTTTACATAATTTGGATGTATGTTCTAGATCGTTATCTTGCTGAAACACAAATTGTGCTCCCACTAGTCGAATTCCTGATGTTACAGCGTGCCTTTGTAGAATGGTTTTGTAACTTTCTTTAAAATTCCATCAATTTTCACAATATCACCTATTTTTAATCCAGCAAAACAACCCCATACCATAACTAAACTACCACCATGCTTCATACTTGGAACTAAACAATCACTATTATATTTTTCACCAACCCGTCTTCTTACATACACTCTCCTTCTACTTCCAAAAATTTGAAATTTTGACTCGTCAGACCACAGAACATTTTTCCGATCAGAAATAGTCCAATTTTTATGACTTTTTGCCCACTGTAAGCGTTTCTTTTTATTTACACATCGTAGAAGTGGCTTCTTAACGGCAACTCGACCAAAAAGTCCTTTCTCTCGCAAACGTCTCTTTACCGTACTCAACTCACAGGTTTTTCTAAATGTTTGTTGACATCTGCGGTAAGTTCAGAGGCAGTGGCTTTTTGATTACGCAAACTTGTTCGACAAATGTAGTCATCTTTTTTGGCAGTAGTTTTTCTTCTTGGTTTGCGTTGCCTATTTTTGACACTTCCAGATGTACAGAACTTTTTAATATTATAAGCAACTGTGCGCCTATCTATTTTCAACTGCTTTGAAATAGCGTGACTACTCATTTGCAGTTCATGAAGGACAATGATCTTATTACGTTCACGCACGGACAAATTTTTCGATTTTACCATGTTCACTACACATTACACAAACAGTTGTTCACACTTGAAACGCTCGCGATCGACTAGTTTGCTCATAATCGTAGACACAGAAATATTTAAGAAGATACCATATTTCATATGTTGAGCGTTCGTATATAACTTTATTTGTAAACACCTGAGTATACAGCGTGTTGGGTACCTACGAAATAAGCCTGTGATTACTGGGTGTGAACACACACTCGTATACTCACTATCGTTTCCTGTACAATATATATATATTTTTTTGCAACGGCTATAAAAACAGCGATGAAAAATAATCGAAAAACAACGTTCTTGTGAGGAAAAAAAAATGGCAACAAGTTTTTGAAATCTACAATTTTTATTTTGCAAGAAGACAATTTCACTTGCAAATGAATATTTTACTTTTTTTTTTTTGACCGACTATAGAAAGATGGATACAAAAAATATTTTTTTTTAATCTGAAAAAATTCTACAGTATTCTACATCAAAAAAGAAACATTTTCTGTCATGTATACTTTTTTCTAGGATGTTTATTTACAAAGTTATAAAAAGTTGAAAAAACGTGTCAATTTTCAAGAAAATTTCTCATACAAAGGTCATATTTGATAGACAAAATTTTTTGACGAGTGATTTGGATAGGGTTTGGAAAAAGGAAGAAAATGCTGTGCTCAAAATTTTTGTGGGATTTTTTCCCTAGAATTGGCAAGTTATCAAAAATAGACTGAAAATTTCGGAATTTTAATTGGTGAATATTCGATTGAAAAAATTATAAACCCGATTTCATAAATTTTGTGATGCATACTATTCGAAAGCTCTTGAAAACAGCTTCCAAATGCGCTCCCGCTTGTCTCTGTACGTTGATTCTGACCAAAAATATGAAACTTCGAAGTTCAAGCAATTTTGCTCGAGGGGGGATAAAAGTGACTGACCGGCAGTGTATCTCTCTGGAAAGCTTTAACGAAAACTCTCACTTTTCTTAACAGCGGCTGTATGATCGGATAATTTATCCTCGACTGGTTCATATATATTCGGGCGCGTTCTGTCCCGTCTCGTACCGAATTCCCTTATTCCATTTTCCCCAACCAGTAGGTGCTGCCCTCACAGGCAGATTCATGGTCGAGGCGATAGCGCTAACTAGACGTTTACCGTCACAGCCCCCTTCCAGTCTGGACCTATGGGGTCCTTGACGATAGAATCGTTAGCGCCACACCTTTCGAGGTTAGGAGGGTAACGGTCAATTAAAAAGGTCATGGCCTACGTCTTTTATACTTTATTATGAATAATCTGGGATCGGCCCTGCCCACGAGGACAGGGACCTTTCAGCAGGATGGTCACCGGGTTACTTCCCAGCCTTCGTCGTCCAGCTTGAGGCACGTCGTCCGCGTGCCTCCCAGCCCAGCCTCTCGTTAACCA
The DNA here is from genome assembly GCF_024137745.1 of Phymastichus coffea. NCBI lineage: Eukaryota > Metazoa > Arthropoda > Insecta > Hymenoptera > Eulophidae > Phymastichus > Phymastichus coffea. Next base: position 232,153 of record NW_026706843.1, on the reverse strand, counting down.
GGTTGGGGTGCTGCTGGACGCGAGGACAACGGTCCGTACGGGTCACCCCGGGGTAGTGACATATGTTGCACCCCTCCCACTGGGCGCGGGATAAAGTGTGCCGAGGGAGGCCTCGTTCCCTGGGGGTCAGCGGCAACCCGTCGCGCCGATTCGGGGCGGACCACAACGGTCTTTCACCGTGGGGTGCTCACCCGTGGACTCCACCACAAGGTTGATGTGGATGTAGTTCCAGTTGCTTGACCCCCGTTGCTGCCATTAATATTTACCACCAGATTCACCCCGCACGTCTGCTGGTCCTGGTGTGCCGCGGCTGCTGATCGGACCCCTGGATCAGATGGTCACACTTCGGTGGATGGAGGCTGGGCGGTGATATCTGGTGCGCCGCCAACCGGGCCCTCGAGGGCCTGGCGGTGACGGCGTTGCACCTCTTTAAGTGCATGCGCGAACTGGCGTCGGCGGGACACCACCTTGCTCCAATGTTCGAGATCATTGGGGCGGTGTCCCGTGACCGTATACGCATCGTATTCCGCGTATACGGCCCGTTGGAGAGCATTAAGGGTAGTCCAGCCTTGCTCGACCTCCCTCAAGCCCTCCACTATTTCTTCCCAGGTTCGTTTACCAGGCGAGGATGCCTGACTGCTGAACCTGGGACATCAGATCGCGCTGATAGGGACGCCCTCTGATTGGGTACCCGCTGATATTTGTGGGGGTCTCATCGGGATGGCTCCCACTGGAGGTCCGGGTAGCGGCGCCGTCTCCTCGCGCGCGATACTCGGTGTTGACGACGGGCTGGCGGTGGTCTCTTCATCTATCAGCTCCTCTATCAGCACGGATGACGAGCGCTCGTGAGCTCCCACCCGTGCTCGTTCCTCTTCCTCCCTCTTTTCGCTGAGGAGGTGCAGAGCAGCATCGACCACCCCCTCGACGGCGGGGCCCAAGTCCAACCCAATGAGGGCGGCCGCCGCCTGCTCAATTTGTTTGAGCAAGATCTTCATCCTGTAACAGTTTTACGTATCAATATCGATGACCCTTTCCTCGGGTATCGAAGGTGGGCGCCTGTTCGGCTGCCCAGGTCCTTCATTCACAGGGCCTCATTCATCCACGGTCGGTGTTTTCGGTGATCTACTCCTCTTCCTTTTCATAACGACGGTGGCGGGGGGGGGGGGGGGGAATATGTGGATTTTGTCAATACGAGGGGGTTCGGGCGGTTAGTGCGTTCTGGCGAGGTCTTCCTTGTGAGCGCTTTACCGATTATTTGACGGGGTTATTATCACGGTCTTATCGAGGGGGTTAGAAGGGGCGTGACGAGGGTGGCTCAAACTCGTCGCGTTATCGTTCCGGAGTGTGTCATCCATGGTAACGGCGCGTCCGTTTTCGCGTGATGTCGCATCGCTCGCCGTAGGCGGGATATTCGTCGCCTCGGTTCCCTCGGTGGTAGGGGTATTGTCGTTATCTCGCTGTCGGGTTTCATCTTCTGGCAAGGCATCCTCCTGTCCATAGTAGGGTTTGAGGTCTATGGCGTGAACTAATTCCGTGACCTCTTCCTGCTGGTTGACAAGGCGGTACGAGTTGACTCCGAGTACTTTCGTGACTCTGAAGGGACCCACGAATTTTGGCGCTAGCTTTGCGGAAATACCCTGCGTCGCACTGGATAGTACGCGATTTCTCTTCCATACCCAGTCCCCTTCTTTAAATCCGGGTGCCCTGTGCTTGGCATTATAATATTTCGCCTGTCTAAGGGACTCGTTCGAAGCGGTTTCTCGAGCTTGTTGAATAACGAACCGGTTTTTCTTCATATGCTCGTTCCACTCTTCGATTCGAAGCAAACCTTCCTCTCGGACCGCAAGCTCGTCCATTTATCTACGAAGGGTGTTCGGGACTTGCGGTTGCCTGCTGTAGTTGAGCATGGCGGGGCTGGTTTCCGTGGAACTGTGGACGGCAATGTTTAACGCGAACGCGAGTTCAGGTAATACTCGGACCCATTCTTTATGATTTCCGTGTAGGTACGAGGTTATCATCGTCTTCAGAGTTTTGTTAACTCTTTCGGTAGGGTTAGCCTATAGGGTATAGGTCGACGTAAAGGTCCGGTTTATCCCTTGGTCTCACAGATATCCGTCTACAAGCTGGTTACGGAATTCGGTGCCATTATCGGACAGGAAAACCTTAGGTGCACCGAAGCGCAGGATCACTCGTTCCCGGAGTTCCTTCGCGATCATCTTACCATTAGCACTACGTATCGGTATACACTCGACCCATCGCGTGAAGAAGTCGATGAACATTAATACGTATTCGTGCCCTCGAGGGCTCCTGGGAAAGGGTCAGTCGTTGTTCGACCTTACACTGCTGACAAACCTGACATTTTTGGACGTAACCTTTGACGTCCGCGTACATTCCAAGCCAATAGTAGGTCTGAGCGATGCGGGCGAAGGTCTTCTCACGTCCCAAATGTCCAGCGGTCTCAATGTCGTGGTTCTCGAGCAGGACTGCCTTTCGGTCTTCCGGTGGTATAAGCTTCCAAGTGTCCTCGTACCCGTATTCGCCTTGGTAATCACCACTTGGCTTTTGGTGATACATCACTTTGCCAACTATTTTCCAGTCCGGGTAGTCTTCTAGGTTGTCCTCGACGCGTCAAAACTGTTCCGAGTACCAGGCTTTGTCCCTTCTCTTCGGTGGGTCCATTGCACTAACCTCAGCCTTCGCGGGCTCAAAAGCGCGTGATAACGCGTCGGGCAGTACGTTATCGGCCATCTTTCGATACTCTATCTCGAAAGTATGGCCTTAGAGTTGCAAGGCCCATCAGGCTAGACGTCCTATTAGGTTCTTCAGATTGTACAACCATTTCAGACTGTTATGGTCCGTTACTACCTTGAATCGGTATGCCTCTATATACGGGCGGAACTTCTGTATAGCCCATACAACCGCCAAGCATTCGCGCTCTGTGGCAGAGTAATTTTGCTCCGCCAGGTTAAGGACTCTGCTAGCGTACTCGATGATTCGATCTTCGTCTCTTACTCTTTGAATCAGAACGGCGCCGATTCCCGTAGCGCTAGCGTCTGTTTCCAACACGTACTGCCCGTCGGGTTCCGGTAACCCGAGGCATGGTGCGGATATCATGAGTGCCTTAAGTTTGGCGAAGGCTTGTTCTTGGTCTGATCCCCACACGTATTCGCATTTTTTCCCCGTTAATTTCGTTAACGGTTGAGCGTACGTAGCGAAGTCGCTCAAGAATCGGCGGTACCATGAAGCAACCCCCAGGAAAGTACGCAGCTGTCGCACGTTTCCTGGTCGGGAATACTCCACGATAGAGCGCACCTTTTCAGGGTCGGGCCTGATACCCTCGCGGTTAATCAACAAATCCAGATATTTGGCCTCCGGCTTGCAAAAGACCTCTTCTCTCGATTAATCGAGAGTCCGCCTCGACATAACCTATCCAATACGGTTTCAAGATGTTGTAGGTGATCTTCGAATTTGGACGATACTACGATGATATCATCCAAATAGGCGAAGGCGAAATCGCCAAGCTCAGGTCCGATCACGCTATCTATTAACCATTGGAAGGTGGCACCGGCGCACAAGAGACCGAATGGCATTCATACAAACTAGAAGTGCCCCAATCCGGGCACGGTAAAGGCAGTGATAGGTCGAGATTCGGGTTTGAGCGGTATTTGGTGATACGCGCTACTAAGGTCGAGTATAGAGATATAGCGTACGTTTCGTAAGCGCCTCAATATATCTTGCATAAATGGTAGGGGATATGTGTTTGGCTCGGTGACCTAGTTGACCTTTCTGAAGTCTATACAAAATTGATACGAGCCATCTTTCTTGCGTATCATAATCACTGGGCTGGACCAGCCGCTGTCCGCCGGCTCGATTACCCCTTGGTCTAACATTTCCCTTATCAATCTATGCATTTCTTGCTCGACCTTGTGTAATACTGGATAGTAGCGCTGCTTGATCGGTTTCGTATCACCGACCCGAATCTCATGTTCAATGCCTGCCGTACATCCCATTCCCATGGGGGCCTGCGATAAGGCCTCGCCGATGGTCCTCTGCAATATCGCCTGTTGAGAGGCTGTTATCTCATCTAGTCCGATCGTAGCTAATCTCGGACCAGCCTCTAAACTAGCTACCTCTAGCTTCATCTTGGTTTGTGATTTCTTGAGCAGTAACGTATCATCGTCAGTTTCAAGTACCGCTCTAAACAATCTAATGAAATTCACCCCTAGGATACATTCATCGACGAGGGTTGGAAGTATAGCAACCTTCGTCGGCATCGTCATATCCCCCACGGTAAAAGGCAACATGGCGTGACCAACGATTGTCAACTTACGGCAATCTGGTAGTCTTGCCATACCCGCGTGGGTGGTATCCAATCTGATGCCTAGCACAGACGCTATCTGCAGAGCATTACCACCCATTGCTGTGGAAGAAGCTCCCGGATCATAGAGAACCATTATCTAGAAGTCTTCTATTTTCACCGGTAGCCACTAGCGCATGTCCTGTTCCGGGGAATATAGCGAAACAAATTCAGCGGCTCCACAGCCCCTCTGTTTACATACCCTAGCGCTAGCCATTGTGCTCTTGCGTGGGAAAGTGACGTCACTTGTCGTTTGAACCACTTCGGTTCGGACTATCGGAGGTCCTATTGAAGTACACCTTGACGGTTTATCTGCCGTTACTAGTGCCCCCCCCCCCCGCGGGCGTGAGCGATTCATTCGCCACCACCTCGGCCGGTCTATGGTCTTGGGCTTTACTAAAGTCCATACCCCTTCCTCCGCGTTCACTTTACCGCGACTTTCATTATTGGCACAACCAGGGAAATTTTCGCCCTCGTCGCTCAACACGCTCGCTACTATTGGTACTGACTGTGTTAGCGAAGCCCGCGAGATTTCGTTTACGGGGCTTGTTTTAGGGGATGAAGGAGTGGGGGTCAACCCCACCTAACTACTCCTTTCCTCGTTTCCCTTGTTACATTGGGGACATTACTTTTTGCTGTATGCCAATAATCCGAACTCGATACACTTGAGTGGTTTGCAGAAGTCTCTCTCCCACTTTCGAGGGGCTTCTGGCTTCTTAATGCGATCCTCCGAGGTCAAGTTTTTCCCAACGAAGTTGTGCTTCATCCTTTCTGATATTTCCTTGAGGGATAATAGCACTTGGCTCAGTATATCGGCGGGTGGAGCTTTCTTTTCGCGATCAACTGCCTCGAGACTTGGACCAGGCGTCGCCCCCGGTGGCGTTGGTATGTAGACGACCTGGTGCGTAACCTTCTCAAGCATTTTCACCATACGATCTAACCTGTCGCTGACCTCCGGCTTATCGCTGGACATCGCTGCCACTTTGCCCTTGCGGCCCTTGCTTCCATCAGCGCGAGGGTGGTGCGCTAACTCCGAGTATAGAGTTGACTGTGGATCAGGTACCACCCGTTCTGTCCTTCTCTAGTGCAAGCTGTTTTGTGCCGCCGTGGCTAGCGCGTTCAGGGTTCGTATGGAGCTCACTTCGAACCTACGCACTTGGCCCTGAATGTCCGGGAGGAGGTTAGCATGCAACAGGTCCAATTGGCATTCAGGCGCCATCTGGGGGTTTAGCCGCTTCATCACGCCCATCATGTTGGCGATGTAAACATTAAGGGGTTCATCTGGGCCCTGATATCGGCTCTGGACTTCCCTCATCAGACGCTGTTACTGTTGCACGCTAGTTCAAAACCATTCCCGTGCGTCCATCTCGAATTCGGCGTAGAAGAGCCATTCCTCCTTCATCGCCTCATACTAGGTAAGGGCGGAACCGACGAGTGGCTCTGATACCGTTAGAAGCATCTCGTCTTCCGTGAGTCCCGCGCCATTCCTCAAATTGTCCAGCCTAGACAGGAAGGTGTCAATACTCGCGTTGCCCTCTCCTAAAAACTTCAGTTTCCATCCTTGGACAATGCGACCAACATCCCTTGTAGTCGATCAAGGGTTAGTTGTCTGCTGAAATGACCACGTGCTCGGCGGGTGGTTATCCACTTCAGCATTAACTCATTAATTAAGTAATGGTAGGTGAAGGTATCTTGGAATGTGACGCTCCTGCGCGTGTTTTCTTATTGCCGCATTTCATTAGAATAGTTAGCATCATCTTGCTGTACATTCCTGTTTTCGGCATTTTCCAATGTGCTCATTTTGGCGGATAAGTCGTCCAGTTGGCTTTTGACATTGCTGCAATTGTTGTATATTTTGTCTAATACCTTCGTTAGACTTGATACGTTTACTCTTAACGAGTCTCGCAGCTCAAGCTTCATCTCATTCTCTCTGGACCGGAAAATGAGGTCTTGTATCATCATAGCGAATGCAGGCGGGAGTTGGAACTGGCTACCATCATTAGCCGTTATGGTTATATTTTTATTACTGCTAGTATTCCCGTCGTCGCGTCGTCCAGTACGTCTGTGACGTTTATCGCTGTTTCCTGGATTCGCGATATAACCTCTGCACTTTGCATTAGCTGGACTAACGAGTGTTCTCCTTCTTCTTCGGATGCTGTATGTTCCGCGCAGATGGATGTGATTAGCTCTGAGCGTAGGGCTGCCCTTCTTGCTGGATTGCTGTGTTGGTTGTCGACTTCTACGAAATCCGCCGCAGAGTAGTCGCCTAGCAACCAATTTTGTAGTCGCCCAGCTCTCGCGAGCTTATTCTCGTTTTTCTTGAGCTCCAAGTGTTCGAGGTATTCGTTTATTTCTTCGTCTTGGAGCGTCAATACCCAGTCTTCGACTTCTTTCTGAGTGCAGTCCATTGTAATTTGCTTGTTATGTCGCGATTAATTTCCTTTACGAATTTACACGCTTGTCTGACGGACGATGCGAGTGCGAGTGCTATATTCGATGTTGATAAGCAAACAAACAAAAATTTAGACTTTACCAGCCGACGAAAGTCTCAACAAAGGATATTTAATATTGGGCTAGCCGAAAGACTCTTTGCTCGCTATTGCGCAATATAATAATCCTGCCTAACAGGCGCACTAACTGTTTGTTAGCGCGGCTGTGTTGGTTAGTAACTAAATTAATATAGCGAGCGTATCTATACGTAATCACCAATAACCGCAGTTAGCAATATTCGAAAAATACATTTACGTTAAGACAAAACGTTACAAAAGAAAACTATTGATTTGAGTTTCTTTTGTTTTGAATGTTACCGGTGTTAGTATTTCCCCGGGCCAACGGGTACAATATTGTTGATCTGCGGCAACTTTCAAAACCTATTGGTGTTTACGCTGTGACTCGCTAAGAGTCGTTCGGTCGCACTCGCACGCGCTTACAACGACTGTTTACAAATTATCGTCGCGGCGGGCCTTCGCAAGCTAACTTTTAGAGAAGCGATGTTTGCTATGTGGCTTTTATTCAAACTGTGCACAACAACACTTTGATTGCCACCTGAGTCGCTGGTTGATTGAGCGCAAGGTCAATGTTTAGAACCGGCGTTTTGAACAATCATAAACGCTGTAGATTCTTTTACGTTGGGCGCCATGTAACGGGATGAATGCTCCGTCTTTTTATTTCGATTATTTATTCACGCAATTGTATCGAAGAGCGCGCGGTGTTGTCGAAACGTTCAAATTCATTAATCGGAGAGCAGGAGGGGATGGGGGTCAGTCAACCAACTTGCTACTAGTGGGAAATAATAACAGCGAAATTATAATCAGTATCAAATACGAGTTAGTTTATTTACCTCTTCTCTACAGTATACTTGTCCCGCGTGTTTATGTTTACAAAGCGCGCGCGCATCAATAATATGGAGCGTCGGAGCAATCGCAGCTCTTTGTTCGCCGGGTTAGCACATGCTCACTATCAATCCTTACAAAGTGCGAGGGGTTAGCAATTAGTTCCGCGCAGTCGTGAGAAAATAAAACAAAGTCGCGATATAAAGCTGGCCAGGTTACCTTCGTATCGGTTGCACTACTAACAAGAGGAAAGGAGACGAGTTCGTTATCAGTCCTCCACAGGAACAGTCCGCTCTCGGTTTCGCCCTCGATGGCGAAACTCTGCACTCACGCTCACTCACTCCCACACGCTACCACAGTGACGAAAACAGTTTTCTCGAGCTCGGAGGTGTCACTTCTACGCAACATCCTGGAAATTCGGTTGGCTCACTTCGTATCTCTCTGGAAAGCTTTAGCGAAAACTCTCACTTATCTTAACAGCGGCTGGATGCTCGGATAATTTATCATCGACTGGTTCATATATATTCGTGCGCGTTCCGTCCCGTCTCGTACCGAATTCCCTTATTCCATTTTCCCCAACCAGTAGGTGATACCCTCGCAGGCAGACACATGGTCGAGGCGATAGCGCTAACTAGACGTTTACCGTCACAATATTCAATCAATAAAATGAATTAAATAAGATAATTTATAGGCATGAAAAACACAGTAAGGCCTACATTCTCTCCACGGCTGAACTTTAAAATAATATGGTAAAGTAATCTTAATGTACTTCAATTACATTTATTTATAAGACATTAATTCACTAAATATTATTCTTGTAAAGTTCAGCTTTGGATAAACATCATCAACAATGGACAGAACTATAAATTGACGTTTCGTATGAAATACTGTAAATTGATTTTGGTACATTTGGTACTGTTAATTTATTTTAAAAGAATTTTGGAATATAATTTAGAAATCTAGATGAACTCTGCCAATTATTACAGATGAACAATAGAAAAATAGTTGAAAAACAGTTAAAATAACATATCCGTTGATATGGATACATTCTATAAAAAACTTGAAATTATAGACAAATAAATATAAACAAAAGAAAATTAAATTCTGAGGAGCAGCCAACGGTTCAATTTATTTGAAAAAGAAAAATAAAATTATTACGCTGTCCATTACCTATGTATCTAAATACCTAAAATTCTATTACGTTGTTAGATTTGAAATTATTTATTTACCAACACATATCGATATATAGTAAGCGTTTCAAAACATAGATGTGGTTTATGTATATAGTATATTTTAGATTTTTTTTATTTCAATTATAATATTTTGGAAATGCAACTGAACATTACTAAATATAAACAAGAGATGAACGCCTTGAGCGCGCTTAACGAGACTATTATCTATAATCTTAAAAACTAACTAATTTAAATGTATGTCTGATAATATAGCCAATGTTTCAAAAGTAACTTCTAAAGAAAAACTAACTTAAAAATTTGTTATTTATGCTTACTATGCAAGTTATTCATAAATCAGGCTGATAATAAAATAGGATTAACTCGCTAGCATACCTTTCAAATAAGCCAACCTATCAAATTGAGTCTACCTATAAAAATATTATATAAAAATATTAATACCAAGGCTAGTTCTGCTTAACTGTAAGTAATAGGAGAGTATGGCGATACGAGAGATATATTTATCGATAGTAGGTCAATAGCGATTTACATGGACGTAGTCCTTAAAGTCACAATAACAATAACAAAAACGATTATCAATGTACGATGCATATAGCATTGCATCGGCTGATATTTGCCTTATTGTGTTGCACAATACTCTTATTGGAGGCAAATTTAGGGCATTGAAGTTTTGCATACCAAATATTTTCGCACAAAAAATTCTGCCTAGCCATAAATTTATACTTTTGTAAAAGTATATTTACAGTCCTATCGTGTCATTCATCCTTCGTTTTTTCCTTGTAAATTACCACTTTGTGCAAAGTTTATTAATTTGCAAGATGGCTTAGTAACCGTGTACCAAAGTCGAGCCTCTGCTAAATTTTAACGTGGGTTTAGTCTCGATCAAGAAAGCCGGCGCTAACTTCCACAAGTAAAACAATCCGTACTGGCTAAGAGGAATTAGAGTATTATCAAGAAAATAAAATGTAAATTGTAATTACAAAGAGACGATCTCAACTTTATTACGCCAATATCAAACAAACGAACTTATCACACTAACTTTGAAAGGCTATAACGAATTTAATTCATTCGTTATGTCTCTCTCTTCCCACGCATGCATGTACACAATTCATATACTTATACTATATTTGAATTCACATTATATTATACAGCAGCCTGCAGCTGCCGACAACGTCGAAGTGTAAGGTAAGAGAGAGAGCCCGGCATGTCTATTAACGAGCTTATAAGCAGGGAGAGTCGCGTCCGCGTGTATGCGTGTATGCGTGTGGTCGCGCTGCCGAAAAGCGCGATGAAAGAGTGGGGACGCCTCCCGCGGTAATTGACTGGCGGACGTAACACGGGCGACACGTGCTTGAGCGCGCGCTAAAGGATTTGCCTTTTTTGCGGATTCGGACTTCCGACCCGGCATTGCCTTAGATCATTCGCGAGTGCGTGCAGTGGTGCGACACCTTGACACGACGGTGTGTGCGTGCAAGGACATAGTGCTAGGTAGCCCACATTTCGTCACCACTGCAACCGGCGTCCGGGAACGCTGTTCAGCGAGCGAGCGTTTACCGCACGGAGGGCCTGGCCATTGACGCCTCATTGTAAGTACCGGCTCGATTAGCTCTCTCTCGCTTGCCCGCTCGCTTCTCTCTCTATCTTTACCGATTTACTACTGTACGCTTTCTCCTTAATAATTTATATAAATTATCTTTATCCTTCGTATTCTCTGCGTTTCTTTGACTTTGCGCCCGACTCCCACTCCCAATCCTTGGCGAATTCTCTGCGCTCGTCACTACTTTTCGCGCTTTCCAGCCACCGCTACCTGCGACGCTCTACGCGGGCCACGAGGCTGCTTGACATTGCGGCTGGTTGAAAGGCCTGGCCACACATGCACCAGCGTACTAGCCCCGTGGCATTATTAACTGATTAAGCCGAGCTGTCAATTAATCTATCCTCTCAATTATAACGGCGGGTTAGCCAAAACCCCGTTATATTGGTGCCCAACCTCTGATTTGGCAACTTTTCTTTGTGTGGCAGATAGTGCGACGAGAGGAAATCTTTGTGAGCGCAAACGTTTTTCAAGAATTCCAGCGCCTACGGAATTCGAAACTCGGCGCGGACAACAACAACGTGCGCGCCTTCCCCCCTTTGTTTACGCGCGAGAGTCAGGCCGCGCAAAGTAGTAAATACGAAGCGAAGCATATACGCCGCGCGACACTCATAAGCTCCGAGCTTAGCCTTGAGACATTTAGAAACAAAATTTTATATACTGAAAATTTCAGTCGTACGTCCTCAAGGCTTGGCCGAATTACGAGTAGAGTACGATAATCGACTCTACCAAATTTCGTTCGCCGGCCAGTCAATTCACGTAGCGTGCGCACGGTTATGTGTGTTTATATATACATGCGTATACACACATAACAGGTATAGTTTGTAAGTCGCAGCGCTCAACTTTTACAACAGTAAGACTTTTTTTTTGTCTTTCTAAAAGCAACTTGTTGTCATTTTCTTTTTTTTCTCCTCTCCTTCGTTCTCTACTGTTGTCTCTGTTACGAGTGCGTTTAAGTATAAAATTTCCTGCGCGTTAGTTTTTTTTGTTATACTGACTGTACCGTGTAGTCTAGTTGACTTATAAAATCCACGTCATTTTGACATTGCCTTTTTCGTCCTTTTTTTTTGTCTTCTTCTGCTTTGTTTATTTGTTCCAAATAGCATAACTCTATTTTATAATAATGGCCTCCAATTGGTCGCTGAGCGAATTAACAATATTTAAAGAACAAATTGACGAAAAAATTTGCAAGTAGATAAAAGACCTTTCTAGCACGGACGTGGATTGTATGCTAACTCAACTGGAACTACACACAAACGGTACACTATTCGAGCGCGCGAACCGCTTGTATCGTAGACTGAACGGCGATTATACCGCAGAAGATTTTGTAGCGATTGAAAACCAGGACGAAAATATGGCATACGAAAGACGTGAATACCTCACCCGTATATTCTTCGAGTCAGAGGCCCTGCCAAAAGAAGTTCGCGCGGACTTGCGCGCGGCCATAGAGGCGAATGAACTTCTCGAGCCTTTTGAAAATTCAAAGCTCGAGACGGGCAATGGCGCTCGAGAGAATATCCGGACGAGTTCGCCGACAGGCACACAAGACGATATGTCACTCACTTTAGCTGCGAATGCGACACACAACGTAACAGATACGATCCAACAACAGGAATCAACGACAACACAGACTATCGGCCCGTACGAACGCAATGCTTTGGCCGACCCGGCAATCGCAGCATCACACAGCGCGCAAAAAGTGATCTTTAGGACAGGCACGCCGGGTTCGACATATGTACCGACTTACAGGCATGCAATGACGACCTCTTTAATAGAACACAGCAAGACAGTCCGAATAGGGTTGCCAAACGGTGTAGTAGGATATGCCTCCCCGGCCATCGCGCGCGAGTTAAACAGAACTTGGCGGAAAGAGGCCGAGGCCAATAGGCACATAGAAGCTCAGGATGTAGAAAAAGAAAATTTAAAGGCATTGACCACGTACTATAAAAATTTAGCCGCTGGGTTACAAGCTAACCTAGCCAGGCTACAAAAAGAAAAAGAGAGTGAAGTCGCACTCAATAAAGAGCTGCAAGAGCAGTTAAAGCAGGTGGTGGCCACAACCAGACAGCAAGCCGCAGAGCAAGCTAGACTAGATGCCTACCAAAATAAGAATGTTCCATTCGCGGACACATTCGAATTAAACTACTACGACGTATCAAACCAACTCAACGGCTCGGAGAAATATAACATGCCACTGTCTCTCGATCCTCAAGCGCCGATCTTTCATTCGACGACCAAACCTTCATCGGCGACTGCATCACAGCCGTCGCCAAACTTTTCGTCGGCCCCTTCTAGCGTCCCTGGGCCCTCTTACGCAAGCTCGCTCACTCCCGTAAGCTCGTGCTGGGGGAGGGGGGACTTGCCCAGCGCTACACCAGTGCCGCCGACACAGCAAGGGCCAAGAGGCACGCCTGCTAATGGCACAGAGGCCACGACATTTAACTCTTCGTCTCGCTTTCTTCCTAGCAAACATCTAGGAAAAACAGTCAGAGAATGGAAAATCAAATTCTCCAGAGGCGAAGGCCTTAGTATAGAGGAGTTCCTAGAGAGGGTTGAGGACAACAAGCGATTAGATAAAGTAGCGGACGAGGAGTTACTCGATTCTATGTCCCCCTTATTCGAGAAGTCAGCTCTCTTTTGGTATCGTGCCATGAGGCCTGCGTGGTCCACGTTCGCCGATTTCAAGGGAGCGGCTCTCATTGCCTACAGCAAGTCCAAAAGGAATAAAAGGACTATGACGGTCGAGGCTCACTTGCGCACCCAAGGCGCCGATGAACCAGTACTGGAATACGCTGTCTCGCTACTCACCATACTAAGAAGGATGGATCCGCCTTGGGACATTCGGGATCAAATCAATCTCATCATCGACAATATGCTCCCTCCGCTCAAGAAGAAGTTAAAATACTTTAGGGACAATCTCACTGACGTGCAGCTGCTACTGACCCGTGCCCAAGAGGCCGAAGACGACGAACAGGGACAGTGGAAGCCACCGCCTGCGGCAGACTAAAGTATGTGACCCGAAGCGGCTTATAAGCCACGGACCAAATCTGCTAAGGCCAGGCCAGTGAACCTGTCGTCTTTGAACGATAAGGCTTCCCCAGCTCACGAAGCCGAAGCTAATGTCAAAATTTTTTGAGAAGAAAGCCAAGGAGTTTGACCTCAATAGGCCTCCGACTCCCCCGGCAAATGGCAAGAACTCTGGTGAAAAATTAGTGGCAGCGACAGAGAAATCGCGGAACGGTTCCAATGGTGACAATCCTCGAGGCAATTACCGTGGCCGCGGCCGAGCCGGCAGGAGAGGTGGGGGACGGCCATCGGGCAGTCGTGCTTTGAAGGTCGCTCCCAAATCGGATAAAAACAAAGATAAGGAATCTGGTCCGGATGCCGACAAAGTTTTCTGCTGGGAGTGCAGTTGGCCAGGCTACACTAAGTTTACCTGTCCAGAATGCTCGCTCAAGCAGACAAATCATGAAGGACCAAAAAACGCCAGCGGGAGCCAGTAAGCGAGGTCCAGACGGCTCCCCCTATCACCCGGACCTTTGAAGTCAGTGGCGTGACAGGAGTAGCGCAGGCGCTGTGCAACACGGTGGGCGACCCAATGCTAGCCCCGGTTAGCCCTTCCGACGTGCAGCCAGCCGGCGATGGAGGTACTGTCTCAAGCGCCCTGATCGATAAGTCACCTAGGTGGTGGCTGACAGTAAATGTTGGCGACTATAAATTTAGAGGTCTCTGGAATACCGGAGCTTCCCGTACTGTCCTCGGCCCGAGTGCCATCTCGATGGCTACAGCCTTAAATAGGCGTGTACATCGGTACGTGGGCCCTGGGGCAAGAGCGGTAGATGGTCATTACGTGCCCATTGTTGGCGGCGTAAAGTTACCCTTCACGATCGGAGGGGTGACTCATATTATCGATGCTCTCATTCTAAAAGAAGTCGACACAGAGTGCACCCTTGGTGCCGACTTCAAACGCGCCTTTTCGGCTTATCTGTGTCCAAAAACAAATAAGCTGATATTTGATGGCTGCGAAGAAGGCGTGCCCGCGGTTCTGTCGTCAGAGAAGTCTGAGGAGGCAACGGCCTTGGCCTCGCTGGGGATCGAAGATCTCACAGACGAGCAGAGAGCAGAGATAGAAAAAGTCATGCACGAGTTGCTCTCGGAGCCCTCCGCTGAACAGTTAGGCTGCACAGGATGGATCGCGCATAACATAGACCTCACCAGCACGCGCCCCATAAAACAAAAGTACTACCCAGTATCTAAGAAGATAGAGGACGAGATGCACGCCCAAGTGCACAAAATGCTAAAGATGGGAGTCATCCGGAGATCCACGAGCGAGTGGTCAAGTCCAGTCGTTATGACTCTAAAGCCCGATGGCTCGTATCGATTCTGCGTTGACTACAGAAAAGTCAATGCAGTGTCGAAAATTTCGGCCTACCCTTTGCCCTTTATGGATGTTATTTTGCGTAAAATTCAACACGCAAAGTACATCAGCGCTCTAGACTGCTCTGGAGCCTTTTGGCAAATACCTCTCACGGAGAGGTCGGTACCGATTACGGCCTTCACGAGGCAGGCCTTACGATAAATCGTAAGAAGTCAAAGATTTGCATGTCCGAGATTCGCTATCTCGGCGTGCTAGTTAATCGTGACGGCTGTCGCCCTGATCCTGAAAGGGTACAGCCCATTTTAGACTACCCTGCGCCGAGGAATTTGCGACAATTACGTCGTTTTCTCGGCATGGCCTCTTGGTATCGCAAATTCTTAGGAGATTTCGCGACCTTAGCCGAGCCTCTTACTTCACTTACCCGAAAAGATTCTACCTATGTGTGGACTGACGAGCATTGGGCGGCTTTCGAACAAGTAAAAGCCTTAATTGCGTCGGCACCCGTTCTGGCCAGGCCTGATTTCGACGCGCCATTCATCGTGGAGTGTGACGCCAGTGATACCGGCCTTGGCAGTGTCCTTCTCCAGAAAATTGGCGGAGAAGAACGTCCCCTTTGCTTTGCTAGTCGTGTCCTCACAGCCACTGAACGAAGGCTGTCGGTGACGGAACGTGAATGCCTCGCAGTTATTTGGGCGATAGAAAAATTTCGACCATATATTGAAGGCTACCACTTCATCGTCGTGACCGATCACCATAGCCTCGTCTGGCTGCAAAATTTGAGAAGCCCAAACGGTAAGCTAGGCCGATGGTCGTTGCGAGCCCACTAAGGATAAGTGGTATTTGCGCAAGTTCAAGCAAGTATCCAACGAGCCGCGGGCCCATCCCTATTGGAAAATTGTCGGCAGCCGCTTGTTCGTTTACCGGCCGGACCCTATCGTCGACGACTTGATGGGCCACGACGAGGAAGCCTGGAAGTTAGTGCTTCCGCGGGAACAGCGTGAGCAAGTTCTCGCGGAATGCCATGAGGAGCCTACGGCCGGGCATCTCGGTCGCTATAAGACTCACCAAAGGGCAGGGCTCCGCTATTATTGGCCGGCCCTTTACAAAGACGTTGCACACTTCGTACGCAACTGCCGAGTTTGCCAGCAAATAAAAGTTGAGCAAAAGCCACCCGCAGGTCTTATGGGCAAACATATTGTTACCCGTCCATGGGAGGTTGTCTGCGGCGATCTGATGGGCCCTTTCCCTCGTTCGCCTCAAGGCCATTAATATCTATTGATTTTCATGGATGTTTTCACTAGGTGGATAGAATGCATCCCAGTGCGTAAGGCCAATGCCAAGACAATTAAAAAGGAAATTAACCATCGTATCTTCTTACGTTTCGGGATTCCGGAACGATTCCTGTCTGACAATGGCACGCCTTTTAAAAACTCGATGGTTGATTCGTTTTTGGAGGCTCATGGAGTTGTCCACGGGACCTGCGCTCCGTACTCACCAAAGTCAAACCCGACAGAGCGGGTCAATCGCACGGTCAAAACCATGATTGCTGCATTCATCTAGAATCACACTCGATGGGATGAGTTGATTGACGAGCACGCGTTTGCTTACAACACGGCCATCCACGAAGCTACACGCTCTAGCCCGGCTTTTCTTAATTACGGGCGACACCCAGAGCCGCCAAGTAATGCTCGACGCACGGAGGAGCGCGCGGCTGTCGAACAGCTCGAGGCTGTCGCTCGAGCCGACTGGCACTCCCGCATGAGCAAACTCGACGATTTTCGAGCAAACGCGCTCGAAAACTCTAAGACTGCTCAAGCCAGGCAGGAGAAGTACTATAACCAGAAACACCGCGACATCGATTATGGTGTGGGCGATAAAGTATGGGCGAGAAATCGCGTGCTCTCCTCCGCTGCCAAGGCCATAGCTGCTAAGCTTTGTCCTAAATACGCAGGGCCTTTTGTTGTAACGACTCGCCTTGGCATGAACTCGTATCAGCTCCAAACGGAAAATGGGGTTGATATCGGAAAGGTGGCCGTATGCGACTTAAAGCCTTGCTTCGATGACGAACAGTTTCCTATAGATGAGACATTTGACGGAGGAGACGCCTCTGAGAGTGAAACTGAAAAGCTCTTGGATGACCAGGCTGCTGAGCAGTCTAAGGCCAATGAATCAGCAGTGGCTCCTTCATCTTCTCCATCGGCGGACGCCTCAGCTCAGCTTAATAAGAGCCAGGCCTTGCCAGTCCCGATAGTAGCCGTTCCGCGCAAGCGAGGACGGCCACTTGGCTCGAAAAAGGCGGCTCCGCCACCTGTCGCGGCTTCGCCCCGACTCTTACGTACGAGAAACAAGCGCGACGCTTAAGTTTTGTTTTTCCCCGCGCCGTTGCGCGTATAGACTATACCTCAGTTCAAAATCCCTCTTGTAAAAAGACAGAGAGAGAACAACATATTCACGTACTAATCCTTTTTTTTATTTTTTTTTTTAATAGACTTTAAGAAATAAAATGCTATTCTGCTTCATAACCGGAGTTTCCCCTTTCTTTTCCTTCCTCGAGAGAGAGACTACTTTTCGAGTTGGTACCGCTCCCGTTACCAACGTCTAGGGGAGGGGCATATAACGAATTTAATTCATTCGTTATGTCTCTCTCTTCCCACGCATGCATGTACACAATTCATATACTTATACTATATTTGAATTCACATTATATTATACAGCAGCCTGGAGCTGCCGACAACGTCGAAGTGTAAGGTAAGAGAGAGAGCCCGGCATGTCTATTAACGAGCTTATAAGCAGGGAGAGTCGCGTCCGCGTGTATGCATGTATGCGTGTGGTCGCGCTGCCGAAAAGCGCGATGAAAGAATGGGGACGCCTCCCGCGGTACTTGACTGGCGGATGTAACATGGGCGACACGTGCTTGAGCGCGCGCTAAAGGATTTGCCTTTTTTGCGGATTCGGACTTCCGACCCGGCATTGCCTTAGATCATTCGCGAGTGCGTGCAGTGGTGCGACACCTTGACACGACAGTGTGTGCGTGCAAGGACGTAGTGCTAGGTAGCCCACATTTCGTCACCACTGCAACCGGCGTCCGGGAACGCTGTTCAGCGAGCGAGCGGTTACCGCACGGAGGGCCTGGCCATTGACGCCTCATTGTAAGTACCGGCTCGATTAGCTCTCTCTCGCTTGCCCGCTCGCTTCTCTCTCTATCTTTACCGATTTACTACTGTACGCTTTCTCCTTAATAATTTATATAAATTATCTTTATCCTTCGTATTCTCTGCGTTTCTTTGACTTTGCGCCCGACTCCCACTCCCAATCCTTGGCAAATTCTCTGCGCTCGTCACTACTTTTCGCGCTTTCCAGCCACCGCTACCTGCGACGCTCTACGCGGGCCACGAGGCTGCTTGACATTGCGGCTGGTTGAAATGCCTGGCCACACATGCACTAGCGTACTAGCC
Organism: Phymastichus coffea; assembly: GCF_024137745.1. Taxonomy (NCBI): domain Eukaryota; kingdom Metazoa; phylum Arthropoda; class Insecta; order Hymenoptera; family Eulophidae; genus Phymastichus; species Phymastichus coffea. The sequence goes on along the minus strand of NW_026706843.1, from coordinate 213,847 downwards.
CCATGGCATTAGTAACTGATTAAGCCGAGCTGTCAATTAATCTATCCTCTCGATTATAACGGCAGGTTAGCCAAAACCCCGTTATAAGGCATGGGTGAGCGAACTTGCTCAACCTAAGACGCGACAATATAACGTAAGGCGCGAACGGATTCGCTCAACATCAAACCGCGAAAATCGAGAAGACGATCGGTCGTGAACAAGCGAGAGCTGGTGCGAGAAAGCAAATGCACAATTCTAAGAAAAATTCTAATTCTAATAAAAATCAAATGCACCGTAGAGTGGCCCACTGGGTTGTTGAGGCTGTTTTTGGGTCATATTTTTATATAAAAATCATATCATAAAAGCAACTTTTAGATTATTTTAGAAAACCTATTATTTCGACGATTGAAAAAAAGTTTTCTTTAATAATTAATGAATAGGTTTTGTAAGGAAGTTATTTTAGCTATTGCAACTATCCCTTGATTGTACGATTATTTGTTGCTGAGATATTGGTAATTGAAGGAGAAATGACCATCTTTCATTCAAAGTTCGATATCTCAGTGACAAATGAACATAGAGATATAATGAAAAAATAAATTTGAAGCCGAATAAATAAACTAAACGGAATTTAAATTCATTTAAACGAGGCAAATTTTTTAATGTCCGTGGAATTAAAAAAAAACAAAAAAATTAGGAATATTTTTTTCTCGCTGTTTTCCTTAGAATTATGCAGTAAACATAGCAGGTAAAAAAATTTTATTAAATATCCCAAAACTAAAAACTTCAAGCTTTAAAATCCTTTTTTTCATCTCGATACGATCATTTTTCACAAAAATACAGCGCTTCAAAAATTGTCGAAAATTTTGGGAATTATTTCTTTTTCTTCCTTTTTTTTCAGTAGTGTATTTATTATCATAATTTGCTACCACATAATACGATCAATTGATATTATATTCTTAAGATTCTAAATAGTATTTTGCCTATATATCTCATAGTGTTTATTATATAAGATTTACCAAAACTAACTGTACACCTGGAAAAACTTTCGAGGATCGCGTTTTCCGAGAAAATTGCTCAAACAACAGTTGTAAGATTTGTCCAAAAAAATAATCGATGACTTTAACTTTGACCCCATTTTTGAAGATCATTTCAAAGTCAACTTTTATTTTAAATAGAAATCCCTATTTTTTATTTCGAAAATAAGAAAAGGGGAATATGACCTTCTAATGATCCTCAAAGTCAATTTTAAACCAAGATCAAGTACACATCTAAAAGTAAACTTTCCCGTTTTTTTCATTTCTAAAATAAAAAGTAGAAGTTTCTATTAAAAAAATGTATCTTGAAATGGCCATCACAAATGACCTTGGTATCAATTTTCAAGGTCATTTGAAGGTTAAAGGTGTTTTTTTTTTAACGGGAAGCTTAATTTTTGACGCTGGATTCAGAAAGAGCGATAAATTTCATGTACTGAACGATAGCTTAAAAATTTGTAGAATAACCTTGAGAAGATGAAATCTAGGTCAAACATTAAACATTTGTCCAAAAGCTGTATTTTCGAATTCTTGATTGTTTAATAGACTTAAGGATCTGGCAAATGACTGAATAATTTCACCTTAACGTCAAATAAGTATGAAAGTCATTTGAAAGCAGTTATACTAAGTAAAAAATTTCACTTCTACTCTTAATCTTAATTATAGTATTATCCAGAAACAACGACGTGGACGTAGTAAGTTTTGTTTCCTTTGGAATGCTTGATAAATTAATTAAATAATGCGTGTAAATTAATTAAATAATTTTTCATAATTAATTCAATCCGTACTTATTGTTGGAATATGAACGTATAAAATATTTTGAATAACACTCACTGATTTTATCAAACTTTTATTCATTTTTCATAGTAATTAAAGAGTATTGCTTAAGTTGAAAAGAGATGGCTAATATTAAAAAAATGCTAAATTGTCATACTAATTAGGTAGTGTTACTTGTTAGATAAAATTTTGTTATATTTACATACATTGTACTTGTACGTATTAATTTTATATAGCGAGAAGAGATAAAAATTTATTCAATTAGTGTTGAACATTTACTATTGTTAATTTCAGGATTACAAACATTGCAGAAACATTTGGGTTAAAGATATCTATTTAGGCTATTACATCATTGGACCTCTTTATGTCTGCCATTTTGCAATAAAATGTTGAAACAGCACATTTTTATTTAAGTGCAATTAAACAAATTATTTACTACCCTTATTATTTCTTCAATTTTTTTATTATTATCACTAATTTTTATTTATTCCATTAAACTTAAGGCTTATCATAACTTTAAGCTTATCAGTGTTATTGTAAATCATAACTTTTATAACGGCGGACTATCTTTCTAATGAACTTGTCGATATAACAGTGGTTTTACGATTATGTAATAATAACACAGGTCAACATGATTTATATCGCACGAACATGATCAACATATTCCGAAGGTTTTTGATGCGCTGAACACGAACCTGGCATCAAAAATGCTCTATTACGTCACATTTTCGAGATATTCTAACCTAAAAGTGCGAAAAACACGTAATTATGCTGTTTTAGAAGCTATATTACACCGCAAAAAATTTTTTTTACTCAAAACTAATAAGACCATCTGAAAGTTTTGCTTCTGCCCTTTTCAACGCATTTTTCAAATTTAACAAATCTTTTTTTTTCGCGGAGATATCATCGAATGAAATTCACCACTTTAGCGATTTCATAACAACAGTACCAACAATACAAATATGACAGCCCCACGAAAAAGTCACGTGTGAACAGAAGTGCAAAAGGTAATACCATTACATTTATGTTTATAGGATCGCTGAATCCGAATCCACGATTCATTTGACCCGATTAGCTCAGGGGTCAAAGTTAGATCAAGGTCAAATAAAGATTATCCCATTAATCTTGGTCCAGGTACTGTTTCTATAGGTTTTAGAGGTCGCTGAATTCGAATCTGGGGTGCGTTTGACCTGGTCGGCTCAAAGTCAAGGTTAGGTCAAGGTAAAATCCAAAAAATTGCATTAAATGAACCCGAATTTAAGATTTATCTGACCAATAACCCCCTAATATTTCTATGGCAATGTTAGCAACCCCCTAATAACCCTCAAATACCCCCCTAATATACACTATACTATGAATCCCCTAATAACACAATTACGATGCTATAAATCCCCAATAACGTAATGACAGTGCTATCAACCCCCTAATAAACCTCTAATAACCCACTAATACGAGGTGTGTTCAAAAAATAACGAGAATTTTCGTTTTATGAAAAAAATATTTATTTATTCATCTACATTAATGTTGTCGCCTTCAAAGTAGTCCCCTTCGGATACAATACACTTATGCCAACGCTTTTTCCAATCCTCGAAACACTTTTGAAACTCGATCTTTGTAATAGCTTTTAGCTCTTTCAGCGATTCGCTTTTAATGTCATCTATGCTTGTAAAACGACGGCCTTTTAATGTTCTCTTTATTTTTGAAAATAGAAAAAAGTCACATGGAGCCATATCTGGCGAATATGGAGGCTGAGGCATCGTTAGAGTTTCGTTTTTGGCCAAAAATTCACGAATAAGCAATGAAGTGTGAGCAGGCGCATTATCGTGGTGCAAAAGCCATGAATTGTTTTGCCACAAATCCGGGCGTTTTTTTCGGATTGCTTCACGCAAACGACGTTGAACTTGTAGGTAGTACTGCTTATTGATTGTTTGACCTTGTGGCAAGAATTCATGATGCACTATGCCATTAAAATCGAAGAACACAGTGAGCATAACCTTCACATTCGACCGCACTTGTCGAGCCTTTTTCGGTCTTGGCGATCCAGAATGCCTCCACTGGGACGATTGAGCCTTAGTTTCGACATCATATCCGTAAACCCATGTTTCGTCACCTGTTATAACACGTTTTAGTAGTTCTGCATCGTTATTGACTTCATTTAGCGACTCCTGAGCAACTTCCATTCGCCGCTGTTTTTGTTCGAAATTCAACAATTTTGGAACGAATTTTGCTGCCACACGTTTCATACCCAAAACATTCGAAAAAATTTGATGGCATGAGCCAACTGATATGCCAACATCATCAGCGACTTCTCTGATTGTGATTCGGCGATCGTTCATAACCATTTCTTTCACTTTTTTCACGTTTTCATCGGTTGTTGATGTGCTTGGGCGTCCGGGTCGTTCGTCATCTTCAACGTTTTCGTGGCCATCTTGGAAACGCTTATACCACTCATAAATCCTTGCTTTACTCATAGCAGACTCACTATATGCCTTTGTTAACATTTGACAAACTTTACTACACTTTATTTCATTTTTTACGCAAAATTTAATACAAATTCTTTGATCCATTTTTTTTCACAAACGAAAATCGCCGAGCTCGAAAAACACGTCTAACGTTAGCGGCTGCCACTTAAAAAGTAAGCAATGAATATTGCTGAAAATTTTATCGTACTTCAGGGGCATGTGTACCAACATAATAAAAAAAAATTTTATACAAGCGGACTCTCCAAACCCGCGAAATTTAAAAATTCTCGTTACTTTTTGAACACACCTCGTATAAACTATGCTATAAACCCCCTAAAAACCCAATGGTAATCCTATCAACCCCTTAATAACTAACCCCCTTAATAACCCCCTAATAAGAAGTATGCTAATAACCCCCTGATGACGCAATTACAGTGTTATCACCCCCCTAGTAATCCCTTAATAACACTCCTAATATAAACGGTTCCATGAATTCCTTAATAGCGTAATGGCAATGCTAAAGTGCCCCTAATGACTCAAGGGCAATCCTATCAACCCCCTAATAGCCCCCCCCCTATATACTTCCCCCCTAATAACCCTCGAATATGAACTTAGCTAATAAGCCCTTAATAACGCAATGAGAATGCTAGCAACCCCCTAATTACCCAATAGCAATGCTATTAACCACATTATGTCAGATGCTTCAATGTTATCAATTTTCTGATTTGTGGAATCGTTTCCTTTTTTCGTCTAAGCTTCTGGTTCCTGACTTTCTCTTATGCTGTAGACTATCATCTTCACGTTTAAGAGCCCAGCAGTAGTCAGCTAACATATTAACATTCCATCTACCTTGATACCTTCTTTCCATCTCTCGGATGTCTTGGTGGAATTTTTCTCCTTGCTCCTCACTTAGGGCTCCAAGATTCTTAGAAAAAGAATCTAAATGATAATTCAGGAAGTGTACTTTTAAACTGATGTTACAACCCAACTCTTTGAAACTGGTAAGCATATTTTGAACGACTACGTGATAAATTTCTACTTTTCTATTTCCCAAAAGTCCTTCTACAACCGCTGCAAAATTCACCCATGCAGCCTTCTCTTTTCTTATCATCGTTTGTTGAAAATCAGCCGATTTCATCATCTTTCTTATATCCGAACCTGTGTATTTACCTTTCTTTATTTTTGCATCAGATAATCCTGGGAATTTATCCAATAAGTAGTAGAAGCATTTTCCATTCTGATCAAGGGCTTTGATGAATTGCTTAATTAATCCTAATTTAATGTGGAGGGGAGGTAAAAATTTTTTTTTTGGATCACACAAGGGTTTTTTGAGAACATTGTGTGATTCTAGCTTCAGAGACGTGCGAAGTGGCCACTTAGATTCTTCCCAATAACGTGTAGTTACTCTACTATCCCACAAAGAAATGTAACATGGGTATTTGGTATACCCCGACTGCTGTCCAAGAAGTATAGTTATTACTTTCATATCACCACATATGAGCCATTTATAATCTTCATATTTAATTTTCTCAAGAACTATCTGCATATTCTCGTAAGATTCTTTTAGATACACTGAATGTGCGAGTGGAATCGAAGCATATTTATTTCTATTGTGAAGGAGGACAGCCTTCAAACTTCTTTTAGAAGAATCGATGAAGAGACGCCATTTGGTAGCGACGTATATCAAGCCTAATTTTGTCATTAAGCCAGTCACGTCATGACAGTAAGTCAATCCATATTTTTTTGCGAAATATCTGATATATTTTTGCTCTCTGTTTCTGTACCAAGAAAAAATTATTTTTGGAGCCAACAGATTCATTTCTTTCAACCTAGAACCTAACAATTCTGATTTATTTTTTGGCAGGTTCAAATATTTAACCAAATTATTTAGAAGAGCTTGTATAAACAATTAAGGACTTTCGGTTGTATCGAAATGTGCATTATCATCTGACTGCGGACTTCGTCGTCCACCTCGATATCATTTATTTCGTCTGGACTCCTGGAAGTAGTAGGTAAACATTCTGCTTTCTTTAGAGGTGATGATTTCTCACAGACAAGAGTCCCCCGTAAAACTGATTTAGTAACAGATAAGACATTAGGATACAAAATTGCAGATTTATTCTTACTGTTGAAACCTGTCAGGTCAATAGAACAAAAGTAACAGTCATTATGATCACGTGGCTCACGCCAGATCATCGGAGAACTGAAAGGCAATTTTTGCGAAGAGTCGTCCTTATTCCAACGACTTAATATTGTATGGCAACTTACACAAATTGTGTTTGACACCCAAGATTTGTCTACATTCACGATAAAATAGCCGAATTAGTTTTTGTAAGCAGTTTCGATTGAAGGCGTAATGTTTCTCCTTTGGTTTTTAGTAGCATAAAGTCTACATATGTTGCAGAACTTCTTAGGATCGTTCACGCAACTCCAGGGAGATATTATAAAATAGATCTCAAGAACACGAGGACGATGAAGATTACTAGAAACTTCAACTAGGATTCTCAACTATCCTGAAAGGGACTATCGAGAAAATGCCGCTCGATCGCAAGAAGTACGCCGAATCTTTCACCTATCCTGAAAAAAACTGTCAATAAAATGCCGCTCGGTCGCAAGAAATACGCCGAACCTTTTAACTATTCTGAAAAGGACTGTTGAAAAGATGCGCGTAAGGTGGACCAAAGCAGAATTCTCAACTATTCTAAAAAGGACTGTTGAAAAGAAGTGCGTATGATCAACAGAAACCGGACTCACAACTATCCTGTTGTGAAAATCCCGCTTGATCGAAAGGAGTAACGTTTGCCTTTGCACTATTAAGGGGTTGATAGTATTGCTATCGCGCTATTAGGGGGTTCATAGCATAGTTCTTATTAATGCGGTTATTAAGGGGTTCATAGCATAGTTCTTATGAATGCGGTTATTAGGAGGTTATTAGAGGTTAATGGGACTGCCATTACGTTATTGGGGGTTTATAGCATCGTAATTGTGTTATTAGGGGATTCATAGTATAGTTTATATTAGGGGGGTATTTGAGGGTTATTAGGGGGTTGCTAACATTGCCATAGAAATATTAGGGGGTTATTGGTCAGATAAACCTTAAATTCGGGTTCATTTAATGCAATTTTTTGGATTTTACCTTGACCTAACCTTGACTCTGAGCCGACCAGGTCAAACACACGCCAGATTCGAATTCAGCGACCTCAAAAACCTATAGAAACAGTACCTGAACCAAGATTAATGGGATAATCTTGATTTGACCTTGATCTAACTTTGACCCCTGAGCTAATCGGGTCGAATGAATCGTGGATTCGGATTCAGCAAAAATACGTGTTCTTCGCACTTTTAGGTTAGAATATCTTGACAACGTGACGTGATAGAGTATTTCTGATGCCTGATTCGTGTTCAGCGCACCAAAAACCTTCGAAATACATGAATAGCGTTCTTGCGATAACTCAAAACTTTTTTTTTGTAGACCTGTGTATATATCGTTTAGTGAAAAGACAATATGTTCAACTATTTTCAAATAGGAAGTACCTTGATAAGAGGACAATACAAAGATTATTTTGAAGAGCTCGTGATGGGAGCCTCCAACGCCAGCGCAGATATCAAGTTTACGATGAAAATAATCCTTAGATTAGCAATCATCTGGTTGAAGAAGAAATTGGCATACCAAGAGCAAAGGCTCTAAGAATTTTAAGAAGTCGATATCATGCCTACCACATATATTTAGTTTATGAATTAAAATCAAATCATATTCAAATCGAATTGAATTCTGCAGATGGGCTTTCAGAATGATAGAAGAATATCCAGCATTTTTTAGATATGTGATGGTTTCTGATGAGGTAAACATTTACAATAATGAAACACTTAACAGGCACAACTGTAATTATTAGTGAGATTTAAACCCATATTGGCACAGAAAAATAGACCACCAACACCAATAGTGATGTGGCATAATAAATGGTTATTTCTTCATAATAAATAGTCTTTATTTCGTCGACAGAAATATTGATAGATACAGCTATTTAGAGTTACTAAAATATCATTTGCCTGGAATGTTAGAAACTGTAGATTTAGTGGCAATAGATTAGCAATATATTGGCGATATATTACCAAGATAAATATCATTAGTAGATTTCAATAACAGATCTTCAATATTTTGCGGTTATTTTGCCAAAAGATTCGAGATATAAAATACTGTTTTTTTTCGCTTGTAACGAAGACTTGTTCGTTACTATTATTTAGAGGTGGGAAAGTGAGGCGCACTCGCCTGTAGCAATATTGAGGTGGGAAGGGGGAAGAGGCAAATCAATGAAAATGGTTAATAACTTTATACACACAAACAACATTAGCATTTAAACAAATATAATTTCATTAAGCCAAAGTTAAATTACACTTAAACTTCGCAAATACCGCACATTAACAAACCGCATTACACACTCTTTAATCGACTAACACAACGACGTCCTTAACAACTATTACAAAGAAGGAACAAATTAACCATCTAATCGCGCTTACAAATCTCTAGAAAATACAAAGCGCGTCGCCCGGCAGATGATCGCCTTGACGACGAACCGACTTAAGCTAGTTGGCTAAAAGAGAAAGGCGTCAGGCGAGGGATCGCCTGGACAATTTCTCTTTGCGCGATTTACTGCCCTATCGGCATTAGGGCAGGTAGCCGGCGTGTGCACGCCTTGCTACCCACCTAATGTTCAAATTCGCGCACAGTGCTGTCGATGAAGAAAGAGAGAAAGAGAGAGAGATTAAATTGAAAACTAGACCTTGGTTCTGGAGCAGGAGTCTTGGCTGCGCCCTGCGCACGGTGTTGCAGGTCGTCGCTGGGCAACTCCTGTCGGCTTCCTCTCGACTCTCTGTCCTCGGTTGAACTTCTTCGCCGCTAGCCGTCCACCGTCCTGCTCTGGTCGACTCCGAAAACCTTCTGAGTCTCTCCTCGACTTACTAGCGTCTGTATCGCTCGTTTTTTTCTCGCGACCTACAGCTGCTTCGTCGATCTTTTCTCTCCCCACTTGACCTACTTGTAAGGCGGTGCGCGATCAACGCGCTAATTGGTTCTAAACGCGCGCCTGCCTAATATTGTGTAGGGCACGCACGCCCCCAACTATTTGTCTCTCTCTCTCTAACATCTCTATACTCTCTCTGTCGCCAGTGCAGCCGCTTCGGGCCTGCTCGGCCCCGCTCGGCAATCTCCGTCAGCTGAAACAGAGACCGTGCATTAGACGCATTCTTAAATGCGCCTAATGCAACTCCGCCACCGCCGGTCCCAAGCCCGGCACCCTGCTACTCAAGAAGCAGGGAAGGAAGAGGGGGAGGAGTAGCAACCTCGTTAAAAATCCAAGGTTCATCTGACCCGGATGATGGCACCTTGTCAAAGGGTCCCCGTCCAGGGAACGGACCCCCCCAAGCTGAAGGTGTGAAGCGACCCGTGCCGATGTAGCCTGGTTGGCTCTCGGGGGTAACGGAGAGTCTCATACGGAGCCTTGGGAGCACCTGGCGAAACTCCCTCGTAACTAGCCTTGTCCCACGCATGCGGGGCTCTGCGTGGGATCGACGACATCTTCCCTAGCTGCTCGTGGGATCAGAATGGAGGATAAAAATGAAAAACAAACAACAAAGGAAGACCGTGCCAACGATAACGGTAGTAAGGGTACCCTTAGCCCAGATAAAGATGCTGGAAATGACGCGACCTTGCAGAGTGGTGGCGGCAATGATTGTAGAGGCGAAGCAGCTGCTTCTACAGGTAAGTTGTGGCTGGATGAGTCAGCGGTGATGGGTATCGTCACCAACATCGACGATGCTCTCAGGATCATGAAGGTCGCCCTTGAAGGTTTCGATGAGGTAAAGAAATCTAAAGGAAATCTGGCTAAGGACGCCGTGAGCGAGGTATTAAAAATCCGAGGAGCCAGAGCAAGATTGGTCACAGAGAGCAATCGACTCAAAGCTCTGCCGAAAATTCCATCAAGTTCGGAAACAGGCGAATGGCTCACTGTCGATAGGAAAAGAAGTAGGGAACCCACTGGCAGTAGCCCGGAGCAAAGTCCGGCGTACGCTAAGGTAGAGGGCCCAGGAGGGAAAAATAGGAAACTGTCCGCAAAAAAGGGTCGCGGGTTGGACCCATCGTCCTTAGCAAAACTGGCGTCTCCGTCAAGTGCTAAGGTAGGTACTGCTGCAATAACGAGTCAGCCAAGAAAGGTACCTCAGGTGCCAGTGGAAAAGAAGAAAAGAGCAAAAATGAAAGGTAATGGATGGAAGGCTAACACGGGAGCGATACTAATAAGACCAGAAAAAGGTAAAACGTATGCTGACGTGATAAAGGCCATAAAGGAGAAGGTGGATCCGGCAGCCCAGAGTCAGGTAAGCGGGCATAGAAAGACGAAGGATGGAAGCGTATTACTCCGGTTGAAGGGCAATGTGAGAGAGAGGCAGTCATTTCAGACATCTCTCGAAGAAAAGTTGGGAACCGGGGCAAATATGAGAGACATGACTACACGGGTACACCTGCAGATCATGGATCTCGATTGCACCGACACCAAACAGGATGTAGAGGCGGCGTTGGTTAGAGCTACAGGAGATCTCCGAGATCCGAAGGTTTACATTTTTGGCCCCAACAGCTGGGAACAGTATATGGCAGTGTGTGAGATGGAAAAAGGAGCAGCCAAGAAGCTTCTTAAGAATAGGACCATCAGGATAGGCTTACAGAACTACCACGTTAAGGAGAGGTACATGCCTCTAAGGTGCTTCCGCTGTTTGGAGTATGGGCACAAACGGACAGACTGCAAAGGTACGGATAGAGGCAACGCCTGTTGGAAGTGCGGAAAAGATGGGCATAAGAGCAGGGAGTGCTCCGAGGAGAATCTGGCATGTTTCCTTTGTTCTGACAAGGGTCACCGGGACACGAAGCATGCGCCGGGCTCAGAAGCGTGTGCTGTTTTCAGGGAGGCGCTGGAGGAGCGCAAAGCAGCGATAAAACGCGATGTCCAAGGTCCTTCAGGGTAATCTCCGCCACTGTCAGGAGGCACAGCTATTGTTGACCCAGATAGCCACTGAAAGGGAAACAGACATATTGATAATTAGCGAGCAGCACAGAGATTGGACAGTAAATAAGACGTGGTTCGCTAGCGCCTCCGGCACGTCGGCCATCTGAATAAGGGGCTCTGAAAGAGGCCGGGTTAGAGGGTCGGGCGTGGGGGAAGACTTTGTTTGGGTTAAGGTGGGTAACGTGACGTACGTCAGCGTCTATCTCTCCCCGAACGGGCTCATAGCTGACTTTGAAGGTAAAGTTGGTAGATTGGAGGACGCATTGCGGGACATCCCGGGGGAACTAGTTGTAGCAGGAGACTTTAATGCTAGGGCGATAGATTGGGGAATGGATAGAACCGAAACGAGAGGGCGGATACTGCTAGACATGGCCGCGAGGCTGGATCTGACAGTGGCGAATCAGGGACGAAAATCGACATACCTTAGACCGGGATTCGGAGAGTCAATACCGGACGTGACTTTCGTGTCGGAAAGGCTTCAGCAGAGGATGGAGGGATGGCAGGTGATCGATGACTATAACGGCAGCGATCACCGGTACATCGTCTTTGAGGTTGTGGACAGCGTAGGGCGAGGCCAGACGGCTCCACCAAGACTCCCGAGGTGGAGTCTGAAGAAACTCGACAAGGAGCGTTTCTCGGACCTACTGCAGGAGACTCCGGCACTTAAAGACAGTCTGTCAGAGCTTTTAACAGCTAGACAAGCAGCGGAGTTCCTGATAAACGAGACGATGGGGCTGATAGTAAGGGTCTGCGATGCCTCCATGCCCAGGAAGAAGGGGCGTCCGGACGGTAAGCGGGCTAACCACTGGTGGACGGAGGAGCTGAGTGAGCTGCGAAAAGAATGCATAAAATGCAGACGTAGGGCGTACAGGGCGGTTAAGAGACATAGGCCAAACGCACTTGCACTCGCTGTGGAGTATAAAGCAGCTAGGAAACGGATGACGACGGAAATAAAAAGGAGTAAGGACGACAGCATTAGACAATTATGTGACGACGTAGAAAACGACCCCTGGGGACTCGGCTACCAGATAGTCACAGAGAAATTAAGGACAGGGGGTGGGATAGAAAGAAGAAGTACGGAGACGATGGAAAAAATCGTGGACGTACTTTTCCCGACACATCCGACCAGAGAGGAAAACGAAGACGAAGGAACACTGGAGGCCCTAGTTTTGACGGAGGAGGAGCTCAAGAGAGCAATATCCCGCTTGAAGATTAGGAAGGCCCCGGGACCTGATGGAATCCCAGGAGAGATCCTGCGGCTGATATTCTGTATTAGGCCGGGGATCCTCCTGGATATGTATAACGGATGCCTCAAGGGAGGAGTGTTCGGGAAAACGTGGAAAATAGCGCGATTGGTATTATTATGCAAGGGGAAGGGTGATCCGGACGAGCCATCGTCGAACAGAGCACTGAGCCTACTTGATACGACAGGGAAATTATTTGAATTGCTAATAAAAACAAGAATTATAGTAGCAATTGACGCGGCGGGTGGTCTGAGTGAAAAACAGCATGGTTTTCGCAAGGGGCGGTCGACAATAGGCGCGTTACGTAAGATTACGGACAAGGTATTTGAGACGAGACAGGAAAAAAATCGAGATAAGCCTATAATCTTGACTGCTACGCTTGATATTAAGAACGCCTTCAACTCCGTCAGATGGACGGACATTCTAGAAGCCTTGCAAGCTCGCGGGTTGCCCGACTATCTGGTACGCGTATTGAGGGACTATTTAAGAGATAGGAAAATCATGTATGATACGGCGGACGGTAGGGTCATAAGGGATATCACAGCAGGGGTGGCTCAGGGCTCGATTCTTGGTCCACTCCTCTGGAATCTCACTTACGATGGCTTGCTCGGGCAACAAATGCCCGACGGTGTATCGTTGGTCGCGTACGCGGACGACGTGGCTATAGTGATAGAAACGCGAAATACTTGTTTAGCAGAACAGACACTAGATACCGTCATGGTGATAATAGGGGATTGGATGAGAGAGCACGGGCTAGAACTTGCGATACACAAGACGGAACTGCTAATTATGACGACTCGGAAGATAGAGACCATAGTTACAATGACGGTAGCAGGGACTCAGATGCAGACTAAGAGGGAGCTCAGGCAGTTGGGGGTCCTGCTAGACACTAAGTTGACTTTTTGGCCACATATAGATAAGGTAGCAGACAGAGCTGCGGAGAAAGTTGCTGCTCTTGGTAGGTTAATGGCCAACCTCTACGGGCCCAGGCAGAAGACGAGAAGATTATTAATGTCAACCACAAACTCAATCCTGTTATACGGGGCGGAGGTATGGGCCGACGCAATGGAAGTGAAAAGGTATCGCGAAAGACTTTTGAGCGTACAGAGGCGAGCGGCGCTCAGGGTGGCGAGCGCCTATCGGACAGTCTCGATGGAGGCCATACTGGTGGTCGCTGGCGTAATCCCAGTGGATCTTCTTGCTAGGGAGCGTAAGATGATCTACAACAGAAGCTCGAACGAGGGTAAGGCAGAAGTGGTAAAAGAGGAGAGAGGTAGGACAGTCGAGGCGTGGCAGGAGCGCTGGTCGAAGGACGGTAAAGGAGCGTGGACAAAAAGACTGATTCGGGATCTAGGGCCGTGGATAGGAAGAACTTTCGGAGAGGTTAATTTTTATCTTACGCAGATGCTCACGGGCCACGGGTACTTCAGATGCTACTTGTATAGAATGGGAAGGATGGGGTCGCCAGACTGTGTTTTGTGTGGAAATGAGAGAGACAGCGTGGAATATACCTTCTTTGAATGCCCGCACTGGAATGACGATAGGCAAGAGCTTGCGATTGACATAGGTATAGAAATAACACCTGAAAATGTGATAGAGATAATGATCAGGACTAAAGAAGACTGGGACAGCATAGCAAGATTTGTAGAAAGAGTTCTTAGACGCAAGAAGGCAGCCGGCTGCCTGGAAGTTTAGGTTAGGCAAAATAAGAAAAAGGGGTAGACGATCAATAACAAAGTGGAAAACGGAGTCTTGGACAGGATGTATATACGACACGTGTAGGGATATACGGCTCGGTCCCCCAACGGTGAAGTAATGCTAACGCGGTTCCACGTTGACGGGTAAATGGTAGGTGAATATTATCTCCTCCCAGTCCTAGCACTCTAAGCTAAGGCCGGGCGGAGCAGGTTTACTGGGTAGGTGCCGCCTCGGATGGTACTGCTGTCATTTATGACGGCCATACCTGAAGTAGGAGGCAAGTCCCACGTCCTAGCGGAGGAACAAGCCGGTCAGCTACTGGTTAACTTAACCGCTAGGTGCAATGAGCATTTGCCTGTTTTTTTACCACCTTTAAAAAAAAAAAAAAAAAAAAAAAAATGCGCCTAATGCTGGTCACCGTGCCTTGCCGAGAGAGAGGGGAAAGTTCGCACCTGCGAACGGCCTCATATCCACTCTCACAATCTCTGTCTCTCGACTGGCAACTGGCAACCAACGTTAAACGCTCATACCTAATATAACAACTTAATCATAGCTTAATTAAACTTAAGTCTAGGTTGGTAACAACCAAATTAGACTAAGGGCAAAAATTTATCGTTTTACCCAAAATGTCAAATGGAGGTACCAAGCCCGTCATCGCGGAGAATCGACCAATCCGCGATGCCCCAAAGATCGCGACTTAACCAAAACTTAAACTGGACAAAAGGAACTTATCACTATTGTTGTCGTCCAAGCGATTCCAAATACCGGAGCCTGAGCGCTCGGAGCTCTTCCATCCTAAGTAGAGGTGAGCTTAATCCGGAAAGTCTATAGTCGGCAACCTCAGTCGCATCGAGCTCAGTTACCTTGGCGTCACGATCCACCGGCAGACTCGCGGATACCGGCGCCTGTTCCGTTCGCGTCGCGACCTCTACTCGCGCGGTGCTAGACGTACTGGCTTCAGCTTGTTTTCCCTTTACGGCAAGTGTTTTACGTGCAAGCCTCTTCCTGTGCCTCTTACCGCACCTGTATCGCGGTTTCTGCGCCTTTGGCTCCCCGATGGAAGACTCAGGACTGGCTATCTCTGGCCTCGCCTCAAGGACCCTTGACTCCGGCTCCACGGATTCTGACCGCGAAGCCTGGAGTCGTACAGGATCACTGGAGCGTTCAAGAGCTCTTCCTTTCTCCACAAGCATCCTGCGCGCCTGGTCCGTCCTAAAGGCATCGCGGCAGCGCGGACAGTCATGGACAAGGACGCCGAGTCGCCCTCAATTCCGGCATACCGGACGCGGATTAGGCGGTTCCCTGCAGGTCGACCTCGAATGTGACCTCGTTCTGCAATTAAAGCAGCGAAACGAGGGCACGTCAAACTCCGGGTCCCAGGGGACCGGGGCCAGACCCTGCAGGAAACTACCTCGGACCAGGCGAAACCCTGTCTCATCTACCCAGCAAGGAGGCGCTGAGGAGGAGGTTGAGCTTGCCGCCTGGAAGGACGTAAGGGATCGTACCGGCCTAAGGGCTGGTCGCACCGGTGCTACCGGGTTCTCTTTCGTCTTTCCGGCAGCAGAGCTCGTAACAATTCTCGAGGCCTTTCCTCCATCAGCCGCCGAAGTAACCGGTGGCTGGAGAGAGCTTGTCGTCTCAATAACAGCTCCCTCCACCACCCGGGATGCTGGAAAGCGGCCTCTCGAAGTTGCATGCGGAGAGGTTGAAAGGCATGGAGCGCTTCCTCTTTCCCGCATTTTGCCGAGCCTCAGCCTCCTTTTACCTCTCATCCTCCAAATAACCGGCTGAAGGGAATCTTGCGGGCCCACCCCTGCGAACAAACCGGTACGCGGTGTCCGACCTCTGATACGCGAGCGGCTTGTATGGGAGAGGAGCATGGACGTGCGGCGTCGGAACTACGCGAGGTAGTTCGCGAGCAGGTACCGTCTCTTCTTCGGAGTCGTTCGAGCTCAGCACCACCTCTAATATACCATTGGTGGTACCTTGTAACGAGGGACTCCTGCTCCCTCTACCAATCGAAGCTCTCGTGCTTCGGCCCCTGTTCGCCGCTTTACCAGCGAGGTGACCAGCCGCGGCGGCTCGAGAGCCCGAGATATCTCTCGCCTTGGCTACTCGATTCCACCTGCGGGAAGACAATTCCTCCTTTTGACCAATATAACCCTCGAATTTTCCGACGCCTCGCGGATACAAAGCGTCGTAAGCCTAAACGCCACGCTCCGATGTACCGCTTCATCCCAGGTACGCGTCGGTGCCGCGAGCCAGACTATCGAGCCTGCCTTTCGATTACCCGTTAGAAATCGTACCCCTCATCGATCGCTTACGAACGGCGTCGGAGGTGAGGGCAAAGCCGGTGGCAAAGGAATTTCCTTCGCCTTTCCGTCCTCGCCTCCACCGATCGACGTCCTGGCCAATTACGAGGTGCAAGAGGCAATGTCGGCGTCGTAAGAGGCCGCCTGCCCTAAGCCCGAAAGCGGGGCGGCATACCTCAACGCTTGGTCAACCTCCATCACCTCAACAGCTTCCGACGAATCTACCAGTGCAGTTGTGACGCCTGAAGGTACTTGGCCCTCGGCGATGTGAGAGATGCGGCTCGAGTCTCCGGACTCAGCCATCATCACTCTCGACCCTGCACTCGTTAAACCTTAAAAAAAGAAAGAAACAAATAAAATTATCACACCTGAATCATCCCATGAACCTATTTCTTTAACTTTCGCGGAGGCACATAACGCTTAATTTCAGAGACATGTACTCGAGTAGTACGATGTTTACTGTCTGTCGCTAACTCGTAGATCTCGGGTGAAATCACTGAAATAATATGAAACGGTCCGTCGAATTTCGGATCGAGTTTCGCGTTTTTACCATCCGCTGCGCTCGAAAGCGTATGCACTTTGCGCAAAACCAAATCACCTACCTGGAAAAGCACCTGACGCTTACCCTTATCGTAGTGTTTCGTTTGCTTTTCCTGAGCTTCATTAATATGCTTAGCTACCAGGTTGCGTAACGCATTTAAACGTGATAGTCCCACGCCTTCGTATCTATCTTAACAATAGGGGCTTTTACCTCAATCTCGCGCCTTAAACTCTTTACCGGACGCGGATCCCTACCAAAGTTTAGAAACGCCGGCGATACCTTTGTAGACGCCTGAGTCGCCGTATTGATAGCATGACGAAATTCATGCAGGTACCTATCCCAGCTCCTGTGATCGGCATCTACAAATATCGCTATCATCGTTTTTAGCGTTCGATTTACACGCTCAACCGGATCACTTTGCTGATGATACGCAGGGCAAAATACATGTTCAATACCGTATTCTTGCAACCTGTCTTGAAACACTTTGCTCCTATATGCCTTCGCATTATCACTAACGATATATTCCGGAGTTTCCCACCTAAACAGGATTAACTTCTCAAGCGCGGCAACAAGAGCAGGATCGTCCGCCGAACGTAGCGGTTTTAACTCGATCCACTTGGTAAATAAGTCTTGAAAAACCACCAGGTATGTAAACCTATTTTTGCTATGGGGCAGCTCTACCACGTTAGTCGATACCATGGCCCATGGTCTTTCTACTACGCGTTTACCCATTAGGCCTTGGGGCGCCTGCTGAACTACCTTGTACTTCTGACATTGAGAGCACTCATCTACAAACGTTCTCACATCATACCACACTCCTGGCCAACAATACTCACGAGCATTTCGATCATAAGTCTTTTCACGGCTGAAGTGTCCGGAGAATGGTTTGCAATGAGCATCTCTCAACACCCTTTCCCGGTACTCCAGCGGCACCACCATGCGCTAGCATTCCTCGCGATTAGTTATCGGATCGAGCAAGTGATCGCGCATGAACCGATACAGAACGTTATTCTCTACTCTCCAATTCCCGAATTTCTTCGATCTTTGAAGAACGTCTCTCACGCGTTGTAGATACCAAGCGTCCTGTATCTTATCCAATGCGCAAACCTCGAGTTCGTTCTCAAATTCTCGCGAGAGTGCGTCCGGCACATGGTACAACGCTCTCTTTCTATGTACTATTTCGCAATCTAACTGCTGAAATTCTGGTACCCACCTTTCCAATCGACCTGTAAGCTCGTGTTTATTTAGGGTTCTAGTGAGCGCACTATGATCCGTAACGATGACAAAGTGTGAGCCTTCTATACAAGACCTAAACTTTTTTACCGCAAAAAGTACTGCCAAAAACTCGATTTCACTCACCGTGTAATTTCGCTCGTGCTTGTTTAACATCCGACTGGCGTAGCATATGGGATGGTCGCCATCATCGAATACCTGGACCAAACACGCGCCAACCGCGAAGAAAGAGCCATCGCAGTGCAAGTAAAAGGGGCGCGTAAAATCAGGGCGCGGGAGTACCGGCGCCTCTGTTAGTGCGCGCTTTAACCTCTCAAATGCAACTTGCTGTTCTTCTTTCCATTCCCATGGCTGATCCTCTCGAATAAGCTTGGTCAACGGGACCTTTATCACACTCTCGTGTTCGATGAAACGCGCACACCATCTTATCATACCTAGGATACGGCGTAATTGAGCTACATTACTCGGTGCAGGATAATCTACTATTGGCTTTACTTTGTCCTCATCCGGACGCAAACCCTCGCTATCTAACCCGTATCCTAAATAAGTTACCTCGGTACAGAAGAAATCAGACTTTTCTAAGTTGATTTCTAGACCGACACTTACTAAACGCTTCAGGACCTTCTCTAACCAAGTCACGTGGCTATCGAAATCCGCGCTAACTACCAGCAAATCCTCGAGATACCAAAAAACATACGGCTCGTATTCTGGTCCGAAAAGTGCATCCATAAGACGCGTGAAAGTAGCCGGCGCGT
This sequence comes from Phymastichus coffea, assembly GCF_024137745.1. NCBI lineage: Eukaryota > Metazoa > Arthropoda > Insecta > Hymenoptera > Eulophidae > Phymastichus > Phymastichus coffea. The sequence continues at coordinate 194,760 of NW_026706843.1, read as the reverse complement.
TTATCAAACCAAACGGCATTCGCTTGAACTCCCATAAACCGAGACCAGGGACCGCGAACGCCGTATATTGTTTGCTATTTTCCGATAGCGGAATTTGCCAAAATGCCGCTCGTAGATCTATCTTCGACAGGTAGACTGCTCCGCGCAACCTGTCCAAGGTAGCATCCATGCTAGGCATCGGATACGCATCTACTTTCGTGACTTTATTTACCGGTCTAAAATCGAGGGAACATCTATAACCACCGTCCTGTTTACGTAAGATTACCGGCGCGCTACTCCATTGACTATTGGATGGCCTAATTATTTTCGCTTTCCAAAGCCGCATAGTTTCTTCTTGCGTGAACGCTAATATCGGAGGCGACATTCGACGAATTGGAGTCTTTATCGGGCGCGCATCACCTACATCGATGAAGTGCTCGATAACTCTTGTAACCGCCAATCTGGCTAAGGCACAATCTGGCGAACTAACGCCAGGATTATCTGTCGCTGAGCCTCCTCGTACTTACTTAAACCTGCGCATTCCGCAAAAACAACTATCTCGTTACTACTCTGCTTTGCTATCGGATACCAATTGCCTTGGTCACCTGCTCGCCAAGCGCGATTACTGTAGCTAATATTTATATTCCACGCTATCCAAAAGTCGGCTCCTGAAATCAAGCCGTGCTTAAGCGTAGATACTACCGTCGCAATTAACCAATCCGTCCTACCGCCAATTTCAAAACTCAGCTTTAAGTCGCCCCACGTTCGCGGCTTAGCACCCGAGATGCCCTGTACGAATATCGTAGGCGGCTTTAAACGGTTCCTAAACCGTAAGCCGAGATTTGGTCTTACTACTAATACCTGAGGACCTGAATCTAGCAGCGCTGTATAGACTTGCTCGCCTATGTCGACCTTGATAAAGAACCTGTTCACTACAACTGCGACTAACGCTGCGTCTGATTCATCTGCCGTTTTCTTCGGGATTTCTGAGTTCCACTCAGACCCTCCCCTCACCAAAACGGAAGGTGCGTCGGCACCGACGACCGAACGTCCAAACAAAACCCTACTATCAACAAGCTCTCTTCTATCACGCGTGACCATGACCTTTGTCGCAGCCCACTCCGACGGGAGCGCAACGACTGAGCTGGTTTTCTTACCAACAAATTCTACCACAGGTTCGCCCTGATTTCCTATAGCAACGGCCTTTTCCGAAGCCTGCCCAACCGTGGGCGAAATACTCGAACCTGCCTCACTCGTGTTCGTGCGCAACGATGGCAACTCATTTTGCCTCGCTGGGCACTTCTTGGGCGAGCTAACTATCGCGTAAAATTTGTTAAACCCGATCGCATCATGCGCCTCCGTATCGGGCAACATTTTCCGCTTATTAGTGTGTCGAACTTTTTGAAGACTTTCCGCGTCCTGCTGTAACGAGTCGCGTTTATTTGCCTCTTCGGATTCATTGCTCATCCTACTAGGGAAACTCACGCCTTCGTCACTCTGCCCCCGAACCTCTTTCAATGTCGCACGACTAAACTCGCCTTTAAACACGTTTTTAAACTCAACAATTTCCCTACTACCTTTTTCCGGATCCTCATATTCTACAAATACTGCACGCTTGACCTTAGCCTTGACTTTCAAATATTCCCCTATTACCTCGTCTAAGAGAGAGGGCGCAGAACTGGCAGTTCCTGTCTTGTTCTTGTTTTCCTCTTTTACCAAATTCACGAAAGGAGGCGCAGAACTGGCAATTTCTGCCTTGTTCTCGCCTTCCCTTTTTGCCTCAACTCTATTCCCTTCTTCTACGGTGTTTTCGCTCCTTGCGCGAAGCACTTTCTCTACCTCAATGGCCCGCTCGATCCATCTTAGGCAGGTGTCGTCGAGCGGTCGACAGCTCCCGCACTGAGGTTTCCCTGCTTCACCTGGTTGCAAGTAGGGCAATCTCTGTACACGTAGCCGATTGTCCCACAAACCTGACAGTAAAGCGTCGGCTCCGAAGTTCGCGTCGGGCAGTTGTTGGCATAATGCCCTGGTTGTCGGCATTTGTAGCAAACTACTCGCGGATTAGTCTGAGCTACTGGGCATTGAGCTTTCCTATGGCCTAACGTGTTGCAATTAAAACAGGCCCCCGTAAATGGCCTATTTGAATTGTTACCTCCTTGATTGCGCTGCTGCGGAACCAAGCTAGGGGCTACACCTGCAGCCGGAGCCCACCAAGCCTACGTGCTCTGACGAGCAAGCGTGGCTCCGTTCGTAAGCTGGTTCGTCGCCTGTGGCTGTTGCTTATTAGCTGTAGCTACGGCAATTTCACCATTTTGCTTCTTGCCCTTCTTTCCTAGCTTCTTGCTCTACTGCTGCGCTTTCTTTTTAGAAGGTTCAATTGTTAGGACCTTGTCAATCGCGTCGTTTAAGCTATCTATGGTTTCGACCGATTTCTGTTTACCGGTAGACTTTTTCGTGTCTGTATACGCCGATTCGGGAATTAACGTCACGTCGGCCGTTGGCGGCTTTTGTCACCTTTTCCAACCGGCCATACGATCCTCGGGCGCTAAACCTACCTCTTTAAAACTATTTAGATCAGAGAAGGTCTTGGTTTCAAGATATCGCTTTTATCTTGGATGTAGACCCTCTATGATCATCACTAGCTGGCGTTTTACCGATACCGGTGGGTCAAAGCGACGCAAAATCGTCTGGAAAGCTGCGACGTAGTCCGATATCTTCTCGTTTTCACCCTGTGTCCGTTGACGTAACTTTCCGTAAAGTTACTCTCTATTTAATCGCCAGCAGAATTCGCTAGTAAAACTTTTTTTAAAGTCTTTCAGCGCCTTTCACATACCGCGATTAACCTCGCACCACGAGCGCGCTTTATCGCGAAACGTAATGCCTATCGCGATAAGCAACTCTTCGTCAGGAATCTCGTAATAGCGCTGACAATCGCTTAAACCCGATAGAAAACTTAACGCATTCATACCGTCTTTACCCGAAAAACGGAGAGACCATGCGTTGAGTGCGTTTACCCCGCCTGCAGGTATACAATTCATATATTTTATTCGCGGCGGGCCGCTCTCTCTGCTTGACTTCTCTACCTTTTTTTTGAACGATTTTTCTGTCCACGTATCATAACTATCGGTATCCGACGGGCACGTGCTTGTATCGCTAACCCCGAAAGCTTCTATCTTTTTAGCTTGTCTACTCTTAGACCGCTTCACACTAGCTACGCTACCTTTACCTAACGAGGCTGGCATCCGCGTTTCATTTGCCGTAGTTGTCTGTACTCCGCGCTCCCAGTCTTCTACCCAAGAACTTACTCTCAGCGCGTGGTACTTCGTACTCGCCGATCTATCTGAATCGGTGTAGATGGACGCACTACCAGCTAAATTATTTCGCGCACTCGCGTGAGGCAGTGTCTCAGTCGCAACCGCTGGCGCGTTTAGCGCCGCGCGATTGCTGAGCGGCTTAGCCTGAGGCGGCTTAGCCTGAGGCGGCAAGGGAGCCTGCTGCTCGGCCTGAGTCGCTCCACTGTGCACTGCCTCACTTTCTACCCTAAAAACTGCACTCGCGCCATCCGTGATACCCTGTCTCACTTCGCGCTTATAAATTCAGAGTGGTACTGACGCAAGGGTCTCCAGACTTGGCTTAGCGCATTGGTGCTGCTTTCGCCCTGGTTTCGGCGTTTCTGCTAGCGCGCGCGTAAGTTCGCGCCATCCGACAACAACCGAGCTGTCAACGGTGGCTAGACTGCCGAAGGTAGTACATCTCTATTGACAGCCGCACCTGTGCCTCTGCCTGACGACTGGGATTGCCTGCGCGGAGCGGCGACGCTTGTTACCTGCGCTGCCTGCTCTTGTTCGCGCGGCAATTCAGCCGCCAAGGGCGCAGCATCTGTTGCGGACTCATCGCCGAAATTTGCACGTCGCGCGCTGTCCGCTGCCGTATCACGCGATTCATCTGCAGCAACTCCGGAATCCGACCAAGCGCAAAGTCGCTCAGATGTACCCCTGGCTGTAAATCTGGTCGCTTTTTCCTGAATAAAAAGCGCAAGTATCGGTCTCGCAGCTCTTCTAAATCACCGTGCAGAATAAGTCCGCGGTAGCTCATTAACTCAAGCAGTACGGCCGGTTCTGTTGAGTCAATCTCGCGTTTAAGACTTTTCGCGCTCGCGTCGCGTAATATTCTACGCATTATAATCATGTCTCTACAAGCCAGCGACATTTTCCGTGGGAAATTAAAATTCAAAATATAGAGGCAGCGTGTGTTTTTCACGCGTTATGCTGTTCGACTTATTTTCGAATTTATTTTCGAATTTTCTTGCAGGTTTTCAGCCGGCGAGTGATCGCTTTGCATAAGTCTTACAAAGAAAACTCACCAGATGCCTAATTCCACTGTTTAAGTTTGGGTCCAATGTCAAAACAACCATATGACGCAATCGCGGCCAGTCGACTCCTCCACTGAGAAAAGGTCACTGTTAATCCGAGGCAAAACACTCATAGAAAAGTAAACACGGAGCTAGAGGTTCTTTTCTTTGTGCGCTCGTTTTGCCCTTAGTATACAACGGAAAATTCCCGATTAACTATTTATTAATCTACCATTCCCGATCCCATTACCCCAATTGCTAGGCCCACAAGGGATGCCATGTAACGAAGACTTGTTCGTTACTATTATTTAAAGGTGGGCAAGTGAGGCGCACTCGCCTATAGCAATATTGAGGCGGAAAGGGGGAAGAGGCAAATCAATGAAAATGGTTAATAACTTTATACACACAAACAACATTCGCATTTAAACAAATATAATTTCATTAAACCAAAGTTAAATTACACTTAAACTTCGCAAATACCGCACATTAACAAACCGCATTACACACTCTTTAATCGACTAACACAACGACGTCCTTAACAACTATTACAAAGAAGGAACAAATTAACCATCTAATCGTGCTTACAAATCTCTAGAAAATACAAAGCGCGTCGCCCGGCAGATGACCGCCTTGACGACGAACCGACTTAAGCTAGTTGGCTAAAAGAGAAAGTCGTCCGGCGAGGGATCGCCTGGACAATTTCATTTTGCGCGATTTACTGCCCTACCGTCATTAGGGCAGGTAGCCGGCATGTGCACGCCTTGCTACCCATCTAATGTTAAAATTCGCGTACAGTGCCGTCGATGAAGAGAGAGAGAAAGAGAGAGAGATTAAATTGAAAACTAGACCTTGGTTCTGGAGCGGTAGGTAGTCCTGGCTGTGCCCTGTGCACGGTGTTGCAGGTTGTCGCTGGGCAACTCCGGCTGCGCCCTGCGCAGGGTGTTGCAGGTCGTCGCTGGGCAACTCCTGTCGGCTTCCTCTCGACCCTATGTCCTCGGCTGAACTTCTTCGCTGCTAGCCGTCCACCGTCCTGCTCTGGTCGACTCCGAAAACTTTCTAAGTCTCTCCTCGACTTACTAGCGTCTGTGTCGCTCGTTTTTTCTCGCGACCTACAGCTTCTTCGCCGATATTTCTCTCCCCACTTAACCTACTTATTAGGCGGTGCGCGACCAACGCACTAATTGGTTCTAAACGCACGCCTGCCTAATATTGCGTAGGGCACGCACGCCCTCAACTATTTCTCTCTCTCTCTCTCTCTCTAATATCTCTACACTCTCTCTGTCGCCAGTGCAGCCGATTCGGGCCTGCTCGGCCCCGCTCGGCAATCTCCGTCAGCTGAAATAGAGGCCATGCATTAGACGCATTTTTATATGTGCCTAACGCTGGTCACCGTGCCTTGCCGAGAGAGAGGGGAACTTGGGAAAATTTCGACGACAACAAGCGCATCGCTTGCTCTCATCACACGCTTGTACATTCAAAAAGTAGTACACAATTACAATTTCAAATTTTATTTATTATCATTATCATAACAAATGTAATTTATGATCAGAACCTCATTTTTTTTAATGCCTTATCGAAACAATCACAAGGTTGGCTGTATTAGTAAACTGAATAGATGTTAGACCGGCATGACATCGTTTATTTACGTAATCACAAATAAAATAATTGTGTCAATAAATCATTTGAAATTTTTTACATCACCTTTATAACTTACACTCAATATACGCCACAATATCTTCTGTGTGACTAGATTTGCTTTTTTTATTTCCCCTTGGCGCACAAATTTTTTTTTCCCAACGAGTTTTCTTTAAAGTCTTCAGGCAATTACTTTTGGGTTGCTTTTCCTGTACAAAAAGGTCAATTCTACCCTTTTTATCCAAACATCTGGGAAATCGTCGCAAAGCAATTGTTTTCCAGGCCCTTGTCGTCTCGTGTCTTCTAAGGGGTTTCTTTTTTCCTGAAATTCACCACAGAACTAAAAACATAATAGATTATGTATCAAATTATTTAAATATTCTACAGAGTAAACTAAATATATATACTAACATTATCCGTATTGTAACGGTCTCGATGCATATGCGAGAGTTGGGCGTTCCTGGGCTGATAATGTTGCGGGAAATCTGCGCTTCGGTCATCGTCATTTCAAGTATTATCGCCATTATGGAGCTCCTGAAAACGAAATCATTGCCAAACTACTAAACATTTCCACGTAGTCAAGGTGATAGCAAGTAAATTAACCTCATCGTGTCGCCGTTTTCGGGTAGATTGACCATCGTTTCGCAAGGGCTGATTGTGTTGTGGGGAATCTTCATTTCCAACATCTGTAAGTTCGTCCTCGTAAGAATCAAAACGCTGTGTTCAATTAGTTAAGATTGGCATTTGACGTGTTTTCGTATTGAAGACTCAAGTGCTATCTTCGTATCTTGTTATTAATACCACACTTTTTTCAATATTATAGTTATTCTGCGAATTATGTAAGATAAAAAAAATATTAAATTCTAATTAAAGAAAAATTATTGATTTATTACATAGTATATTTTAATTCAACGATGTCAGTGTCACATTCAAAATCTTCGTTGATAATTGATTCAAAATCTCTTCCGCTTACTTCTTCAGAGTTATCAACTTGTGAAACCTTTTCTTTTCATTGTAAACTCCTCCACTTATCCTCTTCGATTTTGCAGTCAGATTAGACAGCAGCACTCTATTTAAACGCATTGTAATTGGCCGATAGTATAAAAATTGATTGTTTTCAAGACATATAAAATAGTTAATTCCACTATTGAATCACTATACCTGAACCACAGTATCATGAGATTTACCACGCTTGCATTTCGTACCATCCCCAAACGGCGGCATTAAAGCATTAATTGTTGATTGCATGGACGCGTTTTACAATAGAGCTACCTTTTTTTCACGTGTAGGTTACACACTAATAGATTTTCCGCTCTAAATAAGTAAGATTATATTATATTAAATTAGTTAAATACTTTTTTTCACGTTAAATTATTCATAATTAACTCGTCAATTGCTTTCGCAGCTACCGATTGCGCTGGTGTTTTACCTTCATTAACCTGTTAACCTAGCGGGACGTATCGATACGTCCAAAGTAAACAACAATAAGTACGGGTAGGACATATAAATACGTCCTCGATATTAATATTGCGCCCTGGAACGGGCGGGACATATATTTTACTACTACTATGGTAATACGTCATTCATACACGTCTTAGTGGAAAAGGACGCGCCCGTTATATGTTGCGTAATTAGAAAGGGATTTCCCCGGTTAACAGGTTAAAAATGTTCTTGAGCTACTGTTCCAGTTACCATAAAGAGGTTTCTATATTCCTATTCGTAAGATGACATTACTTTCCGTTGTCTATAACTTGCAAAAAAAAAAATTAGAATATAATAAAGACTTGTCATGTGAACATTTTTTTCTATTAGTTTAATTACCTAACGAGTACGGTTTTCATCGCCTTCAAAAATTGACATTTTATTCAATAGTTATTCATTGATGCTGTCTTTCTTTTCTTCTATAGTATTCTTTTCAAGAAATGTCTTCTGCTTTAAATAATTTTTTTCTAGTTTAGCTACTTTTTTCATAAGATCGTTTGCTTCCGTCATAACTTCGCCATCGATACCGACAGTCAAGCAGCTTAGATATTTTTCATCGGCTATTGAATATATTTACTTATTAACATCTTATTTTATTGTTTTGTAAATTTTATTTTGATTTTTTTGTAAAAGTGACTATAGATGAAGCTAAGAATCGTGCGTGTATTTACATGCACTTATTGCTGATCCTAACAGTGTTTGCTTTGTATAGCTCTTCATCGTTGTATAGCATCTCAATGTCTTCGCCTTCTTCTTTCTCTGGTTCTAATTTTTCAATGCCGATAATACGCGTGGTTTTGTAATCACTCCACAATACTAGCGCATACATTTTGCTATAGTTCGTAAATTACTGATGTAACCTTTTCCGATTTTCGACAACTACCGTCGACTAAGTTCAGTTCACTTCACAAATAATAATAAAAAAAAAACAACAACAGGAAATGAATGAACATTTGAAAAAACATTAAACCGCCTAACCTTGAATGTCGGTTACGCGATGGTAATATTTGCATTCGTATATTAGTTTTAATTTTTGTAATAAAAATAATAAAATACCGAAAACTATAAATCGTTTCCAAGAATATTCCCCTTTGATGTATCGTTTGGAAAATATTTAATGAATGACTTAGATGATTCAGAGACTACAATGAAAGTTTTGAACACGAGAACACATTTAATCAAGTAAAAAATGTAGCTATGTAAAATGTAATATTGAAAATCATTATTTTATGTAAGTTTATTTGAAAATTATGAACTCATTTTAGTTTAAAAGTAGGTATGGCTCTAAAGTTCAAGTTGAAGGAGCCAATTTGTGAGACGATTCATGTGACTACCACGATTGCCATGACGTGAATGTCAACAAAATAGTTGACCTGATTATTTTCCCGAAATTCAATTACGGTATGAACTGAATACTCACGCTTATTGTATTCGGATTGCTCCACCTTTACAAGTTTGCAAAGGTGTACAAAATAATCGTGGAACACATAATGTAAAATTCACGCAACTTTGAGTAGAGAACGATTGTAAAGGTGAGAGACCGTAGAACGAGAAAAAACGCATTCATCCTTCCTTCGTTTTCTCGAATATATGATAAACACGATAGAATTGCGTGCATGCGCGATCATCTTCTCACCCTTACACAGCCCTTCTTACACAGGTTATTATTGGATGACCCGTTGCTCCATAAATTCTCAGTAACGGAGCAGAGTTAGGACATAAGAAAATAACGAAATAAACATTTTAGTACATAGATACCGCTAAAGTTCTTAAAAAGCTCCGTACATTTTATATGAAGAAAGATCAAGTCATGTCGAAATAGAATTCAGGTTGTAAAATTCAAGTTATGAAATCAATAACAAGCACATTTGTTTATTTACATCGATAACAGCTGGAATTCGTGCCTGAATTAAAAATTTTTTTTAATCCAACGGTTACCATGAATCATTCAAGATTATTACCAATATTAGTGCTAAAATGTCTGATCACATACATATGAGATATAAGGACAGAACTTGGTTTAGGTTACGCTATGCATACACGAACACCGCAGCGGAATCGCGTCTTCATCGATAATAATTTTAAGTTCAGCTTGAGAAATGAACTTGTGCATTTTTTTATGAAAAGAATTATGAAAGTGATAACAAAGAAGACGACTTTAGTGAAAGCAACTCTGAAAACGGTAGTGATTTAAGTAACGCAAAAGAGAAACCAGAAAAAGACGATGTACCTAACCGCGAAAAAAAGTTTTTCGAGGGATTTCCAATGACTCTATTAGTGTTCATTATCGCTTTCACTGCCATTATTTTGCTACACCGTATCACTAATGTGCTGCTGAACTTTTAAAATTATTTGCGCAATGTTTTATAAAGCCACACAACTGTCCAACTACTGACCTTTTACAAATTTGAAAATTACTTTAGCGAAATGTTAAACGAGATTAAAAATCATTATTATTGTACTAAGTATCAAGCATTTTTAATTAATACTGAGAATAATGTCGATACCAATGAGTCGATCGAAATCGATGATATGCTCAACAATGAACATTGTCATTGTGAGGATGACTCACAATCAGAGCAGAATTATTTCCTTGAAATTCCAACAATTCCACAGTTGAAGAATTTTTATGATCGTAAACACTTTTATAACAATCTTAATACAATTTCTCGATTCGCTCCGAGCGGCGAATATCACGATATTTACGATAATGAAATTTACAAAGAAATTAGTGAAGAAAAATCAAATTATTTCATATAAAAACAATATATTGTTTGAATGATATACTGATGGAGTAAAAATTTGCAACTCGTCTAAATATACTATTTGGGAATTTTTTTTAATAATCTTAGAATTATTTTATGCCTTACGCTATAGAAAATGTCATATTAGCTGGACTGTGATTTGATAAAAAGAAACCAAATCCGAATCTATTCTTAAGGCCAATGAAAGAAACTATAAGAAAATTAGTCGCAGGTATTTCAATTGTCGTAGAGGATTCACGAAATTTTATTTAAATTCGAGGATTAATATTTTATGGTACGGGTGACTTGCCTGCGAAGACTTTGTTTCAATCAATGAATCAACACAATGGTAGGTTTAGATGTCTAGTGTGTTTTGAGCCTGTTCAAACTGTTGAAACAACTCGAATTTATCCTTACAAAAAAGAAAAAATCATTCTACGAACCAACGCAGACACATTGCGTAATGCAATATTAGCTGTGGAATCAAAAATGCCTGTATGTGGCGTAAAAGGTCCAACTATGTTTAAACACTTGACCTTAACAGCCTTGGACATAATGTACTTAGGATTTGAAGGTATAAGAAAAAGAGTTACTGAGTTATTGATCCATTCTAAGTTCGCAGGCGAAAAATTTTCATTTCATTATTTAGTATAAGTTGTTGATTATATATTCTGTTCTATAAAGCCTCTATATATGGTAGCAAGACGGCCGAGGTTAATAAAAACTTATTATTCTCATTGGTAAGGTTCGGAACTGAAAAATTGGGTTTTGTATACTATTCATTTCCAGTTTTACATGGTATTTTACTTCAAAATTATTTATATTATTTGATGTATTTGATATATTAGGACTCCACTTACTATGTTAAGCAAAAATTACAATACCAATCATTGATTTCGTGGATAAATGTTTTGAAAAATTCAGTAAACATTTTAAATACTTTTACTATTTGAAATTCGTGTCCTGTAATTTACATCTTTTGAAACATTTAGCTTAGATTGTTCGTCGTTTCGGCTCTCTTTTTACCACTTCATGCTTTCTTCTTAAAAGTTTGAATGGAGCTTTAAAAAGAATGTTTGTGGAAGCAAATCTGCACATTTGCAAATTATTAATAATCTAAGTATTCACACTGTAGTTTACACTTATAAAGATAAATGGTTACAAGACAATGAACAATCTATTGAATTTCGTAATGAAATTTTATCGCCTACGAAAAAACTTAAATTAATAAAAATTGGAAATAATATTTTCATAGTTAGTTACTCATTAAAAAATCGACCGGCGTATAAATATGAAATAGTAAGATTAGCAAACTAGGCTCAAGAAAATTTATTTTTATATTCACAATTATACAAAACACATATTGTTTTGTATACATCGAAAGTAATTAAAAGTGATAAAACGGACTCGTTTTATGTTACGTATGAGCTTACTACTTCAGCGAAATTTAGCATTGTTTTTAAATTTGTACGCGTCACAGATTGTTAATGTAAAAAATTGTGTAACTGCGAACGAAACAGTCATGCCATTCTCAAAGAGATTAAAATTCGTAATTTTCGGTTGATTTGGAAGGTGGTACTTCGTCATTTATACATAAATGTGTTGCATCGTATGATTATTATAACGTCATTCCAATAGAAAATTTGGAAAGTGTACGATATCACATAAGAATTGAAAGTTCCGATACTGACTACATTGTAGAGCTCGTAAATAACATCGAAAAAGAATGATTTTTGAGTGGGACTAGAATCTCAGCGTCAACGTATTGTTTACTCTAATAAGTATGTAATTGACAATCTTATTTTCATTTAACGGATAAGGCTAAGATATAAAAATATTGAAATAAAAATTCTAATAAATAAGATTTAAAATTAAATATAATTGGGTATAGTTATTTTAGAATGCGGTACAAACTAAAAACTGCAGTATTTTGTCCCCAATGTTTCGGAAAAATATCGCCAAAACATTGGAGATCGATTGCTGACTTATGTATTGGTAATATCTCAATATCGCCAATATATCGACAGTATAATTCATGAATTAAAGAAAAAATTCGAAACTATTGTCCTAATATTGGCAATAGGCCTCGAGGACAACATTGGCAATAGTTTTCAAAATAAGTAATACTAAAAGTAAGATCAAGAATAAAAGTGAAATTTTTTATTTAATATAACTGCTTCTAAATAACATTCATATACTTATTTGACGTTAACGTGAAATTGTTCAATCATTGACTCCTAAGTTTACTAAATCAAAAATTCGAAAAAACAGCGTTTGAACGAATTTTCAATATATAACCTTGGTTTCTTCTACTCCAGGGCATTCTAAAAATTTTTAAGCTACCATTCTGGATGTAAAATTTCCTACTCTTTTTGAATCCGACGTCAAAAATTGTACTTCCTATTAAAACAACACATTTAACCTTGAAATAATCTTGAAAATAGACACCAAGATCAAAATATTTGTAGCAGTTCGGTGATCCCCTTTGTTCTGAAGAACTTTTGAGCATTTTTTTAATTCGACTTAAAAAAGGAAATATTAGGTTGCGTCGATTAAAATGAGCTACCCGAGATATGTATATATATTAACGCTGAAATGAGGACTATTTGTGTATTTATACAAAGTTACATAGTACTAACGCTCGATAAAATAATTCAATTGTTACACCCAAAATTACCCCACACGTACATGTGATTATTTATATCGTATTCTTTTTATCATCAGTATAAATAGCGAGTCACTTGCGAATAGGCAGCTTGATTGATGCAATTTTGAGGAAGTTATTGAAATAATTTACAAATATGTGAATGGATATAAGTAAGAAATCTGTATATAAGAGGGAACTGATAAGCTATTCTTTGTGTACTTGTATATCTATCAAAACTTATCATAGGAACGTTTTTCGGGCGATAAATTTAATTTCGAATATTCAGATCTATGAATATTGATAATCTTTGCATATTATATGAAATCCTTCTGTTCTCCCGACCATCTTACACACTCACGCAAACAGAGACACCTTTCGTAAAATTGCACTGAAAAAAAAAATTGTTCCTTCAAAGGGGGATACCGTTGACTCAAATAGCTTCTTGTCCCCTCAACTGACACTCTGTCGGCATAATAACTAATTTCTTAATTTGACATAATTAACTGTTGATTTAATCTAACATTTGCTGTAGATATAAGATAATAGCAGATTCTGTTGTTTTGACATGATATCGGTTTAGTCCGGGCGAAATTGGCGCATTCGTCGAAGATCATTTAGAGTGGAATTTTTTTGCATATTCGCGTTCTTTAGACTCTTCTGAATAATAAACCTCAGTTTGCCGGCGGCTAACCTGGTCAGTAATTGTTTAAACTAACTTTTTTTAAACAAATGATTAATACTTGTTTTTCAGCTCTGAAAAAAATATTTTTCAATTAATTGAACAATTTGGAACAAAAAAAGTTCTTATTCGTTTCCGCCTAAAGTTGATAGTTTTCGTGTAAAAAATTATTGAAACTCGAAAAAATGCCAATTTTGTGATTTTCGAAGCCTTTAATCAGCGTGAAAAACTACGAATTTCGAATGGCAAATAAACGATATATAAACTTACAATCTTCATCTACAATGTTAAAAAAAAAAATCGAAAAGTCAACGGCAAACCCCATTTTTAGCAAGAAACACTTCGCGTCTGAGCGCGTAATCAACTCAACCGACCGCTTCTCTGCACTGTCGCGTCGCAATAGAAGGTAGTTTAATTAATTAATTGATATGTTAACGAATAAGTGGATTCCATTTACTACAATTCCATTTTATTAAAAAAATTATATTAAATTCTTACATAAACAATGAAAATTATATATTTTTACACTCGTCTATGTTACATTTACATAAAGGTAAACATTGTACATTATTTTTTCTACAACTACAAGACTTAGTGCCATACGCGTTTATCTACTAAATTATCTATCAACTTGTAAAACTCTAAATTCAATTTAATTTTGTTTCATAAAGCAAATCCTTTATCTTGAATTTCAAGCTTATTTTTCTAGAAATATTCCTTGCATGTCATGACAAGCTTTTGTTTTTAAAATTGACGTATCAAAAAACAAAATACGATTAGTTTCAGTGTTCTTGTCGTACAAGACAGACGATTTAGTCCTTAAGACCATTTTAAATATGTATTTTTAGTGTGTAATGTGTATTTTGCATATTAATTTTAATATTACGAGTGCAAGTGCTGAAATATATCTGAGTACATTACTTTTGCTAAGAAAAGGAAGTTAGAGGTGATTAGTTTGCCATGTATTATTTGCAATAATGTTACTGAACAAAAGAACACTACAGCAAATCCAAAACCCAATTCGTATTTGATTATTAAAAATGCGGCTTTTCGTAGAAACGACGATGTAACGGAACGTTTTAATTTGTTATACAAATCAAGTGAAATTTTACAGTCATTTTCATGGCATGCAAGCTGTTATGCAACCTATACGAGTGAAGAAAAAATCCGGCGAAGAGAAATCTTTCTGCAGAAAGATAAAAACAAAAATTGCATAAAAAGTGAAAATCTCGGCGCAGCCTCACTAACTGCCAGTTATTCTTTTAGAAATGCGAATAACTTCTACGGTGCCAATTGCATTGTATGTAATCAAGTAAGCAAGAATAAAGTTATTGCAACATCATTATTATCAAACAAATCAACTGCTCAAAAATTAGTATCGGTAGCCTGTTTGAAACTAGATGAGGTTTTCACGAGAATTTCTACTTTTTGTACTGCTGATGGAGTTATTGCTCGAAAAACTCGATATCATGAAACATGTTTAAAAAATTACATCTATCAATCAATAACTATCAAAGCAAATTGAATCTGATACAAGAGAACAAGTTGATATTATTAATAACAGTTTTAAGCGCGTACTGTGTGAAATTAAGTATGAATTATCGAATTCAGCGTGTGAATTAAGTTTTATAACAGACCGCGTTAATTTTTACGCCAACAATGCAAATCAACCAGTGAATAATAATAAGGTTAAAGAGCTGCTAATTAAAGAGTATGGTGAAAATATTTTATTTTCTCATTCCGTTAACAAATCAAAATCGTCATTGGTTTTTCTTAGCGATATATCTTTAAATAAGATAGTTGAACGTATGCGGAACTTTAATGATCCTAAAACATTTATTCAGCAATGCGTAGATATTTTAAAACCAGAATTACTATCGACTAACGCGGACATGGTTAGTTATGTTTGCGATGATAATGTAACTGATTTCTATTTTAACAAATTCAAGTTACCACCGCACTGATCTACATTTTTTAATAAGTTATTTACAAATAAACAACTTGTTAAAAAAACAACTGTTTACAAATAAACAACTTGGGAAAAAAACGACACATGTCACAGCTATGGTATTGTATCAACCGCGCTTATCTGACTCTCTACGTGTTATAAATTTTATTTCAAATGATAACATAAAAGATATTAGTTCAGATTTTTTACTCAGCCAACCCCTAGAAAACTTTGTTGTCGCCAATCGCAAACCACATGTTTCTAATTCTTATGCAGATCTAGATACGTTTAAAATAACGAAAAATCATTACTCAGAATTAATATGGATACTTTGCAAGTTGAAAATGAATGATAACGGCATGATTGAACGTCAACAGAAACAAGTTATTCCAAGTTGAGCTCCGTTTCATCAAGTGATTAGTACTGAAAGTTTTGTAGTATCCAATGTTGGATTTTGTAATTTAATTCCTCATTCTCCTACGTCTCCCGCAGTTATATTTACAGCTATGAAAAATTTTGTTGCCTTATCAGAATCAAATGGGAAGGAATACAGTGTTTTAAGTGCAGATATGGCAATTTATTTAATAGAAAAGATGATTCAAATGCAGTCAACAAATTATTTTCCCAAGCTGATACTACGAATTGGTTCGTTTCATTTGCAAAAAAATTGGCTAGGTATTTTAGGTCAATATTTGGAGGGTTGCGGGATTGAAACTATTTTGGTTAATGCGAATGTTTACGGTGAAAACACCGTAACGGCAATTTTCAAAGGATTGCATTACAATCGAGGCGTTCGAGCAGCAAAGCTGATATATGAAAGTATTAGAGTTTGTCAAATATTACAATATGCTAAAAGTTATAATGGTACAATTCTGAAACAACTACTTTTATTGTCAGAATTTCAATCATTTCGAAATTCGATTATTGATCGTAATTTTGAAGAAATTATTAAATTCTTCCAACTTATTCATGAAAAAACAACCATTTTTTTTAATAAATTTAATGAATTTGTAGAAAAAAGAAGTCAAGAAAAGCTGATTTTCTTGTACTTCAATAATTATTGTAAAATGGTTGAAATTCTCTTGGACTCGATAAAAGCTGATAGAGAAGGAAATTTTGATCTTCACTTGGCATCAACAAGACAAATGCTACCTTATTTTTTTGCAATGAATCATCCATTGTACGCTCGAGGAGTATTGTTATATCTTCAAGATATGGCACATCTTCCAACACCTGTCAAAAATGATTTAAATGAAGGAATGACTTCTGTTAAGCGAAGTGAAGGTATTTTCAATGGAGTTGGCTGTGATTTAGCTTTAGAGCAATCACAAAATCGAGCTTCAGCTGTACCTGGTGGATTAATCGGCAGGACACAGAGTGAAAAATTGATGCAAGAATGGCTTATGTTCTATCCTATAAAAAATTCATTTCGGGAAATATTAATTTCGTTCTGTGGTTTAAATGATTCGTCAGATGATGTATTGTCATTTAAACACAATGAATGGAATACAGATCAAATTTCCGCTGATGAAGTTGATGTTAATAATATTATAATGGAATTAAATTCATTAAATATTTTTGACCACAGTAATGATTCAAAAGGTTTGTATAACATAAGCAACGGTAAATTTGCTAGTGAACAAGTAACTTCTTTCCTGCTTGCTCTAAAAGATAATGGTGATATTTTATTGCAACAGTTTATTACTGAACGATTCTTAAATAAAGAAAAGAGTGTCTTTGATAGACTTGACAGAGTAGTTGTAAAAAATTTTAGTTATGTCGAACAGAAAAATTGTAAAACTAAGACAGATAAAGAACTGGAAAAAACTAAAGAAATGATAGATGTACAAAAATTAATAATGATATTAATGCAAAGAGGATATTCCACACTCGACATCGCATCTTACGAATTACTTGATTATCCTAAAGCTTTAGCAAATGCAGAGGGGTTTTACAAAAAATCTACTAAAGCAGATTTGATGCATGATATCGAAAAACGTACCAACTGTATTCAAGATTATTCAGCTATTTCAACTTCCAATATGAAGATTCATTTATTTGACGGAATGGCAGTAGTGCATTTGTTACAGCTATCGAAATTTACAACTTTTGGTGATTTTTCTTAAGCTTTTTTTAATTTTATCACGGGGCATTTCAAACCTTATGTACGTCGTATAGATGTAATATTTGATAGATATGATGATCTAGGAGTTAAACATTTAGAAAGTTTATTGAGAAAAAAAAATTATAAATCATCAGAATTTATAATAAAAAATTCTGAAAGTAAAATTCCTAGTAATGTTTCTGAATTCATGGCCAATCCTAAAAATAAACTACAATTGGTTCAATTTCTGTGCAAAAACGCCGGAAAATTCGTTAACTTGAACAATAACCAGCAGTTAATTATTGCAGGAAGTTTTGATGATTTCGAAAAATGTTACGAAATTAAAAATGATAGCATTGTAGAAATCATGGAATTATGCAGTAATCATTTAGAAGCCGATACTAAAATTTTTTCTCATGCAATAAATAATTTTAATCCTAAAACAGAAATAATTATTAACACTGTAGATACAGACATTTTTATTATAGGAATTTATTTTTGGCCTATATTTCAAGCCCTGGATTGTTCGGGTTTGTGGATCAAAGTAATCAATCAACAACAAAAACTATTAGCTTGTCATATGGCAGCTTATTCATTGAACAATTGTATATCTGCACTTTTGCCTGCCTTACATGCCTTTACAGGTTGTGATAGCACCAGTAAGATTGGTACAAAAAAAAAGGCAATGGATTTATTAATCCCTGATAAAAAATTTCAAAGAGCTCTCGTTCCTCTAGGCTGTGGATCTCCGTTAACCACTTCGGACTACAAAGCATTAGAGCAATTTTACCTAAAACTTATTAATAAAAAAAGCGAATCCGCAGATGAAGCTCGAGCAATTATTATTTCGCAAAACTGTGGAATAAACATCGATCTCTCAAATATTCCTTGTACATCAAATGCTTTATATTTACATATTTTACGAGCTGATTTACAAACTTATATTTGGAAAAATGCAATTTGGCCTCAATACACAGTATTAAATTTTATTGATTATGGATACAAAGAAGAAGATGGTATGTACTTACCATTATTTATAACAAAAGCTGCGTTACCAGAAAATTTAGTTAAACCTTGCAAATGTCTGAAAACGTGTGGCACTAAGTCTTGTAGTTGTAGAAAAAATAATGTACAATGTATACCTTTATGTAAATGTAACATAGACGAGTGTAAAAATATATAATTTTCATTGTTTATGTAAGAATTTAATACAATTTTTTTAATAAAATTGAATTGTAGTGAATGGAATCCACTTATTCGTTAACATATCAATTAATTAATTAAACTACCTTCTATTGCGACGCGACAGTGCAGAGAAGCGGTCGGTTGAGTTGATTACGCGCTCAGACGCGAAGTGTTTCTTGCTAAAAATGGGGTTTGCCGTTGACTTTTCGATTTTTTTTTTTAACATTGTAGATGAAGATTGTAAGTTTATATATCGTTCATTTGCCATTCGAAATTCGTAGTTTTTCACGCTGATTAAAGGCTTCGAAAATCACAAAATTGGCATTTTTTCGAGTTTCAATAATTTTTTACACGAAAACTATCAACTTTAGGCGGAAACGAATAAGAACTTTTTTTGTTCCAAAATGTTCAATTAATTGAAAAATATTTTTTTCAGAGCGGAAAAACAAGTATTAATCATTTGTTTAAAAAAAGTTAGTTTAAACAATTACTGACCAGGTTAGCCGCCGACAAACTGAGGTTTATTATTCAGAAGAGTCTAAAGAACGCGAATATGCAAAAAAATTCCACTCTAAATGATCTTCGACGAATGCGCCAATTTCGCCCGGACTAGTTAGGATAACAGCGGATTATAGTATTGAGATATAACACGTACCATAACATAAACAAATGTTACATTGAAGTTGACGCAATGATTTTTATCATCGAATGGATAGCTCCTATATTGTCTCAACATAATTTTCGTTAAATCAATTAACATTGTTATCATTAAATCAACATTATTTACGAAAAACCTAGTAATTATATCTATAATATTTTACTTATCGAAGTAAGTACATAACTATTCTATAGTCTCGAATGGTCAAGCACAAAAGGCTGCTGGAAAATTATTGCATACAATTTGAAGTGCATACCTAAAAGAGTGTAGAAATCTTCCTCTGATGATCCAACATCGGTAGATAATGAAATTGATGATCATGTTGATGATACTCCATCTGCAGAGGTGTAAGCTAGTATAGATTGGCATTTAACCAATGAAGAACCTTGGGTTACAGCAAAAGATCATTGAAATATAATATATCTTTATAGACATCGAAATAATGAATCTAAAAAAAAGCTTTTGAAGTTTGGAAGATATTAAAATGCCCTAAAGTCTATGAACTGAAAGATATTAATTTTTCGCTGAGTACTCGTATATTATGTAAGCTTTCAAAAGCTATTGACAACTTCCATGATTTTTTATATGAAAGACGTATATGAAAGAAGATCTAATCCAAAATAAGACTTGTGCAACATTTTGAAATAGCTATTAGGACAATAACATTTCATTAGTGGTACATTGGTTTCTTTCAATATTGATCTGCCTCGCTATAGTTTTTAATCAACAAATTGTTTTTCTTTCAGATTAAAACATTCATGTTGAATAACTGTTACTGTTTATTATGTTAGTCTTGATTGCAAGAATATCTCAAGAAATATGAAAGTATTGAAAACTGTCATATATGGAAAGTTTTGAAGGGATTGTTACTAATATTAAATTTTTTTAATATGCATCATTAAATATTTCATCAGGCAAATTTTTATACATATACGTAAACATTATAATAAACGCTAAACATTATAATTAAAAAAGTAATAAAATTACAGATGTATGATGATATTGAGAAAACGTAAAAAGACAAATTTTTTATATCAATAGAAAAATCAGATTACAACTGTATCTGATTGCAAAGATGACAAATTGACTTAGTTTATTTCATCATCGATAATAATAAGTACAAGATATCTATTCTGTTCCAAGCTATAGATTCCTGCTTCAAATCATTTTAGAAATCGTATGCTGAGTACCTGTCACAGAGTGAACATTTATGTTTTTTGTTAAAATGCGGTATTTACCGATTGGGGGTTAGGATCTTTCAGCGCTAAATATCGACGAAATTCTTAATGATGTAAATCTGACTATACCAAATTTTAACTCGGATACGACTTGAAATATCATATCTATTCAAGTTCGTTAGCTTTACATTGACTAAATTCCAAATATTATCGAATTGTTATAATATCGAAGAATTAAATATTTTATTTTAAGTTGTATTCACATTTAAGAATTTACAATCAATCAGGCTTTGGTAAAATATCCATTATATGAAAGTATTTTTGATGTTAATGAAATGTTTACACAGCATTCAAGAGTTTTCTATAAAGGTTCTTCAGTTTTAACTTGCAAATCTGATGATTGTGATAGAACTTTTAGTGATAGATCAGCGTTAATTGATCATACTAAATTTCATTTTAACAGTACATTACTTGAGTCCTAAAAAGAACATAAATCACATGAAAATACTATGGAGTCTGTATTAATTAAAAATCATTTACCTATAGATTTAAGAATAGTTTTAAAGTCAGTCAACACATTAGAGTAGTTAAATATTAGAAAGAAAGATAAAAACAAAACAGAAAAAAAAATGAAACCGAAGTTGCCAAACAAACTGACATACTTATGTTTTTATTTGCTATTTGTATTTTATACGCTAAATCCTGTTTGCCTTATTAATATGGTTATATTTCAGTTCAAGTTCAAGCGCTCGTAGTAAAATTTTCAATTGCAATGATCTTGAGTAGAGTTTGATAGAACTTATATTTAAAAGTCTTTCAATTTATTATAAAGCATTAAAGTTGTTAAAATCGTTGTTTTATATTAAGCCAATAATTATACACGTAGATAATATTTTGAAGTCGAAAACTGTAGCTGGAAAAAAGAGTCTACTTTCATCAAAGTCTCAATCGCCAGTGTACCAATTAAACGCGTTTTAAAAATTTGTTTGAAACATCCAAATTTTGATTTTCCACTTGCGAATACATTGAAAACAAAGAAATATAAAGCTCAATTTTTCAAAGTAAGATGTAAAAGAATACATAAAGTCGGTTTACCAGGAAGGTTATATGGTGATAGTTCTACCACCATCCTTATATGATGATGATTTCGAAATAAACAAGCTGATAGCATCACAAAAAAAGTATAAAAAATTACATAGTTTATATTGATTGTTAGATAACTGCAATGACACCTGCTTACCGTCAATTAGACAATATGTTTCTAGTATAGGTATATAATATATAAAGCTATATTTTCAGTTTTCTCTCAGCGTAAACTGTCTAATTTACAACTCAGAAATTTGTAACTTACTGTATCATTTTTTAACGATTGTAAACTAAATATTTGAACTGTTGGGACCGACAGAATTATCTTGAGAAGTAGTTGAGAAAGTTCAAAAAAAAATACAATTTAAGAAAATTGTTGTTTATACGAAGTTCTTTAATCCAGTTATACAGATACTAATAGATTTGCAAAAGAATGGCGTCGATATAAGTGTAAGCGGTAAAAAGTTAACTGTTTATTTTAATTTATTTAATTTCAGTGGAGAACATTTAGAATTACACACCTTATTAGGATTTCATGAAAGTTTTAATTTTTTTAATTTCTTTCTAAAATATATGGATAAGAAAAAATGTCAGATATCTTTCAAAGTAAATATTCAACTATTGCGTTTTTCTCATGACATGCAAAATGACACCATATTTAGAAAAAATCCGGGATTAGATATTTTCAAAGGCGTTATATTCGATCTCATGCTCGACCTTCTGGAATGTGTGTGTCGGTACGAACTTGTTAAAGTTTTATATCATCTCCTATTTGTTGATAAACTATTTTCATTTGCTGTGTTTATAACTAAATTAAAAACTAAACAAACCGTGATATGACCAATAAACCTTTTGAAGTGAATGTGGATCACATAAAAAATTGTATTACTATTATTGCTTCTGAAATGAAGTTTTTAATGTTTAATTTAACATTTTTGATTGGTGATTGTTTCTTGCAAATAACGCAGTTTGAATAACCTATTTGTTATTAAGAAAAAAGATCACATTTTTTATATTTGCTTAATTGCTTACTGAAAAAAGTATCTCTGTATTAGAAAAGGAAACTACAAATCACCACTCACTATATTATAAAATTTTGCAGAAGCTTCTTAAGTCAAGGCATCACCATATGTTTCATTATGTTAAAATAATTAGAATTTTAGGCTTACCTTGTCAATTTTCATGTATGCGATTGGAAGAGAAACATAGACTTCAAAAATAATGCCAGATCTACAACATCGAAAGTCAATTCCGCAAAAACGTTGGCTGCAAGATACCGACTAGAATTAAATTATTGTTTTATAGTTAATAAAGGATTTCAAAGTAAAAGTGAATACGGCAAGCCATTGTTCGTTAGCTTTATATTTTCGAATAATTTTAAATCATTTAGAGCAATATTATCAAAGAATATATTTCTTACTATGTTTTTGTATCATAGATCTCTAGCTTTGGAAAACAAATTCAGAAACACTATTGTAATAATGAACATTTCTAATGAGTTCATATAATTTGGAAAAGTAGTTAATATTTTGATCAGTAAACAAACTAATATTGTGATATTTCTGTATCAGGAATTGAAATATGTTACTTATTCTCATTATCGATGTGCCAGAATTTCAATCTTCAATTAGTATGGTATTATTTCATATAAAATTATGCCAAATATAAATGTTTATAATTTTTGAAAATATTTCAATTTAATATACTATGTAACTCACTATATGTAATATCTGCAATAAAATAAAGTTTGTATTGAATTAATCCATTCTTTTATGTTAAATCTAGCGAAATAGAAATATGGCTTTTGAATGACAAATCAAAATATTTAGAATAATCCAAATTCTTAAATTAAATTAACATTAATGATTTGACATACTTATCACATATATTATTAACCGATATTTATTTCGTATAATGCATAAAATTATTGTGACCTATAAAGAATTTATAATTGAATTAGTTTCCCGTTATACACTACTAAGTGGCTACTATTACTTACAAGTACATGGGAAATCTCATATTACTATATATAAAAAAGTTTCAAACTCTAATATAATGTAAAATGTGAAGAGTTACGAATTATCATTGAGAGAAAAATTTGTGTCAATGTGTTAGCATTTTCATGCGAAATAAATCATCTGTATCAACAATCTAAAATATATTTTATATTCTCTCAAAATATTAAGCTAAAGTATTCCTATAGCATAAAAAACAATGGAATTTCTACGTTAAATAATTAGTAATTACGAAGTAAGAAAAAAATGAAAAAAAAAAGTTTAACGAGGATTTCGTTTTCTATGTTGATTCAATCTTCAATATTACAGTCAATTCAACAGAAGCACTGTAGAATCAATGTATCAGGTGTTTTTAACTTATTAACGGAGTAATCAATCTAAGAGACGCACGTCTGTAGAATTGACATACTGAATTTTCTTGAATTACAACGGATCCGCTTCTGTCATATTTCAACAGCGTGAAATCTGTTGATTAAACCAATATTGCTTTATAGTATGAGGTGCGAGTAGGTAACAGGTTTCTAGATTATTTTAAAACCAATTTTCTGCGACAAGAAATTATTGCATAAAAAATTCTATTTTCAGCTATGACTACAAAGTACCAATTGAAATCTTATTGTAAACCACACTTTAGATCCATCTCTACAAATAGCATAGCGGTTAACCGTCAATGTTTAAAATTGGTGGTTTGTAGTCACAATCAAAATTAGAATTTCTATGCAATAATTATTTACGACGAAAATAATTAATTTCAAAATAGTCTCTAGGAACTCGTAGCCTACTCTCGTGCCCGTTTTGTAAATTATTCATTGTAATTTCATAACGCCGAAGAGGCCGTTCAATAATAACATTGAAGTATCTTGATTAGTCAATTATCAAATGAACCAGCTTAAAAAAATCCACTTGTTTTTTAGTTAAACATGTTACATTATCACAAAAAAGTCGAATATAATATTCCCTCTGTCCTTAAGAGATGGACGTAGTATTTAGAGTAATTATTTGTACCTGCTGTTGCCCTTAGGAGCGCAGTCACGTAAGAGTGGTGGACAACCTCAGACAGGCAAAGGTATCATGGTCCGGAAACTCCTGAGCATTCTGACGAAGCCCTGCGAATTAAATATAGCAATGCTGGTCGCTGGGCGCCGTACCAAAGGCGTGAAGTTCACGGGACAGCAGTCACCCCAGCGGAGTGAGGTCTTTTGGGAGGGGCTATTTCGCGTCCTAAACGCCAGGCCGTCCATGAGCGCTAATGGCCATCGATTTTCCCTGCGCTATCGTTCAAATACCTAAGACAGTATCAGTCTGGTTACATGTCTAATTCCTCTTCTTCTTGTATTCTCTTGCTCCTCACTCTCTCACAGTGTCTGACTTGCTAAGCTGGTATGTGTGTGTATGTTACACACACTATTGTTACTACTTTTACTCTTTAATGCTATCAGGATAATTTTTCTTCTGATATATATGTGATGTTTGTATTTAGTAGATTCTTTCCTGGAATATAAAACATTTAAAAGTATTGTACTTTTGGTTATTAATCAAATTCGAGTTCTTTTTGATTGAAACCAATTTCTTACTGCTCTTTTTATATGCGCGTTATATATCAATATACTTTTTTTTATTAATAATCAAGTGCAATAGAAAAAGATAAAATATTTCAGAAAAATTATTATTTACATCACAAATACAATTTAAAAATTTTTAAATATACACAGAATAATAGAAAAAGGTTCTAGGAATAGTAAGTTCATATAAATCATACAAGATATCTTCGTAACTAATTAATAAAACTCAAAACTATTTTAGCGATGAGAAACACTTATTCAGATTATCGATTCAAGCGATCGATGGTAAAAAGAGATGTCAAGGGGGAGGGAACCGGCTCAACTTAGAAAAGCTTATCGGGGTTACACGACTGTCGAGCCTACATTGACCTCGACTCAGGCTCATAGAGATATCGACGCCGAGCGTGCGCGCACGCGTCGATGTCCCTTGATGAAGGAAGAGAGAGAGAGAGAGAGAGAGAGAGAGAGAGAGAGAGAGAGAGAGCAAGAGAATAAAGGAGTTTATAAAATAAACGATGCAAGTATCACAAGTATTTTACAAATTCGCGCACTGCTATCTAATATACATACAGTATCGAAAAAGACCAGGTACAAAAAGCTCAATTGTAATTGGAAACAAGTAATTTACATTTGTTGGTACACGCGTATGTCTTCCATACACAATTATTTTATAAATATATATAAATAAATCCTGGATATAAAATTCGTACAAACATAGTTAAACTAGAACTTAAGTTTTCACCAACGTGTATTTTACTTCGTAGTTCCCTATAAATTTCGTATAATTATCTAATGTATCAGTAAATCAAAAGAACAAACTTAGTGCTGCCTAGGTATCACATAAGCGACTTTGTCGTTAACTCTGTCAATCAATTATTCCTTCACCTTCCTCTCTCTCTCTCTCTCTCTTTACAATTCATAATTATTTTCTATCTAACTTTTGGTAAGTATTTAAAATTTAAATGCATTAAGATAACAAAAACTAATCAATAATTTTTTTTTATGAGAAAATAAGTACCCGGAAAGTATTATGTAAATAAATAAATTAATCGAAAGTGATAAAGTAGAAATCCAAATAGTAAAGGTTGCAACCAGTTACCTAAAAACTAGACTGATGATTGGAGGCTTGAAGTTGCTTAACGTATGGGGTCAGTTTGAGATAAAACATGCGAGAAAGTAAATGCAAAGTGATAATTTCAGCTAGGCACTTTGTTCCAGCAAAACTTAAGCAATATCGCGTTTGAAACAAGGCTTACGAGCTGACTGAGCCTTGCTATCGATTTCGCATCACCATTAAGGCAAGTGAGCAGACGACCTATCTACACCTGACGTCACTAACGTACGTACCATCTTGCTCCATCGGTCTAGCCAACCTTGCGACTGTCTTGCTTGCGCAATTGCCCCTCCAGTGCCCGGCCGATCAGCCAAGCTGTTAGCCTATTGGTTCCAGCCAGCCGATTCTGCGCGATACCCGCGCAGCCTCTCACAGCACCTGCCCTGCGCCAATTTATGGACTCTGGCCAGACATTCTCCCATCCCCTATCTCTCTCTTTTTCTAGACACCTGAACCTTTTTTTGCATATTATTAAACAAACACTGTATTTGAAAAACATTTCTTACGCTATGATTACTGCATATCCAAAATAGAGTAGCACTGTTGTGCAAATCAATCATTTATTATAATAATAATCAAATAATAATAATCAAAATTTCTCTGTGATCTTCAAAATAAACTAATTCCCATGCGCGAAGTTTACATGGTTAATATTTTTCAATAACCTTTTTTGAAAATCTTTATTGATTTTTGATTATATTTTAATGATTCATTATTGAAATTATAAATTATATAAAACTGTTTGAAGAGAGTTATATAATTATGAATAATAATTTATATTTTAAACTTATCAGAATTAAATATCACATTTTTCCAATTATAAGAATAATAATATTGTCAACTCAAAATGAATAATTAACAAAACTATTTTGAATAAAATATTCTGAATATTTTCTTTAAGAATATATATTTACAGAATTGTGGGTAGGAATGATGATACATGTATAAATATAGAAAAATCCTATAAATTCCAGGGTAAAAGTTTTGGATAGATGAATCTATAATATTACCATATCCAAAATGTATCTATATACTGAATATAAATATATATAATCAATTTACTAGATACAACTGTAAATAGATTTAGAAAATAGAGCAATTCGAAATCTCTTAAAAAAAATGACTACAACAATTTAAACCAAATAACCATTAAAAAGTCGAAAAAATAAATTTATTTACTTTCAGAAACTTATTATGCGAGAATTACTTGTAGACGTTATATTATCTTATTGTTAGCAACGCGTGTATTTTTATACCTGTATATGGGCGATTGTTGACTATTTCAATGAGATCAGAGACAATAGCAGGAAAGTACCACAACACGAACTGACCGATTTTGATGATTCTCGGATATGATGTAGTACATTGAAAAATACGAGATACATGTTTTTATCAACGGAAAAATATATGTTAGACGTGAAACCCTTTCTAAAAGTTCACCCTCAAAAACAGTGTTTTTCAAATATCTTTTTTTCTAATTAATATTTTTCATTCAAATCAAGTGGATAATGATCCTTATAAAAATTGTAATAAAGTTCGGTGGAATTGACAATTAGGGGCTGTAACCCCTATTTTTAATAGACGAAAAATTTTTAAATTATTGAATTATGACGAAATATTTATGTTCACAATGAAAATAGACAAATAAAGTTAAGTTTATTCTTCATTTTTAATGAAAAATATTTTTAAAGGGTAAAACCACCCATATTAATGAAAAATAATAATTTAGGTAATACGACAGTTTATGAGCGAATTTTAAACTTTTACTAATTTATAATTTATAATAAAAATATTCTAAAAACACATTTAAAGGGTAAAAAGTCGCTCTAACACTTAATTTCCATCTTTTTCGTAATCAATATAGTTTTGTAAACGTTATTTTTATAAACGTTTTGTGAACATAGTGATTTTTAGAAAAATAGTAATAAATTCTAGTCGGTTTGATTTAATTGCAACTAAATAAGCAGAAAATTGGACAATTGACATCAATTTTTATACTGAAAAATAGTTCAGTTTTGAACAGATATTTATAGTTAGAAAGGAAATAGAAGAATAAAACTCTCCACTTTTTGAATTTTCAATGAAAAATATTGTTAAAGGTAGAACCATCGTAATTAATCAAAATTAGTATTAAGTTTGTAGACAATGGTTTTAAATAACTGTTTTGATTTTCAGTACTCGTTGGTCGTCGCTGTAATAAGAATATTGTACAAATGTAATAAATAATTTAATTATTATTATTATAATATCATTCTAACGTTTTCAAACGCAAAATTCAAATATTAAATTTTGAATAATTTTAATAATAATGTATACACCATGATATTCTACTTCTAATTACAAAATAAAATAATGTTATTTTTGGTGTATAGAGGTTTTTAGTCATTTTAAAATCGTAAATAATTGTACAAATACGAAGAATATTATATTATTTTGCTTAGTAATTGTGTGTAGAATATTATAATGCAAAAATTATGTTGTATGATATATTTTTACGTGAATGACAAAACGTTTGTGAAGAAAACACACAGTCTTTCAATTATCAAATTTTATATATGATAAATAGAAGATTTTTTTACTCAATAAAATTTAAATACAAAAATTGTTAAATTTAATAAAAAAGAAAAATAAAATTATGTTGTTAAATCATTAATTTCATTGATACGTTGGAAATGTATATATTTCTAAAGAAATTAAAAAATAGATTATGATTAAATGTGTTATTTATTCTATAAATATTGTAAAAGTTTTTGTCAATATTAGAAATTAGTTTGATTTCCAGATTTATACAAACTATTTACGAATGTAATCAACACAATAGATTAAGTAAAATATTTCATAATATTAAATTAAACTAAATCTTAAAACTGCTATAGATATTCCTATTAATAGACTTTTATTCTACTGATTGCAATGTCACGTCGATACTAAGAGAGCGCACGTGTCGAACCATGATAACTAATCAAGTGTTACGAGAACACACATGACGGTTTATGGTAACTAATCGGGTATCGGTAATTTAACTTTCTATCATACCAATTGTCAACTCTCCCGGGAAGATTTGTAAATCTATCTAGCGAGATAGATTAGGCTAAACATGTTCTCCATAATGTTTCCGCGAATATTACTAACCGCATATTAATTTAGCAAAAAACAAGGGAAGGGGCACATCAGCCTATGGTATAAAAAGACTGGATCAGGATCCGCCATTACTCATACTTATACTGATTCTCACTCACTCACTCAGTAAAAGAGTAGTAACTCAGTAATTCTGTAATTTAGTTATTGTATTATTTCTAAGTTTCGTTACCCGACTACTCAGAACCGGAATTATACTCTGCTAAGCATTATAAACTTGTCTTTTCAACAGTAAATCTTAATCAAGTGCAAACACCTGAGACTGTTTCATAAAAGCTCTTCTAAAGCCTAGTCCTAACAAGGTAAGAAACTAAGTTATCTACCTAAACACACCACACATAATAAAGGCGCTATCCCTTTAACCAACCTCTGCTTACCTCCTGTCTGTTACGTGACGTTTCATTGTGTTATAATTGTATTTTGTCAAATAATATTTCGCTCTCGCAATTTCCGTCCGGACATAGTATAGCTAGCAATATTCGTGTGCGCGACTCGGTGGGAATGAGCGGCAGAGGCTGATTCGCGCTGCGGCAGCATGCTGCGACAGTATGCTGCAGTCAGAGTGCTTAGCTAGGTGAGACGAGCCGATATGAGAAGCGTAAACGTCTAAAGCATATGTGCGAGAGAGAGACGGAATGCGAGGGACAAAGGATATATAATGAACCGGCGAAAACAACAACCAGAGATTAGCCAGTTAGGAGTGAGCGCTCAACTAAGAAGGCTGCATTTTTCCTACTGAAGTTAAATCCATAATAAGAGTTTGAGAATATAATTGTTCGAGTTACAATTAAGTATTAGAAGTGTCGAATAAATTCGTTTTAATAATTTTGTGTAAACGAAAATCATAGGAATTATCATTTTCTTGTGCGTTGCCACCCTATTGGATAAAAAAATATATTGGACCAGTTAATCTGACCAGATTCAAAAAAAAGTGATTGGCCACATCACGAAGCAAATAATATTTTGGACCGATTTATATTTACAATATTAATACAAAGTGAGTAACACTTTTTATGTAACCTAAAAAATAATGGACATCGCGAGGTGAAAATTACGCGTCTGAGAATTTATATATATATATATATATATATCTATTCTGCTTAACTTATTTATGTTATGAAAGAGACTAGAATAAATATTATAAATATAAACGCCTATAAGTATATCCATATGCTTCCCCATTATATTAAAGAAAATCGCTATTACATTTTTCTTTTAATAAACAAGCGAAAATCATTATAAACGTTCAATTAATTATTTTACAATTGCGATATCGAGTGTCGGATTATAATTAACAGGGATTTCATTATTGACGCGCGAACGGGCCGGGGTGCCCGAAAGCCTGACTGTCGCCCGAGTCTAAGGCCGCTCGGCTGTTAAAAAGGCCTTCGTACAGGACAAACTCGCCTCGCGCGAGTTGTCACCTATCAACTGGTAGCAGAGTGTGGTTTCTCAGGCTTTATCTTTTCGCTTTTCTCGAGTTGATAAAATCTTAATAATATAGTGAATAACTTCACAAAATTAATACACATTGATTAATATATATTGATTGGCACGAGTATTAATGTAATGGGTATTGATAGACTATATTATTAATATGTACGTATTATTGATTGGTGTGTAATATATAGTATTACATAGTGTTAATATATGTTGTGTAACGGGGGGATAAACCTGCAAAATGAGAAATTTATTTAAGAACAAAATCCCACGATGCAGAGCAAACCGCCGCTCCGTTAACACTTATGATAATACGTGTATTCGCCTTAACGTCGGCTAACTTAACTTAGTTGTCTTCGATCAAGCAGAGTTGAACTCACCTTAAGTCACGTGCCTTGTGACACACGATAAGTTTCAAGTGTAAGCGACTTTACTCCAAATCCACTTAATCCCCTAGCTATAATAGGATTAAAACCTAAGCTTTTTCTAATTGTTTCAACTACTAGGAAAAATCATATGACGAAATCGGCGAATAATTTTAATAGATTTTATTAATAAAAATTATTACAGTCTTTGTCGGGCCGAAAGACTGACGCACGCGAACAGGATTTACAATTAAATAACTTTCGGTGAGAAAGAGAGAGAGAGAGAGAGAAGATACGAAAATTGGCGCGATCTAACGCTCGGCGCGAATACAAAATTATCAACGCTAACGCGGCTGAACAAAATAATAAATGTATTTTGACACGCGATAATTAAGGGAGGTGCACCTACCCTGCGGTGCAATTACGGTGATCAGCCGTAACTGTTGATGTCAGCGAAATATCAACTGCCCCTGTCCTTTGAACAATTGGCTGCGCTGCCTCACTCTGCTTATCAGCTGCAAACTGCTTCCGAAGCCTCGTACTTGCTATACTATCGCTATTACACTCACGCACGAAATTGTCCCAGGAAAACTATCACTCGGCGAGAAAAACTGTGCAAATAAAAATCGGCGATGCTCGTTCGAATACAGCTGATGCGTAACTGCTAATTTGAAAGATCGCGCGCCCCCTCTCTCTCTCAATACTTAGAACTAACGCGCGAAAATCAGAATCGCAAACGGTTCGATTAATTGAATCGACTACCGTTGCAGCTGATGGGTATTAATTAATATTAATACATATTAATTAATCCGCCGTCTTTATCATTATTATTAATACTATTTTTTTTCCTCTCATATCTCATATATTATTTTACCTTAATTTTGTGTAATATTTACGTTATATTTAATTATAATTGAGATTAGAAAAATATAATTTCTTTCCTGTGCTGTACGAAACGCGATACGGGTGAATAGGACGCTCATTTTTGAGCAGGCTAAAGCCAAGCCGGGGACGTGGAAAATTGTTTTTTTCACACGATCGGGCGCTCAGGGATTCGGTGGAGTTTCGTTCTTTTTTTGGTCGCGCAAGCGTAATTAGAGTTTTCGCTTCTGAGACCGGGTGCGTCCTTCTTCCGTTCCCACAATTCGTGCTTAGTTGACGGAATAGCATTGGCAACGTAATTCTTTTGCTTAAAAATATTTGAAAGTCAAAACGCGGCTTAGCAAAATTCCTTTGGGATATTATTTTATGAACGATCGTTTAAAATTTGATGTGCGCGTTTGTGAAATATTTTCTTCTGTGAAATAGACGAATTTATTTTTTTTTTTAAATTATTCTGTTGTAATAGGGGATTGACACTTGGCATTATCCCGTACCATTCTGTTATTAAAATTTCCCTTAATTATTTTTACTTTTACTTTTATTACTAAGCGATAGGTATATATTAGTTAATAAAATATATTTTTTATTGGTTAATAAGTTAATTTATTAATTAATAATTTATTTATTGATTAATGGAATAATATAAATTAATTATTAAAATAAAAATTTATAATTATATATATATATAATAAATTGTTATTGATTGATAATAATAATTAGTATTTTATTGGTAATTATTATTTGAATAAATTATTAATTGTTAATTATAATTAATTAGTAATAATAATTGGTATTCTGTTGATAATAATTATTTGAATAAATTATTATCTTGTTAGGAATTATTATCATTATTGACAACGGAAAATTTTATTGTATTATCGCCTTTATTTTATTATCTATAATAAAAAAAAATAGAAAGGACCATGGGCCATATATGATCCGTAAACCACTGCAGGAAAATTTACTGCTACCTTATATGAAAAAGAAAGCAAGATACAAATATACATAGGACTATAAGCGAAATGGAGTCGGCGACCTTACAGTTATTGACTAGTATGTCAGCCAGCTTTACCCTACAAAACACAGTACAAGGAATTACGGAGTTTGATGGAAAAAATGTGCCGCTTAAAGACTTCATCCAGGATATTCGCAATGGAAGAGCATTGATAACAGATTCACAGGAACAAAATTTTGTCCGGTTAATAATTGCTAAACTACGAGGACCCGCACGTGACTGTATTTATGGAAAATCCATTAAGGCAGTTGATGACTTAATCAGGATCTTAAAGGAACGATTCGCGCCTTGCAAAGACTTCGCTTACTACGACTCCAAAATCCATAGCCTGCGTATGAAGCAAGGGGACACTGTTGAGGACTTTCACGATAGGATAAACATCCTTTTGAACTGTGCACAGAACGCGCTGAAAGAAGAGCTCGGAGAAGAGTACACTGAGACGATGATGACTCCAATGCGCAACTCAACTATTAAGACTTTCATAGATGGAATGCCAAAAGAAATTGGAGACTTAGTGGACATTAAACAGCCTAAAACCTTGGAGGATGCTTATAAGGAAGCATTGCGTATAGAGACAAGAAATAAGTCAAGGGCAAGGCATGGGGATTCGAACCCTAACAAATGGACAAATTTATTGCGTAGTCTCAATGTTAACTTCGTACAAGACCAACAAAATGATCAAGAGGAACAATTAGAGGACGAGTGGGAGGAATTACCCACGGAAATACAACAGTTGTTCGTACAAAGAAATAATGGACAACAGTCGAATACGAATAACCAAAATAACCAAGGACAGCAACCGAATCGATTTCAAGGGCAGAGACCGTACCAAAATAGGAACTGGAAGCCTCGTTACAAAAATTATCAGGATAATGGACCGCATGTGCAGGACGGTTATATAACCCGGACACAGACTCATATCACCATCCCTCTGGAAAACGTTATGGGACAATAGCCTATGACCAGCAGCAAAGAGGCGAGCTTAGACCTAATCCAAAATACCAGCAACAGAATAATGCAAATAATTTAAACTCGGATGGGGCTCGCCCAGCAGCGAATGGAACGGGCCCCTGTCAGACGTGCCGCCAGAACCAAGACAAAGTTCAACATCAACAACCGAAGGCGAAGACGATGTTGACCGACATCCAGGAAGAATCAACTTCCGAAAAACCGGGAGTGCCTCCGGCAAAAGTGATGACGATACTAAGGAATCCGCAATCGTTAATGAACCAGTCATCGCAGTTGCCTCAAATTAGGGACTTGGCACAGGAAATAATCAGATCTATGCGCCAACAAGAGTAAGGTTTCGTATACCAGAGACCTGTAAAAAGTGGACCGTGTTCATGGTTGATAATGGATCAGCCGTGAACTTAATCAAGTTTAGTGCATTAAATTGGACTACGAGGTTTGATCCTAGGAAGGTCACTACCTTGAGCGGTATTACGGCACACACCGTTCCGACCATAGGTACGGCAATATTAACCATTAATGGAAAATCCGCAAAATTCCACATAGTATGGAACAATTTTCCTATTGAAGAGGATGGATTGTTAGGCAGAGATTATTTGATCGACACTGATGCAGTGATTTCGTATTATCATAACAGCCTAATGATAAATAGTGATGTAATGAACCCAATACCGTTCTTACCGAATGATGTTCCCAGTGACCGACTACAAGATGATCTGATACAAACGATGAGTGTTAGAGCTCGTGAGGATGAAATGTCGGATATTGAAACTGCAGTGGACCTAGATAGAGGAATAGAACGACTGGCTTTTAAGGAAAGCGCGACTAATAAGATTACAGATAGCAAAAAGAGACCGGCGGTTGGCACGGTACGATATACATTAGCACCAAGGACTCGTCAAGTTATACAGATTAATTTGCTGAAGAGTACGCTCGCAGAAGGGTATCTACCTAGAATAAATGTGGGCGACGAAAAAGTATTTCTGGGGGAAGGCATAGTCATTAATGATCATGAGACCTGCAAGATTATGGCTATGAATACCCATGAGAGAGAAGTAACCATAGAAGTGGACCCAAAGGAAATTATTCCATTTGAGTATTACAAATCGGAATTCTCTAGTGACACGAATTTAGATCAGAAATGTAGTCTTCAGGGATCACGGGGTATGGATCAACCCGAGAAACGGCGTAATCAAATATTGCAATTGATTAGAACAGGACACCTTAACTCGCATGAACTCAAGAGTATTAAACGCTTATTGAAGAAACATCCGAATGTGTTTTTACTCCCTGGAGAACCTTTACCATGTACTAACTTAATAGAACATGAAATACACTTAGAAAACAGAGTACCAGTTAATACCAAACAGTATAGGCATCCTCCTGTGCACCGCGAATTTATATCGGAGCAAATTAAAAAACGCTTAAGGGAAGGAATAATCGAAGAATCTAACTCACCTTATAACTCGCCGCTCTGGATTGTCCCTAAAAGCTCGGCGAGTGATGGCACACCAAGGTGGAGGATGGTCATCGACTTTAGAGAATTAAATAAAAAGACTATTGGTGATGCCTACCCTTTACCTAATATTGCTGATATTCTAGATCAGTTGGGAGGTTCGATGTATTTCTCGACGTTTGACTTAATCAGTGGATGTCAACGAATTCCCTTAAGAGTTGAGGACAGGGAGAAGACGGCATTTTAAACTTTTGATGGATATTTTCATTATATCAGAATGCCGGAAGGACTAATGAACGTGCCAGCGACCTTTCAACGAATGATGAATGCGTTGTTGCGAGGACTGTTGAACGTATAAATGTTAGTGTATTTGGATGACGTGATAGTTTACGCTAAGAATTTACACGAACATGAAGTTAAAGTAGGGAAATTGTTTGAAAGACTTACCGACGCACGATTAATCTTACAACCGGACAAGGTAAATTTCCTACGTCGAGAAGTAAAATTCTTGGGACACATTGTTAGTGCGCAAGGAGTTCAGCCGGACCCTAAATTGATTGAAGCCGTAAAGAAATTTCCGACGCCCAATGGAGTGAAAAGTGTCAGATCTTTTCTTGGACTCTCCAGATATTACCGTCGGTTTATCCAGGACTACTCGAAGATAGCCAAGCCTCTCAGTGATTTAACGAAAAAAGACCAAGCATATAACTGGGGACCGCCACAGGGAGAGGCTTCCGAAAAGCTGAAGCGGATGCGTTGTGAGGCTCCGATCCTAGCTTTTCCTGATTTTGAAAAGACCTTTACCTTAACCACAGACGCTTCGGATTACGCAATAGGAGCGGTTTTATCACAAGAAGTGGATGGTCATGAAAGACCTGTAGCATATCTTTCAAGGTTGTTGAATAAAGCGGAAAGAAATTATACTACCACGTAAAAGGAGTGTGTTGCAGTTTTATACGCAATGAATCAGTTTAGACCTTATTTCTTATGCAAGAAATTTACCCTGATTGCTGATCATGAATGATAAATCGGAATTCACTGAACGAATAGAGCTAGAAGTTAGTGGACCTCAAACCAGCAGGAACTCTGGAGAAGACGATGAATTATCAGAAAATGAAAGTTCTACTAAAAGATGCGAAGAACGAGCCCCGACACAGAGGACTAGTTTATCGGCAAATGAAGTGTGGGAATCGGCAGAAAAATTCGAAGCCAGTTTACGAAGACATAAAAGTTTAGATAATGTATCGTACTATTGGGACGACATGGGCCTTGTGCGAGACAACCGAACCGTAGAAATGCCTTCTCATTTCTCAGATGGAGACGAGCCCCCCCAAGAACTACAAGAGACACTATGGAGGCTTGACCCATATGATGAAATAAATGATTATGATGAGGTAATGGCGAATGGGATAACGAAGCTAGTGGAAGATTCGCAAAAATTAGTGGAAACTCACCTAGAACACGACAGTGGCTCGGACACAGATCGCCCGGATGTAAATGAAAATCAACGTCTCTCGGATAGGTCTAAGGAAGAAAGTTCCGAAAGAATTAAGGAAGCCGAAGAAACTTTAAGGCAGCCACGATATCGAGAAATATCAGTAACCCCGACTATTAAGATAGGAATACCGGGAGCCAGAAGTACTCCTATGGTTAAAGGACCTCGTAAGATTCAAAGGGCTTGAGAGTATACCCGAAGAGTCAGACCCTAGAAACAAGAACCCTGTGGAATTACACTTTTCAAAAACGCCCGTAGATGATAAATTATTTTTTCTGTTACCGCCGACAGGACCAATTAACCAATATCGAAGACCGGAAGATTATAAGAACCCAAGTTCAAGCAGTGAAACCGGGAGTGGAAATTCTTCAATAGGACCTGCAAAATATATCTTACAAAATAATGTAAGCACGAGCCAACAATGTCTAACCTATCGACGAGATAACATTGTACATTTTATGTCACGAGACTGTAATAACCAAACTGCTATCTCGAAATTATTAAGTGAAATTGGGACCTACGCAATATGAAATCTTTGAAGCCTAAGATCGGACAAATATTAACAACCAAATATAAAAACCATAATATTTTCTCTGTAGTTATAAAAGACAGATATAATGATCCCATTACTATAGAGGTTATAAAAGTCGGACTTACAAACTTGAAGAAGATACTGATTAAAAGAAATGTAGTAAGTTTCCGGATTGCTAGACGAGGGGACTATACTGATGACCTTGGACCTGGATTACTAATAGAAATATTAATAAGAATTTTTGAGAAGAGTCCTATAAAAGTAATTGTTTGTTATGGGAACATGGTTCTCCAGCAGGCAAATCAACGGATGGAAATAATTAAAACACTACATGACAGCCTAGTGGGAGGCCATAAGGGGATTAACCAGACATACCAAAAAATTCGAGCAAGATATTATTGGCCTGGACTACGAAAGGACATATTAAATTACGTACGGAAATGTCCGAGTTGTCTTGAGAAGAAAATTGATCGTCACAAGACTAAGGAACCGATGCTGATTACGGACACACCAATCGAGGCATTCGACAAGGTATCGATAGACACCGTAGGAAAACTACGAACCACTCCTAGTGGAAACTCTCACCTGCTGACCATGCAATGCAATTTGTCCAAATACTTAATTGTAGTGCCGATAAAGGACCTTAAAGCAACCACTATCGCTGACGCGTTAGCCAGACACTTAATATGCCAATTCGGTGCCCCTAGAGCAATATTGTCAGATAGCGGGACAAGCTCTCTTTCGGAGATTGTAGAATCACTATTACACTTATTCAAAATTCATCATTTAAAAACTTCCGGATATAGACCTCAGACTAATGGGTCTCTTGAGAGAAGCCATGCACCATTAATCGATTTTCTACGGATATATTCAGAGCGTTTTGACGACTGGAATCGGTTAACCCCCTTTGCGGTTTTTACATAAAATACAGCGGCGGGTGATAATTAAATTCGTGAAAAGGAAAAATCTAAAAACCAATATGATAAACACGCTAGACCCTTTAAAGGAAAAGTCAGTGATTACGCCTGGATATTAAACGAACCTCGGTTAGGAAAAGCCGATAGTTATTATAAAAAACCCCTAAAAATCGTCGAAATCTTAAATCATAAAAACGTTTTATTAGAATTACCCAATGGAAAAACAATATGGAAGCATATGGATAAACTTAAACTTCAGGCGTAGCCTTATAAATTAAATTACTCACTTATCTTATCTGTTCTATATCCTTCGTCTATACTATTTATTTTGTTCTATTCTTTCAGTTACTATTTCTTTTAATATATTTCCTTTCATTTAATATGTATCTAATCTTACTTTCCTTTCTCTCCGTATTCGCCCCGTCTATTATGGACCCCCAAGCTTATTCTGTAGAAAAGTTAGACAACAACCCAGGAATTTACTACGAAAGAATAGATCCAATGAGAATAAAGAGGGCAGATTGGAAAATATACATATCCATCAACTTCAATTTGTTCCTGGCAAAAACCACTGCTATAATTGACCTACACAGTCACTGCTACAATATTGTACTGGGCATCTCAATGAGGAAACTTGCGGTAATATAATCGGCAAGGATCACATTGATCTGAAGACAATGGCTCTTGAACAAATACGAATGAAGATTCAAGGAGCTATTGAAAATATGGGACATATTCAGCCACCCGATGTCCAAGGACCTAAAAATATCAGGCCGAAAAGACTGGTACCTTTTGGAGGCATAGGAAGACTGAGTCATAGTTTATTTGGATTAGTGACCATTGACGAAACTGATAAAATAGAAGCCAACATAAATCAATTATATGCAGACCAAAAAGATATCATTAAACTCTTTAATAATAGGACCCATATAATTACCACAGGAATGGATAAACTATATAAAATGATGGACGTCCACGGGGACAGAATTTATAATTCAAACCTCCAAATGCGACAAAAATTCAGGAAATTAGAAAAATGAAAATGCTCGACTGGAGTACATGTTTTCAGTACATTCACTTGGAAGAATGCTAGAGGCAAAATTAGATCATCTTATCAAAAGCTCGGAAAAACTTCTTGAAATTATTCATGCGTTTAAAAGGGGCAAAATATATCCGGACCTTATAGATTCTAACATATTGCACCAGATAGCAAATGATATAAAATTCATGGTAACGGACCTCATTTTCCCAATCCCAACGGAACACCTCCGAATTGAAGAAATTATTAAAATTTCCAGCATAGACGTGATTCAGCGAGAAAGGAAGACATATATTGTCATTCATTTACCCTTAGTTGACAAAAATTACTATAATCAATACCGTCTGCACTCAGTATTGGTACCGCAATCATCAAGCTCAACTGGAAAATCTGCATATATTAGACACGAATACCCGTACTTGGCATTAAGTTCGGATCAAAAACAGTATATACAGATGGACCACCATTCATTGCAAAGTTGTGTGCGAACACACTATACCTTTATATGTTCGGTAGGAGGACCTGTTTTAGATGCTAATCTAAATAGTAAATGCGAACTAGGACTGCTCTTATAACCATCCAGGCATGAACTATACCATTGTGACATAGTTCTGAGAATACAACAAATTACCAGTTGGAATTATATATCAACGGATGGGTCATGGATATACTCAGCCAACCAACAAGATACAGTCCGAATTGTCTGCCCGAACCAAGTGGACCAATAAACCGAAATACAAGGGATAGGAATATTAAGAATTACCCCGGGATGCATCGGTTATACCAAGGATGCGACCTTGTTTACGGAAGTGGGCAAAGACAATACAAATTTTTACCTATATCAACCAAACTTAACCCTTAACCTAACGAATCTTTACCCGACACTAACTTACTTATCTGAAACAGATATTAAATTGGAAGAATGGACCCCACAAGCTGAAACCTGGACCAGCCAAGAAAAAATATTAAGCGACATCATGGAAAGGACGCAAATGATAAGAAATCATAGAAAAATCACAACAACGCAATCAGGACTGATTTATGGAGGATTCAGTATTAACATCCTGATCATAATAATTATCAGTATAATTTATAAATGTTGCATCGTACGCACAAAAGCGTTAAATAATACCATAGGACTCACGTGCATACACCGGATCCTCGACACAGACCAATACTTCATAGCCTCAGACTGATTACGAATAAACAAAAGCCTGCCCGAATGTCTGAAGAACGATCTAAGAAACAAGCTCAAATTGAAACCCTTCACATTCAACCCTCGAAGAAACCGAAACCCTCCGCGACTATACCTAATCCGTTGAAGAAATCTGAAAATTCTTCGGGTTTACAAATTCAGACAGCAGAGTCTCTATGAATTTATTTTTTTTAATCAATAAATTATTGATCATTTGTTTCAGTACCCAATATCGTCATGAGTGACATGTCCGACCACTTGATAATAGACCCGACTTGCATCAAGATACGGTACTTAAAGCATAAACCGCTAAGCGAACTCCTGACACGATTAGAGAGACTATACCATCGGACCCATAGAAGAGTTTCATTTACTACAAAATCTCACAAACAATAGTACAAGAATTGTTCTCTGCAAATTTACGAGAATTAAATTTGCAGTTGAAGCAAGAAAAATAAAAAACTGGAACATAAGCGAGATAAATCGTGCCCGTATTGGAAAACCGAAACCGTTACGAACAAACGAGTCTAGGCCTACGGAGAAAACCCCACTATTTTGTCGACTTCCCTGGATAATTGATGAGAGTTATAGGGAAATCTCATTTTTCCAACACTTCTTACAATTTGGACCCTTAGTGTATCATAAAGTGGTGTGAGATAACAAAGGAGCCGTTGCTATAGGCTACGCTCAGTATTACAAAGCTGCTGATGCCGCAACAGCCTTAAAAGAATGCGACCCTATTTACGGCGCTAGATATGCTGATATAAGGAAAAGAAGATGGAACCACAGTGATGAAATTAGGCACCACAGGCTTTGCGATGAATGGATAGACGCGTCAATTTATGAGGAACACGATACTACCTGCAAATGGCAGCACCAAAATAAACTCAGGGAAGAAAAATAAAAAAACAATACCCTAAATTAGAAGTTAGAAGAGTGTATAAGGTGAATCCTACCAAAACAAGCCGACCTAACATAGGATTAGACAAAAATTGACCCTCTACAGATCTTGTTACGCTCACAGGAATTAAATTAATGGACCCTACTCCTAATCCACAGGTAACCTTTCGAAAAGCCCGACGAATTGACCTAACGGAAGAAGACGTGATAACAGGAATCGACCCTGAAGATAGAAGATACTTCGAATCAGCTGTATAAATTATAAGTCATAGGATAAAAATTATTGAACCTTTCAATTGTATTATTATTTTACTTACTTAGGACCATATGCCAATACCAAAACAGGAGTGCGCTGAGAACGCATTTAGGGACCTACGATTACAACGGGTCCCCTTATGATAGTATAAACAAGCTGACCTTGTTTTTGCAAACTCCCTCGACCAAACCACAGGACCAAATTTCCTGTCTGCAAGACTTAGAGGGGCTAGACCTAACAACCGGACAGGATGACCGCCAACTTGCGTTGCGCAAATAAAGATTGGACCAAATTGACGAGCTTTCGCCTCCTTCTATTAATTATTTTGTTTGTATATCAATAAAGAGGTCCATTTATATTATTTTACTATTATTATTTATCATTATTATGTATATTATTTTCTTCTTGTACTACCCTAGTTAGACCCAAAACGTTACCGAGGACGGCAACGATTCTAAGGGGGGAGGGATGTTACGTGACGTTTCATTGTGTTATAATTGTATTTTGTCAAATAATATTTCGCTCTCGCAATTTCCGTCCGGACATAGTATAGCTAGCAATATTCGTGTGCGCGACTCGGTGGGAATGAGCGGCAGAGGCTGATTCGCGCTGCGGCAGCATGCTGCGACAGCATGCTGCAGTCAGCGTGCTTAGCTAGGTGAGACGAGCCGATACGAGAAGCGTAAACGTCTAAAGCATATGTGTGAGAGAGAGACGGAATGCGAGGGACAAAGGATATATAATGAACCGGCGAAAACAACGACCAGAGATTAGCCAGTTAGGAGTGAGCGCTCAAGTAAGAAGGCTGCATTTTTCCTACTGAAGTTAAATCCATAATAAGAGTTTGAGAATATAATTGTTCGAGTTATAATTAAGTATTAGAAGTGTCGAGTAAATTCGTTTTAATAATTTTGTGTAAACGAAAATCATAGGAATTATCATTATCTTGTGTGTTGCCACACTATTGGATAAAAAAATATATTGGACCAGTTAATCTGACCAGATTCAAAAAAAAGTGATTGGCCACATCACGAAGCAAATAATATTTTGGACCGATTTATATTTACAATACTAATACAAAGTGAGTAACACTTTTTATGTAACCAAAAAAATAATAGACATCGCGAGGTGAAAATTACGCGTCTGAGAATTTATATATATATATATATAGTATATATATATATCTCTATTCTGCTTAACTTATTTATGTTGTGAAAGAGACTAGAATAAATATTATAAATATAAACGCCTATAAGTGTATCCATATGCTTCCCCATTATATTAAAGAAAATCGCTATTACATTTTTCTTTTAATAAACAAGCGAAAATCGTTATAAACGTTCAATTAATTATTTTACAATTACTATATCGAGTGTCGGATTATAATTAACAGGGATTTCATTATCGACACGCGAACAGGCCGGGGTGCCCGAAAGCCTGATTGCCGCCCGAGTCTAAGGCCGCTCGGCTGTTAAAAAGGCCTTCGTACGGGACAAACTCGCCTCGCGCGAGTTGTCACCTATCACTGACTAAGAGCCAATTTTTACCAATGCCATAGTATTTTAAACATTATTACGTCTAGCCATAACATCTCCTCATCTAGGCATAACAGCAAAATTAATTCATTTTAATTATTTATATAATTATTTATCATGTGTGAAAGATTATACATTTTGAAGTACAAAGTAGATTATAAATTTTTAATCATATATTTCCAAAACGATTTAAAATTTTTGTTTTTATAAATATTTTTTGTATATCCGCAAAACTAATGTACAAATTTATTTAGAATGGAGAAAGAATTAAATGATTTCAATAGTTGACTTGATATAAATTGAGATAGTATGCCGTTATTATATAACACAGATCTGCATGATTTTGTTTTTGTTCCAACTGAATGTCTTTTCCAAAATTAATTTTTGCATAGAATTCAAATCCTTAATCGTAATTTATGTATACGATCTGAATTTTGAGATATCCTAATCTAAATAGGCGAAAAAGGCGGTTTTTTAAATTTGAGGTTTTATAACGTATGTGACGGTAAACGTCAAGTTAGCGCTAACCATTTAACTTTATTGCTGTCTGTGAGGGCAGCACCTCCCGGGGGGACAAAATACGTAACGAAGGAATTCGGCACGCGAGCAGACGGAACGCACGCGGTAGAATTCGAACCAGTGAAGCCTAGATCATCCTAGCGTCCGCCCGCTTTCGTTACCGCTATCGACAATTCACGTGCCCTTGACATCCACACGCTTCAAAACAGCAGTAAGTGGTGATCCCGGATTGCAGCCGCCAAGGAGCTACCCAGCTACGAGCCAGAGGCCAGATCGAGAGAGAGAGAGAGTGTGTGAGGTTTCGCCATCGAGGGCGAAACCAGTGTGTGCGCGCTTTCGCGTCCCGCGAACAAAACAATAAGCGACTGTTCCGTGCTGTGCGATTTGCTGTGATTTTCTCCGATCGCCCGCAATTATAAGGTAAGCTGGCCAGCTTAATTTCGCGATCGCGAGGATAAAATAATAACTTGATACTAACTCTCGATGCGTGCATGTAACGGCTCTAATAACAAAGAGCAGCGAGCGTACCGGCAAAGCGTGTTGTCGACGAGCGAGCGTATACGTAAACAAACGCGCGGGCCGACCTTTTGTGAATTTTGAAGAGACAATAAAAGATCCGATCTACATTACTAACAAGTGTTTTCATTGATTCTCTCATTTCACATAGCTTCCACTCAATTTAGCATAGGTTATCAATGATTATCGGTTGACTGGCGCATACTTTCTCGTGCTCTCCCGGAATAGCAATGAGCATTGACGATTTACGCGTG
This sequence comes from Phymastichus coffea, assembly GCF_024137745.1. Classification (NCBI taxonomy): domain Eukaryota; kingdom Metazoa; phylum Arthropoda; class Insecta; order Hymenoptera; family Eulophidae; genus Phymastichus; species Phymastichus coffea. Next base: position 149,970 of record NW_026706843.1, on the reverse strand, counting down.
TCCCTTAATGTAATCGCGCGATATAATAATTAAACGGTCATACCCCGTTACATGGCGCCCAACGTTAAAGAACCTACGGTGTTTCTGATTGTTCAAAACACCGGTTCTTAATATTAACCTTGCGCTCGGTCAACCAGTAGCTCAGGTGGCAGTCAAGTGTTGTTGTGCGCACTCGACACCGAAAGCCACAATAGTAAACAAAGCCTGTTAGCTAGCTTGCGAAGGCCCGCCGCGGCGAAAAATTGTAAATATTAACTGTGAACGCGTGCGAGTGCGACCGAAGGATTCTCGAGCGTAAACACCGACGAATTTTGAAAGTTGCCGTAAATAATATTATACCCGTTGGCTCGGGGAAAACTAACACCGGCAATTTTCAAACGGGATTAATTTAATTGAATAATCTTATTTGATATCATATTGTCGTATCGTAAAAATTTTTTTTTAATATTATTAACTGCGGTTATTGGTATTTACGCACAACGCTCATTACAATATTTTAGATACTAACTCACACAGCCGTGCTAACAAACAGTTAGTACGCCTGATAGGTAGGATCATTATATTGCGTATTGATGAGCAAAGAATCTTTCGGCAATTAATCCGTAAAGCGCCCTTGATCAAGCCCAGTGCTGACAAATAAAATTTTTTTTATTTTTCAATTCGGCGCACGAATTTTAATATAACACTCGCACGCGCGTAACATACCTGTAAATTTACATAAAAGTCAACCGCAAGTAACCTAACAGCAAATCATGGACCGCACTCAGACTGAAGTAGAAAATTGGGTATGGACGCTCCAGGAGGAGGAAATAGAAGAATACCTCGACCAGCTGGAGCTCAAAACTAGCGAGAGCAAGCTCTCGAGAGCTGCACGACTGCACAACTGGCTACTCGGCGACTATTCCGTAACAGATTTCGCGGAAGCCGAACACCAAAACAGCAGTCCAGCCAAAAGAGCCGCCCTACGCTCGGAGCTAATTGCGTCCCTATGCCAGGAACACACAGCATCCGAGCAGGAAGGAGAACACCCGCTAGCCCAGCTACTACAGAGTGCGGACGTAATATCGCAAGTTCAAAAAACCGCGATAAACATCGCGAATGCCCTGGACAGCGGAGAAAAATCAAATAGTAATAAGGAAATTACTATTACGGCTGATGATGGCAGCCAATTCAGACTCCCGCCGGCATTCGCGGTAATGGTTCAAGACCTCATTTTCCGGTGCAGGGAACATGAGAGGAAATGGGAGGTACAAGACTCACGAAATAGAAATGCGTCTGACCTAACCCAAGTAATGCAAGAAATCGTCCAGACCAACATCAGGGTGCAGGAACACATGGACAACCTAGCAACCAGGATCACGGAACTGGAGAGTGCCGTAAACAAAATTATGCGGCAAGACGAGTCAAACAGTTCCAATCCGTCCAATCCATCCGACGCAAGGCTACCCCAGAGCACTCCAGCCGGACCCGGACTGAGGCCCACGGGGGCCCCCGGCAGGACCCCCCGCCGAACGCCCCCTTTCGGAGAGGGTGGACAGCATCAACTCGGTGGAGTTAATGCTGAAGTGAACAACCACCCGCCGAGCATGTGGTCATCCCAACAGACGTCAAGCCCGTTATCGACAACAAGGGACGTCGGCCGCATCGTCAGGGGATGGAAGCTCAGGTTCTCCGGAGAAGGCAACGCGAGCATCGACACCTTCTTAACGAGGTTAGACAACTCGAGGAGCAGCGCTGGACTCACGGAAGACGAGATGCTCACGGCTGTCTCCGAGCTACTCGCCGGTCCTGCCCTCGTCTGGTTTGAGGCAATGCGGAATGAATGGTTCTCCTACGCGGATTTCGAGGCAGACGCCAGAGCGTGGTTTGGAACTAGCAGGCAACAGCAGCAGCGTCTAACCAAAGAGGTCCAAGGCCGATATCAGGGCCCAGACGAACCCGCGAACGTATACATCGCGAACCTGATGGGCCTAATGAGCCGGCTAAACCCCAGAATGACGCACGAAAGCCAGCTGGACCTGCTATATACCAACCTCCTGCCGGAAATCCAAAGCCAAATACGGAGATCAGAAGTGGACACCGTACGCACCCTAAACGTCCTGGCCATGACGGCCCAGCACAACTTGCATCAGCGGAGGATGGAGCGGACGATGCCAGACCCTCAGTCGACTCTGTATCCTGAGATGGCGTATCATCCCCGCACCGACGCGAGCAAGAGTCGTAAAGGGAAAGTGGCTTCCATGTCCGGTGATAAACCGGAAGTCAGCGATAGATTGGAACGCATGGAAAAGGTACTCGAAAAGGTGACGCACCAGGTCGTCTACACACCGACGCCCCCGGGGGCAGCACCTAACCCGAGTCTGGAATCCGTCGATGGTGAGAAGAAGGTTCCACCCATTGACGTGTTCAACCAAATGCTGTTATCCCTTAAGGAAATATCGGCGGAAATGAAGAATAACCGTGCCGACAAAAGCTCGACTTCCGAGGGCCGAGCCAAGAGACCGGAGACTCCTCGCGGACGAGGAAGGGATTTCTCCGGTCCGCTCAAATGCGCCGAGTGTGGCCGATTGGGGTACAGTAGGAGGTACTGTCCCCAATGCAATAAGGGAAACGAGGAAAGGAGTGGTTAGTTGGGGTTGACCCCACTCCTTCATCCCGTAACCCAAACCCCGTTAAGGAGATCTCGCGGCATTCGTCAGCACAGCCCGCACCGTTAGTAGCGAGCGTGCTGAGCGACGAGAACGAGAACTCCCTTGGTGACGCCAATGATGAGCGTAGTGGTAGAGTGAACGTGGAGAGGAAGGGTAATGACGTTAGTAAAGCCCAGGACCCTGGACCAGCCGAGGTGGTGGCGAATGGATCGCACACGTCCTCAGGGGTCAGGGTAACGGCAGATAAACCGTCAAAAGGTATTGACGTTAGTAAAGCCCAGGACCCTGGACCAGCCAAGGTGGTGGCGAATGGATCGCACGCGCCCTCGGGGGTCAGGGTAACGGCAGATAAACCGTCAAAAGGCATTGACGTTAGTAAAGCCCAGGACCCTGGGCCAGCCGAGGTGGTGGCGAATGGATCGCACACGCCCTCGGGGGTCAGGGTAACGGCAGATAAATCGTCGAAAGGTAGCCCTATGGGAACTCCGATCGTCCGGACCGAGGTGGTTCGAACGAGAAGTAACGTTACTTTACCACACGAGAGCACGGTGGTTAGCGCTATGATGGGCAAGGAGCAGAGCTGTGGAGTCGCCGAAACCGTTTCCCGATATTCCCCGGAACAAGAAACGCGCTGGTGGCTACCGGTGAAAATAGGAGCCTTCCAGTTACGGGCTCTCTATGATCCGGGAGCTTCCACCACAGCCATGGGTAATGTTGCTCTGCAAATAGCGTCCGTGCTAGGCGTCAGGTTAGATACCTCCCACGCAGGTGCGGCAAGGCTACCCGACGGTCGTAAGTTGACGATCGTTGGCCATGTCACGTTGCCATTCACCGTAGGGGAGATGACGATGCCGACGAGGGTGGCGATCCTCCCAACCCTCGTCGATGAATGTGTCTTAGGAGTGAACTTTATTAGGTTGTTTAGAGCAGTACTGGATCCGGATGATGATACATTACTGCTCAAGAAATCACAAACCAAGATGAAACTAGAAGTAGCTAGTTTGGAGGCTGGTCCGAGATTAGCTACTATCGGACTAGCCGAGGTAAGCGCCTCTCAACAGGCGATATTGCAGAGGACCATCGACGAGGCCTTATCGCAGGCCCCCGTGGGACTGGGACGAGCAACAGGCACTGAACTCGAGATTCGAGTCAATGAGATAACCTCGTTCAAGACCGAACGCCGACATTTCACTGCCTACACCGTACCCAGACTAGGATACCTCCGATTCGTAAGAGTATCGTTCGATCCCTCGTACGCCGGCGCCACCTTCCAACGGTTAATAGACAGCGTGATCGGACCCGAGCTTGGCGGTTTCTCTTCCGCCTGTTTGGACGATATCATAGTAGTATCGTCCAAATTCGAAGATCACGCACAAAGTCTTAAAACAGAGTTAGATAGGTTGTATAGGGCTGGCCTCTCGATTGATCGAGAGAAGAGTGTCTTCTGTAAGTCTGGGGCCACATACCTTGGTTTGTCGATTACCTACAACAGAACTGGACGAGACGACGACATACCGGCAAATGGGCCCCGAACGCGAGATGACGACGAGACCCCTACCACCGAGGGAACCGAGGCGATGAACGTCCCGCCTAACGCGAGCGATACATCGGTACACGGAAACGGGAGCGCCAACACTTCAGATAATACACTCCGAAATGACGACGCGACAATTCCGAACTCACCTCGCCGTACTCGCCGTAATCCGCCCAGCCGAGTCCCGCTACATATCCCTCCTACTAACCCGACGAAGCGCCCACGAGGAAGACCTCGTAAGTCCGCGCAAACGACACACACTACACAACATCGATAAACGACACGAGCCCCTCCTCCCATCATCGTGAAGAGGAAGAGGGGCAGACCACCGAAAGCGACAACCGTGGATGCATGATACACGGCGAACGAAGGACCTGGGAGACCGACGCCAAGGACCCCACCTTCGACTCCGGCGACGAAGGCCCTGGGCAGCCGAACAGGCGCCCACCTTCGATATCCAAAATTATTTCAGGATAATAACTCGCTGGACATTTACAGGATGCAGATTACATTCGAACAATTCGAACAAGCGGCAGCCGCCCTCATCGGCTTGGACTTAGGTCCTGCCGTCGAGGGGGTGGTACATGCCGCCCTCCATCTACTCGCCACTAGGAAGGAGGAAGAGGAGCGAGCACGGGTGCGAGCTCACGAGAGCTCGTCATCCGTGCTCATAGAAGAGCTCACGGCCGAGGAGTCGACCGAGATGTCGTCGAAGACCCACGGCATCACACGTGGCGACACCACGCCGCTGCCCGGACCCCCGGGGGGACCAATTCCCCGGAAAGTCCCGACCGCGACCATCGGCACCCAGACGGAGGAGGGTGCCACCGACGCGACCTGGCGCCCCAGGTTCACCAGTCAGACACCCCTGTCTGGCGGGCGGACCTGGGGAGACATCGTCGAGGGGTTGAGGGAAGTCGAGCGTGGCTGGACGACCCTCAACACCCTTCAGCGGACTGTGTACGCAGAATTTGACGCGTACACAGCCGCGGGACACCACCCGGAAGATTTAGACTATTGGAATAAGGTGGTGTCCCGCCGTCGTCAGTTCGCGTCGGCGATCAGGGACGTCCAGCAACGTCACCGCCAGGCCATCGAGGGCCCGGCGAATGGCGATCCCACAAGCCTCCCCCAGTCTCCGACCGCCGAAGCCAGAACAACGGCTCCGGAAACCAGGTCGGGGATTACGCCGCGCCAGGGCCCGCAAGAAGGAGGGGTAACCCTGGTGGTTAATATGGACGGGAGCCCAGGCGGTCAAGCAACGGGGCCCATCCACATCAATGTGGTTTTAGGCCCCACGGGTGCGGACTCCACGGTTGAAAGACCATTGTGGTCCGCCCCGAACCGTAGGAACGGGTTGCCTCTGACCCCTAGAGAGAGAGGGCTCCCACGGGGCACCCTTTCCCGCGCTCAGTGAGAGGGGTGCAACGTATGCCACTACCCCGGGGTGACCCGCGCGGACCGCTGCCCACGCGTGCGGCAACACGCCGACCTGGTCCAAGAGAGACTGGGGTGGGAGGCGCGCGGCCGACCCCCGTTGGACGACCAGGGCCAAGAACTATCACCGAGGCCAGCTAGGTGATAATGTCCTGCCCCCGTGGGCAGGACCACCGTTACATCGCCCTGTCGTCCAATAAAATATAAATTTAACAGTACTCGGACTATGATCCTTTATTATCCTTCCTCATCTCCTCCTCGGAAAGTATAGCGCTAACGGAGTCATCGTCAAGGACCCTATAGGTCCAGACTGGAAGGGGGCTGTGACGGTAAACGTCAAGTTAGCGCTAACCATTTAACTTTATTGCTGTCTGTGAGGGCAGCACCTCCCGGGGGGGACAAAATACGTAACGAAGGAATTCGACACGCGAGCAGACGGAACGCACGCGGTAGAATTCGAACCAGTGAAGCCTAGATCATCCTAGCGTCCGCCCGCTTTCGTTACCGCTATCGACAATTCACGTGCCCTTGACATCCACACGCTTCAAAACAGCAGTAATTGGTGATCCCGGATTGCAGCCGCCAAGGAGCTACCCAGCTACGAGCCAGAGGCCAGATCGAGAGAGAGAGAGAGTGTGTGAGGTTTCGCCATCGAGGGCGAAACCAGTGTGTGCGCGCTTTCGCGTCCCGCGAACAAAACAATAAGCGACTGTTCCGTGCTGTGCGATTTGCTGTGATTTTCTCCGATCGCCTGCAATTATAAGGTAAGCTGGCCAGCTTAATTTCGCGATCGCGAGGATAAAATAATAACTTGATACTAACTCCCGATGCGTGCATGTAACGGCTCTAATAACAAAGAGCAGCGAGCGTACCGGCAAAGCGTGTTGTCGACGAGCGAGCGTATACGTAAACAAACGCGCGGGCCGACCTTTTGTGAATTTTGGAGAGACAATAAAAGATCCGATCTACATTACTAACAAGTGTTTTCATTGATTCTCTCATTTCACATAGCTTCCACTCAATTTAGCATAGGTTATCAATGATTATCGGTTGACTGGCGCATACTTTCTCGTGCTCTCCCGGAATAGCAGTGAGCATTGACGATTTACGCGTGTCCCTTAATGTAATCGCGCGATATAATAATTAAACGGTCATACCCCGTTACACGTAATAGGATACAATTTTTTCTATAAACGGATAGGTACGTATTATCTAAAAGGCCAACTCTTACCCATCAAAATACATTGTTCCATACCTTTTTGTTTGATCGAGATAACCTTTATTGAAGTGAAGTATTTTATATATAGCTTATATATAAACATATGGATAAATTTAGAAAATGTTTGATTTTGATAAAAAGAAAACGCAAACGAGCAGTTTTGGTAACACATCTTTAAAATTTGGTACACATAATAAGGAATACAATACAAATTGATAAAAATATTGCTTATTACGTTTCATAGAATGCTCCAAAAGTTATAATAATTTGTTTTTCAATTATAATATTGTATCTCTCAAAAAGATGTTTCTTGGAGCTATTCTGGCCTAGATTCGTTTTAGAAAATATTACTCTCGCGTAAATAGATGGTAGATATGTAAATAAAGTATGCATGTATGTGTACTTATATTGCATGTTTTCGAAAAAAAAATATATTTTTCTTTTTATTCCATCTTTTTCAAATTAATTGTACCAATAAATTACATACAATCACATCTATCATCAACGATGAAATTACAAAGAAACAGTATTTTGAAATTTCAGTTTTTTTAAACAGTTATAATAATATAAATTATATCCAAACATAAAATATTTCCAAATGTGAAAAATGTTACCAGATAACCACAATGTTTACACTTTATAACAATCACTTTCACCACATTGATAACTTTTAACTAATATAAAACTTCAGTACCTACAATATATGATATCTACGAGTCGATATGATTGGGCGCAAATATACAAAGCTGGATCAACAAACTGAATTTCAAAAAACACAATCAATATGTTATTGACGTGTTATGACTTTTTTTACGATTATCTTTACGTTTACTTTTAGTTTTGAAGTTGCTCAGGCCGGTTGCTCGAATTGGGAAGGCCTTTTTCTCTCTTTTTTTCATTTTCCACCATGAATTTCTAATTTGGCCGTTTTCTTGCCAAAACGGCTTATCGAATGCAAGAAATGTGTAATATCACTGTTTTAGTAAAGAATAAGTATAAATGTTTTGCCATCTGTCCTATTCTTACAATGTAGTTCGATGACAAGTCAAATCCTGCTGTTGGTTAAATCACAACACGATTATTGATGATACTTGTTTCCTGTTTGTTGAACAAGTCTCAGCTAGCATTCAATTTTGTACTAACGTCACACAGTCCCCCTCTGTTGGAAGTAACTTGCGTTTGGGGGCGATACTTTATGGGTCATTTCTACCTCCTTCCTTTAGGACTAACAGGAGGATCAGAGAGCGCTCTTATATTTCAGCTTCCTGTATAAAAGTGAGTGTATCGCCGCTTATCGTCCTAATCTATTCTAACGCTTAATCGGATTAGCAGCTGAACTCTCCGAATCAAATAGTCAATTCAACGTAGTGAAGGCGATATCAAAGCTCCTTTACGACTACACTCCAAGACGCAGGCATCGAGAATACAGAACGAAATAACATCCAGTGTATTTTTCAGGTAGCAGCAATCAACAGCCGTAGTGAAAAATTTAACCCGCCTATAACCTATTTCTTTGTTACGCTAGCTATCTAATTGTTTTCTACACTGCATCTTGATCCCTTGAGTAATTAACTGACGTGATGGTGTACAGAAGTAAATTTTACAATGCACTTAATTTTAGAAGCTGCAATAGTAGTCGATTCAAATAATCGATCCGTTCGCGATTCGGTAACTCGCGCGTTAGTATGAACAATTAAGAGAGAGAGGCGGCTTACGAGTATTTGAATAAGCAGTTACGCCTCAGCTGTTTACGCGACTTTACCACCGATTTTGTTTTGCACCGTGTTTCGCCGTGATTAAAGTTTTCCTGAGACAATATTACGTGAGTAAGTGCAACGACTTTATTGCAACAGCAAGTAGCAGCAGTGCAGAAGCCACATCATAGTTGATTGGAGGCAGAGTGTGGCAGCGCAGCTGATAAATAGGAGGAGCAGCGGCAGTTGATTTATCTCTTCAACAATTACGGCTGATCACCGTAATTGCACCGCAGGGTAGGTGCACATCCCGGTATTATTGCGTGACAAAATACATTCGGTATTTTGTCAACCGTAATAGCGATTTTTTTTGTATTCGCGCCGAGCGTTAGTTCGCGGTAAATTTCGAATCTTCTCTCTCACTCTCTCTCTCTCTCTCACCGAATAATATTTCATTGTAAAATCCTGTTCGCGTGCGTTAGTCTTTCGGCCCACAAAGGACTATAGATATTTTTACTAATTAAAGTCAAATTCACTCATCGATTACGTCATTTAATTTTCCCATTAGCTTAAGCGATTTGTAAAAGGCTTAGGTTTCAATCCGATTACATCTAGGGGATTAAGCGGATTAGGCGTAAAGTCGCCCATACCTAAGATTCATCGAGTGTCACAAGTCACGTGACTTAAGATGAGTTCAACTCCGTTCGATAGAAGACACTTAAGCGAAATCATCTGACATAAAGGCGAATACACGTACAATCATACGTGTTTATCGGAGCGGCGGTTAGCTCTGCATCGTGGGAGTTTGTTCTTAAATAAATTTCCCATTTTTTCGGATAACCTCCCCCGCTACAACAGCGACGATTTAAAAAAGGGGGGAGACTGCACGCGCTCATAATCTCGCGAGTTTGTGCCTTATAAAAAGGAGGCATTAAGGGTAGTTACACTAACTAGTGTATACTCCGCTCATAACTTGGGTGATAGGAAGCGGTAGTGGTCGATTAGGTCGATAATTTTAAACTTCGACCGCATCCTACACCCGTGCAGTGGCAAGATGGCTCTGTTGTCAGCTCAAATTGACAATTGGGCATTAGAGCTGACCTCCGCACAGCTAGAACGCTACTTGGCGGATCTAGAGCTGCGCAAGGATGGAAGTGTTATCCAGCAGGCGGCTAGGCTTGGGAGATGGTTACTAGGAGAGTACACCGTCATAGATTTTGAAGAGACCACGCGCAGTAAAGAGGTAGCGGGGCGCAGGCAGCGCACCCGACAAGCGTGGCTCGATACAGTCTGTGACGAGTTGGAAAACCTCAGCGTAGATGAGACCAGTGACCATCCCCTCAGACTCATCAACAGGGGGGGGGGGGGAATATCCTTGACAGATATATAGACAGATATATTTATTATGAATACAATTGACAGACTAACTATAGAAATGTTTTTTCATTAAACGAAATGAATGTTCGTTGCTATGCTCACACTTTTGTTTCTCAACCACGTTCGAATGTTGGTTCGAATGCTCGGTGCGCTCGCCATACTACCCCCCTTGGCAGAGAATTTGGCTACAAATTTAAAATGTCTCGAAATTTGACTCTTCTGCCAAATCGCGTAGTGCGTTCGGGAATTTGCGTGGGGTCTGTAGGCATAACATCAAGAACAGGAACTGGTATTGGTTCTGTAGGTACAGAATCAGGAACAGAAACGGGAACAGGAATTGGTTTTGTAGGTACAGCATTAGGAACAGAAACAGGAACAGGTGTGACATCATCTTGCAAAATGAATGCAGGTTTCACTCGGTCAATAGAGACTTTGGTAGGTTTGTTACAGATCTTGAGTGTAATCGTTTTTGTGTTTCGATCCATGATTTCGTATGGGCCAGTGTATGGTGGTTGGAGTGCCTTTAGAAAAGATCCTTGTTTCAAAAAGGCATGACTGCATTTGGAGAGCTCCTTGAAAACGAAAACGCCAGGTTGACAGTGTCTTGATGCTGGAGTTGGGCGTAAGCGTGACATGAACTCTCGTAAGCTCGAGAGGAAGCTGTTTGGATCGCCGAGATTCTTGTTTTCAAGGTTTGAAGAAAGCAGTTCAAAAGGTAAACGAAGAGTTTCTCCGTAGACCATCTCTGCTGAAGTAGCCTTGATATCTTCTTTAAAAGCAGAACGAATGCCAAGAAGTACAAGAGGCAAAGCTTGAACCCAATTGATCTCAGAATGAGCCATGATTGCAGCTTTTAAATGGCGGTGTAAGCGTTCGATCAAACCATTCGAAGCAGGATGCCAACTTGTAGTGAAGTTGTGTCGGATTCCGAAGAGTTTGATAAAGTTCTTGAAGAGGTGTGAAGTAAATTGAGGACCACGATCTGAGGATAAAGTTTCTGGAAAGCCAAAACGAGATATCCAGCAATCTAAAAGTGCTTGAGTCACAGTGTCTGCAGTTATGTTCTCTAAAGGATAAACCTCGGGCCATTGAGTAAAACGATCGATGACAGTCAAGCAATATCGAAAAGCACGTGCAGGTGGAAGTGGACCAACCAGATCGATGTGGATGTGTGAAAATCTCTTCGTTGGAGTCTCGAAATTTCCAAGTGGAGCGTGAACATGGCGAGTAATTTTTGATCGTTGACAATCGCTGCAAGTACGAGCCCAATTTCGGCAATCTTTATTCATGAAAGGCCAAATAAATCGATCGCTGATCAATTTGAGTGAAGCGTTTGCGCCGGGATGACTCAAAGTATGCAGTTGGTTGAAGATGTCACGACGAAATGGCTGTGTGATGGAGGGCCGAGGTTTTCCTGTTGATGTATCACAAAACACCATAAGTGAGGTACCAGGAATCGGCACACGTTCAATGCTGAGAGAAGAGTTTTTCTTAGTAATTCTTCTGAGTTCTTCGTCTTTTTCTTGAGATTTAACTAGCAACTCAAAATCAAATGGTGCAGAAACGGCAACGACATTATCGGTACCTTTGATATGTTGTATATCCGTTGAAAATTCCTTCCAGAAGATGGCGAAAGTGTTGGATCGCAGCGTAGATAGCCAGAAGTTCACGATAATAAGCAGGCCAAGAACTTTCTTTTGTTGACATTTTCTTAGAGAAGAAAGCGAGAGGCTGCCACACGTCATCAACAAGCTGTTGTAAACAAGCTCCAACAGAGTGGTTCGAGGCATCTGTAAATAAACCAAGAGGTGCACCAATGCGAGGGTGAACAAGAAGTGAAGCAGATGAAATGCAGTTCTTGCAGGTTATGAAAGCTTCTTCAAGTTCAGGTGTCCATGTGATTGGTTGAGCGCCTTTCAATAATGGATTACTGATTGCACCGTGCAGAGGAGCTTCATATTCAGAGGCATGAGGTATGAATCTGCGGTAAAAATTCAACATTCCCAGGAAACGGCGAAGATCTTGAGCTGTTTTTGGTAAAGGGTAATCTTGAATCACCTTTACTCGTTCTTCTGGGGCTCGAATGCCAGCAGCAGAAATGGTGTAACCAATGAAATTAACCTCTTGAACTCCAAAGATGCACTTCTGTGGATTGATAACTAGGCCGTACTTTGCAAGACGTTCGAAAATAATTCGAAGATGACGCTCATGTCCTTCTTTAGAACGAGAGAAAACGAGAATATCGTCCATATAGGTGAAACAAAAGTCCAAACTACGCAAAACTTCATCCATAAACCTTTGAAAAGTTTGGCCAGCATTTCGAAGTCCAAACGTCATGAATGGAAATTCAAAAAGACCAAATGGTGTGATGATTGCAGTTTTACCAATATCTTCTTCAGCAACTGGAATTTGTTGATAAGCTTTTACAAGATCGATCTTAGAAAAGATGATGCAACCATTGATAAAATAAGTGGCATCGTGGATATGACGAACCGGATAGCGATCCGGAATCGTTCGAGTGTTTAGCTTTCGAAAGTCACCACAGGGACGCCAAGATGAGTCACTTTTTGGTGCTAAATGCAGTGGTGAAGACCAACAACTTTTAGAAGGACGAGTTGTGCCAGCTAATAACATGTATTCAAATTCTTTGCGAGCGATTTTTAATTTTTCAGGACATAATCGGCGAACTTTACTTGTAATCGGTGGTCCAGGAGTAGTACGAATGTGATGGACGGTTTCGTGTTTGATGTTTCGAGGTAAACCCGGAGGACGAGTGATTTCAGAAAATTCAGACACAAGAGTAGCATATGGTGAAGAATCTTGAACCACTTTGATACTGCTCTGCGAAAAAGGCTGAGATAAACCTTGTACTCGAAGACCAGTGGTTACGTCGACGATACGTTTTGTATGACAGTCCGGTAAAAGGTGATAATGAGCGAGAAAATCAGACCCAATTATCGGCAGATCGACGTCAGCGACGATGAATCTCCATGGAAAATCACGACGAAGTCCAAGGTTAAGATTTAAGTTTAGAAAACCATACGTTTTTATTTTGGTTCTGTTTGCAGCACACAACTCGTAGTTAACAGGAGAACGACGGTCTCGTAATAAACGACGAGGAAAACAGCATAAATCAGAACCTGTATCGACGAGGAAACAATTTTTGGTAACTTTATCAACAACAATGAGACGGCTACTAGATGAAGAGCAGTCAGATGCCGTCCTTACGGACTGCTTTGGTCGTTTCCCAAAAACTTGCAAGGCTTGACGCACTTTTTAGCATTTTGTTGAAACTTTTTGTGATACCAACAAACCTCGTCTGTTTTTTTGTTAGAAGAATCGTCCCGGTTTTGAGATTTAATTCGGTTACGAGAATTATGGTGATAACCGTGACGATTTCGAGAACGTGAACGAGAAGCAGCCAATTCAGCGACTTGTTTTTGCAGTTCAGCAACCGCTTTTAATAAATGGTTTTCAGTACCTTTGTTGTTCAATGCAGCGTTGACTGAGAAATTCGGAGGACAAGGCGAAACTTCAATGATTTTGTCGGCGAGCTCAGAAAGTTTATCGATCGCCAACTCAGACTGTGATACAAGGATAGCCTGGACGTTTTGCGGAAAACGTTGAAGCCAAAGCCGGCGTAAGAGGTTATCCGGCATAATAGTTGTACCAGCAAGCGATTGGAGATGCCGAAGAAACTGGGAAGGCTTACGATCGCCTAGCTCCTCCGCACTGATGAGTTGGCGGACACGTTGTTCCTCAGACGCAGATAATCGTTCAATTATTTTTGTGCGTAAATATGTGTAGGGGTTTAATTGAGGAGGATTTTTAATAACATCCTCTACTTCCAATGCAATGCGAGCGTCTAATTGAGAAACAACGTAATGAAATTTTGTTACTTCATTAGTAATGTCAGAAAGCGTGAATTGAGAATCAGCTTGAACAAACCACAAGCTTGGTTTATCTGACCAAAACGGCGGCAATTTCACAGTGACACGATGTACTGCATGGCGTTGGTTGACGGTGTCAGCGATGATGCCTTGAGGCCTTGTAGCTGCTGCTGCTGCAGCGGTGGCTCCTGCAGCTCCTGCGGTTGTAAATTTTGCACTCGATGCTCCATTTGTTGACGTAGTTCCACGATCTGCCGTTGAAACAGCTCGTTTTCCTCACGTAGAACCACAAGTTGACCCTCGTCGCGAAGCATCTTGTGATGAGGTTATAATCTTCTACGATGGCGGAAAGAAAATTCATCAACAAAATACCACAATTCTCGCCAAGGCTTGAATTGTAACACAATTTTATTGTCGGGGTCACCAATATAGGAATAAATGGTTATTTGTTCGAGTATTTACTCCTATTAGTAATAAGTCAATTGGTTAATATCACAACGTCTATTTATTATGAATACAATTGACAGACTAACTATAGAAATGTTTTTTCATTAAACGAAATGAATGTTCGTTGCTATGCTCACACTTTTGTTTCTCAACCACGTTCGAATGTTGGTTCGAATGCTCGGTGCGCTCGCCAGATATGTCAAGGACATTCGCCTGACCGGATGAGGACTCTAAGGGTGGAGCCAGCCACCAAGAAGAGGATAAGCTCATCCAGAAGGCCCTCCGCACCCAGGAGCAAGAGGAGGGGGAGAGGAGACGGAGCAATCCGAATCTCAGATCGCAGGAATCCTGCACCCGAAAGGAACCTCAGGAAGAATTATCCTTGAGTGAAGCTTTCCGAAAAATAGAGTACCTGAAGGAGGGAGTCGACGTACGACGTCGACTCCAGACGTAAAGTGGACTTTCAGGACACATTCACCTGTCATTACGATTCTGGAATTCCGAAAAGCACATCGGCTCCTCCAAAACCAGTACCCAGGAGAAGGGACGACACCCCATCGGAAGCCATCTAAAGAAGGGGAGGTGAAGAGGATCCGGAAGAGTATGGAAGATCCGCACCTGTTCGACAGAGGAGTCGAAGCGGATTATCTGGCACCGGTCCTCAGCTATCCTCAGGGCTCTCCACAACCCAAGATGTTGGAAAAATTGTCCGCGAATGGAAATTGAGGTTTGCGGGCAGTAGGGCACAGATCATAGATACGTTTCTGTAAAGATTGGAAGATCTGCTCGAGGGCGCAGGGCTAACTGATGACGAAGTGCTTTGTTCCGTATCAGAGATCCTCGAAAGTAACGCGAGGACCTGGTACGAGAATAATAAGTACCAATGGCTCAGTTATGCAGAATTCGTCGCTGACGCCCGAGATTGGTTCGGCACTAGTACGCAACAGTAACAAAAGCTGTTCCAGGAAGCCCAGAATCGGTTCCAGGGTGAGAACGAACTAGTGCGAGACTACGTGTCCAACCTGGTGGCTCTTGTCAATAAACTGGAACCACCAATGCCCTTGCAGAGGTTATTAGACTTACTCCATGCAAACCTCCTTCCAAACATCCAAATTCAGCTGCGTCGGAGCAAGTTGATGTCGATACGCGAATTCAACAGGAGGGTGACCGAATTACAAAACACCTTATCTTACGGTCGTCGTCCACGTGTATTCGCCGACCCCAACTCGACGATCTTCCATCCGTGATCATAAGAGCTGGGACGAACACCTGTCAGAGTTCAACTTCGCGTTGAACTCGGCAACTCATAACGCCACTGGATACAGTCCTGCGATGCTCATGTTTGGGCGTCAGCCGGTACCTCCTTTGACGTTCAGAAGATCCCAAGATCAGCAGGCCCTTGAATGTTCGGAGGGTCAAGCTATGGTAGATTGGGCTGAACATATGGGGAAGCTCCCTAATTTATGGGAGAGGGCCAACACCAAGTCAAAGGAGGAAGCTGCGCGTCAGGCGACTTATTATGACCGGAAGAGACGGCAACCCAATTTTAAGGTCGGAGATTGGGTTTGAAAGAAGAACAGGATTTTCTCTTCGGCTGCCCAAGGCATTTCAGCCAAATTGGCGCCGAAATATGCCGGTCCGTACGTGATTGAAGAGATTTGTAGTTCCAACACGTACAGATTAGACATACAGCTGGAGATCCTGTCCGAGCTCTTCCATGCTAAAGACCTTAAACCGTACTACGGTCCGCGTGAGGATGAGGAAAGCGAGGAAGTCATCGATCCTCGCCGGCCGCAAAACAACCAGCCGTCTGAGGAGGCGAACGATTCCGCGAATGCGTGCGAAGATCCGGGAGGGGATTTACCAAGCGAGCGGATCGAATTAGCAGCCCCCACGGTCGTAGATAATAATCCCACCGAGACGTCGGGTTTACCGGTATCTGCCCAACCAAGAGAGGTCGAGGTCGACCTCGAAAGGTCCCAGAGACGGTCACCGATCCAGTAAGAGGCAACAACTCTCCCATGAAGGAAATAAGAGGGAGAGGTAGGCCTCGAAAGACCGTGCCCGTCGTGCAAAGGATGGTTGGGCCGATAAACCCGAACGGTAACCGACGAGGGCCAGGACGTTCCCGCAAAGAATCGCGAGGGAACGCATAACTCGGTGGGATCCGTCGCTTAATAGGGTTTTTCTTCGTGCAGGGAGCTTTATCCGAGATTTTTTGTTTTGGATGTTTCAGATGAACTGGAGAATCGTCGTCGAAGAAGAGACCTCCGAGGTGGTCACGCAGATATTATTATGTCTGTAGCTGGGCCCTGATGCGACGTAGTTGATAGAAGATCTGCGGAGCTTCGCCAGGGTCCAGTTGGAGGGGATCATCCTAAGGGAGTGCAACAACACTTCTGTGGCGGACGTTCTCCGGAACGTATCGTGGGTCGCCCCGAAGAAGGCTTCCCGGGACGCTTCGACTTAGACGGAGGATCAGGAAGAGGTCAAGCGTCCCAAGTCCACCATGGCATCGCACTGGGTCTGCAACCACCCCCGTATGCCGGAGTAAACCACTCTCCTCCTCGATTTCAGACATGTACGTCTGGGGATTAACGATGTGGAGAGTGCCTGGCGGCTCACCAAGGAACTCCAGTCTTTGGTGCAGGAGCACCTGAGACGCTTCATGAACCGCCAGGGCGCAGAAGAGCTGCTCGGGGAGTGGATAGAGATGGCTCAGCGCCAGAGGGCCTACGGAGAGGCCCTGCTATGGGTCAACAATGGACAGCACCGCTCCCGACGCCGGCTCAGGAGAAGAAAGCCCCGGGAGCTACCGGTGCTGGACCAATGCTCACGGTCCATGTAGCTCCCGATACCATAATCGTGGTCAAGTCGCGAGATGGACGTGCGACCGCTACGGTAGGAGGCGTTACCATCACCGCCTTCCAGGGAGTCAGCGCCCAGCAGTCCCCTCGGTCTGCTGAGTAAGCCACACAAGATCAGGCTGCTCAGTCCCGATCGTAGCTGAGGGGCTGCTACATATGTAGGGAGCCTGGGGTGACCAACTCCCAGCGGTACCTGAAGAAAGCTACACACTGGCGCTACCCGAAACATCGAGCACCAGGTGTAGCCAAAAAATGATGTAGGCCCTGGAGGGCTAATAAAATAGCCATGTTAAAGAAGGAAAGTTTAGGTTTATTTAATTCCTTTCGTTCTTTTCTTTTCAGGTTCCTGATGGCGACGAATCGCGGGTATTCGTCCTGCCCGGGTAGTCAGGACTTGGAGGAGGCTGCAATGGTAGTCGATTCAATTAATCGATCCATTCGCGATTCGGTAACTCGCGCGTTAGTATGAACAATTAAGAGAGAGAGGGGGCGCGCGAGTATTCGAATAAGCAGTTACGCCTCAGCTGATTACGCAACTTTACCGCCGATTTTGTTTTGCACCGTGTTTCGCCGTGATTAAAGTTTTCCTGGGACAATATTACGTGAGTAAGTGCAACGACTTTATTGCAACAGCAAGTAGCAGCAGTGCAGAAGCCACATCATAGTTGATTGGAGGCAGAGTGAGGCAGCGCAGCTGATAAATAGGAGGAGCAGCGGCAGTTGATTTATCTCTTCAACAATTACGGCTGATCACCGTAATTGCACCGCAGGGTAGGTGCACCTCCCGGTATTATTGCGTGACAAAATACATTCGGTATTTTGTCAACCGTAATAGCGATTTTTTTTGTATTCGCGCCGAGCGTTAGTTCGCGGTAAATTTCGAATCTTCTCTCTCTCTCTCACCGAATAATATTTCATTGTAAAATCCTGTTCGCGTGCGTTAGTCTTTCGGCCCACAAAGGACTATAGATATTTTTACTAATTAAAGTCAAATTCACTCACCGATTACGTCATTTAATTTTCCCATTAGCTTAAGCGATTTGTAAAAGACTTAGGTTTTAATCCGATTATATCTAGAGGATTAAGCGGATTAGGCGTAAAGTCGCCCATACCTAAGATTCATCGAGTGTAACAAGTCAAGTGACTTAAGCTGAGTTCAACTCCGTTCGATATAATACACTTAAGGGAAATCATCTGACGTAAAGGCGAATACACGTACAATCATGCGTGTTTAACGGAGCGGTGGTTAGCTCTGCATCGTGGGAGTTTGTTCTTAAATAAATTTCCTATTTTTTCAGATAACCTCCTCCTTACAAAGCTTGTTTATTTCTTACTTGAATATTTATCACTCGTAACATTCAATATTTTAATCATTACAAAAATGTTTCAAATGTTTTACGATTGCATAGTATCTGATATTTTTATTACCAATAACATAGAAGTATCCCATTAAAAATAGAGAATTACAAGGAGCACAATCAGTTTGAACAATTTCAATATACTATTAACGACGTGCTTATAAATTATTTTAATTAACAAAAAGTTTACGTACAATTGTATTTACTTTTATTTTAATTTGCAAGCTTGTTTAAGTAAGCACATACTTCACTAAAGCCTTAATTTCTTTGTTTTTGCGCTAAAGTAATATAAAAAATTGTATTTCAATGATTTTACAAATTCTCCAACTTTTAAATCATAAAATATGAAAAATTTTTAAATTCTCAAAAAACGCGAATCACGACTTTGAACATCTGTCATTCTCTATTGGTAAGGAGCACATAAAAATGAAAGAAGCTGCCTTACAGAGCATGTCAAATATGATATCTCTTTAAAATTTGGGAAAGTTTGAAACAATACTCTAGTATTAATAACGTCATGAATTTTTTTCAAAAAGCTATTCGTTGATTTTGCTAATTTTGGCAATATTTTATTCGAATGCATTGAATTTTCGTGGTTTCTATGTGGGTGACATCAAAGACATGCTATAAATTCCGTTATTTGAAATTCTATGAAATTACTATTTTTACTTGAATGCTGCTATGGATGAAATTTTTACACTCGCGAATGTTTATACGAATTTTTATTGTTAATAAAGGATGACGAAATATAGGTTAATAAATAGATAAAAACGCGAATTTGAGGGAGAAAGCCGACCATGGCATAAAAAACCCTTTTATTAAGAAATTATACAGAACTTGAAATTTGATGGAAATATTTAGTTAGATAGAAAAGACAATAGAAACGCGCGTAACGTCACGTAGACAATGGCCACATACCATAGATCTCACGTGTTTCGAATTGACACAAGATTTTATTAGTCACTCTTTTACACACTCACAATTAGTAGGATAGAAATTCGCTACAAGATTTCGATTTTGTGGGAAGTATGCACGCCGTACGCAGAGGAAGGCTCGGTTACAAGATTCGATGTACAAAGTATGCACGCTGTACGCACAGGACAGCTTGGTAGCGAGAGAGCTCTGCACACGGGACGAAGTAGTCAACTACTTCCGGCTTGGCCGGAAGAGTAAAACGTGCTCGACGATACCGACGAGGAAGCACCGTCCAGTGCTGCCACCGCGCTAGGTATTGTGGGCCGTAGCACCCATTGCACACACTCACACAAGCATTCATTCGTTGCGCATGCAGGCGCCATTACAAATAAAAACGGATAATCTGCATTAATTGCATCATAAAACTGTTGCGACGCAACATACATATACGAGTACTTTAGAAAAACTAGTTTTATGAACCACTGAACAGATTTCTTCTTATAGATCAGAAGTAGTACTATATATTCAAGCCATTAGAATTGGCCTCTATATATTTTTCAATACTTCAAATAACGATATACGGAAAAGTTAAAGGTTTTTCAAATTTACCTATACATAGCATATGCGAAAATACTTGACTTCAATCAATGATATTTATAAATAGTGTTTATTTTAGAATGACAAAGAATTGACATAATCCGGATGACCGACAGGAGTAGGGACGCGTGACAAAGTCAAGATTCAATCTTACTTTTATTCGTCTGATCACAAATGTAATCCGCGTCACTCGAAGGACTTTATACAAACTCTAGACAAGAGTTGATGTGATTCGTTTCTTCTCCGGGATGGTAGCCGCTCTCGTGTTGATTTGGCGGGTCAAGCCGGAGGCCGCTCCTTCCAATGGCAAATCGACGTCGACTCACCGAAGAAATCGAAGGACGGACTAACTGTCGTGCTACCCGCGCTCGAACCTTTACGAGGTGTGTTCAAAAAGTAAGGTGACTTTGTATTTTTAAGAAAAAATATTTATTTATTTATCAATATTTATGTTGTCCCCTTCAAAGTAATCTTCCTAAGATACAATACACTTATGCCAATGGTTTTTCCAATCCTCAAAGCACTTCTCATAAGCACTTTTCGGTATAGCCTTGAGCTCTTCCAGCGATGCAGTCTTTATCTCTTCAATCGTTGCAAATCTCCGTCCTTTCATAGGTCTCTTTAGTTTTAGGACCAAGAAAAAGTCACATGGGGCCAAATCTGGTGAATATGGTGGCTGAGGCATGATTGTGGTGTTGTCTTTGGCCAAAAAATCTCTCACAAGCAAAGATGAGTGAGCAGGGGCATTATCGTGATGCAAAAGCCATGAATTGTTTTTCCACAATTCTGGGCGTTTTCTTCGTATTGCTTCTCGCAAACGGCGCATAACTTCAAGATAATACTGTTTATTGACCGTACGTCCATATGGTAAGAACTCTTGATGCACCACGCCATGGTAATCGAAGAAAACAGTGAGCAAAACTTTGACATTTGATCGAACTTGACGTTCTTTTTTCGGGCTTGGCTCATCCGGGCTCTTCCATTGGGACGATTGGACTTTGGTTTCGATATCATAACCATATACCCATGATTCGTCACCAGTTATGACCCTTTTGAGTAAATCTGGATCGTTGTTGACGTCACTCAACAGTTCTTGAACGATGCTCATGCGACGGTTCTTTTGGTCAAAATTTAGCAATTTCGGAACAAACTTCGCTGACACACGTCTCATGTCCAAAACGTTAGAAAAAATTTAATGGCAGGAGCCAAGCGATATACTAACATCCTCAGCAACTTCTCCGATAGTGATTCGACGATTTTCCAGAACAATTTTCTTCACTGCTTGAACGTTTTCATCAGTTGTTGACGTGCTTGGCCGTCCAGAGCGAGGCTCGTCATTGGTATCTTCCCGGCCATCTTGGAAGAGTTTGTACCACTTGTAAACATTTTTTTTACTCAGAACAGTTTCACCGTATGCCACCGGCACATTTCAACGTAATCCGTAACATTTCAAGTGTTACGAAGCACTTTATTTTATTTTTTACACAAAATTTGATGCAAATCCTTTGATCCATATTTTTCGATAGCAAGAAATCGCCGAGCACGCAAAACACTTTACGCCTCCCATAACCAAACAAAAAATGCTATACACTTGAAACTTGGTACAGATGTTCGAGAAGGGTGTACCAACATAATAAAACATCGATAATCGAAAGTACGTTGCCCGTGAAATTCACCTTACTTTTTGAACACACCTCGTATATCTCTTGAATGTACACGTCCCAACGCGCAATCATCAACATATGTAGCTGACTCTTTCTGAATATTAATCTCCGTTGAGTCCGTACTTTCATTTTCTGTTTCTACTTGAAATTCTAGATGTCTTCTGCATATATAAATTACTCGCAGTTCACTCATCAAAGCTAGGGTAAAAGCTCGAATAAAAGCGCTACCCGCCGTCTTTATACCAAACGGTACGCGTATAAATTGATACATCCGGCCTTTAAACAAAAAGGCTATGAAAGGTCGCGATTCATAATTCAGTAAAATTTGTCTATATCCATTTGCCATATCTATTTTAGAAAAGTAATTACATTTATAAAAATTTTGCATTATATCGTTAATACACAGGCCAACAAAATTTGACAAAGGTTCAGAACCAGAGACCAGACATAATATATTCGAAGGATTTTGATACGCTGAATCCAAATCCGAGCTCAGAATTGCGCCAGCACGTCAGGATTTTGAGATATCCTAACCTAAACGTGCGAAAATCACGTTTTTTTTAGCTATATTCGGTACCTTATAACATTGCGAATAAATTTTTTCATGCAAAACTGACAACGGCATCTGAAAGAGAAACTCTTGGCCTACAAAATGCACTACCGATTTTTGTTTTTATGTCTTTTGGTAATGTAGATATCGTCGTTTGAAATTTAACACCTATGAATTTGTTTATACTGCGACACACCAGAACGAGTGACCAGACATAGTACACCCGAAGGATTTTGGTGCGCTGAATCCAAATTCGAGCTCAGAATTGCACTAGTACGTCAGGATTTTGAGATATCCTAACCTAAAAGTGCGAAAATCACGTTTTTTTGGCTATATACGGTACCTTATAACATTGCGAATAATTTTTTTCGTGCAAAATTGACAACGACATCTAAAAAGCAATTCTTATCGTACAAAAGCTCTAACAATCTTTAGTTTATGTCTTCTTTTATCATCAATTGAAATGTACTACTTATCAATTGGTTTATACGGCAACGCAATGAATTTCGACTATTATAACTCAAATCCCTGATCTTGGAGCATTGTAACCTGCAGGGCAATAAACCTTGCCCACTTAACCCTAAATCTCTTATCCCTGAAACCCTGTGACCTTCGATGCAATAATCCCCGTCCCCTTAACCCCAAATATTTTAACCCAAGAATGTTATAACAAGCGCGGCAATAAAACCTGCCAACTTAACCCCGAATGGTTCACCTCGGAATCCTGTAACTTGCGATACAATAGTCCTAGATTCCTTGTGGCACAAATTACTGGGCTCAGGCATTAAGGGATTTGCGTAACGGCATCGAGGGTTATAACATCACAGATTTCGGGGTCACAGGGTTAACGGATTTAAGGTTATAACGAATTTAATTCATTCGTTATATCTCTCTCTTCCCACGCATGTATGTACACAATTCATATACTTATACTATATTTGAATTCACATTACATTATACAGCAGCCTGCAGCTGCCGACAACGTCGAAGTGTAAGGTAAGAGAGAGAGCCCGGCATGTCAATTCACGAGCCTATAAGCAGGGAGAGTCGCGTCCGCGTGTATGCGTGTGGTCGCGCTGCCGAAAAGCGCGATGAAAGAGTTGGGACGCCTCCCGCGGTAATTGACTGGCGGACGTAACACGGGCGACACGTGCTTGAGCGCGCGCTAAAGGATTTGCCTTTTTTGCGGATTCGGACTTCCGACCCGGCATTGCCTTAGATTATTCGCGAGTGCGTGCAGTGGTGCGACACCTTGACACGACGGTGTGTGCGTGCAAGGACGTAGTGCTAGGTAGCCCACATTTCGTCACCACTGCAACCGGCGTCCGGGAACGCTGTTCAGCGAGCGAGCGTTTACCGCACGGAGGGCCTAGCCGTTGACGCCTCATTGTAAGTACCGACTCGATTAGCTCTCTCTCGCTTGCCCGCTCGCTTCTCTCTCTATCTTTACCGATTTACTACTGTACGCTTTCTCCTTAATAACACAGGCCGACAAAAAATTTTACCAAGAACCCGAGTATAGTTTTCCGAAGGTTTTTTGCGCGCTGAATCTGAATCCGAGGTCAGAATTTCTCTGGTGGCTCCGGTTTTCGAGATATCCTAACCTTAAAGTGCAAAAAACGCGATTTTTGCCTATATTTGAGGTTATGTAGCAAAGAAAAGAAATTTTTTTTCAAAAAACTGTATACATCAAATTAAAGTATGAGTTTTCTTCTTTCAAATGCCGTTGAGTATGCTCGGATATCTTTTTTTTTTCACGAAGTTACACAAATTTGAAATAAAAAGCACTTGGCTAACTTGCTCTACCCAGCGTCATGTGGGTGTGCCTGCTTAGGGGTTGGGAGGGCTGGTTTTAAAGGGTTGAGGAGGTATTTGGGGATGAGGCCTATCTAGATCATATTAGTACACATACCTGTGATTAGAAAATGAGTTTTTTTATCAAAAAGCAGTTAATTAAACTTGCTCTACCCAGGGTTATGTGGGTGAGCCTGTTTAGGGGTAGGCAGGGGTGGTTTCTACCCGTAAGAGAGCATTTTGTAAATAGAAGCACGATGCTCACAATATTTTTTAGTGTTTTGTCATATTTCCAAGTTTGGTTTAAATTGGTGAGTGGCTCTTTAATATGGTTACTTGTTAGATAGCTTGGGTTGAATGATGTGGTGCTTTTTAAATTCATAAAATTTGAAATTTTCAAATTTGTGTAATTTCGTGAAAAAAAAAAGATATCCGAGCATACTCAACGGCATTTGAAA
The DNA here is from genome assembly GCF_024137745.1 of Phymastichus coffea. Taxonomy (NCBI): domain Eukaryota; kingdom Metazoa; phylum Arthropoda; class Insecta; order Hymenoptera; family Eulophidae; genus Phymastichus; species Phymastichus coffea. The sequence goes on along the minus strand of NW_026706843.1, from coordinate 125,518 downwards.
GAAGAAAACTCATTCTTTAATTTGATGTATACAGTTTTTTGAAAAAAAATTTCTTTTCTTTGCTACATAACCTCAAATATAGGCAAAAATCGCGTTTTTTGCACTTTAAGGTTAGGATATCTCGAAAACCGGAGCCACCAGAGTAATTCTGACCTCGGATTCGGATTCAGCGCGCAAAAAACCTTCGGAAAACTATACTCGGGTTCTTGGTAAAATATTTTTGTCAAATTCTGTCGGCCTGTGTAATTTATATAAATCATCTTTATCCTTCGGATTCTCTGTGTTTCTTTGACTTTGCGCCCGACTCCCACTCCCAATCCTTGGCGAATTCTCTGCGCTCGTCACTACTTTTCGCGCTTTCCAGCCACCACTACCTGCGACGCTCTACGCGGGCCACGAGGCTGTTTGACATTGCGGCTGATTGAAAGGCTTGGCCACACATGCACCAGCGTACTAGCTCCGTGGCATTAGTAACTGATTAAGCCGAGTTGTCAATTAATCTATCCTCTCGATTATAACGGCGGGTTAGCCAAAACCCCGTTATAAGGTTAAGGGGGTAGTTAAAGGTTAAGGGGTCGGGGGTTTTTGGGTTAACGGATTTAGGGTTATGGCCACGCAGATTATAGCCTTCTAGAATATCTCGGAATACTGACGTGTTGGCGCAATTCTAAGCTGGGATTTGGATTTAGCGCATTGAAATTCTTCGGGTGCGTTATGTCTAGTTTTTGGTTCTGAAGTTTATCGGTCTGTGACAGACAGACAAATATTAGAATTAAAAATTTAAATAATTTGTTTAAATAAATTTAAATGTACAAATCTGAGATCAAACTCGTGACTAGTAACCCCCAAAACCATGGAAATGTGGTGCAGCTTGCAAAAATATTCTATTATACAGGAATTTGTTTAAAGAAATTTTTTAAATAAAAATACATTTTGCAAATCTGATATCAGATTCATAACCAGCGACCTCAAAATTCAGCAAAAGTATGTGCAACTTGCAAAAACATTGAGTCTTGCAACATTTGTTTAAATAAATTGTTTAAATAATTCTAAATTCACAAATCTGACATCAAACTCGTAATCAGTGACCCCTAAAACCATGGAAATGAGGTGCAACTTGCAAAAATATTCAATTGTGCAAAAATTTGTTCAAACAAATTGCTTGAATAAAATAAGTTTTGAAAATCTGATATCCGATACGATCAGCGGAATCAAAAACCGTGAAATCTTTCATTCGTTTTTGAAATTCTGTAGATAGATGACGTAGAATATTACGTAACTTGAAATGTATGATTGTATGCTGAAGCTGAGATAGGTGAAAGCTGAGATAACTGATTTTGTGACATGCTAATCCTTCCGTGTTAGAGATCACGTTTGAGTGGCGGGCTAACGGTTGAATTTCCTGTAAATGCTATTATCTTATTTTCTTCTAATTTATTTATTATAAGAATATTTATCATAAGAACATTTTTTATCCTCTTTGTTATTTATTATTAGAAAAATGAGTTCCACACGCCCTTGTGCAAGAAAAATTGATATATTTTGTTATGTTTGTGGGAAGTTTGAAACAACTTCTTATCGACGATCGATTAATGATTCAATCAAAACTCTATATATGAAATGTTATAAGGTTCCGATCGACAATTTAGATAAGACATGAGTACCATCTTCAATTTGTAATTCTTGCACACTTGCTATGTTGAAGTGGGATGATAATAGCAGCAATATGACTGTTATTGAACCGACCATCTGGCGTGAGCCCAAGGACCATGAAACTGATTGTTACTTCTGCTTATGTAATACAACGGGTTTCAATAAACAAAATTCCAATAAAATCATCTACCCTGCCGTAGCGAGTGTAACACCAGCCAAAGTAGGAAAAGTAAGTAAACCCGGAAAAGAAGTTGGAACCGATGGATATTGATACAATTGAAGATGTTTCTTTTGAAAATAGTTCTGATGACGAGAGTCCTAAGCTTTTTGACCAAAGTTCGTTAGATGATTTTATTCGAGACCTCAATCTTCAAAAGGATAAAGCTGAACTCTGTGCTTCAAGACTCCAAAAAAGGAAGCTATTATTACCTGGAACAAAAGAGTCAATTTACAGAAACCGAGAAGAGGCGTTCATAAAGTACTTTGCAATGGAGGATGTGATGGTGTACTGTAATAACATCGAAGAATTGGTTAACTTGTATATCCAAGATTTGTACAAGCCAGAAAACTGGCTTCTCTTCATTGATTCTTCCACACAAAGTCTCAAAGCTGTGTTACTACACATCGGAAATGAGTATGCGGCACTTCCTGTAGGTCACTCAACTGCACTAAAAGAATCATACAATAGTTTTCAATTTCTACTGGAAAAAATAAATTACAAGACTTACAATTGGCTTGTTTGTGGTGACTTTAAGATGATAAAAACTTATAGTTGGCTTGCAGTCGGGAAATACCAAATTTCCGTGTTTCCTCTGCCTTTGGGACAGCCGTGCAAGAGAAAAGCATTGGGTAACAAAAAAATGGCCCACAAGATCAGAATGGAAAATAGGTTCTCATAATGTCGCCTACGTAGGTCTTGTTGATAGAGAGAGAGTATTACTGCTACCATTTCACATCAAATTAGGGTTATGAAACAGTTTGTGAAATCCTTGAATAAAGAAGGTAAATGTTTCAATCATTTGAAAGCCACATTTCCGAAATTGAGTGATGCAAAAATTAAGGAAGGCATTTTCGTTGGGCCTGATATACGAAAACTCATGAAAGATGATACATTTATCGAAACCATGACTCTCGTTGAAAAGAATGCTTGGTTGAGCTTCAAAGATATTACAGAAACATTTTTAGGCAATAATCGAGACCCGCAGTTTGAAACTATTGTGTCCAACATGTTACAGAATTTCCGAAAAATGGATTGTCTAATGAGCCTTAAAATACACTTCCTTCATTCTCATTTGGACTATTTCCCAGAAAATCTTGGAGCATATAGTGAGGAGATGGGTGAACGATTTCACCAAGACTTTAAACAAAAGCAACAACATTACCAAGGAAGATGGGTTCGAAAAAATGATGGCCGACTATTGCTGGTCATTGAAGGGATGATAATAACCCTACTAGTCACAAACGTAAATCTCTTCAACGATCGTTTGAAATGAAGCGCCAACGTTTTCACAAAAAGAAAGCATAACATCACAGAATTGGCGGTTATAGGTTTAGGAATATACGAGGTGTGTTCAAAATGTAAGGTAACTTTTCAAATTTCACAGGCAACGTACTTTCGATTACCGATGTTTTATTATGTTGGTACACTCTTCCCGAACATCTGTACCAAGTTTCAAGTGTATAGCATTTTTTGTTTGGTTGTGAGAGGCGTAAAGGTTATAAGTGTTTTGCGTGCTCGGCGATTTCTTGCTATCGAAAAATATAGATCAAAGGATTTGCATCAAATTTTGTGTAAAAAATAAAATAAAGTGCTCCGAAACACTTGAAATGTTGACGGTGGCATACGGTGAAACTGTTCTGAGTAAAAAAAATGTTTACAAGTCGTAGAAACTCTTCCAAGATGGCCGAGAAGATACCAATGACGAGCCTCGCTCTGGACGCCCAAGCACGTCAACAACTGATGAAAACGTTCAAGCAGTGAAGAAAATTGTTCTGGAAAATCGTCGAATCACTATCGGAGAAGTTGCTGAGGATGTTAGTATATCGCTTGGCTCCTGCCATTAAATTTTTTCTAACGTTTTGGACATGAGACGTGTGTCAGCGAAGTTTGTTCCGAAATTGCTAAATTTTGACCAAAAGAACCGTCGCATCGTTCAAGAACTGTTGAGTGACGTCAACAACGACCCAGATTTACTCAAAAGGGTCATAACTGGTGACGAATCACGGGTATATGGTTATGATATCGAAACCAAAGTCCAATCTTCCCAATGGAAGAGCCCAGATGAGCCAAGACCGAAAAAAGCACGCCAAGTTCGATCAAATGTCAAAGTTTTGCTCACTGTTTTCTTCGATTACCATGGCGTGGTGCATCAGGAGTTCTTGCTATATGGACGTACGGTCAATAAACAGTATTATCTTGAATTTATGCGCTGTTTGCGAGAAGCAATACGAAGAAAACGCCCAGAATTGTGGAAAAACAATTCATGGCTTTTGCATCACGATAATGCCCTTGCTTACTCATCTTTGCTTGTGAGAGATTTTTTAGCCAAAGACAACACCACAATCATGCCTCAGCCACCATATTTACCGGATTTGGCCCGATGTGACTTTTTCTTGTTCCCAAAACTAAAGAGACCTATGAAAGGACGGAGATTTACAACGATTGAAAAGATAAAGACTGCATCGCTGGAAGAGCTCAAGGCTATACCGAAAAGTGCTTATGAGAAGTGCTTTGAGGATTGGAAAAACAATTGGCATAAGTGTATTGTATCTGAGGGAGATTACTTTGAAGGGGACAACATAAATATTGATAAATAAATAAATATTTTTTCTTAAAAATACAAAGTCACCTTACTTTTTTAACACACCTCGTTCATTCTAAAGATTGTCAGCTTCTTATTGTAACCTCTCTAACTACATTGGAGCTTAGGTTGAAATGCTATGGATTACAATCCACTTAAATTAATTTGTCCTGTGCCTGATCCTCACTGTTCACTGCATTCATTTAACCTGTTGTGAGTTTAGCGCTCGCAGATCATAGCGAACCTAAGTTCAACTGTAGTGGTCTAGAGCTCGAAGGTTACTGCGTATATGGGTTATACTGTCGTGGATTCTAGTTTGCAAGTTATATCATACTCAATATACCTGTTGCGGATTATAGCGCGCTTAAATGAACCTGTAGCAGGTTATAGCGAATTTAGGTTAACTTGCCGTGATTTTGAGCTTGCAGGTTATAGCGCACTTGAGTCAACCAGCCGCGTATTATAACGCACTTAGCTTAACCTCTCGCGGGTCATAGAGCGCTTAGATTAACTTGTCGTGGTTTTAAGCTGAGTGTAGGTTATAGCGCACTTAGGCAATCCTGTCATGGTTTTGAGCTTGCATGTTATAGCGCACTTGAGTTAATCTGTCACTGGTTCTAAAGTTATAGGATTTTCAGTGCATTTAGGTCATAACCATCTGCCTTAGCCTGCCCTAAATTTATAGCTGCCATTTTAGAGTGCATCTAATAAATTCAGATAGATTCGCCGTAAATTAGTACAATGGTAGACCTTTATATGCCAGTGTAAGTTTTTCCTACTACTGAAGATTGCAAAACAAATCAAGATTTTTCATACTCCAGTATAAATCAATTGATAAATGGCACATTTCAATTGATGGTATCTCTGCTGGAAAAAGACAAAAAAATCGGTAATGCATTTTGTCGGCCAAGAGTTGCTCTTTCAGATGCCGTTGTCAGTTTTGCATGAAAAAATTTATTCACAATGTTATAAGGTACCGAATATAGCCAAAAAAACGTGATTTTCGTACTTTTAGGTTAGGATATCTCAAAATCCTGACGTGCTGGCGCAATTTTGAGCTCGGATTTGGATTCGGCGCACCAAATGGAGTTTTTGGGTATAGTTAGTAACATAGCCAAGTTTATCCGAGAATAAGTCCTTGAAATACTCGTATTTAACATTGCTATAAATGTGTTTTCTATTCTCATTCAATACTGCCAGGCTTTTTGCGAATCGAATTGCTCAGGAAGGTCCGATACTTTTGCTTCTTACGAGGGCGGTTCGATAAGTACTTAGCCTTACCGCCCGATGGAGCCACTCTCGCAAAAGAAATATTCTATCACGTAGTACAATCTTCTCGATGGTTACTGTCAAGATTTCAGCCAGATCGGAGTTGTAGTTTCTTTTGAGAGCGTGTGAAAGCAAGTGTGTCCGTTGATTTTTGAAAAATGGAAAAAGAGCAGTATCGGTTGGTGATTCGATTCTTGTTTTTGGAAGGGAAATTGCGCAGCGATATCAAAAAGCGCTTGGATGCTGTGTACGGTTACTCTTCTCCTTCGATGGCGACCGTCAAAAATTGGTTTAACGAGTTTCAACGTGGTCGCACGTCGATTTTTGAAGAGCCACGTCCAGGTGCTCCGAAAACGGCTACTACGGAGGATAACGTGACAAAAATTCACGATCTCGTATTGGCAGATCGACGATTGAAGGTGCGCGAGATAGCTAAGATCATAGGCATCTCAAAAGACCAAGTGGGTCATGTCCTGCATGAAATTTTGGGCATGAGAAAGCTATCGGCGCGATGGATGCCGCGTTTGCTCACTCCGGACAACAAGCGCAACCGTGAGACAACTTCCGAGCAACGTCTGACGCTGTTTAAGCGCAATCCGAAGGAGTTTCTGCATCGTTTCGTGACAGTCGACGAAACATGGATCCACTGGTATACACCAGAGACCAAGGAACAGTCGAAACAGTGTACTTTGCCCGGCGAAAGTGCTCCGAAGAAGGCGAAGACTGTCCCATTGGCCGGAAAGGTGATGGCCACCGTTTTCTGGGCTTCACAAGGTGTGATCTACATCGACTACCTGGAGAGGTGCAAAACGGTTACAGGGCTGTACTATGTCGAATTATTGGACCGATTCGACGTCGAATTGCAGAAAAAACGGCCCCATTTGGCGGAGAAAAAAGTGCTTTTCCACCATGACAACGCACCGGCTCACACCTCCGCCGTCACCATGGCCAAATTGGTCGAATTAGGCTACGAACTGCTGCCCCATCCACCGTATTCTCCAGATTTAGCCCCATGCGACTTCTTTTTATATCCAAACTTGAAAAAGTCACTCGCCGGGCAGAAATTTGAGTCGAATGAGGAGGTAATCGCTGCCACGGAAGCCTACTTTTCAGACCTCGAGGAAACGTATTTTTCAGACGGGTTAAAGAAGTTGGAGCATCGTTGGGCCAAGTGTATCGAACTAAAAGGAAACTATGTTGAAAAATAAAACGCCAGTTTTTCAAAATTTTCGTTTTTCTTTTGTAGGCTAAGTACTTATCGGACCACCCTCGTATATTTGTTTTGATTAGAATTTTAGTATCTCCATGTGCTTTATCCAGTGGATGATTTATTTTATGTACTGAGTAGTTTGGTATGTGGAGAAAATGTTTGCTGGTAAAGTATGCTTCTGAAACTAACATAAGAGCAATATTTTCGCGAATTACGAACAAAAATGCTCTTAATTTGAGGTGTCTTCTCGTAAGGTCAATTGCATTCCAGATAGCAATTTTTAGATTTGACATGGTTATACTAATTTATTAATAAGTGTGGTTACTAATTTTAACAATATGTCCATTGTTTGCGTCATTTTTTCCATTAATTGTTCGAGTTTATTAATTGACTTTTCATCGTTACTGCAATTGTTTTGTTCTGTGTGTACTGCTGTTTATTTTGGTGTTTCTGTTTCAGTCTGGCCGTTATGTTTATCTATTACCTGTGCGTATGTTGTGTTCGGTCTAACTCTATTGTCATTTGGATTTGAATTTGGATTTGTGATTATATGTGTTTGTATGCTATTTTGAAATGTTTTGTCACTTAACTTGGGAAACAATTTTTGCTGTATGATTTCCTTTGCAGTTTGCACATATTACATCTTTGATTTTTTGTTTGATTGGACACTCCTTAGTTTAATGATATTCAGCACATTTAACACACACTGCACTTTTGAAACAGTAATTTTTGTACATACGTCCGTACTCTTAGCAGTTTTGACACTGAACAATTTCTCTTTTTATGTTTGGTGGTTCGAATTTGATTACTGTGTGAAGAAGTTTGGTTACTTTGTAAATATCCTGACTTTTATAGTCATGTTTAATTTCAACTGTGAAAAGCGGTAGTGGTGCTTTTGTGATGCGATGCCTTATGTTATGAATACTTAGTACTTTGTGTCCGTGATTTTCTATGGCAGCTTTTAATTGTTCAGTATCAACTGACGGATGCATGATTCTTAGTATTACTTTGAAACCTTTTTCTTCTTTACGCTAATAGGTGTAGAATTATGCCTTTTTTTTCTTTCAGAACATTTATTATCGGGAGATACTTTTCCGATATTGTTGGTTGAATTTTAATTTCATCTTGCCCTATTACTTTTAGTATAAAATTATTTTTGACTATTGTGTTTAATAATTTTTCTAACGGTTGGATATCTTCTACGTTGTAAACAAAGATCGGGGGGGATTTGTTTATCGTTTTGTTTGCTTCGTTACTTCCTGATTTTTCGTCTTCACTATGATTATTTTCTTTATTATCTTGTAGTATTTTGAATCTATTTCTTGTATTACTTAGCCAGTAGTTTAATTTTGCTTGTTTGATAGTTTAAATAATTTGAGTTTCATTGCCTGGACTGCTTCGACTGCTTGGACTTTTTTTGTAAGAAGCGATTTTCCATTCTCCAGGTTTGTCTTTATTGTTGAATAACGACTCATCACTTACTTTTATGGCCATTTCGACCGTTTTGTTTTGTAGTTCTGTTTAAACGTATTTCACTTTTAACTGTCACTTCACTTGATATATTATTCCTATAACTATAACTTTTCCGGTAGAGCGCAGTTTTAACACATGTACTCACCTCAAGGTTCAACCGCTAAGTGAATGAGATAAGTAATTTTCTTTTCTTTTATTTATTTACCGATCCGTAAGATGACAATGATATCTGACTTTCATTTGACCCTCTTTAAAAGATTTATCACAAATGTAAGAGGTCTTAGCCACGAAGAATAAAAATGACTCCTGATTTGAGAGTCGCATCTCTTTCGCATTCTTATATCTCTTCTCTAAATCTGCTGATAGAGTTTGAAGTTGCTGAACTAACCATTCTACTAGAGATAAATCGTCAACTAACACCTTTCTATAAGTCATACAAATGGAGCGATTGTCGTCAAACCTGCATTTGATGTAAACAAATTGATAACAAATTGTACCAATTTATTGCGATCGTGATTTTTAAACTGCAAGATATTATTCTCCTTCGTGGGAAGATTAATTCCGCAGATATTTAATTCTGAACAATCCATTCTTGGGCTTCCAATTTTTCACTGCTCCAAAAGTAATGCAAACAATGATCGCAGATGTAGCATTTATACTGATGAATAGATACTTGACTACGAATCAATTGAGAAATATTCTTAATCCACACGCAATGGAACTTCGGAACGTATTCTCTATCGTTATCATCATCTGGTTGATTCTCAAAGCTCTTATTAATGTAGAAATTTTGTATAAGCAACAAGTTTACATGATTTCCTCTTTTCAGAGATGATTGAATCTATAATCTTATATATAGTCTTTGAATCTATAATCGTTTGCATGATGAAGACAGTTGTAAACTCGATGTGAGTTTAAATCTATTGGATATAATGTCGAGAAAATGGCCCACTTGAAGCATTAATTATCATTGTTTTGCACGTTGAAATATGCTTTCTTATCAGCAATGAAGGATGGAAGTGGGATTAAAGAGCTTCCCTTGATAGGATTAAGCTTATTAATATTGATTTATGTTCCAAGATGGCTTTCATAGACCAGCCAGAATCTCTCTCTTGAAACTCTTCCATCTCTTTCATGATGATCTGCCTGATGTTATCTACAAACCATTCAGATAAATTAGTGATTTGATAGATGATATTATTTTTTGTGCTAAAATATTTACCCGCTGTACTTTCTTCGTTACTTTTTTGAATAACAAACTCCACTGCTAGCTCAGTGTTCACCTTGATGGCATCAAATGTGGTGAGAACTAGCCTGATTTGTGCCTCGAACACATGACATACTGCTTTCATAAAAGAAGCGATGTCCAATTGTCCATAATTGAGATAATCCCAGTGCAAATTTGATGATTGAATGCTGATTGGAGATCCTGCCATAAGACTCTTCTCTCATCAAACTAATCTTGTAATGCTTCGCCAAATCTCAGAAAGCCATTGAGTCTATTTTGAATATAGAAAAAATGACTCATATAGCTCTGTCATCTTTGTCGTTCCGATCTATTCAAGTCAACATTCAACGTAAATAGACGTAGCATTTTGATAGCCTCCTTTAGGATATCAAGCCATCATCTCGTATAATCGTCAGGCTTGAGATCTGTCAGCCCCACTACCTTCCAGAGCTGCTTTACGGTCTCTGAGTAGTAGTTTACCGATGTCATCTTGCTGCTGGTCCTTCTGCTCCTACTACTACTGCTGCTACTTCTGCTACTGCTGCTGCAGCTGCTGCTATTGTTCTAATGACCTAAAGCTAATGAGTTCTGATTACTCAGTCTCGGGCTTTTATGCCTGAAATCCGCGGTGGCGTAGTGAACTAGCGGTCACAACGCTGCATGCAGAAGTGGAAAAACTTACGTCTGTGCAGTTATCTAACGGCAACGGCGCTGTGAGCAGGAGTGAAAATTCAGGGATCTGGCTATAAAAGGCCAAGCTCGAACAGCCAGAGCATCATTCTCAGTCATTAGGAAGGATCTTCTAGCAATAACAGGAACAGCATTAACTCCAGTAGTAGTAGTAGCTCCAGTAAATCTTCACCTTCCGAGATGAAATACATTGTCGATATGCAGAACTTCCAAGCTCGAGGAAGCAATTTCATCTTCATGGAGCTTGCTATTGTTCTGGTTCAGCGCAACGCTCTCCCCAAGATCTACTGCTTCTCATCATCACCTACACCACTAGATGCTCTACCATGTTTCAAAAACGTCAATAGGTGGCTAGAAACAAATCATCATTTCATCTCTTGGGAAGGAGGAAATATTCCGTACACGGAGCTAACGATGGTATTGCAATTAATTTTCCATTTAGCTTATAAGGTGTATGTAAAAAGAAGGCAAAAGGTAACATGTTTGAGATCATTTCTGAATGAAATGTACGCAATTGCAATGTTAGAGAAGCTCGATTAATTAAGTAATCAATTCAATGTAATTTATCTTATAGATCAATAGTGAATCTAAAAAGTGACATGGAATGTCCAGCTTTAAGTAATCTTCCACACGGTGATATACCCTTTTGCAGACATCATAGCACCTGCAAGTGTGGATCTCAACTGGTGTACAATGCGGAACGCGCAAAAATTATTGACGTGAATGTTGAAAAAGGAGGAGGAGGAGACAATGAAGGATCTCACAGCGAGGATGCAACACTGTCAGTGCAATTATATTGTAGACAGCCGGTTTGCATCAGTACCCCCTCAACCTATCAATTCACTGGAGTAGATGAAACAGACACCTAACGAGATTTCTTGTAAAAAAAAAAGTTAAAAAACAATTAAAAACATATTTTTTAAACAAAATTTTCTAATCCAATTTTGAGAGCCAACCCGTTGTCAAAAATTAATAATCAAACAATCATCTCAGGTTACACACGTGTGTTTCGTTGGTAGATATCCAACCTCATCAGATCTTTATTGAAAACAAATGAAAAAATGGTTACAATAACTAATACATATAGAATGAATAAAAGTCACGCTAACGAACATTTACCTCAATTCAATAATCACAATCAAATTAACCATTACAGTAAAACCAAAAATACAATATTAAACTCATCATCTAACTTTCAATCATACAAATACTTAAAATTCATCTCAAACAACAACTGTGAAATAATGCAAGCCGACCGGTGTCTGTTGTCTTTTATATCAAAACAAATCACATATAGATATACAATTAAATGTATCCCCTCTCATATGCCGGGAAAGACCGGTACAGTCAGTATCACTGCATATCAAAACAAATTTTCAAAAACATTCTACCAAATATAACTGTAAAATGTGAAATCAATCAGATAAAACGTCAAATAAACCTTTATATCGTTTACTTAATAAACTAGTGTCCTCCTGTCTATTTATAGTGTTATTAAACAAATTAATATATATCATTTCAGAAATTAGTCTCTTTCAATAATTAGACTCTCTATCTAAAATTGTTGTGTTGTCCCAGTCAAACGAATGCGTAGGATAATTTTTCAAATGCATCGGAATAGGAAAACATTTATTTTTAATTAAAGGGATGAACTTATGGTTGAGCCTTACAGGTGGTAGCGAGGTTGGGGCTACCATCAATAACACAGAAAAAAGATAAAATAAAAATGACTTAAAATGAATTTTCAAATTACACGCCTAAATCTAAACTCTATTTCAAAATCAAATTTTAAATTTCGCGCTTACAATCAATCTTCATTTCAAAATGCGCGTCAATCTAAAAATTTTTCTAAAAGAATTTCAGTCAGCCTTTCGCTAGCAGTATTTCAGATAACTACTTTTATCAATTAACATCTCAACTGACCAATACATACGAGGTGTGTTCAAAAAATAACGAGAATTTTCGTTTTATGAAAAAAATATTTATTTATTCATCTACATTAATGTTGTCGCCTTCAAAGTAGTCCCCTTTGGATACAATACACTTATGCCAACGCTTTTTCCAAACCTCGAAACACTTTTGAAACTCGATCTTTGTAATAGCTTTTAGCTCTTTCAGCGATTCGCTTTTAATGTCATCTATGCTTGTAAAACGACGGCCTTTTAATGTTCTCTTTATTTTTGGAAATAGAAAAAAGTCACATGGAGCCATATTTGGTGAATATGGAGGCTGATGCATCGTTACAGTTTCGTTTTTGGCCAAAAATTCACGAACAAGCAATGAAGTGTGAGCAGGCGCATTATCGTGGTGCAAAAGCCATGAATTGTTTTGCCACAAATCCGGGCGTTTTTTTCGGATTGCTTGACGCAAACGACGTTGAACTTGTAAGTAGTACTGCTTATTGATTGTTTGACCTTGTGGCAAGAATTCATAATGCACTATGCCATTAAAATCGAAGAACACAGTGAGCATAACCTTCACATTCGACCGTACTTGTCGAGCCTTTTTCGGTCTTGGCGATCCAGAATGCCTCCACTGGGACGATTGAGCCTTAGTTTCGACATCATATCCGTAAACCCATGTTTCGTCACCTGTTATAACACGTTTTAGTAGTTCTGCATCGTTATTGACTTCATTTAGCGACTCCTGAGCAACTTCCATTCGCCGCTGTTTTTGTTCGAAATTCAACAATTTTGGAACGAATTTTGCTGCCACACGTTTCATACCCAAAACATTCGAAAAAATTTGATGGCATGAGCCAACTGATATGCCAACATCATCAGCGACTTCTCTGATTGTGATTCGGCGATCGTTCATAACCATTTCTTTCACTTTTTTCACGTTTTCATCGGTTGTTGATGTGCTTGGGCGTCCGGGTTGTTCGTCATCTTCAACGTTTTCGTGGCCATCTTGGAAACGCTTATACCACTCATAAATCCTTGCTTTACTCATAGCAGACTCACTATATGCCTTTGTTAACATTTGACAAACTTTACTACACTTTATTTCATTTTTTACGCAAAATTTAATACAAATTCTTTGATCCATTTTTTTTCACAAACGAAAATCGCCGAGCTCGAAAAACACGTCTAACGTTAGCGACTGCCACTTAAAAAGTAAGCAATGAATATTGCTGAAAATTTTATCGTACTTCAGGGGCATGTGTACCAACATAATAAAAAAAATTTTATACAAGCGGACTCTCCAAACCCGCGAAATTTAAAAATTCTCGTTACTTTTTGAACACACCTCGTATGTTTTTCTGAGCTATCCTCTGTCTCTCTCTCTAGCTCGATGTTACTCCTGCTGTATGTCCCCCCCCCCTGTAGCCATCTAACTGACAAGGAGAGTCTAACCTTGTGGGAGAGGAGAAGACTAACCTTGTGGGTCACAAATTTTGATGGAATTTTGCACACACATTTTTTAGTCAAAAATATTGGTCACGTATCTCTTAGTTTCTCTGAATAAGCTGTAACGGGGTTAATACCGTTTATTTAATTTAATGCGCACGATCGTATCAAAGAGCGCGCGTGATTACCTATACGTTCAAACACGAAAACCGGAGAGCAGGAGGGAACGGGTATCAGTCAACCAACTATCTACTATTGAAATAAATACGATGAAATTCTAATCAATATCACATGCGAGAACATTTATTGCCTCTTAATACTAAACTATATTCGGCCCGCGTGTTTATGTTTACATGCCGCGCACGACAACAACATGCAGTGTCGGATCGCTCGCCGCTCTTTGTTTGCCGAGATAATACATGCACGTTTTCTATCGAGCCGAGAGATTAGTTATTTAGCAATTCTGTCGCGATCGCGAAATTAAACTGGCCAGCTTACCTTATTAGCAGTTGTACGATGACACAGAAATAAAAGCGCTCGCACTCTAGTTGCGGAAAAGTCAGTCTTTGCGGCGAAGTATCTCGCGTTTTCAGTTTCGCCCTCGATGGCGAAACTGCTCACTCACGCACGCTAGCACGCACTCAGCTCCGTCAGGCTATGGCACAGCTCGTCTCTCGTTATCTTTGCGCTCCGGAAAACTCGGGAAAACTCTCGTCCTTTTTGGTAGCAGCTAAGTGTGCGGGTTCTAATCTTGCACTCTTAGCTAAACGTGCCGGTAGCTAATCCTCTACTAGTTTATATTCGTACGCGCGCGTTCCGTTACGTCTCGTGCCGAATTCCCTCAATACATTTAGCCCCAACCGGCAGGTGCTGCTCTCGCCGGCAGCCGCATGGTTGGGCTGATAGCGCTAATATGACGTTTACCGTCACAGCCCCCTTCTAGTCTGGACCTGTGGGATCCTCGATGATAATATTATTAGCGCTGTTCCTTTTGAGGTGAGGAGGGGAAGGGATAATAAAAGGTCGTATTCTCTGTGATATTCTGAGCCATTTTATTGCGGACCAGTGTGGGTGTAGCCCTGCCCCCGGGGGCAGGGATCTTCAGTCGGGCTGGTCGCTGGTCATCTCCCGTCCTTCTGCGTCCAGCGGGGGTGCCCGCGTGCCTCCCATCCCAGCCTCTCCTGGACCAGGTCGATGTGCTGCCTGATGCGGGGACACCGGTCTGTGCGGGTTACCCCGGGGTAGTGGCATACGTTGCACCCTTTCCACTGGGCGCGCGAGAGGGTGCCACGCGGGAGGCCTCGCTCTCTGGGGGTCAGTGGCAACCCGTCCCGCCGGTTCGGGGCGGACCACAACGGCCTTTTGACCGTGGGGTCCACACCCGTGGACCCTACCACAAGATTTATGTGGATGGGTCCCGTTGCTTGACCCCCCATTGCTGCCGTCCACATTGACCACCAGGTTTATCCCGGACGTCCGCGGGCCCCAGTGTGTCGTGGCCTCCGACCTGGCCTCCGGAGCCGCTAGTCTGGCTCCGACGACTGGAGGCTGGGAGAGGCCCACAGGTGTGTCACTCACCGGGCCCTCGAGGGCCTGGCGGTGACGGCGCTAGACCTCCTTAGCGCCTGTGCGAACTGGCGCCGGCTAGACACCACTTTACTCCAGTAATCACTAGGGCGGTGTCCTACAGCCGTGTACGCGTCGTACTCCGCATACACGGATCGTTGGAGGGTGTTGAGGATCGTCCATCCTTGCTCGACCTCCTTCAAACCCTCCACTATCTCTTCCCAGGTTCGTTCACCAGGCGAGGATGCCTGGCTAGTGAACCTGGGGCGCCAGGTCGCGTCGGCGAAGTCCCCCTCCGTTTGGGTGCCCACGGAGGTTGGTGGGGTCTTCAGCGGGATGGCTTCTTCTGGAGATCCAGGTATCAGTGCGGTCTCTGTGCGCGCGATTCCGGGCTTCATCGACGTGCATGTGGCGGTCCTTTCGATGGGGAGCTCCTCTATTAGCACGGATGACGAGCTCTCGTGAGCTCGCACCCGTGCTTGCTCCTCCTCCTCCTTCTTGTTGCTGAGAAGGTGTAGGACGGTGTGGACCACCCTTTCTACGGCGGGGCCCAAGTCTAGCCCGATGAGGGCGGCTGCCGCCTGCTCGAATTGCTCGAGCGTAATCTGCATTCTGTCACAGTATGCGATTCTTCTTCCATACCTAGTCCCCTTCCTTAAACTCGGGGGTTCTGTGCTTGGCGTTATAATAATTCGCCTGTCTCAGGGATTCATCCGAAGCGCTCTCGTGAACTTGCTGAATAACGAAGCGGTTATTCTGCATATGCTCGTTCCATTATCCGATTCGGAGCAAACTTTCTTCTCGAGCTACAAGCTCGTCCATTCGTCTCCAAAGGGTGTTCGGGGCTTCCGGTTGCGTGCCGTAGTTGAGTATGGTAGGGCTGGTTCCCGTTGAACTGTGGACGGCAGTGTTCTATGCGAACGTGAGTTCGGGTAACGCTCGGTCCCATTCCTTGTGATTCCCTCGCAGGTACGAGGTTATCATCGTCTTCAACGTTCGGTTAACCCTTTCCGTAGAGTTAGCCTGCGGGGTATAGTTCAGGGTAAAGGTCCGTTTTATCCCTTGCTCTCTCAGGTACCCGTCTACCAGCTGGTTGCGGAACTCGGTGCCATTATCAGACAGGAAGATCTTCGGCGCACCGAAGCGCAGGATTACTCGTTCCCGAAGTTCCTTCGCAATCGTCTTGCCGTTGGCACTACGTATAAGTATGCACTCGACCCATCGTGTGAATAAATCGATGAATACCAACACGTATTCGTGCCCTCGAGGGCTCCTCGGAAAGGGTCCGGCGATGTCGCCCGCTACCACTTGCCAAGACGTGGACAACATTCGATCCTGCATGAGCCCGCGCGGCAGTTGTTGTTCGACCTTGCACTGCTGACAAACCTTGGCGGTTGCAATCACGACGCTCTCAGGAAGCTCGATTATAATCCGCTTAGCAAAAACATAGATGATGCACATAGTGCACCATATGGCCAGCCACGAGGCTGGCCAGGTCACTTTGTGCAAAAATCTTTTATCAAAGCGGCGGACAGTAATTGTCTTCCTCAACAGAGAACGGAGACTTCGCAAACAAACAATTCGTTGTTTTGGGAGAGAACGTCGTAAACTTCTCTTTTCTGTACGGGCATATGCAAATGCAAATGCTGAAGTACAAAATGCGTCACCGATTCCCCCGACAAGCAACTAATGCTAGTCGACCCGAAGTGAATGCAATGTATATTTGAACGAAGACTTGCAATCACAAGTGCGGATGTGTGTACCTTCACGTGGTGGGGCTGAAAACGCTGTCTCTGTAAAGAAACAGTAGGCAAAACACACAACGCTTATCCTTATTTGAGCATCGAACATCGAAATTAAACTCCGAAGTTCGATGTTTTTTGAACGCGAATTAGAATATCCGATTTAGCCTAATGTTGGAAATTGATTCGAATGAGTGGCATGACTGGCACGAATATTGAAAACTGCCTGGGGAGTCGCCTTGTCGGCTAGGCGAGACCCCGCCCCTGACCCAAGTCAGAAAACATCAATCGAAAGAGCAGAGATCAATATCAGCGAGTCATAAAAGCCTTCCATAGAAAGCGAAATCCAAGACTTGGGCGAAAATCGGGATACAACTTTTCTTTCGAATAACGGATACCCACCAGCGTGAGCGGGTATGACCGAAACGCAATGGGGAGACGCGCCATGGTACGTCGAAACGATGGACCTGTGAGTCGTGGGAGCAATTCCTTAATACAGGTGCGCAGGGTAGGATATTTTGAACGAGAGCCCAGGAGGGGAGGCTTAGCTGGTTGATCGTCTTAGGAATTTCCTCTGGCTGTCCTAGCTGAGTCTCTCTTCTGACATCCCAAATTGGGTTGGCCTCTGCGGGGTAGTGGTACCAGGTCAAGCAAATCTCGTAAGATTTGTATGCCGCGCCCAAACCGAGGGTCAAGCCTTTAGTTCCGCTCTCCTTGAGCGTCGAACAGTGAAAAGATCGGTACTCCTTTCGAGGAGGTCGCCGCCTTAGATCAAAAAGGCTCCGACTCGCTGTGTGCGTCAGGGATGTCGTAGCAAACTTCACTTCCGGATCTCCAAAGTGTTTGAAAGCGAAGGAGTGAAAGACAGTGGGCTATGCCAACCTATTGGCGCCCAGAGAGAGGGTTGGTAATGTTTGATTACGCTATGCTACCTTCAAAACGGAAAAGTGTGAACCAACGCAGACACTTACTGCTGACAAACCTGACACTTTTGGACGTAACCCTTGACGTCCGCGTACATCCCTGGCCAATAGTAGGACTGGGCGACGCGGGCGAATGTCTCCTCGCGTCCCAAAAGTCCCGCAGTCTCAAGGTCGTGGCTCTCGAACAGAACCGTCTTTCGATCTTCCGGCGGTACGACCAGCTTCCAAGTGTCCCCGTACCTATCTCCGCCTTGGTGGTTACAGCTCGGCTTTTGGTGATATATCACCTTGCCAACTACTTTCCAGTCCGGATAGTCTTCCGGGTGGTCCTCGACGCGCCGGAACTGTTCCGCGTACCTGGCGCCGTCCCCTGACTTCGGTTGGTCCATTGCGCCAACCTCAGCCTTCGTGGGCTCAAAAGCGCGTGATAACGCGTCGGGCAACACGTTGTCTGCACCCTTTCGATATTCGATCTCGAAAGTATGACCTTGGAGTAGCAAGGCCCATCGGGCTAGACGTCCAATCGGGTTCGCTGGTTGTACAGCCACTTCAGACTGTTATGGTCCGTTACCACCTTGAATTGGTACGCCTCTATATACGGGCGGAACTTCTGTATAGCCCATACAACCGCCAAGCATTCGCGCTCCGTGGCAGAGTAATTTTGCTCCGCCGGATTAAGGACTCTGCTAGCGTACTTGATGATCCGGTCTCCGTCTCGTACTCTTTGAATTAGGACGGCACCGATTCCCGTAGCGCTAGCATCTGTCTCCAGCACGTACTGCCCGTCGGGTTCCGGTAACCCGAGGCATGGTGCGGATATCATGAGTGCCTTAAGTTTGGCGAAGGCTTGTTCTTGGTCCGATTCCCACACATATTCGCTCTTTTTACCCGTTAATTTCGTTAACGGTTGAGCGTGTGTGGCGAAGTCACTCAAGAATCGGCGGTACCTTCAAGCAACCCCCAGGAAGGTGCGCAGCTGTCGCACGTTTTCTGGTCGTGGGTACTCCACGATAGAGCGTATCTTTTCAGGGTCGGGCCTGATACCATCGCGGTTAATTAACAAGACCAGGTATTTGGCCTCAGGCTTGCAGAAGACGCTCTTCTCTCGATTGATCGAGAGGCCAGCTCTACACAACCTATCCAACACTGTTTTGAGATGTTGTAGGTGATCTTCAAATTTGGACGATACTACGATGATATCGTCCAAATAGGCGAAGACGAAATCGTCAAGCTCGGGTCCGATCACGCTATCTATCAACCGTTGGAAGGTGGCGCCGGCGTAAGAGAGACCGAATGGCATTCGCACGAACTGGAAATGTCCCAGTCCGGGCACGGTAAAGGCAGTGATAGGTCGAGATACGGTCTTGAGTGGTATTTGGTGATACGCGCTACTGATATCGAGCGTGGAGATAGAACGTGCGTTCGTAAGCGCCTCAATATATCTTGTATAAACGGTAGGGGATACGCATTTGGCTCGGTGACCTTATTGACCTTCCTGAAGTCTATACAGAAACGATACGAGCCATCCTTCTTGCGTATTATAAGTACGGGGCTCGACCAGCCACTGTCCGCTGGCTCGATCACCCCTTGGTCTAACATCTCCCTTACCAGTCTATGCATTTCTTGCTCGACCTTGTGTGGTACCGGATAGTAGCGCTGTTTGATCGGTTTAGTATCACCGACCCGAATCTCATGTTCAATGCCTGCCGCGCATCCCAAGCCCACGGGGGCCTGCGATAAGGCCTCTCCGATGGTCCTCTGCAATATCGCCTGTTGAGAAGAAATATATAATATATAATATAAATATATAATATATAATATAAATATAAGAGGAAATATATAATATATAATATAAATATATAATATCGTCATCTCCTACGGTGAACGGCAACCTGACATGGCCAACGATCGACAACTTACGACCATCCAGTAGTCCCGCCGTACCCGCGTGGGTGGTATCTAACCTGACGCCTAGCACAGGCGCTATCTGCAGAGCATTACTACCCATTGCTGTGGTGGAAGCTCGCATCTGGAAGTCTGCTATTTTCACCGGTAGCCACCAGCGTGTTTGCTGTTCCGGGGAATATTGGGAAACAGATTCGGCGGCTCCACAGCTCTGCTCTTTGTACACCATAGCGCTAGCCACTGTGCCCTCGCGTGGTAAAGTGACGTCACTTGTCGTTCGAACCACCTTGGTCCGGACGATCGGAGTTTCCATAGGGTACCTTTCGACGGTTTATCTGCCGCTACCCGCGCCGCCGAGGGCGTATGCGATCCATTCGCCACCACCTCGGCCGGTCTAGGGTCTTGGGCTTTACTAACGTCATTACCCTTTCTCTCCGCGTTCACTTTACCGCCACGTTCATCATTGGCGTCACCAGGGGAGTTTTCGCTCTCGTCGCTCAACACGCTCGCTACTAACGGTGCGGACTGCTTTGGTGAAGGCCGCGAGATCTCGTTAACGGGGTTTAGGTTAGGCGATGAAGGAGTGGAGTCAACCCCATCTAATCACTCCTTTCCTCGTTTCCCTTATTGCATTGGGGACATTACTTCCTGCTGTACCCCAGTAATCCACACTCGTTGCATTTGAGTGGTTTAGAGAAAACCCCCTCTCGTCTGCGAGGAACTTCCGGCTTCTCAGTTCGGTCCTCAGAGGTCAGGTTTTTCCCGGCGAAGTTATTCTTCATCCCTTCCGATATCTCCTTGAGAGATAGTAGCACTTGGCTGAGTATATCGGTGGGTGGAGCCTTCTTCTCGCCATCAACTGCCTCCAGGCTCGGACTAGGTGTCGCCCCCGAGGGCGTCGGCGTGTAGACGACCTGGTGCGTCACCTTCTCGAGCACTTTCTCCATACGGTCCAACCTGTCGCTGACCTCCGGTTTGTCACTGGACATCGCTGCGACCTTGCCCTTACGACCCTTGCTTCCATCGGTACGAGGGTGGTACGCTAACTCCGGGTACAGAGTTGAAAGGTAGAACGGGTCTGGAACCACCCGTTCTACCCTTCGCTGGTGTAAGCTGTTCTGGGCCGCCGTGGCCAGCGCGTTCAGGGTCCGTATGGAGTTCACTTCGGACCTCCGCACTTGACCTTGAATGTCCGGGAGAAGGTTGGCGTATAGCAGGTCCAATTGACTATCAGGCGTCATCTGGGGGTTTAGCCGCTTCATCAAGACCATCATGTTAGCGACGTAAACATTCACTGGTTCGTCGGGGCCCTGATATCGGCTCTGAATCTCCTTCATTAGACGCTGTTGCAGCTGCACGCTGGTCCCAAACCACTCTCTTGCGTCCATCTCGAACTCAGCGTAGGAGAGCCATTCCTCCCTCATCGCCTCGTACCAGGTGAGGGCGGGACCGACGAGTAGCTCTGATACGGCCAGGAGCATCTCGTCTTCCTTGAATCCTCCGCCATTCTTCAAGTTATCCAGCCTAGACAGGAAGGTGTCGATACTTGCATTGCCCTCTCCTGAAAACTTGACTTTCCAACCTCGGACAAAGCGACCAACATCCCTTGTAGTCGACCAAGGGTTTGGTGTCGGCTGAGATGACCACGTGCTCGGTGGGTGGTTATTTACTTGAGCATTAACTCCACTGAGTTGATACTGTCCACCCCGTGTTGCGGAAAAGTCAGTCATTGCGGCGAGGTATCTCACGTTTTCAGTTTCGCCCTCGATGGCGAAACTGCTCACTCATGCACGCTAGCACGCACTCAGCTCCGTCAGGCTATGGTACAGCTCGTCTCTGGTTATCTCTGCGCTCAGGAAAACTCGGGAAAACTCTCGTCCTTTTTGGTAGCAGCTAAGTGTGCGGGTTCTAATCTTGCACTCTTAGCTAAACGTGCCGGTAGCTAATCCTCTACTAGTTTATATTCGTACGCGCCGTTCCGTTACGTCTCGTGCCGAATTCCCTCAATATATTTAGCCCCAACCGGCAGGTGCTGCCCTCGCCGGCAGCCGCATGGTTGGGCTGATAGTGCTAATATGACGTTTACCGTCACAAAGCTTTTCTTTACCAATTATCCATATATATTCATTTTTCTCTCTTTGGCCGACGTAGCGGATACTATGTTATTTTTAAGGACTACAAAAAGTTATTTCCAAATGTGTGATACATATTTTCGATATATTTTTTACGTAGAATACAATGGTACTATTAGATTTATCATAAAACTTACCCTATCAAGCGCTAAAAGCCAAAAACTGAATTTCTTAGTGGTTTTTAGTGGTTTTTTGTAGTTTTTTGCTTCTAGAACTTGACAGAATAGGTTTTATGATAAATCTAATAGCACCATCGTATTCAACATAAAAAAATACATCAACATATATCATACTTTTGGAAATAACTTTTTGTAGACCTTAAAATAATACCCGACGTCCCTTGTTCGTTATCGACGAACATCGAAGACATTGATTTTACGCCAATTTCTCACAACTCAAAATTTTGTTCAAAACTTGTAATACGTGTTTCCAATGTTCATCTCTATATAACTTAAGTAAGAATAGGAAAAAAGTATGGAAGCTTTAGCTATAAAAAAATTTTTCAAAACCGTTAAAGTTATCATTAAAATACGTTGTTTACGCTTCACAATGTAAATTATTCCAATTCATTAAAAATTAGGGTTTCTTCACGTTAGATAAACTAAGAAATAAAACACTGTTTCAATTCAATTATTTACAATTTATATATATTTTTATTCTGAAAATGGATTATGTACAATATTTGCAGTAGTTTCTACTGTCGAAATTAGTAGTTGATTGTCAGACCAACTACAATCAGAATCTTTGAAAATCGATTGGTAAAATTGATTGCTAAGCTGTTTCGGTTAGATATCTTAAATCGAACATTATTAAGATAATTATAATTTTGAAATTAACAAATATATATATATATATATATATATATATATATATAACTAATGCAACGGTCGTCGAGTTAATTAATCGAACCGTTCGCGATTCTACTTCTAGCGCGTTAGTTCTAACAGTTTAAAGAGAGAGGGAGTACGCGATCTTTCGAATAGGCAGTTACGCCTCAGCTGTGAACGTGAATTTACCGCCGATTCGTATTGCACTTTGTTTCCGCCGAATAATTAGTTTTTTGGGACAATTTCGTGCGTGAGTGCAACGGTATTTTCGAGATAACAAGTAGCAGTGCAGAAGCAGCAGATTGTAGTTAATTGGAGGCGCAGTTGATAATCAAGGGGCAGCGGCAGTTGATATTTTTTTTGCAACAACAATTACGGCTGATCACCGTAATTGCACCGCATGGTAGGTGCACCTACTGTCATATTAAGCGATACAAAATACATTCGGTATATAATTCGGAATATAACTAATTATAAAATCCTATTCCCGTGCGTTAGTCTTTCGGCCCTACAAAGACTGTAGTAATTTTTTATTAATTAAAGTCTGTAAAATTTATTCGCCGTTTTCGTAATTTAATTTTCCTAGTAGCTTAAGTAATTGAAAAAGGCTTAGGTTTTAATCCAATTACATCTAGGGGATTATGAAGATTAGGAGTAAAGTCGCTCACACTTAAAACTCATCGAGTGTCACAAGACACGAGACTTAAGGTGAGTTCAACTCCGTTTAACAGAAGACAACTAGGATAAATCATCTGATGTTAAGGCGAATACACGTACTATCATACGTGTTTAAGGGAGTGGCGGTTTGCTCTGCATCGTGGGAATTTGTTCTTATATTAATTTCCCATTTTTCAGATAACCCCCCCCTTACATGGCGCCCAACTGGTATTAAGACCCGTTTAGTGCGAATAGGATTGTGCGTCGAAGGTAATCGACGCACGAGAAAGAGAGACGATTGCGCGAGCGCTTAGGAAGATTTGAGCAGGTGGTAGCGCGAGATCGTGAGCGGTACACCCTTTGCTGGGGAAAAAACGAAATCACTTCGAACTTTTTACTTAAAAAATTGTTAAGTTGATTGTAAAAAAGGCCGAAAGCGATAATTATAAATGGGTGGAAGTGATTTCAAGTCGTTTGGAGTAATCAGGTGTTAACCTATTTTAGACATAGTTTGGTGGATAAAGGGGGGTTGGAAGCACCTGAACGACGATAAAAGCAGAGAGCGCGACCCAAGCGTGCAGTCCAGAAAATATTAGCCAGGCGGAGCAAGCAAACAGCAGGCTCCGACCTTAGGTAGGATATTTTTATAATATTTATAGATAGTTTGCGGAGACTGCGCGCGCTCATAATCTCGAGAGTTTGTGCCTTATAAAAAGGAGGCATTAAGGGTAGTTACCCTAAATAGTGTATACCCCGCTCATAAATTGGGTGATAGAAAGCGGTAGTGGTCGATTAGGCCGATAATTTCAAACCTCGACCGCATCCTACACCCGTGCGGAGGCAAGATGGCTCTGTTGTCAGCTCAGATCAACAATTGGGCATTAGAGCTGACCTCCGCACAGTGCGAAAGCTATTTGACGGATTTAGAGCTGCGCAAGGATGGAAGTGTCATCCAGTAGGCGGCTAGGCTTGGGAGATAGTTGCTAGGAGAGTACATCGTCACGGATTTCGAAGAGACCACGCACAGTAAAGAGGTGGCGGGGCGCAGGAGGCAAGCGTGGCTCGACACAGTCTGTGACGCGTTGGAAACCCACAGCGCAGACGAGAACAGCGACCATCCCCTGAGGATCATCAATAGGGGGGCAATATCCTTGACAGATATGTCAAGGACATTCGCCTGCCCGGATGAGGACTCTGAGGGTGAAGCCAGCCACCAAGAAGAGGATGAGCTCATACAGAAGGCCCTACGCACCCAGGAGCAGGAGGATGGGGAGAGGAGATGGAGCAACCCGGATCTCAGGTCTTAGGAATCCTGCACCCGGAAGGAACCTCAGGAAGAATTATCCTTGAGTGAAGCTTTCCGAGAAATAGAGTACCTGAAGGAGGGAGTCGACCGCAACCGCAAGTTGGTTGGTCGAATCCTAGAAACCCTTCAGACTCTGCAGGGAATACAGGTGTGTGCGAAGCGCGAGGCACAGGACATGCGCCTACGAATACGAGAGCTGGAAGACGCAATGCATGACATGGCCAATGCTAGCCGTTCTTCTCAGCGCGACTCGGTTCAATCGCGCTCCGGACGTAATGTGGATTTTCAGGACACATTCACCTGTCACTCCGATTCTGGGATTCCGGGAAGCACACCTGCTCCTCCAAGACTACTATCCAGAAGAAGGGACGTCACCCCACCGGAAGCCCTCCGAAGAAGAGGAGGTGAAGAGAATCCGGAAGAGTATCGGAGATCCGCACCTGTTTGACAGAGGAGTCGAAGCAGATCATCTGGCACCGGTCCTCAACTATCCTCAGGGCTCTCCACAACCTAAGATGTCGGAAAAATTATCCGCGGATGGAAATTGAGGTTTGCGGGCAGTAGGGCACAGAGCGTAGATACGTTTCTGTCAAGGTTGGAAGATCTGCGCGTGGGCTAACTGATGACGAAGTGCTTTATTCCGTATCAGAGATCCTCGAAGGTAACGCGAGGACCTGGTATGATAACAAGTACCAGTGGCTCAGTTATGCAGAGTTCATCGCTGACGCCCGGGATTGGTTCGGCACTAGTACGCAACAGCAACAAAGGCTGTTGCAGGAAGCCGAGAACCGGTTCCAGGGTGAGGACGAACTAGTGCGAGACTACGTGTACAATCTGGTGGCTCTTGTCAATAACAAATCTCAATAACAAATCCCAAATTGTCAATAATAAGTCCCAATACGCTGCAACGGCTAGCGAAGGGAAGGCGGGTGCGAAGAAGGAGGGAGATCCGCAGCGCGGACAGGGCAGGGAGAACCCTGTCAGGAGGCCTACCGAACAAGTATCGGTATCGGCTACGCAAGCTTCCACTTTTGATAAGAAGATGGAAGAGCGTTTGGAGGGCATCGAGCGGATGTTGCGCAAGTTGGCCAATGAGAGGCAAGGCAGCCCTCCAGAACAGCGTAAGAGCCGATGGCGTGGGGAAAGGAAAAATTCCTTCTCCCAGGTCTCCTGGCGAGCGGCGAGAAGGACAGAGGCGGAAGATCGACTTCACCAAGCCTCTTCAGTGTTCCGCTTGTGTCAAACTGGGATTTAGTCGTAAATTCTGCCCAGATTGCAACAAGGGAAACGGCAAGGAGAGCGAAGAGAAGAGGTCATCTTCGCGCCTCCAGCAGATTCGACCTCTCGATGCAGGTCGCCGATGGGAAACAGCAAGTTGTCGGCGAACCAGGGATCCAAGCAGGTCCTGGAAGGGCATCAAGAGAGCCCGGGGCCTAGTGGTATATTGGAGCAGAAGGCGATCGAACCTGATGCCAGCCCTCGGCAGAATAGAGGAGCGGTCATTCTGGAGGGACCAGATGGCCACATACAAATTATGGAAGGGGGGAAGACTCCAGGGAGAGCCTCTCCACACAAAAAGATCCTCTGCCGATAGGATCCACGAGTAGAAGCAAGCTTACCGTCGTTGCAGCAGCGGAAGGGAAAAAGCCGCTGAAAAGCACGACGAAGGGAGGCAAAGATGCTACTCGTGGATATGACCCTGAGGATGAGACTAGGTGGTGGTTGCGGGTAGACATAGGTGACTTTAAAATTAGAGCACTCTATGATACCGGCGCCTCATCCACGGTAATGGGTCAATTAGGGCTGAGATTGGCATCGGAGATGGGACTCGGATTGAATGTGACCAGAGCGGGCGTTGCAAGGCTCGCTGATAAGCGCTCATACCCTATAATTGGTCACGTGATGTTCCCCCTTAAAGTAGGAGGAATCACGAAGGAAATCAGAGTCGCCATTACGCCACTGCTCACGGACGACTGCTACGTAGGCGCGAACTTTATAAGAGAGTTCCGCGCAGTTTTGGATCCCGACGAGGATGAATTATAGCTTAAGGACGCGCAGGTGAAAGTACCAATGGAAGTGGCTGGAATTGTTGGTACGGCATTTCTCGCACCGGTAGGACTGTGGGAGGCCACGGAGACATAGCTGGAGGAAATAGAAGACCTCGTTAATGGATTGATTCCTGACGGAGGTCAGACTTTAGGCTGTGCCGTAGGGGTTGAACACGAAATAGACGTTGGAAATGCTCGACCCATCAAATAGAAATACTACCCAGTCTCTGATAGAGTGCGAGAGGAAATGTACGCGCTGGTCAAAGATATGCTGGAAAAAGATGTAATCGAACCAGCGACCAGCGGATTGTCAAGTCCAATAGTAATGGTAAAGAAGGCTGATGGAAAATATAGGTTTTGCGTGAATTACCAAAAGGTAAAAGCGATTACCAAACCTGATGCCTACCCTTTACCATATATGAACGACATCCTAAGACGGATAAGGGATGCCAAGTTCATATTTACTCTGGACTTGAGCAGTGCATACCATCAAATTCCTCTAAAAGAAGAATCGCGTCCGATATCAGCTTTTACAGAACCTGGATTAGGGCTTTTTCAATTCAAGAGAATGCCCTTCGGACTGTCATACGCAGGAGCGACATTCCATAGGTTGATGGACAAGGTGATAAGCCCGGATATGGAACCATTCGCTTTTGCTTACCTTGACGACGTAATTGTGGTTTCGTCGTCCTTTGAGGAGCATAAGCGGCACCTAGAAATGGCATTAAAGAGAATTCTAGGTGCGGGCCTAACCATCAACAAAGCCAAAAGTCACTTCTGCAAGACGGAAGTCAGGTACTTGGGAGTTCTTGTAAACCAGGACGGAGTAAGACCAGATCCAGAGAAGATACGACCGATATTGGAATATCCAACACCCCGGACTATCAAACAGGTGAAACGATTCATGGGAATGCCCTCGTAGTATAGACGTTTTATACCCGATTTTGCCATGATCGCTGAACCTATAAACCGCCTGACAAAGAAAAATGTACGTTTCTCTTGGGAGGAGGAGCAAGAGCGAGCTTTCACGAAATTGCAGGAGGCGATGACTTCCGCCCCAATACTGCAATCTCCCGATCCTAACGGTCAGTTTATACTACAAACTGATGCCAGTGACAGTGGGATCGGGGCAGTCCTCACGCAAGATGTCGATGTAGAAGAGCGTGTGATAGAATACGCTAGCCGATCACTCAACAGCGCTGAGAGAAATTATACGGTTTCCGAAAAAGAGTGCTTGGCAGTGGTATGTGCTATTCGAAAGTTCCGGCCGTACATTGAAGGGCATCACTTCAGGGTCATCACTGATCATAGTTGCCTGAAATGGCTCCACAATATGAGAAATCCCACGGGAAAACTAGCGCGATGGGCGCTAGCATTGCAAGGCAATGTCTTCGATATTGAATATCGAAAGGGGGATCTCAATGTGGTGCCTGACGCATTGTCTAGGGCCTATGAGGAGGAGGGGATTGAAGTGAGTGCGATAAATAGTCGGCCGGAGACCACTGACGCCTGGTATTTGCAACAATACCAGGAAGTAGGCCAAAACCCACACTCTCACCCCACTTGGAAGGTAGTGGGAGGAAGGCTGTATCATTATCAGCCTGATGAGGACGGTGAAGGGTCCATCGACAACGATTAAGCGTGGAAGCTTGCGGTGCCTAGGGAGAAAAGGCACCAGGTGCTCCAGGAGGTCCATGATGCTCCTACAGTAGGACATCAAGGACGACAGCGTACGTTCTCCACGGGTAGACGCTTGTACTACTGGCCTAAGATGTATGATCAGGTCTGGGAGGATGTAAAAAGTTGCCCGGTGTGTCAGCAATGCAAGGTGGAACAAAGAGCACCTTGCGGGCTGATGGGTCGTAGACAAGTGTCACGACCCTGGCAGGTGGTGGCCGGTCATATCACTGGTCCATTTCCCAAAAGCTCTCGAAGTTTTGAGTACATCTTAGTCTTTGTAGACTTGATTACTCGCAGGGTAGAGTGTGTTGCAATACGCAAAGCCAATGAGAAGACAATCGCAAGGGAATTACACGAGAGAATTGTCACTAGGTTTGGCGCGTCCGAGGTATTCTTGTCGGATAATGGAACCGAATTCAAGAATCAGAAAGTCGATTCATACCTCCAGACGAACGGCATCCAGCGCGCCTTGACTCCCGTGTATCATCCCTAAGCGAATCCCACAGAGCGAGTAAACAGGACACTCATAACCATGATCACGTCTTACGTAAGCCGTGATCATAAGAGCTGAGATGAACACCTGTCTGAATTCAACTTCGCGTTGAACTCGGCAACTCATAGCGCCACGGGATATAGTCCTGCGATGCTCATGTTTGGACGTCAGCCGGTACCTCCTTTGACGTTCAGAAGAACCCAAGATCAACAGGCCCTTGAATGTTCGGAGGGTCAAGCTGTGGTGGATTGGGCTGAACATATGGAGAAGCTCCCTAATTTATGGGAGAGGGCCAACTCCAAGTCAAAGGAGGAATCTGCGCGTCAGGCGGCTTATTATGACCGGAAGAGACGGCAACCCAAGTTTAAGGTAGGAGATTGGGTTTGAAAGAGGAACAGAATTCTCTCTTCGGCTGCCTAAGGCATTTCAGCCAAATTGGCGCCGATTTTTCAGCCAAATTTTTCCCGATAACGTGTTTCTTTCGAGTTTTTGGACAGTCAAGGGATTTTTGGGACACTCTGTATACAGAGCAACCAGAGGCTTATTTAGTTCAGAGTAGATCCAATGCGCTGAATAATATTCATATCGATTTTTATCGATTTTAATTTGTCTGAAGAGGTCTAGCTCAAATTTATCTACATGTAATTCTTATTTTTAAAGTAAAGAAGAACACCTCATGTTTCAGATAATTTTTTCATTGTTTTTTGCATCAACTATGTAGGAAAAAAAGGTGAAAAATTTTTTTTTCGAAAAAATCTAAGAAAGATCCACAATATTCTACATAGTATGACGGTAAACATCCGGTTGGTGCTACAGTCTCCATCGCGTGGCTGCCTGCGAGGGCAACACCTACCGGCCGGTGGAAGTTGAAAACGGGATGTCGGTCCGAAATGGGGCGGAACGTGCGCGAAGAAAGAAGGACCAGTCAAGGAGTACCACTGGCTTTGTCAACAGCATGCAAGTAATTCGATAATTATTAACGACGTGTTAGAGTCGAGCAGTCACTCGAGAATTGTTAATAGCGTGTCTGAATCTAGGAGTACTTCTAACATCGGCAACAGCGTGCGTGCGTGTGAATGTCGCAAGAAGCGCGAATACTAGACTGCCAATGCGGTCTCGAGCTGTAACGCCATCATAGGCCAGCCACGAAGTGGCTGAATCTGCCCGGTGGAAGCAGTAGGGCGATTAAAGAGGTCTCGTTTTCAGTATGGAAAAGCGGCAACCTGAGCCACGTGACTAGAAGCGACGACGATTGCTCCCCTTGATTGCGCGACTAGTCAATTAAGGTAAGCTGGCCAGCTTTACGTTATGATTTTTGCTAAACAATCACGTGTAATATTTTAGCTCTCCCCTCACGTCTGCGAACGTAAGGAAATCGGTAGCGACCGAGCATGCATGGGAGTAATTCGAACGAGCGACTGTAAATTAAATGGCGGCGCGTAAGATTGTCGCGCACATCGAATAAACGTGAATGGCCAATGCGTTGTAGATTATATAGTAAATAAATTAGTCTATGTGTGATTGCGACATTAGTTTACTTTAGTCTTTTGCTATTAGTAAGTTGGTTGACTGATACCCGTCCTTTCCCACTCCTCTGTTAGTTAACAAAATTGAATATTTCGATCTCGTCACATGCATTCCAGTACGACTGCGCATTAGGCGATACAAAGGAATTAATACGGAACCATACACCGTTACAATAGAAAATGTAGCATTTTCTTTCATGTGCACGTTTTTTATGATTTGAACTGAGAGAGTTATGAACATTTGAAATAAAACGTACATTTTCGAGAAAAATGTTCAAACGCATGTCATATTTGATGTAAATATTTTTTGTTGAATCAGTGACTTAGACAGGATTTGGAAAGAGGAAGAAAATTGCGTGCTCAAAATTTTCCTGCGATTTTGTCCTTAAAATTGGGAAGAGATAAAAAATGTACTTAAAATTTCGGAATTTTCATCGATGAATAAACGTTCGAAAAAATTAGAAAAACCATTTGATTGTACTCGTGATGTATACTATTTGAAAGCTCTTGGAATGAGCTTTAAAATTCACTACCATTCATCTCTATACGTTAGTTTCAAATGAACATATAAAACTTCAAAGTTTGAACAATTTTGCTCGGAGGGAGTAAAAGTAAGTGAGTGACAGTGTGAGTTTATATAATCTATGTCATAATTCATTCGCGTTTTATTCTTGCACACAAGTACACCTCATAGTGTAATAAATTTTGTTAGCATAATTTTTTCAGTTCATCAAATTTTATCTTTTTTTTCATTTGAATACTGGAATTACCAGAGTAATACAAGATACCAAATACCAAATCATAATCTACACTAAGTATC
Source organism: Phymastichus coffea (assembly GCF_024137745.1). Taxonomy (NCBI): domain Eukaryota; kingdom Metazoa; phylum Arthropoda; class Insecta; order Hymenoptera; family Eulophidae; genus Phymastichus; species Phymastichus coffea. The sequence goes on along the minus strand of NW_026706843.1, from coordinate 94,219 downwards.
TCAGCAAATATTGCTAAGTTTTTAAAACAACGCCTTGCCAAATTCTTGCACTTATAGTTTCGTTATACTGCTAGACCTGATCTACTCTGACACTAAGTTTCTTTAAAACTTCATTCTGAATAAGCATTTGTTGCTTCTTAAAATTATATATACATACACACAGACACGGTATGCCTTTTATAAAGTAGAAGGTATTTTTTTCAAATATTTGCGGTTACTTTAAAAACAAAGTGACAATGACTAAACACTATTTATTGATCCCCCCTTCCTTAGGTAAATTTAGTTTTAAGATAAGTATTGATATGTTTCATGTAAAAAAATTATTTTTCAGGTCAAATGCTGGAGTCGATAAGAGATCATCGCAATCGGTGGTCGAATCAATTATAAATCGATTCATGGGTCGTAGAGTAAGTTTTTGATTGGGTTTTCAATAAAATAATAAATTTGAAAAGCGTATAACAAAGATAGAATCCTAAGATTTGTCCATTTGGTTGTTTTGTTTGTAAACAAAGTGGAGATTTTTTATGTATGGTTATCCATAACCTCGTGTTATTCGCGCATGTGTTTTTGCTGTGCACAATCGAATTGCGCAATTTGAATGATGATTAATTTGAGTAATGATTGTGTATGAGTTGTGTGGAACTTGGAGGCCAGCGATACCGAGGAGCCTATAACGATGGTTAATTGCTCGCAATTTTTTTCGACCGTTGAAAAATATTCGAAATTTATATCAATTATTGAGAAAATCACAGTGCAATAATGGATAATTGAAAATTACTCCAAGTAATCAGAAGCAACGCTACAGATCTAAATACTGGACAACAATAATATGGTCAGCATTAAATTATTGACTATCACTAAATTTCTGTTCTTCATTTTCCCGCGAGTATTCAATAAGCGTTGTTCTCTTTCTCTCTCGTTTCTGTTAATAAAATAGCCATCGCGCTTTTTCATCTCGTAGACTGCGTGTACGTCGTTCTCATGCTCGATACAAACCTCATGACATGACTAACGGTGCTGAGTTCAGATTTGCATCACAAATCCATACCTGGTAACTAAGTTGATAGAGATGGTGTTCATGATAAACGCGAGTAATCAGGCGATTTTCTACGTTTGATCACTGCTTCGAGCATTTCTTACTATTAAACTATTTAATTTGGTCGTAGCTAAAACCAGAACAATCGATGAATTTTGACTTAGCGATTATCGCGGCTCTCGAATAAACAAACCTTGAGCTTGGTAGACCAGAGACAAAAACGAAAATTGCTAACTGCAAGCTCAGCTACGTGGTCGACAAAAGCCGCAGCTTCGAGCGCCCCGTCGCAGCTAAAGCGTCAAAGCTGACGCACATTTTTAGTAGAGAATGGTGGCGGTATAAAAAATTTGCGTCTAAAAGAACGAAGGGAAAGCGTATATGTATCTAGAGGAGAGAAAAAGAAGCCAACGTGCCGATGGCTTGTAGCTTGTTTTGTTGTTAACGGTACATTATACGAGAGTTTTTCGTTTAATATTTCTCAGTAGAAATCCTAATTTAATTACATGAAAGACCATTTTTTTTTGTTTTAGCTGTTGTATCGAAAATAACAATAATTATGGAATAATCCGAAGTTGAGTCAAAATATAATTTGGCTGACAGATGGCTTGAACGTAATCCTTTAAAAATTATGAAGCCTAATAAGTATTTTATTTATATCGGAGGGCCAGTAGTATCGTCTGTTGAAATTGGAGTTAAGTTTTCTGCTTTCATTACTGTATACAAAGTTGCTCCTTTTGTATTTCGGGTTATTGATCCACCACTGGTGTTTTGCATTATAATCTCCTACTGCAAAGAAACAAATTCCCAGACTATCGACGGTTAATCTGATAAGGTATTCCTGTATTTAATATTTGTTTTGGTCTTAGTGATAGAAAGAGTTTTTGTTGTAGCAGTTTTATCGCACTGCATCCTTTATAACTGGCTACATGAATTCTATCACAGTTTGCACATTTGACCTCTTTCATTTTGATTTAAATTGGACATTCGGATGTAAAATGATTTTTTGCGTATTTAACACGTACTGGTGTTCTGTGGTAAATGATAATTTAATTTAGTAGTTTATTTATTTTATAAATTTTTTTTTATTTTCTTTTGTTTTGATTTCTATAAAAATTTAAAGTTTGTTATTTTAATTACTTTGTGATTACGTAATTCGATTTCATTTTTCAAATTCTCCAAGTTTAATGAAGAATGTATATTTTTTAATACTGCTTTGTATGTTTCTTTTCTTTTTTTTTGGAATGTATAGAAATCGTTGGAGAGAAAACTCCCGGGTTGTTTATTTATATTTTACAACGGTAGTCGATTCGATTAATCAATCCGTTAGTGATTCGTTTACTCGCGATGTTAGTTCGAATGACTAAGAGAGAGAGAGAGAGAGGGCTCGCGAGGTTTTGAAAATAGGCAGTTAAGCTTCAGCTACTTTTGAGTGAATATCGCCGTGATTTAGTTTTGCACTATGTTTCGCCGTTACTTTGTAAATCGAAAGTTTCCTGGATTTTTGGCATTTCCTGGATAGCAGCATCAAAGCTGCATCAAAGTAGCAGCATCTAAAGCAGCAGCAACAAAAGCAGTAGATATTTTTGAGAGAGGCAGCGCAGCTGATCCGAGAAGCACCTTCAAATTTCGCTTCAACAATTACGGCAGATCACCGTAATTACACCGCAGGATAGGTGCACCTCTCTACTATTGCGCGACAAAATACTTCCGACAGTATTTTGTCTATTGCGAACGTAATTTTTTGTATTCGCGCCGAGAGTTAGATTTAACGGCAATTTTCGAATTCTCTCACTCTCTCTCTCTCTCTCTCTCTCTCTTTCTCTCACCGAATTATTAATAATAATTGTAAATCCTACATCGCGTACGTTAGTCTTTCGGCCTATAAAAGACTGTAGTTTTTATTTATTAAACTTTATTAATTTTATTAGCCGTTTACGTCATTCCGTTTCCTAATAGTTAATAGATCTATAAAGGCTTAAGTCTTAATTCGATTTCGTCTAGGGGATTCGGCGGATTAGGCATTAACTCATTCATACTGAAGATAGATCTCAAGCAGATCCCTTGATAAATCAATATTCAACACACCATGAACAAATCATTGAAGCACTTTTGATAATTTTGGTAAGCATTTTGAGCCTTGAGTTCTTTCAGTGATGCAGTTTTTATCTCCTTAATCGTTGAAAATCGATGTCCTTTCATGGATTACTTAAGTTTTAGAAAAAGAAAAAAGTCACTAGGAGCCAAATCCTGTGAATATGGGGGATTGACTTCATTCAACATTTCTTGAGCGATGGTCAGGTGACGGTTCTTTTGATAAAAATTAAGCAATTTTGAAACGAATTTCATTGATACACGTCTCATGTCCAAAACATCCGAAAGAATATCATGTCATAAACCAATCGGTATGCCAACATCTTCTGCAACTTCTCTGGTGGTGATTCGACGATTTTTTAACACAATTTCTTTCACTGCTTCAACATTTTCATCTGTTGTTAATGTGCTGGGACGTCCAGGGTGAGGTTTGTCTTCGACATTCTCTTGGCCTTCTTGGAACAGCTTTGTTAGGGGTGATCAGTTGTGCGGAAGGGATGGTCAATTACAATTAAAATGAATTTAAATATATTTTTAAGAAAAATCTGTGTACAAATTAGAAGCTAAAACGAAATAGTTGGCATAAAAAACTTCACTGTGTGGGGAAAAAGCCGCTATTTCACAAAAAAGACCTAATCTAAATTAAAAGTAGCGCGTGCAAAATGGAGACGGAGGCACAACTCGCCTCGTCGGTGTCCGAACGCACAGTGATTCTTTTCTCCTCACGTCATATGCCGCCGAATTTTTTTGCCAGCCTAGCCGTTAACGCCGTCCCGCTACGTACACATATTTTGGACCTTGTAGGCACTCTCGCTCGCTCGATCTCACTCGCCAGCCTACCGGTCCTAGGGACAAGTTATATTATTGCCCTATTCGTAACTCATCAAGTAAGATGAGATGATCCACACGACCAAGAGTGAACTTCACACAGAGTCTACAGCCTTCGGGGAGCAAGCTCCGCGAATCTGAAATGTCTGGCTTCACGGCCATGTAACGCATCCCGCGTTCATGCATGTTTATGGGTCGAGTTTGAGCTCCGAGAGTAGTACTGTTGTCTCAATCGCAGGTCCGATGGGAAACAGGAAGACAAGAAATTAAAGAAACAGCATTAGAAAGAGCAATAAGGTATGAAAACAAAATAAGAGGAGAAAGAGATGGCTCAATAAAAAAAGAAGCATGGAGAGAATTAAAGAAAAGGGAAAGAAATGAAAAAGATAAAAAGGGTAAGAAGGAGGAGAGAGAGGAAAGGCTAGAAAAAAGTAAAATATACAGAGAGAGGGAAGAGGGAGATGAAATGAGGGAAGAGTTTTGGGAAGAAATAAGAGATGAACTAAAGAAAAAAGAAGAAAAAGAACTAGAAGAAAAACTAGAAAAATCAAGATACATAAACGAGTGGAAAGAACTGAAAGAAGAAATGAAAAATTACAGATTAAAGGAAATTCAAGGAGAGGGAAGAATAAAAAGCCTACAAATGAGGGAAAGGTTTAGGTTAGGTAATGAAACGAGAGGAAGCAGGTATTGGGAAAAACAAGAAAATAAGAGATGCAGAATGTGTATGGAAGAGGATGAAAATTTGAAGAACATAGTAGAAAAATGTGAAAAAAGCAAAAAGGATGGGGAAGAATGGGAAAAAATAATAATAGGAAGCAAAGTAAAGATAGCGTGAATGATGGAGCTAAAATAGAAAAGAAGAAGAAACGTAGAAGAGAAAGAAAAAGAAAAACAAGAAGACGAAATTTCAAGACCCTAAGGACAGACGGCAATAGAAGACAGAGATGCAAGACTCGCAGATACATCTACATACGCAAACATACACACAAACACACGCATACACACACAAAACACAAGTACTAGCAACTACACAAGCGAGAGGAAGCAGGTATTGTATGCAGGAACTAAAATGGAAAAGAAGAAGAATCGAAGAAGAGAAAGAAAAAGGAAAATAAGAAGACAAATTATAAGATACTAAAGAAAATAAGTGAGGTTGAGGAAAAGAAAGGCAGAGGGAGCAATAGGAAATGAGAAAAAGGTGTCAAAGCCCTAACAAGGAGAAAGACAGATGAAATGATTAGCAAGAAAGATAGCAAAAGCAAAGTAAAGGCAATGGTGAAAAGGCGAAAGAAAGTAACAAAGGAAGAAGTCGGAAAAAAATAAGCAAGAAAGAGAAAAACAACAGCGAAAAGGCAGATCTCGAAGAGAGAGAGGAAGAGAAGATTAATCAACAGAGAAATGGGAAGAAAAGCTGAACAGATAGAAGCAGAAGACAGGGACGCAAGAGTTGCAGACACACCTACATAAGTACACATATACACAAAACACACACACACACACATACACACACAACACATACATTATCAATTACACAAACTGGACATGAGACACAATTGAAATATGAATTAAATTAAATAAAATTAATTAAATTAAATTAAATATTACATAAGATATGAAAAACAAATGTAACATATAAGTTGTAAATAAATAAACTAAACTATATTCACTTAACGTGAACAGTTTGGTCTAAAATGAAGGAAAATGTACTAGGTTCATCGAAACCAAATCAGAACTGTCAATTGAAAACCAACTGCTGCTGTATAAAGCTGTACTTATAGCAGTCTAAAAACATGGCATTCAACTGTAGGGTGCTGCTTCTAACTCGAATATCGAAATTCTGGAACGATTTCAATCAAAAGTGTTATGCAATAGAACGGGTATACAAGTACATGCCTTTTGGTTCGTAACGAATGAAATTATTCGAAATGGTATACAGATTCCTAAAGTTAATAATTTAAAAAATTCTACGCAAAATATAACTCTAGACTTCAAAATTAGCCAAATGGACTAATCAACATAATTCTCAAAACATCTATCACCAACATCAGACTAAAGAAACATAAACTAATGAATGCACAAATAAATTAACAAAATAATTTCAATCATACTCTAAAATAAACATAGTATACTCACTGGACTATACTGCTATTTATTATATATATAGTATATTTCTCTTTTGAGCTACGACGGGTATTCAAAAAGTAAGGTGATCTTTCAATTTTCGCGGGCTACGTTCATTCAAGTTATGAATTTTTGTTGTTGTTGTATTGGTACACTCGTCGCGATCATATATTCATAGTTTTGACTATATAGCACGTGTTGTTTTTCTGGCAAAGGTGTTAGAAGTTAGAAGTGTTTGGAGTGCTCGGCGATTTTCTTCTATCGAAAAGAATAAAGCAAAAAGTTTACATTAAATTTTGTGTAAAAAATGGAATTCAGTGCTCTAAAGCTCTTGAAATGTTGATAATTTCATAAGGTGACTCTACTCTGAGTAAGAAAAATGTTTGTAAGTGGTATAAGCTTGTATAAAACGTCAAGTAAAAGGTCTTATTTTCAGAAAGAACCCTGAGCGTCGAGTGTAAGATCGCGCGAGAGACGCGAACGAGAAGTACCGGTTTCAGTAAAATGAGCTCATGTGAGTAAAAAAAACGCGAGTTAGAAAATAATAAAAATTCGAATGGTTGATAAGTACACGAAAATAGCGCTAGGCATTGAAAGTAAGAGAGAATAAAGAAAATGCGTCGCGTGAGAAAAGACATTCGCGTTCACGAGAAGCATGACTCATGGTCACCGAGCACACTGCTTGATTTCGAACCTTCGGTAAAAATTCGAAGATACATAAAAAACCGAAAAAACAAACAAAATAAACTGCTACTCTCGGGTCTAAGCATTATCATACGGCATGACAAAAAATTTATGAAAATGAATCCACAGTTAAGTAGCTGATTAGTTTAGCTTGCGGTTAGAGAGTAAGTTTGTAGCGAATCCAAAATCGAGCTGTCTACGACAAATTCATTGGAGTCGATTGTAAGAGACGCGTGGACGTACGGATGTGGTCTTCGATGTAGCGAGTGAGAGGATGAATAAGCGACGAAGGATGTGATGATGAACACCGGGGCCGCTTGTTTCGGACCTGCGATTGAGACAACAGTACTACTCTCGGAGCTCAAACTCGACCCATAAACATGCATGAACGCGGGATGCGTTACATGGCCGTGAAGCCAGACATTTCAGATTCGCGGAGCTTGCTCCCCGAAGGCTGTAGACTCTGTGTGAAGTTCACTCTTGGTCGTGTGGATCATCTCATCTTACTTGATGAGTTACGAATAGGGCAATAATATAACTTGTCCCTAGGACCGGTAGGCTGGCGAGTGAGATCGAGCGAGCGAGAGTGCCTACAAGGTCCAAAATATGTGTACGTAGCGGGACGGCGTTAACGGCTAGGCTGGCAAAAAAATTCGGCGGCATATGACGTGAGGAGAAAAGAATCACTGTGCGTTCGGACACCGACGAGGCGAGTTGTGCCTCCGTCTCCATTTTGCACGCGCTACTTTTAATTTAGATTAGGTCTTTTTTGTGAAATAGCGGCTTTTTCCCCACACAGTGAAGTTTTTTATGCCAACTATTTCGTTTTAGCTTCTAATTTGTACACAGATTTTTCTTAAAAATATATTTAAATTCATTTTAATTGTATTAACTAACTTGGCGTGTTTCTATCTAATCCCAATACTCACTTTATGTATTTTAGTTGTAATCTCTCTATTTCTTCATATCTTTTCCATCTCCAGATTTCTGCTCCATACATAATCACGCTTTTCGCCAGCACGTCGAACAGGTTCATCCTTAGCTACCAATTTTCTCTAAATAGTTTTTTTCCTAGCCCCCATAATCTTCTGAGTCCCATATTTATTTTCCCTTCTACCTTCTTTATCTGCTTTTTATTTCCGTTATTTCTGCTTATCACATATCCCAAGTAATTGTACTCTTTAACCATCTCTATCTTCTAACCTTCCCATTCGAATTCTTCTTCCATTCCCCTTCCTCCTCCTCTCCTGCATTTCATCATCTTTGATTTTCCTACATTTAGCTCTAATCCCCTTTCTTCCAGGTATCTTTTTAATTTTTTCATCATTGCTTTCATTCCATTTTCACTCTTTGCCATCATCACTATATTATCTACATATCCTAGTGTCCATATTTTCTTCCTTCCTATCACTACCCCTTCTTCTTGCACCTGTTTGATATTGACTTCCAGGTCAGCGAAAGCAAGATTAAATAGCGTGGTGCTCAAAGGGTACCCTTGCCTTACGCCTATGTAAGTCTCGAACTCCCGAATTATCTCCTCCAACTTTTACCTTACTTCCTATTTTCTTATATATTTCTTCTATTCTTTTTCTAATTTTTCTATTTATCCCTTTCTCTTTCATTGTTTCCCATATTTATCCCGTATTTCCGCATATATTTCATATCCCGTGTCCATTACCGTTATTCCTCTGTAGTTTTTTACTTCTTCTTTCCTCTCTTTCTTATATATTGGTACTATTATTCCCTTCCTTCATTCTTTCGGGTATCCTTCTTCGTTCCATATTCCATTTAAGCATTTTGTCATATCTTTTAACAAGCCTTCTGTCCCTTTCATCCACGCTTCATTTGCTATACCATATTCTCCTGTCGCCTTTTTCTTTTTCATTTTTCTTATTACCTCTTTTACTTCTCTTTCTTTGATTTCGTCACCTTCCTCTCCTTCGCTGTCTTCGGTTTCTTCCCCTTTACTTTCTTCCTGTTCTTTCTCTCCCAATTGTTCCTTGAAGTGCTTTATCCATTCTTCTTTTCCTATATTTTCATCTAATCCAATTCTTTTCTTCCTATTGCCATTCACTTTATCCCAGAATTTTCTTCTCGTCTTATCTATTCTTATTTCTTCTGCAACTCTTTTCCCTTCATCTTCTTTTGCTTTTCTTATTTCCTCTCGATATTCTCTATTTGCTTCTAAGTATTTGCCTCTGTCTCCTTCCCCTTTTCTTACCTTATTTAACTCTACCATCACCCTATCCCTTTTTATCTTACATTCTTTTCTCCACCAGCTTTTTTTTGATCCTTTTTTTTTGCTTATCTTCTTTTTTACAACTGCGTTCTTCACTCTATTTTTTATATCTTTCCATTTATCTGTTCCCTCTATTGCATCTATCCATCTCTGATACTCCCTTATACCTTCTCCACTCCAGCCGTCTATCATTCTTTCTTCCTCTTCTTTTCTTTCTTCTGCTATTTTGTCTCCCGATTCCACCTCTATTGGTAAGTGGTCCGACTTTACCCTCTCCTTTATTTGAACCTTTTTTATCGCCTCATCACCTTCCTCGTTACCTACTACATAGTCTATCGTTGACATTCCTCTCGCTCCTATATATGTTATTTCTCCCTCTTCATCTCCTTCTTTTCTCCCATTCGTTATCACTAAGCCCATTTCTCCTAGCCATTTTATCATTCTTCTCCCTCTACGTTTAACACATTATCTTTGGCCTTTATTTCTTCTAGGTTTTCTTTTGTTTCCCATGAAACAAAAAAACACAAGATACTTATAAAAAAAGTAACAGACACACATCAATTTGTTCCCCAGGGGTTGCAACCCCTACGTTGTGTAGAGAAAAAACTGTATTTTTAAGTGTATTTTTACCTTACAACATCAAAAAATTATGTTAAAAAACTTTTAAAAATGGTATTCTAGTAGAAAATGATAAAACAAGATTGACGTGTTTCGGGGTTTTCCTATTATCTATTATTGCAAAGGTGAACTATCCCTTAATGTTATTAATACAATATAAGCAGTTGTTAATCACATATTATGTTGGTTATTTCATGTTCTATGATGCTCAAAAAAGCCAAACACATGTATACTTTTGTTCTGACGAATAAACTATTTAGAGGGTGAAAGCTACCCCGAAAGTTACCCCTCAACACCATTTTATAGCGAAATTTTCGTATTCTATGTACAGTTTTCGACGAAACAAACTAAAAAATTCTTTTACAAAATTTCAGCTAAATATATGGACTTCGTACAGGGATTGCAACCCCTTAAGTCGCCTGAAAGAAAAGCTATGTTTTCAAATATTTTCTTGCAAAATTTTTTCAGAAGAAATGAAGTTTATGGAATTACGTTTAAAATCTAACACAAAAGTATACAGTATCCGTCACCAGGGGCTGCTACCCCTTCATTGGAAGGTGAACAGAGCATTCATTTCTTACCCTGATCCCCTACCACCCCGAACCCAATTTCCTTAAATATCGAGCTAGTTACCATGCCACGCTGTAACCCGTAACTCCTTCACCCCAATTTCAGCAACCCTCGAGATGGTTACCCTGCCCTTTCCAATTTTCTAGTCCGAAACCTGGTTCTCTGTTATTCATAATTCCAATTTCGACATATTTGTAATATCTCTGAAGAAAAGGACATAGGCGAAATAATTGTAGAAGATAACGTTCAATTTATTTTATTTTTATGTTATATTTACGTTGTATTAATTCGTCATTTCATCTGATATTGAGATTACATTTTTTGAATATAAAAAGACGATCCGCGCTCATTATCACTGTACATATTGTGAACAATAATGATACACTATAAATAAATGCTGTAGACATACTAGTTTCTTGCACCATGCACATTTTATAATTGCTATTTTCTCACAAATCTCGCAGATAAGCTGTTCTGAAATTTCGATGCAATATTCAACAGGATTGTCGAACGAATCAGGTTTTTTATCCAAGTACCCACTTTTGTACCAAGCATATTTAAATCCGCTGTTGAATCTAGGTGAAGATAAATGATTATGTGTGATAGACCGTAATTTTATGATATTATTCCTCTCACGTAAACTGATGTCTGATCCGAATAAAATAATGGCATCAGATATTTTTCTTACAAAGTTTTTCCAAAATCGAAAACCGAATACATCTAGTGGTTGAATTTTGCCCGTCGTATCCTTAGAAATTGTCATCAAACGAAAATTTGTATCTGCTGGTGTCACTTCTCTTACAGTTTGTTCACACTGTCCACTCCATGAGTCTAGTAATAAAACTGCTGTTTTCCAACAGTTAGGAAAAAATACATGTTGAAACCATGTTTGAAGTGATTCACTCGACAGCTTTCCTGATGCACTTGCTCGCAAAAATATATTAGGTGCATTGAATAGTTTTTTTGAAACAATGATTCCAAACACTCCGTTTGTTTCTTTTAATACCATAAAAAGGGATGATAGCAATGTACGTTCTGCAGATATTGTCGATTGAATCGTATAACTATACGTAGTCGATGATACTGATTGTACTACTGATTCGACTGTCTTCTTACCTTTTTCGCTCAATGTTCTGCCAGTATGCATTTCTAAATTAAATCCACTTTGATCGGAATTATATATGTTACTTGCACTTTTGGTTAATAATTCTGTTTTTATGAGGTTGATAAAATTTTGACAATCTAACTTTAAACTAGCCTCATTTTCAACAGATACTTTAGTCACATATTTAGTTATTTTACGCGATACAATTTTATGCTTTTTCTTGAATTGTAATATCCAATTGGGTGAAGCTTTAAACCAAGGCATATCTAACTCATACTTTTTTTGTAAAGACCATCTTTTAAGATCTAAATCATGCACTGTTAACCTCCAATCTAAAGCATCTTTGAGTTGTTGTAAAGTATATTCTGAAACTTTAAACAGATTTTCTCTTTTGGTCCCACCTGTCCAAATTTGCTGTTTCCATGTTCTCAACTGACGTTCTGACGAAACTCGTTTATATTTACTCTGGACGGAATTTAAAAACAGTTTCTTTTTCTTACCACTTTCCCAGTATTCAACAGCTTTTCTTTTATATCCATCATCGAGTACCGTATTTGTTACCGTACAAGTAGGTACCTCGGCATACTCTACACCATGTATTTCTTCAAATTGATCGTCAATTACTTCTGGATTAATATCAAAATCATCATCCAGGAAACATAAGTTCTCACTTGTCTCACATTCAATACCTGAATTCGTTTCAATGCTTTTTCTCAATATATCTTCAATATAATCATGTAGCTGCTTCTCTGCATCGATTAATATAGGTATGCTTTCTACAACCGCACTTATGTGGAATGTTTTCAGTAATTTTTGAATGATCTTGTGAATTTCAATTGCCATTATCTAACATTAAAATCTGTGTATAAATAGGCCCACCTTTGCACAGGCTAATCTCATTCTAACACAATTTTGATATTCAAAAACGTAGATGTAAAGCAAAGTTCTATTTCTAATTTACTGAAGTATGCTGATCGAATATGCTTATAAATACTGTAAGTGAACAAAACATGTTTTGAAGTTGGCACCACACAAACCGATATCAAATCAAGGTGTCCGACGTTCCTCCACTGGCTTATCACATACGTCAACGATTGCGATTTCTATCAAGGAAAAAACAGTTGCAGTTCCAATCTTACTATTTGAACCATATGAAACGCATTCGTTGATTGTGGTTTCTATCAAGGAAAAAAATAGTTTTAGTTCCAATCTTGCTATTTGAACCACATGAACCGCATTCGTTGATTGTGGTTTCCACGTCATGCCACAGTTTGATTTTGTTTTGCCACGCACATACTCGAGTGTGTTTAAGGTGGAAAATAAGAGTAACATTATCTCATGTCAGTATTTTTATATTGGTTAAAACCGCCTCGCGAAATACGTACATATAGCTATTGGTATGGTAAAATCAGTTTGTCTAATGAATTTTTTCGTAATAACATAATAATCGAATTTCCTCAGGGATAGTAGTAATATTTGTTGAACATAATGATTTAAAAATGAAATTCCCCGTAGCTATTTCGAACTTCAAAAATTTGCATGATTTCGTAGTTGCATTTGCTATTTCCTACCTATACATAACCATACGTAATGAATTAAACGTTATCTTGTACAAAAAATGTGCATATGTTCTTTTATTTGAAGATACTATAAATATTTCGAAATCGGGATTATGAATGACAGGGAGCTGGGTTCCGGATTTCAGAAAATTGGAATGCAGGAGTTCGGGGTTACGGCTGGCAGGCTAATCAGCTCGAGGGTTGATGAAACTGGGATATTGGAGTTACGGGTTACAGCGTGACAGGGTAACCAGCCCGAGGGTTGATGAAATTGGGGTGTAGGAGTTCGGGGTTACAGCGTGGCAGGGTAACCAGCTCGAGGGTTGACGAAATTGGAGTGCAGGAGTTACGGGTTAAAGCGTCGCAGGGTAACCACCTCGAGTGTTAAGGAAATTGGGGTTAAAAGTTTGGGGTTATAGCGTGGCGGGGTAACCAGCTAGAGGGTTGATGAAATTGGGGTGTAGGAGTTCGGGGTTAGAGCGTGGCAGGGTAACCAGCTCGAGGGTTAAGGAAATTAGTGTTAAAAGTTTGAGGTTACAGTGTGGCGGGGTAACCAGCTCGAGGGTTGATGAAATTGGGGTGTAGGAGTTACGGGTTATAGCGTGGCAGGGTAACTAGCTCGATGTTTAAGAAAATTGGGTTCGGGGTGGTAGGGAATCACGGTAAGAAATGAATGCTCTGTTCACCTTTCAATGAAGGGGTAGTAGCCCCTGGTGACGGATACTGTATACTTTTGTGTTAGATTTAAACGGATTCATAAACTTCATTTCTTCTGAAAAAATTTTGCAAGAAAATATTTGAAAACATAGCTTTCCTTTCATGCGACTTAGGGGGTTGCAACACCTGTAGATGAAATCCATGTATTTAGCTGAAATTTTTTAAAAGAGTTTTTTACTGTATGTTTCGTCGAAAACTGTGCATAAAATACGAAAATTTCGCTATAAAATGGTGTTGAGGGGTAACTTTCGAGGGTAGCTTTCACCCTCCAAATAGTTTATTCGGCAGAACAAAAGTGATGTTCATATCACTTATAAATAATAATTCGAACTTTCGTAGCTAGCTAATGAGTAAGAATTTGTTTCCAATAATTTTACTCTACTTGTCAATAAAATAAATAGATAAATCAATTGTAATCTAATAAATAAATCAAATATATAGAAAAAAGTACTATGTTTCAAGGAAAGTCAGACAATGCCCTAGTTTCTTATGGTGCGAATTGTCCCATAAGCAGAGCTAAAGTCTTTCTTGGATAGGATATAATTCGGCCCAAGTTTCTTATAGCTCGAGATATTCTATAAGTCGAGCTCGAATTATAAGCAAGGAACAGTCTTGCTCAGTTAATCACAATGAGAGAAAGAACTTAGGTATTAGCCAAGTTTATTCAGACTCATGCACCCACCTTGCAAGGCTAGAAGTGAATGCTAGCCTGTGCAAAGGTGGGCCTATTTATACATAGATTTTCCCGCTTATTTTTGCAGGAGAGATGTCATCGAACATTCGAGAGACCTTCGCGAATTTTGAGTAATGAGTTTTCTTAATTTACAAATAAATAATCATTAATATTAAGCTTTTAACATATGTAAACTTTACAAAATTTGTTATTTGTTGATTTTATACAATATACAATTATCGTAAATAGTATCGTCAAAAGTTATTAACTAATAAAGTTAAGTAACGTGATATTATAATATCTACAATAGAAAATTATTAAATTTTTATATAACGTAACAGGCTACCGTTTAGTCGCAAATCCCAGGCAATTATAATTACCGTAACGACCAACGGGTGCTCTGCTAACTGTGTGCTGACGTCGTTGTCCAGCATGGCCTTGACCAGCGCGTGCATCTCATCTCGCACCCTGTCGGAGACCGGATAGTATTTTTGTTTACAGGGTCGAGCGTCTCTGATATCGATCTCATGCTCGCCCCTACAGCACAGCCTAAACTCTCACCTGCGTCTGGAATCAATCCGTCGACGAGGCTAGCCACTTCTTGGCGCTGTGCTTCCGTGGCTTCTATCAGGCCCACAGGTGCGAGGTACGACGTACCAGTGACACTTGCCACCTCCAACGGCACCGCCACTTTGGCCGTTTGAGAGAGTTGGCTTTCCTCTCCCTGAAGTACCGGTCCATGTTGCGTCGCAGGGTCGCTACCTGTGACGACAGATCTTCAATGCGGTCTGTCGCCTGCGTCGCAGAGATCGAAGACCGGTCTTCGGGTTTCCTGGCCTGGGTTTTGACCGGTGACTCGGGTTGCAGCTGTTCCCTACCCCGAGGTTTGTTGGACATGGCCGCCGTTCGAGGTCCTGCCCGGGGCGGTGGTGCCTTTGCTGACACCCCCATGTGCTCGGGGTATAACGTGGACGTAGGCTCCAGCCTGGTCCTCGGGCGCTCGTCGTTCCGCAAAGCGGTCTCGATTTCGGTCGCCCGGGCGTGGAATTCGTCCACGTTGGAAAACGCGTTCCTCCGTAGCTGCATACGGATGGCGGGCAGGAGATTTGCGTATAGCAAATCTAATTGTCGCTGCTCCGGTAAGGGCGGGCGTAGCTGGGCCAGCATGAAGAGGAGGTGGCAGGCGTACTCTCGTACCAACTCTCCTTTCTCCTGGTACCGCGCTTGAGCCTCTTGCAGCAATCTTTGTTGCTGCAGCTCACTCGACCCAAACCAACGTCGAGCGCCAGCCACGAAGTCGGCGTAACTCCTCCACTTAAACTTGTTAAGCTCGTACCAGGTCCTCGCAACACCTTCGAGGAGCTCTGATACCGAGCACAAGATTTCGCCATCCGTTAGCCCGGAGCCCGCGCGTAGATCCTCCAGTCTTGATAAGAAGGTGTCCACGCACTCTGAAGCCGTACCTGAGTATCGCAGCTTCCATCCTCGGACTATTCTACCTGCATCCCGAGTCGTGTAGAACCCCGACGCCGCGTTGGTATCGTACCAGGTTGATCCGTTCGAGATCGCCGGTCCTTCACCAATGTTGGCGTCGCTTGGCCTTCTCCGCGGCGGCTGCTCCGTCCGCAGAGGCGCCTGCTTTTGAGGAGCCTCTCGAGGCTCACCAGGGGTCGGCCTCGTGGGCTCCGGGGTACTTCCCGGTACCCTCGGATCGTAGTGGCACGTGTACGTGGACTGAAAGTCCACGGTTCTCCTGGGCCGCTCCTGTACGACATTTTGTCGATTTGTGGGGTCCGTGCTCCTTAATTGCTGGACCTCCACCTGCAGGACGGTCACCTGGTCACTCCACCGTGCATATACTTGATCGTGCCTCTCCAGCATCTCAAGTATACGGTTGATCCCGACACGGTTGCGCTCGATTTCTTCTTTCAACCACTCGGTCACGCATCGTTCTTCCTCGTCTTCTTGAGGATGCAGCTCTTCGTTCTCGAAACGACGAGCTCTTCGCCTATCCGGCGATCCGGTGGAACCCTCACGTCGACTACTAACACCTTCCGGGGACCCGCTGGCTACGCCGGCCCCAGTCTCCTCAACGGGCTCTCGCTCCCCAATATCGCTCTGACTATCCTTATCGAGGTTGTCGAAGACCGCGAGAGTCCGCGTCAGGTTCGCCTCCACCGTCTCATCGCTGTATAACAGCATGAGTGGGTGGGCGACGAGATCCTCTGCATCAGCTGCCTCAAGCTCTTGGCGTCTGATCTCGAGCCATCTCTCACGACTTCTTCTCCTACGTTGCGCCACATCCCTGTCCAACGCAGCTCCTTGGATGTCTTGGTCGATGTACTCGCCCAATAGCCAATATGCCAGCCGGACCGCTTGCATCAGCTTGGGACCATCTGTGCGCAACTCCAGCTGCATCAGGTACCTGTCAAGCTGTGTAGAAGGCAGTTCCGATGCCCATCGGGTTATCGCATCGGCGGTATCTTCCATACACACGGGCGTTGGTGACGGTTGAGGTTACTTTACCTATTCGACCACCACCGCCTCCTATCGCCCAAGGCGTGAGCGGGGTGTTGCAACTTTTACTGGCAACTACTTTAATACGCCTTAAATTACAAGGCAGCAACCCACGAGGCTTGTGAGTGTATGCAGGTGACGCGCAAACAAAGGAAGTGAGAACTTCAACTCGCAATGACCTACCTATAGGTGAAGACTAACTGTTTGCTAGCTCCACCGGGTTAGTTAAACTAACCCCGCACACATCCGAATTGCATGCTCTGCACTTATTGTCGCTCTGTGACTAACACCCAACTGAAATTATTCTAATGTGTGGATAATAACTCAAAAAAAAACAAATTTGTCACCTTTTTTAGAGCGACACTGGATGTCTCTTCGACCTCTGGTGTTAGTATGCTCTCGGCTTACAAAAGCAATCGCTATTAGGTCGGAGAGACGTCTTTTTCCCACTGCAGAGCACGCGCCGAACGAGCCACGTGTTAACGTGTTAACGTGTTAACCCGCTCACACCTTAACACGCAGGCGCGCAAACGTCTCTGTCTCCCGTGCGTCACTCACTCTTTACGTGCAAACCAAATCCCCTTGTGTGAGTCCTAAAAACTGTTGGGCGCCATGTAACAGGCTACCGTTTAGTCGCAAATCCCAGGCAATTATAATTACCGTAACGGCCAACCGGTGCTCTGCTAACTGTGTGCTTCGAGCACGCTAACTCACCTTATGCCGGTGTGCGCATGCGCCGAGTCCTCGTAGCAATCCAACTTCGATGTTCGGACTATCCGCTAGAGGCGCTGGTGCGCTTGCTTACCAGCGCTCCGTCGGCCGCAGCAGACAACTCAATTGACGAACAGCTTTGTCTATTGTATTCGCGACCTATGTTGAATTCTCGGCGCGTTCGAATCAAAACGTAAATATAAACATACACACCGGGCAAGGTGAGACGAAATAATAAGGTCGTCTCTTATTATTAATGAAACACTTTATTGGACTAGCTAAATCCTATACACGGGATGGGTTGCCGAGAGTCTTGGACGCACGCTGTATATACAAAATAAATCTAACGGGGAGAGAGAGAGTTAATTTCGTGGACGCCGCGGACTAATTGCTCGCGCTACGATACTACTAAAATTCACCGCGCACGTTGCGCGGAATCGCACGCAAAATCTACGCAAAAGTGCAGTGCACTTACCGCAAAGACGCTTAGGATACGGTGGCCAACCTTATCCGCTTACACGAGCAACGAGCTGCCTCTGCAACCGGCTTTTGTTGCTGTTGTTGAGCTGTGCCGTGGATGCTGCTGAGGTTGTGGTTGCAGTTGCTGATGCTACACACATTGTACAGTGCGCGCACTCGTCTCACTACACTCGGCGCAGATTATCTATTTATCGATTCTGTAAGTCACTTGACACGGCTGTGCAACGATGTAACTTGGCAAGGAAAACAATGATGTCGCCAGACTGATGAACACTGTCATACTAACTCGCTAGCTCTCCCCTCTCGGTCGTTGCCCCTATGGCATCCTCACTCTCTCTCTCTCTCTAACCTAAGCCGATCACGGCTATTACGCTTAGCCACGCTTGACGGTCCGCGCGAGTCATAACGATTTTCGGCAATCGTTGCAATAACTTTATAGTTGATTAAATTTGGAAGTATTTTCTAAAAATAAATATTTAAATTAGTTAATAACATTTGAATTATAACTAATTTTTCATATTTGTAACGGTTTTTCCTAATCTTATAATGCAATTATTAGATTAATTATCTAAGATTCCTAAATCATAAAGCTATCATTATCAAGTATAAAATTAATACTTTCGTTTTATATACAGTTTATTGTTTAAATAAATTATTAATTGTTTATTTACTAATAACTGTTATTATTCAGCTGTTATTAATGAAACCAATTCTTACTCATGTTTTATACTTATTCATTTTGCATATGAATTATTTACATTTTTTTAATATTTTATAATGTTAGCGTAATAAATAAATCAACTTTGCATATTTAAATTCATTATTATTTCATAATTAAATGCAATTTTTGTTATTATATTCTGAATCTACGTACTTAAATTTATATAATAAATACTTTGTTATATAAAAATTATCTCTAATTAACACATTTTTCTTAATATCCAAAATCATTATATCTATATCTAATACTTTGTGACGTCACGCTATTTATTTTGATTTTACTCTTATATGAATACAATCGAGTAAACAGTGAGGTAGCGCCGCTTAATGTATTGATTTGAATAAACAGATAGATACGTTAGATTAGTTGCAGTAATTCAGTGATTTAATAAATAGCTCATAAATAGGACCGTTACATAGCCCCCTCTTGAGACTTAATGATCTCTGAGAAAGAAGTCTCATGAATTTGTTCCTTATGAGCTTTTATTAATATTTTTGTTTGTTTGTTTGATTGTTTTTTTTTTTTTTTTATATATTTTTACAATAAAATTATCCAGGTGTTGGAGGTCACTCTGGTTGTGTTGATGTCATCTTCTTCTTTATTTCTTCAATTTTTTCCTCCGTCTTAGTGATCCTTGTAGCCAGCTTTTTTATTTTTTTCTGGATCCTGCGCTTCCGCTTTCTCGAAGTAGTTGGCAAGGATGTTGACGGCGCCGGAGTAGAAGAACGTGACACGTTAGAAGGTAGAAAGGTGATGACGGATTGTTTTTTATTTTCCGCCTTTACCACCCAAGCATGCTTGGATGGTGTCTTTGTGCTTTTGCACAGAGACCAAGGCACCATATTCTGCGATGGTACAAAAGATTTGGCTGATGGCGCTGGGATACAGTGTCTTAAATCAGACGTATTGGTCTGAGTGCTCTCACTCTTTCCCACCATCTTTCCAGATCGTTAGCCTACTTTCTCCAGTGTTTACATATATCAGATCAATATGCAAATTTGCTTGGAGAGAGAATGTATCCCTTAGTGGCTAAATTTGGTACGGCTTTAATAGAGAAGTATGAAACACACCTCCATCCTTACCGTTTTTGTATTTCAATAAGTATGTATCTAAGCCGATTATGGATTTAATTATGGACGGGCCTTCATATAAGTTTAAGAATTTCTTAATAATTTCTTCTTCTTTATTACTTATATTTTGACTCCGCAATAATACATAGTCTTTATATTAATAATGACGTATATTTTTATTAATATTATTTGCACGTTTTATAAGTTTATAGTGCATTTTTTTCTTGATATCTTCTATTTGATTGTAATTTGTTGGTACCTTTGTTTTGATATCAGGTATCCATCGATGCCAAAATCTATCTAGTTTTATATGGAGGTGCGCTTCGATAGGAGTTATTTCAATAGTTTCATGATACACACAATTCATTATTTGTTGTATTTTGGGAATTAATGGAGCCCAACCTTTATGATTATTATTTGCATATGCTCTTAAAAATCTTCCCAGTTCTCTATGAATTCTCTTCACGATATTGCTTTGTGGATGACGAATACTAGAAAATATTAATTTTATATTGTTAGCTAAAAGCTTTTCTTTCCATGCTTTAGCTGTGAACTGTGTTTCATGATCACATATGATTGCTAATGGTTTTCCATAATTTGGTATGTAATGTTCAAATATCTTTTTTATAGTAGTGTATGTAATTGATTTTTTTATAGGATACATAACTACAAATTTACTAAAACAATCTATTCTTGTTAAAATGTATTTGACTCCTCCTCGTGAAGTTGGCAATGGTCCATAAAAATCTACAGATAATAGATCGTTTGGTTTTTCAACCAATATAGGCTGCATTATTGATGATATCTTTTTTGTATAATATTTCGTACGTTGACAGAGATCACAGCGATTTATAGTTTTAGCTACTTTCTTGCGAAGCTTGTAGATATAAAAATTTTCTTGTAACATTTTCGTAATTTTTCTAGATCCAATATGACCATAAACTTCATGTATTTCTTGGATCAATTCTTGAACAATTATTTCTGGCAATAATACTTTATTGTTAATTTTATTTTTTTTATATACTAAATTGTTATAAACTATATATCTATGATCAAAATTTTCTTTATTCCTTAAGTTTTGTATAAAACCATCATTTTATTGTAATAACTCCATATTCTTGAAATATTTAATTAAATCTCGTGAAGGTTTTTTCATCAGCATAGCAATCTGAATTTCATCCGTATAGTTGTTGCTGTAGTCTGTGATATGTCTAGATAGAAAATCAGCGGCTTTATTCTTATTTCCTGGTAAATACTCATACGTAATATTGTAATCTTGAAGAAACAAGCACCACCCCACTAATCTCGCATTCGTAAATTTACAAGTGGTTAAGAATTTCAACGCTTCATGATCTGTACGAATAATTATTTCTTTCGCACCTCGTAGATACGTTTCTAATTTTAAACATGACCAAGCTACAGCTAATAGTTCTTTTTCAGTTGTAAAGTAATTTAATTCTGCTCCTTTTAGAGTTCTAGATATAAATGTTATAACTTCTTCATCACCTTCATTATTTAATTAACAAAGCAGTGGCTATAGTATGATAACTGGCATCAGTTGTTAATATGTAAGGTTTATTAGGATCAGAAAATTTTAAAGTAATTGTATCAATAAATATTTTTTTCACATTATTAAAAGCTGTTTCATGCTCAGGAAACCATTGATAGCCTCTACTCTGTTACAATAAATTCATTAAAGATCTACATATTTCAGCATAATTTTTTGCAAATTTTGTATAGAAATTAACAAATCCAAGAAAGCTTTGCAAGCTTTTCAAATTTTTTGGAGCTTTATAATTTTGAATTATTTCTAATTTACTTTTTTGAGCTTTTATACCTTGTGGAGTAATAATATTGTTACGTGACACTTCATTGTGTTATGATTGAATTTTGTCGAATAATATTTCGGACCCGAGATTTCCGTTCGGACATAGTATAGCTAGCAGTATTCGTGTGCGCGACTCGGTAGGAATGTGCGGCAGAGGCTGATTCACGCTGCGGCAGCATGCTGCGACAGCATGCTTTGGTCAGCGTGCTTAGCTAGGTAAGACGAGCCGATACGAGAAGCGTAAACGTCTAAAGCGTATGTGCGAGAAAGAGACGGAATGCGAGAAAAAAAGATATATAATGAACCAGCGAAATCAATGACCGGAGACAGAGAGATTAGTCAGTTAGGAGCGAGCGCTCAATTAAGAAGCCTGCATTTTTCCTACTGAAGTTAAAACCATAATAAGAGTTTGAGAATATAATTGTTTGAGTTGCGATTGAGTATTAGAAGTGTCGAGCACAATTGTTTTAATAATTTTGTGTAAACGAAAATCATAGGAATTATCAATTTCTTGTGTGTTGCTACACCATTGGATAAAGAATATATTGGACAACGAAAATCATAGGAATTATCATTTTCTTCCGTGTTGCTAAAGTATTGTATAAAAAAATATATTGGACCAGTTGATCTGATCAGATTCAAAGAAAAAGTGATTGGCCACATCACGAAACGAATAATATTTTGGACCGATTCATATTTACAATATTAATACAAAGTGAGTAATACTTTTTATGTAACCAAAAAATAATAGACATCGCGAGCCGAAAATTACGCGTCTGAGAATTTATATATATATATATATCTATTCTGCTTAACTTATTTATGTTGTGAAAGAGACTAGAATAAATATTATAATTATAAACGCCTATAAGTGTATCCATATGCTTCCCCATTATATTAAAGAAAATCGCTATTACATTTACCTTTTAATAAACAAGCGAAAATCGTTATAAACGTTCAATCAATTATTTTACACAAACGATATCGAGTGTCGGATAATAATTAACAAAGATTTCATTATTGACGCGCGAACGGGCCGGGGTGCCCGAAAGCCTGACTACCGCCCGAGTCTAAGGCCGCTCGGCTGTTAAAAGAGCCTTCGTACGGGACAAACTCACCTCGCGCGAGTTGTCACCTATCAATTGGTAGCAGAGCGTGGTTTCTCAGTCTTTATCTTTTCGCTTTTCTCGCGTTGATAAAATCTTAATAATTAAGTGAATAACTTCACAAAATTAATACACATTGATTAATATAATAAGTATTAATACACTATATTATTAGTATATATATATATTGATTGGTGTGCAATATATGTTGATGCGTATTAATTAATATTAATACATATTAATTAATCCGCCGTCTTTATCATCATTATTAATATTATTTTTTTTCCCTCTCATATCTCACACCTTAGTCTTGTGTAATATTTACGATTAGAAAAATATCATTTCTTTCCCGTGCTGGACGAAACGCGATACGGGTGAATAGGACGCTCGTTTTTGAGCAGGCTAAAGCCACGCCGAAGACGTGGAAAAATTGTTTTTCACACGATCGGGCGCTCAGGAATTCATCGGAGTTTCGTTTTTTTGGTCGCGTAAGCGTAATTAGAGTCTTCGCGTCTGAAATCGGGTGCGTCCTTTTTCCGTTCCCACATTTCATGATTAGTTGACGGAATAGCATTGGCAACGTGATCCTTTTGCTTAAAAATATTTGAAAGTCGAAACGCGGCTTAGGAAAATTCCCTTGGGGTATTATTTATGAACGATCGTTTAAAATTTTGATGTGCGCGTTTGCGAAATATTTTATTGCTTTTTTTATTCTGTTGTAATAGGGGACTGACACTTGGTATTATCCCGTACCATTCTGTTATTAAAATTTCCCTTAATTATTTTTACTTTTACTTTTATTACTAAACGATAGATATACATTGGTTGATGGGAAATATATTTTATTGGTTAATAAATTAATTTATTAATTAATAATTTATATATTTTATTAATATAATTTATTTATTGATTAATGGAATAATATAAATTAATTATTAAAATAAAAAAATTTAGAATTATATATATATATATATATATATTGCAACGGTAGTCGATGCAATTAATCGAACCGTTCGCGATTCTGATTTTCGCGCGTTAGTTCTAAGTATTGAGAGAGAGGGGGGGCGCGCGATCTTTTGAATTAGCAGTTAAGCCTCAGCTGTTACTTGTGTAGTACCGCCAAAATAGTTTAGCACAGTGTTTCACCGATTTGCCAATAAAAAGTTTACCTGGATTTTGGATACGTGTGAAAGGGTGAGCGAGGAAGCAACGACAGTAGCAGCATCACAGAAACAGCAACTAAAACAACAGCTATTAAACAGCAGATTCGCGATCGAGGCAGCACAGCTGATTCTGATCTGAGGAGCACCTTTAATTTGCTTCAACAATTACGGCTGATCACCGTAATTGCACCGCAGGGTAGGTGCACTTCCCATAATTATCAAGTGACAAAATACATTTGGTATTTTGTCCAACCGTGTTAGCGTTAATATTTTTGTATTCGCGCCGAGCGTTAGATCGCGCCAATATTCGAATCTTCTCTCTCTCTCTTTCTCACCGAAAATTATTTAATTGTAAATCCTATTCGCGTGCGTCAGTCTTTCGGCCCGACAAAGACTGTAGAGATTTTTTATTAATAAAATCTGTTAAACTTATTCGCCGATTTCGTCCTATAATTTTCCTAGTAGCTTTTTCAATTGAAAAAGGCTTAGGTTTTAATCCGATTACAGCTAGGGGATTAAGTGTATTAGGAATAAAGTCGCTTACACTTAAAACTCATCGAGTGTCACAAGGCACGTGACTTAAGGTGAGTTCAACTCCGCTTGATCGAAGACAACTAAGTTAAGTCAGCTGACGTTAAGGCGAATACACGTATTAACATACGTGTTAACGGAGCGGCGGTTTGCTCTGCATCGTGGGAGTTTTCTCTTAAATAAATTTCTCATTTTGTAGATTTATCCCCCCGTTACAATATACAGTGCCGGTCAGCCACTTTTACCCCCCCACGGGCAAAATCAGTCTAACTTCAAAGTTTTATATCTCTGGTAGAAATTAACGTACAGAGACGCGCGTGGGTGCGTTTGAAAGGTCATTCGGAGAGCTTTCAAATGATATGACTCACGGTTGCCATCGATTGTTTTTTTAAATTTTGCAACAATTATGCAAAATTGAAAATTCTGAAATTTTTTTATTATTTTTGACAATTAGCCAATTTTGGAAAAAAAATCGTACGAAAATTTGAAGTACACCATTTTTTAGCTATTACCAAGCCCTATCTGAATCACTGATCAAAAATTTATTTTCGTCAAATGACGCCCGCACGGGCATTTTTTCCTGGAAGTGACAGTTTTTTTCAACATTTTTTATCTCCGTCAAATTGTAACAATCGAAAAAAATTTTATACGAGAAAAAATGTTTGTTTTTTCACGTAGAATACTGCAATAATTTTTTTTTCGGTTTTTCGAAAAATTTTTTTTTTCGGTTTATTTCAATTTTTTTTTCTCACAGTCGGTACGCTAAAAAGATAAGAAACCACAAAAAAAAATTTTTTTCCACCCATTCAATAATACTACATAACAAGTATCGTAAGTTACATCAAAAAAAAAATCTTTTTTTTTTTCGACCTTGAAAAATAATTTTATCAATAAATAAATGAAATAGCAACAAATGTGAAGTCAGAAATTTTTTTTAATTCACATAAAGCAATAACTACATATTATAAATTTACTTCAGATGTTAAGTTGGAAATGATTACTTGTTTCATAGAGAATATGTACTATCTAACACGCTGATTAATACTAGCAGTATTTACAAACAAAGTGATATCCCTACTTTCATCAAATCAAACATACTTCCACAAATATTTCTGTATTTCTGATCACAAGCTTATCAGTCGGTAGCGAACAGTTACAGTATGAGTAACCATTTGTGTAGTGTCTATGTATTGTGACCATGGCAAAATCGAGGAATTTAATTGTGCGTGAACGTAATAGCATTATTGCACTATACGAACTCAATATGAGTCACCATGCAATTTCAAAAAAGTTGAACATAGACAGGCGTACAGTGGCATATAACATCAAAAAATTCCATGAAACAGGTACTGTACAGAATCGACGCTCACAGCGAAGAAGGAAAACTACTGTTAAAGAAGATAACTATATTTGCCAAAAAAGTGTACGTAATCGAAAGTTAACAGCTCCTCAAATAACTGCTCATGTTAACGAACATTTAGAGAAATCCGTGAGTGTAAGCACCGTACAAAGACGTTTAAGAGAAAAAGGACTGTTTGGTCGAGTTGCCGTTAAAAAACCTTTACTGCGATGTGTGAATAAAAGGAAATGTCTACAGTGGGCAAGAGCACACAGAAACTGGACGATCGCCGATTGGAAAAAAGTTCTTTGGTCCGATGAATCGAAGTTTGAAATTTTTGGGAATAAAAGGAGAGTCTACGTAAGAAGGAGAGCTCATGAGAAATACAATACCGATTGTTTAATTCCAAGTGTTAAGCATGGTGGCGGCTCGGTCATGGTATGGGGATGTTTTGCTGATTCAAAAGTAGGCGATATCGTTAAAATTGATGGAATTTTGAACAAAGAAGGTTACAAAAAAATTCTCCAGTACCACGCAGTAAAATCAGGTTTGCGATTAGTTGGACAATTATTTAAAAGGATTACAACCTTTTGAATTCCAACACGATAACGACCCTAAGCATACATCAACGATATGCAAAAATTATTTATCTAATTTAGAAAAACAAAAGAAGCTAAAAGTTATGCAGTGGCCACCTCAGTCGCCTGATTTGAACCCCATTGAATTACTATGGGAAGAACTCGATCGAGCCGTGAGAAAAAATAGCCCAAGTTCTGCCACTAATTTATGGGAAGTATTGAAAAGAGAGTGGGTAAACATCAAATAGGAGACTTTAGATAAGCTGGTTGCCAGAATGCCAAGAATCTGTAAAGCAGTGATTAAGCACAAAGGAGGACATTTTGATGAAAAAAAAGTTTAATTTATTCTGATTATTGTATGGATATTTATGTATTTATTAATTGAACGTTTAATATTGTTACTTGATATTGAAGCATTATGAAATGTATTTACGTATTCCAACATTATTAAGATTGAAAAAAATTAAGACGCGTTAATCCAATTATATCGGTGCTATTTTGATAA
Source organism: Phymastichus coffea (assembly GCF_024137745.1). Taxonomy (NCBI): domain Eukaryota; kingdom Metazoa; phylum Arthropoda; class Insecta; order Hymenoptera; family Eulophidae; genus Phymastichus; species Phymastichus coffea. The sequence goes on along the minus strand of NW_026706843.1, from coordinate 67,426 downwards.
TTGAAGTATTCAGTCTATGTAAATATTATTATGTGAATTTATAATACGTAGTTATTGCTTTGTGTACATTAAAAATATTTTCTGACTTCACATTTGTTGCTATTTCATTTATTTATTGATAAAATTATTTTTCAAGGTCGAAAAAAAAAGATTTTTTTTTTATGTAATTTACGATACTTGTTATGTAGTATTATTGAATGGGTGGAACAAAATTTTTTTTTGTGGTTTCTCATCTTTTTAGCGTACCGACTGTGAGAAAAAAAAATTGAAAAAAACCGAAAAAAAAAATTTTTCGAAAAACCGAAAAAAAAATTATTGCAGTATTCTACGTGAAAAAACAAACATTTTTTCTCCTATAAATTTTTTTCGATTGTTACAATTTGACGGAGATAAAAAATGTTGAAAAAAACTGTCACTTCCAGGAAAAAATGCCCGTGCGCGCGTCATATTTGACGAAAATAAATTTTTGATGAGTGATTCAGATAGGACTTGGTAATAGCTAAAAAATGGTGTACTTCAAATTTTCGTACGATTTTTTTTCCAAAATTGGCTAATTGTCAAAAATAATAAAAAAATTTCAGAATTTTCAATTTTGCATAATTGTTGCAAAATTTAAAAAAACAATCGATGGCAACCGTGAGTCATATCATTTGAAAGCTCTCCGAATGACCTTTCAAACGCACCCACGCGCGTCTCTGTACGTTAATTTCTACCAGAGATATAAAACTTTGAAGTTAGACTGATTTTGCCCGTGGGGGGGTAAAAGTGGCTGACCGGCACTGTATATATATATGTATGATTCTCGGCTTTTGAAGATTTTCGAAGGTTCCAAATATATCAGAAACTATCTAATATATTCGAAATATATCACGATATATGCATGCAGCAGCTCGAAAATATTGATGAAATAGTAATATATTTATAATTTATTATTAATATTTATAACATATTTAATAATTTATAATATTAACATTTAGAGGATTCAAGGTATACATTTTGAGGAGCCTCGATTATATTTTTAATTTCTTGATATTTTGAGGATTTTGAATATGTAGACCTTTTGAGGATTTTGTAATATATTTAGAAACCCTTGATATTTTGAGGAGCTTGAATTATATTTTCAATTCCTTGACATTTTGAGGAGTTCGGAAAGTATTGTAATCGAACTGACATTTTGAGCATTCGGTAATCTAGACATTTTGCAGAGATGGAAAAATGATATTAAACCCTTTACGTTTTGAGGATTTCATAAGAAAGAAATTTCAGAAGATCAAAATACATTATGAAACTATTAACAATATATAGTTCATGAGTATCATAATTACCAGGACACGGGTAGAATAATCATTTACAGTACGTGATTTTAGTTGGCCGTTCAACCGCAATTAAAGATTATGAATCTCTTTTGGATATGTGACATATCTCCAATTCTGACCAAATCAAAATCGATTTTAAGAGCGACATTGGCTAACAATATTTATTTTTATTTAGTCATTGTGAAACTGAGAGAGAGATTACGTTGACATCTCCAATTCTAGTTATGCTATTGGGAATCATTTAAGAGATAAGTTCCGAAAATTGATCACCGGATTAGCAGGACACGAGTATATTTATCGTTTGCAGAACGCCATTTTCGATGACAGCTCAACCGAAAATCAGATGCAAAAAATCTCCGTTAGTATTGTAACATATCTCTATTCTCGGTTATAAATGACCGTTAGTATTGTAACATATCTCTATTCTCGGTTATAAATGTCCGTTAGTATTGTAACATATCTCTATTCTCGGTTATAAATGTCCGTTAGTATTGTAACATATCTCTATTCTCGGTTATAAATGTCCGTTAGTATTGTAACATATCTCTATTCTCGGTTAAGCTTGCGGAAATTTGTAGAGGAAAAAATTATCAAAGTTGATCACCGGATTAACAGGACACGAGTATCATTATCGTTTGTAGTACGCCATTTTTGATGACTGCCCAACCGAAAATCAGATTCATAAATCTCCGTTAGTATTGTAACATATCTCTATTCTCGGTTATAAATGTCCGTTAGTATTGTAACATATCTCTATTCTCGGTTATGCTTGTGGAAAGTTCTAGAGGAAAAAATTATCAAACTTGATCACCGGATTAGCAGGACATGCGTATCATTGTCGTTTGCACTACGCCATTTACGATGACTGCTCAACCGTAAATCAGATGCATAAATCTCCGTTAGTATTGTAACATATGTTTATTCTTAGTTAGGTTATGCTGTTGAAAATGAGTCGAGGGCAAGGTACCAAAATTTGATGACCGGATTAACAGGACACGAGTATCATTGTCAACGCTGACAGCTTAACCGAAAATCAGATGGATAAATCTACGTTAGTATTGTTACATATCTCTATTCTCGGTTAAGCTTGCGGAAATTTGTAGAGTAAAAATTCTCAAAGTTGATCACCGGATTAACAGGACACGAGTATCATTATCGTTTGCAGTACGCCATTTTCGATGTCTACTCAACCGAAAATCAGATTCATAAATCTCCGTTAGTATTGTAACATATCTCTATTCTCGGTTATGCTTGCGAAAATTTGTAAAGGAAAAAATTCTCAAAGTTGATCACCGGATTAGCAGGACATGAATAGCATTATAGTTTTGAATATAAAAGTTTGATGGATGCCTGCTCGAGTTGCGTGGAGTTCTCTCAAATCAATAACATTTCTGTATTCCAAGTTATGCAGTACATAATTTGTGGAAAGAAAAGTTCCTCTGTTGATCACCGGATTAGCAGGACATGAATAGCATTAACGTTTAATGATCCTGATTTTATAAGACTGGTCAAACTAAAATCAGAAGCATTAATCTCCGTTGATATTGTAACATATGTCTATTTATGCTTGTGAAAATTTGTCGAGAGAAAAACTCGCAACGCTGATGAACGTATTGTCAGGATACGAGAATAATGATTATCTTTTACAAAACACGATACCTGCATATTGCTACACAGATTAGGGGATACGTATAGTTACTTCAAATTGATAACATATCTCTATTTTGGGTTATGCTATCGAAAATTTGTCATGAGAAAAATGTCCAAATTATATATATTATATGTTTTGGGTCTTTGGTAGTCTAATATATCTCCGTTGCGGCTGTAGCATATTGGAATGTTTAGATCATCAACTACCTTGCAGCATTGATAACGTACATATAGTTTATTGTTTTTTTATGTAATGTAGTTGTAGGTTTGGCATGATACACTAATAATAGCAGTTTGTGGACCAGACTTGTTATTACTATATGGATGTATCACTTCACGCGCATAGTTAGTATTAACGAAATTTCTATCATTCATATCTTTTTTTATTTTTTCCTTTATTAAGCCATTGTTAATATGTAGAATTTTAGGTCTAGGTTTCAAAATTCTCTTCTGAAGTATCTGGTAATCACGTCCGATTTCGACATTTAATGTATTTTCAACAATTTTTATACGTTCTTTATTAGAACAATTTATAACAATATTTCCATTTTTTGTTTCAACTATTTTTTCAATTAGTACTATAATATTTTGTAGGAATTTTTCTACTACCGTTTTTAAAATTTGGACATTTGTTGCTGCATATATTTTGGCTTAATTATTAGTGTAGGCTTTTGTTTTAATATGACTGCTTTTGTCTTAGTAATGTCAGCAAACGATGAAATGGCAGGTAGTATAGAATCAGTATTGTAGTTAGCTGTCTTTTGCTCTTGTTTAATTTTATCTAGAACTAATTTGTTAGTTTCTAGAAACTCTTTTTAAAGTGAAATTTTCTCTTGAATCTCGCCATTTAATTTACGAAATAATAATATTTCTGCCTTATAAACAGAATATTCATCTTCTTCTATACCCGTAATCGATAGATCGTTTCTATCAATGGTTTCGTTGGCAACTTCCTTGACAATATTACTCAAGAATTCCTGCTGCACTTTGTTTCTTTCCGAAAGTTTTACTTGTGCTTTAATAATTTTAGCACCTTTGCTGAGTTTAGTGGTTTTTATGTCTTGTAAATTAATTTCACTATTGTTTGACGAAACTACCAAGGTTTCACTTATTATTGTGATTCCTTTTGCTTTTTTAAATCAGATTTGTAATAAACACTATCACTGTCGGAAAGTCGAGCCTTTTTATGCACAAATTTTAGGCTCTTTTACGGCAAAAAGTCCCCATGACGCTCTTTTTGTTCTTTAACAACTTTGTTTCAGCGATTATTTATGCAAATTCATATGCAGAAATAAAAGGTTTGATTTAAAAAAATCTCGGAGGTCGTTATCTTAATTTAGGTATAAAAAGTAAATATATAAAAATTCGCATTGCAAAGTTATTAATAATTGAAAATTAAAAAATCGTTATTCCTAAAGTTACAATAAATTAATCGGATTTTTTATACTGTTGGTCTGATGGGCATTTCCACAAAAAAACAAAACTCAAATTCGTAGGAGAATAAGGCTTTATTGAGCACAAGTGAGTGCACAACGGAATGAATAAGTGCGATGCAGCGCACGTACAAAAGAGTCTCAGGCTCATGCGCCTCTCTATATACTTATGTGTGGCACGCACACATACATAATCTCCAACATATACCAAAAAATCGCTATTGAACAGAACATATAACCGTTAAAAAATAATCAATTTGTTAAATAACATTTTCGTAATAAATAATTTTCATTTTTTGCAAGATTTTATAATGCAATTATAAAATCAGCAAAGGTCTGTATTTATTTAATAATAACTTTGTAGTAATAGACGTTCGAATAGCTTTCATATAAGTTATTGTTTGTTGTTTAAATAAATTGTCGGGTTTTTTTGGAAGTGTAAGGTCAAATTTTTACGACTGGAATATATGACTAGAATAACTTTTATAACTAGCAAACGAGAGAATTATACGAACCAAAGTCCGAGCAGGGCACTTTGTAGTCTGAGCTGTAAATCGAACGTATACTTTGAATGCACTATTACAGCATTATTCGTTATGGAAATATTGAATAATTATTTATAGTGTTTAGCTTAGAGAAGCTCAACGAACTAAATGATTTTAATTAGTTGAAAAAGTTAGGAGAATTCAAATTGCATTCGGAAAATTGTATCAATTTATTTTTTTAACGAAATAATGTTAGGTCCAGCAGCAAGCGGCATTATGTTTATTTACTCGTTAACGATATAGAGAACACATTTTCTTTAACGATATTCGTGAAAAGCAATTAATACTGTCGCGATAGATATCTTTTTATATATTTATTCTGATAATTGAAAATTTAGAGTCGATTTGTTTCGGTAATTAGTTAGCATATACATTATTTTCTACTGTATGACTATCTATTATATATTGTATACCATTGTAAGACAAACTATTATGTTGGATGATTTATAAATGATAAAGGAATGAAAAAAAACATGGAAAAGTTTACAATTGTAAAATTCAAAGATGATGGCCTCTATCAAATCATAAAAACATCAAAAGTAAAAAAGGTATGATAGGTTATAGTGCGCCATACTTGGGTGAAAGATACCTCTGTGATAAAATTATTTGCTGTGGTAAGTACTTTTAAAAACTAAGATAAATTAAAATATTTCTAATTTATAAGTAAAAATTTATAATTTTCAGATGACTACAACATTTGTGAATAATTAGTATACGAGGTGTGATCAAAAAGTAAGGTGAAATTTTATTTTTCTCAAAAAATATTTATTTATTCATCAATTTTTATTCTATCTCCTTCAAAGTAATCCCCCTCGGATATAATGCACTTGTGCCAACGCTTTTTCCAATCCTCAAAGCATTTCAAAAAATCATTTTTTGTGATCTTGTTTAGTTCATCCTTCGATGCCGTCTTTATCTCCTCAATCGTGGCAAAACGCCGTCCTTTCATGGGCCTCTTCAGTTTTGGGAACAAGAAGAAGTCACAGGGGGCCAGATCTGGGGAATACGGTGCCTGTGGCATCGTTACTGTGTTGGTTTTAGCCAAAAATTCGCGCACAAGCAACGATTTGTGAGCAGGGGCGTTATCATGGTGCAAAAGCCAATTTTTATTTTTCCACAAATTCGGACGTTTCTGGCGGATTGCTTCGCGCAAATTGCGCATAACTTGCAGGTAATATTCCTTATTTACTGTTCTACTCTGTGGCAAGAACTCATAATGCACCACGCCCCTGCAGTCAAAGAAAACTGTAAGCAAAACCTTTACATTTGATCGAACTTGGCGTGCTTTTTTTGGTCTTGGTGGAATCTGGATCATCGTTGACGTCATTCAGTAGCTCTTGGGCGATGCTCATGCGACGTTTCTTTTGGTCGAAATTGAGCAATTTCGGAACAAACTTCGCTGACACACGTCTCATGTCTAAAACACTCGTCAAAATTGATTGGCACGAACCAAATGAGATGCCAATATCATCAGCAATTTCTCTAATGGTAATTCGACGATTTCCCAACACTATTTTCTTCACTTCTTCAACATTCTCATCAGTTGTTGATGTGCTGGGGCGTCCAGAACGAGGTTCGTCGTCGGTGTCTTCTCGGCCTTCTTGGAAGAGTTTATACCACTTGTAAACATTTTTTTGGCTTAAAGTAGACTCACCGTATGCCACTTTCAGCATTTCAAGTGTTTTGGAACATTTGATTCCATTTTTCACACAAAATTTAATGCAAACTCTTTGATCCATGTTTTTAGACAGCAGCAAATCGTGGAGCACGCAAAACACTTCTAACCTTGATGCCTCTCACAAACAAACCAAACATACTACAAAGCTGAAATTTGGAACGTATGTTCTAGACGAGTGTACCGACATAACCAAATAAAAAAGTCGAAGATCGAACGGACGTAGCCCGCTAAATTTCAAAATTCACCTTACTTTTTGATCACACCTCGTATACGTTGATAAATCATCTTCCATATGTTAGAATTGTTAAACTAGCAACAACTTCAAAAAATTCTGGTAATTTAAATTATATTTATTGTAATAATAATAGTAATAATAATTTAGCTAATATAAAATCAAATAAACACTATAATTGCAAATAGAACTATTGTGTTCTTCTAAAGATTTCTATTACTATTATTATTAAATATAAACTCCCTGACAAAATCAAAGTTAATCTCTAAAGCAACATACTTATTTAACGTTTACCTGAAATAAATTATCCTTTTTTCTACAATAAGTTCTGTTCTTATAATATTAATCTTGTATTAATGTCTTAATTCATACCTGAGAAAGTACCTCCCTCTGAACTACAGTCTTAATCTGGTATTGCTGTATATTCAATTTTATAAGTTATGAAATGCTAAATATGTTAAATTCAGATAAATTGATATTCGTTGATTAATCCAATACTTCTTTCTTTGTGATAGATTGTTTTTTCAGATTATCTGTGAATTCAAATTCATTCAAAATAAAAAATTAATAAACATATGAGTTGTAATACAGATGTAATAAACAAAATTCATCTGTTGTGTTTTATAGGCTATATATCAATTGTATATTTTTTTGGATTGTATAAAATATATATCTGTATCGTTGTCAGCCTTTCATAAAAAATATTGCAATTCTTTGGCATGCCTTATGTATATAACTTACATCTGTATTGCAACTCATATCTTTATCAACTTTTATGTTTTAAAAGATCTTTGTAAGACAGATATCCTAATGTATTAAAAAAACAATTCTCACAAATGAAAAAATTTATATTGTATTAATGATTAGCAACATACTTATTTAACGTTTACCTGAAATAAATTATCCTTTTTTCTACAATAAGTTCTATTCTTATAATATTAATCTTGTGTTAATGTCTTAATTTATACCTGAGAAAGTACCTCCCTCTGAACTACAGTCTTAATCTCGTATTTCTGTATATTCAATTTTATAAGATATGAAATGCTAAATATGTTAAATTCAGATAAATTAATATTTGTTGATTAATCCAATACTTCTTTCTTTGTGATAGATTGTTTTTTCAGATTATCTGTGAATTCAAATTCATTCAAAATAAAAAATTAATAAACATATGAGTTGTAATACAGATGTAATAAACAAAATTCATCTGTTGTGTTTTATAGGCTATATATCAATTGTATATTTTTTTGGATTGTATAAAATATATATCTGTATCGTTGTCAGCCTTTCATAAAAAATATTGCAATTCTTTGGCATGCCTTATGTATATAACTTACATCTGTATTGCAACTCATATCTTTATCAACTTTTATGTTTTAAAAGATCTTTGTAAGACAGATATCCTAATGTATTAAAAAAACAATTCTCACAAATGAAAAAATTTATATTGTGTTAATGATTCAATAAATATTAATTAATCTGAATTTAAGGTGTTAAATTAAGATCATAGCAACCATTTATCTCTCAAGCAATAAACAGATTTCAATTGTCATATGTTTTGTCTACTAGCTCTTTATAGTATACAGAAAACTAATTTTCATGTTCAGATTGTGATAATTTAAAAAAAATGAAATTTTCATAACTCATAATACATATTTTTTTAATAGGGATATGAATTTGCGCCTATTCATTATTTTTTATCATTTTTTATTAATTTTTCATTATCAATTCATTTTATTAATATAAAACGTTAATTATCAAAAATTGCGCAAAGCTAAAACAGATTCGTTTGACGTAGTACAATTAAATGTAAGTAGTAAGTAAATCAGATTAATCATTTTCAAATATTTCGAAATTTTATTTAATATTTTTTATTAATTATCCTATCTGACTCATAGAGATAACAATTTTTAAGTAGATACAATTTTATACTCTTGTTTTGTGGATTAATCTCAATTTAAGGTTGTAACGAGCCGGGTCGTTAAGGGAAAAATCAACTTGATAGAGGGCCAGCGCGTGTCGTGCGCGGGCCAGCTGCGCAGAAAACCGCGCGCGAGCGGAGAGGAGAGAGAGAGGACCGTGAGGGGTGGGGGTAGGCGCGAGCGACATTGACGTGTGAACCGGCGAAAAGAGCGGAAGGATACAAAGAGAGGACATTAAGTACGAGAGAAAAGAAAAGATAAGAAAAGGTAGCGGAAGTGGAAGTGAGATCCAACAAGAGCACCGAATCAAGGACGCGAGGAGCGAGTGCCGTCGCCCAAGTGACACAAGAGTTGACAAGTGTTGCGGGGACCGAAAGAGGGAAGTATTCCCTGGACGACGAAAGCCGGCACGTGAGCTCGACAGCCGGAGATTCAGCAGCTGAGTTTTACGCCGAATTACAGCGAGAAGGAGTGAGTAATCTCACCGACGTGTAACTATTTGCGGAAAGGTTGCGTTAGATTAAGCGTCCGCGAGTAGGCCCGCATACCTCTTTCTCTCTCTCTCTCTCGCGGCAAAACCCGACGTATTGTAACTGCGCGACGCAGCGGTGCGTCACTCGGAAAAGCTCTCGGCCTCTTTCTTCATGGAATGTAAACCAAACGCTAAATGAAATAAAGGGTGTCTGCAATTGATCGGCCGCCTTATTCATTGACGTGGGTAGAAGCACACGTGTCCCCTCTGCCCAGCCACCCGAACCCATCGACTTCCCCGCGTGAGCAGTGCGCCGAGCACGCATTCGACGAAGCAGTCGGCACCACAGCCAGGAGGCAAGCCTTCCTTCAACGAAGTGGCGGTTAACTTCGCGACGTGGGAGCGACGGTAATTTATCTTGTTAACGGATATCAATTTATCACTCGGATAAATCACAACCGTTACAAGGTGTTAAATTAACACTATAGCAACCATTTATCTCTCATGCAATAAACAGAATTCATCTGTCATATGTGTTGTCTGCTAGCTCTTTATAATATACAGTTACATACATTAATATCTTGTGAATTCAAAAATAGTAATAGAAAGGCGAATTTATAAATTTGAAAATACAGCAATACTATGAGCCAACACTAAACGTTATATTAAAAAACTGTTTTTATTTGGTTTACCTGTTTCTATATGTAAGTCATATTGTTGTTCATTGAAATTATTTTCATTAAATTTTTTTTTATTCAATTCAAATTTACTTTACATTTTATTTACATAATAAAAAATTAATACAATAAATATTTATGTATATATATTTATTTTTCGATTTTTCAGTAATCAGTTTTGATGAATTAAAATTTTTTCATACTTAAATCGCAAATATTCATTTTCATACTTTAATTTATAAAACATAAATAATGATAGAATTTTCAGTATTATATTTATTAATAAGAGAGTCTTAGACAAACTATAACAAAAAAATTAAGGAAATCATGGCAACAAAGTAGAGTACACAAACTAAGCAAAACTATAGGTCATATACAAAAAAAATGCAATAAACCCGGTGGAGATTGATAGCTTTTATAAATCTATAGAAAAAATCTTTAGCCTTTTTGAGAGTTGGAAGATGCGGTCGGCAATAAATATTTTCTTTTTCACATTAAAATCAATGAGCAATAATTCGCAAGAATCTTTAACAGAGTAATTTTACCATTGTCATGGGAAAATACTATTTTTAATCACTCTCTATACTATGCAGAATGCATTTCAATGTTTTTTACTTAACTGTTTTTTTTTAACACTGATTTGTAACCATTTTTTTAGGTGAAATGAATGCCATTCACACGGTCGTAAGAGATGTTGACAATAATAATCTCACAGTACTATCAGAACTTTATAAATCCAGCGAAAACGAAAGTATATCATTGTCAGGTAAAAATATATTTATTTCTAATATAATAACTTTCATGCCCAAATATTGTACGGACGCGACAAGCTTGTTCTTTTCAGAAATATTCCCTGTATCTCGATACTAAAAATAGGATTAGTTTTAAAAACCAGACAATGTTGTACCTTGAGATAAAATATTTTTGAATTGTTCATTAGAAAACTTTAAATTGAGATAATAATTTAAAAATTCAAACTTTACTTTTTATAATGTAATCATCCTCATTATACTGTCTATGCCATTAGTACTTGGCATTGTGGGTCAGTATAACATTAAAGTGTTCGAATAAGATTTTTCTTAAATTTATTTTATTTTGCATGACTTGTATTTTAGCGGCATAGACCAATTGTCCAAAATACAATATTTAGTAATTATAATTAGTATTTCAAATTTCTTATTAAGAACAAAATTATTTTCCACCAATATCTAAAAATCAAACAATTAAAATATTATATTTAAAAAAAAAAATTCAAACAACTGTTATAAGACGTATATGAAATTTATTTTTTATTGTAGCACTTCAATATTTTTCCAGCTCTTTGATTAATCTACATAGTTCTAAATAAATTGAAGTAACATATTAACCAGAAGCGCTAAATTTTTTGGTTTCAGAATCTTCCCAAAACGTTTCAAGTAAATTATCTGACAATTGGAATATTTTTAACACATCAAATACTGAGGACTTGAATTGGTCAGCCAAAGATATTGAAAATAAGGAAAATGTACAACCATTGCCAAAGGTGTATAGTCAGAAAGGGTTACCAATAATTATCAAGGATGAAATATTGACAGAAAAAATTCGTTTTCAATGTAGTGAAAAATCAAAACAGAAAATTGACTCAAATCAAGTTCCAACTACGACTTTAGAAGCTGATGTTGGTTTAATTAAAAGTAACATAGGTACGTAGTAGTTTCTATTCTATTTATAAGTCAGATATCCTAAATACAAAGACAAAACTTCTAATCGGTATCTAAATTGTAATTGTGATATATATTTTTTTCAATTATTCTTGAACAAATAATTCTGTTACGTGTATATGCATATATAATAGTTTATATTTGTGTATAGATAGCTCTGTAGGTGAAGAATATGATTTAAAACAATCAATCGACGCAGAAAATGTTGACATAATGAAACTAGATGTATTTAATATAAAAAGCAAGAACTTTGAGTCTTTTTCGGCATTGGGAGAACCAAGTTAGTAGTATAGCAATGTATGTTCCAGCACACCTGTGGGGGGTCTGTAACCCTTTTTAATAATAATTATTATTGTTGACAATTATTATTAACAATATTCGTGGGGGGTCCCTTGGTTTAACCCTTTGATTCCCTGGCCTCTAACCCTTCCATGTTAATTATTATTATTAATGTTAATAATTGTTTATAATTTTTGAGGAAGGTTTCTAGGGCTCCTAGTCCCTAGGGCTCCTAGTCCCTAGGAACCCTATACCTAGTGCTTTTAGTCTAATTAAATTTAAATGTTTTTTTTTTAAGTTATAAATATATATTATTAACAATTTACTTGCTACATTGAGAATGAAACGAATAGAAAATAGCGACGATTTTTTGAAAAAAATGAAGAGACAGACCGGAGAATCGAACCGGAGTCCTTTGGGTTAGCAGGCTAGCGTTCTACCACTAGAGCCAATGCCACATGAACCTTAGAGGATGCATATTGTGTATATTAGCTACACACGCATACATTTGGTATAGGGTCCGAGCGTGTGGAGGAGGAGGGGAGCGCATGCTGTCTATAGTTCTGGCCTAATGGGGATGCGCTACTATAGTAGTAAACGTATGCTCTCTCTCTCGTTCTCTCTCTCTCCTACGCTCTAGCTAAGCGTGGACCATGGTGCGCGGAGGGGAGCGTATGCTGTCTATAGTCAATACGTGCTCTCTCCACGAAGGGAACTGCTTTCGTGAGAATGCTAGAGACTACGAATGCAGTCGCTCGACTGACACCTCCTTGAGATGTTCCTCCTAAACATCTCTGCTAGGAGAGAACCTTATTCCCATCCGTTCACCCTTTCTTACAATCGTTATGATTATTTTACTATTTAAATAAGCACACATTTATTATTTATTTAATATTTATTATTTTAATTATACATTGAATAGAGTACACTTTGTCTATAATCTTTATGTTCAGTGTCTGACAGCTATTTTTAAATATTCAGTTGAATTTTTATATGAATTATAGTCATCTGTAAATCTTTCGACTGTGTCGATCCCTTTTGATTTTGCTTGTTTTTGTCTTTCCGTCATCCAATCGTGTATCTTTTGTGTATTTACTGCAGCACATATAATATTCTCGCGATTTTAACTATGATATATTCATGATGGTTTAAATTTAAGACTTAAATCTTCCAATCGCGGACATCTCATTTCAGTTTCGATATCTAAAATATTTCTGTAATTAAAAAAAAAACTAATTAAATTCGAATTTAGAATTTTGTACTATTGTATATTATTTGAACCTACTTTTAAGGAATAATTTTTTTGAGCCATTGCTTCTTTTGTAATCCTTTCACATAAATATTTCTACAATTATGTAAATGACTGCGTATAGTACAATTTAAAAAATTATATGGTAAAATACCATTTCTCCATAATACACCTTGCAACGGTAGTCGATTCAATTAATCGAACCGTTCGCGATTCTGATTTTCGCGCGTTAGTTCTAAGTATTGAGAGAGAGAGGGGGCGCGCGATCTTTTAAATTAGCAGTTACGCTTCAGCTGTATTCGAACGAGCATCGCCGATTTTTATTTGCACAGTTTTTCTCGCCGAGTGATAGTTTTCCTGGGACAATTTCGTGCGTGAGTGTAATAGCGATATTATAGCAAGTACGAGGATTCGGAAGCAGTTTGCAGCTGATAAGCAGAGTGAGGCAGCGCAGCCAATTGTTCAAAGGACAGGGGCAGTTGATATTGTGCTGACATCAACTGTTACGGCTGATCACCGTAATTGCACCGCAGGGTAGGTGCACCTCCCTTAATTATCGCGTGACAAAATACATTTAGTATTTTGTTCAACCGTGTTAGCGTTGATATTTTTTGTATTTGCGCCGAGCGTTAGATCGCGCCAATTTTCGTATCTTCTCTCTCTCTCTCTTTCTCACCGAAAGTTATTTAATTGTAAATCCTATTCGCGTGCGTCAGTCTTTCGGCCCGACAAAGACTGTAGAGATTTTTATTAATAAAATCTATTAAACTTATTCGCCGATTTCGTCATATGATTTTTCCTAGTAGTTTAAACAATTAGAAAAAGCTTAGGTTTTAATCCTATTATAGCTAGGGGATTAAGTGGATTTGGAGTAAAGTCGCTTACACTTGAAACTCATCGTGTGTCACAAGGCACGTGACTTAAGGTGAGTTCAACTCTGCTTGATCGAAGACAACTAAGTTAAGTCAGCTGACGTTAAGGCGAATACACGTATTAACATACGTGTTAACGGAGCGGCGGTTTGCTCTGCATCGTGGGAGTTTGTTCTTAAATAAATTTCTCATTTTTGCAGATTTACCCCCCCGTTACAACCTATAAAATTGATTATATTAAATATTTCAAATAAAATAAATGTTAATTAACGATAATAAAAATAAATACCATGATGATGTAATTCCAACCACTTATTAACACTTTGATATTCAATAGACAGTTTGAGCCAATGATATGGAGGTTTAAAAAGTAGTACTATAGGTGAAGTATTATAACATACTGGTAAATAGGCAAACTCCTTACAAATAAAAGTATTATTAAGACTCTGAAAGCCTTGAATATCTAAAATATAGTCAATCTTAGAGTATAAATCCTATTATTCTCTATGATATGTGAGCTGAATCGTATCTCAAAGCAATAATGACTATATTTTTATTCTGAAGATCTATATATAAACCCTTTAATACTAAATTAAATCCCCGCTGAAGGACTGAAGTCGATATTCTTGAACCGATCTGTGATAGAATGGAATGCAGATGGTAAATTGTTAGCCCAGTACACTGTCGAATTTTCATTCAATTAGCTTTAAGTTACTAACAATACTAATCGGTGTGTGGGATGGGTACTTTACTAACTTACTAAATTAATAAGTTAGATGGTGGTACAGTCGGTTCAGCCCCACTCTTTCGTTTGAGCTAACCCTTCCATATACTGCCTACAGCGCCCACACTTTGTAGGTAGCGCCCTCAGTTTGCTGGCAGCGCCCTCAGTTTGCTGACAGCGCCCTCACTTAACCTTTAAAAGTCGCTTTGGCCTAGCAAAAGAGCGCAGTCTCTCGAGACAGCCTGCGAGCTAAGCTTGCCTTACCTTACGCCATTTGCAAGTAGTTCCTCAGTAGTTAGTTGAATCCTTATTGATTTGTTAAACAAATCAATATTCATTACCAACTGAGAACAAGTTCATTTTAGAGCTGTTCACTACCTTTTCCATCCTTTCATCATAATAATCCTTTATACAACTATAGACAAGTGACTGTACAAGACAATAAAAACTAGATAACTAACAACATGACTTCTATCGCCTATTTTGAAGAAACAATTAAAAATTTATGGAAAGCTTATAACCATTCGAACGATTTAGATATAGACGATTGTATTAGATGGAGAAATCTAACAGTTAATGCTATAATTTCAATTAATGAATTTATGAATTTATGAAACGATCTGATTTAAGTAGAGCAATTCGACAAAGGTGTCAAACTTGTGCTTGTCATTTGAATTCTATTGAAGTCAATTTAAGTAAAACTATAAAAGTTGGTGGAAGTATACAACCATTAACAGCTATTCAGGATGAAATTCTAGGAGATGGAGTTGTTTGGAGACCAATTCATTCAGCCTTTGAAAATCGAATTAGTACAGTCTGTATAGTTAATCAACATCATTTAGATATAAAAACATTTCTAGTTGCCGCAAATCAACTATTACAAATTAAAATACCTCAATTTCTTGCTATCCATAATAACTTAAAAATAAATACAGAAATGGCATCACAATTTATCATAAAGAAAAATCAAGAAGAAGATATTCAAATCAAGTATTTCAATACAGAAAATGTTTGCATTTATAAGACTACTGATCTTGATAGATGGTTTCAAAATAACGTTAAAGATATTATACTTAAACAAATCGAAGAATTTCAAGAAAGAGACTCAGGCTGGTCGTTAAAAACTATTGTCGGTCTCACTATTAATATAAATAAGTATAATCCATTTAAACCATGCTCGTATATACCATTACCGTCAAGCATAGATAATAAAAGAGCCTGTGTTAATGTTAAAAATGAAGACAATGAATGTTTTAAATGAGCTATACTTTCATGCCTTCATCCAGTTGCAAGAAATCCAAACAGAGTAATTAAGTACAAGCCCTATGAGAATGAACTGAATTTTGATGGTATAAGCTTCCCTGTAAAAATAAAAAGTATTCTTAAATTTGAAAACTTGAATAATATAAGTGTAAATTTATATATACTAAAAAAATATGGATCGAAATATGAAGTCTCACCGTGCTATATAACGAAATTAAAACAAACTAAACATGTGAACTTACTCTTAATACAAAACGAATATATTGATGAAAATGAGACTAATAGACCACGAATATCAATAGATAATGAAAAATTCAAATTAGAAACTCACTACGTATGGATTAAAACTTTATCTGCTCTCCTTCGTAGACAAGTTACTCAACATACTGAAAAAATTTATCTTTGCGAACGTTGCCTTCATTATTTTACTAACAAGGAAAATTTGAAATCTCATGAAGTTGACTGTTCCAAAATAAATAAGTGTCGGATTAATTTACCTGACGATGCTACTTCAGAATTTTAAAATTTTAAACATAAAGAGGAAGTTCCATTTATTATATACGCGGATTTTGAATGTCTGTTAAAACCTATAGAAGATCCGAATAGAAATCTCAATGTTAAGAGACATAGTTTCCAAGAACATGAAGCCTATAGCATTGGATTATATACCGGGTGTCCACAACCACCCGTCCACCCCTTTTATTTCTTTAGCAACACGTTTTTAGGAAATATGATATATACGAAAGTTTTAGCAAATCAATCAAGGATTTTAGCGGTGTCCTTTAGTTTGACCTTGAAGTTGATTTTCAAGGTCATTTCAAGGTCAAATTTCGTTTTTTAAATAGGAACCCCTATTTTTTATACTGGATTCTGAAAGAACACGAAATTTTGAGTAAAAAGTGTTTCCAGTATTTTTTTTTTAGACGCATATTTAGCGAGAAAAAAATTCAGAAAGAATCTTGCCATTGGTTTATTTTTATTTTTATTTTATTTTTATAATTTATTTTATAAAAAATTTTTATTTTTATAACAAATCAAATAAATAAACTGTAATCTGAATAAACATAATAAACTAGCTTTTTTATGAAAACATAAATAATGTCCATTCTTGTTTCCCTAAATAAACTTTTTTTTTATTGGGTTATTTATTTTAGTGTTCGAAATGCGCTCCACCTTGCAAAATGCATGCCTGTACTCTAGCTTCAAAATTATCAACAGCTCTTCTAATTTCTGCTACTTCAAGCGAGCGGATTGCTTCTGTGATTCTGCGAATCATGTTAGCCCGCGTAGTTGGACGCTCACGGTAAACTAAATCTTTTACTCTTCCCCATAAATAATAATCTAATACTGAAAGGTCCGGGGATCGAGGTGGATAATTGACAGGACCGTACTTTCCAATCCACTTATTCGGAAATAAACGATTCAAAGCTCTTCGAATGATAAGCGCAGTGTGCGAAGGACATGCATCTTGCTGGAACCACATGTCACGACGTATCTCAAGATTAACATTTTCTAATAAAGGGGCTAATTCTCTTTCTACAAGATGGAGATATCTAAAGCTATTAAGGTTTCCTTCGAAAAAAATTGGGCCTATGATTTGGTTATCGATAATGCCGCACCATACATTAACTTTCCAAACCCGTTGGTGGTCTTCCATTCTCAGCCAGTGCGGATTTTGCGCTGCCCAATAACGAAAATTCTGCGTATTAACTTCACCATCACTTTTGAAAGTACATTCATCCGAAAAGAGTACGATTCGATGAAAATTTTCTCTTTGGCCACTCGCCCAGTTGCAGAATGCAAGACGTTGTTCAATATCAACATTATTCAGATCTTGATGTAATTCCATTTTGTAGGGATGAAATTTATTGCTCCGAAGAATAACACTGATAGTGGATTTGCTTATACCAGAATCACGTTCCCGGCGCCTTACAGAATCATTTGGCTCAATGATTGCTGATGCGACGATATCCACAGACCGTTCATCTCTAATTCGTCGGCGAATTTTCCTTCCCTTATTGTGATGAGGTTGGACAAGTCCTTCATTCTTGATTCTTCTAGATAGACGCGAAAATACTTTACGAGAATGAGGAAATCTGTTGGGGTAACGCTCTTGCCACAACCTTTCAGCAGCAAGGAATGACCCAGCTTCAAATAAAACTTGCAACATGTCGTGCGCTTCTTCTTTGGAATACACCATAGGTACCTATTTGAAAAGAAAATAAATCTAATTTGTCATTTAGTAAGAGAAACGCAATAAAATGGTTCAAATTCTTTCCGAGTTAAAACTTACCTCTGAAAATGATGAATTTATAATTTATTTCTTTAATGATAGATAATTTCCAACGTCGGGTTTAATTACGAAATCACCTCTGACAAAGTAAACTTAATTTTGCATAGTATTCGTACCGAACATTGCATTTTGACTACTCGAATTTAAAAAGAAAATTTTCATTTTCTTTTATTTATAATTACTACTAGGTGGTACATTTTTACAATAAAGATTTTTAAACAAAAGTTTCATACCTAGATATTTTTTTATGTGGAATCGATGTAAAATCAAAATCCACGATAAAAAAGTACTACACCATTTAAAAAAAACTGACTTCCTGTCCCAGTAGGCTACTTTCGGCCGGAAGTGAATGTTAAAAGCATCACCAATCAATAGGCACAATGCACTTACTAGCACAAGACTTCGAATTTTACTATTCGCTGAATAGGTATTCTACCTAGATTTTAGAAGAATTAGACGGATGGTATGGACACCGGTATCACTGAATTTTTTTCTCGCTAAATATGCGTCTAATAAAAAAAATACTAAAAACACTTTTTACTCAAAATTTCGTGTTCTTTCAGAATCCAGTATAAAAAATAGGGGTTCCTATTTAAAAAACGAAATTTGACCTTGAAATGACCTTGAAAATCAACTTCAAGGTCAAACTAAAGGACACCGCTAAAATCCTTGATTGATTTGCTAAAACTTTCGTATATATCATATTTCCTAAAAACGTGTTGCTAAAGAAATAAAAGGGGTGGACGGGTGGTTGTGGACACCCGGTATAAAATGCCGTTATGATGATAGTAAGTCGATATATAAGTCATATAGAAAAAAATTAAATGAAGACGAATCACCAGCATTATGGTTTATAAAGCAATTGAAGTCCCTAGTGATTGAGTTAGAAAAGATATATAATAATGCAATAAAAATGGATTTATCATTTATTAATGAACAGACATTCAAAACGGCAAGAAGATGTCATATTTGCAACCAATATTTTCAAGATAACCAAAAACGAGTTCGTGATCATTGTCATTTAACAGGAAAATTTAGAGGTGCAGCTCACAATCATTGCAATTTGAATTATAAAAATGCTGCTTTCATACCAGTCGTATTTCATAACTTTACAGGCTATGACTCACATTTTATTATAACAGAAATTGCTACTAACTCAGAATTTGAAGGAAAGATCTCTGTTCTCGCTGAAAACAAGGAGCGATACATATCCTTCACAAAAGAAGTTGCAAACAGTCGAATTAGCTTTCGTTTCATTGATTCCTTTCGATTTATGCCTACATCTCTAGATAAATTAGCATATTATTTACCTCAGCTAGATATTGTACAGAGAGAATTTCAGAAAGATAATTACACTTTAGAACAGATTAATTTACTCAAAAGAAAAGGAGTTTTCCCATATGAATACATACAAAATTTAAATAGACTAACTGAGACAGAGTTACCATCTATTGAAAAATTTCATAGTCGATTGACAGATAGTGATATTCCTACTGAAGAATATAAGCATGCTCAAAACGTATGGAATATTTTCGGTAGTATTTGAAAGAAAATAGATTTAGGAATGTATTCTGATCTCTATCTGAAAACTGATGTACTTTTACTAGCTGATATTTTTGAGAATTTTCGATCAACCTGTAAGAATGCATATGATCTCGATCCTGCTCATTATTACACTACTCCTGGATTAACATGGGACGCGATGTTAAAATATACAAATATGAAGCTTGAACTATTAATAGATATAGATATGGTTTTATTCATTCAAAAAGGTATTCGTGGAGGTATTAGTCAATGCTGCAATAGATTTTCAAAAGCAAACAATAAATATATGGGTGAAGAATTCAATAAGAATGAGCCAAACAAATTTTTAATGTATTATGACGTAAACAACCTTTATGGTTGGGCTATGACTCAATCACTACCATTTGAGGGCTTCAAATGGGTTTCAAATGTGAATATGTCAAATTTTTTCAATATCTCTGATGATAGCGACGTAGGCTATATTTTAGAAGTAGATCTAGAGTATCCACAAGAGCTGCATGATGAACATAAAGACCTACCTCTTTGTCCTGAACATACTAAACCACCCGGATCAAAACAGAAAAAACTTTTGACAACGCTTTATGATAAAGAACGATACCTTATTCATTATAGAGCATTAAAACCAGCTCTCAAATATAGACTATAACTCAAAAAGATATATAGAGCACTAGAATTCAAACAAAAACAATGGTTGAAACCATATGTTGATTTAAATACTATAACGAACGGCATGTAAGTTCGTTATGTCTCTCTCTCCCCAGGAAGCCATCAAATAATAATTATCTATAATAATTAATTATCATGTAAACATGTTTCAATAATTGCAGCGTGGACGTCAGCGAACCGGTGAGTGACGCGATTATAGTTCGATTATCGATATCGACTCGCGGCGCGAACCTCGCGGAGAGGCGAGCCCTTCGAGGAGAGAGAGAGAGTAGGGACAAAAAGTAAGTCTGCTTCCGACCGGCAACGAACAAGCAACCGTCAACGCGAGCTCGCTAATTACTCGAGAGAGCAATTAGGTTTAATAGCCACACACGTGACAACCATCGACGCTGTTCCCGAAAAGCCCAGCGAACACTCGGTGATAGAAGCAGAGAGAAAAAGCGTAAACGCAAGAAGCGATAACGCGATTAACAAATCCTTTGTAAGCGAGCGCGCCGAGAACTACTTGCGAATCTACTGTAGAGCGACTCGTCAGTTCCAGCATTGTAAGTACCAGTCTGTTAACTTGGCTTCTCTCTCTATGGCTCTATCCTCCTACGTTGCTTAAATTGCGTATCCTTGTTGATACCTTACCGCATAGTTGCTTATTTCTTTTCTGTTTTCGTTCGGCCTACGAACAGGCTTCCGTTATACGCGTATTGTCGCTTCGTCCGATTTACAACGAGCAAGTGCGGTTGCCGTTTTCATCTAAGTCGAGTGACCGAGACATTTCGACCGGCTAAAGAGCCGACACGAGTAAGCGATGTCGTTTTCTCGTTCGAACGGTGCGCGCCGGCTAGCCGTCGCCATTGTGCCTAACCGCTCTTACAGGGCGTGCGCGAGCAAGTCCCTCGCTGCGTAGCGTGTGCGCAGCTCGTCGGCTGCACTGAAATCTGACGCGAGGCTATCCACGCTGCTATTTGTACTGTGCGCGAACTACGCTATTCTATGCTTGTGTTATGAATAAATGAATTCAATTCACTCCTTTGCTATGTGTCATTTTCCCTCGATTCCGACTCGGGAAGGAGGCAACTGAGCTGCTGGACCCAGGACGTTCGGTGCAAGAGTGCTGATCTGCTCTGGAGAGCCATTCATCTACTTTTCCGCGGCTACTTTTATATAGCGTGTCCCGCTCGAGCGAAGCTGAGCAGGAACCCCGTTATAATACTGAAAAAAGAAAGCAAGCTAAAAATGAGTTTGAAAAATTATTTTACTAGCTTATGATTAATGCAGTATATGGAAAAACAATGGAAGACGAAAGAAAACGAAAAGATGTCAAACTGATCAATCAATGGGGTGGTAGATATGGCGCTGAAGCTCGAATTGCCCAACCCAATTTCCATAGTAGTTCCATCTTTCATGAAAATTTAGCTGCTATTCAATTATCGTGGACAACTATCAGTATTAAAAAGCCTATATACATCGGTCTATGTGTATTAGATCTTTCAAAAACATTAGTCTATGACTTTTATTATGGTTACATGAAGCAACGAATTGGTGAAAAATGTAAATTACTTTATACTGATACTGACAGCCTCATTTATGAAATTCAAGATGTCGATATGTATGAGATCATGAAAGTAGACATTGATAAATTTGACACATCGGACTATCCTGCTGATAATCAATTTAGAATGCCTCTAGCTAACAAAAAAGTTCTTGGTGTTATGAAGGATGAGTGCAATGCTGCTATTATGAGGGAGTACATTGGGTTACGAAGTAAACTATACAGTATTGAAATAATAAATAAAGATCCCTTGAAAAAGGCAAAAGGAGTGAAAAAACATACAGTAAAAAATACAATAACTCACTCAGATTATCGAAAGTGTTTAAACGAAATGGAAATTATTAAACGTACTCAATGTAATATTCGATCTAAATTACATCAAGTATTAACAGAGAGAGAGAGGAAAAGACAGCACTAAGCCCTCATGATGATAAACGATGTATTTTTGATAATAATCCGGACACACTTCCATGGAGGCATTATAAAACTCTCGAAATTGCTGAAATGAAAGAAAGAGTTGAACAGCTACGAAGAAAGAGGTATAGAGAAGAAGACGAAGTGATAGAACAAAATAGTAATATCAAAAGATTCAGATTTGAAGAAAATAATTCTAGTGGGCAGCACTAGCGAAAAAATTCTACTCCTTCTACAGTTACTAGATGGCGCTGATGACTAGTAATGGAGAGGGAGAAACAATGGATATCTGAGTCTATAGAGTGGGAGAATGGTTTTAGATGAAGAATCATGAGAGAGGAGAGACTGAAAGAGAGGGAAGCGGCGACGGCGGCTTGAGCTTTAAGAGTGGGGATGCCACTTATAAAACTAAGAGCTCACTCTTGTTCGAAATAGTTGCTCAGCTCTCACTCAAGCAACAGTCTTACCTCTAATACGCCTTCCACTAACTATTGAAACAAGTAAGATATTTAAATAATTTTAGTTTATTAATACCTTAGTAATAAATAAATAAATAATTAATTCTTTGATTTTTTATTTTACAGAATGGATTTCTCAGCAATAAATAAAATTTCCAAGACGACTTTCCTTCCTCGGAAGGCGATGTCCCAACTAACATCGAACACATTATATCAAGTTACTAAAGTTAGATCATTAACAACGAAATATGGATTTAGCGTTGTTATTACAATTGATGACGATTTTAATGTGTTCCTGCCTAAAAGGGTTAACATAGTTCTCGAAAAAGATGAAGAAATGTTGAACAATCTACATCAGACTAGTGAGAAGGATGAGTTATTTATTTATCATCTTGTCGGTTCAAACTTCGAATTTAAACATAATTGTATTTTCAACGAATAGTAATTAAATGTATTATAATACTAATGTAAATAGCTACACTATGAATAATAAAAAAAAAAATATCTAATTAAATAGTCTTTTTTCCTTTATTTAACTATCCTCTTATTTCATTTTGTGGAGAGGTAAAAAAAAAAAGTTCTTAATGTAGCCCTTTCCATTGAATTTTATCTCAATGTAAAGATGACTCATGAGCGTTGATTCGAAAGGAAGTACCTCACAGGTGAGAGCGAAGGTTGGGGCTCTCACTATTCCTATAATTAACCTTAAGTTCCGATAGAGGGCAGTCATTCGAGTTCTAATATATTTAGAAGAAGGTTGCATAGTTTGCTTTACCATCATTCAGTGAGAAGAAATAGCTATAGCAAGACTATCCTCTTGTGGTTCATCATGGCGCCTATTAGAAGAAACAAGAAGAGCATTCGCGCTTCGAAGTATGTATGGTTCTCAGATAATATTCAAATTCATCATCTTCCTATTGAAGATAAAGACTCGAGAAAAGGAGTGTGGAAGCAGCTTGCACGCGATCGAGAACGTCGTATTATGCAACTAAGTAGTATAATATCGCGAGCACTATTTAAAAAACGTATAATAATGATGAATCATATTCTTGAACCTATACTAAAAAATCATTGTATAGTATATACACTTAACAAACAAAAAATCTAAGTGGAGGTGGAAGAAACAGCAAGTGGAGGTGGAAGAAGTAGCAAGTGGAGGGAGGCGGCCGTGCCGGTTAGAAAAAGTGTAAGTGGGGTAAAGGTCTTAAGAGAGAGAGAAGAGCTCGGAAAACGTCATTCTGTTAGAAGAATCATTACCAGTAGTATCCACTTCCTTTTCCACTATTCTCAAGTCTTCGATAGCAAGATGGACTTAGAAATGTTAAATAAAATAGCTATGAAGCCCTTTGATCCACAACCGGAGAAAAATCATTATGAACTTGAAGAAAATCATTGTTATTTAGTAACAAACTTTAAGGAAGAAGATAACAATCGAATCATTCTCGAGCTCAATTGTGAATTCCAACTTATTTTACCAGATCGAATTTCAAGATCCATCATGAAACATTATGATCTTTATATATTACTTTCAGATCATGTACAAAAATATTGCTTACAGATTGAATATTATAGCGCTGGTAGATTTCAATTTATTATTTAATGTAATATCAATGTATCTTTATTTCAATAAAGTATGTACAATAAATTTATTATAAAATATATTGTGGAGAGGTAAATGAGTCATAGGTGTTTCTACTAAAGCAGGTTTCGACTTGTTCTAATGGACTCACAAGTGATGATGCTCAAATGGAAGTACCTCACAGGTGAGAGCGAAGGTTGGGGCTCTTACCATTAAAATAAAACAAAAATTATTTATTATTATTATGATATTTATTTGAATAAAAGTTACTTTAGATAAACGTCTTTATTCTTTCATACGTATAAAGTCTTATCTATCCATGAATTGTGCGAATTGTCGAATCCCAACCATTTAACGTATACTTGATTACCACGTTTCCTTAAAACTTTATCAATGAGATATACATCAGGATACATAGCTTTCTGTAGTTCTTGCTCGTAAAAACCTCCAACAATTGGATTGCCTTTATAATCTCTTAAATGATAAGTGATAGGCTTTGTCTTCACAACTCGTTGAATAGTAAAAATCTCAGTAGACCAGTTAGGAGTGTATCCTTTTTCGAAAACGTGTTTAGACTTGCTCACACGTACTTTATCGCCTACTTGAAATTTAGGGCTCTTAACGAAAAGACGTCGGTCGTAAGAGAATCGTCTCAACACCTGCATGTCATTCTCTTTAGTTACGTCTTTTGGCTTCATTTCTATCGTACGATGTTTTTGATTATTGTAAGATTTCAATAAATCAGCTAGAATGTTGATCCATTTGTAATTTCCTTGAAGACTGAATTTTTTCAACATGACATTTTTTAGCGTGCGATTGAAACGTTCACAAATAGTTGCCTTAAGATTGCTATAGGTTGAATATAGATTTATTTTATACTTTGTCATTAGTCTTTGAAAATTTGAATTGTAGAATTCTTTGCCACAATCCACATGTAGATTTCTAGGAGTGCGTCCTTTTTTTAATATAGACTTCATTGCATAAGCAACATCTACACCAGTTTTTTGTTTCACAGGAACTGCCCAAGCGTACTTTGAAAATATATTAATGACAGTTAATAGATATCGAAAGCCTTTGTTCTCTCTCGAGTAGCCTTGCATCTCTACAAGATCAGCTTGCCATGTCTCATCTATTCCGCGTACATCAACTTTTCTACGGGGATAGTTTCGACGTGCTGGTTTATGTAACTCATCCACCACTCTTTGATGTTTCATTATTTCAATCTATTTGTTATAATTGAATGAATGAAAAGTCAGACGGTCTAATCCTTATTTCTTTCTCCTTATTATTATCATTATTATTTGCTTGTAAATATTGAATCGCTTCTCCATACGTTCGTAATTCTATTCTTATTATATTTAAAGATTTTTTAAGATTATTTATTGTAGTCGTAAGCGTATCGACGTTAGCTTCACTAGTTTTTTGAAGATTATTTATTATAGTCGTAAGCGTAGCGACATTAGCTTCACTAGTTTTTCACAATGTTCGTAAGTTTACAGCATCGTTACTCTCCTGAGGATCGGCTATATAACAAATTCTTTTGTCATTCACGTCATATTGTCCGTCTTCAGTCATATTATACCCTATACCAGGAGGACCTCTATTATCCTCCTTTTTTTTATTCAATATACGTCCAAACACATCAACACTTATTTTATTACTGAGTAATATTTAGGATTCTCTTAATATATATAGCCAGCTTCACGTAATTCTTCAATAATTGAATGAATTTCATTAACATGACTAGAATTACCAGCGGTTTGTTCGGCAATAAGCAATCTCAATCGATCAACGAGCTCGTTTGGATCATTCCAATATATATAATCAAATAACGTTCCTTTTCTAGCTATTTTATAGTTAGGAAAAAGACCTCTTCCATCAATAGTCGATTTTTGCTTCTTAGCGCTACTGCTCAAAGATAAATTTGGACCAATATACTTTTTGAATTTATTTACATGCTTATTGCGATATTCTCCATTTGTTTCGTATCTCTTTCAATGAGCGTTAGTGATTTCGAGAATATTTATATAATTTTCAATATCCAATGAACTGATTAATTGAGAATCAGGTTCTTTACGAAAGAGAAGTTCCATTAAACCAAGCGTCTTGCTGTATGCTTTATCATTCACAGTCACGTTATCGTTTTGGAAGGAAATTGGAGAATTGCCTATGACATATGTATTTTCATGTAAGCGAACACCAAATGTCTTGTCTAAATTACTTTTCTGCTGAGGTTCATGCAATAGTCGAACATAGTTTCCTATAATCGAATCATCCAATAGCTGTTGTCTCTGTTCTGTAGTTACATTTGAACTACTTTTTTTCAAATTTATAGCAGTTGTATCAAGTGATGATTCATCATGATCATCATTATCATCAATAGAAATAGCAGACTCAAATGTAGTATCAAGCGGTTGTAATGTAGAATTTAATTCATTAGCAGTACTATTGAAATATCTAGATTTGTATAGAATGTCAGTTGCTACTTCTGACTTGAAAACATTATCGAACTCGATTTTCTTTTTCTTTTTCGTTGGCTGTTCAGCAGTAGTAGCGTTACTTTTATCAGTAGTTGCCTCTACGAGTTTCTTCAATGGATCAACCATAGGTTTAAAAATTTCATGCAATGTATTTTCTAAATCAGCTTTACCGCGTTTTATTAGTTGATACTTGCGTCTTATGGCATCACGAGCCATGGATAATTGCTCGAGCACCTTCTTTTCTCTTTCAAAGTCAGCCATGTTTACGCTCCTAATTTCTGAAGTTAAATAATCTTCATCCACTCACTCATCTATATTTATAGCAAAAGAATCAAATCCCTTTCTATATCGTCCATGATTTATTGGTCTGTCTCTGTCGATAACCAAAAACCCATGATTATCGTCTCTCCAACATTTTAAACAAATTGCTTTAAACTTCTCAAAAGACATATCTGAGTTAACATGATCATTGTAAATGTGCTTAATATTCACGCCATCTTGTCGAAACAAAACAAGTAAATTCACATTATCTCGAATGAGATGCTTCGGAATGCGAGCGTACGATTGACAGAGATAGAAACTATCTACTTTTTTATGTCTACCCATACAGAAGAATGCTCTTACGTTATCTTGCTTCTCAGTGGCTATATCGTCAAAAATCATGATAGAATTTGGTCGTGTTTTATCTGGTGAAACAACTGTCTCATGCTCGCTGAAAGCATGATACTCTATATCATTAATAGGCTCTAATAAATCTTTCAAAAATGTATATTTAGGCTGATTAAGGGATTTTGAGTAGACATATACGTTTTCAAATCTAAGACCATTAGGATGAGTGATTAATGTTAATAAACAATTAGTTTTTCCACAATTACTAGGTCCGCAGAAAACGGCACGGATACTATTAGGCAATAGTTCACCATGTCTTTTTTCTTGTTTTTCCGTCTCCACCACTCTATCGAAATTAATGACTTGAAGCTTAAGAGGTTGTTCTTTGAAATCCATGTTGTTTACTCATCATTGACACCTCAATGAATGAGTTGTTAGGTATAAAAAGTCTGCTTATATATCTTTTATTTCATTAACATGCTGTCTTTCGAAGAAGTAAGATCACGTACTATAAAAGAAAGACTGGTGGTGATCTAGTGAACGAGATTATAAATAACTTGCCTATTGAAGCTCACTTACCTGGATATCAGTATTGTGGTCCTGGTACAAAATTGAACAAACGATTGGTACGTGGAGATCCTGGTAAAAATCCACTAGACGTTGCTTGTAAAGAACACGATATTGCTTATGCGCAAAATATGGAGGATATTGCGACAAGAAATAAAGCTGACGAAATTCTAGCTAACAAAGCTTGGAAAAGAGTACAAGCTAAAGATAGCAGTTTTGGTGAGAAAGCAGCTGCCTTCACTGCAGTCAACATTATGAAAGTTAAAAGTAACCTTGGTATGGGTGTTGCTATGAAGTAAGGTAGTAAGAAACAAGGTAGAGGATTTAAAAAACGCCAAGCACGAAAGAAATGTAGAAAAATCAAAAAGCCGTCAGTTACATTGAATAAAATTATTAAGACGGTCTGGAAAAGTAGTGTGCCTAACAATAGAGCTCTTGTAGTTATTCGTTCGGCTATAAAAGGAACCAATGAAGCTGTGAAAAAGGCTGGCGGTAGAAGTAAAATAAATATACCCCGTATTTTACCTATTCCCAGTAAAGTTGGTGGAGCGATTCCTTTTTTAATTCCATTATTTGCTGCTTTAAGCGCCACTGGAGCTCTAGCTGGAGGAGCTGCTTCAATAGCAAAAGCCGTTAACAGTGCTAAGGCCGCTCAAAATCAATTGAAAGAAGCTCATAGACATAATAAAACTATGGAAGCTATTGCTATTGGTAAAGGACTTTATTTGAAACCATATCGTAAAGGTTATGGTCTTCATCTGAAACCATATTCAAGTGGAAAAGGTTTAAAAAAAAAAGCTCGAAATAACTTTACCTAATCGAGCACTGACAGATCATGATATAAGAAAATATGCTAAAATACTAAAAATTGCAAATTTTCGAGGTGTTTTCATGCGTAATGCTCTGCCAGCTGATGGACCACGATATAAAGAGGCAGCTATTGTAAATTTAGATGATAAACGTGGACCAGGTACTCATTGGGTGGCATACAAAAAGAAAGGTGATGAGGTTATGTATTTTGATAGTTTTGGTAATCTACAACCACCTATAGATCTATTGCTTTATCTCAAAGTTAATAGAATCATGTATAATTATATTAGATATCAAGATTTTAATACATATAATTGCGGCCATCTTTGTCTCAAATTTCTTTTAAACAAACTATAGAAAAGACGACTAGTATATAAAATACTCATTCAAAGAATGACTATCATTTGACATGAATCTGTCATGAAGAATACACTGACATTGAGTCTCTCAGGAACATCATCCGCACTTGAAACATATTATTTTCCACCGATCGAATTGATACCAAACAAAAAATACGTTCTTGGTCTAGTTGAGCTATTAACATTTAATTCAATACCAAACATTGACGTTGGTTATAATAAGTTTTACATTGAAGGTCAAGAAGCTATCACTTTACCAACTGGTAGCTACGAAATAGAAGATATTGAAAGCTTTCTCCAAGAAGCATTAGCATCTAAAGGTATATCGTTTAGCCTGAAACCAAATAATAATACTTTACGTAGTGTCATTCAGTGCAGTCAAAAAATACATTTTGAACCAGAAGTTTCTATTGGAACAATTTTAGGCTTCACTAGACGTACGCTCGTTGAAAACAAAACACATAATTCTGACTTACCCGTCACTATTCTCAAAGTCATCGCTTTACGTGTAGAGTGTAATATTACTACAGGCTCTTACATAAACGATCGCAAAGTACATACTATACATGAATTTTTCCCAGCAGTTCCACCTGGATATAAGATTATAGAAGTTCCCTCTCAAGTCATTTACCTTCCAGTCGCTGTGAGGAGCATTGATCATTTTCAAATTCGTATAGTTGATCAAGACAGAAACCTAGTTAACTTTCGAGGAGAAGTCATCACAGTGCGAGTACATATAAAGACTATATCTTAGTAATGGGTATCATTTACAATATAAAGTCCGGTCGAGGCTATATTAAGAGACAAAAATGTCAATCAACAATCAGTCAACAGCGAGCTATCAGACCGCTCACACCTCAGAACAGTCAATTCCTGAAAAGCTTGAGACTGAAAGTCGTCGAAAATCGTGGAAGAAAATATTGTGCATATTAGTGTGCTGTATAAAACAACAACAACAATATGGAGGGAATTCTAGACATTCATTCAGGTGTCGCTTTCGATGAGTCTATAGCTCATTATGAAGTTCATACGCATCAGCCTTATTCATTATCATATTTCAATAATAGTGATGAAATCCATATAGCAATTCAACATCAATATTTATCTCTGCTTCCATCACGCAGTATGATTCATATTTGTGGTCGGTTGACCAAGCCGGACGGTACTATACCAGTGGAGAACACTTTATTAGTCAACAACGCCTTCTGTCATTTGTTCGAGGAAATACGATATGAAATAAATGCTATTGAAATTGATAAAGTGAAAAATGTAGGCTTAACGAGTCTCATGAAAAATTGGCTTTCACTCAATCCATGTCAAAACTCTATCGCTGAAAATGCCGGATGGAATGGTGATAAAAATGAAGTTTTAATATGTAACGCTCAAGGTTTTTTTGATGTGACTATCCCTATTAGTATGTTGCTGGGCTTTGCTGAAGATTATCGGAAAATTGTAGTCAATGTCAAGCATGAACTTATTCTCACAAGATCAAAAGATGATTTGAATGCTATTTTAAGTATTCCAGTAAGGAATCCTGATACTTCAGAAAAATCAAAAATTACTTTAACTAAGGTTGAATGGTTGATGCCATATGTGATGGTTGCAGACAAAGAAAAAATCAAATTACTCAATCAGATTGGACGAGATCGTGCAATTACTATGAGTTATCGTACTTGGGAAATGTATGAGTATCTAAAATTACCTCGTACATCAAAGCATGTTTGGAGTGTTAAGACTTCCAATCAATTGGAAAAGCCTCGCTTTGTTATTTTAGCTTTTCAAACTAAACGTAAAAGTTCAGCAAGTGTTAATTCTAGTAATTTTGATCATTGTAATATTAGTAATGTGAAGCTATTTCTCAATTCACAATGTTATCCGTATGGAAATCTCAATTTAAATATCAATCAAAATCAGTTTGCTGTTCTCTACGATATGTATACTAATTTTCAAAACGCTTACTATGGTAAAGAAAACGAGCCCTTACTCAATAAAAAGGATTTCATTAATAAAGTGCCGTTAATAGTTATAGACTGCTCCAAACAAAATGAAACATTAAAAAGTGCTCCAGTCGATGTTCGCCTAGAATTTGAAACTCGGACCGATTTTCCTGAAGATACTGCAGCCTACTGCTTAATATTACACGATCGTATTGTACAATATAATCCAATTAGTGGTGATGTTAAAAAATTAGTTTAAAATTAATAAGACATCACTGTACACGATGCTTTTCAATAAAAAGAAAATAAAATATATATATTGCTAGAATTTAATACAAACTACCTATAATCATAGAGAGAGAGAGAGAGAGAGAAAAGCATCCACACTAAACGGCGTACGCACCTAGCAAGCTAGAGACGCTACCCCCTCTCTGAGAGCCCAAACTTAGCCAGCATAAGCTTACTATCCTCCCTACTATAGAAGGAGAATGAGAGAGACCATCATACAGCTTACTAAATACCCTACCAACTTCTACAGCATCCTACCTTACTAACCTATGTAGGTGAATGTTGGTGGGTGAGTGGGTGAGAGTAGGTAGGTGGGTGGAATAGGTGAATGGGGGTGGGGGCACTGGTAGATCCTAAGTAACTTAAAACATTATTAATTTTTTGTTTTAGTTTAATTTATTACTTTTTTTATAAAATTAAAAATACAATTTTTTTTTCTTTTTAATATTATTGTTATTTAATTTTTTTTGATCCGACGACCTTAGAGAGGCGAGTCGGCTTCCTCATTGTTGGTTGAGCCGGAATCAAAATTACTTTCCGTCGAACACACTCAACGTTTTTTACCAACGGAATTTTTTTCTGTAAAAAAATTTTTTAATTATTATTTTTAATTTAAATTTATTTTAAATTTAATTCTTTCTATAACGTAATTACTTACATTAGCAGTTAAATCAAGTGGTTTATCGATTTGGGTATCATCTCCTCTTTGACAGCCTGCGGATGTTGCTGTAGATGAGGTTGCTGTTGACGTCGCTGGTGATGTTGACCTCGACGTTGCTGATGACGATGATAATGTCATCGATGCAGATGACGTTGACATCCTCGAAGATGGCACATTACCTTGATTCACCATGGCTGTTGTTGATGGTGCAGCAATCTTGTTTATGCTGAAAAGCCTTCGCTTAACTTTCGCAGCAAGTTCGTCTTGCTCCGCTTTAGCTAAGTCGGCTTTCCGTTTCCGCTCCAATCGAGCGGATTCTTGCTGCCTCCTCATAGCGTCCGCACGCTTATGTTGCTCTAACTTTGCCTTGACGCGATCATTGACAATTTTGTCAATTTGATACGCGACTTGATGCACCATCATTCTGGCTGCCATAGATTCCTTGATCCACTGAAAAGAGATAAGACAATTAAATATTAATAAAAAATATAAATTGTTATAATTTTATAATAATACTTACTTGTTGAACCGTAGCTTTTATTTCTCTGATTTGCAGTCCTTGAGGACTGCTCTCCTCCACAAATCGTTGCAACTGAAAATAAAT
This sequence comes from Phymastichus coffea, assembly GCF_024137745.1. Lineage (NCBI taxonomy): Eukaryota > Metazoa > Arthropoda > Insecta > Hymenoptera > Eulophidae > Phymastichus > Phymastichus coffea. Next base: position 34,598 of record NW_026706843.1, on the reverse strand, counting down.
GATAATAAATAAATAAATAAATAAATAAATATATGAGAAAAAAATACTTACAGTTATTAATATTAAAATTAAGAGCCGATATAACGGCTCTCTTGCTACGTTCTGCATGGTAGGAATAGTAAGCTGAAATTGAATAATAATATTATTAAAAAATTCTAAAAGTTATTTTAATTATTTTTAAATTATTTAAAATTATACTTACAGTTTCTAAAAACTCACACGCTTTGATGATATTTTCCATTGTTGTTGTTTTTATTTTTTATTAATGAACTTTATAAAAAATATAAAAACTTACTAATATTTAAATAATAAACAATCAGCACTTCACTGCGAAGAACTCGAAGTTTCCTTTAAGACTGACCAACGAAAATCCTACTGAACACTCACACTATTATCAGGTACGAATTTTCTACAATATATGTAACGCTACACACAAACGTAGACATTCTTTGAGTGAGATAGGACGTTTAGTGTACCCTTTCCGACCCCATGTAGGCTAGAAAGTTTGTCACTTTCTAAAAACTATAAATCTTGACGTCCCGCTGACTTTATGGTCATCCGTAAAAAACACATTAAACGCAGGTCACGCGTCCGCGCTAATGAGTTTTGTTTGACCATCCTTAAACCGTCTATGATCTGCATTTGCGATAGTCATAGGCAACATAAGATAAGAGGGAACGTAGTAAGCATAGATTCTCTCTCTTTCTGAAAGTAGTGGAGAAGCTTGATCACCCTCAAACCAGCTGTGATCTACATTTATGATAGACATAATCAACTTAAGATAATAGGGTAGTTAGTAAGCATAGCTGATCATGCGCTTCCCTCCTCCTCACACTGTGGACCACGCTGAGTCAGAGCTAGAGAGAGAGCATACATTTAATACTACTATAGTAGCGCATCCCCATCAGGCCAGAACTATAGACAGCATGCGCTCCCCTCCTCCTCCGCACGCTCGGGCCCTATACCAAATGTATGCGTGTGTAGCTAATATACACAATATGCATCCTCTAAGGTTCATGTGGCATTGGCTCTAGTGGTAGAACGCTAGCCTGCCAACCCAAAGGACTCCGGTTCGATTCTCCGGTCTGTCTCTTCATTTTTTTCAAAAAATCGTCGCTATTTTCTATTCGTTTCATTCTCAATGTAGCAAGTAAATTGTTAATAATATATATTTATAACTTTAAAAAAAAAACATTTAAATTTAATTAGACTGAAAGCACTAGGTATAGGGTCCCTAGGGACTAGGAGCCCTAGGGACTAGGAGCCCTAGAAACCTTCCTCAAAAATTATAAACAGTTATTAACATTAATAATAATAATTAACATGGAAGGGATAGAGGCCAGGGAATCAAAGGGTTAAACCAAGGGACCCCCCATGAATATTGTTTATAATAATTGTTAACAATAATAATTATTATTAACATGAAAGGGTTAAGCCAGGGGGGCCAAAGGGTTAAGCCCGGTGGGGTCAAAGGGTTACAGAGCCCGGCAGGTGTGCTGGAACATACATTGCTATACTACTCAAGTTACAATGATACTATTTTGAATCTTAAACCCACTCTTCCATCAGTCTCTGATAATGAAATAGACGCTGAAGTAAATGAAGATCAAGATAAGTACTCGGAGTATGTTCCCGAAGATAGTGACTTGGATGATTCAGACAGTGAAAATGGTTCACATCACTTTGATCAAGAATGTAGCGACGACTCACTACAATGTCCTAGTAATTCTAATTTACAGATCCTAAACAAATGCACTTCATTGTATAATGTCTCTAAAACGAACAAGAACGATGGTAAAGATTCAAAATCAGAAGCGAAATCAAAAGCAAAATAGAAAAAAACTCCTATAATTTCTAATCTTAATTTCTCTAATTTAAACAGCTCACCTTTGGGTGAAGCTATGCGAAACCCATCAAAAATAATTATTAAAAAAAAAGCTGAAAAAGATGTATTTGATGAGCCAAAAATCTATACATGTAAATTCTGCTTCAACACCTTCAGTGCAAAAATAATTGATCATATGTTATGTCGTCATTCTGATGAGCCAGAGGTCCAAATGATCAAGAGCTTGCCACCTGCTAAAAAAACGAAAGGTTCAAAGCTGTCTGCTCAACAAAAACTTAGATTAAAATTAATAAATCAATTAAGAGGACAAGGTTGCTCGGTCAATAACCGCCAAGCCGATCTAAAACAAAAATTACAACTTCCGCGACGCACATGTCATGATAAACCTCAAAAAACATTAGCAGAAATAAAATGTTGTCCGTTTTGTTCAAACGGTTATGCGTCATGTAGTTATAAAAGACATCTAAAATATTGTGGGGATGACGTAGAAATTTCTGGAAAGGAAGCAACAGTATTACATAATATAGCCCTTGGGGATATTCACCCTGAAGCTACTCCTCTATTAAAGTCTCTTTGTGCTAGAATGTTAAAGGATGAAACAGCTAATGTAGCCAAGAATGATCGTCTAATAGTGTGTTGAGCTAATGATCAAGCATTTAAGTATCGAGCAAATGTCGATAATTATAAACAGATCAGATATGATATGCGTTTACTTTCTAGAATTTTTATGTACTGTCGTAGTATAAACCCGAATATTCGAGAATTTCAAGACTTGTTACAGTTAGCACACTTAGATTTATTGATTCAAACTGCAAACAATTTAGGAAAATATGATGATGTCGAAAAAAGATTTCTCACAACATATACGGCTAGAGATGTAGGAGCAATTATCCTTGAAGTAGCTAATTATTACAAAGGAGAACTCATTGACAATAAAGAGCGTGAGAAAAAAGTTGACTTAGAAGATTTTATCACACGATATAGTCAAAAATTTGATGTAATGATTTCAAAAACTATTAATGAATCTTGGACAACCAAGCACATTAAACAAGGAAATGTAGAAGTGATTAGCAGAAATGACACGTTTTTGTTCAGTCAGTACACCTGGAAAATGAGAGAGCAATCGTACACTAAATTAATAGACATTATCAATAAAAAGCAAGTAGAGGATATCAATTCTGGAATCTCGGAAGTGCAGCCTTTTTCTGTAGAAGAAATGAAAGTATATAAAGAACTTGGAAGAGCAACATTACTCTCAATTTTGGTTTATAATCAAAGACGCCCTGATGAGCTGTCGAAATTGTTGATAGGTTCATATAAAAATAAAAGACCAGTTACTGATCAAGAAATTACGTTTAGCGTTTACCAAGAAATGTCGAAAGAGGCTCAAGCTATGGCAGTAAAATATCATCTCGTAGACATGCGAGGTAAACAAAATTTTAAAGTTGTACCTGCATTACTAGATGACAAAATGATATGTTGCATAGATTTGATAACTGATTGTAGAGAAAGAGCGCGAATATCACCTACAAATAAATATGTGTTTGCATTACCAAAGGATGCATTAAACGATCCTTATATAAAAGCAAGCGAAGCTCTCGATACTTATGCACAAGCATCAGGTGTTTCAAAACCTGATTTAATTAGAGGTACTAACCTAAGAAAATAAGCGGCAACTGAACGAGTTTCTTTGCACCTAACTGACGGACAGATAACAAACTTCTCAAAGTTCTTGGGCCATAACAAGGATATACATTTAAATATCTATAGGCAGCATGTCAGTACGAAAAGTATACTAGAGGTAGCACAATGGTTGGAGTATGCACAAGGAGGGAATGAAAACATGATGGAATATTAAGAGGGAGATAAAATAATACATGAACAAGAGATCGAGAAAGATTCAGAATCAAAGGGAAAATGTTCAGAAAATCAGAAAAGAAAAACTACTGACCCAAAAAGAGTTGCATTAAAAACAAAAAATCTTCAAACGCGAATGGTGAGTCGCATGAATTTTTTTTATAAATTATATATTACTATTCATAATTTTTTGGACAAAAACGTAAAAGACAGTGTATATTCAACTTTTCAGAATTTGTTATTTTTAATCATAGAAGATTTTCATTTTTAATATTGATTCCAATGACTATTCGTTTATTACCTCCATAAAATTCAGTTCTGTCGATTATTAAATAATATATATTTTTTATAGTTGCAAAGTTGGATTTGGGAAACGGGAAAAGATCTTGGTGTAACGAAAGCAAGCAAATATTAAGAGATCATTTCCGTGATCGTTATCTTGAACGTATAACGATACCGGGCCCAGAAATATCTGATGTGATACAAAGTCATGCATGTTTGTTGGGAAGACGTGTTCAAAACGTCAGACAGTTCTTCCAATGGGACATTCAGCAAACTATAAAAAGTAGTGGAGGCAAGACTTCAACTCCCAAGAAAAGGTCTGCATCTGAGAAATTGGAAGATCGCTTGTCTAATAAAAGAGTCAAAGTTGATGGTATTAAAAAAACGAAAAAAATTACTCCTCGTAATCGCATATCACCTATGATTTATAAACGATTTAAAAAATTTATTGATGAGAAAACTTATCCATCATTGGAAGAATGTTCTATGTTTTATGTTAATACTCCTGATTTTGGTTGTATGAGTCCTGTGGAAATACTTAACCGCGTGAAGCAAGCAATATCTTATGATCGAAGCTTTGAATCAGATGGGAGTTCTTCATCATAAAAATAAGATTTGCATACTTAGATTGAAATGAACTGAGAAATATAGATATCTATATCTATGTATATCCATTTATCTCATATTATATTTAAACTGATTCCTATTGTAAGGACCTCTTTTTCATCAATCCAAAGAAAGTTTGTTTTTACACAATTAAATATTAAATAATAAATATTTTAAGCTTTGTGTAAATTGATACTACATATTAAATATTATAAGTAAAACATATATGTGATACAGATTATGTGATTTATAGATGTTAAGCTTTTTAGAAAAGTATCATCTCGGCTGTACTATTCAATAAGATAGCTAAAAAGGATTTCACCAAAGGATAGATGATATGTATATTTATAATAATTTTATAAAGCAACAATAATATGTACATTTAATCACCTAATTAAAATATATGTATCAAATATATATATATATATATATATATATATATATATATATCAAATGTATCTGTATTATCTGTATATGATAACAAATAAATTAATCACGTATTTCAATATGTAACTTAACTAATTACTTACTGAATTATATGCCATATGTAATTTAATTAAAATAAATAATAAAACCCTTAATTTTCATGAGTATGAAGTTCCGAACGTTCGAGTTGAACGAAAATTTTAAATTTCGAAATCAGCGTTCAACTCGATATTTATTGAATCAATATGGTACAATAACGATATATTAACTAGAAAAATTGTCCAAACTTAATTACAACCCTTTAAAACTACCCTTAATTATTATGCCACTGTCTCTCCCATACCTACCTATACAGCAAGTCATTACACAAATATTAATGAGCAAGCGATTAGGTACGTCTTCTATTATAGTATTGCGAAAAACTACAAATAGTTTGAGTGTTCGGAAACTACCCTCAGTCACCCCTATGAGGTAAAGTAGCCTCTCAGGCGAAAAATTGAGTATTTCGCCCACAATTTCTTTTTACACGAATATTATACTCAAAAACATGATTGGCATTAATTATTATATCCTATAGTATAAGTATAAAAAAGACGAGCGTGCGGAACTACCCCTAGCCACCCCTACGTCCATTTGAACATAGCCGCGCGAGTGAAATTTTCAGTTATACGTGCATAATTTGTTATTAAACACTTTTATTTTTACAATTAATTTTTCTCGTTGCGTATTGTGTCACTGGCAATCAGTGGATGCAATGCGCGCTTGTGGAATCATCCCCAGCCACCCCTACGTTCATTTGAACATAGCCGCGCGAGCGAAATTTTCAGTTATACGTGCATAATTTATTATTAAACACTTTTATTTTTACAATTGATTTTTCTCGTTGCGTATTGTGTCACTGGCAATCAGTGGATGCAATGCGCGCTTGCGGAACTACCCCTAGCCACCCCTACGTTCATTTGAACATAGCCGCGCGAGTGAAATTTTCAGTTATACGTGCATAATTTATTATTAAACACTTTTATTTTTACAATTGATTTTTCTCGTTGCGTATTGTGTCACTGGCAATCAGTGGATGCAATGCGCGCTTGCGGAACTACCCCTAGCCACCCCTACGTCCATTTGAACATAGCCGCGCGAGTGAAATTTTCAGTTATACGTGCATAATTTGTTATTAAACACTTTTATTTTTACAATTAATTTTTCTCGTTGCGTATTGTGTCACTGGCAATCAGTGGATGCAATGCGCGCTTGCGGAACTACCCCTAGCCACCCCTACGTCCATTTGAACATAGCCGCGCGAGTGAAATTTTCAGTTATACGTGCATAATTTGTTATTAAACACTTTTATTTTTACAATTAATTTTTCTCGTTGCGTATTGTGTCACTGGCAATCAGTGGATGCAATGCGCGCTCGCGGAACTACCCCTAGCCACCCCTACGTCCATTTGAACATAGCCGCGCGAGTGAAATTCCATAGTATGTATAAAGTAAAAAGTATGTTATTTTTAAAATTGTTGACATTCAATATAAATATATCATTTCTATGTGTTATGTGATTAATAAATATATACATTTATATAGGGGTTTATAAATTATTGTTAATTTTTTCCACTCCTGATGTTTGATAATTATATTAGTAATCTTGATCTTAGGAGTCGTCCCTATATAGGGGTTTTCCATATCCATCAGCTTCCTCTCTGCATTACTTTGGGCTTGAGACCATCATAATAATATTTAATAATTACTATAATATTATGGCTGCATTAGAAGCTGTTGATATACCTCAGTATTGATACTGATTACTTAATTTACGCTTAGGCGTAATACTTTGATTAATATATTTCAGTCTTCGGACTGATTAATCATGTTACAGTTTTTTTACGTATTATATAACTCACCTGTGTAGCATTTCATTATGCAAACCACCAAGTATTTTATTATTTCTTTTTTGAATTTCTTTATATGTTATATAATACAGATATTTTTTATAAAATGCAGTATTCTGAATATTTGAACTCTGCAGTTTCGATATATTTCAATGTATAAGATTTTTAATCTCTATTGCATTAAAAAGAAGTTTTCTTCTATATAAGATGATGCTTCTACATCTTAACGACTTCAGCGCATAGTATGATGAGGTGACCTTAAGTTTTATAATCATGAATTGTGTTTTTAAATCTTAAATATTTTTGAAATATTTTTTGCATAGTCGACATATAAATGATTCGTATTGTTCTACTTTTCTTTTAGTTTTTATTTTTTTTAACTGCTTCATAGCTGAAGCATTCTCTTCTTCATCAGTAGTAACATCCGAATGTCGTATGCATCGTTTTTCACATGTGCGGTTACAGCTTCTGCATTTTACTGATTGTGAGTCAGATCTAATACATGCAAAGCAATACATACAGATGTTCTCCATACTTTCAGACGATAACAGAAGTCTATTTGCGACCTTTAATCTAAATTCGTCAGGATTAAATATTCTTTGAAAATCTGTCTTATAACCCAAACATTTGAGGTAATATATCACATATGATCCACAGATGTGACCGTCATTGCAATCTTGATATGGACGATTGTCAATGTTCAATTTTTTCCATTTTATCTTTTGTAACTGGGTGAATGATGAGTTCGAATTTTGAATAAAATGTTCAAATGCTTTTATTGCTCTCACTTCATCATTACCTTGTCCATATGGATCCAAGACACGTGCTGTTTCTTCGTTTATATTTGCAACGAACAATTGCCAGTGACTATTGAGTAAATAAGGCATCAACAATAAATTTTTTATAGGAAATTTAATTCGACACATTCGTCTATCTGTACATGTTCTTCTTCCGCTGTATTCTTCCAGTATTATCGATGTATTGTCTGTAGATATATATGTTACATCTTTCCATTCATCTATGCATGTAGCTATGTAGGAATCGATAACTGTTCCATTGATCCATATTTTCTTTCTTAGTGTATTAAATTCTTTAGCTCTTAGTTCATATGTATTTATTATAACTAAATTGTCGCTTCTGTATTTACTTACAGCTATATTACAAGAACGAGAGTTGAAGTAGTAATTCAAATCTTGTATAACTTTATTTGCAAACATTTTTGGAAATCTGTTATTATCGTTTTCATCTCCTCTCATGCATTCTGTATTTTCTTTTTCTACATAGACTTCCATTTCTAGTTTTTGGCCACGATCAATATCACGATTAACATCAATTTCTTGTACATCATCATACTCTCTTATACTTTCTTGCGATGTTAATTCGTTGTTGCTATCAGCAATATATGCTTTTTCATTTGGTTGATTATCTTCAAATTTCATTTTATTAGCCACGCTGTCTTTTCTTATATCTGCATCCATTATTTTCTTGGTTACCCCGATAGAAGCTACAGTACAATCATTTTCTTTCGGTTTTTGTCGATTCTCCGAACTTTCTTTCAGATTGTTATAAGTTTTTAATATTTGTCGATGAGTTTTTTTCAACTGTTTTTTTTCTAATTCATCTGTTGATTTTTTAGATACTACTACTTTATGTAATTTCTTTGCTTCAGTAGAAATTGTTGATGCCTTAAAATGGCTCTTTTTATCTTTCGTTTTACTTCTTACTTTTACATCTGCTGACGATTTCTTGTCCCATGTTTCTTTTAGATCTGGATTAGCAACAGTTTCTGGATATTTGGCCTTTTTGTAAGATAATTTAGTTCCTTTTACAAGTGCATCTATTGCCACTAAAGCTGCTGTTTCTTGTCTATCATTGTCAAGTGCGCGTACTACGTCACCAATACATGATTTTGTGTTTCCATATAAAACTTTGTTTTTCATAACTTTCATAGAACTTTCAATATACGCATTACTTATTCTTGATATATTTTTATCCACTAAATCCAAATCTAATCCGCTCCACATAACTGTGTAAAGAATCCATTGTCTGATAGCGTACTGAAGAAATTCTGGAGTAAAGTATTTATTCGAAACGATCTTTGGGATTTCTTCCTTGTATTTCATTTTCCGTCCATAAACTGACATATATATATATGATGATAACGCTGATAAAATGGTGATTTTTTATACATGGCGCAGTTAGATAAATCGTCACTAGCAATTATCTCGAAATCATCTATTTTGTCAGCCGTGTCATGGTTACTTTCATCAGTGTCGATGTTGTCGTGTTTCGGTAAGACATTAACTTTCTTCTTCAACAATGATTCTAATGCTCTAATACTATCAATTGCATTTTCTTGTTCCATACTTAATAACACATTACAAATATGCTCAAATAAATCATCTATTTCAATAAGGTTTCTGCACAAGATTAACAAACCAAAACAGTCAAGTAAGAAACTGTGTACATTTTTTTTTTTCATTTCTATTAGAGATTTGATTATGCACAAATTCAGAAAAATTTTTTTTGAAATGATCTTGATACCGCGTGTGTAAAATGACTACAGCATATTTTAACAATTATAAAACCTTTAGGTGGTAAAATATCTTTTGTACAAAAGGCATATAAGATGTCAATATAATTTGATAATACAATATTATTCCATTCCAACAGTATTGAATGTATGAATACCCATGACCAATCAGTAACTATACATTTTAAAACTGGCCATCTTTTTACTTTTTCCATGACAAAATATTTGTATTCTTTAAGCCATTTACTAACAGATGAAACACCATGTTCGGAAGTGATCATATGCGTGTTTTTGACTATTTCAGTTTTGTGCTTGAATAATATAGTATAATAGTAGATCCTGTTACAACGGAGATATTGCGGCTGACGTGCTATTGAACCCGTTGTATCTATGTGAAGAACTGCATTTCTTTGTGCTGATAATATATATAATTCTTGTTCTGCATGCATGATAGCAGTTAGCGGAAGTTCTACTCTCCTCAAAAAAGGATCTTTCTGGTTTTGATGTTCCACCCATAATTGGAAAAGATCGGATAAGTCCATAGATTCTAATTTACAACGCTTACTAGTTTTTAATTCTGATACAGCTTTATAAACTGTTGAGGCTCTTCTTATATTTTGCATATGACCATCGCTTACGAGACCTGGGTCAGATTTCACTATCACTTCATTCAAAAAATTTTGAACGCCTTTGCTTCTGGCTTGTTTTGCCCATGTTACACGTTCTTCATTTTTCAAGACTCTATAGCGAATTTCCATCGGAGAATTTTCGTGAACGACTTTTATCTCGTCTGTTGACAATACTTGCAGATAAGTTAACGAATCGTACAAGTGATGAATCTTGAATTTAAAACTTACTTTGTGATTAGGATGTATACATTCAGCATATGCCACTATATCTCTTAGATTATATTTAACCCCTCCATGAAAACTCAAAAGGCAAGTACAATTGAAATGAAGCAACAGATAATTTTCCAAGACTCTTCTTATTTTATTATTATTAAAAGATCCTAAATTATCTTTAAATTCAGTCACTGACAAATAAACTAAACCAATTTGGTGATTATATTTGGATTTCTTTTTCTTTTCTTTAGACTTTGATTTCTTCCTATTTTTCTTATTAATATCATCACTCATCTCTTCAGATTCTTCGTTATCGCTTATATGTTCATTGACTTCAGGCGAAACAGAATCGTTGTCACTTACACTCTCTGGTGCACAAAAGAACTTTTTATATGATCTTGGTTCTATTTTCTTGTATGATTGTCTTGTCTGCATATTAACAACAGGGTATTTAAGAACACTTACAGTATTAGTCTTGTCATTGTTATATACGAAGGAATATGGATCATCTACTTCTTTCATATCGTTATTGGTTGCATAACAAGGATGTTTCTGATTCTGTTTTTCTATTCGGTGTTTTCCGTTTGTACCAATTTCTTTTGAATCGTTTATATTTTCTGTAATACTGATTATGTCTTTCAGTATTTTTTCTAATACAACCCAATGACCTTCGATAAAACTTCCAAGTAGTAGAATATAAAAACAAGATTGATCATCTGGGTTACTATCATATTCATCTACTTTTGACATTTGAATTTCGCCTTCTCTTTTAATAAATACTTTAATATTGACGCTATACAATTTAACAAAAACTTATAACGGGGAGTAGATTCGCCCGCGTTATTTTGCGAGAGATTATATATTATTTTATACGGCTCGAAACGGGTGTACCGCAACCGCGCGAGAATGTGCCCGGAAACTTAATCACGCCTTAAGGCCCGCAGGAGCGTCGTGGGCATAGCAGCTAATCCCTAAATAAAATCACTGACGGAAAAGCGTGGGAAGTTGTAGAATCAGGTGTAAATAAAAAAGGAGGTTACGCAAAATAGGTGATATTTATATATATCTTATAAGTTTACAAGGAAAGCAATGCAGAGATAAAGAGAGAGAGAACGATTAGCTAACGAGAGAGTGGCAAGGTACGCAAGTAAGTACTTACAAAAGTGCGTCGGGCCACCGATGAGCCTTGTTAAATATTCGACTGCCTGGGAAACAATCACCCCGTTCGCACGTGAATTGTCCTGCGCACTATCTTGATGCACAGCACACTATACTCGGAATCCGGCTTCGATTATCTACCGCCGCTGGGCCAAAACGAGATGTCTGTATGCAGAAGGGCGATGTCGCGATTTTCTTTTCTTGAAAGCCAGTCGGCAAGAACACGTGCTTTCTCTAACGCGAGTCTCGAGCTAATGTCGCGGCAACGTCCCCCCCACTCTCTCTCTCCTCTACTCTGTCGAACCTAAGTCGGTTCTTGTCGCGCGGCCGTCTCTCTCTTACCTCGCACGCTGTAGTCTGCTGCGACGGCCACATCCAGGCTTCATACATATAATTACATGAGAAGGTTTAAATGTGAATACATAAGTATATATATATATAAGTAGTTGTTAGAGAGAGAGAGAGACATAACGAGTGATTTATCGCGCGTTATATCCCCCTCCCCCCAGACGTTGGTAACGCCGGCGGTACCCACTCGATACCTTGATCTCTCTCGTCCTGGGAAGAAAACTACCAGGAATATATGAAAGGCAAAGACTGCTAATCATCGAGCAGGTCGATAACTGTAATGGTTTAGGACAAAATGAGTATAACAACTAGACTGGATAAGGAACATAATCTTTTATTACGAGTAGCCCCCCTATTCTCCCTCTCTTTATTTACAGATCTTACAGATTAGGACTGAGGCTATGCCCCCAAAAAAAAGAATTACAATGAGTCGTTATATAAACGCAAAAAGCAAAACGCATAACCGAAGGCAATGGCCAAAAAAAAAGGGAAAATGGTGATCTCTCGGCGAGGGGTCGTCCTCTTCAGTCCTCGGCGTAGCCAAAGAGGCATGGGGACGGCTACTGAACGGTTCTCTAGTGGAAGGCTCTGGGGCCGTAATCCTTGAGGTAATCGTACCGGTCGGCCAATCCCAGCTCGAACTTCCAGTGCTGGAAGAAGTTCGGGCAGTTTTCGGTCCTGCTTACACCGGTGAGGTTGCAGACGAAGCAGTACCTGACACCTCTTTTTGGCACGTTAGGCCCGTCCCACTTGCCACAGGGCTCGGTAGCCTGCATGTGTTTTAACGCGTGGTGCTGAGGGACCAGGTTCAGGTTGCCCTCGCAATAGTGAGCGGCTTGGGCCCTATGAGCCAGCTCTCGGCGTTGATCGAGAGAGAATTGGATCTCTCTCGACGCTAGGTCTTCGGCTTCGGCGGCAGGATTGGAAGGGACCTTTAACACCCCGGCAGGCACGGAAAGCGGTTTGACTTCCGCCTCCAGTAGGTTTAGCTGGGCTAATTGGCGTTGGATTTCCTCTCCCTCCCGGCGCTTTAGTTCCTGTAGCTCCAACAGGCGAACTCGCTCCTTTTGTATGCTTTTCGCCTTATCCCAGCGAGACGCGGCATCGGCCAGAAAAATGCGGCGCTCCAACTCGTCCTGGATCTTGCGGATTAGATCTTCGGGGGCGAGGGCCCGGATCCGCTGGTCGGGATGGTTGGCCAAGGCTAGGGCCTCAGAGTAGGCCTGGCCTTCGTTTTGCTCGGCCTTACGGCGAGCCGCGCGAAGGTCTTTTATCTTTTGCCTAACGGCCGACCATTGTTCTTGGGGGGAGACGGCATTGGCCATATCTCCTCCTTGGCGGGCCGAGGTCGTAGGGGCCGGGAGAGCCGGTACCCAAGGCTTGGCTAGGGCCTCTCGGACGGGTTGTCGACCACCAGCCGTATCAGCCCAGGTGAAGAGCAGCTCTTCGATGGATGGGAGCTGGGGAATCAGCTCAGAAGGGAGTGTGGCCGTTCGCAACGCCATTTCGTTGACCAGTTCCAGAAGCCGGGTGGCAACGAAGCGCGGAACCTCGACCTTAACGGTCTCTGGCTTGCTGGATGTTTGCTTTACTGGTAACATGATCTGTAAGGAAGGTCGTCGTTTATAATACATGTTCGGGTAATTATATAATAAGTTCGAGGAGAAACAGAGACATAGCTAATTGTATAAAGAAGCGTTAGAGCAGTAGGAAGAGTTAGTGACAAGGCAGCGTCTATTCACTAATGACTACGATGGGGGATTGTGTCTCGAACGTAGTCGGCGAGGTGAAAGAGTAACTGGCGGCCACGCAGGCGGTGGATTCTGGGACTTAGGGGGTCTGCCTCTCCTACGTGGGGCTACCGCCTCCCGAGCGGGTAGAGCTTGACTTGAGTCTGGTTGAGAAGTTAGGTCAGCCGTAGGAGAAGGCGTAGCTGCTGTAGTAGAGTCCTGAGTCGCCGAATGACCCGCTGCCCCTGGGCTCCTCTCCCGAATAGTTGAATTATATTGCCCTTCCGTGTTGTCTACCGATTCTGAGGGGGGTATCGCTAGGGAATTGTTCCTTGTCGTTACATATTTTCAGCTGATTTACCGCTACTTTTCCAATATCTATTCCATTTTCTGATTGGAGCAGGTAGGAATTCATTCCCAGGCGTTTGGCCACGATGAACGGACCGCAGAATTTAGGGCAAAGTTTGGCGGCAATGGCTTTAGCCGCTGAAGAGAGAACGTGATTTTTCGCCCAGACTTTGTCGCCAACATTATAGACGACGTCGCGATGGCAGTCGTTAAAGTACTTTTCTTGTCGCGTTTGCGCGGCCTTGCTATTTTCCAGAGCTCCGGCTCGTACTTCGACGAGTTTTTCCATACGGTCGCGCCATTCGTCACGGGCTGTGGCCTCCAATTGTCGAACCGCCGCACGCTCCTCCTCGCGTCGAACTGTGCAAGGGGGCGCGGGGTGTCGCCCGTAGTTGAGGAAAGCAGGACTTGAGCGAGTAGCTTCATGGATGGCTGAGTTATAAGCGAATGCGAATTCCGCGATGTGTTCATCCCATTTCGCATGCTTATCTTCGATGAAAGCGGCAATCATAGTTTTAATAGTTCGATTTACTCGCTCAGTGGGGTTCGATTGAGGATTATATGGGGCGCATGTTCCATGAATCACCCCGTGCGACTTCAAGAACTCATCGACTAACTTGTTTTTGAAGGGCGTGCCATTATCCGAAAGGAAACGGTCAGGGGTTCCGAAGCGAAGGAAGACTCGTTGATTGAGTTCTCTCTTAATGGTTTTACCGTTAACCTTACGGATCGGAATACATTCGATCCAGCGAGTGAACACATCCATAAAGATGAGCAAATGTTCATGGCCTTGGGGCGAACGAGGCAAAGGCCCCATAGTGTCACCGCAGACCACTTCCCAGGGACGGGTAGTTATGTGTTTACCCATGAGTCCTGCAGGGGATTTTTGTTCCACTTTCACTTGTTGGCAAATCATACAGTTACGCACGAAATGCGCCACATCTTTGTATATGCCCGGCCAATGATAGCGTAATACGGCTCGTTGATGGGTCTTATATCGCCCTTGATGGCCCGCTGTCGGTTCGTTATGACATTCCGCCAGGACTTTCTCTCGTTGTTCTCGAGGAACTACTAGCTTCCAGGCGTCGTCATCATTCCCCAACAAATCATCGACTATCGGGTCAGGCCGATAAACATATAAGCGGCCACCCACTATCTTCCAGTAGGGATGCGCTTTTGGATCCTGAGCGACTTGCGAGATCTTGCGTTTATACCAGGGGTCTTTAAAATTGTCATCGAAAGAGAATGAGGCTAAAGCGGCGGCGACATCATCGTCTGTCTCGAACATACGCGAAAGTGCGTCGGGCACGACGTTGTCCTTGCCTTTGCGATGCACTATATCAAAGTCGTAGCCTTGAAGGCGTAACGACCAGCGACCCAGTTTCCCGTTGGGGTTCTTCAGATTCCTGAGCCAAGTCAGGCTATGGTGGTCTGTAACCACCGTGAAGTGATAGCCTTCGATGTATGGGCAACACTTCTCAATCGACCAGATTACTGCAAGGCATTCTCGTTCGGTGACTGACAGGCGACGCTCGGCAGCCGTAAGGACTCTGCTGCCATAGCAAATGACATAGTCGACTTCATTTACTCTTTGAGTTAACACGAAGCCGATGCCCGTGTCACTGGCGTCACATTCGATAGAGAATGGAGCACTAGGGTCCGGTCTAGCCAGAACTGGAGCGGAGGCAAGGAGAGCTTTAACTTGCTCGAAGGAGGCCCAATGTTCCTCGGTCCATACATATTTGGAATCTTTCCGAGTAAGGGAAGTGAGTGGTTCTGCAATAGCTGCAAAGTCACCTAGAAACTTCCTGTACCATGAGGCCATGCCCAGGAAGCGACGTAGTTGACGCAAGTTTTTAGGTCTCGGGTATTGTAAGATGGGTTTCACTCTCTCTGGATCCGGGCGGCAGCCGTCTCGATTCACCAGTACGCCGAGGTAGCGCACCTCGGACATACAGATCTTGGACTTTTTCCTATTTATAGTGAGCCCAGCCTCGTTAACTCGCTTCAATATCAACGTGAGCCACCTTACATGATCGGCAAAAGTATCCGTTGCAATGATCAGGTCGTCTAAATAGGCAAAAGCAAAAGGCTCCATTTCGGGCGTGATAAGCTTATCCGCCAGCATTTGAAACGTAGCAGGACCGCCAGCCAAACCATAAGGCATCCGGGTAAATTCAAACAGACCCATACCAGGGACAGTGAAGGCCGTAATCGGGATAGACTCTTCTTTAAGCGGAATCTGCCAAAAGGCTCCCGAGCAGTCTAGGGCGCTTATATATTTGGCGTGTTGTATCTTGCGTAAAATAACATCCATATAGGGTAGCGGATACGCAGATATCTTTGAAACCGCATTAACTTTGCGATAGTCTACACAAAACCTATACGTGCCGTCTGGTTTCAGGATCATTACCACTGGGCTGGACCATTCGCTCTTGGATCTTCGGATCACTCCCATCAGCAACATTTTACGTACTTGCTCGTGCATTTCGTCCTCTATTTTCTTAGACACAGGATAGTATCTTTGCTTAATCGGACGTGGGCTCGTGAGGTTAATTTCATGAGCGATCCACCTGGTGCAACCTAACTGTTCACCAGAGGTTTCTGGGATTAAGCTATGCATAACCCTATCGATTTCGGCTCTCTGTTCGCCCGTGAGATCTTCGATTCCCAGAGAGAACAAGGCCGTTGCCTCTTCAGACTTCTCGGAGGAGAGAATCGCAGGCACGCCTTTGGGGCAACCTTTGAGAGTCAGCCTGTTAGTCGTGGGATCTAACATGGCCGAAAAGGCGCGTTTGAAGTCAGCACCTAGAGTGCACTCGGTGTCGACTTCTGATAAAATGAGAGCGTTAATCGCATGGGTTACCCCTCCTAGGGAAAAGGGTAACTTTACGATACCCATAATAGGTACGTAGTGACCATCGACTGCCTTGGCTCCTGGGCCCACATAGGGGTGTACGCGCCTATTCAAGGCGGTGGCAATTGAAATTGCGTGTGGACCAAGGACAGTACGGGAGGATCCGGTATCCCAAAGGCCTCTGAATTTATAGTCGCCGACATTCACGGTCAGCCACCAGCGAGGTGACTTCTCAACCTGGGCGCTGGCCACAGTACCACCGTCGCAGGGCAGTCGCACGTCGGAAGAACTAACCTGAGCTAGCATCGGGTCGTTCACCGTGTCGTGTACAGTCCGCGGAGCTCCTGTGTCGCCGCTAGTTTCGAAGGTCCCGTGGTGTGGGGGAGCAGTAGGGACCTCATTTACGTGCTCCCATCGTCGTTTTTTGCTTTGGGTTTAGCACTTTCCAGAGGACCACACTCAGGGCAGGACTTTTTCGTATAGCCGGGCCAGCTGCAATTCCAACAGAGAAGTTTATCTCCGTCAGGGCCGGCCGCCCTGTCTTTATTCTTATCCGACCTGGGCGTAGCCGCGAAGGAGGGATTTTTGTCACGGGGTCTAAGACCTCCCCGACCACGGCCTCTGCCTCTGGGCGAGTCCCAGCGAGGGTTTTTAGGCTCCTCGCGGCGGTTGGGCTCGGAATTGGTACCAGGGCTCCCTTCCTTGGTTGGAATAGTAGGTGACTTGGAGTTTTTCATTTCCCTGAGCTTCTTCTCTAGGATTCTCGTCATCAACTTTTCCAACTCGTCCGTCGAGGCGCTAAGGGAGTTCTCGTTCATGGAGGATAGGCCGGGTGGCTTGTTCCTGGTGCCTTTCGGAGGCCTATATGCGGTCTCCGGTAGGATGCTGTACTCAGCTGGAGGTGGGGGCTTCCACTGTCCGGCTTCATCATCTTCGGCCTCTTGGGCTTTGGTCAAAAGAACCCGCACGTCCTCCAAGTTGTTCCTATAGTGCTTCAGTTTCTTGTGAAGCTTAGGCAGCATATTATCTATGACGAGAGTTATCTGGTCTTTCATCTCCCACGGCGGATCTATTCTTTTCAGAATGGTAAGCAGAGCTACGATATATTCTGTCACTGGTTCTTCTGCACCCTGAGTCCGGCAGTGAGCTTCTATCACCAGGTTTCTCCGGTTTTTCTTAGATTTGCTGTAGGTTGTGAGAGCAGTTTCTTTGAATTCGTCGAAAGTGTCCCAGGTTTTTCTTAGGGCCCTATACCAAAAGAGAGCTGATCCGGTGAATAAGGGAGTCATGGAGTCCAACAGCTCTGTATCCGCCACTCGGTCTAGGCGTCGGTTCTCCTCCACTCTTTCCAGAAACTCTTCGATGCTTAGCCCTTCGGCACCAGAAAATTTGATTCTCCACTCTCTGACTGTTTTCCCCAGGTTCCTATTCGAGGGGTAATAAGCTGGACCTGTTTGATGTAAACTAGTCGTCTGGCTGGTTGTCGGTAGGTAGAGGCATGCATTCTGTTGTGATGAGTTCGCTGTCCCACCAGGTATGGCCCCCCTCCCCCAGCTCGAACCTGCTGGGGCAGTCGAGGTAACGAGGGAAGCCGTCGGGCCGAGCGAAGAAAGGACAGTGCATGGGGCATGTCGCATGTCGTGTGGGCAGGCTTGCGGGGGCGTAAAATGCTTCTGGGCCGTCGAGGTGATTGTTGAGAGGAATGTATTCGGCGCCGCCATCACAGAGGGATTTGTGGTGGAGTGAAACATCGGCGTCCGTGGGTTTAGTGACGAAGTGGTTGGGGGGTGAACTGTGTCGTCAAATTTATGTGTTTCGTCGTAGTAGTTATAATTTAAGGTATCTTGGAACTGTACTGTTTTTGAATTTTGTGTTTCTAGGCGGGTGATTTCCTCTGCTTGTTGTTGGTTGATGGACCAGCTTGTTTTTAATTGCTCGTGCAGTTGTTTGTTCGCAGTGTATAGTGCGTTTTTTTCTGTTTTGAGCTTTTGTAGATCCGTTCCAAGGCGGCTGAAATGGTTTTCATATTGTTTCAGCAGGTTTTTAGTTTCTGCTACTTCTTTTTGCCAGGTTGTGAATTGCGTCTGGAATTGTGTTCGTTCTGCTTGTCTTGCCATTTCTAGTTTCCATCCTTTACGCAGTTCGTCTGCTATCGGCTTCGTCGTAGTTTCTGTCTGGCCATTTGGCAGTACGATTTTTATTAGTTCTTGACTAGTGCTGTCGTACGTTAGTGTTGGCGCGGTAGTAGTGACGTTGTTTACGGGAGTTTCCGTTGTTGTTATAAGTGTATTTATTTGTTGTAATTGTGATACTTGGTGGCTTTGCCCTATATGTTCGGGAGATTGTGAGTCTGCTCCGAGGGTTAGCGACATTTCGCTGTTATTATTGTGAGGTGAGCTGGTTGCCAAATGCTCTTCGTTTTCTCCACTTATGCTGATTTGAAGGCTTAAATGTTTTTCTATTTCTAAGGCTGTATGTAGGTCCTTATTAATATCGGACGGTAGTGTACCTGATTCGAAGAATATTTTGGCTAAGTCATCTCGTCTTGTACGGGTCAACGTGTCATCTTCGTCTTTGGGCGCCACGAAGTCCTGTGCTGTATAGTCTCCTTGAAGTCTGCGGTATAATCTGTCCGCTCGCTCAAGAAAGCGTCCCTCGTTGTGCAGTTCCAATTGCGACAGTGCGTTGTCTAAGTCGATACTTGATAAGTTTCGAACCCAGGTTATTAGTTGCTCGTTCAATCTTTCTTTAAAGATTGTTAAGTCGTCGAGCGTCCAATTAGTCGCCATTGTTGTCGTTTCTTGAATTTATTTTTACTATTCTGCTTATTAACGGATTGAGCTAGTTCGTAGGCGCTGCCGAAGAAGACGAACAAAAGTTGTTGGCCGGGATCGTTAAAGGCTAGGTTAAATGATTGTTAATCAATTTAATATCTAGCGTAATGTATACCGCGTGCGCCTTAAAAGCGAAGTCGGAATTCTTTCCGGCGTCCGTCTAGTTGGATTCCTTCTAAGAATTATCGCGAGGCAATTATGTAAAAGGAAGGAAGCATGTGCATGCGCTATCGAGAAAGGTTGTTATACAGTATTATATATGTGTATTATTTTGTGTATATTATTGTTTTGATTTGATTAGCTTGTTTAAACACTTGAGAGCGAAAGTCTTCGTTTGTCGAGTTCGCGTATCGCTACACGCTTTTCGCCGAGTCCTATGTTTACATACGCATTTCCTTACATACCATCATGTGATATTTCTCAAACGGCTTAGCCTTGAAAAATATATTATATTGCGATATTGAAAAAGTTTGAAATTGCTTGACTAGCTAGGCTTATAGCAATTTCAAGGCTGCCGTGTAAATAACACATTGTGTTTACATTCGCTGCGTAACCTGAGTCGCTATTATACACGCACTGGTACTTTATCGCTTTCGTAAACACGCGGCGTCGTGTCTCTCGCACGAGAAGAAAAGCTACTTTGAATGCCACTGTCGGTTGGGCGCCAATATAACGGGGAGTAGATTCGCCCGCGTTATTTTGCGAGAGATTATATATTATTTTATACGGCTCGAAACGGGTGTACCGCAACCGCGCGAGAATGTGCCCGGAAACTTAATCACGCCTTAAGGCCCGCAGGAGCGTCGTGGGCATAGCAGCTAATCCCTAAATAAAATCACTGACGGAAAAGCGTGGGAAGTTGTAGAATCAGGTGTAAATAAAAAAGGAGGTTACGCAAAATAGGTGATATTTATATATATCTTATAAGTTTACAAGGAAAGCAATGCAGAGATAAAGAGAGAGAGAACGATTAGCTAACGAGAGAGTGGCAAGGTACGCAAGTAAGTACTTACAAAAGTGCGTCGGGCCACCGATGAGCCTTGTTAAATATTCGACTGCCTGGGAAACAATCACCCCGTTCGCACGTGAATTGTCCTGCGCACTATCTTGATGCACAGCACACTATACTCGGAATCCGGCTTCGATTATCTACCGCCGCTGGGCCAAAACGAGATGTCTGTATGCAGAAGGGCGATGTCGCGATTTTCTTTTCTTGAAAGCCAGTCGGCAAGAACACGTGCTTTCTCTAACGCGAGTCTCGAGCTAATGTCGCGGCAACGTCCCCCCCACTCTCTCTCTCCTCTACTCTGTCGAACCTAAGTCGGTTCTTGTCGCGCGGCCGTCTCTCTCTTACCTCGCACGCTGTAGTCTGCTGCGACGGCCACATCCAGGCTTCATACATATAATTACATGAGAAGGTTTAAATGTGAATACATAAGTATATATATATATATAAGTAGTTGTTAGAGAGAGAGAGAGACATAACGAGTGATTTATCGCGCGTTATAAACTCCTACTTCATATAAAGTTCCATACTCTCCTAACTTTCCCATAAGGTTTTTGTAGTGTATGGGGTCTCGATATTTTTCAACGCTAGGATTAGAAAACATCACTGACGATAATTCACTTTTCCAGTTTTCCGTTGTGTAGTTAATCAGACGTTGTCTTATTGTCTTATGTTCAGTTTGGTCTCCATATAAAATAAAAGAAAAACACCTAAATAAACAGTTTCCATTCCCAATTATATCCATTTGTTTATAATAACTTTTACCGTCAAATTCAATTTTATCGTCTGATAAATTCAAACTAATACTATTGTCAAAGTCTTTAACAAGAGATTTTGTTATTTCTTGTTCACATTCAACGGCGGTTTCATCATCGACTGCTTTTGGGTTTTCTATGACAATCTTTTCAGTAAGTCGCTGTTGCAAATTATCCTCATGATACGATGTTGGTTCATTTTCACACGAATTATATGACCTATTGTTTTTTTTATTATTATCTGTCGTATCGACATTCGCGTTAAACTTATCGTGATAATCAACGTTCGCATCTGAGTTATTAAATTCATGAATTTTACTTCTATTATTTTCAACTGTTACCTTTACATATAATTTTTTATGTTCGTCTATTTTATTTACAACATTTTCAATTGTATTCTCAAAACTATTTATACAATTATTATGTTGTTCATTGCCTATCAAGCTGACAGATTCGTCAAACTCTTTTTTATGGTCACCTCTTACTTTTGCGTCTGAATTGTTATAATTTTCAGTCTTATTTTTATCATTAATATTAACATTACCATTACTAATATTATTTTTCTCTTTCATACATACTTTTACCGAAGCAACCAATTCCGAATTTTTCTTGTACCAAAGATATCTTACTTTTTGTAGAAATCTTTTGTCTGGTTTCTTTTTGAAAGCTTTACAAATCTATATTTTAAATAAAAACAAAACATAAGTATTGAATTAATATTGTAACTAGCCATGAAAGAAAGTAAAATAATTATTTTAGTATGATTATAATCATACTAAAATAGGTCAATAAATAGAAAAATTTTCGTACAAAAATTACATAATGGATGAAACCTACATAGGCTTCTTCAGGGCAATGTAAAAAAAAGCTCTATATAAAATGTGACTCAAGAAAGACCATCACTTATTATTTATGAGGGCTCTAAGTTAGTTAGGAAAAACAGGTTTTTTAATTCCGTCAGTCATGGTATGCATTTTACATGAAAATCTTTAAAATAAAAGTTGTAGAAAATTAAGAAAGCTATAATTCTATCCATGACGTGATTATTTTCGTTAATTAGTTATTGTAAAAATTGCAAAAAAACTCGAGAATTGATATATTGTAATGTGGCACATTACAAGGCCTTTCCTCAGTGCTGCATTGTTTGCAACACCTCAGAAAGGCCATCCCCGTCCCTTGCCGCCCCGTAACCAGTTGTTTAAAATAAAGCTAAACACGCTCTATACCGAACAATTATTCTTTTCCATGTCCGAACGACCACGCCGGAGATATGGGCGAAACAAACTTGCCCAACGCGATCCGACGGACGCTCAAAGAGCAGACAAAAAAAGGAGCGCACCACAGAAAAAGAGAGCGCACGCACACACTCACTCACAGACACTCCCGACCACGTGTTGCCGGCCGGCAAAAAAAAAATGCAAAACCTGACTGGGAAATGCAACGGAGATGCATGTTGATGACACATGCAGATCCGTTACACTCCCAGACATCAACACGAACACTCACGAGGCACTGACACTCCTGGGGCGAGCAGAAAATCGCCGATGAAGTGGCAGCCGGCAATCAGTTGTGTCGGGCTGCCGAACACCATCGGCGACATCCTGAGCGCCACACACACAAAAATCAGCGACCACACACACAAACACCCGGAAAAACACCACAGAACCGACACGGGAGCGCCCCAGGAGGCGCTCCAACAACCGGCGCAAGGACACGAGACGTACGCGCGAGAAACTGAGCGGCCATCTTGAAGCGCCGATATAGACTGAGAGCGAGCGAGCGAGACAGACTGAGACAGAGCGAGCGAGACAGAGCGAGCGAAGCAGACTAAACAAGAGCGAGCGAGACAAACTGAGACAGAGCGAGCGAGACAGAGCGAGCGAAATAGACGAAACAAGAGCGAGCGAGACAGACGATATAAAATAATAGAATAATATGTAAATGCGAAGATGAGGGCGCTACAAATGAAACGGCGTATATTATATACGTATTTCTGATATTAAAATTAAATTATAAATTGAAAAAGAATGAACACGAAACAAATATCGAATTGTAAAATTCGCACGCGACCGACACCCCTATTATGATGGCGAGCGACAACTACCCCCTTAAGGTTTAAATAATAATTTAACTAACCGAATTCGAAAATCTGACAAAATTCGCTAGTGACGTCACGACCAATAGGCAAATTAGAATAAAATTTGATTTCCGTTCGCATAGACGAATAGATAAGAGTAGGGGTAGATCTTTTCCTACAATTAATGATAGATACCTTAGTGGGGGGTGAGAGAGAGTAAATAACGACGAAAGTAGGAGAGTTAAGGAGGGCGCTGTATTATTCTAATTTACATACGGACCAATGATAAAAATTCGGAGGGCGCTACCGATATCCGAATTAGCATACCGACCAATAATAACATTTCTTCTCGGAAAGAGGAGAAGAGAAACGATCTTTGACCGTGAGAAGTCGATTCTTGTCCATTTTGCCACTGGATATCCGCAAGGAAGGAGCTAACAGCTAATCGCTATTAGACCATTAGTGCTAGACGCCTAGATATCTTGCCAATAGTTTGCTTATACCGCAAGGAGAAAATTGTAAGTAGGCAAAGTGCCACTCATATTTAATCGCGGAGTGCGGGTTAGATTAGTTAATTTATTTAGTTCGGTGCTGTAGGTCGTCGCGACGCGTGGATCCGTCGACGCCGGTGCCTACCGGATCGTGCTGACCTGTTCGCCATTCCGTGAAAATAAATTGAGTGTTCGGTTACGAGAGGAAATTGCGACTTAGTATTCGCGCTGACCTTTCGTCAACTTCTATTAAGTGTTCGTCTTACAAAAGAAAATTGCAATTTAGTATTCGCGCTGACCTTTCGTTAGTTACTTAGTACAAACGTAGGTTCAATTGAATTAAATTGTCTTGACTAATTAGTTGTGCTGATCTTTCCGCCATTTCGCAAACCGAATTTGAGCGTTAGGTCTTACAAAAGAAAATTGCGATTTATTACTCGCGCTGACCTTTCGTTAGTTACTTAGTACAAACGTAGGTTCAATTGAATTAAATTGTTTTGACTAATTAGTTGTGCTGACATTTCCGCCATTTCGCAAACCGAATTTGAGCGTTAGGTCTTATAAAAGAAAGTTGCGATTTGTTACTCGCGCTGACCTTTCCGCCATTTTAGGAACCGATTAAATTGTATTTTTAGGGATTAATGAAAACTCAGAATTTTACCGACCATATTTATTCCGACCTCGTATGTGAAAAATTTTAATGCATCAATAAAACGATTAATTATCTTTATATTTATATATATAAAATTTACTGGATAACCTACCCCTGTTGCATGCTAGCGATTTTCAGCCGCGAGCGGTTACATACAGGTTTCATTAATTCGCTATATTTTCGGATTATTCGTTAGGTAAAATACGCTCGATTTCGAACGTCCTCACGACCTGACTTAAGGAGTCATCATCTGAGCTGCCGGCGTACTCTAATTAAGGAGGAAATTAGCATCGAAAGTTGGACACCAAAGGCCTGAAGCTCGGACACAACGCGTATTCCCCCCATCTGCTTACTCTGCGCAGTCGCCGTTAGGCAGACCGGGATACGCGTAACCCTACTGGCCTTACCCCCGACGATCGCCGTAATCAGCCGACGGTCTGGCGCCCTAAATAATCGGGGGTAGAGCCAAACAGGCCTTGTGGCGGAAGAACTCGGAGCGCGGTCAACACTCCCGAAATTCCCTGCCACAATATTGAAACAAAGCTTTTGTAATCCTACAAAAATGGTACCTTATACTCTTAATTAGTGGCCGAAATATTTTTATTAGCTAACTACGAGGTGATGAATGAATTGTATTAATTAAAATTAATTTATTTTAGGAACATCCATAAATATCAACTTTCATCGTATTACTATTGTATCCATGGCGAATTACAGCAACTATTTGTGGGCTATAAAATTCATAATAATCGTAAAAATGGAAATTCTAGTTAAAATTGATAGGTAATTTTTAGGTCGCTATTAATAAATGGCCACATTAGTTAAAGATCAACTGAAATGTATAAACTCTGATTGTATAAATACGTTTTATAGAGTGGAATTGAAATAATAATTTTTCTTTTTATACATGTAAAAAGTAAAAATTAACATATTATATAATCATAGTTCTATGATCGGAAAAAAAAATCTTTTACTTCATGGTAGACATACGTGCTATTGAACCCGTTGCATCTATGTGAAGAACTGCATTTCTTTTAGATATAGATATCAAATGATATCTACAGGAAAGAAAAATATGGCCTATTTTAAGACAAAAATATCCCTTGCAATTTTTTCATAAAATGCATATTTCAAAAGTTATAAATTTTTGAATGGCTAAAATTTACCGTTTTCCACTAACTTTGATAGTTAATAACTTTTGATCTATTGAGTATTTTTTTAAATTGAAAAAAACGATATATTCTACAATTCTTCCACTACAAATCGATATAATTCAAAATTGTCGTAGCTTATTCACAGACGTATTTTTGGCAATAAACGTTTGAGATCGCTGGATTCCACTGCATCAAAATGTTTTAATTTTTAGGTTGTTTTTAAAAATGTATGACAATGTAAGGTATTTTGTATAATTATAATAATTATTTTATATTTTTTTAATTATAGGTATTATTAGCAAATGAATCAATAAGTAACGTAAAAGATTTTAGTATGTGTAATAGGATTTATCTATATATATGAGGATATCCACGGAACTTGTAACTTTCGGGAAACCGCTATGTTTCAGCATGACGTGGAAGTGTTTCATAATTTAAAAAAATAGTTTCTAGAAGGGAATAATAATAAAATAAGGGTACTCTATTCATGGTCAAGTGTTATATAACTTACGGGAAAAAATAGAATATGCTCATTTTTAGTTAATTTGAAAAAGAACTGCCACATAATTTTTTTTTCTTAAGGCCATTATAAAAATAACTCTTTTCCAAAAAATCTAATAAAATTATTTTACTACAATCTAGACTTGAATAATCCAAAGAAATAGTTTTCACGAGTGTGCCTAGTCTCAGAGTGCGAAAATCAGTTTAAATGTAAAGGAAACTGCATTTTTCAATATTTCAAACAAAATCGGGTTTAGTCGAATTAAAAAAATAACTTTTCCGATAACCGGGTGTAATATTTTTTTTTCGTTACTCTTCAAAAAACTCTATCTAAATCTGCTTTACTTTTTGATGTGCGACTTTTGAGTAAAAAGTTAGAGCGGTCCAAAATGTGATTACTCTGTTGTCCACTCGGTAGAAAAAATTCGTTTTTTTACTTGCACAATTAAAGTTTAACAGATAAATACTTGAAAGTACTTGCCACTTTTACTTTATAGTCTAAGAAAATATATATCAAAAGATTCCAAAACCAATTTCATATGGGACTGAGATAAGAGCTAACAAAAAAATTCAAAATTTGTGTTCATTTGATCTAAATGAATTCATTATATCCGACACAAATATATATTTGTTTTGAACTGGAATAAGTGCTCATCGCAAATCATTTCATGTGTTCATATGTAAACAAACATTTTGAGTGTCTTCAGCTTGAGTAAGCAGAGCACGCGGTCAGTTGAATGTAGGTACTAGCAGGCGAATGTTCTCGATATTCATACTGAATATTTATTTCATAATGAAAGAGAAGTTTTTGAAAAAAGTTACAAATGGATTGCAAAAAAAACGAAGATGAGCTGAAAAGAGTGAAAAGAGAAAAGACTAATGAAAAGAGGCAGCTGTTAAAAACTAAGCAGGAACTACAAAAAATTAAACTTCAAAAATTCAATCGAGAGAAAACTAACATCAAATATGACACGTAAGTAGTTTAAAATATAATATTACTTGTTGCCGGATAATTATAGATAAAGTTTATATTTTGCTCAAATGCTTCAAGTGCACTTTTAATTCAATGCAGTTTTTTTAGTTTGATTATATTTTCATTATTCTAGTTTCCATTCTGGTATAAATAATGGAGTGTCGGAAAACAGTGCAAGTATTAGCAGTTGCCTCCGGGAAACCAAACCAGTAACTTATTTTAATCATCGAAAGCGTAAATCTTCTACAATAAATGAAACTCCTGCCCAAAAAAAAACTGCACATACTTCTTATACTCCTGATTCTGTTGATAATTGTGATAATTATGTGACAAACATGATTCAGATGAAGAGCTAAATTCTTGCATTTCTCATCACAGTGGTTGTTGTGAATTTATGAGCGTAAATTCAACTAACAATGTAACACAATGTTCTTCAGAATACTCAAAAAAACTAAATATTGAACTTGGTAAATTAAAAACTTCTTTGAATTGTGCCAAAAATAGAGAAAGAAGACTCAGAAGAACTATTATCGAATTACATAATGTTATTAAAAAAAAAGAAATCAAAAGTCAAAAATGGAAAAATAAATACTTCAAATTGCTGAAAAAAAATTCTGACGAAAACAATGATGAAACTAACAAGAACGTAAATTATATAATGAGCAAAGGAGAATCTGAAATACGTAAAAGCTTAATAATAGGTGAAGTCATCAAATCACAAATACTAATTAATAAAAAAAAGTGTAAAATTGAAAAGGATAAATCCATGTATGCTCAGTTGATATCGGGTAGAGTCGCAAAAAAAAATAAGTGTGTTAAAAAAATGAATAAATATGTCAGCAGTTATTATCAGCGAAAATTCTCAAGATACAGTAAATTAGTTTTTAGTCGCTCCAATAAAAAGAAGACAATTAAAACTGAATTAATCCGTAAGATCATATGTGATTTTTTTGAAAGAGATGAAAATTCATCAGTAGCTCCAGGTAAAAATGATATTATATCAAAGAAAGGTATCACTAAAACCAAACGATTTTTGACAGATACTCTCGATAATTTGTATAAAAAGTTCCTTAAAGAAGAAACTTTGAAGATAGGTAGGTCAACATTTTTTCGATACAAACCGTTTTGGATTCTAAAAAAGAAATTATCTGCTCGAGACACATGTTTATGCAAAGTACATGCGAATTTTGATTATTTATTACAGAAATTATTCTATCATTCAATTGTCGAAACTGCAAATGCAAATATGTTTATTAAACGTATTGTATGTGATCCGAATAGTAAAGCATGCATTTATAGAGAGTGTTCAATATGTAAGAGAAGAATTGTTAAAAGAGCTGAAAATAGACAGCAGTCTTATTACTATAAATGGGTTACTGACAAAGAAAGTAGAATAGGCAAACATAATAAAACTTATGTTGTTAATATCACTAAAAAGACTAAAATAGAATGTTCAGTTTCTAAAATAATTGAAGATTTAAATCTACTGTTACCGTAATATTTGAAACATGTTTACAATACAAGCCATCAGATGAATTTCTTTCACATGATAAAATCTAACTTGAGAGCAAATGAAGCATATGTTATTATAGATTTTTCGGAAAACTATGTATGTAAATACGCAAGCGAGATACAAGCAGTACATTTTGGTGCCTCTGCAAAACAGTTAACTATGCATACTGGGGTTTTCTATTATAAACGATCTAATGGCGACATTATTTGTAAATCATTTTGTACGATATCTGAGAGTTTGAGACACGATGCAGCGGCTGTGTGGGCTCATATGCAGCCAATTATTGCCTTGATAAAATCGGTTGTACCGGATGTAGAAAGTATTCATTTTAGGAGCGATGGGCCTACAACCCAATATAAGAATAAAACAAATTTCCAACTATTTCATCATTTCTGCAACAAGCTCAAACTCAAGCGAGCATCCTGGAATATCTCGACGCCAGGTCATGGAAAGAGCAGTGCCGATGCTATAGGTGGAACAATAAAGCGATTATGTGATGATCATGTTTTGTTAGGAAACGATATTACTTCAGTCAAAGATATAATAACAGCACTGAAAAAAGAATCGAAAACTAAAATTGAAACCTTTGAAGTAGAGTTATGTGATATTGAAGCTATAGACTTACTCGTTAGATCTGATTTAAAAGCAGCTCCAAATTCAAACCAAATCTTTCAATTGTTGTGGAGTGAAGAAAAAAAAGAATTATTGTATTTAAATTATCTTTCTTGTAATACATGTTCTGAAAAACTGCCATGCGATCATTATGCTTTGAAACCTCAAAGCTGGAATTTATCTCCCTCAACAATAAAAAGAGAAATAAAGAAAAAACCAAAGAAAGTAGCGCCTAAGAAGAGAAGCTTGTAAAAAAAATGATTTGGTTATATTTTATATTGTTATTTTGACGTTATATAAATAATATATTTATTTATAAGATTTATAATATATTGATATGTTTCGAAAATCATTTTTGAATAATAAAGTGACAGTTATTGAGTTTAAAAACAACTATACTATCTCATTGGAAACCGTAATCGTTAAAGTGAATAATTTTAATTTTTAATTTTTTTATTAATTTTTTTAAAAAAATAACTATTTAAAAAAATCGTGAGCACTATTTTTTTCTTCCTTTGTGGACATAATACTGTACAAAAAATTTTTGTTTAGAGTGTGCTATCAAAAAAAAAAATTTTTTTTTTCTTTCCCGAAAGTTAAAAGTTCCGTGGATATCCTCATATAGATGCGTATACAAGGTGTCAAATAAGTAACGGAACAAGGCTGTAGCTTTTTAGGTACAGATTATTAGACCAAGGTCAAGGTCATTCCTTTAGTAACTTTCAACGCGGAATCCGATGGTGACCTTGGATTTGACCTTGAGATTGACCTTCAAGGTTATTTCAAAGTCAACTTTGTTTTTTTAAATGGGAACCCCTATTTTTGATAACGGCAATCGAAAGAGCGGAAAATTTTACGTCCAAAACGGTATTTTAAAATTTTTTTTCATGGCCTTGAGAAGGTCGATTTAAGATCAAATGCTTGAAAAACTGCCTAAAAGCGTTTTTTTAATTTTTAAGATATCGAAAAATGACCTCTACAAAATTTGTTCAGAACAGAGTGAGCCACCCAATGCACCAAAAACCTTTGACCTTTAACCTCATTTTGAAGGTCATTTCAAGGTCGAAGTGTTTTTTGTAATGGAAACCCCTCTTTTTGACCCCGGATTAGCACATAGCGCGAAATCCGACGTTTGGATAAGGTATTATGTTGAGTTTCGATTGATCCACGACGTTCATCGCTAAGGTCATGTGAAATTTAGATCCAATATTATTCGCGAAACATTTACAAAATGTTTCGGGCTAAATTTATTAAATTCTACTGAGAGCATGTTACAGTGACCTTATCTTTGACCTTTGATTGTTTGAATAATAAAGTAACGGGTTATCCAAACCGAAAGTCAAGTTGTTTTAAATGAGGAGCAAGCAGAGACATAGGTACAGTTTTTTTGCCGGCTAAGTTTTTTCCACTCACTGCGTTTTGAATGTTTCTTTCTGATTTCGCGCTATATGCGAATCCGGGGTCAAAAATAGGGGTTTCCATTACAAAAAACACTTCGACCTTGAAATGACCTTCAAAATGAGGTTAAAGGTCAAAGGTTTTTGGTGCATTGGGTGGCCCACTCTGTTCTGAACAAATTTTGTAGAGGTCATTTTTCGATATCTTAAAAATTAAAAAAACGCTTTTAGGCAGTTTTTCAAGCATTTGACCTTAAATCGACCTTCTCAAGGCCATGAAAAAAAATTTAAAAATACCGTTTTGGACGTAAAATTTTCCGCTCTTTCGATTGCCGTTGTCAAAAATAGGGGTTCCCATTTAAAAAAACAAAGTTGACCTTGAAATAACCTTGAAAGTCAATCTCAAGGTCAAATCCAGGGTCACCATCGGATTCCGCGTTGAAAGTTACTAAAGGAATGACCTTGACCTTGGTCTAATAATCTGTACCTAAAAAGCTACAGCCTTGTTCCGTTACTTATTTGACACCTTGTATATACGCATTATAATAGATCAAAAGTTATTAACTATCAAAGTTAGTGAAAAACGGTAAATTTTATGAAAAAATTGCAAAGGATATTTTTGTCTTAAAATAGGCCATATTTTCTAAAAAAAATTGTCCAATGCGAAAAAACCATTTTTTCAGTTTGTTTAAACAATTGCACTTTAAACAAATTTTCCCCTATTTTTTGAAAAATCTACTTGCGGTTTCGGATTCAAGGTATCAAAATACATAAGAATGATAGGTTTTCACTCATGACATACACATTGCATTCGAAACCATACCAGCTCCCGGACTACCCTGCTGGCTCAAAATGTTAATAATGAAAAAGCTTGACTGCGCGCGCGAGCGTTTAATCGGTGTGTTCGATAAGCCAGCTGCAGCGACGGCGCCAGCAGTACATCTTATTCTCAAATACAAAATTAATTTATTTTAAAGATAATTAGGTTGATATGTTGAAAATTAAAGAAAGCATATGAAACGCACAATTTCGTTGTGTATCTTATAAATAATGGAAGCCTTGGGTGTGTAAAACAAGGAAAAAAATGTGCGTATCAAGAGGAAAAAATGCAAAAAAAACGACGAAACAAGGACGCACGGAGCGAAAACGATATACGTTCGAACAGTTAAGAGGACTCCAGCGCAGACAGTTTATACGTCAGCTATAATAATTTAGATAAATTAAAATAACGTGAATCCAAAGGTATCCTTGTTTGTATTCATAACCGTGGAAAATTTTGAGATAATTAACGTTAAAGTTCGCAAGTTGTAGGTCATTTTACATGGGCTGTTATGGCGCAAGGAGAAAATTTTTTGGAAATCGATAGTTTACAAATACTTCATGGACAAGTTCCCCAGCAGACAAACTAACATTTTATAGATAAAAACTTAAACTTTCAGATGGTATATTGTAAAGTATGGGTAGCCCTGGGATTTTTCAAGTTATTAACGAAAATGTTACTAAAATACTTAAAAATCGATACTACGGTGCGGCGCAGATACACTAAATTGCTTCTCTAATTATTTTCTAATGGACATTATAATACAAAAATTGATATACACATTCTTGGGATATTAAAAAACAATGTTACATAAAAAAAATTTCGATTTTTAAAAATTCATAAGATCTTTTGTATACTGAAGTTTCTCATTTCATGAATTTTTAGTTTATAATTTTTTATAAATAACCAAACAAACATATTTACTTTTGACAAAAACTGTAAGTAACTATGAAGTACGAATTATATCGCCAATTTTTAATTAGTTCTATAAAATAATAATTATCACAGTTAAAGCGAGTTGAACACAAGTAACGTATTTTTAATACGCGAAAATGCGATAGAAAACCATTTAAGAACCGCCACGATGCTGAAGCCCCCTTCAATGAAAACAGTGCCGACGCCCCGCAAATGGTATAATATGTTGGTCAAATGTATTATACAATGAACTCAATATTCCCTGTTGATTTCTCGCCGAGCAAAAAAATAATTAAAAGATGCCCGTAAATCGGGCAAGCTAAGACAAAATCGCGCGACGCTTATCACCCTGCCGAACGTTAATGTTAATCAGCGAGCGAGAGAACGAGAGAGAGAGAGAGAGAGAGCGAACGCTCGAGTACGGGTTCAACTTCACTTTCTAAATGGAAGGAGCGACTATCAGGGGAGCACGAACGATCGACATCTATATGCTCGCGCGATTCGCTCGACTTTCAACTCTCCGCGCGAAGCCGACCTGCGTGTTGTACGCCGTACGCGGGCGCTTTGTGCCGATGACAGCGATCATACAGACTTACACGTGTCTCTCGCACAAACAGTCGGTCGCCGATCAAAAGTGCCGGCGCGACGATAATGATTTTAACTCTCGTTCTCGCCAAATCGCGCCGCGAAAACGTGGAGCGTTAGGCATCCGTGGAGAGTATGGCGATGCGCTGGGAACGAAACGAGACGCGAAAGAATGCCTTTAGAGAGAGAGAGAGAAAGAGTTCGCAAAATTTCAATTTAAGATTATTCAAATTTTAATAATTAATAAAATAATTTACCTTTTTTAATAAAGAATTGTCGCTATATTTGTAAAGATCAACTTCCTCACAAGTATTTACATTTTCCGCAATTAATTTTGCAACCTTTTTATCCATTTCGTTAATTATTAAAAGGTATCAATAATCTGTATATAATACTACCCCTAGCCGTAGGGATGTAGTTTTTTCTAGTTATGAATAAGGTACGTTGAATATTAATTGTAACTAATAAAAAATATTTGAGAACTTATACGGTTGTCTGTGTATCAGTGGAGATGGTCTTGCAATACAATTGCTTTCAAGCTGCACTCTTGCAAAATGTAATGGTAAGAATATCAAGAAAGCTTAAAACTGCCATGGGATACTAATACAAAAATGAATTGCTATAATAACTGAGACAGTGATTACAGAATAGCTACAATTATTGGATTGAGTATTGACATGGGCATCTCTAACAGCTTTTTAAAATATCCAGCTATACTCTTGTTGATAAATATAATGAAAAATATATTTATCAACAACTATTTAAAAAATTAATATATAATAATTTTTATAATGGCACTGGTACTGACCACCGATTCTGCTGCGCGCCAACTGTGTTCCATCGTTGCGGAGGCGGACGCCGAAAATGGTTTCGGACTTGCCGCTGAGGAGGATGTTGAGGCGGCTGCCGTTGTTGAGATGGTTGCTGCTGAGGCAAAAATTGCTGTTGGGGATGTTGTTGAGGCTGTTGCTGTTGTTGAGGCTGTTGTTGAGGCTGTTGTTGAGGCTGTTGTTGTTGAGACTGCTGTTGTTGAGGCTGTTGTTGTTGAGGCTGTTGTTGTTGAGGCTGCTGTTGTTGAGACTGTTGTTGTTGTTGAGGCTGTTGCTCGTCAATTTGGTGGTAAGTTGGTGGGTGCAATGAATGTGCGTCCCAAGCCCTATGGAAGTCATGGGCTGGCAATATGACTGGACGGTATGGATGGTATTGCGGTGTGTAAGGCGGACAAAACATCGGCGGCCAATAATATTGTGCCGATGTCGCTTCCGAGTTGTCTGCCTATTAAAATAAAAATAAAAATTAGAAAATTTTACTCCAGTCACTAGTAAAATTGTTATTTAATGTATAAAACATACCATTCTGATGAAAGAGGCGAAGTAGGCTGATCCGACCGGCTCGAGTGCTCAACTGAAAATGAGTCTTGCAAGCACAGTACGTTGAACACTTTCTTTGCACTATACCTATGAGAGCGACAAAGACAGAACGAAAACAAACGAACGAAGCCAACAGACGTTCGCGCATTTTTTGGCCATCTACTAAAAAATCGACACCTGTATGTTTAGTCAAGCAGTGGAATTTGAAGTGGCAACATCTA